>NC_141685.1:2078703387-2080043619 GCF_964263255.1 Lissotriton vulgaris | reverse complement strand
GGTTCATGCATAAGAGACGATATCGGTCAGCTGAGAGCAGCATATGCAGTTTGTACCATTACCGGAGTAGTGGAAGCCGCCTGCCTGGAAGGAGTACATTCCGCTCAGGTAGCTGAAATCATTGCTTTGACCCGTGCCTGTTTGGCAGGCAATAAAATTCGAGTCACCATTTACACCGATAGCCAGTATGGTTTCGGGGTAGTTCATGACTATGGGCAGTTGTGGTCTCAAAGAGGTTACATGACCTCCTCGGGTTCTCCCATTAGGAATGGAGAATTCGTGAGATTATTGTTAGAGGCATTACAAGGTCCAGCAGCTATAGCGGTTGTTAAATGTACCGCGCACACAAAAAATACAGATTTTGTGTCGCAAGGTAACCGATACGAAGATGAAGTCGCACGTTACTGTGCGGAACAGAGGTATTCTCTCACTGAGGTAGAAGTGGGGGGAATACAGGAAAGAACTGATTATATTTATAGGACATTCCCTAGCATAGGGTTCACTGAGGAAAATTTTAATGGGGTCCACCATCAGACTACACTGCTTGTTTTCCCCCCCCTCACCTTGGATGGTTTTGACAAACTTGCGTTGCAAGTCAAATCTGGGTCCCCATCCGATCCAGTAAGGCCTGCTCTCTTCCGAGACCAAGCTTTTATGGGACGTACAGTCGTATGCTCCCTTGTCAACCTTTCCTTGGAAACGGGGACTGTTCCATCTAAGTGGAAACAAGCTGTGGTGTCCCCGATCATTAAAAAGCCCACCCTGGACCCGTCCAAGCCTGAAAGCTATCGCCCCATTTAGTTGTTACCCTGGCCAGCCAAGATCACGGAGGCCCACGTCAACCTGGCCCTGTCCGAACATCTGACTCGGACCAAGGCCCTCGACCCCACACAAAACGGATTCCGTGCTGGGCACAGTACGGAAACTGCGTTACTTGTGATGGTGGAACATCTCCGGGCAAAGTTGGATGCTGGTGAACGGCGGCGCATATTTTGTTAGATCTTAGCGCCGCCTTTGATACGGTAGACCACAGCATCCTCCTACGCCGGCTCGAGGAGACTGGCATTGGCGGTCAGGTGTTGCAATGGTTCCGCTCCTTCTTAGATGACCGCTCCTTCTGTGTTGCCATCCCTCCCTTCAAGTCCAACTATCAACCACTGGCCATGGGGGTTCCGCAAGGGTCCTCGCTGAGTCCCACGTTATTCAATCTTTACGTGAGACCGCTGGCTGATGTCGCTAGGCAGTGGGGCCTTACCTTGGTCTCATATGCTGACGACACTCAGCTGGCGGTTACCCTCAGCGGGGATGCGGAGATTGAGGCCCCCAGGTTTCAGTCCGGACTGAAGGCGGTGGCTAGTTGGCTGACAGGCAATTGCCTTCAGCTAAACGCCACTAAAACAGAGGTGATGGTCGTCGGGAAGGGAGTGGAGCTGTGGGGCGACCATTGGTGGCCCTCAGAGCTGGGACCTACTCCGACCCCGGTATCGGAAGTGAAAAATCTGGGGGTATGGCTGGATGCGGGCCTCTCTTTTGCAGGCCATACTAAAAGAACCGCGGCCTGTTGTTTCGGTCTCCTGAGGGGCTGGAGACCTGTTCTCAAGTTCTTTGATGCCCCGACCAGGCAGTTGGTGATCCAGGCTACTATCATCTCCCGCCTGGATTACGCCAGCTCTCTCCTGGCTGGGGCTAACCAGGCTGAACTAACCCGCTTACAACGGGTTCAGAATGCTGCGGCGAGGGCGATTGTTGGTTTGCCCAGATTCTGCTCAGTGACAGGTGTCCTTCGCTCCCTACACTGGCTTCCGGTTAGGAAGCGCATCCTCTTCAAGGTTTTGTGCCTTGCTTTTAAAATCTTGAGAGGTACAGGCCCGGAAATCCTGTCGAGTTGTCTGTCTTTTTATGTCCCTGCCCGTAGCCTCCGCTCTCAGGGTCTTGCCCTTGCGGTGGTTCCCAGATTCAGGCTCAGCCGTATGGGAGGCCGCTCGTTTAAGGTAATGGCTGCAACAGCATGGAACTCCTTGCCTGTTGAAATCCGCTTGCTGGAGGACCTTCTGACCTTTCGGAGGGCTATAAAAACCTTCCTGTTTTAGCTGTTTCTTAGTTTCTGTTCTTAGCCTGTTGTTGTGTTACGTGCTACCTTGTCTCTGCGCCAGGACGCTCCTTGGCTGGAGTATCTGTGCGCACAATAAATAGTCGTAACATAACATAACATAACATAACATTTGACTATGTTGTTAGAAACTGTAGACACGTGGGATGAACTGAAATGTGTCCAGGAGAATGCACCTGATTTTGAGAAAAAGGCATGGGAAACAGCAGGTTGTACCAAAAGTGAGATGGATTTTTGGATCTCTGCAGATGGGAGAGCAGTTTTACCAAACGAACTTGTTAGTCCAATGGCAAGGAGATTGCATGGACCAGCACACATAGGTAGAGATGCCATGGTGAGAGTATTCAGACAAACGTGGTACAATCCGAAGTTTAGAGTAGCGGCAGAAGCAGTATGTCAGCGTTGTGTGATCTGTCAGCAGCTAAACGTAGGAAAGAGAACACCAGTTACTTTGAGCCACATAGGGAGGTCTGGGGGGGCCTTTCAATAGAATGCAGCTGGATTTTATTGAAATGCCCAAGTGCAATCGACTCAGATACGTCTTAGTGATTGTCTGTATATTTTCCAGATGGGTTGAGGCTTACCCTACACGTAGGTGCGACACACTTACAGTAGCAAAATTGTTGCTTAGAGAACTGATACCGAGGTTTGGGGTGCCGGCCTCTTTGGAATCGGACAGAGGAACACATTTCAACAGCGAAATAGTGAAGATGCTATGTTCAGCCTTAAGTATAGACCAGAAGCTCCACTGTAGTTATCAACCAGAAGCTTCGGGGATTGTAGAGCAAATCAACAGCACCATTAAATCCAGACTCGCCAAAGTTTGTTCATCGACGTCCTTGAGTTGGCCTGATGCACTTCCACTGGTCCTTATGAGTATACGTAGCACACCAGATAGAAGGACAGGTCTCTCTCCACACGAAGTGCTAATGGGGAGAGCTATGAGACTGCCATCGGTTCCGACTGCAGCACTGTTGAACATCACAGACGATTTGATCCTGGACTATTGCAAGGGACTATCTGACGCCATTCATTCTGTGTCCCTTCAGGTGCAGGCTGCAGAGGTTCCATCAGCTCAGGACCTGTGCCATGACCTGTGTCCAGGGGACTGGGTCCTGGTGAAGAAACATGTCAGGAAGAACTGTCTAGATGTGCGCTGGCGTGGACCATTCCAAGTCATACTAGTTACGAACACTGCAGTAAAGTGTGGAGGCTTGCCCAACTGGATACACGCCTCACACACCCGAAGAGTTCCAGCACCTCTGGAAGAAACAGCTCCTCTCTCGTATGAAAATCCAGCGGAAAGCGGAGAAGCCACAGAAAGGGAAAGTCAAGCTGTAGAGGTGATCGAAGAGGCTGAGCCTGTGTCGGAACAGGCTGATGATGGTCAGGGCACCAGTGAGACCGAAGCTGCCTCAGAAGAGGAAAGTAGCTGGGAGTTCGAGTCAGACACCGAACAAACTATAAGCGGTCAAGAAACGAGTCCAAGATCAAGGAGCAGGAGGACAAGGAATGGAGAAGCTAGTTGGCCGGAAAGAAGGAGAAGGTCAACCTTGAGAGCAAATCCAGAGAGAACCCTTGTCCCGATCTCTGAAGATTCAGATCTGGACGAAGGAGCTACGGACTCAGGCTCTGAGAGTCCGAGAAGATCAAGGAGGGTACGTGTGCCCTGCAGAAGATACGCCACCCCTGAGTGGACCTATCTAGCAGCAGATGTCTTGGGGACAGAGATCTGGGAGAGTGAGAGAGGTGCAGGTGACCAATCTCGATCCAATTGTGACGGTGGAGGTATGGATGTTGACGCCTGGAATCAAGACTGAGGGGTTACTGACCTTCACACTCCCCGTTCCCCTTTACCTAAGTCGGATCAAAGACCTGGTGCTGAATCGATTAGAGTTTCCAACTTTGGGTCATCCAATACCAGCACAGGAAGAAAAAGTCATTCGTTTAGAACTGTTGGAAAGTGCCATTAGAGATGCTGGCACTAGAATCATTGTAGATGAATAAAGACTTTTGTGATTAAGCTATAAAGAAGAAGATAACCTAGCGCCGAGTGGAAAGAAGAATAAAATTAGGGATTACATTTAGAGGACGGAGAAGGGTTAGGGTTGTCTGTTGCTGAAGATAAAGAGACTTTTGTTGGTTAAGAGCGCTTCACAGACTGAGAAATCAAATAAAGCAAATAAAGACTTGAAAAAGAAAAACTTTTCCTCGAAAAAGAAAAGAGCCAAGTTGTTTGATAACATGGAGACTGGCAACCCAAACCGAAAAGCCAAATGCATAATAGGCACACTAATAGCAGTAGTAATTTCTCTTATCATCACAGTAGTTACCATATCATACATAATAGGACATGTAAGTGTAGAGGAGACAACAGATGTAAAGCCTGTAACGACTTTGAAACCTGCTCTTGTTGGGAAGAAGGAGGAGAGCAATGAAATCCGTGAAAAGGCGTTACTGGCAGATGAAGCCCGTAGGTTACACGTAGACGAGTCGCAGGGAAATTTTAGATCAAACGCATATGCCAAGTTATTATACGAGTATATTGATGCCATGGAGGCCAAGGATTGTTATGTTTGCATGCAATTGCCGGCTTCTGTAGATGAAGGCATCAGATATCATCACCTTCCACTGACATATGGGATAACATGTAGTTTATTGCTCAGTATATTTTATGGTCGAGAAGGGTTTGAGTACTACTTTTCAAATTATGATTCGGTACTGCCTGAAGTCCCGAATTATAAACAAATGAATAAGTGGGATTATTACAAAAAGGAAGATAGATTGGCAAAATTCTTTCTTCCTTGGGATACATTAGATACTTCATATGCACGCCGAAATAATCTGACTTGCAAAGTGTCAGAGATTGAGAAGAAATTCATTGGACAAGTAGATGACCGGTACAGGAGGCAGAAGATTCTAAAAATATCAGGACAATGGAAAACAGATTGGACCGAAGAGGAAAAGGCACACAAAAGGAAGGGTAGTAATGGTCCAATAGCTTTGGATAGAACGCAGAAAGGAAAGTTATGCTTGACTCGAAGCAAGACATATTATGAGAGTGTATTTGTAGGTGAAGTTAGTTGCGAACATGCTTTCAGGTTAGAATACTATACGAAGGATTTCATGAAAGAGATGCAAGCGATTCCTAATGTATATTTTGTATGTGGAAGAAATGCCTATGTAAAATTGCCTGACAATTGGTATGGTTCATGTTATTTGGCAATTGTCTTCCCCAAAATATATCATGCGAAAGATTTAGAGATCATAGAGGGAAAGGCTTCGACAAGAGGGAAAAGAGAAGTAGGAGATGCTGAGGTAGTTGGAGACGTATTTGGAGCCATGTTTCCTCTTTTAGGTTTGATGCTTAACGATGTTAAGATCAGGAGACTAGCTACAGTTGTGGATAGACTGTCTGCCAGTACTGCAAGGTCATTGATGCTAGTGGAAGGAGAGATGCAGTCGATTAGTGCAATGGTTCTTCAGAACCGTCTTGCTTTAGATGTTCTGCTAGCAAAAGAGGGCGGAGTCTGCAAGGCTCTGAAGGTCCAGGAATGTTGTACTTACATTCCAGACAATTCAAAACCACTTGAGAAGGTTATACAGAACATTACTGAGATACATCAAGAAATCGAAGATTTAACAAAAGTAAATATTTGGGAAAAAGTAGGTCATGGAATGGGAAAAGTTGGAGGTTGGTTTGCCAATCTCGATAAAAGCGTTGTTTGGTACATCTTGAAACCTGTCTTAATAATATTGATTTGCATAATCATATTGTGGGGTTTAGTGAGACTGTACAAATGGTATAGGTCAAACCGGTTGCAAAGGTCCATGAGAGAGCAAGAAAGGAGATTGGCTGCTTTGCAAGATCAGAAGTATAGGAGTTTGAGAGCTCTCGAGACGATAAAAAGAGGGAGCCTTGTAACTAGTTCTGTGTAAAGCAACATTCAAATTGAGGTGTTAGTGATGACCCCTAGAGGTCATCAAAGGGGGGAACTGAGAGAGCGCAATTTGAATGAAAAAATGTCCGTACCATATTTACATGCGTGTAGCGTAAAGTTAGCATATGTAACTTAAGTAATAGGAAATGTATCTGTATTTACTCTAGAGAGTGCATTAGAATTAGAAAGGCCCGTATATAGGATGGGCTAAAGTAGAAATATGTGAAAATGTTTAAGAACAGTAGAACGTGCTAAACAGAATTCATGTATGTATGTAATTAATTAAACGGAGAAAGAGATGAATTGTAAATTGAAGAAATGTGCAGACCATATAGCACTGTGTAAGAACGAGAGTATAGCGTTGTATTTTTATGTAATATGGATTCGATTATAATCAATGATTTGCTAATTCGATTATATATATATGTGTGTGTTAAAAGTCATACCGCGTAGAAGAGTTTGTAGGAATTTTAGAATGGTGTGTTCATATGTGATTTTAACCTAACGGACCAAGGGTTCGCAAGAGAGTAGTTTACTGCATATAATTTAGTGGGCTCACAGGAATAGGGGGATAGCTTTGATCTGTACATGCGAGCTAAGAGTCAAAGGTCTCGTTAAATTAAAGTGACAATGCTGGACGAAGTTTATGGCCTAGTGAGATAAGGGACGCTTGGAATTTGGGGTCTTGTTTCGAAGTGTCTGTTCACAGGACCAAAAGGGGTTACAATCACAATTGTAATGAATAGAGCTCTGTTGAGGTGATAGACTTTGGTCTGGAGGTGTCAACTGGAATGTCATGAGGTTACCAGCACGAAGATGGAGACGGCGCCTGAGAAGCAAGGTCAACTTAACAGACGACTCGGAAGAGACGAAACTATGGAAAAAACCCAGAAGCGGGACCACGTGAAATGAGTACGTGGTGGGCGTCTCAAAGGGGCGTTCCACCCATACTGTGATTTTGTATTTAGGGACAGCACCCTGGGGAGAGTGAGCAGCAGAGGAGAGCAGATGGCCTGAGAGCAAGGGAGCGAGAGCAGTAGGCCGAGGACCCTTAGAGAGCGGATGGGTAGGCAGAAAGGGTACTGTTTCTCGACATAGGTTTCCATCAGAGACTAAGAGAGTTTGAACTTCTTTGGAAGTCAAGCGGCTGACACCTTTTTAGGTAAAAGGACTTGCTGAGTAGGGATGTCATCTAGTACAGAGTAGGGACAGTTTTAACTTGTTTCATTCTTTTTCTGTAAATGACGCATCGTATCCATTTTGTGTCTATGCTATTCAATTTGCTGATTTTAGAATTGGTTTTGATTGTTTTCTTTTGTAGATTGAGATTCTTTAGGGAATTTATGTTCCTTTTAGTACCTGTATACTTGTTGAATCTTATATTGAGAGGCTTGTATTTGCAATTGACTCTGGTTTTATATTAAACTTTTTAAACTTTACCAGTCGTAAGTGGTTCTTCAGAGTTGTGTCAGTCTATGGGGTTGATTTAACTTATGTGGGTTTGCCTTTTACTCAATGACAGTCAATAATCGATCCAAATTTGGATAGAATGAGATAGGTATCCAGGTGATCAGATAAGATATCAAAATCTCATTCCCCGCAACTCCTAACAGGGTGATAGTGTTCTAAATTTGAAAGACAGGTGTCCCAGTGTGTCACAGGAGGCAGCTTCATTGAGGGAGCAGCAGATGTGTTCGTTGGAAATAATTATGGATCCTCTTCCTGGTTTGCCGGTCACATCCTATCCAGTGAACTTGCATCGTGGTTGATGGCAGCTGGGATGTTAGGGGCTGGTGTAGGTTTGAGCCAGGTTTCTGTGAGGAAGAGTATGTCTAAGGAGAGGTTGTATAGGAGGTTCCAGATTTCTACCAAGTGTTTGGTGATTAAGCAGATGTGTGTACAGTAGGGTGCATGCCAATGGATAAGGGTTTGGTGCACTCCTGTGAAACTGGTTCTGGAGTGCGAGTGTGGTGATGGGTTTGGGAGGTGCTAGTCAAGTGGCAAGAGGCACAGAAGCAGGCAAATTCTGAGTTGATCAGAGCGGTCCAACACTATGGGGAGATACGTCCAGCTTTGAGATGTGGAGGGATGAGTCAAGGTAGCATCTTGGGTTATGCTGGGATGACATTAAGTCATGGGTCTGAATACTGGGTGTAGGTTGGTTGTGTACTGGCACAGACAGGCTTGCCTTCAGCACACTATCTGTGGGTGGTAGAGAACCTAGGGTGGAGTGTATGGTGGGTCGCGGAAGAGATGCGTGAGGCAGGTGAGAAGGTAGTGTGGGGGCCTCCAAGCAGGAAATCAGAAAACGAAAGCCAGAGGCAACATAAGTGGCAAAGAAATGTAGAGAAAAAGTGGCAAAAGCCGGGCAACACCTGGCAAGAGAAAAAGCAGAAAAAGGGGTAAACAAAGGAAAATTAGAGGCCAAAAGTGTGTGAGAGAGTGCAAGAGTGGACAGAGTGAGAAGAGCAGTGCAAAAAAGGACTACAGCAAGCAGCAGACAGTGGTGGAAGAAAGGAAAAAGTGGCACAAGAGTGGCCACAAGTGTGAGAGAAGGAGAGTGAAAGAGCAGACCGAGTGTGAAGAACAGGGCAAAAGAAGTGAAAAAGAGCAAAACGTCACGTAAAAAAAAAAAAAAGAGAGAAAGATGCAAAAAGAGTGCCAAAAGCTGCGAGAGGAAGACAGCGAGTAAAAGAGCATGCTAGAACTTAGACGAGCAGCAGCACAGCAGAATTGCGAGGTCCAAAAGGGACAAGCATGGCAGTGAGCCTGTAAGTTAAGAGCCAAGCAACCCCATGCCATAAACCAGTGTGGTCTGGACGCACGTCACCAGCACACTAGTGTTTGTCTGAATGGGTGCTGCTTACAGGTTTGTGTTTCTGCTACAGTGTCATGTGACAATATAATATGGGTGTCTGTGGTTATAGTGTTTACCGTTAGGTAGCCTGCAGGCTGTTGGTGAAATGTTAACAACAATGTCAGGTCAGTGCTGTTCCTTTTGCTCGAATCAGTCATGTGTTTGCAAGTGAAGACAAGCGGTACTGTCTTTCAAAACAGTTCTGTAAAATGAACCACTATCCTAAGCTTTTTGTAGAGTTTTAATAAACTGTGCGAGTTCTGTGTCATCTCCTCATTGAAGAGTGGAACTGGATCACTGCACCCTGCTAGTTGAATCTAAACACATTCTTTAACCCCTTCCCTGCGCCGCGCAATCCGCCGTGGCGCTGGGTGGCTAGGTGGTGAGCGCGGCGCTTCAGTTATCATGACGGCTTCACGCCGATATGAGTCACGGGTGGCGTGTGCTCATGACGGCGTGGTTCCGTCATGATCACACCCGCTCATTAATTCACCCGCACACGCAAGGAATTATTGCCGCGTGGGAGGAGCGGCGGCGGCATGACAGCTCCATGCAGTCATGAGCACACTCCGCCCGTGGCTCATGACGGCGTGGAGCAGTCATGAGCATACAATGGGTTAAAGAGAGTAAGGTGTGGTACACATAAGGACTGATGTGGGCAGAAGTAGATTGCTCTCAAGGATTGACAGATATCACCTGTAGCACCCCCTACCTTTAGGAGTAACCTACGCATTTGTAAATCTTACCAAGGTAACCTATTTATGTATCCACATTTCAAGGGTCATTTAGGAAAGCCATCGCCTGTAAACATGCTATGCACCAAAATCCTCACACAACAAAACGAACCGAATGCCAGGTGCCCAAAGTACACATAGCTATTTATTTTAGGCGGAGAAAAACAATGACCATTAGGTTCATATGTTCTTGCTGCATGATTTAAATTTTTTTCGTAATACATTTAAGCATGTTTGTTGTAGACATTCATTTCATGCCTGAGGTGCGATACAATTCACGTACAAAATTTGTAGTTTGAATACCTCAACCATGTGAATATACGGATAAAACAGTGCAACAAGTTTAACAAAAACAATATTGATTAGACAAAGTGCATGAAATTACACCAGCATAACATGATCATTGAAAGACCCCCATTTTGCCACTCAATAGGCGTTTTTTGTGGAGGAGCTTGGGCCACATGGGACATGTCTCTCTACTCCTAAGTGGTGCATAGTAAATTGTACACCCTTATTATGGAGCATGGGAATTATTAGTTGCCCATTAACCTCAGGTACATTGTTTCAAAATAGCACAATGTAAATAAGTACAGAAGAAGAGACTCCCCACATTTTAATTAATTCTATTTAATTTTACTTGTAGGTTACATCGTGCCCCAACGCCCTTATGACAATCCCGTGAATCACCGCAGGGATTAGAAACGTGTCGGCCTTTTCCATTTGTCTCCCACATAGGGCAACTATTAATTCCCATGCTCCATAATAAGGGTTTACAATTTACTATGCACCCCTTAGGAGTAGAGAGACATCTCCCATGTTGCCCAACCTCCTCCACAAAAAAACCCCTATTGAGTGGCAAAATGGGGATCTTTAAATGATCATGTTATGCTGGTGTAATTTCATGCACTTTGTCTAATCAATATTGTTTTTGTTAATATTATTGCACTGTTTTATCCGTATATTCACATAGTTGATGTATTCAAACCACAATTCTTTTTTTTTAAAACACATTTAATATATGTCAAGTGTAACATAAATTTGCAGGCCCCTGTACTCCAGAGGTTGCTGCATATATCTAGTACACGTTCAAATGACTGACTTATGCGCAATAAACAAACCAGGTTATAACAACACCCCCCCAGATTGCGTCCATGCCACACACAGCCATCTGTATCATCACTGCACACCCAGAAATCACAGGATCTCCCTGCCCGCCCCTGTCCAGCCCTGAGGGATGTACCCGTATCAGTTCGGCAAGCATGCCCCCACCTCCCATGGCAGATCCAGGTCTAATCCGCCCACCTGTGCCATATCTTAAAGTGCTTCCGGGGGCACCCCCTGGCCAGGAAGACCGGCTGTTCAAGCCCCATGGAGAAGTCACGCCTGTTTTTTCCAAGCTGCCACAGATGGGGCCCTGGGCGCCTTCCAGGCCCTAGCAATGTCCCTCTGCGCTAGTGTGAGGCCTAACAGCAGAAGATGTTTGTAGCGGTTACCCCCCAATCCCTCCATGACATGCAGCAAGGCCAGATGCGGAGTGAAGGGGAGCTCCCAGCCCAATACCTTCGACAAGCAGGAGTATAATCCCAGACCGTGTGGAGGAGCTACCCTCCTCCCGTTGACAGCGGAGGCACACAGGCGACGCAATTAGTCCTGCCTTCCACAGACTTTGTCTGATAAAGTACACCCTATGGAGGTATTTAAACTGCACTATTCGTAAGCGAGTAGCTATTGCCGCTCCTCTTGGGCTCGCTAGAGCCTCGACCTAGTCCTCTTCCTCTAGCTCCCCTATATCTGCCTCCCATGCAAGTCTGAGCCTCTGTAGATTGGGGGAACAGTGGATAACCAAAGTTTGGTAGATGCGGGAGATCTTGCGGTCCGAAAGCTCCCCCATGAAGATCTTTGCCTCAATAGGGCTAAAGTCTAGGAGTGACTCCAGGCCAGGGGCAATGGCATTTCTAAACTGTAAATAGCGGAAGAATTGGGCCCGCAGCATATCGTACTCCTCCTGTAGGTCCCTAAAGGACTTAACCTCTTAAGTGCTGCGCCTATACCAGCGGCCGACGGCACCACTACCTCGGGAGTGCTGCCGTCGGCCGTTGGACGTTCCATCTGCACCTGCGCAATGGAACGTTCAGCACTGGAGCTGGACGTTCCAAAGCAGCTAAGGTGTTAAGGGTTAAATCCTTCATATCATCACCCAGGACCGAGATGCCTATTGCGCCCCACCCCCTGAATCCTTCCAGTGCCGCCAGCTGAGGTAGACGTCCATTGTCCTAAAGGGGAGTCTCACGAGTTAAAATATTCCACCACCCCATCCTGCGCAGTGTCTATCTCCAAATGTAAAAAAACACCAGTGTTACTGGTGGCAGAGACCTTCGCAGTGGTGCGGAGTGCAACAGGGTGTGCAACGAGTGGTGTCCCATAAGCCGCCTCTCGACCGCGTATGCCGGGTGCCCTCTGTCCCCATACCACCACTCATTGAGAACCAGTAGATGAGCGGCCAGATAATAGGAAAGGACATCCGATTTGGCCAGCCCTCCGGAGTTGGTAGACAAGAAACATGTGCGCAGTGCCACCCTCACGCTCCCTTCCTCCCATAGAAATGGTCCCAGGACCGCGTTTACTCGTCGGAACCATCGGGGTGAGACCTGGTACGAGTAATTCTGTAGTTGATAAAGGAGGCGGGGGAGCGCCACCATCTTGAATATGGCAGACCTACCATATATGGATAGAGGCATACAGGACCAAACCTTAAGATCCGCCAGGGTGCTCTCCCACACCGGGACCAAATTGCGTTCCCAAGACACCACCGGCTCATCAGACAGGAAGACCCACAAATATTTCAACCCTCCCACCGCCAGCAGAACCAACGCAGCCCACGCTCCCAACCTCCGTTTACTCTCCAGGACCCATATTGTGGATTTATTCGGGTTCATTTAGAGCCCTGAGGTCTCTTCAAATATCTGTAAGATGCGCAACAGCCGCAGCCCCGATCTGTCCAGGGGGTGAGAAAGAACAGAACATCATCCGCATATTGTGCAATCCTGTCTGAAAGCCCAAGAGCCCACTCGAGGCCCCTAAGCTAGGCATCAATGTGCACCCAGGCCGCCAACGGCTCCATGGCGAGCGCAAAGAGATATGAGGAGAGGGGGCAGCCCTGTCGCATATCCCGCTGGATAGCGAATGAGCGAGAAATCGCTCCCCCCACTCGCACCGATGCCATCAAATCAGTGTACAACAGCGTCAGATTAGCCAGGAATCTCGGGCAGAGGTTAAGCCTCCATAGGAGGGCAAACAGATATGTCCAGCTGAGAGAATCAAAGTGCCGCCGGCTCCCCCAACCAGCCGCTGGCCGCCACCGCCACGTGCACCCGCCTGATGTTGTGGCGCATCGCCCTCTGGGGCATAAATCCAGCCTGGTTTGGGTGCACCAGGGAGGGAATGTATGGAAGAAGTCGGTTGGCCAATGCCTTGGCCAAGACCTTCTATTCTACGTTCAATAGGGAAATGGGACGGTACGACGCATGTTGCTCCGGGGGCCTGCCAGGTTGGAGGAACACCACCACCTCTGCGTGCCTCCAGTCTGATGGAAGCGAGCCTTGTTCCCGTGCCTCCTCCACCACCGGACAGAAGTGTGGGGCCAGCTGTACGAAGAACTTTTTTAAAAACTCACCGGGAAAACCATTCGGTCCCGGGCCTTTCACAGGATTCAGCTCCCCCGGAGCTGTACCCAATTCCTCATCCGTCAACAGCCTATCCAAGTGATCTCTGACCTCATCAGATACGGCCTTAGGTGGAAGGTCGTCTATAAATTTAGCTATGACCACTGCAGTAAGGCACTCCTTGGGTGTGTAGAGGTCTTCTTAATATGCGGCAAAACTGTCCGCAATAGCCGGGGGTTCAATAAGTGGCACCCCGTAGGCCCCAGGACTCTGGGCAGGGCCTGCGAATGGAAGGCACCCTGGCACAGTCGGTGCAACATCTTGCTGGACTTGTCCCCTCACTGGTAGACCCGACTTCTCGTTGCCAACCATGCCTGACGGGCCTCTATCAACAGGGCTGCATAAGACTGTTGGGCCAAGCTTAATTGTCTGCGTGCCGGGCCGTCATCTGTTTCTCGGCTCCTACGCTCCAGCGCCTCTATTGCCCCCTCACGTTGCACCAGTTCCGCCCTCCGCTCCCTACGCGCTGACACGCACCAAGCAATATCCACCCCTCTTAATGTGGGTTTTAAGGCCTCCCACAGCACCGCTGGTGACTGGACCGACCCCACGTTGACCGCCAGAGAGTGGGCTATCTCTTCTGCTATACGCTCCCTGTATTCTTCCTTCTGCAGATGCCAAACCGACATACGCCCTCTGAATGGCTGCCGCCCCGGGCCAATCCGAAGGGTAAGGGTTACCGGCGAATGATCAGACAGGCCCCTGGGCATAATGGCAGCTGACCCCAACCTGTGTACTATGCCCCTAGGGACGAAGAGGTAGTCGAGTCTCGAAAAGGAACCATGTGTTGCAGAGAAGTAGGTATAGTCCCTACTAGGGGACTATACCTACTTATACATGAATGTGTCTCCACGTGTCAATCTAGTCAAGACATGTCACCAGAGAGTCCAATTTCGTAGGGGGGCCAGTCTCCACCACTTCCCCACTCCTCCATCTGTCCTGGCTCCGGTCCATCACGTCGTTCCAGTCCCTGCCCACTACCCAAACTACAAATTTTGTACGTGAATTGTATCGCACCTCAGGCACGAAATGAATGTCTACAACAAACATGCTTAAATGTATTACGAAAAAAATGTAAATCATACAGCACGAACATATGAACCTAATGGTCATTGTTTTTCTCCGCCTAAAATAAATAGCGGTGAAACGGATAACCAGGTACCCTTCCTTTTTTGTGTACTATAGAATATATGTGGTTTGCTAAGGATGAAAATCCACTCATTGCATAAACAAAGTACACATAGGCCATCACATAAGAATACATGTACATTTGTGTCTCATACAATTGTTACATAAGTTATTTATTTATAATGCAATACAGTTATGATCAAATATACAATTTTTTA
This sequence comes from Lissotriton vulgaris, assembly GCF_964263255.1. Taxonomy (NCBI): domain Eukaryota; kingdom Metazoa; phylum Chordata; class Amphibia; order Caudata; family Salamandridae; genus Lissotriton; species Lissotriton vulgaris. The sequence goes on along the minus strand of NC_141685.1, from coordinate 2,080,028,909 downwards.
TCTTCATTTTTCACAGCACTATACTTCTGTTCCCTCTAATGACGCCACTATAATCTAGGAGAAAATCATGCCCCTGTAACCTTGTTCATTAACTGCTACTTCTCCTTTAAACGAATTCACATATTCACTAAGCAATGACTCACACAGTTTTTACTCACATTACAACGTATACTACATGCCTTCAGTCGGATTTATGGGTCGTTCACATAACCACAAGATAGATCTTTCCCTTTTCTCATACATAGCCTCTACTGCATGGCCGAGCCCTCAGTACCTGGAAACAAATCATGTGAATCCAGCCATAAAAGCATCAAGTGAAGGATCAGATCAATTCTACCTGCAAAATCTGCCTCTCCCTTACAAGCAGACAGAACATTAGGTAAGCCTGCATACACCTAATTCACCAACAAACCTTCATACATCAAAATATTGGAGGTAGACCCCCACCAGCCACCTGCAGTAACTATAGAGTGAGGTTTTAATTTAAAATGCAATTCAATACATATTTTGACATGGACCCTCCTTTTAAGAAATGCTCCCAAAGCATCAAGGCGGAATGTTCCAGCACAAGGAACATCTAATTCTGGGACAAAGAACAAATAACCCATTTGACTGTGATAAGTGCAGAACCAAAAACAAATTACCTCCTTATGAGACCTTGAAGCTAGCCCACCCTCTGCTTTTAATCTCATAATTTCTTTGCCACATCCTGAAGACCCCTAAAACAAAGATTTTTCAAGGCATCACCCTGCATCTTTGCACAAATAACAATCAAGCTCTACACAGTTGTGTACCAATACAAAGTGAAATGGATATGGTTCAGCCTTTGGGAATTTGGAGAGCTAGAGTAAGACTTGAGGGGGCTAAACATCAGGACAACATTGTTGGGCTCTTGTACCCATGTGGGTATTTCACTCTAAGTTACTTAACATCCAATGCCAGCTATGCCATCCGTGAACACTGCAACTGATTAGGGGTAGGGAAGACTCAAGGACTAAGTTACCTACTGTTAGACCTGGCATCCTTGGTGTGGTTTACCCTGTCTTTTTGCCTCTACCTCCTGTATTTTTGTGTGCTGGATTTCATTTTTGCTGATTTAGCTAGTCTGGTACCTTGTCACTGCTGATCATTCCCAAAGTGCAAGTGCTCCCTGTGTAAATTGTGATTGGTTATCCATGATTGGCATATGTGATTTACTGGCAAGTCCCTAGTAAAGTGCACTAAGGGTGCCAAGGGCATGTAAATCAAATGATAATAATGTCCCTGCAGCACTGATTGTGTCACCCACTTAAGTAGTCTTTCAAATGAAATTCAGATCTGCAACTGCAGTGTCTGCACATGCAGCTTTTCAATGCCATGTCAAACCTAGCAAGTGCACCCACTTGCCAGACCGTAACCTTCCCTTTTCTTACATGAAAATCACCTCTAAGGTAGGCCCAAGGTACCCCCATGTGAAAGGTGCACTGTATGTGAATGGTAGGACATGTAATGGTGTGTTTTACTTGTCCTAGTAGTGAAATGCTGTGCATTTCTTTCTTCAATATTGAAAGGCGATCATTGTAGTTACCTTGCAACATCTTACGAGTGTAACTTTCCATTGGCAAGTGAAAGACACTTGGAGTTTAGGTTCAGTAAACTCAGGATATAAAAAGACATCTTTTAGTGAAGCCGATTTTCAAATTGTGTTTGAAAGTGCCACTTTTTGAAGGTGGGCATTTACTTGTTTAACCATCCTGTGCCTCTGACTGCCTGTGTAATAAACCTGAGGTTTGTGGCTGGCAGAGGCTGGTTTGTGCATTCACTCTAAACAGTCACACAAAGGGGGGTTGGGGGGTTTCCTGCATATCCGGAGGAGTCTTCCTGGGCTAGAGTGGTGGTGGAATGAGTTGTCACTAACACATGAATAGGCTGCCTTTCACAATGTTCGCAGTGTCCCTGGCCAGGGCAAGGCAGGACAGAACTGGTTCTGGTGAGCCCGAAAGACTTTCTTTGAGATGTGTTGACTTCAAAGGTTACAAGTATTATAAATAGTGGCGCTTGGCCCCAGAACGTTAGAACACTCCTGGGTCAAGAGGAACCTCTGCCAAGAGCTGAGGAGGAGTACTGCCCATTAGCTGTATCTAGCTTTGCTGGATTGGCCTGCAGTTGCTGTTTCTGCTGGACAGGACAAATACTGGACTTTGCAGTGTATCCTGTTTGGGAAGATTCTCTAAGGCCTTGATTTAGAGCTTGCCTTCTGTTAAGAAGTCTCAAGGACACAAAGACTTAACCTACAGCATCCTTGAACTCCACGGTTAGGAGTTCTGACCTGCCTTGTGGTGCCAATTCCAGCTCTGGGCCCATGGAGGTTGTTTTGCAGCGTATCCTGGTGAATATCCGTGCATCGCCCTTTGAGCACCATTTTTCTGGGTGGGAAGTGTGTAGGGTATGTAGGTGTGTAACTCTTTTCCTGACAAGAAGAAAGGGTCCCTACTTGGACAGGGTGCAAACCTCTGCCAACTAGAGACGATGATTTCTAACACCTATGGTGGCAACATTTCCAATATCTGTACTGAAATCTATATGAAAATATGGTAACAAACGCAAAACATTGGACTCTAGCTGGCAAAGTAGTCACTCATTTTGGAACACCATCAGCTAATTCCCATTTTGAAACAAATCGGACATCATGCAACACGGTACAAGGATACAGATAGAGAAACATTTGCAGAATAGCAAATACAATGGAGGCATATTCATCCTTGAATAAAAAAATACTCTTCTTTAATGCATCTGTGTAGGATGTAAAAATAAGGACACAGGCATTCTCTTACTGCAGAGCAAACAAAGAAGGGTTTGATTTATGTAAAAAGAACATTCCAAAATAACTCTTAACTGCAGATTAGGTGTTAAGATTAAATCAGAGTGAGAAGCAGTTTCATGGTCGTATGGAAAGAGCGGAAAACTGGACAGGTCATAATTTAGATCTGTTTTTGTTTTGTTTTATTAGTTCAAAGATTTTTACCACAGAACAACATTATATAAAATACAAAATTGCCAAACATGCGATTATTACTTCCAGGTTAAAACAGAGATTAGAATTATGCACATCTCAAAATGAATACATAAAGGTGGAACATAAGCAATGCATAAGTCAAATACATTGAGGCTCGTTATGATATGTTAATAATTTATTGTTTGTAAAAGTTGTGGAAATGTCAAAGGTGGGTCAGAAAGCGGGGTTATTCATCAACCACCTTTTGAAGAGTTATGGGTTAAAAAAGGAGTATTAAACATGATCCGGAGGTGAAAATATTAGGAGGCACACAGGGAGCTCCTAAGATTCAATCCACATCGACAATATAGTGATTAAGTATAAATTGTTTCTAGAAAAAGTTCAGAAGGCAGTCAGTCAGAAATCTAAGGCCCTCTCTGAGTTACTTGTTAAATTCAAGAGGGTGTGGACACTAATAACTGGGTGGTAATCACTGCACTCAATAAATTCCAATCCAGCAGAGAGGGCCTAATGCAACTAATTGGCTTTCTTCCTCCCACAGATCAGACATTTGCAGAACCACATAGGAAACGCAGTGAGACTTTGAGAAAACAATAAACCTTTAGAGCAGCAGTACATCAGTCAAGAACAAATTGCCAGTTTTTATTCTTCAAAGTAATGCGGCATAAAACATACATAACCAAAAATGGGAAAGATCCAAATCTGGTTTTTGCTAACAAATTCAAAATAAAATTTCTGTTCAAAGATATATAATGGGATGTTTCTAATGCGGTATAAAACATACATAACTAAGAATGGGAAAGATCCACATCTGGTGTTTGCTAACAAATTCAATATAACATTTCTGTTCAAAGATATATAATGGAATGGTTCTTCTAGCTCACTGCTTTCGTTGAGACCTTTGGGTAACTATTGTAGCATGCAAGAACAGAAGAAAGGAATGAGTTCCATTACATGGATATATTCGGTAGTAAGTGAGCTTAAGTAGTTCTCTAAATGAAGAGTTAATTGTAAGCTTGGCGCGGTGGAAGTGCACATAAATGGATACAAATTATGTCATTGGAACACTACGCAAGAACAATGGCACCCCCTGGGTGGACACAGTGGCCACTTGGGTATATATAACTGTTAGAAACAGAGGTCTAGTTGGCAGTGGTATATAGCCCTGTTCAAGTAGGGACCCTTCCTTCTAGTTCGAATAGGGGATTACACACCCAAGATAACCCCAGCTGACACCCTTGGTGGCTTGGCAAAAGCAGTAAGGACTATTTCAGAGGCAATGTGCAAAGTATGTGTACATAGCACACACAGTAACACAGAGAAAACACTACAAATGGATCCCACACCAGTTTAGAAAAATAAACAATCTTCATCTATACCAAACACGACCACAAAGACAAAAATCCAAACCACAGAACTCAAGATATCACTTTTTAAAGTTTTTAAGCAATTTTGTTCACAGAACTCTATGGAAGCAGTGTTTTTACACAAAGTACTTAGATGCATCAAAATTCACAAGAAAAAGTAGCCTCACAGAGAGGGAAGCGTGGCAAGCCACAGCGATGAGTTAATTCCAGAGTTCCATGGATGCGTCAGTTCTGCTGCATGCAGGAGAAGTGTTGCGCCGAATATGTAAGATGAAGCAATAGAGCAAAATCAAGAAACTTCTGGTGTGCAGGTGAGGCGCTGAAAAACTTGCAGCACAGGTGCGAATCGTGGAAATCTGAAGGCGCTGGATGTCGATACGGCCTCGGCAGAAGCTCTCAGATGCTGCGTCCATTTCTTCAGCCGTGGTCCCATGATGCATCAATACTTTCAGTCGCACAGCAGGGTCTGCATCAGAGTAAATGAGGAGGTCTCGGACTTCGGAGACCTGGTGCGCAGAACTCTGGCTGCGGTGGGTTCTTTCGCAGCGGGCAATTGCTGCATCGATTTCTTTGACCACACAGCAATGCTACAACAGAAAAACAAGCGCTCGAATGGTGAAGCGCCGATTTCCAAGACTTTGGTAGCTTTTTCCAGCAGGAACCATCTCTAAGGGCCCAGAACTGGAATTGGCATCACTTGGCCCCAGTAGTGGAGTTCAGGGATGCGTCAGGTGAAGTCATTGAAGGCCCTGAGACTTCTTACAGAAGGCAATCACACAAAAGCCCTTGATGAAACTTCACAAGCAGGATACACAGCATAAGTCCAGTCATTTTTCTCTCCAAAGCAGATACAGCAACTGCAGGCCGCCGATCAAAGCAACACACACAAAGGAAGAAGTACTCCTCCTTACAGCTCTTCTCCTTGGCACAGTCTCCTTTTGATCCAGTCGTGTTTGATGAAACGTGGGGTTATAGGTCCATTACTTGGTGATGGATCAAGCCCTGATCTTTGAACTGGGTAAGAGTGGTCTGCTTAATTCAGACACTCTGTTCATCACCACCCCCTTTTCTGAATCACTTTCTGAAAGTGGCATTTTCAAACACACAATTTAAACATCATCTTCACTGAAAGATGTGATTTTAAAATCTTCCCTCAGTGAGTACAAACTCTAAATCTCTATCGTTTCTCTATTGCAAATCGCACTTGTAAGATGTTAAACTGCATTTCCAATGGTAATCTATGGGAAGGATAGTACTTACAAGAGTGAAAAACGAAATTGGCAGGATTTCACTATCATTAAAATATACCAGTACATGTCCTACCCTTCACATACACTGCCCATGGGGCTAACTTGGGTCTACCTTAGGAGTGCCTTACATGTAAGAAAAGGGTAGGTTTGGGCCTGGCAAGGGTCCACTTCAAAGATCGACAAGGCAGTTTAAAACTGTTCTCACAGACACCGCAATGGCAGGCCACAGACAGGTTTACAGGGTTACTCATGTAAGTGGCACAACCAGTGCTGCAGGCCCTCTAGTGTCATTTGATTTACAGGCCTAGGGCACATACAGTGCACTTTATTTGGGACTTACCAGTAAATTAAATATGTTAATCATGGATAAGCAATCATAATGAGCACGGGGAGTACTTGGATTTCAGCACTGATCAGCAGTGGTAAAGTGCCCAGAGTACATAAACCAGCAAATACGAAGTCCAACATACAATCAGAAATACAGGAGGTAGAGGAAAAAAATGAGGGGGACCAAACCAACGACGCCAGGTCTAACAGTAACCAAGGCAGGATGTTATCAGGTTACAATTGAAGGAGGAATGTAACTCTGTTTTAACAGTTCATATATTCCCACAGAAATCTCTGCAGAATAATTATGTAATATGGGTACCCCTTCTGTACATTATGAAGGTACTGGAAGTCACAAAGGAGTTCTGTGACAATGTAGACAAGATTTATATTTCACAATGTTGAGATCAATGATGTCATTTCAGATGTTGCAGTGATGTTATCAACGATGTCATTGAACAGGTCATGATTGATGTAATATTAGATTATTACCGGGGCGCAGCGAGGGCACGAGAAAGGGTTACTTTGTAGGATGACTGATAGTTACGCAAGATAACTGTAACTGGTGAATTTCAGAGCTTTTTGTTCATTTAAACCAGCACGTTTTTACACACACTTTCTCACCCAATTAAAACGTTTCTTTACCCTTTGTTTTTTCAGTGAATTTCGAAGTTTGTTTTTTACATAAAGTGACATATTACCATAACGTTAATGTATGTCTATTTTTTTTTGTTACATATAGTAAGATTTCCATTGCTGTGACCGATCTAGGGTTGCGCACAAGGCCTGGCCTGCTGCTCATTCAATATTTCTTCTTTTTTCTGGTTATAATTTCTATCTTTTTTAATTTGGGTACCTCAGTACCCAACCATGGCACGCACACATTTTTATAATGTTGTAGATCACAGGGGGAATACCAGGGCCCCAGCCGGCACCACAGCCCTCACCATGGTGATAGTCGGCCATTTAAAAAATATATATATTCTAGTAGAGGGACCTCTGTGCCCACCAGGGGCACTGAAAAAGTTGAGGGCTGGGAGGAGAGCTCCACGGCCCTGGCCACTACTGTGGCGGGCGTCGGACACCTTTGGGTTTTTGGGTGGGTGCTCCGCAGTCCACCTGGGGCATCTACAATCCTGTCTTTGATGGGGCCACTGGGAGAACCCCATGGATCCCCTGACTTTAGCTGGGTCCCCTGCCACTAAGCATTGTGGTGTGACCCCCCTCTGCTAATGTTGAAGAAATGGCCCAGGGAGATCCGGTTCAAGAAGCCCCACTAAGTCACTGGGAGGTGGGCACACATCCCTCATGGGAGGGTTCTAAAAAATGGCAGAAGACCACCAATTTTATTATTTTTTTTTTTAATTGGTTCTGCGGATCTTCTGTGCTGATAAAATATATATGTTTTTGGGTGGGTGGGGTGCCCTTTGGGAACGAAAAAACACACACACACACACACACTTCAATTTTCTTTTTTTTTTACTTCCTTCCATGAAAGGGTACTTAGTTATCAAGTCCAAACATGGCTGCCATCACATTTTTGTTGATGTGGTGGCAGCCAAGTAAATTTCATCTCTAGATGATTCTGCTCCTCTGAAGTGTAAAATATGTATATTTTGTTTCATCTTAATCACTAAAACTACTGAACGGAATTAGATAAAATCTCAAAAGGCACCATTTTTTTTAACAAGATCTAGATTTCTGCCAAATGTGGTATAATTCCGTTTAGCCATTTTGACTGTCTAATTATGCTATGGAAAAATTCATTGGGGAAAAAGCGTTTTGGGACCTCTCCCTTTTTTTTGCCCCCTATTCAACAGATCACACCGAAACATTTCAAGGAGGAGTTAAGGTGAAAAAACGTTTTTTGGAAAGTTTTGTGAAGATTTGTCAATTGTCAGCTAAGTAATAAGCAAATCACAAAAAAGAAATTCTATGAGAACGTGGTTCTAACTAAAATATAAATATGATTTATTAATATATATCACTTAAAAATAGAACAATGTATATTAAATTAAAAAGCTATTTTATTTTTAGGCAATTAAATTGCAAATATTATGAAATTGTTAAAATAACATCAAAGTATGGGTTTATGGTTTCATTTATTTAAGTGTATGTAGGCGTAGTAATTGATTTTTAGGGTGTAGGAATGGGTAGTGTATACGGATAGTACGGAGCTTTTAGGGGTGATGGGGAGTTGCTATGGTTAAGGGTAGGTGGTAAATAGTGGTAGTAAGGTCGATTTAATGACTGCGACGCAAAACTCCAAATGGAATAAACTTGCAAATGACAGATATTCATCCGGAGCTTCACTTTCATGCCTATAAGCACAAACATCATTAACATTCAGTGACTACTTTCTGTTCGTTCGGTTATACAAAGCCAGGTAGATAGAATATCTTTCTGTTCACTCTTCTGATTATGCCATTAAAAATTGACCCATGTATAAAATACAAAGAAAATTAAAAGATGGACATTAGATTGTATGCTCGCACTTCAGCAACATAGAAATATAATTCTTGACATGGATGCTGCAACTTATTACTTAGAAAAAGAACAGTTATGCCTGCTTTAAATGATACATGTGGGGAGTCAATAATGAGAAAAGTCTAAGAAGGTCAAAAGAAATACAAAAAACAGTCATCTAGAAATACATTTTGATAAACACATATATTGTGTAATGACGATCTCTTAACACATTTGCCAGATGGAAGCCGCAATTTAAAAGATTTGCCATCCATCACAACCAGAGCACAGAGTTTCCAAAGGCATAATAATTCCATAGCTTTCTCCAAGACAAAGATTACGGGAGTGGGGGCAACCTTTATTAAGTTTAGCTGCTATGACAAAATGAGTAATGAAATTGCCAATCGATGTGGTCAGAGGATAAATGCTATCCTCTCCAGAATGTCTTAGAAGCAATACCACCAAATCAAGTGGAAAATGGTTGCTACTTATGCCTTTCAGGTGTGACAAAATGTCTTTCCATAATGTTTGTTAGGCGTGTACACTCTCACCACATAGGCATATATGAGCCCCTCATGCACATTTTCCCAAAATATCCGAACTGCAATACCTTGGTGTCAGTCAAGAGAGTTTGAAGTAGCATCTCATTTGTGAGATAGCAGGTATTTTTTCTTTTCTCTAGAACATATAGAGAATTTCCCCACTCTGTTCTAGACATTAGACCAATCCTCATCCACTAGCTCTTTTCTGTTCTCTCAGCAGTAAAAAGTTATATTAAAGGACACCTTTGGAAATCTGGATTAGAATACCAGTTAAAAAAGACAAATAAAGCCAAGTGGGAAACCACAACACATCCTTCCTTGGAATAAGTGGAAACAGTAGGTCAAGTTCTAAATTGAAAGCTGTGACATGAATTTAAGGAACATTGTAATAAAATCAGGGACATTTGTTCCATGCACATATCACTCGAAGTCTCATGGCGCTTGCAGACAGCTCTGAAAGATTGCTAGATTAGTTGTCAAACAGCCATGACTAACTTCTTACGAAAGCAATTTTGAACTGTGATAGTGCACTGATTTATGGGCAGTTCTACCTAAAGTTAGAGAGGTATTTATTGATAAAAGATTCTAACCATGTATATTATAAAGCATGCTTTCCTGATGTTTCCTTGTTACCTATATCAGAGAGTCAAATTAAAGTGCTGTCGAGCCACTGCTTTAGGATATGATGAATCATAAAAAAGAGCTGGATGAAGCACAATACTTAAACAAATAAGTAGATTCTAAGGAAATGTATCTGAAAATTGGAAATATAGGAGGTTAAAAGGTCTACATGCAGAATTATACATAGAGCTGAGGGATACTATCACTCATCCTCCTAGAGGAACTATATCCATGTGTGCCTGTTGAAAAAAAAAGCGCAGAAAATGATGTGCAATCTGTGATAATATGGAAATAACTTTTTGCACATGCCATAACAAAATAAATGGGAACAATTTTGTGAATCGCTGTATACTCCATTATGCACGCCGGGCAGACTTTTCATGCCACAGACACCTGCAGAGTGGTAAGTGTCTGGATACTTTCTGGCATGTGAAAATGGTAGACCTGAGATGTGTTAAGTATTAAAATATTCTTTAACTCAATAGGGATTACTATCTTTTGTGTGACTTTTGCTTTTACTGTTTTGCTAGCTGTAGAACTGAAAGGCCTAGAGAAATCTACTCACTAACTCGAACTCGCTATAGGGAGTCAGATTTTACCAGGGTGAAGTATTTGTATGGCCTCCTGGCCCATTCTGGGAGCTGACAAATAGCAGGTGCTCTGTTCACCTAGAAAGTGAATGAGCAATAAAGATGCCTTTAAATCTTGCTTTTATCTTGCCACATTTGCTCAGTGTTCAGAGGCAGATGTCAAATGTCAGCTTGTGCCTTACTACAATTTGCAGCTTATTTTATCCTAGAGGCTACAATTTACTTTGCTTTCTTTGAGTGCTAAGTTAGATGATTTTTTGCTATGTGAACTGAACTGTATGACAATCGTGATCTACAGAGTGAAATGGAAGACTGTAGGAGATCAGGTTTTATTCTAACATACATGTAAATAGCTTGTAAATGAACTGTACAAACATTTGAAAATATTTTTCAAGAGTTACGAAGGCACTTTTTTTGTAATTCTATGCGATGTAAAGCTTTTAATAGGATGGAAAATCATAACACTTTGCTTGAACTGCAAATGATAAATATTTTCCTGAAACCCAATTTCCACAAATGATTATTTATACACTATATAGTTTTATCAGTAAAATTGCAAGTTAGTGGGAAGATTTGTGGCCATTTGAATGGAAAATTTGCAGACTGTAAATGACAGTGCTCTAATAGATCATGCGTTAGTAACATTTATAAAAAGTGAGTTATCAAAAATGAACTGAGAAACATTTCTGCCCCCGCCCAGATGGCAATGCTTTTAGTGAACTAAAAGGCAAACCAGGGGTCATCTGTACCATTATGTGTGGGCTAGATTCCTATTTTACTTGGAACAAACGTTTAGCCTATATAATCAAACAAAGTTGTTTTTGTTCAGCAGAAATGTTGAAATCACCTATTTGAAGGTGCTGTTATAGGTGATAATAAAGAAAAAGGCAGCGCTGTAAAATAAAAATGTTGCCAAGGATCACACGATCTGAGACCAATTTAGGGGTCTAGTACATTAGATAGGACGAGTACATTATTCAAGTCACTAGACCTGCACGACTGGTAACATTTGTATGATTTTTAGAGGCCTGAACTTTGCATTAAAGTGTCAAATCCTGCATGATGGGTCTGCTGGGCTTTACATATAACAATTGGGGTGCACTTGAAAGGAAACAGGATGCCAAACAAGTCTTGTGTATACACTGCCTAGATGCTTGAAACCCCTTCTTTTGTTCTATGAGACTTCAGTTTCTTTGTTTATTGTGGGTAAAGTGGCTGCCTCAAACTGTATTTTGGTGTTAGATTTAGGAGGACACTAGGATAACAATAGTACACTGTAAGTATACCCCCACCCCAGTTTGCAGAGCCCAACTAAAGTGTTGACGAATACTCGTGCCATTTTGAAAATGCTCGAAGTGGGTAGCCTTGGCACCAGGAACATTTGCCCCATTGGTTATGGTGCGCCTAGGAGTCATTTTTACCCACTAGCTCATGCCAGGCAAACATGTGGAACTACCAGGCATCTACTTTAGAGCACTCCTGCACCTGGGAAAGCTCAGAAAGAACTGAACCTGTGGTCTGCAATCAGTAAAAGAGCCCTGAAGGACTGTACCTGCTCTCTCTTGTCCCCAAGACAAGCAAGTGGACTCCAAGGGTCATAAGAGTGACCAGCTGTTAACGCAACAGGGATACACACAAGTCACAAAAAGGCCTTTTGCTACTACTGCTCATCGACAACTGGACCCTGCTATAGACCTTTACCTTGACAGCATGTGTGTCTAAGTGCCTACCCCGCGGTTATGAAGGGCATTAGATGTGCACTCATGTGGGGGATTGGGACCTAAAAGGACTAAAGTCAGAAGGTAAAATCATTGACCAAGACTAGCCTGGTCGGTTTATCTGACCCAATCAATCAATCAATCATAGCATTTGTAGAGCGCACTACATACCCATGAGGGTCTCAAGGTGCTGGGGGGGAGGGAGGGGAGGGGGGCTGCTACTGCTCAAAGAGCCAGGTCTTGAGAAGTCTCCTGAAGGTCAGAAGGTCTTCGGTCTGTCGTAGGTGGGTGGGGAGGGTGTTCCATGTCTTGGCTGCGAGGTGGGAGAAAGATCTGCCGCCACTGGTCACTCTTCAGATGCGGGGGACGGTGGCGAGAGCGGGGTCTGCAGAGAGGAGCTGGCGGGTGGGGGTGTAGAGGCTGAGTCGGCTGTTGAGGTAAGCTGGTCCGGTGTTGAAGTGCCTTGTGTGCGTGGATGAGGAGTTTGAAGGTTATCCTTTTGTTGACTGGGAGCCAGTGCAGGTCTTTCAGGTGGGGTGTGATGTGGATGCGGCGAGGGATGTCGAGGATCAGGCGTGCAGAGGTTGTCTGGATGAGTGGAGCAATTTCAGGAGTTTGGCCAGGGCTCCTGCGTAGAGTGTATTTCCGTAGTCCAGTCTATTGCTGATGAAGGCCTGGGTGACCGTCTTTCTCGTTTCGGTGGGGATCCACTTGAAAGTCCTGCGAAGCATGCGGAGGGTTTTCAAGCAGGACGAGGAGACGGTGTTGACCTGCTTCATCATGGAGAGGGTAGAGTTGAGGATGACCCCTAGGTTGAGTGAATGGTTGGTGGGTGTTGGGGGTGATCCTGGAGCAGTCGGCCACCAGGAGTCATCCCAGGCCGAGGGGCTTGATCCGAAGAGGAGGACCTCTGTCTTGTCCGAGTTCAGCTTCAGTCGGCTGTTCCCCATCCAGTCGGCGACGGCCTTCATTCTTCGTGGTGGTTGGTTTTGGGGGTGTGGTGGTCTTTGGTGAGGGAGAGAATCAGCTGGATGTTGTCGGCATAGGAAATGGGAAATGATGTTGAGGTTGTGCCGTTGTGCGACGCAGGCGAGCAGTGCCATGTAGATGTTGAACAGCGTTGGGCTGAGGGATGAGCCCTGGGGTACACAGCAAATGATCTCAGAAGCTTCGGAGCGGAAGGGGGGGTGGGAGTGCAGGGCCTTTCCTTGGAGTCCAGCGTCATAGAGGCTTGTACGTAGTGTGCGGTGGCAGACCGGGTCGAAGGCGGCTGACCGGTCCAGGAGGATGAGGGCTGCGGTGTCTCCGTTGTCTAGCAGGGTCCTGATGTCATCAGTGGCGGCCAGTAGGGCGGCTTCGGTGCTGTGGTTGCTGCGGGACCCAGACTGGGACGGGTCCAGGATGCTGTTCTCCTCGAGGAGCTGGTCAGTTGTTTGTTGACAGCCTTTTCGCTGACCTCCGCTGGGATCAGGAGCAGGGAGATGGGTCGGAAATTCTTGAGGTCCTTGGGTTTCTTGAGTAAGGTGTTGATCTCTGCGTGCTTCCAGCTCTCAGGGAAGGTTGCTGTCTCGAAGGAGATGTTGATGGTTTTTCGGAGATGGGGTGCAATGGTGTTGCTAGCTTTGTTGAAGATGTGGTGTCAGCAGGGGTCCGGAGTGGATGGTGTTCATGATCTTGATGGTGTTGTCGTCGTTGGTGTTGGTCCAGGAAAGTAAGCGGTTGGTGCGGGTGGTGATCGTAGGAGCGGGGATCTCGGTGGTTGCCGGGGTGGTGACTGCGTTGAAGCGGTTGTGGTCCACATCAAATTGCACCTAGGTCCCTGTCTATAGTGACCATTGGCTATCAATGGCACTTTGTGCTTCTTGGTGCTATCCTTACTTAACATTTTAGAAATCATATCTCCAGGTCCCCTTATTGGATTTTTGTGATTTTGTTGTTATTTTGTTTATTAAATTTTACTTTATTTTTCAAATGTGGTTTGAGATTTTTACTTTTTTGCATTTCGACTTTATTAATGTTTTGGTACTGCATAAATTCTTTACACATTACCCTAAGTTAAGCCTGTCTGTTCTATGCCATTGCTACCAGGGGATCGAGTTCAGGTTAATGTAGTGCCTTCAAGGGTTCACCTTAGCAAGGGCAGTGATTATTCATTGAGGTAAGTAGTTACTCATGCCAATAAAGAACACAATTTCTTAAAAACACTGTTTATGTGAAGGCAAATTGTAGGCTGCATTTACTACTTGGGTAAGATAGAAGGCAAAGAGATGGTTCCAATGGATCCACAAGTGAATATAAAAGAAAAAAATTATTTTATGATATCAGAAACTCTTGGAAATAAGAGAAAGCAAAACAAAGCCAATACGTACAGGATGGGAAACGAATGTCCACACGCTGGGATCAACAGAAATAACTGTAGAATCCAATACTTTCTTAGTACAACATATAATTAGCCCACTTCTGATAAACAGGACAATTAATTTCCCAAAAATTGATTTGGATACAAGAAAAGTTTTCCAAGCTTGGACATACAGAAACTTTAAATGTGAAAAATGTTTTACACCTGTTGAAAATGACTTTGGTGTTCATACATTGTTTTTCCTTGGCTTCCTTCTTGAGCAGGAACAATTCCAATATGACCATAAAATGAATTTACGTGAGATTATTGGATTATCTTTTATGTTAAAGACGACTTTGTAGATTTCAACAAAAGAGATCAAACGGATTTCCATTCGAAAATTGGTGAATTATAGATTAGTTACCAATGGTTAACAGCAGGTCAGGGCAAGGCAGTTGAATGTTTGGAAGAAATATTGAAAATGGGAAAACAATTTAACCCCCGCCAATAAATAAGATATTTGCATTCCAGGGTATAACCCCTTAAACTGCTGGGCCTTCCACACCCCATTCTTAAGCCCATTTTTGGATTTGAGTTAGTTTACGCTTAGATATGATTAATACTTTTTTCCCGTAGAAGGTATTCATGCTAAAAGTGCGTCCAATTTTTGCAACTTCCTGGGGACTCCAAAGGTACCCAGGGTTTGTACATTTCCCGGTATTTCAGAAGGGGGTCTAAAGTTTTCCATATTGAGATTTCATGCTCCCCAAACCTGTTAAATATGAACTCTCAAATAGGCCTGGGACCAAAGACGTCTGGCTTCTACTTAGACAAAATAATCAGGTTGTGTGATTTTTTCATACATAAAAAAGCAAGGTAAAATTAAAAAAATAAATTTTTGTTTCAAAATACTGATTCAAAGACAGATAACCGAATTAAGTACAGAATGATAGCTGTCAAAGCAGTGAGTAGAATCACATGAACTGGATTCTTTTAGGTTTTATCCTGAAAGTCAAGTGTTTAAGGGTTAGTTTGACTCCAGGGGCTGCATGATCGAGAAACGAAGACTTTAGAGGTAAAAAGACAACCATGGATGCAAATGGGATCCAATAACTTCTGATTAGACTGGGACCTCCGGAACTGAATGAAAAAAAAAACTAGTCTCCAACTCACCTGGTCACATACAATTAAACTAGGCCCTTGAAGGTTTCTCAAGACTGAGCTATTTCCCTTGCGCAGAAAATCAGTTGGTGTACACAATCTTCAAAAAACCCCACTTAATACAGTTCATATTTTACTAAATACAAAGTTCAATTTTCCGTAGGTTCTAGGCATTATTTTGGAGATTATGCATAGAGTGTTTGGGTAGCTCCATTATAACAGATTAAAACTACGAAACAAACACAACAATCCCAGTTAAGTAACACAGATCAACTATAAAGCAGTGATTTTTATTGATGCACACAAAACCCAATACATAACTAAAAAACACAGTCACATATCCACATATTGCCAATAGCAGTTAATTATAGAATTTAGTGAACTTTCTAACTCTGGCTTCTTAAATAAAAAATCCCCGCCCCCTCTCATTTAAAAGGTTGGTGGGGTTACCGTCACCTCTTATATAGAACTGTATTTTGATACTAAAGAAAGTGGTCAAGCAAAGGCAAGCCAGCGTTCCTTCTTCCCTCCACCATACAATTCGCACTACAATATATTTTGGATTCGGTGTGCTAAAATTCAGTAGCACCTGCACAAGTAAAGGAAACATAACAGACCGTAAACAACTGTGCACGCCCAGTACGTTTTTGTTATTTTGTAAATGTGCACACTTAGATTTCTGTTAGCAGCTCGATGCTGTGTGGGATTGCGGGGGCAATAGGTAGTTTTACATTAGCAGTTTTTATTAGGGCGAGGACTCTAAACCAAATAATGCAACGCCCATCCGCGTAAACGACGACAATTCTGAGAACAATCAAGCGTGACAAGCATCCTGAAATACAAACAGAAGAAAACTAATTTAAGACATAAAGCCCCTGTGACATTTCTAGATTTTTCAATCCTCAAGACCAGTCTGCATGCGCGTCAGCAGCCAAGATCAGCACGCAGTCTACTCACAGGCGAGTGCCGTCATTTCCATTCGACGATCACGTGCCCACCTCCCTGTCTTTGCCACGTTCACCTGTCACCTAAAAATTAAAAGGAAATGCGCCAAGGATGCCAAGCAAGCCACAAAACTCCAGCGATGCACTTTTCTTCCTTGAAATGAGGAATCCAAAACGTTGGCAGGGACAGCGCGGTGTTTTACTCACAGGAGCGGACCTCGTTCATCGCGTGCCGAAATAAGTTCTGTCAACTAATTAGCTGTGTTGGTGACCAAGCTACAGGCACTGTGCAGGTGACTAATGTAGAAAGGGAAACGCTAAGTGATCTCGCTCACCATCCCTGCCCATATTAATCCATGCTGTGCAGCCTATACAGCGTCGCCTAGGCAACTCCTGGAAACAAAGATGGATGCCAATTACCTGCTCTGCGTAGCTACAGAGCCAGAGGAATATATTATTTTAAATGCAATCTACCAGAGATTGGATGTGGGCAGGAGCTACACTGGCAAAAGCTTAATGCATGCCACCTTCCTGTCAAATACCCGCTTAGTCAACAATAAGGTGCATGCTTATTTCTGGAATATACTGGGCACACAATTACACAATTGTAAAATTCCACTTCCATAACGGCAGCTAAAAGTGGTCCGTTGACTTCTCTGCGCCCCAATATCTCTGCGAGATCAAATCCAGAACAGGGCTATAGGAACCTTGATACAATAAGAACCAGGATGCATTGAGCCCATAACTTGTGTGTGATTCGGTGACAAAACTCAGATGGGAAAAGTAAAAAAAAGCTGCTATATAATAAAATGCGAATTTGAAATACATTACATAGGTTAAATTGATACTACTATTAAGTTACATTATTTAGAAACAAGTCTTCTACAAACTACGAGCATGTTAGTTTCTAGCTTATAACTACAGACCAGAAACTTTTAAATACAACTCCGTTTAGTGACTCTAAGACTGGTGTAGCTTTCACTGGTGCAGCAGGTGCAGTTGCACCGGGGCCAAGAAGCCCGAGAGGTACGCTTTGTATTGCTCTATTTCACAGTTAAACCAGTAGCCAGGGGCCCATTTGCTTCCTTGCACTAGGGCCCATGACACACTAGCTACTGCACTGTTCACCGACATCATTTAAGAGTGACTACTCGTGAAAACAACCCTAATACACAGGAGGACTCAAATGTAATGGATGGTTTAGCTGACTGTAACCATGTAATCCAGTGGTTCCCAAACTTTTGCCTCCTGAGGACCCCCATTTAGTCTCCCACTGGAAGTGGGGACCCCCAAGCAATTTGTAGGATTTAAATTTTGAATATTAAAACAGTAATTTGAAGAAAAACACACTTGTGTACACAAAACACATACTCAAATTACTAAGGATTTTGTGGCCAGATGTACGACCATTTCATTTAGCGCCTCACAATTGACGACACATTACGAGTGGGAAATTGCGGCAAGTCGCTAAATGAAATGTACAACAGTGTGTTTAATACGGTTTGCGATTCCCAATGGGGTCGCAAATTGCAAGGCTCATTAATATTATTGAGCCTCTCGCAATTTACGAGCCCATTGGGAATGGTGGCCTGCATGCATTTGCAAAGGGGAAGGGGTCCCCTTCCTATTTGCGAATGCATTACCATTTACTTGAAGTAGGTGGTAATTGCAAGTGTTTGGCGACCGCAATTGTGGTCACAAAACATTTGTACATGGTTTTGAGACTCACTATTTGGAAGGGAATGCCCCTTCCAAATAGCGAGTTGCAAAACCTATTTACCGTGTCACAATAAAATTGTGACTCGCTAAATAGGCTATGTGCCTGGCCCAATAGGTTTTTGCATGCGTAAATGGGTTTGTGAACCTGTTTGGCCCGTAGTATTTTATATTGAAGAAGTTTCAAAAATGGTGCTGCATCTCCGTGACTAACTTTTAAATTGTTGGTTTTATTTCGCAGTACGAGGCTCCTGCTCCGGCCATGGCCAAATTGGAAACCCAAAGCAGCCCTGGCAAATGTTTCAGGCCAGTCCCCACACGGTGTACCCAAGTGCGGGGAGTGAGCCTGACCACTACAAAGGGGGCTTTGGGAGGCTCTCCCCCTCAAAATATTTAGGAAACAATGGTGCATTCTACAACACATTTTTCATTATATATTGAATTGTATTAGCTTTTAAAGAATAGTAAATGAAGAACTTACTATGCACCATGATGAGACAATCTTTGTTGGGGTTCTTCAATGATTCCCTTATTATCACCCTCCAACAGTGCCTCTCATCTCTCCTTAGCCACTCTGTCACATGTATTTCATTTGTTTTATAGTATCTCTCATGCCATTTTAGGATGTCTGAGCACATTACATCACGCTAACATAGAGTCAAGGAATCATACATGTAAATCAGTGTTTGGAAATTGTTACATAAGGTAAAGGGGACTACAAGGTCATATTCTACACAGATGATATTCAACTCTTTTTTACGTTCAACAGTATCACTCAATCTACCTTTGACCCACTAAAAAACTGCCTGCGTACCATTGCCCAATGGATGGATAACAATTTCCTACGGCTTAATGCCGGGAAAACAGCGGTTTTATTCTTTTACCAGCCGTCCCCACTGGATCCCAACATCTGGTGGCCCTTGATCTGAGTGCCCCTCCCCATCCTAAAGAATCAGTGAAAAATCTAGGGGTTAGATGGGACTCTAACCTCTCATTCCAACAACAAGTACATACGGTCTCTGCAGCAGGCTTTGCCAAAATCAGGATGGTGAAAAAGTTCATCAATTTCTTACCTAAGAACACCAGGAAGACTATAGTCCAGGCGCTGATTACCTCCCATCTGGACTACGCCAATGGCCTATACATTGGACTGTCTGCAGGTCTTTATCATCGACTCCAGACAATCCAGAATGCTGCAGTACGGTTGGTGGGTGGCATTCCCTTACGTGAGCACATCTCGCCCCACCGCGGTAGACTACATTGGCTGCCCATACAAAAAAGGGCAGAATTTAAAGCATTAGTACTGGCCCATCGTGCAGTGAGGGGAAAGGGCTCTGCCTACCTTTCCACATGCCTCTCCCCCTACAGCAACACCAGGTTTCTTCGCTCTTCCTCAAAAAACCTTCTCACTACTCCCAGATTTAAAAAAAACCAGTTCAGGCGGAAAAACCTTTCATGTATGTGCCTCTGCCCTCTGGAACAAGCTACCAATCTCCATCCGGATGATCCAGGAAGAACTCCCCTTTCGGATAGCCTTAAAAACTTTCCTCTTCTGCTAATCCCCTCTCTAAAAAAAATATCTAGTTCAGCTTAAGATCGCACAGGAGCGCGGGGACACCCCGTCGGGGTAGCTGTGTGCTATATAAAACACACAACAAAAAAGGTGTAGTATTCACATGTAATTCATACTGGTAAGCATTTTTAAAGATTGCTTGGTCTGGAAAAGCACAAACTCAGGATGCAGAACATAACGCTAGCACTGACTAACATTAAAAATGTATTTCCATCAAAATAAACCTTTTTAGCAGCATCAGGATAATGAACGACTGGGAAAAAAACCATAAGTTACTAACTGGGACAATGCAGTTTGCAAGCAGCACTTTGATGACAGTTTATAGGTCCCTCTGATAAATTATGATTGTCACTTATGAAGTGCACAGTAACAAAAGAATCTCTGTGACAAAAGCAGTAACCCACGGACCTATGCACATAAAATACTGCTTTTTAAAATGCATGTTACACATTCTTTGCAGTAGGCATATTAACCCTCTGTGCTACATTAGTTAAGTCAAAGCCGCCACTGGACAAAACACTCATCTCGCTCCAAAAGGTACATTAATCACTAGCATTATCTTGACAAAACATCAAATTGCCGATCGCGAGCGTGGAAAATAAACCTCCCTACGAGATTCTCAACGCGGGGATGTCTGGTTTCTCATTGAGAGTGGTCGTGTATGCTCACGATCGCTCGCGATGAGAAACTACCAGTCCGCGTTGAGAAAGCTGCCGGTCGAGTAAAAATCTCCGAGCGGCAGAAAACTACAGCTTGCACTGTGCAGGATGCAGTTTTTCATGATTGCACAGTGCCGGATGCTTGTCCGCACTGTGCAATCATTGAAAACGGCATCTTGCACAGTGCGAACATGCTACTAGGCAGTTCACGTAGTGCTACGCATAGCTCGCGTAGTGCTAAGTGCACTTTGCGTAGCTTCGCGAAGCGCTACTTCGCAAACTAGTCCCAGCCCTACTATTGATAACTATTGTTGAGAAGCATCAAGACCAACTCAATGCTTCACCCCTCATTACACCTCCTAACACTTAACAACGGTAATAAATATTTTACTGATTGGGTGCCTGCAGCAAAAAAAAAAAAAGAACACTTTAATTGTGCAGATAAAAATGTACAATTTTAGAAAATAAAACACCCTTTAAATTGTTAAAAAGCATGGTTCCTTTGGAATCAAACAACTGTGAAGCAGTTTTCTACAGGAAGCAGCTAACAAACTACTTCCTGTATCGGTATTAGAAAGTTTAGGTTTTATTAAGCTTTCTTGAATAGATTGTAAATAAACAATGAGCAATGGTCAGTGCAATTATGGGATTCTGACTGAAATATATTGCATAATTATAGATTGCCTGTATTTATCACATTGTTTGCAGCTCAAACAGAACTAAACACTGACAGAAAATGTTTCAAGGACCATATTGTCACATATATTTCCCTTCTCCTGCCTCATAATTTTTCCCTCCAGTGCCCCAATATCCTCTTAGCTTTGCCTAAGGTAGATTTCTGCAGAGTGGTTTTGAGCTTTTATTCTGGTGAGGCACATATTTCTGTGAACTGTGAAACAGTTTCACTTTCCTGAGAACTATGTATTTTTTTACCACTGCATTATATATTTTCATATTCACTGAAAAAACCATAGGTTTCAGGGGTGTTATAGTTAGCTAGACATTTTACTCGTATAAAACCATTGAAATTCACCGTTATAGTTAGTTCAGCTAACTATAACTTGAGCGCTCGCAATGCACTGCTGATGAGGTCACATATTACATCACTCATGACATGGTCAGTGACATCACTCATGACATCACTGATGACATAGCAAATGACATCACTGTTGACATCATCCAGTGAATGTGGTTTTCCGAAAATTAAATATGTTTTATATATGTACATCTCAAGGTCGATGGAAGAATAAATTATTATGATTATTATATAAATTTATATCGCACTACTAAGCCCAAGGGGCATCAAGGCGCCTAACCAAAAATCTAGCAAAGGCAGAATGCGATTATTACAAGTAGGCCTTGATGAACAGCCAAGTTTTGAGAGCCTTTTTAAAGAGCAACAAAGATGGTTGGACTTTAATCTCTAGTGGGAGAGAGTTCCATAGTCTCGGGGCCACACAATAGAATGCTCTACTGCCCCAGCGAACTTTCCTAATTCTGGGGACCACCAGCAAATCAAGTTCCGATGATCTAAGGGTTCTACAAGGTATATGATGAGTTAGCAGAGAGCCCAAGGGGCTTGAAGAATCATCCGAAAGAGCTCTAAAAGCCAAGCACAAGATCTTAAAAGAGATCCTTTGTTGTATCGGAAGCCAATGGAGGCTTTTTCTGGCCATCATGGCAGAGGATGCATTGGGTAGGGCCAAAACAAAGCGCGCAGCAGCGTTCTGGACGACCTGAAGGCGCTGCCCGAGTCCCTTGTTGACACCTGCATAAAGGACGTTGCGGTAATCCAACCTGGAACCCACTAACGCGACCACTATCTGGTTGCGTGCTTGAGGAGAGAGATAGTGCAAGATTTTTTTCAGGATCTTGATCACTCCCCAGCACGTGGCCACTGTTTGATTAACCTGTAGGGTCATGGACAAGTAAGTATCAAACATAACGCCGAGATTTCTGGCCAATTGGGAGGAAGATGGACACGTTCCCAAAGATGGAGGCCACCACTCACTCAACCAAATATCCTGGTCCTTGCCAAAGACCAGGATCTCGGTTTTATTGCCGTTCAACCGTAGGGAGTTCCGAATCATCCACTCAGAGACCGTCTGCATACAGGTCCTAAAGTTGACGGCTGAAGTAGTGACAGAGTGGGCCAGAGACACCATGATTTGCGTGTCATCGGCGTATGAAACAACCTCCATCCCCTGCGATTTTACTAGCCTGGCTAGGGGAGCCACGTATATGTTGAATAGGGTGGGGCTCAATGCCGACCCTTGTGGCACCCCATACTGGGGTAAATAAGTGTCTAAATGGATGACATTCTTTGTAAAATTGATTGTATAACGGACTGATTAAGTGTATCTTGGTGAGTACATGGGTTAGTGAGTAATGTTTAAATGTAAATATCTGTATCAGTCTCTCACTTTGTGTATAAGTGACTGCATGGGTTGGCGAGTAGCTACATGAGTGATTATATGGGTTATTACCTGGTTTTTCGAGTATCAGTATGAGTGTCAAAATATCTGTATGGTTCAGTGGAGGGTATTACTAAGTGAATAGATGCATGAATACGTGCGTCACTGTTTGTATGTGTTAAAGACAGTATGTGTGCTGGACTGTATGGGTGGATGAGTGTGTGCATGGTGTGTTAGTGAGTGAATGACTGTCTCAATAGTATCTTAATGAGTAACTACATATGTTTTAATCTAGTATATTTGAGTATTGATGTATATAAGTGATTATACGTGAGAGTGAGCGATTGGACGAGTTCCTGTATAAATAAGTATGTGTTTCTATAAGTGATTGTTTAAGAGAGTAAGTATGTGTACGTTACTGTAAAAGTAAGTGTAGGTGTGTGTGTGTATAGCTGTATATGCAAATAAATGGATGTTTGATAGTCTATTTGCATGTGTGAGTATCTGTGTGAGTAAATCTATGGATGAGTGTCGTGTGTAACAGGATAGGATGTATAGGTGTATGAGTACATATGATGAGAGTACATGTATGAGTGACTATATAGAACTGTTGGTGAATGGGTGGATGAGTATGTAGATTTTGGAATTACTGAATAGGTTGTTCTAACTGGTATTGGTATCTCCATTTTTTTGAAAATGTTAGTTTCTATTTTTCAATGTGTGTATGAAAGGTTATATTAGGGTGAGAGGAGGTCTGCCACTCTTTCACAAGGATGATGTCATCAGTGATGTCATCAGTGATATCATCTCAGATGTCATCAGTGATGTCACTGACCATGTCATGAGTGATGTAATATGTGACGTCATCAGCAGTGGATTGCGGGCACGTGAGTTATAGTTAGCTGAATTAACTATAACGGGGGAATTTCAATAGTTTTGTATGAGTGAAATGTCCAGCTAACTATAACGTGGCTGAAACCTATGGTTTTTTCAGTGAATTTCTAAGGTTTTGTAAATGATAATTTTTAAATGTATTAATTGTTATATTTTTTTATACTAATTTACTACATTGTTTTAAAGTATTTATTTTTAGATATTTTATTTTTTAAATTACATTACACATTTTTAATATAAATTGAAAAGAAAAGGTTTTAAAAAATATTAACATTTTAATATATATATATTTGTTTAATGTATATATATTTTATATAGCAGGCAATGATATCCTATGGAAGGAAATTAAAGTTATTGGTAAGTACAGTTAAATTTACTTTTCAGGAACAGTAGAGAGCTGAAAGATGCAGCACTGAGGTCTCTCCAGATAACAGGTGAGTAAATCGGAATTCGTAGTTTGGCTGATTTTAGAAGAATTTTTAAAGTTCCAAAACTCCACGCTTAGAAGAATTTCAAAGTGAAACCAGTCAATGTTAGCCTATGGAAGAAAAATTCAAGTAACTAACTACGATTAGAATTACTTTTCAGGATCAGTAGTGGGCTGAAAGATGCAGCACTGATGTCTCTCCTGATAACAGATGAGTAAATCAGAATTCGTAGTTCGGCTGATTTTAGAGGAATATTTTTCTCAATAGTGAAGGAAGGGGGCGGGGCCTAAGGCGAAGTGTGTAAACATGCCCTGTGGCGCATTTTAAGTTGGGGAATTCATTCTTCCTCAATCCGGAGGTCCCGTGTGGGCCAACTAGCCCACCAGGTACCTCCAGTATGCGCCCGGGAGCTGCGTTGCAGCTAGGTGTTCAAAGGGCACGCCCCCTTTTTACAACACTCTGCAACGCATCTCGGTGGCACTTACTGGAGGTACCTGTGGACTAGTTGGCCCCTAGGGGACCTCTGGATTGAAGAAGAATTAATTACCCAACTTAAAATGCGTCACAAAGCATGTTTGCACACATATCACCTATAGCCCAGCCCCCTACCTTCACCATTGTGCTAACACACCCCGTAGCGCGTTCTAAGTTGGGGGATTAAGTCCCCTTGCATACTGGGGGTCCAAGGGGACCAACTAGCCCACCAGGAACCTCCAGTATGCGCCAGGGTGCTGCGTTGCAGAAAGATGTAAAAAGGGGCGCGCCTCATTACACCTCTCTGCAACGCAGCCCCCTGGCATATTCTGGAGGTTCCTGGGGGGCTAGTTGGCGAACCAGTATGCAAGGGGAATTAGTTCCCTCTCTGCAAACGCACCAGGGGGCTGCGTTGCAGAGAGGTGTAAAAAGGGGCGTGCCAAATTTGGTGTAATTCCGTTCAGGCTATAGCCCTGGCTAAAGGTCCTATGGAAAATTGCATGGGGAAAACACGTTTTGGGACCCCCTTTTTTCTCGGCCACCACTTGCAAATCACACCCAAACTTTTAGGGAAGGAGCGGAGCAGGCCATTTTCTTGGAGAATTTCGCGAAGATTCGTCCACCGACGCCAAAGTTATTCCAAATAGAATGTTGCGGATTTCCTATGGAAACTAGGTCCTAACTAGAACTACCTACTGGCAACCACCAGTAGGAGATAGATAGATAGATAGATAGATAGATAGATAGATAGATAGATAGATAGATAGATAGATAGATAGATAGATAGATAGATAGATAGATAGATAGATAGATAGATAGATAGATAGATAGATAGATAGATAGATAGATAGATAGATAGATAGATTTTTACTGACATAAAACCATTGAAATTCCCACGTTATAGTTAGTTGGACTCACTATAACTTGCGCGCCTGCAATGC
This sequence comes from Lissotriton vulgaris, assembly GCF_964263255.1. Classification (NCBI taxonomy): domain Eukaryota; kingdom Metazoa; phylum Chordata; class Amphibia; order Caudata; family Salamandridae; genus Lissotriton; species Lissotriton vulgaris. Next base: position 2,080,003,491 of record NC_141685.1, on the reverse strand, counting down.
ACTGCTGATGACTTCACATATTACATCACTCATGACATGACATGGGTCAAACCACGGTTTGGAGAATTTAGGGTCACCTGTATTTTTTGTGGTAAGACCATCTCCTATGGTGAGCAGAGCCTAAAGCTCATCCTCCTTGCTGGTGACAACCACAATTGCCCCCAAAAACCCTAATTTTTTCTGATCCTGTTGAGCCATTTTCAATTCCCTGTTTTTTGTTTCTCCCCATAAAAATAACCAAAAAGAATACAAAATAGTTCATAAAAGCCAAAAAAAGTACAAAATGTTCAAAAAACATTAAAAAAATATAAAACAACAAAAAGAAGAAAAAACAGTTCTTTTTAGAACTACCTCCAATTTCTAAAAAAAAAGGCTACATTTTTTTAAAACTATCATTCATTTTTCCCCATGGGACGCTTCCCGGTCCACTCCCCGGTGCACGTACCGGGCGCTCCCCCCGCGGGGTCCTTTTATAGCCCCCACATCAAACCTAGGGGGTCAAGGGGGGTCTACTCTGCCCCCTTATGTTCATTTCCCCCTTTGTTTTTCCCTGCTAATAGTAATAGAATATAATGAATGGAGTATAATCGCAGATGTAAATAAAGTTTGTGGTAATAAGTACCTTGCTGTTTTATTCAGGATTTTAAAAGTATGGGTCACACCTTTGTGACCACAGCAGAACAGCGGGCCAAAGAGAAGTTGGAACCACAGTTTCAGTAATGTTTACTGGATGGGAAGCCGAGGAATGAGAAGGGCCATGCTGGAACCTAAGTTTCACCAGCTTTTGGGCAAGAGAGGGATTAAGCCAGACATTCTGATAATCTATCCGGGGGAAAATGATCTCATCTCCTGGAGGTGGGGGGCCTTTAAGTAGGCCTTGTGACAGGGTCTTACCAATATGGCCACTGTAATGGGAGGTGGCGATTTAGTTTGGTCAGAAATCATTTCAAGTAGAGTGTGGCTAGGAGCTAGATCACCTACTGCTATTGAAAAGTCGAGGAGAAGAATAAATATGTCCTTACAGAAATTTGAAATGCAGCATGCATAGGGTTTCATAAGGTACATACAGCTCAGTAGGCATCTGAGCAGTAATTTTGTACCAGATTAGGTACACTTAAACAATGTGGGTATAGACATGTTGCTGCTACACAATGTGGGTATAGACATGTTGCTGCTACACATTAAGGATGCCCTGGAAAGGAAAGCTGTATTTAATGGTGAGGTGCGTGGAGCACATTAGGGGGGCTCGGTTATCGGGAAATGCCATCCTCAAAGCTTGGCGGAGTTACACGGCGATCCTAAAGCTTTAAACAACCAAAAGGCCTCCAGCTAGTGGATCTTGGAGCCAAAACCAATACCTCAGGTCTCCGGGAGTCATTACGGCAGTGTCTGAGATGACGAGACGGTACTCCTTAATCGCTCAATGGAAATCTTGAGCAAACAGTGGAGTCAGACTAAGGTCTTGCTCCGACTTGTCAAAAGCATGTCACAAAAGTAATGGTATGGTGGCAACCAAATAAATGAGCTGTAAAGAATCTAAGTGTGTTGATGACCACCAACAGGGCAGCTTTAACTTTCTCAGGATGGGTCTTGGCTGTTCAAGGAACTCAAACCGACACCTGATCACCCGTAAACTAAGCCCAACCTGAGTAATTACTAAAGTAGAGATATATTTTATCCCCAAGGAGTGTCACTGTCATTTATTATGCTGTCTATGTATGGGCAAGTCTACAAAGAATGCTGCAGAAATAATTTCTAATTGGAGTCCTTTATCTATGTGTGCTAGCTTAGTTGTAATGTTTTCCCTAATTAGGCTGCCCAAAGATTGGGGGTAGTGGGGAGGGCACAAAGGGTAATTAAAGATGGGTGTCCATTTATTTACTCTTAAGAACCTTTGCCCAGTGAGCACTGGCGGGCAACCACAACTCACCAACTCTGCTGCACACATCAGTGATGCGCATATCACGTGAATTAACGGATGTGTTTACGAATGGCACCAAGCACCAGTAAAGAGTCTCAGTTCCAGCCCCACCAGAATATGTAGCGCTCATGGTCACACATCCCCAAATTAAGAACTCTACCTCCAGCATCAAATTCGTCCCCAAAGCAGCTTCTAGCAGCTGCTTCATCCATCTGATATCCGCCCCTGTGCTCCAACAATGAAGCCTCTCTAGCTCAGGTGCAAAAATAATGAACATGTGCAGCAAAGAATCCTTCCCGTGCGGTATGCATGCAACATACAGGATAATTGATGGGAGCAGCTTGGTTGCCACCATGCAGGATCACTATTCTGTGTGTGTGCCAAAGAGAATATGCACCATAGCAGAGCAAAGCATGGACCCCAGCCACGACTGTCACAGCCCACTGGAATAGAGGGGCAACAACTAGCAGCGGTCAAAACAATACAGAGCACGATCACTTCGGGGGAGGTTGGGGGGGGTCAGAGAGACATGCAACACAAACAGTGGCCTGGACGTTCGTTAACTACAATGTGCACTACCCAGTTCCATACACCACAACTTAATTAGGTTTTGACGAGGAGGCCATTTTAAGAGTAGGAAAATCCACAGCAGTACATACTGAATATTGCCAGCCCTGCTGCTACTTGCACACAGTGTGCGACACACGCTATTTTTAGTTTTTGTAACGATGGGCAATGAAGCTGATGGAGCTTGCAGTGCTACAGCAGGGGATGCAGGGGGTAAGTGCAACGGCAGAGCTGTTCTTTACTGGTGTTATAGGTTACAATATCAGAACACACCAAAGCATAGAAAACACAATAATTCAATGTCCAGCAAGTGCTTCAAATTTGAAAAAGAAATAGTGATTCAATTCACAGGCAACTAAATACTAAACATAAAATTACAAATGTACATAATAAAAAACAGACCTCTCTATCCCTTCTTGAACTAGAGATGATCTGTGTAATAAGGTCTTACAGCGTTAAAGGGTCCCTTGCTATGGCGTTTGTCCTGACAAACAGTAGGAAGGGACTCCTTGAGTTCACAATGTAAAATCCCATTCTACTGTAATCAACGCGTTACACCATGCAAAGGCCCCTCCTATTGCATTCACCAAGGGGTCTGCGATGACAATGTGTATGAGCCATGGAACTGCTTCAGAGGTAGGTTAATTTAACACAGGTGCTGTCCAATCAAATGCCCATAAACCTAGGCAGAGTCAAAGTCCCTTTTCTCCATACTGCTCTTCAATTCCTTTTTCACGGATTCGTGAGCTCTGGCAGAGCTAAAGCTTTCTTTTTGGGGGGATTCATTTCTTTATTCGATTTTCAACAAAAGAACACATGGGGTGCTCACAACGAGAAACAGACCGAGTTGAAAATGTGAGGCGTTAGAAAAGTAGAAGTGCGAACTGGTGCAGGCAATTAGTGCCACTCATTTGCAATGCATCTCCCCACCCAATAACCCCTGCTTACCCCGACAGTACAATGTACATCAAACACCAAGGTTTGTAGCCTCCCAAAGTGATTAGACATCTGTAGGGAACTGTTACACTAATGGTGGTGTAGAGATGTGTGAGGTAGTCTAGTGGTTGGGGGGCGGAGTCGTAGGAGGAGCAGGAACAGGAGGAGCCGGGGAAAGGAACTGGTCAGTTAGAGTAGGGACAGGAGACAGGTTGGAAGCATGATAATAAAGCTCCAGTAAGAATAAGTAATTGTGTCTGTGATCATTGTAGCAGGATGCTACAACTGGCGACGAGGGTGGGATGACACTGACCGCAGCCCACGAGACCACATACAGACACCCTGTCCCATGCAGCGTCGAGGGAAGAGCTCCGCTGCCGAGTAAAGCTGAGGCCTGATGATTGTGGCCCAGAACAAGTAACCGCGACCCAAAGAAGCTAGGGAATCCCGAGGAAATCCCGACCTGGGAGCGCTGAAACGCTCGGTCGAAGAAACCCTGTGGCGCTGAAAGTGCGAGCCCCGCCGAGTGTGTGTAACCCAGCAGCCAGAAAGAAACAGGAGTCGGGAGCCCACTCCGACCCTGTACTGTGCCCAGGAAGGAAGAAGAAGTGCCCTAGAGTCGTGGACGGCGTCCACGACGTGCCGCCAGCAAGCGCTGCTAAGAGCGCTGCAATTTGAGCCCGGGCGCTGTCGGAGATCGGGAAAACCTCACGCCTAATGCGTGAGGTTTGGCAGGTCGTCGGCGCGAGAGAGCGGGAACTGCAAAAGTGACCTGGGAGTCCACCACAGTCGCACCTGATGACTGCTGTGGCCGGTAAGGAGTGAATCCTGTGTGGACTGCCCCCGTGAAGGTCCACTGCCAAGCGCTGCTGAGCGCGGCAAAATTGGAGTCCGAGTGAATCCAGACGTCGGAAAAACCTCACGCTGGATGCGTGGGTTTTGGCATGCCCCGTCGAAGGACCCTGCAAAGTAAGGCGGGAGCCCACCCCATCCTCACCTGACTGTGGCCTTGACCAGAGGGAGCCAAATCCGGAGTGTGCTGATCCTGAAAACGACTGCCGGTGAGTCCTGTGTGAAGAAAAGGGGTCGAATGAAGAGAGAGAAAGTAGTGCCTGTAGATGATCACGGCGGCCATCTTTGAGTCAGGCAACTTTTGGGACATCCTCCCTGTGCAAACTGTAGGCGGCCATTTTGAGGTCAGGCGAGCTGAGTTTCACGACAAGCATTGGCGAACAGAACAGAAACAAGCACTGGCGAAGACCAAACAAGCACTGGCGAAGGCCAAACAAGCACTGGCGAAGGCCAAACAAGCACTGGCGAAGGCCAAACAAGCACTGGCGAAGACCACACAAGTACTATCAAGAGCCAACAGACATACTGTGGCGAGTAGGAACCAACAAGCAGTGGCGAAAGGGAACAAACAAGTATTGGTATATGCAAATAAACATGCACTGGTAAATGCCAAGAAATAGGCATTGGTAAGGCAAGTAAATAAGCGTGGATAACTGCGCGTGAACAACAATGAACAAGTCTTAGCAACCAAGACAGAAGAGGCACAAGCAAACACAAGGACCAAGCAAAGACAACAGCACAAAGGAACAAGCATAAGCAAATGCAAGAGACCGATAAAGACGACACTGAGCACAAACCAAAGAGCGCCGAAGAGAGAAGAGCTGCTGGGCAGAACTGCAGAAGACCCAGAGGAGGGCAGTCCTACAGAGGACCCCGGAGAAAGTAGAACCATCCAAGTTCGTTCACCAGAATCTCCCTCTCTCATGGCGGGAAGAGACGTAGCACCGCAGGTCACTCCAGACACTGAAGTACCACCCCCGGCGATGCAGACTGATGATTGGATCTCGGATCTCAAACGACACCGGTGGCTCGAAGCACTAGAAGATTTCTTAAAAGCCAATGGTGAACAAAGAGAGAGGAAGTGTCTACTACTACTCCTCCATTTGGTAGGTCCGGAGGGCCGATGCCCAATCAGGACATTTTCCGAGGAGGACACCGAAATCTACAAAAGACTCCAAAGGGAGCTCTGTGCTCATCTCAACGCACAGACAGATGTGGACCATAATCGCATGGCTTTCAATACAGCACGGCAGGAACCAGGCGAACCGCTGCCAAACTTCATCACTCGTTTGCAGAGTATGGTACGAGGTTGCCACTTCAACACTTTCACAAATGAGGATGCGGTTCGACTTCGGATCGTTGAAGGGTGCACAAATCCTGACACAAAACGTAAGATTCTGCAAGGTCATTGGTCGTTAAAGGAGATCATCAAGAAAGCCGAAATTGGAATGCAAATCAAAGCAAGAGAAGGATTGAAGGACGTGCACCTAAGCGCAACTCATCCAGATACCGAGGAAGATAGAACTCAGAAAACAAACAGAACTGAAAGGAGGGAGAGGGAAGGCAGACCAGCAAAAAGACAACGGGAAAGACACGGTGACAAAGAAAGTGACACAGATTATTCAGGGTCAGACTCTTCAACATCCGACCACTCGAAGTCAACCAAGGATTACCCGGAGTCAGATGACCCAGAGGCGACCATCCAAAAGACCGGTCCAAGAAGTCATTCACCTCCCAGGAGTTCCTCAAGGAGTCACTCAAGGTATGACACACAATGCTCCGATGGGGAAAAAGCATCAAGTACAGATCGCATCCCTGGACAAGATGGCATCCGGCACAGCAAGTGGGAGAGAAAGAATAACCAGAGAAGAAGAGGTCGCACTGGTCAACACCGGAAGTCGGCGCAGGAACATCAGTCGACAAGCAGTGAAGACGAGTCCAAGGAAACATCTGGCCGAAGAACACATACAACTCAAATCAGAAGTGTTGGAGCATCCAACAAGGGAGAAGGAGAAACAGGTCGCACAAGACGGACTGATTCTCCATTGCGACGAACCAAACAAGAAGACAATGAGGCAAACGCTTGGGATCAAGCACCAGGAACAAGCACAGGAACATCAAACAACCTCCCAAATGGGACGGCATTGAAGACGTTCCAACAAAGGCGCACGGAGAAACATCTCAACGACAACTCAAAAGGGAAGTACAATTCGCCATGGATTACGGACTTCAAAAATCCACTACCAAAGACAGTTTCAAGGAAACGTTGGAGAAGGAGAGGGGAGAAGAATCTCTCTGACACTGAGTGCACATCTATCCGATCCTGGAGGTCGACAAAAGACTTCTCTGACCCAGAAAGCACGTTCATGTCCAGGAACTCCTCTGACTCAGAGAGTGCGTCCGTCCGATCCAGGAGGTCAACAAGAGACTTCTCTGGCCCAGAGAGCACAGCTGTCCGATCCCGTGAGTCGACCAAGTCATGGTCCCGACAACAGCCAAGGCGTCAACCACCCGAACGCGCCAGAGAACCAAAGGACACCCTTCCTGTCAAGAGTAACGTAACACACACTAAGGTCTCTGATTACTCAGCCACGCCACAAGGCAATCCGTCATGTCAATCACAAACATATCCGGACATGGACCAGACACCGTCACCCCTGAAGGGGCCCGAAAGGCTGACTCAAAGGACCTATAAAAGGAAAACAGAGACAGTGGACCTTAGTCATCGGACAGGAAGGGACCTGCCAGCCAATCCGCAGAGAAAGCCGGACATGTCAGCAGAGATGGATCATCGGATGAGTGAAAAACATGCCCATGCACAGATAGACAACGAGTTCGTCAGACAATCTGAGGTTGTGCATGAGTTACCGAACCGAACCAAGACAGTCTCGTCAGATAATACCATACTGTCTGATGTGCATGACCCAGAGGTGAACGACAGTGTCGCCCTCGACCGGACAAGACAAGAAGGGGCAAGGGTAAGCGCAGGTGCCCATAAAAGGACCAGAACATTGTCCACTCATGAAAGGGACCGAGCACCCGAACCAACTGTTACACCACTAGAAGAAAACATGAGGACTGCAGACCGTGAGAGTGAACAGCTCACCCGCACTGTGGTCAAGAACGCCCTGATCAAGACACCGGAAAGAGTGACCAAAGTCCAACCCACCACTGATTCGACACTATTGAGGCTTGAAGAACAGACCGTCCGCCAACCCGTGTGGTGGATTGAAGAACTGCGAACACTGAGGACATTAAGATCACTTTGTTGAGAAGGGGGGAGATGTAGAGATGTGTGAGGTAGTCTAGTGGTTGGGGGGCGGAGTCGTAGGAGGAGCAGGAACAGGAGGAGCCGGGGAAAGGAACTGGTCAGTTAGAGTAGGGACAGGAGACAGGTTGGAAGCATGATAATAAAGCTCCAGTAAGAATAAGTAATTGTGTCTGTGATCATTGTAGCAGGATGCTACAGGTGGGAAGAAATAAAGAATGAATATTATACTTAAAAATAAATTGAGAATCTGCGGCAGACATGAATGGAAGATTTTGAAGGTAGGAGGGAGGTGGAAGTTGCAACTGAAACATAAAAAAGGTTAATGCCTCACAAGAAACACTTCAACTAATTAAAAATCTTAATATTCTAGCAAATCTGGTAGAGCAGTTAATTTTTAGCTCGAGCCCTGAACCAGTGCGCAAGCGCTGCTCTGGGCTTGATCTGGGGTAGTTGAGTACAGGAGAGAAGCCACGCCCACTACTCCACCCATCTTTTTTCATTGGTTTATAGGCCTGATAGTCCCTCCCTATGACGGCCATGTCGTCATTTGTATCCTTACATGGCTACTGGCCCCTTTACTTCGAGTACAAGTACTATTTTCTGCAGTGCCTTCTCCCCCCCCAGCACTCCCGTTGTTTGTGCCCCCTACCCCACCCGCCCACAATAGGTCTCGCGTAAATGCGAGTCCTCCTATTGCATTGCAAATGCTTGTCCATCACATTGCCACCAAAATTGGTTTAAAGGTTGTAGGTATTAAAGACAGCTCATAAAATCTTAGTTACATGCCGTGTGGTTTATCAAAATATATAACGCACCTTGCTTCACTTTTACATTAAACTTCCTTTTAATTTTTCACCCATGCCCATTTCAAGTCAAACTGGTAATTGACTTGGAAATGGCAGTGTGTGTGTGCGGGGGGAGGGGGGTACAGGGGGGAATAATAGCGAATCTCAAAATCCCACACCAGTGCCACCAGAACTAGACAATTCGTACAACATTTTAGAGCAGTGATAACTTAAAGGAACAGGGAGCTGACAGGATAAATTAATCTTACACGCCCTGGCTTCAGGCTACATTACTTCCAACACTGTAAAAAGATTAATTGGTATTTATCATGAAATAAACAATAACAGGCACAGCAGACAGTGCCCCATGTCACCCATGAACCACGATCGTCAATAAGACTCCAGTACTCAGCATGAATAATAACTCAAATATCAGTACTAAATATATTTCAGAAAGGTAACCATTTTCTCCTAAGTTGTCAGCTTGACAGTTTCTGAAAAGCAAAGCGTTTTTTATATAATTACTTATTTTAGATAAATATCTTAAATTCTTCAAAGATAAATATTGCAATTTTAATGCACAACCTACGTTTTTGCCCAGGAATATCAGACTTCATTTTCATCAGGTACTCACTTACTATTGACACATTGGGGCAGACTGATGTTAGTGCAGATTGATCATACTGGCCATCATACGGCAGGTAGTTACACCACTTTTATGCCAAGATTACGCTTTAACAGGTCACATATGGCCACTTTATAATAGGATGGACACCCCTAGACACAAGCTACTTTTAGACCAGGCCAACCCTTAAGCCAAAGATAGCCACTAATAAGTAGTGTTTTTTTAATATATGGACATGAGACGGTCAACCAGTGGCGTAACGAAAATTGAGGGGGGCCCCTTACAAAGTACATGCTCAGGACCTAGTCAGTAGCTCTCAGGTCAGGGGCCTGCAGCCTGTGCACAGTGCCAGAGGGGAAGCAGGGGGTGGGGGGTAGACTCTGGAGCAGTGGCTCCTTACAGAGCAGGGGCTGTGGGGGCTATTGTTAGGTCACTGCTGTCAACTTGATAGGGTCATCGTATGCAAAGGACAGTCACAGGTCTGTCTAGATTGACCTTAGTGTTTTTTTTTAAACGGATGGTCACCATTAGCCCAGAGGATTCAATGTGATGTCGATAGCCACAAATATGTACAATATGTCCACCAAGTAAGGCGGCTGTCATTGTGCATACTGCCCCGGGTGTGCAAAGGTATGACAAAAATGTCCAAAGGGCCTCCATTACACCAGGAACTGACAGAAAGTTGTCTCAGATACGCACACAAGTCAATGATGCCAAAAATAGCCAGAATCTTGTCAAGAATGCCAACACGATGTCATGAATTGGCCACTACAGTATAAGGAGGTCATTGAAAGATCTGCTACTAATATATATGATCTATAGAGATTATGAATACTTCAAATCATACAGCAGATGGGAGTAGACCCTCCTACTCGCATACACTAAACTCCTATATACCAAGCCGACCTCCAGAGTGTAACTGGGGCATCACATGTCGCCATCATTTCCAATACTCAGGGGCACAAGACAAGGCTGCCCGCCTCCCTCTTTGCTCTTCGCAATGGTGATGGAGTCACTTGTGATCCGCCTCCTCAAAGACAGAGAGAGATGGGGCATTCCAATCATGGATACAGTCCACGCGGTTTCATTATACGCGGATGACGTACTAATTTACATCCGCGACATCACATCGAACCTCAACCCAATACTTAACACTCTACGTGTCTTTGAAACGGAAGCGGGCATAAATGTAAACTCGGCTAAGTCCACAATATACCCACTCTCAGACAATCTTTCCTCCCATATTTATAAATGGACAGCACAGATATATAGTGGAGCGCCCAAGCAGTACGGTACTTAGGAATATGGTAGTACCACACGCTGACGCAAGTCGAATATGAGGGAAACTATCGCAGAGCACTAGCAGGGATCAGATCCTCTGTGAATTTCTGGAAGGATATCCCACTAGCTCCCATTGGGAAAACTCCAGTGGCCAAGATGATACTGGTCCCGCTACTGCTGTATTATTTCTCTAACCTCCCAGTGGTCCCCCCGTCACTTATTCTCGAGAGCTGGATGCTCGCCTCAATACTCTTATCTGGGGAACAGGACGCAGGCGAATTCCCCTCGTCAAACTGCAACTGCCCATGGACCAAGGAGGTCTGGGTGCACCTTCCTTCGAGGCATACCTCCTTGCCGGAGCAACTACAGTGGGTGTCACAGTGAACAGGAGGGGGAAACCCTCACAAACGCAGGAACAATTCCAGCCCCTACTATACTCTGCAAGCTGTTACCGGGAGCTGGGCCAATACAGGAATGCCCGCTCCAGGTGATGGTGGCTCGCATATACCTGAAACAGGTACATCAAATGAAACGGACGGCCCCCAGGACTCGCAATTATTACTAAAGCTCATCTTACCTGTCAGCTTAAGGACAGTCCATCAACCAAGCAGACCAATCAATGGACAAACTAGTTTCCTGTCTGCACAACATTTCCATCTGGATGGGCGACTCAATGGAGAGAAATCCGAAGTCATGCTTTTGGGCAACCCTAACAAACTTCCCTCAACTCTTGCCTGGCCAACCAGCATGGGCATCCCTCCCACACCAAAACAAGAAATCAAAAGTCTTGGCTTCTGGCTGGACCAGGAGCTCAACCTAAGAACCCAAGCAAGAAAGACAGCCGGAACCTGCTTTGGGCTCATGCGAGTAGTCCGCAAGATCCTCCCGCTCATTCCCCCCCAGTCTAGAAAAATTCTGATGCAGGGCCTTATTTTATCAAGACTGGACTACGGAAATGCCCTATATCTAGGTGCACCCTTAGCTACCATAAAGAAACTGCAGCACACTCAAAATGCCGCAGCAAGACTACTGACGGGAACAAAATCAAGATGCTCAGCCAGACCCTCCCTCAAGGCCCTTCACTGGCTGCCCATCCAAGAACGTATCTCCTTCAAAGCCTTGTGCATCTCCCACAAGATCCTACAAGGCAAGGGCCCACCAATTCTGAGACCCTTAGTTAAGCGCCATAAATCCTCCCGAGAACTGAGATCAGACACCCTGTTTTTAGCAGACATTCCCAGAATAAGAAAGGCTTGCGCCGGCGGTCGCAGCTTCTCTTACAACGCCTCTAGACTCTGGAACAGCCTTCCCTTAACATCCGGAAAGAAAACAATCTCCTCGCATTTCGCAGACTGCTAAAAACCTGGTTGTTCCCCAAATAATTGCACCTATTGGAGGTATGTCAAGCTTTATGTTAGCGCTGGGACGCCCAATGGGTAGCTACGCGCTTTAGAAATCCTAAAATCAAATCAATCAAATCAAATCATGTATTCCCCTATACACCCACTGGTTGACTTTCCCAAAGGTCATACTCATTACACAGAGCGGACACTGCGTGCGTGGGCTGAGCACTCAGTCACAGAGATAGACACCCTGTAAGTGAACAGCCAACTGCAGACATTTGCAGAACTTGAAGTGGATACAGACCTCCCAAGGGGACAATTACTCATACATAGGCAGCTATTAGAAGATTGCCGTAGAATGTGGCACACAATAGAGACAGAAACGCCCACACATCCAGTCTTACACACAATCCTGCAGTTGGGCCGGGGCGACACTTAGTGACATGGCTGTACAAGGTGGTGCGAGCGCTGAACGTGATCACCCTCACCCCACTCCGTGAGAAAGGTAAACAGAAACCAAAAGGCCACTTGATGACAAAAAACGGGAAGGGGCACTCGAATTTTCCAAAAAAGTGTCTTGTAACTACTGCTTCAAAAACATACAATATCACCTTCTGCACCGCGCCCACCTGACACCTGAAATGCTCCAAGCCTATTATCCAAACACGTACTTCACCTGCCCTAGATGCCCAGAACCAAGTGCGTCCTTTTTCCACATGTTTTGTGATTGCCAGGCAGTCCGAATATATTGGACAACGAAACACGCCACCTTACTAGCAGTAACAGGGCTTACAGACATTAATTCAAGGGAAGCCTGAGTGCTAGGCATAGTCAAGTGCCGAAAACACCAAAAAGTTGACACGATTCGCATCCCTAGCGATTCTATCAACTAAGAGAAGCATAGCAATGCACTGGAGAATGCCGGGGCAGGGGGGACCACCGCTGGCAGCCTGGAGAGGGGCGTTTAGCAAATGGGAAGCCTCGGAAGAGGAGGCACTTAGGTCTGAAGAAATTAAAGGTATTTGCAAACATCACATATCCATGCAATGGGTGACATTACTCCACACCTTTAAACAGGAAGCAGCGGAAGAGGCACCTGTGCAGGCCCCCCTTATGGAGGAGATACATCAAGAAAAGGCCCAGCACACATCCCCCTAGAAGCTGAAATACAGTAAGGCGCGGCCCAAGCCGAACACGAAATGCCAATAAAAATGAATATACAAAAATAAATAGGAGCTTGTGAAAAAGTTGTGAAGAATGTCCACAATAGATCAAGGATGGGCCACTGTTAAGCAAGGTATAACGAGAATGTTATCAAAGCACACAACAGGCCTTGGATGGGCCAATTCTATGCCAGTGGTAGCCCAATGATGTCAAGAGTGCCCACAATATGCAAAACATAAATATCTATTATGCAAATCCAGAATATTGTCGAGATTGTCAGAAGGATGTGACACTATTATATTAGGGATTGCCAAATGGCCAAACAAATCAAGAAACACCATTAAGCTGCAAAGCCCTCCTCCATCAACTTCACTCCCTTGCAGGTAGGCACACATATACATAGTGTTTCTGACCTTGCCCCCATTCACGTTTACTCACTTGGGTTGGGAGGCAGTGGTAATCATAGCGCACAGCTCTATAAGGGTTCCAGAGTCCTCATCTCTCAATCCAAGTGACAGCTAGATGGGATAAAGAGCGACCAGTTGCAATGCTCCCTTCCCAAGGACTCAGAAGGCTGAGAGCATGCAGACAGTAAAGAATGCAACATTACTGTGACACACATACCCCCCCTCTCCACTCTTTTTGGTTGAGCCTCTGAAGGCTTTAACAATGAGAAGTGGCCTAGAGGTAAAACCCATTTCTCACTATAAGCCCAAGTGTCTGCCTTCTCTTGTCTCTGCCACATACACCCACTCATTCTAAAACACCAAGGTATACACTGGGCATGCAACTTATGCCCATTTTCGTTTATATGCGCACACGGATATAAAATGCTCTGCTGCATGTATTCTTCCACAAACAGAAGTGGTAGTTAACACTGCCACTGCCAAAACTCATTGCCCCTCAAGATGGCTGAGCCCCCAAATTCTCAGTGACCAGCATAAATGCTCAGGTCTCCACTGTACTATTAAGAGAAGGTTATCAACAGTTTATGATAACTTCCCAAAATGTATTTCCACAATTTATGACGGAAGCATGAATCTTGCAGTTTCAAGTAACCCCACTAATATATGCTCCTTATGAAAATTAATGCTACTGCTCTGACCTCAAGTGACTGCTCAAAAAGCAGCAGTGCCTTTTTAATCTCGACTTTGCATCTTAAAAAGTCCCCCTTTTTTGCCCATTACAATCAACTTTTCAGTTAGCATTCTTCTTCTAATTACTCCAAGCATTTGCGCATGGTTTAAAGGAGAAATTACCGTTGAAGAAACGATGCTCAACATTCAATTACTGAAAACAAAATGGCGGCTGCATGCTTTCGATTTTGTTTTTCATTTGCAAGTTTCCTGTTCCCACCCACCCATGCATGCATTTGCAAAAAAACAAACAGGTCCTAGCATTGGGACTAACATACTAGCAAATTCATCTAACAATGGCAGTATTTTTAGCATAGGGAAACACTGTTGCCCCCTACACTTTGTCTCTATAGACAGAACTATACAAAATGTCCATGCAAACTTGATGCACCCCAAAATAAATCTCAACCCATAGGCATTTTCAGACCCTTGAGGAAATGCTCATCGTATGGCTCACCACTTCTAAGCGCCTTGAGACCCTCTGGGTATGTAGTGCGCTATATAAATTCTCTGACTTGACTTGACTTGACTACTAAAAATGTTTATCACCGAATGTGATTTTGACAAAACTTGCAAGATTCAAAGCAAAACCAATCACATCTCTCTAAAAATTCAGATGGAAGTGCCAGAACCCACAGGTTTAATGGTTATGAGATAAGCATCCAAGATATTGATCAAAATCAAACTCTTCAAAGACTAAAGACCTTTTTTAATGTAAGGATCTCAAAACCTTGTGAATTGATTAACAACAAATGACAAGAAGTACTCCTTTACAGCAAGGTTCTATTTTCATACCAAGTCTAGTGTAAATTTGTTCAGAGGTTTTTGATGTAGTAGACAGCATAATAGCCCATGTGAGCTAAAATCAAATAAGTATCTTTTTTTACCTCCTTTCTTTTAAAGTTGTTTTAGTCAAGACAGTCCTGCACATAATTTGTCATACCAACACCCAAACAAACACAATAATTGAGTAGCAAATTTCATTAAGTTTGGCAAACAAATTCATAGTTCAAAACAAAAAAATAAAATGTATTAACAGAAAGAACATCTGAAGCACAAGTGCACTAACACTGACTGTAATATTATGTAGGCAGACGGCTAGATAGCCAACTTCTCGAACACTTGCTTACCCTTGCTCCTGCTTTACGACTCAAACAAGAGCACAAACAGCGTCCATAATATCCGGCATAGCACTTTTGAGGTACATGAAAAATAAAGAACTGAATTCTAGAAAAAACAGACTATTGTATTAAATCTCTCAACTCACACAACCTCACGAAAACTGAAAAACAAGCTATAACACTGGCAGTTTAATTGACTAAACGCAGCTGCTTACTGTGGCTGCCCCAAAGAACAAACATAAATGAAACGTGAGAAAGATTCACTCATGTAAGTACAGTCAATGTAACAAAATCTCTGTTGGCAGATAACCACTTTCGGACGGACTAATTTCTTGATTTTTTTCTCTCTCATCACTTTTGCGAAGTGCCATCACAAAATCAATTAACAATAGATGGGAAACACCACATCAGTAAGGTTGCCACAGTACTGTACTGGAATAGTATTCCCAGAGCACATGTTCACACACGCACACAAAAACACCTCTAGAAAAGAGATTTTTCTTGGCTTAAAACATGGACTCCTCACCCCGATCAATCTGCACCAAATTAGAAATTAGCTGCAGATTTATCTATAGGTGGCAAAGTTATTGGGGGAAGAGGGCATAATTGTATTATTATTTAGTGCTTAATTTAAGCCGGTGCTTTGCAGTGCTCAGGACCAGCACTTAACTGTCAATAACGGCACTAATGGCAGTGCACCACATGGTGGCACCTTCTGACTATTTTGAAGACGAGCTCGATAACAGTGTGTAATAATTCATACATTAAAAATGAATAATACCTGCTGCTCATAGCTTTGAGTGGCCTGTAATAATCTGAACTGTCACACACGTAGGAGTGTGATGGTTAGTAGCTAGATATGTTGGTGCTGTCATTCCCAGGGCTTGCCGGGATAATGGGTGGTGCAAGCTGCGGTGGTCTCCGCAGAAGATCCTGGTACTTACTTTTTTTTTTTTTACAAATGAAGGACAAATATTTTCTCAAATAGGAGTTAGTTCGGTTATCTGGAAGTTTTAGGGCAGCCATCTTACCGCCCTCGTTTCACTGTGAACTTCAAGATGTTCATGGATCAAAGGAAGGAAAACAAAAGAGAAAGTGCACATGATTAAACGTGTTTGTTCCCTTATGAATGGGCAGAAGGCTGGAGGGAAAAAAGGCACGTACAGACAAACATTGCAGGGATAATGTAACAAAACCAGCATAATAGGAGAGATGACGATGATGGTGCTGCATTGGGATTATGTGGATGGGCTTTAAGAAGTCCCAATTATGCAACCTCTCTTCACAGCTTGTCATTAAGGGTGGGGAGAGATAAAAAATAAAATGTCCTTCACTTTAAGATTCCTTGCTTACCCAGCGTTTCTAACGGGCTCGGATTGTAATAAAAATATTCCCCCCATCCTTGCCCACTGGCCAGTGAGAGCTGTGGTGTTGGGTTTCACTTCTCGCCTTCCTAGCTTGTCCAAGGGGTAAGTTAGGCCCCGATTGCTCCACTGGCTTTTTAAAATGTAAGCAGGCCTTGCCCAAGGGTTGGGGTCTTCCCCACTGCCTTGCCTAAGGGGTGGGCGGTGTATTCTTGTACTTTAAAATGGCATTCCTTTACAGCATTTCCTAGAGTGGGGATGCTTAATATTGCCTCAGCCGCCTACAGAATGTCTTGAAGTTCTCCCCTTCTTCTTCATTTTCCTACTGCCTTTGATTAGCTCTAGGGAAGTGTTTCTCAAAAACAAAGAAGCAGGATCATGTTCTCTATAAAGCTTCAGGACTCATTCGGTCTGAGTGGGGGTTCCCATGCCAGACATGGTTAGCGGCAAAATCTAGACACAACAGTACAAGTTTGAGTTAACCCGTCTCCCAGTGATTTTAGAAATGTTCACATGGTGTTATTGTGGGACTAATAAATATGAATAACATTAGGATGAAGCAATCAATTAACAACTACTGGCAGAATCTGACAACTGAAAATAAAGAAATTTGAACACAATTATTCAATAAAAAGTGCGGGGGAAATACTGAAAAAGCACACATTACCTGCACTGTGGGTATTAGAGCTATTACAGCTCCCACAGTTTACTTTCCTTTAATAGAATGTTTATAAATCTATAAAGAAAATACAGCCCTGACTCAGTGTGCATGTTGTGCATTCCTGCATTACACTTCAGCAGGAACAAAAGAAATCAGGACAAGTATCCTAAAAAGAAGCAGGTATGCATTTATTGGTTTATTAATATGGCACTGTAAGTGAAAGAGCGAATAGCTGAAAAATCATATTAAAGAGTGTTGAACCTGGCCCTTTCTGCAGAGTCACTCCCAAACTCTTTGCCATCTCTCCTCTTTTTTGCTGAATTCATTTTTGTTGCATAGCAATACAACAAGACGATGGACGCAGTACTAAAACTTTTCAAACACTCACCCCCAGACACAGATCTGGAGTAATCCATTGTTCTTTTGCTCACAATGCCACCCCAGTTAGGACCCGGCCATATGCTAATCAGTCTTGCCCCTGCTCCCAATAGGAAGAGTCCAGCCCAAACTGCCAAGCCAGCTCTACCCTGAAACAAGCAAGCATACTAGGACCGGTTTCAGAGTATCACCCCTCATCAGCCCAGCTGTGCTGAACTGCTGCCCTCATGCCTGGGGAAGAAGAAGAACTTGACCTGCAAATCATCTTGAAAGCAGGATCCCAATGTGACTCAAAAGGCTAGCCAGCTAACCTCCTGATCTGAGCCTCATGTATATAAAAAGCTTCCGAACAGCTCCGAGACCCATCATCAGCACATTTCCTGACCCCTCCCCCCCAAGTGGTGCCTCTCAGGTCCTGGGCCCCTTGATGTGGTGCTTGTGCACTTGAAATTAGGCTTTTGGGCTGTTTGCATTCATGAACTGGCCTGCTCGCACCGGAACTGCGCTGCTCACTCCTAAAAAAGAGCATGAACCTCCGCCAGCCTGTCTCTTTGCACATCAACAGTCCATGAGGACCGCCAACGCAAAGCTCCAGCCCTTCCGTCTGCAACTCCCACACTGCTCTTTGCGCCACGCCGACCACCGCCCGCGACACTCTCCTTGCTCTCTAATGGCAAACATGACTCTTTACGCAAAGCTTAAGAAGGTAAAACTTCAGCTGGACTAATCTGGGACTGTATCCTACCTGTACTCTATTCTGGTCTGGCTGAAATTTTGACTTTGACCTGGTTTAGCACGACCAGATAGCCACTGTTGATGCTTTCTGCTTTTAGGAGCTATTTTACAGTTTATTCTTAAAAAATTCATAACTCTTGTTCTACGGATTGGATTTTTTACATGTTGTATTGTTTTATTTACTAAATTAAGTTCTATTTTTTTAAACCTGGTGCTGGATTTTGTTTGCGGTGTTTTCACTGATTGAAGTGTTGCACAAATACTTGGGACTGCCAGACAGCCCACAGCAAAATGGCCGTACTTTAGTGTGACTCTGCCGGCCGGGCAATTATATCCAACGAATATCCTGACATCCGACTAATCAGACGATGAAATAGCAAAGGATGTGTGCAGGGGTACATTTGTGAGGCCCCTTAATGTGAATATATGACCCATCCTGGTAGAGATATCGGTCCACAATTGCAGACCAAGCAGCCACTCAGCGTCAAGTGCTTGGAAGCCCCACCCCTGTGAGTAGGGGATCTGGTTTCCCCAGGGGGGCTGCCAAGGGACAAGTGGGGAGGCCAGAGCTGAAAGGGCACCACAGGGACGTTTAGCGAATTCACTGCGCTCATACTCCCTTGAACTCCAAAGAAATACTGAAGGCTCACCTGGGCGGTGTGCATCCTGCTTCATGAACTGAGACTGGTTGCTGGGAATTGCACTGGATGTAATGACACCATCTTTATAGCGCACATTCAATCTCCCACTTGGCTGTCATACAGCAGAGTGGATTAAGGACAATTGCCTGTGAGTGTGAGGTGCAGTGGAAGGCCTGAACTGGCAAGTGATACAGGTGAGTAGAACACATAACTGCTAGTCTCTGTGATCATTTGTTGGTACAACCCCCTCAGCGCACACTCCTGTAAATACACAGCGCCTGTAGTGAATTTGAAAGTGTGGCGCTAACGGTTGGAATGTACGCCCTGGGCGAAGAGGAGGATGTTGGCAGAAGCACCTACCACTCAGCTATTCACTCTGCAAGGCTGTGCTCCCTAAAGTGGGCCAGGGTCGGTGATATCTCAAGGACAACGGGCGGTAATCGCCGAGAGAGCTTCTGAACCGTGTATTGACAACCATGTTGGCAACGATGTGGAAAGTGGATCAAACCCCAACACGCCTAAACGTTGCCATAACTCGCCGCTCCGCAGAGCCATTACAGGACGAACAGCTAGATCATGATCAGGAGTCAAGCTCTCAGGGTGCAACAGCACTAGTGATTGTACTGATGGCAATGCAGCAAAGCCTCCAGTCTACAGACGGGAAAATAGACTCCCTGAACCTGTGCATGGACCACATGGATAAGCAATCAACGAGGCGCATGGTGGCAGAGTAGCGAATCTCCATGGCAGAGAATGAGTTACAATCTTTGAGCACAAAAGGTCCTTGCAGTAATTCAGGCCAAGAATTAAGATCTGTATGCCTGATTGCGCTACAATAATATGCACATCACTGGAGTCCCAGAGTCAACAAACACTAGCAAAATAGAGACTTTTGTCTAAATTATGATTACCACGCCATTTGGTCACGAAAATCTGTTGCATCTCCTTGTGGTGAGGAACGAGCACTGATAAATCATCGTGCAACTGTGTTCAGGGACACACCTGCTTCCAATATTA
The DNA here is from genome assembly GCF_964263255.1 of Lissotriton vulgaris. Taxonomy (NCBI): domain Eukaryota; kingdom Metazoa; phylum Chordata; class Amphibia; order Caudata; family Salamandridae; genus Lissotriton; species Lissotriton vulgaris. Next base: position 2,079,983,693 of record NC_141685.1, on the reverse strand, counting down.
GTAAAATTGTTGAACTACATAGATCGAGATTCAGTGCTCAGGCTGGCAAGGGAGAAGAAAGACCTTAACTAACAGGATAACCAGATAGCCTTTTATACAGACTTTACGGTGGCGCTACAGGTGAACTGCCTGGAACATCTCCCTATTAAGAGACAATTACGAAAGGCTGAGATCTCGCATGCCATGCTGTACCTGGAATGCCTCCATATTGACCACTGTGGAAATCAGAAAATGTTTGGAAACCCCAATACTTTCACTTTATTGAAGCGTGACCAGCCTAGAGAGGATATTGATGAGGTATTCATTTTACATTGTGCACAAACTGTTCAATATTTTATCACAATTGTCAGCTCTGTGGATGAGATGGATACAATATGGGGTGCATTCAACGTTAGAATTAGGGGAATGTACGCAAACTGGAATGTTTAAGGCAATATGCACACAACTAAAAAACAGTGAGGATACCTTGCACTCCCTAGAACGCAATTATGAGTCTAAACCTAGCCATGCCACACTTGCTGCCATCCGGGAGCACATCACCAGATCAAACGACCTAGCAGCACAAGAGTTGCAGTTTGTATCCAAGCGACACACAGCTCAGGCATACAGGGATGGGGGCTGACCCAGTTGTTGTTGGCTGAGAACCTGCGAACACCAAGGGGTCGAGGACACATAGTAAAGATAACCCTTACGGAGGCTAACTGACACAATGACATGCCCTCTATACTCACTGCTTTCATGCACTTTTACATCTGCCTCTACAGTAACTGTTAGTCTGCTATGGCAGATGAGATAGGAGCCTATCTTGAGGATGCGGTGCTAGGGGAGCAGTCTACTGGACAGCGGGAGTACTTACTACACCCTATAACACTTGACGAGGTTAAAGCCATATGCACTTTCCCAAATGGTAATGCCCCAAGACCGGATGCCCTAACTGGAGCGTTCAATGAAGAGATTTCTCATCTCCGGGCTCTGCACCTATACTCCATGTATGAAGAGGCGTGCCACAAGCAGATGTTGCCGCACACGCAGTGTGGGGCTCGGATAGTAGCTGAAAGCCTGAAAAAATGCCGGAGCATTGCGAGTCGTACAGACTGTTGTCCTTGTTATGTTGATACAGCTTGCTATGGCATGCAAATCACCCCCAAAGAGGTATCTCGGCACGGACGATAGACACAGACAAGACAGAATACGGATTAAAATAGGACTGTCTTAAGCAGCTTACTGAATTTAACAATCAGAACGGACGCCGATATGATGAAGCAAGTTATTCCAATAGTACAGGGTCAGGTAAGTAAAAGACCTGCCACTACTTCTTGTCAGGTGAACACGAGGAACCATAAGCAAGGCTTTGTCCCTAGAGCTCAAATTCCTAACTTGACAGAAGTAATTGAGTTTCTGAAGTAAATTACTAGGACTGAAACTCATTAGTGTTTTGCGTGGAAGGCAACATATTTAAAAAAAAAATCAGTTTCTTAATTGCCAGCCAATGCAGGGCTCTCAGTAAAGGTCCAGACGCAGAGCTGGAAGGGAGATTACAAACAAGCCATGCAGCTGTGTTTTTGACCACTTGCATTTTGAACAGGAGTCTCATTTGCTGATGGGAGTGAGCATTGCCATAATCTGATTTGATAACAATCAGTGCCTGAACAAGAATTTTCCTGGCAGAAAGTGGAAGATAAGAATAAGCTTTCTTCTGTAAAAGCATCATTTTTAAGAAGCTACCACTAATGGATCCATCACCGTCTTTCACAGATAAAGACTGATCTATTTTAAGGTCACGATTCTCAACTACCCGTTAAGGAATAGGAGCAGGACCTAGTTCTATAGGCCACCACTCTGATGTTCATAGTTGCTGGACCTTACCAAACAGTTTTATCTAAATTTGTAAGCAGTTTGTTACCTTCCATTCTGCAACCGCTTTCATGCCAATGGTGAACTGGACCTTAACTATATCCAAGTCTTATCAGCAGAGAAAATAAGCGGAGTATCGACAGCGTATGATATAATTTAAAATCCGAAGGTTCTAGCGATAGTAGTTAAGTGAGGTCACACAGATGTTAAACAATGTGAGGCTTAAGCAGAAGCCCTGAGGTACCCCCTTGTTGATCAACATGGCACGAGACTTTAGTGCCCAGAGAGATGGTCTGAATTCTATTTTCTAAGAAATCTCAGAACCACTGCAATGAAGTACCAAAAATGCCACTTTCATACAGCCTGGAGGGGGATATAGTATAAAAAGCTGCAGACAATTTCAGCAGCACCAGCATGAATGGAGTACCTTTATAGAATCAGTAACCACAACCAAGGCAGTCTCAGTACTATAAGAGGATCTGAACCGAAAACGAGATCGGTCCAGTATCTTATTTATCTCCACATATGCTGAAAGTTGAAGGTTTATTGAACCTTCCTTAATCAATATCGATACAAAAAAATAGCCAAAATACTGGCGACACAGCTCCAACTGCTGCTTCCCGAAACTGGTACTCCCTGATCAGTCCGGGTTTATACAGACTAGATCTACTGCCCACAACTTGCACCCCATAGTAGCTTTGCTACAACAACTGAATCCCTCCCTACAGGCAGTGGCTGTCCTACTGGATGCAGCAAAATGGTTGTATAATGGAACAACGCAGGTAAATACATTGAATGCCTTTACTTTGCATTTTTTACCTCGCGTTTATTTAACCAGCATATTTTTACTACGCATGCAATTACTGTGAATAGTTTTTAGATATAAAAACAATTTATTTGTGGAGGGAGACCCCCACAATTCCCAACTTACCTAAATGTGTGGTAAAGGCATGCATTGTAAAGGCATACATGTGGTAAAATAATGTGTGGTAAAGGCACAACGTAGCAAAATCCTCATTGCAAAGGCAGTTTCCCCAGAAAAGCCTTTGGCTCCATCGAATGGAAGTATATGTTTACAATCATGGCCCAAATGAGGATTCCAGCAGCATTCCTGGGATGGATTTGCTTGTTTTGTACTGACCCGGTAGCCAGAGTATGTATTAATGGTCACACATCAGGGGGATTCCCGAAACATAGGGACACACACCAGGGGTGCCCTCTGTTGTCCTTACTATTTTCTAGAACATTGGAGCCGCTGGCCTGTGTTATTCGGCAGAGGCATGCTGCTTCTGTATTAAATTTTTGCCTGTGTCCCTTCAGTATCTGCCTCTAAGAGTAGGATATGGTGCTATATGTCAAATATCCTCCCATTTGTCACCTGTGATTCGGGAATACATCCGGTTTGAAAGATATTCGGGTCTGAGCATCAACTGAATAAAGTTAGTTATATTTCCTCTATCGCCCAGAACTCTGGAGTACCATCTTAAGTTTCCATTGGTGTACCTACAACTGAGACTCGTAAATTTGTCAGTGGCTGTCCTGTTGGCAAACAGTAGTGTAGCTCTCCACTGGAGTAAACATGCCATACCCACAAAGAGGAAATGGCTGTTGCATCTGGTCTACTGCAAGCACAACTGGAACTTTATGCAGAAGAATTACCACTGGCTTTGAGATCCCCTCACAACATACCTGTCACAGGGGGCGGTGTCCTTGGGAAATGGGGGAAAAAACAAATGTTGCGTATTAATATCTGCATATGTACTAATGAAATAGCATTATGGGTTTGCTCAGTTCCTGTATATGTGGCGCTGGTGAGCATAATGTGGATGTATTTGAGTACTTTTGAAAACATCAATAAAACGAATTTTTTAAAAACCAAATACTTTACTCATTGCCTCTAAATTAAGCCTGACTGCTCTGTGCCAAGCTACCAGGGATTGAGCACAGGCTAATTTGAGGTTTGCTTGTGCCTTACCCGGACTAGGATTGTGGTTGTTGCTTGAGAAAGGTTCACACTCCAGTCAATCAGTAACCCAATTTCTAGCATTGGTGGCAGCAGTGGAATTTGAAATCACACCTCCAAAGTGACTGGAGGAAAAGAAACTTGTCATGGAAGATATAATTGGCTTGGAGTGTTTGGCTTATGAGAGGAGCCTTAAGGAGTTGGACCTCAAAGCCGGACAGGCATAGTCCAGCAGTGATGGTGGCAGCAGTTCTCAAGTGCTCTCTGGAGTCAAGAGCGTCCATATTCCTAAAGGTCCGGTGCCTGACTTTGTTGTGGGAGACAATATTAACAAGTAGTTGGAGAGTTATAAGATTGCCTTACGGATTCACTGGTTTAAGAAAGATTAGATCATTGGAATGTTGGAAGCTCAACTGAAAACAATGGAGTGGTCCGGGCTTCTAATGGCTAGTAGAAGCCCAGAGCACCATCATTCCCTAGGTTTGTTCACAGCTGTTGCTGTGAACAAAAGGCCTCACAGAGCCAGAGGGGATTTCAATACACTATGGCTACGTGAGGCCTTTGTATTAAAAATTAGAACATTCTGTCCTCTAGTGGCAGAATGTTCTAATAGCCTTAGAGCCCTTCGTCATGGGCTCTACCAGCCATTAAAGGCCTGCAACCCTTGTTAAAGGCCCTCGCCTTCGGCTCAGGCCTTTAACACTGGAGCGGGCCTTTAATGGATGGTAAAGACCGCTACGGCAGGCTCTAAAGCTGTATTATTTCACTTGAAGACAAGGCATGTGGGTGGGATGTGGGACTCCAGGGGCAATCATCCATCCATAATGCTTGATTAACACGAGGCCTCCACTGATTCGGCCACAAAGCAGACATCCATCTAGAAGGAGACCTGCCAAACACTAAAAAAACAAATTACTCGAGTTTAGGTTAATAGTGTTTCTGACCATCAAGTCTGCCTCGGTTGCCATACAGGATTGAAAAGTACTGCTTTGGTAGTATTGGGGCCAGTTAAGACTAAGCAGCAGCTGTGAATCATAAGCAGATATCTTAAAACCACATTAGACTAGAGATTGATGTATTAAGGACCACACGGGTAACAGATTTATAATCAGAGCAGGAACGAACGGAAGAAACAAACTAAGGTAAGTCAGAAAGGAAAGAAGAAGTCCATCTTAAAAGCACAAGAGGCAACATGCATGGCACTGTGTTTGCTGATCAGTGCTGTAAGATCAATATTGTCAGATGTGGCAGAGTGATTAATAGTGTCTTTATTCAGCAATGATCTGGTACTATCACTGTTTAAGGAGAGGTGGAATGGCTTGCATCATTTCTGTGCATAGTCAAGGGCATTGGAAGCCTCCAAATAAAATTGGAAAGGAACTATTGTTTCAACTCTACAAATATACTGGAAAAAAGCACAGACTCCAGTCTGATGATTGATGGCCAAGAGGTCTTCCTTGCCTAGGAAGGATAATAGCTTTATTAAAGTGTGACTGTACAGAGGTGCTGACAAGAAAGGGATTAAGAGTATGATAATGTGGGAGTGCACAATCAGCTAAGCCTTTCTCAGGAAGAAAGTACGTTGTATTAGTGCTACACCTAGCCAAATGCCAAGATTTTATAAATGACACATTTAAAATCCCCACATTTTGTTTTAAAGATAAAAGTTTAACAAGAATAGTATACTATCAATGAAGAAAATCGCAATGCTAATTGAATCGAGAATTTATAAAGGTGCTAATGTCAAAACCTAATGCAATTGTGAGGTGAACAAATGTGTAAAATTGCCTCCGAAAAGCAGAATGGATAGGAAAATTGTCCTTTTTAGAAACTGCCACATAAGAAAAGTTGAGTACGAGGACGGGGATCAAGTGGGGAATTTGTTTAAAAGACATCCAGTTGCTTCAATAGAAATTGAGTTGGAATCACTTTTTTTCACAGCAATTACTTAGAAATAAGTAAGTTTATTAAGACCTTCAGTCTGTGGGGTCTCCAGGTCTGTTAATATTATCAGTGACCATCTGATATTTAAAAATGTTTAATTAAAAAGATAAAGAAAGAAAGATAGAGTAATGGTAATAGAAAGGCACCGCAGCAGTACCTAACTGAAAGGTAGGTTTGATTGGTTAAGAAGCCATACAAATGAAATCCACTCTTTAAAGCATTGGCCCTTGAACAGAAAAATAGTTTTTTGTATGTTTTAAGTTCTGCCTTGCATTTCATTTATGTTTTGGAGTCCTTATTATAGGATAATCAAAGTTACATCTTTTTACAGACTATTTTCAGAAACTGAATATAAGGAGAGTGCAATCTAAAATGTTTGGACACCTTACCATGAAGAATGTCCAAAATTGTATACGGAATACAAGTATTAATGAAAGACTGCAGTCTCACGATCATCCTTCAGGGAAGACACGTATTCCAAAGCTTATTAGGGCGTAAATCTGGGGAAAGTTGATATCAAGGCCTGTAAGTCCACCTACTTGATCAACATGTCTAGGCAACATGAGAGGCAGATGCAGGATCAGAAACGGTCTAGCATTATTATCTGTTCAAGGTGCAGGTTGTATTTCCTCTATCTTAACAAGACTGGTGAGACAAGAAAGAGACAAGTAAGCACATTGCCAGCATGTGTGGACTCAGTAGGTTGAAACACTAGTTAATGATCCGAAAGAGTGCCTAATCAATGTGTAAACCGCTCAAAACTGACTTAATTGTGCCCAGACATTAAAATCACCGGGTGCAGTAGCTCTAATGGCACACAGGTCAAAAATGCTACTAAGATGCCCCTGAAAGTGGATAACTGACTGGGTGGATGGTAGACAATGACAAAGAAACCTACTGATGACGGAATGAAAGAACAAGCAAGTATGTCTGCAGCTGTGAAACGATGTAACATACCCTGAGTAACTAATGAATTTTTAGAAAATGACTAAACCGCCCTATTACTTGTTTCACAATCTTCATGAATAACGTTTAACCTGCAGGAAGGACCCAAACAATCAGTTGTCTGCATGCTGCTGAAGCCAGGCCCCTGTGACCCCAGCTAAATCCAAGTCCCATTCAGTAATTTGGTTCTGTTCAGCTAGTGATCATGAATTAAGCAGCATACATTTAAAAAATGACGTTTTTGACTACCACTTATGTGGTATATTCACTCTCAATGCCGCAAATTCAGCCTCTATGCATTCACGGTCATGGTTATCCGTGCTTAAATTTAGAAAATAGTCTAATGTACAAGTAAAACAGTTGGAAAACAGAAAGAATAACTGTGGGTCTTTAAATGTAAGACAACTATGTGTGTGGAACTGGCTATGTGTACGCTTAGGATGTAAGCAAACTACTGGACAATTACCTATTGTGAGTAAGTGTCCATCAGTTACTCTTCCTGTACCGCCCAATTCATCATATGGTCTACTTCACAGTAGGTAGTCCGAACTAACCAACTCCAAGGTGTTATTGGGAGATGGTTGATGTTGATGGGGTAGTTTACAGGGTGATAGGTAGATGTTGTTTGTAACTGAAAACAGTGCAAGTAAAACAGTTACCATTCTGAGAAACGAATGGCACAGCGGACTCGGTTATAATGACAAAGTCTACCCTTCTCCCTGTATTATCCTGGCATGACATGCACATCGGGTTTTGCCTTTGGCAAGCCAACTACACAGACGCATCGCACCTCTCTATTCATGTAGGCGTTTGCAGATCTGCATGCATTTAGAGGTCTCTGAACAACTAGAGCACCCAGGAGAGATGCAAATCCGCCTATGATGGCCACCACTGCAACCAAAATGAGGATGCTGATCGGCCGGACAAAAAATGCCAAAGACGATGAAACGCAGCTCCTTTCAAACTCACCGTACCTTCTATGTCACACGGTCACATTAGTTTATCACAATACAATGTGCAGCGTTAGTATGCTAAAAGATCAGTAATTCATCAAATAATATAAATCATGCAGCAACAACAAAAATCATGCATTTGTAAACAGTAGGTTTGGCCTTGGCAAGCGTGCACTTTGTATTGGTTTTTTTTTGCACAGATATGCAAACAAATAGCAACTGTATTAAAAAAATAATGTGAAGAAAAAACCGAGTGGCCTAAGATCCCAGGCACACCAGTGATGGCACTAATGGGAAACTATCTTCCAGGCAGATGTGCACATGAAATCAGGCAAATGCCATGAATAACGATGCAAAAAAGGTAGTATCTGAAGAAAGCTGCGTGACTCTCCGATGATGTATGTTATGATGGGTGGAAGCAAAATGTGAATGACAGCTGAACAGATCAAGAGAGGGAGGGAGGGAGTTGACCAAAAGCTCCTGCACATATGTAATTATGTAAGTTTCTAGGTTCCGCCTTTCTGTATTTTTAACATTATACACAGAACTTACACAGAACTTATGGGACTCCAGCAATCCTCCATAGAACACTCTCTAGCAAGGCAATAAATAGGTTGCTCCAAATGTGCTGAACAAGAGGTGACATACTATTGTTTAGTATGTACATGCATACTAGAATGATGGTCACAGGTTGTGTAAATAGGTATGGTAACCACCTGTACTTCACAACTGCAGTCCACCCACAGACATGCTTGTTAGGCAATGATGCAATCCACTTAAAAGATAAAACTAAATCCAGGTTTGTACAATTTAATTTATTATTATCCAAAAGACACATTTCAATATCTTCGCTAACAATTCGAAAACCAGAATGGTCCTTCGCTGAGGAAATAAGGATGAAATAGGTACGTGAGAAGAAAAACTGCACTAAGATATGGACACTTTGAAGGCTCTATCCAGGAATTTAATATAGACCTCCCGTCCCCGAATGAGACGCCTTTTGTGAATGTGAGAAATCAGGGATAATAACGGTGTACAGTATGAATAGAGCTGATTGAGATAAATGTGTGTTATGCGAAATAGAAGCAGGCATGGCTGTGTACTATGCAGACTTAATCCAGTAAAATGCATACAGGAGCATGCTCAAATTGGCCCCGAAATGCCACCACCAAATGAACAGGACCGCAAAAATGCACAACTCTGGCAGACAGCACTGATTCAAGCACCAACAGAAGCAATTAAATCTTCACCATTGTGAAAGATTTCACCTCACCATCACTCACATCCTACTCGATCTCTAGCTTGCAGGACCTGTTCATCAATCTCCCTATTCTCCAGCAAGAAAATCACTGCCAGCTACAGCAACTTGACCCTGCAACCAGACCCAACTGACCTCGCCAAACGACGCTTGATCTTATCCAAAGCTAACCACTGCCTGCCCTCACCTCAGAAAAAACCCCTGCTACCATAAAAGCCATCTACTTAGGGTCCCCATCAAACCCCTGCCCTCACCACACCTACTCCAGGGGACTGCAATCCATCAGTGTCATGTTCAAACCTATTCTTAATGTGTCCACCTCTTCCTCAACCTTCCCAGAGGTCAGGAAACACATACCAGTCCTCCACAGCTGAAGAAACCTTCTGCGGACCCTTAACACTTGCCAGCTACAGACCACTTTCCATGCTACAATTCCCAGCCAATGTGTTAGAGAAAATCATTAGCATACACCTCACTGAATACCTCAACCACCACCAGTCACCAATACTGTGTCTGGTTTCAGACCCAACCGGTGTACAAACTACCCTCATCCCTGCCACGACTGACATACACATGACTCTGGACTGAGTAAACACAGCGTGCCTTGTGCTCCTCTACCTCTCTGCAGCATTTGACAAAATCTCCCACTCCAACATCATCCACTCCCTATAAGATATCGGAACTCAAGTACAACCACTCTGGTCGATCTGCTCCTTCATGACTGGAAGGGCCCAGTCAGTCAGCCTGGCATATTACACCCCAGAAGTACGCGACCTCATCTGCAGAGTTCAGCGAGGATCCGAACTGAGCTGACCCTCTTCAAAGCATACATGATCCCAATAGCCAGCATCATCCGCTCTCACAATATCAACGTCCTCTCCTATGCCGATTGCAGGGAACACATTATTTTCCTCAAGGACAAATCACCCAGTACCCGGATCAAGTTTATTGCCTGCATGATTGAAATCACACACTGGATAAAGACCACTGTCTAAAGCCGAACACCAACAAGACAGAAATTGTGACATTCGGGAACAGCACATCACCTTGGGACGCCACCTGGAGCCCAATAGAGCTAAGACCAACACCCGCCCCCACTACTGTTTTGAATGTGGCTTCTCACCAATAAGCCACACCCAATCACTGCACTCCCACCTAGGAGGCAAATATACCACTGCACCTTTCAATAAAGTACACTTTTGAGCATGTCTTACCACCCCCGGCACAGCAAGACTTCAACACAAAACAAACAGCACCTTTTGAAATGGAGTTTTATTTAACAAAATGCAAAGACTATCACTTTTAGAATAAAGCTTGGGGTTTATTACATAATACTCTCTAAACAAAGGCTGTCTCAGATACCAAATGCATTAGATTCAAATATATGTAGCAAACCTATAATCTAAAGGCATGAATCAATAATTATACTGATTAATAAACAAGCAATAACTGATATAAGGTAAGATACACTGGACGTCCTGCAAGAGATCAGAAAGATATATATACAGAGTAGAGGATCACTCTGGATGTGCACCTCCCACGCCACAAAGAAAACACCTCAAATGATCACAGCCACTGGCTCACATCACAATGGCAATAACCACAAAACTCAATACATCACCTGATGCATACACTGCCCACTTCTGGCTGGGGGAAGTCTTCACACAGCCGGAGATCAGAGCTCAGCAATCAGGGTTCAATCCAAGATAGACAAGTCTGCCCTCACTCGGAATCCAAACTCCCAAACTTCCACCAGACCAGTGGAGGCTCCCCCTTTAATACAACTCCAAACAGAACGAAGCTTCTAGCAAGCCTCGCCCCCTCGTTCTCATGAGAGCCCTTACCAGTGTGCTCGGTTGATCGGGCCTTAGTTATGGCTTCGAGACGGACCATGTACATTCCTCTGATAAGAACCGGTTTTCTCCAGTCAGAAAAGTGTGAAAAACAGGAGGAAAGCAAAACATGCCCTCTTCAGCTCTGCAACTTCGTGCAGGCACAGAAAATGGCTTCAGTCATGAAAACGGACTTAGTTAAGCCATGCACACAGAAAGGCCCAAAGCAAGATGGAATTGAAAAGCAAGATGACATGAGAGCATGTCAAAGGCAATAGTCAGCACTGCCATAAAGCAAGGTAAAGTCAGAAAACAGAATGGTCAAAGCCAATAGTAAGAACTCCTAACTCTCCCCAATGCACAATACAATACACATTCCTGCACAACTGCACACCTTCAAATGCACATCCCACACGCTCTGCTCTTGGTAAGACTGTTCCACTTCGTAACAGCTCCAACTGAAAGACAGCAAGATTACAGGACAGAAGAGAAGCAGGCATATGCAGGACCATCCTACATTAATGAACATACTAAAGTCAATTAAAATGGTAGTGGTGAGGGTCGTCATAGGGTGCCAAAATTACAAGAGTGGTTCATTTATTACAACTACCCACCCTAAGAACATCAGGATCATCGACAGCACACTCGTCATGATTGCCCAAGTCAATGCTGCCACTGCCTCATGCTTCCATACCCTGAAGATCCTTTGAAAGAATTTCAAATGGCTCCCAATCAGCACCTGGAAAACCATCATGAACGCCCTGGTCACAAGCAAGCTGGCCTATGGAAACAGCCTCTATGCAAGGAGCAACACAAAACTCACCAGAAGTCTGCAGACCATTCAGAACTTGGTGGCCAGAATAACTCTCAACCTCCCATGCCGCACGACACCTGATGGAGTTCCACTGGCTCCCCATTCTCAAACAAGCACAATATAAACTCCTCACCCACACTTTCAAGGCACTACATAACACTGGCCCACCATGCCTCAACAATCGCAGCTGCCTTCACATACCTTCCGGCATCTCAACTCGTCCAGATTCCTACTTGCACAAATCCCACGCATACGGAAAACCAGATCTGGCAATCGAGCCTTTTCCTGCAGCGCTCCTAATGCCTGGAATGACCTGCCACTGCACATGAGCTTCCTCCTCACTTCTTGAATTCGGACTAGGCCCTAGTTGTGGCCAGACTCACCTGCTTAGCACCAGGATACCCTTCCGGGTATTAGTGCACTCCACAAATCTGCATAACACATCATTTACCTAGCTACATTCCACTATGTAAAGGCACTTTCAATAAGTAGTTGTTAGTTTCTCTGGGTAACTAACGGAACAAATATTAATAAAATATGTATTTAAAAAAATGATGCATGTGTTTTCTATCATTGTTTTGGATAACAGGAGGCGGACTAGACAGATAAAATGGCCTTTGGGTTAGATCTAAATTACAATATACAAAGGTTGCCAGGATCTGAAGTTACAAAGAAATTTAAAAAACACAACACCCCATTTCAAAGCAGAGAAGAAAGATATTCTGAGGTATAAGAAAATTAATGTGAAAAAATGACTTTTTCCTTCAAGTGTTTGACTAGGTCACTGATACCCTATGGGGTGCGTTTAGTGGTTGGCTCCTTTTAAAGTTTTTACTTCCGGATAAACTTTTCTGGAGGTCTGTTGCCTTAAAATTCCTGCAAAACAGGTTTGTCTTGGAAAAACTGCAAAGATTAACAAGTCGAAGATGCGTCTTTTTCGGAGAGGCTCAACTACTAAGAGTCTTTGTGAATTAACAAATAATCTAAGGAATAATCCTGGAACTTGATGACAAAAATAGATTTCAACAAGTACAACTACTTCTAAAATGTATTCAGGTAGAAACCTGTATTTGCGCTTTTTTCTGAATGGGAAGATATTTCTGCTAAGGATAATCTATTTTACCCTTCACTCGGTTCACCACCGTGGAGAGGCAACTACTCGTGCATATAACAGACGTTGCTTTGCCAACCAGGTAAACTATCTGAAAAGTGCTTGAATATGCCCACAAGCCTTGGAGTTTGTGGATGTTAACAGTCGCGACCGGCACGGATCAGGGGCGGGTAGTGGGGTGGACGGGCGAGTGGTCGTAAGGGAAGAGGGGGGGGGGGGAAGGGGTCGCGTGGGTGAGGATGGTGGATGGGTGCGTGGTCGCCAGGGAATGGGAGGTGTTTAAATAATTTAAAAAATTTAAACATACCTTTCCCGGGTCCCACATCTTCAATGCTGGGTCTGCTCCTGCTTTCCTACCTCCGCAGAAGCATATGGCTGGGTCTAAACTGGGGTGGCATGGTGAAAAGAACGATGGATTTAACCCAGATCTCTTGAATGGAGGTGAATGGATGATTCATTCAGCATTCTGTCCATCATTTATTTGCTTAGCACTTTTTGCCTTATGTGGGATGGGTATGCCCAGACGTGGGTCCCTTGCTCACTGTGCCACTGGATTCAAACTAGCCTGGCTGAAGAAGGGTGACATACCCTGAAAACGGTCCCAGGAAGCTTGTTTCTGGTCCAGGGAGGACCTGGATTGGCAGTTCGGTCTATACTGTTCCCATGAGGCACAGGGTCAAGACTGATTTGCATATGGCTGGGTCTAAACTGGGGTGGCATGATGAGCAAAAGAACGATGGATTTAACCCAGATCTCTTGAGTTGGGGTGAATGTATAATTCATTCAGCATTCCGTCCATCATTTGTTTGCATAGCACTTTCCGCAGGAACAGGGAGCAGGCAGCCTCCCTCCCCTCCCCTAAGCCAATACCATTTTATGATTCTGCTTCTCGCACTGCAAGAAAGCAGTGGGCGACGCTCCTGGCCCACATGGAGGAGCCGCCCCTGGGTGTTATGACATTTTGTGTAGTCTCCGTTGGGCCCCTTTATTGCCCCGTTCCTAGCATCGAACTCTACACGTACAATGAATATTGGTAGATTTATGCCAATGTAATTGCACCCTGCAATTCCAAAGTTCCACTAATGCCGGGCTTTCAATCAGGATGCCTAACTTTGAACTGTAAATAGCTTTTCATGCTCATTTGTGACGGTGGTTCAAGAGCAGAGCTAACAATTGCTAAGACTGGGGGTCCCATTCATGTGCGAGGCCTTTCCAGCAGGTGAAACCCTTTTCGTTTTCACTAATAATCGCATTATTACCAATCACAGGAGACTTCCCGCCCTTGCAAGACTGATCAGGGCTCTGATATTAATACTTTCTTATGTACAAAGCTCTTCTTCAGGGAAACCGTCCCTCAGAAACACGGCACCTGCATGGCTCATAACAGAAACCATGACCTGGCCCTCCTTACTTGGTTCTAGAACTTAAAAATATCGCGTCATTTTAGGCACACGATGTCCGTGGACTAAATATAGTTGAACAGGAAGCGCGCTTTGTAAGTAAACAAACCTTGACCATCCACAGGAAGGTAAATAGGCGTTCATGGCGCAGCCATTTAAAAGAATGCCGTGCCTCGGTTTCTGCACTGAGGCTCCATCATGTGCGCGTGACAATGGCCGTCTCTGGCGCGGTTATCTGTACCTTGCAGCTTGCAGGGCAGTCAGGGCCGAAAAAAAGGAAATGTGTTGGTTTTCACTAAGTGGCTAAGCGTGAGAGCGCTCTTCCCTTTTCCATTTACTTTCAACAGGATTTGTTCAGGCCAACATACAAAAGGGTTCAGATTTCCTAAGCTTATCTGGTAGCCTGGACAACACTCCTCAATGTATCATTTCCTCTTTTACAAGCTAGACAGTACAATAACCTTCAGACTCGGAGGATGGCAAAGCCAGCCAGCGGGTGCCCTCATACGGTCAAGCACAAGATGTAGAATGAGAGCTGCTGGCTGGTGCACATTTTACTAAACCAAACAGATCCAACCTTGGGAAATGGAAAAGTAAAATAGGAAAACCACAGCATTACCTCAAACAATAACCAAATATTAAGGAATATATTTTGCTAATATTATGGAGGCCATACGCCCAGTTTAACGATCTCTACATATGAGGAAAAATAGTAATGCTTTAACCCCAAATGGATTATGCATAACTAGTATAATCCCATGTAGCATAATCACGCAGAATCACCGTAAAATTCCACAAGATTGTGCAGAATTACGCAGTAAGGGTAACTCTGTATTAACCTTCGCTTTCCCAGTGCAAAAATGCTCACTCACGTCCAAATTGGACGCAAGGATGCATTTAGCGCTAAGAAAATGCTCACGCTCGCTAAATGTGCACTTGAAGTAAGGCTTCCCCTCCAACTTACTCCCAGCATTTAACGGTATTTTCTTAGCCCAAAATCCACACTTGAATCCAAAACGAATGCCAGGATGCATCTTGTGCTAAGAAATAGTTCTAAAGGCAACACAATATGAACAGAAAGCGCAAGCACCCGCTAGCACTCACTAAATATGCTCTTCCTGTAGAATATTTTCCCTAAATTACTGTCAATTACAAAATATGGTGTAATCCAAATAGTATCGGGAATTCGTCATCAAAGACTAACAAGGATTTATAAAAACTACCAGATTTTTCAGGCTTAAATGAAATTCCGCCCAGGCCTAGTTGAACGCAGGGGCAGGAGTAAACAGTTTGTGAGTGTTTGCATTGGCAAGTAGCAATTCATTTCAGGAGGAATCTCATATGTGGCCAAGTCTAGAAATTATCACCAAGTAACAAAAAACAGTGGTAAGGATGGTTAACCAATGGGACTCGCCATGAGCCGTGGTTTGGGTGCTGCAGAACGAGATATTGAACAAAATGAGCTTTCAAGGCCTAACAAGGCACTAAACTGTAGTTCGATAGAAAGCATTTTATATTAACTTTAACATTAAATGTTAATAGGAAACTTATTTTTTTCATGAAAGATACATGGGGCAATATTAAAACATAATATACGTTTACGTAGTTTTGATCTTGTTTTCATACTACTACGCTATCAATACCGATGTTATTTCTCCTTCCAGACTGTCCCAAATATAAAAAGAAAGAAATATTCAGAATACTCAAAGGACATCATTTATTGGTAGACATTTATTTCAACTGGTAAGGCAAAAACATTTGGTAAAATCAACAAACAGCTTTCTCTCCGTTTTACCATAATAAGGGACATGAGAAGAGGCGAATTGAAAATGCTTCTTTTAAAGGAAGAAGAGTACCCGAACAAGAAAAGGAGGAGTATAAAAAAAGCCATCCTTCAGTAAGAGAAATAGGGGTCAAAACAGTACATCCAGTCTATTTTTATACTCTCCGAGATCTGAAAGAGGAGACATAAACCTCTGGAAGCACGCCATTACAGACAGCTGGCAGACGATTTTTCCAGGAATAAGGTCCGTTTTCTAACATGCCAGGGATTTTCTTAGATGTCCATGGGTGACACCAGGACAGGACGAACCTGGGTGATAAAGCACTCGTCTCCTGCATATCATTAAACATTGAGAGATTACACTACTTAAGTGGCCTACACTCATTACAAGCATCTAGGTCCGCATTAACGACACCGCTTTCTGCTAGACTGAGTTACCAATTTGTTCAAGTATACATTTTTGGGACTTTTCCTGCTCTCAGAGCAGTATTTCCTCTCAGCTTATGCTATTGGCCGGTTGGTGCATCATTCCACCTCACAGGGACTACTTTCATTGCAACACAAGCAGGACTATTTTAGATCTTAAATGTTAATGGAACAATCACCCATTTAATTCTTTATGCACACTTGGAACACATAGAAAAAGTTATGCCTTTAGCTCCAGCATTATAAAGCTTAGGTATGTAGCAAAACCTACATTTTGCAAAACACTACACAAAATTTACAACAGGATAGGCACATGCAGAAAGGGGACTTTGATCACTGGCGTAAGTAGACGTGTTGTTGCGACACACTACACAAAAGGATAGGAACATATACATGCAGAAAAGGGATCTGGCCATCCCCTTCAGCCACTGGGTTGGTTGTACAAGCCGCTACTTCAGCTGCTGGTTTGCAGTTTGTTTCTTTAGTTTTGCCATCAGCCCACATACTTTGCATCAGTTAACATTCTTTTATATTGATTTGGAATTGGTGCTAGGGCCTGCACGAAGAGTCCCACTGCAAGTAACAAATGGGCTTCCATTTTAAACTCCATGCTACAGGGGCATCTCTCCTGCACATGCCTGGCAGCTCTCCTCATGTAGGGGCATAGGAGTTTGTTCTCTGAGACAGACACAGAGACAGACAGACAGACACACAGACAGACACAAATATTTTTTTAAATTATTACCTTTTGGCAACATTAATCCACTTGAATTCCATGCTAATTCTGCTACTGTTTTAAAGGCACATATAGGTTGGAACCTGATTTTACTGCCGGTAGTATCCATCCTCTCTCTACATAACTCAAACAGACCTGCCTATGAAGTGCCTTACACAATCGGTCACCTAAGCGTTTTACAGATACCTGGCATATTCTACATGAGGCGTTCATCAATGGTGGCAACATTTGCTAAATGCTGCCAATACTGCAAATGAAGCAATGCAACATAATTCCTGAAGGCTGGATTCACAGCTTTTTGTGAACCGAAACTTAATTTAGGTGCATAGCAGTACTATGGAAAATAAGCTAGTACTGTTTACTGTGTGCGGTGATGGAGCAAGGTTTCATACGTAAGGAAACTTGCTTGTATTTAATCCTCTCGAAATAACATGCAACTTATTAACCAACAGGTTTTGTGATTACTAAATTGCACCACACAACATTTTTAGCATCTAGGGGAAGCTTCTTAATGTGCTTATTACTAACAGTAACTCGAGTGACCTAATATGGCCGCCAAAAACGCGGGAACCTTTCTGCGCATGTGTCTGCTACATCTACGTAGTGTGACGTATCTTTGCTTTTGGTGAGAATTCTTGCAGCTGCGCACCTGTGCCAAAGATGGCCGCTTCATGCTTCACATACTAATGCACATGCTCCTGCTCAAACTAAACTTTGTATGTCATGCTTAACTATTAATGGGGTTAGAGTCGAAATAAGTGGTGTACAGTGCATTCATTTATTTTGGTATTCTAACATGTCTCTTTTTTACTTTATCACTAGCTCGTATTTGGGCCTGAAGGGTGTCGCAAACTCCAGTTTGAAATTGCTGGTCATGCGCAGTCAAACACTAAGATCCTTGAAGCTCTGTCATTGAAACGCCGCCAAAATCCATCTTACCCTCGACGTTCATGGGAACCTCACCTTGTGACCCGGAGAAAGAGGAAGAAAAAGCACAAAACGTTATACATTGTATATTAAATTAAATAATATTGCTGGGTGGAATAAAAATGTATGGGAAAGTAAATTATGGGTGGGAAAATTGATCAACTTTATTGAATAGAAATGATCTCCAGGACTTTTTGAAACTGAACAGTGAAAAAACCGAGGTCTTAGTTCTTGGCAAGGAGAAGCACCTATGGGGCCCACTACATTGGCCTGTTGAGATGGGAATTCTTCCTCAGCCTTCCAGTCACGTCCATAATCTGGGTGTTTATATTGATGATTCTCTATCTATGCAACATCAAGCAGTCAGGGTGCCAGCCACCTGTTTCGCCATCTTAAAATGGCTTAGGAAAATCCTTTGGATGTTCAATAAGACCACCCAAAAAACTGATCTATGCCCTTATTACCTCACGGCTGGATTACAGAAATGGGCGCTAATAAGGCTGTGGCCCGTAGACTGCAGTTGGTGCAAAACGCTGCAGCGAGGCTGCTATGCAGTGTCCCCAGATTTACTCCCATCTCCGGCTATCTTCGTGACCTACATTGGCTCAGGGTAGTAAATCGTATCAAATTTAAAGTCCCGAGTTATATGTTTAAGATCAAATGGGATCTAGTTCCTCAATATCTGCTCTCTTTGGCCTGCCCATATGTTCCTAATCGCTATCTCCGTTCAGCTTCCTTGGATTCTTTTGTGGTGCCCAGATTCAAACTTGCTAGGATGGGTGGACGCTCTTTTTACTATCTGGGTCCTACTCTCTGGAATGCTCTCCCTCCTGCCATCCGCAAAGAATCTAACTATTTCCATTTCCGCAGTTCCTTGAAGACTTGGTTATTCAATCAGTATCTTCTCCCCACTTCTGCTTTCCTGCTCTCAGTCCCTGTCCTGGCACCGGGAAACCCTTTTTGGGTAGCTGTTGCGCCCTACAAATTAAAATAAATAAATAAATAAATAAATCTCATACTGGTATGGTGTGAAGACCTCTAGTTGCCTTTCTGACCAAGCAAATGAAGGGAATACATTAATTTGCAACACTGGGGGGTGGTACATACCCTGGAAAATGGTATAACTAAGGTAGGTTCAGTTGGTTAGATTGTCCGACTTGTCACAGACCTGTCACTGACCCAACATATGCTGGAGAAGAATCGTGGATGCCGCAGACCTCATAGGGCTAGTTGAGCACTCTGAAAGAAGAATCAGGAAATTGCTGAGGGAGAAGACGGTCACTCAGAAGGGATTTCGAAAGAAGCCGCAGAGAGGGGTGAGGCGCTGGCATTGCACTTAGGGGAGGTTGCCTGTCCTGCACCTGTCCTGTCTGCACCTGATTAGTCGGGAGCCATTTTGTGTCCCAGCACGTGGCTAGGGTTGGTCCTCGCACCATTCTAGGTAAATATAATCTGTGTGGTATGTCCTTGTACCATTTCCCTTTCTCACCCTTCCAAGGTACCAATGTCTAAAGGTATTCTCTTAAAGTCTTGCAGAATTTATATTTTAATAGTTATTTTCTTACTAGCAAAGTTCCTAATTTCACTACTGTGGCACCTGACTCACAAACATTTGCATAGATAAAGCGTTTAAAATTTACAAGACTGTGGTTATTTTCCATTAAGGTAAACGTTATTTACTACCTA
This sequence comes from Lissotriton vulgaris, assembly GCF_964263255.1. Taxonomy (NCBI): domain Eukaryota; kingdom Metazoa; phylum Chordata; class Amphibia; order Caudata; family Salamandridae; genus Lissotriton; species Lissotriton vulgaris. The sequence continues at coordinate 2,079,964,061 of NC_141685.1, read as the reverse complement.
TTATTCTAACACCTTTAATCCTTAGATTTAAGACTCAGTCCTAAAGTGAGTAAAAATCTGATAGGTAGGAACATAAATTGGATTACCGGTTCAAATTGTGAATGTTTATCGGCCGAGGTGAGTATGGTAAACTGAGCTGGTAATCCCGCGCCATCAGAAGTAATATTAAGCTCTGGATTGTGGGAAGAAAGGAGGTGTGCCCTTGTAAAGTGCAGCTTGTGGGTATTCACAAACATTTTTGCTAATCATTTCCCACCACAAAAAAATGAAAAGTACTCCTGCAAAAAGGTCCTGCCCTTTCAGTGTGGAAAGAAAAAAAACACACATCCATCGTTCAATGGGGGTCTACAGGAATGGGTTTCTCTAGAAAAACATACATACATTTGTGCAAATCTGCTACACTTACTTAAGCAGACGGTCGTCTCCGTGGTCAATGGACTCTAGTTAACCTAATGGAGGAGGAAGCGTGGAAAGCTATGACTGGCCCATTTGTTTATGCATTATTCCATGATTTTTGTAAATACTCAAAAGGTTTTAATATTTGCAAATCGTGTGCGTACATTTACAATGCACAGCTAGCAACATGTTCCCCATCATTTTGAGAATTCACCCTGATAGACAATGCATGAAGTTTCTGAAAGTCTAAATGGGCCAGCATGGAAACATTTTATGTGCCTTTAGATCAAACATTATTCTACCCAGGTTCTCAGGAGGTGAACGAACAGGTATTGAAAAAGAGAACGGCAAAATCTACTATTTGCTAAGTTCATCTTTGATCCTACCATATTCCAGATGAATATTGAACACAAAAGTGTAAATCATACGTCTGAGATGCAGAAGTCAATAACAAATCGAGGAAAAGACGGATTATTATACTTATCCCCACCATCTCCAAATGTTTAGTAGATAAAATTCACATTCTCCTTGTTAACAGTTATGATCTTTGTGATGTCATTTCACACAAGGGGAGAAATAATATTGTGCCTTCAGGTACCAAATTGCATCCCATCCTCTTGAGACATAAGAAGGGGAGTAAGGAGTAACAAGTGATGCCACGAAAATGAAAACATTTCTAGCTACAGGCGTGATTCTGATACAACACAGGGGAATTCCGACAAAGTAAATTAAAACAGAGTCGTTTCTGTTTGACAAGAATCAAAGGTAGGCAAATGTATGGCTTTGGAAGACAACCAGCGGCGTCAACCACAGTTGAGAATAATATATCTACTGCCCAGGTTCAAAATATTTGGTGCATGTAGAGAGGCAATCAAAGTAGGCTTGAACGATTCGTTCTCTAGAGAAAAATGAAAACAAGTGTAAGGTGCATCCACGTTGACTTAAGCTTGTGATCAATTACTATTCCACCAGGTAAGATTGCCTCAGCCTAGTGTACATTTTACATACACACATATATCTCTAAAGGCGCACTTTCTACCGGCATGCCGGTAGAAACAGCACCTTTAGCCTTTGGAGATGTGTTTGAGGCCAGCAAGCTCCCCCCCCCCAACCCAACCCCCCCCTCCCGAGTGATGCCAGGAGCAGGGCATCGAGAGGCAGGGTAGGATTCATTTTTTTCATGAATTGGACTATACTGCACTTATAGTTTGTAATAACACTGCCCCGCTATGGACCAATATTTCACAGAAATTTTGCAATGTCAAATATATCAAACTCTGCTTGGGGAGTGGCAGAAATGTGTGTTTTCAAAAAACTGCTTTGCTCACTCGCGGCAACAGATTAACCCATTAAGTTACCTCCACGGCTAAGGAATTTTGTGTATTGATTCTATATTATAATCCAAAGCAATTCAATTTTTACCAGCGGTTTGTACATAATTACAGCAATTAACGCATTTTTGTTTACTTCCATATCAAGAACCATTCGTCTTGACCTCCCAGTTCAGTGAGGGACCAAAGCAAGGAAGACAAATTGAGAGTAATTGTAACTGTCAGTGAATAATGAAAGCATTTTCTATTCAAGCTCTTCTGACTCTTTTTTGGGTCCGTTGGACATCTGTCAGGCCGTCGGTGGCAGTCCGCCAGCTTTCTTGGACATCGGTTTGACCGACCAAATGGAGCCTGGCAAACGATGCATTTTTCTTGGGCCGCAGCACAAGCTGCACTAGAAAAATGCACGGCGGCCATATTGTGATGGGGCACGCGGAACTGCTGACTCATGGTCGGATGTTCCTGCTCCAAAAAGAGGGTGGTCGGATGCTCGTCCGACTGCCATCATAATGAGTTCCTTAGAATTTAATGGTCTGGAAAGTAGGTACTCACGAAAGTCGATGCCATCTCCTCTCCTTCTCAGACTGGTAGGCTGTTCTATTGAAAGGAAACTGCCCTTTGTTAGGAAACCTCGTCCTTATTCACCCTTTACTTTGCTCAGCATTTCCGGCACTTTTTTTTATGGAATAAGCATTTCATTCATTTTTGTACAGGTCAGTTTCATTTCAGACCGGTATATCAAACATTTGTGTTTAGCCTAACCCTCAATGAACATGGACCATCAGTTGATAGACTTTTCAAAAATACTTCAAATTATTTGTTTGACTCTCGAACAGAGTTACTTGGCTCACTCATCAGTGGAGGCTGCTCCTGGAAGATGTAGTGGGGTGGAAAAGGGAGGAAGGGGCAGGAGGTAAAAAAAAAAAAAAAAAAGGTAACACCCGCCGGCCGGCTGCCAACTCTCCTCCATCCTCTTCCTAACTTATGTGCAAACAGGAAGCACCCACCCTCCCCTAAGCCAATCATATCACTGCAATGCAGCGTTGTGGTTGGCCTGAGCGCCATCGTTCGGCGCTCAGACAGGGCAATACAGCCTGGATGGCGAACATGCAAAGTGTGCATGACTTTCTGGCCAACCCAAGGCGGTTGGTCAAACATTAATGAGCACTAACAGAGTGCCACCACTCCTCCCTCCTGCGCTGACAAGCTCAACCCCGCCCTGCCAAACTGCCTCAGCACAGAAAAATAAATGATAATCGCCTTGCATTTTATTGCAGTGCTGAAAGGCAGTGGGGCAACTCTCCTCCGCCTTAGTGGAGGAGTCAACCCTGAGTCATGCAACCTAAATCTATCAAGTCATCTTTTTATTGATTTCGTTTTTATTTTAGGTGCAAGTGATGAGTTACTGGGCTGGTTCAACTATTTTTGAACATGCTGACAAATACCGTACAGTTTTTAAAGGAGCAAGCAAGGAATGGTCATGAATTTGTGTTTAGCTATGAAAAGCGAAACCTATTTACCAACATGAAGAAATATTTTCATCTTGGAGAGAACAATGAAATGGGTGGAGGCGGAGCCCAAGTGCCTGTTCAGGAGACCGCAACAGCAAGAGAGGCCACTGACAAAACAGTTCTAAGACCCTGCTCTCACAACAAACACGTATGTACCACACACCAAAAAACTTTGGCCATTTTGTAGCACAATGTGACCAATATATTTTACTATTGCGCACCACCCCTGGGTGCTAAACTCTCTCCCACGAGGTCTTGTAGTTCGGGGCACCGAGAGACCAGAGAGCTTCGGGAAAGGGTGCCGCCACCGGGTCCGCTGTGGGCAGAAAACCCCAGAAGGCCTGCATACGGAAACGAGAGAGCGCATCAGCCGCTTGGTTCATCACCCCCGGCACGTGTCGCGCCCTAAACAGTACATTCAGTTGCATGCACAACAACACAATTTCTTTGAGCAGTCTCAGAATCAATTTGCAACGTGCTGCCTGACTATTGATACACTCAGTGTGTACCAAAAATGTGTAAAAAAGAAAAATTTCTTTTTAGAGTCCCCTCACTCACCAGGGTTGCCCCACGGTGACATGCTTCATCATTGGGGCCATCCCAGTTCTCTACGAAAAGGGGCGTGCTGCGACAAGGCGACTACGCAGGAGCACTGGTTTTGTGAGATGACTATGTGTGGTGCATGTGTAATGATGATGGAGTGGGTGTGGAATTAAAAATACCGTGCTAGTGGGCCTCAACAATTTATTTCGCTCCTAGTGTGGTATAAAAAATTAAAAAGGGGTAACACTGTTATCTAACTTTTATTGAGTTAGATCAGTGTCAAAGGTCAACATGTTTCAAGCTCCCCCAAGCTTTTCTTCAGGACCATACAGGGTCCAGCCCTGTATTGCCACTCCTGTTTCTCAAATGAAAAGGTATTGCTAAAAATACTTATTTACAATGAACGCTGTTGTCAATAAACATGCGTGTTGTTATACATACGTTTTGTATTTCACTTTGATTTCTGTAAAATAGAATAACAGTTGTTATTTGATGGACACCCCTTCCAAGAAGGGGAACAACTCACATGCATCTCATTCTAACTAGGGCGTGAGTGTGCCCTTGACATCATAATGATGCGTGCTGGTTTTCAAACCGGTGTAGAGAAATAAATCACTGTGAATAAAGTGGTTTAGTGGTTTCACACATAAAACACAGAGACTAAATGTGACTATCGACAAAACACACAACATATACACACGAAATAATATGGCAGATGGTTATATTTACATAAATGAGTATATAATTACACCCCATGGTCTTAGGCAAGGGCAGGAACGCCTTGTGGAAACATTGCTGAAAAGGATTATCAAAGTTTAAAGTTAGAAGGCTCTATTCCTGATTGCCATTTGAAATTGCCGGTTTTCTTGCAATCTTTCGCAACCCATACACTTACTTCCTATCGGCAGACCCGCTCGGTACTACCTGGTGTCTCCTCGCCGGACCGCATACTGATCTAAACACGGGCTCGCGGTGTATTTAAAACGCGCATGCTTCCGGGTTGCCGGGAGACTAGAGCGCTCACTTTGGGCGGCCATCTTGATGGGATGTAATCGCGCTTGGCGCGAATGTTACCCAAAAATCGGGAAATATACCGAATAACGCTGGGTTGAGGAATCAGAAATAATTTACAGTGATACTGTTGGCTAGGGCATTTTAATACACTAATTTAGAACACAGGTATTTCTCTCGGTTAGATGAAGTTTATTTGACAAAGGGCTAGGCTTTATTCATAAAAAACGGGTTTTATTTACATTTGGAAGATAGGTAGGTTAGTAACTATCTTCTCAGGGAAGTCTGTGCCTGATCTTTTGATTTTTATGAAAAGGTATTTTAGGTGATGGGTTATGTTATTAGGTGAATGAAGTTTCTTATGGGAAGTATTACCATGATATTACAGCAGGTGTGGTTCATACCTTCCAAGTGAATTCATTAAGGAAAAGGAGGGGGTCTATGGGCGGAAGGCTCCCCATGGGATTTCATCATTAAGTCCCTGGGTGTCCGTATGTAGGCGAAACACCCATCTTTGTTCTTTTTCGTGGAGGACTCGTTCCTGATTGTCTTTGTTCTTCACTGTTTCTATGACCACCCAGGTTAAATCATTTGGGGTGTGGTTGTGTTCAATGAAGTGGGTGGTCATTCTTGTTGTAGCTCGCTTGCACCTGATGTTGCTTCTGTGCTCTACTATGCGAGTACTGACCTTCCTAGTGGTCATTCCTACATAGTGAAGGTTGCATGTGCAGGTTATTAAGTATACAACCCCACTGGTATTGCAATTTGAAAATCCCTTCAGTTCCCATTTCGTAGTGTTGTTAAAAATTACGTTCTTGGTTGGGGAAGTCAAATGACAAACACTACAATTGTTGCATGGAAAATGTCCATCAGGTAGTGGTTGGGATCTCACTGTTTGGGTTATGGGTGTTGGACGGGTATGCACCAAATAATCCTTCAGATTTTTACCCCGCCTATGACTGAACATGGGAGTGGGTATGTGAAGGCCACCGCTGTTAAGTATTGGCCAATGTTTTCTGATTATTTTTGACACACTGTCAGAAACTTGATTGTATGTGGTGATACAAATCGGTTTTTTGTCCTCAGGTTGCGTTCTCTCTTTTGGTTCCAGTAGTGCTTCCCTATTGTTGTTAGCTGCCCGTTTTTTAGCCTCTTTGATTAGTTTATCTGGGTATTTTCTGTATCTCAGCTTGTTGCTTAAGTCTTCCGCTTGGGTTAGGTAGTCAGATTTCTTGCTGCAGTTCCTGCGCAACCGGAGGAATTGTCCAAATGGCAGGTTTTGTTTGAGATGGCGAGGGTGGAAACTGTCAAAAGTTAAGAGGCAGTTTCTTGCTGTCTCTTTAAAATGGGTTGTGGTCACCAGTTTGCCTGACTCAGCATGAATGTTTAGATCTAGAAAGACTAGATCAGTCTTGCTAATTGAGCAGGTAAATTTGAGGAAGGGATCCTGTGTGTTGAGCCAGGAGAGAAAAGTCTGAGCTTCTTCTTCTGTGCCTTGCCATATCAACAGAATATCGTCGATATAGCGTTTCCAATGTAGGATCTGGTGTCTGTATGGGTTCCTTTCATTCAGTATCTTGTTTCTCTCCAGTTGATGGACGTACAACCCGGCTATGCTCGGCGCAAATGTACTGCCCATACTGGTCCCATGCTGTTGTTTATATAGGGTAGACTCGAAGCGGAAAAAGTTTTCACACAGTGCTAGTTGGCAGCATTCGAGTACTACATGGCGAGGAGTATGGAATTCCCATTCACTTTCGTATAATACTTCCTCTAGAATCTGTAAGGTCTCTCTGTGTGGCAAGCTGGTATATAGACTTTCGACATCCAGACTTATCAGAAGGCTGGATGTCGCGTCAAAGGTTAAGTCTTGTAACAGGCACAGTACGTCCTTGGTATCCCTCAAATATGTGTCTGTTTTTTGCACAAGAGGTCTGAGAAAGGCATCTGCGAATTGTGAAAGAGGCTCTAGAATTGAGCCTATCCCCGAGACTATGGGCCTCCCTGGTGGGTTCTCCAATCTCTTGTGTATTTTGGGGATAGTATAGAAGTATGGTATTGTTGGTTTTTTGTTTGTTAAGAACTCAATTTCTTTTTTACTTAGCCAATCATTGGCTTGACATTCCTCTGTCAGGTATGCAATTGAGATTCTTAGACGTTCTGTTGGGTCTTCATCCAGTTTGGCGTAGTTTCTTGTGTCCCCTAGTAAACGGAGACATTCATTCCTATAATCCATGGTGTTTTGTAGTACAATTGCCCCGCCTTTGTCGGCTGGTTTTATGGTAATTTGGTTGTTTTTTGACAGTTCCTGTAACGCGGATTGTTCAGCTTTGCTGGTGTTATGAAATACCTTAATAGCTCGCGGGTCTAACTCCTGAACTTCTCTCATGACCGCTTTTTCAAAAGTCAATACCTCCACAGGTAGGCTGTGTGATGGAGGGACAAAGTTTGATTTTTTATGTAAACCTGTGTCACTCTTTGTTTGTTCTGTGGGGTCTTTGTCTTGAAAGAATACCTGTAATTTGATCTTCCTCAGGAATTCTTTCAATTCACAGCATAGTTTGAACTTGTCTGTGGTTGGGGTGGGTACAAATCCTAAGCCTTTATTAAGCACTTGGATCTGTATAGCCGTGAGGCATAGTGAGGATAGGTTTACTACTAAATCGAGCTGGTGCTCGTGGTTGGTTCCGGTGGGCCTTTGCTCCGCGTGTGACGTGTTGTCGTCACCACTGGTTCTGCCCATTGTACTCCCTGGTTGGGTTTGTTTTTTGCTCTTTGTGCCTGGCGGCCTCTCCCTAAAAAAGGTTTCCTTTGGTTTCCTTGGTTTCCTTGGTCGTTTCCCCAGTTTTGGTAGTTGGGTTGGTTGTACATGGGTGGGCCATAGAAGAAAGGCGGGGGCGGAGGGCAATAATTATATGGGTCTTGATACATGGGCCACATCGGGGCTTGGTTGCCTCTGAAACCCCTTGAATTCAATCAGGAACGAGTCCTCCACGAAAAAGAACAAAGATGGGTGTTTCGCCTACATACGGACACCCAGGGACTTAATGATGAAATCCCATGGGGAGCCTTCCGCCCATAGACCCCCTCCTTTTCCTTAATGAATTCACTTGGAAGGTATGAACCACACCTGCTGTAATATCATGGTAATACTTCCCATAAGAAACTTCATTCACCTAATAACATAACCCATCACCTAAAATACCTTTTCATAAAAATCAAAAGATCAGGCACAGACTTCCCTGAGAAGATAGTTACTAACCTACCTATCTTCCAAATGTAAATAAAACCCGTTTTTTATGAATAAAGCCTAGCCCTTTGTCAAATAAACTTCATCTAACCGAGAGAAATACCTGTGTTCTAAATTAGTGTATTAAAATGCCCTAGCCAACAGTATCACTGTAAATTATTTCTGATTCCTCAACCCAGCGTTATTCGGTATATTTCCCGATTTTTGGGTAACATTCGCGCCAAGCGCGATTACATCCCATCAAGATGGCCGCCCAAAGTGAGCGCTCTAGTCTCCCGGCAACCCGGAAGCATGCGCGTTTTAAATACACCGCGAGCCCGTGTTTAGATCAGTATGCGGTCCGGCGAGGAGACACCAGGTAGTACCGAGCGGGTCTGCCGATAGGAAGTAAGTGTATGGGTTGCGAAAGATTGCAAGAAAACCGGCAATTTCAAATGGCAATCAGGAATAGAGCCTTCTAACTTTAAACTTTGATAATCCTTTTCAGCAATGTTTCCACGAGGCGTTCCTGCCCTTGCCTAAGACCATGGGGTGTAATTATATACTCATTTATGTAAATATAACCATCTGCCATATTATTTCGTGTGTATATGTTGTGTGTTTTGTCGATAGTCACATTTAGTCTCTGTGTTTTATGTGTGAAACCACTAAACCACTTTATTCACAGTGATTTATTTCTCTACACCGGTTTGAAAACCAGCACGCATCATTATGATGTCAAGGGCACACTCACGCCCTAGTTAGAATGAGATGCATGTGAGTTGTTCCCCTTCTTGGAAGGGGTGTCCATCAAATAACAACTGTTATTCTATTTTACAGAAATCAAAGTGAAATACAAAACGTATGTATAACAACACGCATGTTTATTGACAACAGCGTTCATTGTAAATAAGTATTTTTAGCAATACCTTTTCATTTGAGAAACAGGAGTGGCAATACAGGGCTGGACCCTGTATGGTCCTGAAGAAAAGCTTGGGGGAGCTTGAAACATGTTGACCTTTGACACTGATCTAACTCAATAAAAGTTAGATAACAGAGTTACCCCTTTTTAATTTTTTATACCACACTAGGAGCGAAATAAATTGTTGAGGCCCACTAGCACGGTATTTTTAATTCCACACCCACTCCATCATCATTACACATGCACCACACATAGTCATCTCACAAAACCAGTGCTCCTGCGTAGTCGCCTTGTCGCAGCACGCCCCTTTTCGTAGAGAACTGGGATGGCCCCAATGATGAAGCATGTCACCGTGGGGCAACCCCGGTGAGTGAGGGGACTCTAAAAAGAAATTTTTCTTTTTTACACATTTTTGGTACACACTGACTTAATAAGCAGTGACCATACAAATACCTACCAGGTCTCTGGACCCTTGACACAGGGTTCCTGTATTTCGTACACAGACTGGAGGACGACCTGGTTTGGTTTAACCTCCTTCTCCCTCCTTTTTTGTTTATGCATTCAGCAGCCACGGGCTGCGGGAGTTTTTCTCTCTCTCAGACGTAGGTCAACTGACTGGTATATACCAGGTTGATCTGAAGACTAAGACAACACACAAGTAAAAAACACACACCGAAAAATCATGGCACAGAACACAGGACTATCCTTCTCGGAGGATGAAGTTGATAGAGCCATTGCCTCCATGTTACCACATACAGGAGCACCCACAGGAGAAAACAGTGATGCGAGCCAGTGTTGGGACGAATTGACTGAATTAAAGAGAACACAGATAAAAACATTGATCCATGGCGTCATGATGGCAGAGTATTTACAAGCCAACGCAGCACCAAGAGGCCTCATAGTCAGGAATGAACCTTTTATATTCCAGCACGACAAACAATTCAAGCTGGACTGGTCACAAATATCCTGGCACTGTACCAGAGATTGGCTGGTCTTGATTATTAAAACCGCGACCAGATTAGTAGATTCCCTAAAGGAAGAGATAAATTCCATGGAGATACGCCTCAAGTCTTTTCAAACCCCAGCTGAACTAACAAAAAGACTGAATGAGCTAAACAAAACGATGTCTGAATTTGAAATCAGCCTGAAGGATTCAAAATACATCAAATTATCCAAAGACAAAAAAGCATTTGCTCACGAAAAAGTGTATCCCTACATTAGGGATGATTACAGAACCAGCAATAAGAACCCTGGATACAACACTGACAGTGATGGCTCTGACACAGGATCAAATAGCTCTGGGGGTTCAAGTAATTATAACACCACCCCCAACAGAAGACCCAGAAGAGGAAGAGGTAATTCAAGGGGTTTCAGAGGCAACCAAGCCCCGATGTGGCCCATGTATCAAGACCCATATAATTTTTGCCCTCCGCCCCCGCCTTTCTTCTATGGCCCACCCATGTACAACCAACCCAACTACCAAAACTGGGGAAACGACCAAGGAAACCAAGGAAACCAAAGGAAACCTTTTTTAGGGAGAGGCCGCCAGGCACAAAGAGCAAAAAACAAACCCAACCAGGGAGTACAATGGGCAGAACCAGTGGTGACGACAACACGTCACACGCGGAGCAAAGGCCCACCGGAACCAACCACGAGCACCAGCTCGATTTAGTAGTAAACCTATCCTCACTATGCGTCACGGCTATACAGATCCAAGTGCTTAATAAAGGCTTAGGATTTGTACCCACCCCAACCACAGACAAGTTCAAACTATGCTGTGAATTGAAAGAATTCCTGAGGAAGATCAAATTACAGGTATTCTTTCAAGACAAAGACCCCACAGAACAAACAAAGAGTGACACAGGTTTACATAAAAAATCAAACTTTGTCCCTCCATCACACAGCCTACCTGTGGAGGTATTGACTTTTGAAAAAGCGGTCATGAGAGAAGTTCAGGAGTTAGACCCGCGAGCTATTAAGGTATTTCATAACACCAGCAAAGCTGAACAATCCGCGTTACAGGAACTGTCAAAAAACAACCAAATTACCATAAAACCAGCCGACAAAGGCGGGGCAATTGTACTACAAAACACCATGGATTATAGGAATGAATGTCTCCGTTTACTAGGGGACACAAGAAACTACGCCAAACTGGATGAAGACCCAACAGAACGTCTAAGAATCTCAATTGCATACCTGACAGAGGAATGTCAAGCCAATGATTGGCTAAGTAAAAAAGAAATTGAGTTCTTAACAAACAAAAAACCAACAATACCATACTTCTATACTATCCCCAAAATACACAAGAGATTGGAGAACCCACCAGGGAGGCCCATAGTCTCGGGGATAGGCTCAATTCTAGAGCCTCTTTCACAATTCGCAGATGCCTTTCTCAGACCTCTTGTGCAAAAAACAGACACATATTTGAGGGATACCAAGGACGTACTGTGCCTGTTACAAGACTTAACCTTTGACGCGACATCCAGCCTTCTGATAAGTCTGGATGTCGAAAGTCTATATACCAGCTTGCCACACAGAGAGACCTTACAGATTCTAGAGGAAGTATTATACGAAAGTGAATGGGAATTCCATACTCCTCGCCATGTAGTACTCGAATGCTGCCAACTAGCACTGTGTGAAAACTTTTTCCGCTTCGAGTCTACCCTATATAAACAACAGCATGGGACCAGTATGGGCAGTACATTTGCGCCGAGCATAGCCGGGTTGTACGTCCATCAACTGGAGAGAAACAAGATACTGAATGAAAGGAACCCATACAGACACCAGATCCTACATTGGAAACGCTATATCGACGATATTCTGTTGATATGGCAAGGCACAGAAGAAGAAGCTCAGACTTTTCTCTCCTGGCTCAACACACAGGATCCCTTCCTCAAATTTACCTGCTCAATTAGCAAGACTGATCTAGTCTTTCTAGATCTAAACATTCATGCTGAGTCAGGCAAACTGGTGACCACAACCCATTTTAAAGAGACAGCAAGAAACTGCCTCTTAACTTTTGACAGTTTCCACCCTCGCCATCTCAAACAAAACCTGCCATTTGGACAATTCCTCCGGTTGCGCAGGAACTGCAGCAAGAAATCTGACTACCTAACCCAAGCGGAAGACTTAAGCAACAAGCTGAGATACAGAAAATACCCAGATAAACTAATCAAAGAGGCTAAAAAACGGGCAGCTAACAACAATAGGGAAGCACTACTGGAACCAAAAGAGAGAACGCAACCTGAGGACAAAAAACCGATTTGTATCACCACATACAATCAAGTTTCTGACAGTGTGTCAAAAATAATCAGAAAACATTGGCCAATACTTAACAGCGGTGGCCTTCACATACCCACTCCCATGTTCAGTCATAGGCGGGGTAAAAATCTGAAGGATTATTTGGTGCATACCCGTCCAACACCCATAACCCAAACAGTGAGATCCCAACCACTACCTGATGGACATTTTCCATGCAACAATTGTAGTGTTTGTCATTTGACTTCCCCAACCAAGAACGTAATTTTTAACAACACTACGAAATGGGAACTGAAGGGATTTTCAAATTGCAATACCAGTGGGGTTGTATACTTAATAACCTGCACATGCAACCTTCACTATGTAGGAATGACCACTAGGAAGGTCAGTACTCGCATAGTAGAGCACAGAAGCAACATCAGGTGCAAGCGAGCTACAACAAGAATGACCACCCACTTCATTGAACACAACCACACCCCAAATGATTTAACCTGGGTGGTCATAGAAACAGTGAAGAACAAAGACAATCAGGAACGAGTCCTCCACGAAAAAGAACAAAGATGGGTGTTTCGCCTACATACGGACACCCAGGGACTTAATGATGAAATCCCATGGGGAGCCTTCCGCCCATAGACCCCCTCCTTTTCCTTAATGAATTCACTTGGAAGGTATGAACCACACCTGCTGTAATATCATGGTAATACTTCCCATAAGAAACTTCATTCACCTAATAACATAACCCATCACCTAAAATACCTTTTCATAAAAATCAAAAGATCAGGCACAGACTTCCCTGAGAAGATAGTTACTAACCTACCTATCTTCCAAATGTAAATAAAACCCGTTTTTTATGAATAAAGCCTAGCCCTTTGTCAAATAAACTTCATCTAACCGAGAGAAATACCTGTGTTCTAAATTAGTGTATTAAAATGCCCTAGCCAACAGTATCACTGTAAATTATTTCTGATTCCTCAACCCAGCGTTATTCGGTATATTTCCCGATTTTTGGGTAACATTCGCTCCAAGCGCGATTACATCCCATCAAGATGGCCGCCCAAAGTGAGCGCTCTAGTCTCCCGGCAACCCGGAAGCATGCGCGTTTTAAATACACCGCGAGCCCGTGTTTAGATCAGTATGCGGTCCGGCGAGGAGACACCAGGTAGTACCGAGCGGGTCTGCCGATAGGAAGTAAGTGTATGGGTTGCGAAAGATTGCAAGAAAACCGGCAATTTCAAATGGCAATCAGGAATAGAGCCTTCTAACTTTAAACTTTGATAATCCTTTTCAGCAATGTTTCCACGAGGCGTTCCTGCCCTTGCCTAAGACCATGGGGTGTAATTATATACTCATTTATGTAAATATAACCATCTGCCATATTATTTCGTGTGTATATGTTGTGTGTTTTGTCGATAGTCACATTTAGTCTCTGTGTTTTATGTGTGAAACCACTAAACCACTTTATTCACAGTGATTTATTTCTCTACACCGGTTTGAAAACCAGCACGCATCATTATGATGTCAAGGGCACACTCACGCCCTAGTTAGAATGAGATGCATGTGAGTTGTTCCCCTTCTTGGAAGGGGTGTCCATCAAATAACAACTGTTATTCTATTTTACAGAAATCAAAGTGAAATACAAAACGTATGTATAACAACACGCATGTTTATTGACAACAGCGTTCATTGTAAATAAGTATTTTTAGCAATACCTTTTCATTTGAGAAACAGGAGTGGCAATACAGGGCTGGACCCTGTATGGTCCTGAAGAAAAGCTTGGGGGAGCTTGAAACATGTTGACCTTTGACACTGATCTAACTCAATAAAAGTTAGATAACAGTGTTACCCCTTTTTTATTTTTTATACCACACTAGGAGCGAAATAAATTGTTGAGGCCCACTAGCACGGTATTTTTAATTCCACACCCACTCCATCATCATTACACATGCACCACACATAGTCATCTCACAAAACCAGTGCTCCTGCGTAGTCGCCTTGTCGCAGCACGCCCCTTTTCGTAGAGAACTGGGATGGCCCCAATGATGAAGCATGTCACCGTGGGGCAACCCCGGTGAGTGAGGGGACTCTAAAAAGAAATTTTTCTTTTTTACACATTTTTGGTACACACTGACTTAATAAGCAGTGACCATACAAATACCTACCAGGTCTCTGGACCCTTGACACAGGGTTCCTGTATTTCGTACACAGACTGGAGGACGACCTGGTTTGGTTTAACCTCCTTCTCCCTCCTTTTTTGTTTATTGATACACTCAACCACGGTCATGTTATCAGACCAGAACACCACAGAGTGATCCCTAAACCCTTCCGGCCATGTTTTCAAGGCCACCAGAATAGGGAACAGTTCGAGAAAAGCAATGTTACTCGTCAACCCGCACTCATGCCACCATGACGGCCATTTTTGAGCCGACCATTGTGTACCCAATATGGCGCCAAAACCCATACTCCCCGCCGAGTCTGTCCATAGCCCCAACTCCTCGGAAGACACTGCTGGTTTATTCCAGACAATTCGACCATTGAAATCCGCCAGGAATGCAATCAAAATGCGCATGTCCTGGCGAACCTCTGCCGAGAGTCTCGTACGATGATGTCCTTCCTTCAAGCCGACCATGGACTGTGCAATCGAGCGGGAAAAGGGGCGCGCCATCGGCATTACTCTCAGGGCAAAATTCAACTGACCCACCACCTGTTGCAACTGATGCAGGTTCACTTTCGTTGCACGAATACATGTCTCAAGGGATAACCTGAATTTTAATACTTTTTCTTTAGGTAATCGGAAACAACCTTCCACCGAGTCGAGCTCGATCCCCAAAAACTCGATCAAGGTCGAGGGGCCCACCGTCTTACCTGGCGCCAATGGCACACCGAATTGATTCATTAGGACACAAAATTCATGTAAGGCCTGTCCACACTCAGAATCCCCGGCTGCCCCCAGAAACAGAAAGTCATCGAGATAGTGCATAACATGTTGAAAACCTGTCTTCCTCGTGAATACCCACTGCAGAAAACAACTGAATTTCTCGAAATAGGCACATGAAATCGAGCATCCCATTGGCATACATTTATCCATGTAATAGCGACCCTGAAACTGAAAACCAAGGAGACGCTGATCGTCTGGGTGTACCGGGAGCAACCGGAACGCTGACTCGATGTCCGATTTGGCCATCAGCGTCCCGGGCCCCAGGCGATTCAACATGGCGACGGCCTCATCGAAAGATGCGTACCGCAACGAACATACTTCCGGGTCTATTGCGTCATTCACGGAAAGACCACGTGGGGCTGATAAATTGTGTATCAGCCGAAACTCACCCGGGTCCTTCTTGGGGACCACCCCTAGAGGAGAACACACAAAATTAGCAACTGGTGGCAAATCGAATGGACCGGCGACACGACCTCGAGTCACCTCTTTCCCAATCTTTACCTGCACCACTGCCGTGTGCTGTAAGACCGACATTTGATTCTTACAGTCCGGTACCCCCTGAAAATCCCCCACTGGGATGCGGAAACCATATGAAAACCCGTTCCGTAACACCCCAGCGGAAGCATGATCTGGGTATTCGCTGAGCCAAGGAATCATTGCCATGGTATCAATCGGGGTCGGTAAAGGCGCCCCTCGGACTATATTAGACCTGTTTGGCGCCTCCCTTACCACCGTTATCACCCGTTTTGGCTCTGCACATGGACTCAGGATGGGATGGCTGCCCGCACCCCCCACACTCATGTCTGAATTTGCATGACCCCTGGGGCCTGGTACATTTGCCCCTGTTAAAATTCCAACAGATCCCCCTTTTACCTGTGTTGCCACTCGGTTTCGTGTGGAACTCGTTACCTGCACCCGTCCGAAAGGGCGTCCCAGAATTTTGGCGGGAGGATTTCCCCCCCGTTACTCCCTACTAATGGCACCTTCAACATCCCTGTACTCTCCATTTTTTGCCAAGACACAGAGTCGTAACAATCCCAAGACAACAATGGGTTGTGTTCTTTAGCTTTTCTAAACAAATTATCATAGCAGAACCATTGATTGCCCCCATATGCCACAGAATACTCCATAATACGTGACTGATAAATGGGTAACTCGGTCAACAACTCAGGCCTGCGCTCCCCCATGATGGAAGTAAAAATTCCCCACGCTCTGCCCCAAGTACCAATGGTCTCGTCGACCTTAAAGGCGGCCATTTTTGCGCGCCAAACACTCGGATGCATGAGCTCCTTTTGACTCTTTACATGCTCGATCTCGTAATGGTCGGTAAGCAATGAAAACATGTTTACATATTTATCCGCCCAAATCAATTCCTTGATTTCTAGTGGGACGTGCTGGGCAATCTTCTCCTTACGAGAAGGTGCCAACTCCCCCCCCGCAATCGGCAATGGCCGCTTACCTGAAGTAGACCCCACGTTTGTCGCCAAACTTGGGCCTGCTGTACTCCCAACCGCCGGGACCTGTGGGGGAACAGAAGATGGCGTCTTCGCAGCCTCCCTAGATTCCCGTAGTTGCCTCATCACTGCCCGGGCGTCGTCAGCCGTGGCGCCCTCGCTATCGTTTCCCAACCACGCTGCCAATTGTGCCGCTAACTCGGGGGGCATATCCTCCCTGTTCGCAGGGGTGACCACCACAGGGATTGGATTCCCCTCCTTTGGCGCCGGGGTTGGCTCCTCTCGTGGGGCTTCGGGAACCGAGGTCTCCCCCCCAAGTGCTCCCCTTCTGGGCCTCTTGCTTTTTCCTCCGGGAATTGTCCCCTGTAAAGGCCGTTTCGATCCTCCCTCCCCGTCCTTAGCCTCAACCTTTCTCTTCAGATCGGCTATCTCCTTCATGAGTATGCGGAGCATCTCGTCGGTACCGACCCGCTTTCCGACCTTCTTGGGCATTCTTAGACGGGATATCTGTAAGACAAAAAGAGGGATTACAACGCTCAAAATTGCTCTTCGTTCCGTCTCGAGCTCACGTGCAGCGGGGAGGTGCAGCTTCAGAGCACAGGAACAAGAGGATGCTTTCTTGGCTCCCGCTCCTTTTATCCGTCTTCAGGGTGGGCGTGAACCCGCCCCCGCCTGCCTCCGAGGGCGTGGCCGGCCGTGTTGGTGTCTAGGCCAGCCCACTCTAGGGCGGGAAAAAGGCGCGCCCCGGCTACGCCGCTTCGGGCATACCAGCCGAGACTCGCCTCCCGCCCAAGATGGCTTCCCGGGGGGATCGTGGTACTCCACCATACGTTCGGGGGGACCGATTGGTCGCCCCTTTCCAGAATTTGTGTTTAGCTATGAAAAGCGAAACCTATTTACCAACATGAAGAAATATTTTCATCTTGGAGAGAACAATGAAATGGGTGGAGGCGGAGCCCAAGTGCCTGTTCAGGAGACCGCAACAGCAAGAGAGGCCACTGACAAAACAGTTCTAAGACCCTGCTCTCACAACAAACACGTATGTACCACACACCAAAAAACTTTGGCCATTTTGTAGCACAATGTGACCAATATATTTTACTATTGCGCACCTCAGTGGTACTCATTTAAAAACCTGGGAAGGATGAAATGCTGGTATGACCCTGCTAGGGATTCGACCCGTGCCTTCAAAGCGTCATCAGCGAGTGCCTGCATCCCCGAGCGATGTTGTTGGGTTACACAATCAAGTACAGAAAACTAGCAACTAGATACGCTTCGTGGTGTAAGGAGTGATCGCGTTTTGGTGAAAAGACTACCTGGCCCAGGAGGCAGCGGGCGTCCTCAGGTGTGCAACAGCACCTCCCTGCAGCACCCCTTTATCAACGGATCGCGCCTCCCGCTTTGCGGGAGACGCTTCGTGGTGTAAGGAGTGATCACGTATTGGTGAAAAAGACTACCTGGCCCAGGAGGCAGCGGGCGTCCTCAGGTGTGCAACAGCGCCTCCCTGCAGCAGTCCTTTATCAACCGCTCGCTCCTCCTGCTGCGCGCGGGCGCGCGCCGGGCCAAGGGCAGGCCCGTTAGAGGCCGGATGAGGACGGGACGGGGCCACCCTGTTTCACCTGCAAATCAAGGTCAGTGCATTTAAATATTACTCGGCAGCTCGACGGAGTGGCAATTTTATTAGCAATCACCTAGGAAGTCACTTTCCCTTTAGACATCGCTATGACTACTAAGGAACCGAAGGGAAGGAAGTCTAACACTGGTGGCTCAATCATGGGCACCTTGGATCATTTTATCACGAGGGCATCATCTGTGCTGACTTGTGAAATAGAATTAACTGAAAAAAGGCTGTCATTGGACTCCGCTTTTGATAAACGGTCATCCTTGGGCCCACTGTTACATGCAGTGTCCCCAAATCCCCAACTTGGGACTGCTACTTGTCTAATAAGAGTTAGCAGCGAGGGGGGAAATCTACTACAAGGCAGTAAAGATCCGCGCACTTCATCAGATATCGTTAATGCTGCACCAGCTAGCTCAAGTACATTTGACCTTAACCATGAAGACCCAGGTCCGTTAAATTCAAGGCCAAAAACGAGATCTAAACAGAATTCCAAATCGGAGGCCACAAAGGCGGTAGTAGATCCGGTCGTTATAAAGAAACGTGGGGGGGCCCCTTTGAAAAATAGGAAAGTGAAGATTCAAAAACGGTATAACGAGGGTGAGGGACCAAGTACAAGACCCTTAAATACCCCAGTCACAAGCCTGCATACTACTCAACTGGCTACTACTGTAACGAACTTCAGTGACTACAGAGCTGGGAACTGAATTTTGGCAAAACTGGAACTTATTTTCACAAAGACCTGTCTTCCCATCTATGATAGACTCACCCTACGATAGAGTCAGCACAGATGATGCCCTCGTGATAAAATGATCCAAGGTGCCCATGATTGAGCCACCAGTGTTAGACTTCCTTCCCTTCGGTTCCTTAGTAGTAGTCATAGCGATGTCTAAAGGGAAAGTGACTTCCCAGCTAGGTGAGTCAAGCCTGAGTTGTCAGTCTTGTGCCTTCACAACATTCTCTCCTTCAGGGGTCCAGAGTACTGAAGTCTTAGGGACACAAACGGTGTTTACAGTTCTACAACTAAATGTGCGCTCTTTGGTAAAACATCATATGGAAGTTCATTTGTTACTTAGTGACGAAACCCCTGATGTTCTCTTTGTTTGTGAGACATGGCTGCGGGATGATATGGCAGGGATAACTGGCTTATCTCTCCCAGAAGGCTATCTGATTAAGACCCTTAACCGTGATTCCAGGGGAGGTGGGATTGCTGTTATTTACAAAGCTCAGTATCCCTGTACTTTTACGGCGGAGAAGTTGTGGGGCTGTGAATGTGCACGCTTTAGACTAGATATAAAACCGCATTTTGCTTTTTCGGGGCTTTATATTTACCGCCCTCCTGGTCATGCTTCCAAGTTCTGTGAAGCCTTATTAGAATTAGTGGGCTCATTGGTGTTGCAATCCGCCAACTTCTCTATTTTAGGTGACCTAAACCTTCACTTTGACCAAACACAGGACTACGCTATATGTCATTTGATAGCTGACCTAGCAGCTTTCCAATTGGACCTACCGGTACGGGATGCCACTCATGCCGCAGGACATATATTGGATCCTGTTTTTTCCAACATTCCAGCTGCTCAGGTTTATCAACCTCTTCCTATGGCCTGGACTGATCATTATTTGATCACAGTTAGTTGGAAGATAACACAACCCTAAAAATCTAATAGGACTACTTTGTGTTACGTTTAAAAGACCTTGGCATAAATTTAACCTGGACAATTTCCACACCTACCTGAGAGAGAACATTGTAGAAGATTCGGCTGACCCTGAGATCGCATATACTATCTTTTGCGACTGGATTAGCGGAGGGCTTGACGCTCTGATTCCAGCTAGATGGGTCAGGGGGCGGAACTCGATCTCCGAACCTTGGTTCTCTGACTCTCTTAGAATACTCAGGAAGGAGTGTAAAAGAGCCGAGCGACTGTGGAGAAGAGACTATGACAAAAACCTTAAATCTGTGTACTTGGCTAAATTAAAACACTGCCATAAAACAATATGCTCCACACGTGCCAATTTTTACACGGAAAAAATCAGGGATAGTTCGAATCCCACGAAATACATCTTCAAAATTGTTCAGGAGCTAAAAAACACCAAAAACTTCTGTTTCACATGTAAATTCAGTGCAGCAATGCGAGGACCTTGCTCATTTCTTTCTGAACAAAGTGCAGAAAATCTATGCCACCTTTCCTCAGCATTCCTCTGTTCCAGGTCCGGTCACGGTCAGAGAGGGGACTTCCAATTTGACCATGATACCTGAGCTATCGTGTGACGAACTTGTGAGACTCTGTAGAAAGGTTAAATCGGGGTCTCCATCTGATCCTATGAGGCCGGCACAGTTTTTGGATTCTATGGATCTTGTTCTGAAACCTCTACAGCAGATACTTAACTTGTCCTTTACCACATCGATAGTACCTTTGGCCTGAAAACAGGATTTGGTCTCCCCTATCATCCAAAAGTCCACTCTTGATCCCTCTCTGCCTGAGAATTTTAGGCCGATCTCTCCGCTTCCATCGGTTGCCAAAATAGCCGAGGCTCATGTGAACGAGATGCTGGCTCAACATATGACCCTTAACAACATTCTCGACCCGTCCCAAAAAGGCTTCAGATCGGGCCATAGCACGGAGTCAGCCTTGTTGGCCTCCACGGAGTACTTAAAATCTACTCTTGACGCCGGTCAAAGTGCAGCGCTTATATTATTAGATCTTAGCGCTGCCTTTGATACGGTGTCTCATGACATCCTGTTGCATCGTCTGGAGGCAATTGGGATCATGGATCAGGCCCTGGAATGGTTCTGTGCATTCCTGACGGATAGATCCTTCCGGGTCTCGGCACCACCTTTTCGGTCTCAAGCCCATCCCATCTGCCAAGGGGTTCCGCAGGGTTCTGCGTTGAGCCCGACGTTGTTCAACCTTTAAGTTCAACCTCTTGCGGCTGTGGCTAGAGAGTGGGGCCTAACGTTAGTTTCTTATGCTGACGATACTCAGCTGATTGTCACCTTGGCTGAAGGTCCCTCTGCCGTGGCCTCTAGGTTCAGAGATGGGATGACTGCAGTTGCCCAATGGATGGCGGAAAACTGCCTTCAATTGAATGCCACTAAGACCGAGATGATGCTGGTAGGGAAAAACACCTCCCTTTGGAACGAACATTGGTGGTCAGCCTCCTTAGGCATTATGCCTGCAACCAAATCAGCGGTCAAGAACTTGGTGTGTGGCTGGACGCAGATCTTAATTTCCAGTGCCACACGAAGAAGGTGGCTGCGACATGTGTGGGCTTGTTGAGGGGCCTTCGCCCTATTCTGAAGTTTTTTTAGTGCGCCTGTTCAGCAGCTTATCATCCAGGCTACAATTCTATCGCACTTGGATTACGCTAGCGCGCTATTTTTGGGCGCAAATAAAGCTGAGATTTTGCGTCTACAGCGAGTTCAGAACTCGGCAGCCCAAGCTCTTGTCGGACTGCCTCGCAGATGTTCTGCTAGAGCCACTATCAGAGCCTTACACTGGCTACCGATTCAAGCTAGAATCCAGTTTAAGACACTCTGTCTAGCATTTAAAATCCTGAAAGGTACTAGCCCTGAGCTGCTCCGCCCATTGTTAACTTCGTACATTCCTCAGCGTAACTTGCGCTCCTTGGGTCAACATCTGGTAAACATACCCAAGTTCCGACTCTGCCGTGTTGGAGGATGTTCCTTTCGACTATTGGCGGCCAAATTGTGGAACTCCTTGCCTGTATCTATTCGTAGCATCAATGAGCTTCTTCCTTTTCGGAAAGCCATTAAGACCTATCTTTTCCCTCTTACTTAGGCTTTTCTCTCTTGCAGTCTCCTTTTCTGGTACAATGTTCAGCGCCGGGACGCCCCTTAGCTGGGGCAGCTGTGCGCTCAAACAAAATATTAACATAACATAACATAACCCTGATAGAAAATAGACTTTTGCATTTAGAGTCACTGTATGATTCTGCCCAGGCACGGGTAGATTCACATGCTAATGGCACTCGTGACTGGGTGCAGCAAAACGGAGATGGTAATTCTAATACTCCGCCCACTAGTAATAACATGCCTGCTGCATCTCCTTTGGTGGTAAACCATAATGTTCCTCCTAATGCTCCTCCACTACCATTAAGTGAAAGCAATGTAAATAACAACAATGCCCAATCTAGAAGGGGGGCGTCTGGGGGGGGTGACTGGGCGTGTAGACCAACAATCTCAAGCAAGAAGAAATATTCCTGAGGAAGGGCTAGTGCAAGCCCTACCCTGCATTAATCTCCCCCCACAGTCATTACCATATGTGGTGGTGCTTGCAGGGGTTCCAGTCTTAAGCCAGGAGAAAAATGAGGAATACAATGAACTTAAAAATAAATGAATACATTGGCTTAATCTTAATAGGCCTCTTCCCTTGCAGGTCTCTGGTGAAATACTGTTTGCAAGACGAGTTGGCTGGGTGGGACAAGGCAAAAAACCATCTTGGGAGATTGTGTAATAATCAACTTTAGGAACATCTGTGCTGTGGATTACATTTGTAATGGGGCCCCAGTTCGGTCTGAAACACAAATTCAATCCCTACATCTATCTTACTTCTATCCTGCTCCCCAGCTGGGTCCCAAACGAAATAGAGGTGGGCAGCCCTGGGGGGGGCGAGGGGGGTCCAGAATATGCTTCCCCATAGAGACCTAGAGGGGGCAAGTAATTGGAAGGGTGCATATCCATCTATCCCTTCACTTTCATGGTTTCCCCAAACCAATAGGTTCAGTATCTTAGATCAAGTGGATTGACGCCGTGAGAGCCAGCGGTCCACATCCCCAATAACTAGTGATCCGGGTCCACAAGTAGAGACAGTGGGGAGCAATGCTGATGCTAAAATTCTTCTAACCCCAAAAATCATCCAACAAGAGGGTGTAGGTGGTAGGGTGGTATTTATGGCTTATGTGGGGCAGATTAAGGGGAGGGATCATGTGGCTGTAGATTTCGGTGCCCTATCTCCCGTGACACAGGTGGAGGCAGGTGGTGCTACAGTTGAGTTGTTAAAGGAAGGGGCCAAAGAAAGAACGCAAGTGATTGAGTGGCCAACATGTTTAGAGGGGTAGAACCTGGTGAAGCATCACATTTCGGGGAATACAGCCCAGTGAGAGAATTAGGTCCAACTAGGACCAGGGTAATGGATTGTAGCATTAAATACTTGTCCTGGAACCTGGCGGGGATTAGAAGTAAATTATCATTGCCTGAGTGGGGACTTTTTATAGAACAGCAGGACATCTGCTTGATGCAGGAGACGTGGGCGCTGGAAGAGACTGTGATGGCCGGTTTTGCCACTTTTAATATTTTGGCTACAACACGGGGCAAGGGCAGACCCTCGGGAGGCCTAACTACATGGGTGGGTACGCACCTGGGTGCCAAAGCAGCCCATATTCAAACTAACTCACCCGATGTCCAATGTGTCCTTCTAACAAACCCAGATTCCACACAAATTGCCTTACTTAACATCTACTCAAGGCCTATGCAGAGTGGCCAAGAATCTGGTACTATCGATATACTAAGGCAGTTTATCCTGACCCTTGATCCAACAGTAGCGGGGATTAGTTGGCGGGGATTTCAATTGCCAATTTGTAGCTCTTAGTAGTTTAGACTTGGGAGGATTAACTGATGAGGATCAGTATTGGCATATTCCAGAGCCGCAGATACCACCTGCCAGAGCATAGACCCCGTTGGTTCTCCAAATTAATTCATTTTCCCTTACAGCGTCCTTGCGGGCGTGTAGTGGGAGGACAGAATCAGATAGACCGGGCTCATCAACCTTTGATAGAGAAGGGCAAAACTCCATTATTGACTATATATTGGTCGAACTCAGACATTGGGATAAGGTCCTGGATTTCAGGGTACATCAGAGGATAGACAGTGACCATAATGCCCTGGTCCTGACATTGAAACCCGGGAGCTTTGGGTTGTCTAACCCTGCCCCTGAGCCTAATGCTGCTCAACCGCATCTCCTGCTAACTAATAACAGGAGGAGAGTTAAATGGTCTTACCTGCAGGGCTCTCCGACTAAACTTGCAGGAATATATCAGTTGGCTTTACCACAGCTGATAGAAATGGGGGAGATGGGAGATAAGGATCCCCACCAAGACTCCCAGATTAGGACTTTGGAAATTCATAAGCAGCTGGTTGTCAAACTGTCTGATGTGTTCTACCCCAAAGGTAGTAAGAAGGTAAGCCCAGTTCTAACCCACCCCCGGTACAATGCATCCTGTCGGAAAGCAAAAAAACATTTACTAACCACAATAAAAGCAAAGGATAAAACTGGCACTAAGCAATGCCGGCTCAAGTATAAGCAGGTTATCAATAGGGAAAAGAAAGACTGGGAGGCGAATAGATGGGAAGAATTAAGATCAGCTCTCTCACATAAGGATTCCAAGTAGTTTTGGGCTATTGTCAGCTCTGTGGTGCGTGAGGGTGGATTAGCACCCGTATCGAATATAGTACATGTGGTCTCGGAAGCCCATTTTGGAGCACTCTATGCTAATCCTGTTGAAGAAGCTTCCTTCCTCCTTACCGAAGGACCCCTCCATGAGCATCGATTGGAGGGGCCCTTGGATACCATGTTGGGTAAGGCTGTAGAGGCTCCCTTGTTCCCTACCCCAGGACCCCTCCATGAGTATCGACTGGATGGGCCCTTGGACATCAGGCTAACTGAGGTTGAAACTGCAATAGCCAAACTCCCACCTAAGAAGGCGCCTGGCCTAGATAAGTTTCCAGGGGATCTATTTCGGTCTCAACCAAAAATTTGGGCACCATATTTGGTTGTTTTATTTAATGCAATACTGAAGGGGATGGACCCGCCAGATACCTGGCATGGAGCGGAGATAGTCCCTGTCCACAAAAAAAATGCTGTCCCCTAATCCCGTCTAATTATAGGCCCATCGGCTTGATAGACACCACACAAAAACTGATGGGCAGGATCATTCTAGACAGAATTCAGGGGTGTATAAAGGAAAACGAGATTCTGAGTACTCTCCAGGCTGGGTTCAGGATTAGTATTTCAACCTTAGACCAAATATTTAGACTCCAGGTACTATTTTGGAAAACGGTGAGAGTGGCAGCCTCTACCTCATCTTGGTCGACCTGCGGGCTGCATTTGATCTAGTGCCGAGGGATAAGTTGTGGAGAGTACTAACAGATTTGGGCCTACCCATCTACTTATTGAATGTGTTGAATAGACTCCATATGAATAACTACGCTCAAGTCAAGTGTGGGAGACATGGTGAATTGTTTGCTCGGTTCCCTGTGACGAAGGGGGTGCACCAGGGGTGCGTCCTGGCCCCAACCTTATTTTGTCTCTACATAAATGGGCTAGTAGATCTGCTTAGAGTAAAAGACAACGATGCCCCAAGGTTAGCCTCCGGACGGATGCCCGCTTTGATGTTTGCGGATGACAATCTGCTGTTGTCCAAAACATCAATGGGTATTCAACGTACCCTGGATGGCTTTGCAGCATTCTGTGCACTGCGTGGTCTAGAGATAAACTTAGACAAGACTAAGTTTGTGATTTTTAATCTCCCTAAGCAGACCCACCCAAATCCACTTTTGAATGGTACTCCTCTGGAAAGAGTTAAGACCTTTGAGTACCTAGGCATTACTTTAACGGAAAATCTTGACTGGGGTTTTCAGACAGCAAACGCTGCACTTAGGTTATCCCAAGTGGCGGGTGGAATTGGTAACGTGCACAGAATTTCACATTTTAAGCCAGCGGCCCCGGTCATAGAAATTTATAGACTTCAGCCCAGAACGGATTCTATGTATGGGGCAGAATTATGGGAACACCAACGAATAACCAGCCTCATGAAGGTTGAACATACCTTCATGAGGAATTTACTGGGTTTGCCAGCCAGTACACCGCTCATTCCCTTACGTATGGACCTGGGGTTAGATCCTATAGAGGAGGCAGTAGCAGGACGGCCGTTGCTGTATTGGAAGAGACTATGGTCAGTTCTTGAATTGGTTTCCTACAAAGAAGAATTCATAGAGATGTGGGCTCCTTTAAACACTAAGAACATTTCGTGGCTCCTACATATCAGGGCACTTCGTGATAGGATTGGTTTACCTGAGCTGTGGGACAATCCCGAAGAAAGTTGCCCAGGGATATCTAAGGCAGAGCTGTTACATCATTTTAGGCACCAAAACTCATTATCTCTATAGAGATGTACTACCGTGGGAAGAATGACAGTAGAGTTCCTCCAAGTAAAAATTTAATCTAAAAGGGAGGATTTTCTGGATGTAATCTATCCTCCACTTGCGAGGAAACTCTATATGCAGCTTAGGATCGGTAGTCTCCCACTCTGGCCATTTACCTGTAAATGGGCTAATACAGAGTACACCGTTGGCCCGGCATGCAATTATAAGCGAGAGAATGTATTCCATGTCTTGTTTTTCTGCCCTGCCTACCAGGTAACAAGTAAATGTCGGATGATTCCACTTTGTAGAAATCTAGGCTTCAGTCAATGTGCCCAAGCTTGCAGGGTCCTAAGCTACGACACCCACCCCACTATTGTTTTTGCTGTCTCAAGGTTCCCAATTGGCATGTGGCGCAGACGGAATGTTTTTTATAACAATCAGGTCTATTTTAATATTCTATTTTGTATACCTTGATAACCATTAATGTTTAATCTATTTTTAGGCTTAAATTTTACTGGATGTGTTATTTATTGTTTTATCCACTTTTGTGCTTGTATGTATGTATTTTATCTGCACTTTTATGGCATGTGGCGACCAAAATAAAGTTATCAATGATGATGATGATGATGATGATGATATTTTAACACTCCTCTCTCCCTCAACACCACTGCCCGAATTCAGTCTTTCAAGTGTAATCTCAAGGGCACAGAGTTTCAAAATAAAATCGAGGCTTAAATGCCAATACTAGTTCTGACACGGTGGCCACGGTGAATCAGTCTGTTCCGGATGTCCTTCTCTAAACCCATAAACCACTTACAGCCAGGGCAGTGCTTTCTGCATCAGTACACCACCGCCCTAGCAGACACAAACAGGCTTAGCAGCACTTCTAGCGTCACTGTCTTCGCAACGGGACATGGCGCTTATGCATGAATGGGTGTGGTTCACACCATACAAAAACCATAAATAAGATCACTTTTATTGCCCTGACTCGAGTAACAATGACAACCGGATCATTTTGTACAGTGTGCCTTCGTATTAAAATATTTCTAAAAATCAATGTTTAAATCCAAAACTAAAGGCATTTAGGCTATTGGAAATGGATTCTGCAACGCTTCTGCAGAGGGCAAAAGCTAGAACAATTTATATTTAGCTCTGTGCAGCGCGAGCTGTCACATCAGAGCGCCAGTGAGTACAAACCAAACAGGAAAGGATGTCATAGGTTGGCAGAAAAACTACTTAAGAACACTGTTGACATGGCAAGCTAAACAGGGCTTTTCCACCATCTTCTGGAACAATGGGTCATTCAGGCATTTAGTAACAAAAAAAGAGAAGCTATTTTGTTTCCGCCAACACAAAGAACTATATGAGCCAAAATGTTCACGCAAAGGATCAAATTAATTGAGGCTTCTTCCATGGAGTTGGCCTAACAAAGAACAGAGCCGGTTAATTTCTGTACACTTATATATTTCAAACCTTCAAATCGGAATAGCACTTTATGAATATAATATCTCCAGTGTGCTATAAGTAAAATAAACAGAAGGCTATACAGTATGTTACAGTTGCTAAAATGTACATGCGATGCAGCGCCTCCCTGGTGCGTGACATGCTCGTTTGTTCTTCCCTCATCACGAGTCCCCTGCAGATCTTCGGTTGCAGAAGAGCCTTGGGAGGAGGCTTTTCCAGGCCGCGCGCCAGCCTTATGACGTAGAGCTCGCATCCACCACACAACTGGGCGTCTAGATTGAATCTCTTGTGCCCCAAACTGAAGATCACAAAATGTTCGTAGGTATGTGGATTTAAAATGTGTCAACCTGGCTAAAAAGCAACAAAGCACAGTGCAATGGGGGAGGGGCGGAAGGGGGAGCTAAAAACATTTGGACCAGGAAATGTATGTACAGCTATTGAGAGAATAGCCACGTTCTCATTTTTTTTTCCTGACTCAAAAAGAACCAGCAGCTCGGGCCCTGAAGGCATTGCCACCTAGACGTATGCACTTGATTTCAGCGGCAGTCAGTAGGGCCAGGGACTCAGACACGAAAATCCGCAAAGTTGCAAACTTTGGCTCTTCCTATTTAACAAAAAATTCACAATGTTGTTATAGATCTTATATTCCATGTACTCCGGTGAACCGGATTTTCTTGAAGGGCGGAGTCTGGCAAAGTTCTTCTGAAGCCCCGCTCAGCCTGGACGCTCACAGCGGAGTACAGCCTCATTGTTAGTGTTAGAGGCGCCGGCCGGAATGTCATTGCAGACCTGAGGAGTCATCAGGACCAGATGTGGGCGTGGGAGCAACCAGGAGCACTGGTGGTGTGGTCACTAGGATCATCAGCATCCTCCGGAGAGTCCCACCAGCTACACCTCTCATGACCACTCACCTCTTCTCTGCGTGCCTATCCTAATGAGTGCTACTGATGGGAAACGAGAGGCTTAACAGGAGGTTCCGGGGCTGCGGAGGAAGAACCAGAGAGACGCAGGCATCGCCCTCCAAAGAATGGGGAGTGGGGGTGAATCAATCAGAGGTATACGATGGTCTCTTCCCTCCCGCTTGAACCCCAACGTTTGTGTAGAGAGGGCACGCTGCAATGGTGTACTAGGTGTCCCATGTGCCCTTGAGATATGGCGAATGGGTACGCGACATTATAAAATCAGGAAACAATTGAAGTATAAATAGAACTAGAGCTTTGGCACTGCACTGGTCATATTAAAGACTAAAGGTTCATGTTAACCTGTGGTCTGGTTGATTGCTCCTAGTGCAGTGAAATGGGGCAAACGATGTTTATAAGAAAACAATGGATCGTCAAGGGCTCAATAATCAGTTGATACAATCACTGAGAACAATGAATGTGATAGAACGAATGCAAGTCTAGTCTCTATAATTCAATAAACTAGGTTTATTGTCCATGAACAGAGAAAATAAAAGAAAGAAATACTTTTTTTTCCTAGTGCTTGACGCAAGGTTGTAAAAGAAAGTGTTTTGTGGGCCTACGATCACACACAAAGGAAAGAAAGATGTGTATATAAAAAAAAAGACACATGGCTTAATATATTTGGTTCAACTGGGCTACTTTTTAAGTAATACGAGCTAAAAAGATGTCTGTTACCAGACTTCAGGCTAAGTATGTGTGTTGTAATGTCCGCAATGTTTTAATCTCTTGAAATGTAGAGGTCTCATCAGGACAGATGAATTGTTGGACATATACGTGGAAAAATAAACATACAAGGCCAAGGATACAATAAGTTACGATAGATGGAAAAAAAGACAAAGGCTAGACAGTGATACTTAACAAAACCAAAGGGGATGATGGATGGAGTGTTGAACAATGCAAGCACTCACACCTAGTCAACTGATCTGGGTTTAATCCATTACCATTCTTTAGCTCACTCTGCCACCCTAGTTCAGATATGGCCATATGCAAATCAGTCTGACCCTGTGCCACATGGGAACGGTCCAGCTCGAACTGCCAAGCCATGTCTTCCCTGGACCGGAAACAAGTATCCTGGGAGCGGTTTCTGGCTAATCAGCCATCAGCCAGGCAAGCTTGAATCCAGTGGCAAAGTGAGCAAGGGACCCACGTTGGGCATACCCTGCCAACTTAGGGCGAACAAAGCAAAACCAAAGGGCGATACTTAAACATAGTGCAGTAAATAATGAACATACTATGTACGCCAGTATTTCAACCTACAACTACAGTCTACACAAACATTTGTTTATCAGGTATTATTCTCCAAACCTCAAACACTGTCCCAGAAAGGAAAAACACCTGACCACAGAAGTCCCCTTAGATATTCTACTGAAAGAACTGACTGACATAAACCTACCCATAAGCTCGGTAGACAGGAATACAAAATAAACATGGGTAAAAATCTAAACTATCAGAAATTATATCACATTGTTTAATAAAAGTCTCCATGCCATGTACAATAGACTGCCAACAGGTAGAAAATAAATTGCCAGAGTCCATGGATTGGCAGAAACTTTATGGCATCTACCTGGAAGGACCATTCACTGGTAAACCAGCTGAAAGTACGCTGCCTCCACTTGTCAGCCTACACCATCTCCAAAACCAGCTGCATCATTTACAAAGCAATCACAACCAGCCACCCTGCCTATCTGCCTGGCGAGGTCACTATCTCTGGGGCCTCTTGTATAGCCATAGCAAAGACACAAACAAGTGCTGTGAAGAAAAGAACTAGGCACCAGGCCTTTTCCATCTATGCACCCAGTAGCTGGACCAGTCCCATGTTCATCAGGACTGTCTGACCTTAATCCATATCAGGAAAGAGATGAAGACTCGCCTCAATAAAGAAAACTACATCATGCAGCAGCAACAATCCACAAGCCAGCTCCTTCTCAAGACACTTTTTGACTGTATCTTTGCCTTTGACCCTGTACAGTAAACAGGTGCCTTTAGGTAGGATTGTACCGCACAAGTAGTGCACAGATCCAAGAGCAGAAGGGACAATGTACAATTCTGGAGGAATAAAAAAAAATGCACAGGATAACACATTCTGCTTTCTTACAACCGTGAATTCTGCACTCAAGGGAATATCCTTTCAGCCTTCCCAGGAATTTCAGAGGATGCAGCCCTAGCAGAAAGAATGCTGAGTAAGGGATCATAATGTGCTTCCTAGGCAACAAATGGATAGACAAGTCATCATGGCGGCCCAAACACATGGAGCCAATTGCATAGTATGTGTGAGAAAGGGCCTTCTTTTTCACGGTAACACCTGCTTTTTGTGGGCCGATTCTGCTAAATTTTTTATTCTGTGCACCGGACACTGAAAAAAATGATTTAAAAACTATTTTTTATTATGTATTATTAGCTCAACTTAACGGTGATATTGGATTTTGATAAGGAAATGGGACTTTCATAAAGTTAATTTTCCCCTTCATTAAACTCTTAGAGGCTAATCTGCATTAGCCTAACATGTGTCACCCAGCTTGTGAATAATCCTGATGAGGTGCAAAAACTGCTCCCAGAGCAGAAACAATGGCCTGGTTGTAGAGGTGTTTTGTTCTTCGGGCCGGAGGACCAGTTAGGCTGTGCCCAATGCTAGTTAACCTCCTCTTGAGAAGGGAAACACAACCTGAAATGTCTGTTGTGTTCATTTCTATATTGGCCAATTTAAAACCAACATTCTGCTAGGATTTTATCACATGCCCTATGCCCCCCCTGTTCCAAACAGGCACACATTAAACCACACACGCCATTCAGCATGCTAACAGGACAACTGCTATTCCCTGGAATGTCAAACAGCTCAAACCCTAATTGAGTTAACCAGGGTCACAGCTGAATTGCTCATTCTCTCAGACGTGCATATGGAAACTCTCCAGCAACAGAAAAAAAGAATCGTAAATTTACCTTCCAGGATGCATTAGCCTGTAAATTAACTTTAACCTGCTGTTATTTCTAAAATCGATATGTGCGCACAGTCAAAATGGAGAAGGCCACAGCGTTCTGATGAGCTGAAAATCTAATATGAGCCAAGTTTACAAATGAAAACAGACAGCCAGCCTCCCAGTTATTTTAATATTGCAAATTTAGTCAGTTACAAATAAAGCAGTCATTTATGTTTATATTAAGATAATTTATAAAGCGCATTTATCTGTGACTGGTGCTAGACAGCAATCCAGCCACCTCATATCAGAGTACTTGTAAAGCACGCTACTTACCCATGAGGGTCCCAAGGCGCGGAAGGGAGGTGGGGGGTGCTGCTACTGCTCGAAGAGCCAGGTCTTGAGGAGTCTTCTGAAGGCGAGTAGGTCTTGGGTCTGTCGTATGTGGGTAGGGAGGGTGTTCCAGGTCTTGGCGGCGAGGTATGAGAAGGATCTGCCGCCGGAGGTCATTCATTGGATGCGGGGGACCACGGCAAGGGCGAGGCTGGCAGAGCGGAGCTGGCGGGTGGGGGTGTGGAGTCTGCTGTTCAGGTAGGCTGGTCCGGCGTTGTGGAGTGCTTTGTGTGCGTGGCTGAGGAGCTTGAAGGTGATCCTCTTGTCAACGGGGAGCCAGTGCAGGTCTCTCAGGTAAAGGGTGATGTGGCTGCGGCAGGGGACGTTGACGATCAGTCGGGCGGAGGCGTTTTGGATGCGTTGTAGTCGTCGTAGGTGTTTGACTGGGATTCCTGCATAGTGTGCGTTGCCGTAGTCCAGTCTGCTGCGGACGAGGGCCTGTGCCACCGTTCTTCTTGTTTTGGTCGGGATCCATTTGTAGATCCTGCGGAGCATGCGGAGGGTGTTGTAGCAGGAGGAGGAGACAGCGTTGACCTGTTTAGACATGGAGCGGGAGGAGTCGAGGATGAATCCTAAATTGCGTGCATGGTCGGTCGTCCCAGGCTCAGGGGGTGGGTCCAAGGATGAAGACCGCCGTCTTGTCAGAGTTCAGCTTCAGACGGCTGCTCCTCATCCAATCGGCGACGGCCTTCATGCCCTCGTGGAGGTTGGTTTTGGCGGTGTGCGGGTCCTTGGTGAGGAAGAGGATGAGGTGGGTGTCGCCAGCGTAGGAGATGATGTTGAGGTCGTTACGGTGGGCCACTTGTGCGGGGGGGCCATATGATCCAAAGACAAATATTGAGGGAAGAGCCATGTCTTCATTGGCCGGTCAATGGGTTTTTTGCCTACAAGTGCCATCGGCTAGGTCAATGTTTTTTTATAACTCTCGTGCAGCATTATGACTGCTATATAGCATGGGTAAAAGGAAAAAAGCACCTAAAAAAACCCATCATGATACAGCGCGTTATAGTGCTTTTTTAATAGCTCTGGGGGCAGGAGGTAAGAGTAAACACGGAG
This sequence comes from Lissotriton vulgaris, assembly GCF_964263255.1. Taxonomy (NCBI): domain Eukaryota; kingdom Metazoa; phylum Chordata; class Amphibia; order Caudata; family Salamandridae; genus Lissotriton; species Lissotriton vulgaris. The sequence continues at coordinate 2,079,930,905 of NC_141685.1, read as the reverse complement.
GGATGGACAACAAGGGGGGGGGTACAGAACAAGAAGGGAGTGGGAAAGAAAGCACTATGACGCAGCCATAGTGCTGTGTATGTGTGGGGGTGGGGCAACACTGAGGGAGGATGCTGAAAAACACACCCAATACTTTGTCTTCTTGCAAGGTCTTGGAGTCCCGCTCACCCTGCCCTGTTCTGTCTAATGGATTCAAGATGTGCTCTATCGCTCTCCACGTTTCTAAAACAGCACCCTTTATTTAACCTGTGCCACACCCCCTTCTTTCTTTAATGTGCATCAGGCTATCTTAGTTTAACAGAGACTCTTAGTAAATGTCCCCTCCAATCACAGGAAATACCATACTTTCGACAGTTTCAGGCCACTTCTACGTTGGCTGCCGCAAACAGGTTTGGTCTATGTGCACTAACAGTTTTAAGAGTCCTTCCTTCGTAATGCGAACCCACAGTGGTCTCTAGAAAAGGCTGGAAGAATGATTAATGGTAATAGATGTTGGGTCAAAGTGTCTGATCTCGCTGCAGGCCGTGACCTCTGGTTAGTGTTGCTATGTGTTTTCTGTGTACAGCAAGATGCCAGTAGCCAGATTTCACCCAGTCTACCTAATACAGGACTATATGGCGGCACTGAAGACTTTAGGTCCAAGCCCCTGCCGGGTTAGGGTCAGTTCTTGGTCTCTTAATAATGGCTCCCTCTGCAGTCGCATATGTCCACCTCCCTCGCTGGAGTATTGCTCAGTGAGCTGTAGGTTCACCAAGAACAATAGCTGTAACCTAGTCAGCCATGTTCCCAGTTGTTTGTTGTTGTTCAAAGATAGTGGCCAAGAAGAGCTAGGCTGTTGAGAGGCTTGGTGTGGACAGGCGTCCACACCAAGATGTGGAGAAAAGGAAATTGTCGGTATACCAACGTACATAGTCGATCGAGAGGGACGGCGAGCTGCAAGACTTAAGAGACTGGTGATGGCTATTTAAGACTTGCTTTATTTAACTAACCTGGTGCTCTCTTGAAGACCAATATGAAACAGTGTCCGCTAACAGCGTGACTGCTCTCATAGGCTCAGAGTCCTGCCTGAGTTGTTGCTAAAGAAAACATACACTATACGCTTGCAGGTGGGTAACGACTGCTTAGAAAATAAATTCGATTATATTATTAAAGTGTATTGAACTAAAGAAGCAAAATGAGAAAAGGGAAATTTAACAACCTCTGTAAATGTGAAAGAATTTGAAGTTGGAGACTAAAAACGAAGGGGCTTTGGACGGCAGTCCAAAATTATAGAAAAATCATGAATACTCAGATTTCATCGACAATAACAACTGTCTTGATGATTCGCAGTTTGGATTCAGAAAGGGTCATGGCACTGAGACGGAGCTTATAAAAGCGTCTGATGAGATCAGAATGATCTTAGACAAAGGAGGTGCAGCGGTACTTATAATGCTCAATCTCTCCGCAGCCTTTGACACGGTCGATCATTCCATCTTGATAGACCGTGTCAAAAAATCAGGAGTATCCGATACCGCCATTTCCCTTCTTTCCTCTATTCTATCTAACCGGGAACAATTGGTGACCATGGGCGGATTCTCCTCTTGCTCCTTTACTCTTCCCTGTGGTGTCCCCCAGGGATCCTCGCTGAGTCCAACACTTTTCAACATTTATGTGGCAGACTTAGCGAGGATCATTAAAGCTCATCGTCTAGCAGTTACATCTTATGCTGACGATACGCAGCTTGTCCTGGCCATTAACAACAACGGACTGGAAGTAGCCAATAACTTCCAAGGGGGTATGCTTGCCATTAGTAATTGGATGAGCAAAAATTGTTTAAAGCTCAATTCAGACAAAACTGAAGTCATGGTATTTGGTAAGCTCACTCCTAGTTGGTCCCCTACCTGGTGGCCCCAAGAACTCGGACCTTCGCCCGTCCCAGTCACAAAGGTCAGGAACCTAGGAGTGATCTTTGATAATAAACTTTCTTACATACACCAAGCAACTTCCATAGTCTCGGCCTCATTTTTTTACATTAAAAATTATCAAAAAATTACAACCTTATCTCCCTGTAAATACTACCAAAACCTTGATTTCCACACTACTCATGTCTCAAGTTGATTACTGCAATGCTCTCCTGCTTAATGCACAAGAACAGGTGGTGCTAAACAAACTCCAGTTGGTACAGAATGCTGCAGCTAGGCTTGCCACTGGAACACCTAAATTTAAACCCATTTCAAATGTTATCCGAAAACTTCACTGGCTACCTGTGCATAGCCTTCAAATCCATCCATGAAAAAGGCCCAACTTTTTTAAAACACGCTCTCTGTCCTTATAGACCATGTCGCTCTCTCAGATCCTCAAAAGCAAATCTCTTGGAGATAGCTAAAACAAGAAAGGCTACATGGGGAGACAGATCCTTTGCAATTGCCACGGCTAAACTATGGAATGCCATTCCCAATCAACTTAAGAGCTTTCCCACATTAACCCTCTTTAGGAAACAGCTAAAAACCTGATTATTTAATCAATAAGTTTAAGCCTATTCTGTCCAGCGCCAAGACACCCTCGGGTAATCGTGCGCTTAACAAGTTGTATAAAATAAAATAAATAAATAGGACCGCTATAGCTGGGGTGGCGTTCCGACCGCCGTATTAGTGTGGCATGCAGTGGAACCGCCACAGAACCTCCACAACTGGCGGGGAACATGGATCCCACTGCAGTGATGTGGATTTGGGAGTCTTTTGGCAGACCTCCAAAGGTGTCAGGGTCACCCTATAGTCCACGGGGGCCCGGAATACAAACTGAGACCAACGCTGGAGCCAGAGAGAAAGGATATTTATAACAATCTCATGGGATGGAGAGGCATCAACAACAGGCACCCATAGCTGTCTGAGGAGGCAGTCTGCAGAATGGTCTTACTTCACGTGTTATATACTCTTTATCCTGCCCCAGTGATGTAAGGGAGTTGTATCAATAATCTTTTATTGCATTCCTAAACAAATAGTCAATCTGGAGAATCAGCAGGTGAGTAGCCTTTGGGGGTTTTCGCAGGATATGGGCAAAACATTATAATTACATAGAACACAGAGGTCACTCTGATTAATTGGTACTGCAGGGCATAGCATCAAACAAAAGGTTAATCTGATAAGCACAGGTAACGGTGAGGACCCTGCAGGGTGTAGGCAAAAAGCATGTTTATACAATTGAGTCCATAAATATTTGTCGTTTGGACTACTACAGGGCAAAGGTGAGAGGTGTGATTACACAGCAAGCAGAGAAGTCTGATAAACCTGTTGAAGGACGCCTGCAGGGCGTAGTGTGCAGGGTGAGGACGATAAACATCTGGGAAACACCATGTCCGACTGGTTGAGCATGGACTGGTCAGTTTGTGGCAGGCCAAAGCATGAACAGAGTGTCCGTGCAGGAATGTAAAAGGTCAAAAGTGGAGCTCCAGAGTGTTCGTGATACAGAGAGAAAGTCAGTCATGAAGGTTAAAGCACAACATGGTAGAGTGAATCACAAAAAGGTAGAGTAAATCACAAAAACGTGGAGTGAATGGCAAGATAGCAGACCCACTTTTCCACAGTGGTGCAGTGGTCTGAGGCTGCAATATGCTTGCGGTGCCGCTCGGGCACCACCAAGCATATTACAAGTTTCCTCACTGCCCTTATCATGGTGGTGAGCGCTCCAGGAAAAAGGGTGGCAGTGAGGAATTTCTTTCCATGCAGGAATGGGCTGCTGCGCTCTCACGTCGGTGCAGGTCTAAGGCACTCCTATGTGCTTTAAATACGCACCGTCATGGGACCACCATGGCAGGACAGCCCGCACAGAATTAACTCATATTCCACCGGACGGTCTGACTACAGGTTGGTGGTCGTGCGTTGAAGCGCTGGCATTGCAGCCTGCTGCAAGACCGCAAGACTCTTAACCTGGCTCTGGTCTGTGCCCTCCAATTATTTTGCGGGAGCAGTGCAAATGCATCAAAAGAATAGAGTATGGATAATGGGTGGCCTCAGTTGAACTTAGAAAAGCCCCAACATCTCATTAGAATGAGAATGTAGATATTTGTATTTGTCAGTCAAAAAAACTTTGACCATTTGTGTATTTGGTTGATGTATGCTTCTTTCTGTATTCTTTCGTATTGTTTTCTTTCTGTAATCTTTCATATTGTTTTGAGATTCTAATGATCAAAATTGCTTAGGCAGGGGTCCTTGGCTTCTGTTATTCCTCTTGGAGGGGTCCTCAGATTCCAATAATGATTCAGGGGCGGACCGCAGGAGGCAAAAGATCAAGAACCACTAACGTATGACTTATTTAGGCAGCTTAATATGTGTTTGCTGAGATTGTTTTGCAGAGAATACCATCCATATTCAAAATTTAAAAAACGTGTTACAGAAAATAAGGTCCAGGTGAATTTTCAATTTTCTTTTTATATTCGGTCTTAGTTTTAAAACTAAATATTATATTTCATGATCACAAGCGCCTTTGCATATTTATATATCCTATTTTTTCAGAAGACATGTAAAATACAAATAAAGCTATGGCTCCGTTTCATAAGATCCACGTATTCACACCAGAACTGCAAGAATTAGCAAGTCCAACTGCAGAACATTTATTGCCCGACTTAAACGTACATTGTTTCATCACAAGCAGGGCAACTACATGCCATATTATATCTTAAGGGCCTGCATCTCTACTGTGGAGAGAGGTGCTAGCTATCTTGGCACGGAGGCTAAAATTTAAAGTGTAGCTCGACATTTGGGTGGGTTGAAATCAGCAGCAAATCCCAAACGTGCAGAGATGATACTGCAGTCACAAAGGTTTTCCCACCTTTCGTAAAGTGAACTGCATCTTGGAAAGAGCATCTTTCCTGGTGTTCTTACCATGACAGCAGATCGACAACATGAGAAAGGAACCAGTGACCAGAACAAAGGACATGGGAAAGAATGTGCCAAGAAAGTTTGGCTTTAAGACCAGAGATGCCAGAGCATGAAGTATGGAGCGATGGAGTATGCACAAAACCTTTCATGGTATTCGCCAGGAAGTCAAAAGTCTCATCAGGAGGGACAGGAAGCATGCGTCGCATTCTTCAGTAACCGCTGGGTGACCGAGAATGTGTATCCTAAAGAAATTGGAGGAAGAATAGATACAAGGAACAGCAGTAGCCTAGGCGAGGCCCTGAGGCAGCAGAAACAGGACTATCCTCTCCAAGCAGCAGTACTGTCATACTAAGAACTCCAAGCTGCAATAAACAAGAGCCAACCAGAGCTTTCATGTGAGCAGACAATGACCGATCATGACCAGTTCTGAAGCCTTCCTTGGTAGTGGAACTCATTGACAAGATCCGGCCACCTATCAATTGGTGGTAAGACTCATCTTCAGTCTTCTGCACTGACCTAAATGGAGATGATTTCCTGCCAATAGTTGCCCACAGAGCCCCTGAGTTCCATCACGCACTGTTGGAATTTATTGGCCATGACATTCATGTGCTGCTGAAGCTACATGAACATATAGGTGACAGCATCATACATAAGCAACACAGGCAGGAGGGGCACGTTGAGGAAACAAGGGGGTGCGGGAAAACGGACAGCGGAGGGAGTGTGGGGGTCTCAAGGCAGGAGCGCTGTAGTTAAAAACTACAGCTTGTACTGACAGTGCCTGCATGCAGTAGGCGAAACTTAAAAAACAACCTCTAGAAAAAGACAGCCACAAGTGTGGAAGAGCGTGCAGGGTAGAGTGCCATGCCGAGTGAGAAGTGTACAGAGAGCACAAGTTGCCTCCAGTGATCTATCAAGTCACTCAAGAGGGTCTCAACCAGCCATGGTGGCAGCCCTTTCCTAATCTCCCATTCCAACCACACACAATATAGTCCATCATCAGTGCAGTGTGTGTGCGCCACGCCCGATACAAATCATGTAAACAGACATCATCAGTGACCAGCCTCGATGACCGCTGCTTCCTATTCCTCATGTTCCATTCTGGACATGCACTATTTTTTGTTTCTACACCACTGCTTTCACTTTGCATGTGCCACCCCTAGAGTGCCACCCTTAGCGTGGGGAGTTGACAGAGCGCAAGTAGCTAGCTGACAACTCACTCAAGAGGTGTCTTCAGCAGCATTAGTGACAACCCCTTTCTGTCCCTCACCCTCTACTCTAAAAACACATAATTTCCTGCTTCTTCGTCACTGCATAGCTTGCGTGCAATGCCTAGAGTGAGAGAGATGAGAAAAGCGAGTTTATTGTGACCACCAACGAGCTAAGAAGTCACGTCAGAGGTGTCTTCAACAGCCTGGGTGACAGCACCTTCGAAGACTCCTTTCCACTCAGTTTCCTGGTTCTCTATCACTGCACGCACTGAGTGTACCTCTCCCAGCATCGAATGTGCACGGAGAATTCAAGTGACCATCAATGATTTGACAAGTTTTGCAGTCACATGCTTCTTACCGTATTCGCGCACATGCCTTCAGCGGCCTGGGTACTTTGAGGTTAGCGGGATGTTCCTTTAGCTCCCTTCACACCATGAACAAGGCCATCACCGGCCTAATGGCTAGACCGACCATCTTTGAAGCTGGGGAACCAGGTGCAGGTCCAGTGGGAGACTCAAGCATCCTGTGATTCTGGGCAAATCACTTAGGGCTAGATGTATCAAGCCTTTAACCGGTCGTAAACTGGACGATTTACAGAATTTTTGCAATTCCCTATTTTGCAAATGCATTTGGGGATTCGTAATTTCCGATTCCCTAAATTCAATCCAGGAAGCAGGTAAAAATTGTCACTTTACTTTAAGGAAACTCAAATTACCACCAACTTCAAGTTGCTGGAAATGTTCACATTCTTAGAAATTGCATTGGGCATGTGTGTGCACCACATGTGCACACCAAGGCCGGACTGAGAACTAAAACCGGCCCTGGCAAAGTGCTCGGCCGCACCCCCGCCACCCCCACATGGGGGGTTGGGGTACTGCCGAGCTCTTTGCCGATTTTGTTACAGGGCTGTTTGTGCAGTTATGCTACAAAAACGGCCCTGTAAGAAAAAACGCCACCAGGGGCCCAAAACCGGCCCCCACCCGCTACAGCCAGTCCGAGCCTGGTGTACACGCACCTTTTTTGGGGGGCATTAAGGTGGCATTTGGCCCCCTATCACCCTTTTAATTGTATTCATAATTTGCAATTACAAATATGGTAATCGTAAATTGTGAATGTCTTCCATTCATTCCTATGGGCCTCTTGGCACATAGGAATGAATGGGAAGACATTCCTTATTAGCAAATTGCAGATATGGAATATATAGGAATCGAAATTTTGTTTGCGAAACCAACATACATTGCATTTTGCGATTCAATAATAGCAAATTGGTAAAATTCGCTATTATTAAAAATTCAATGTTGATACATCTGGCCCATAATCTCCCCGTGCCTAAAAATGAATGTGTCCGTCTGTAATGCAACTGGTGCTCATGTGCTCTGATACCTCAGAAAAGGGGTTCACATTTTATAAAAAATATTTTTAAATGCTGCAGCCCAGATTGTTTAATAAAGCAGATTTTGAATTAAGATTTAGATAGTCATACATGCCCTCGTTCACAGAGAGCATGCACTATTTACTTTTATTTTAATTACAGCAGCTTTGTTTCCTTTCTATTCACTCCCTCTTTATCAAAACTGAGCGTCTGAGGTTAGGTGTGAAAGCTAATGTTTTCACAGCCCATACCAGTCACAGGTGCACCAAAAAACTGCAGGAGAATTACAGACACACCATCTATAAACAAGTATCACAGGAGTGGGTAAAATGGGACTGAGCAGCCAGAGCTGCTGACTTGAGAGCTGGGGATCCTGGTTTGAGTCTCAGTGGCACAACATCCTGTGATTCTGGGCGAATCACTTAATCTCTCCAGTTGCGCTATATAAATCTGCTGCAAGACAAAAAAGCAAAGAGGCAAAAGTTTATGAAAAAAAGTTCCACCAATGCAGATTTGGACTATGGGAAGCTGATAAGAGAAGCAGACTAGGAACAAGCTTTGGCAAATGCAGGAAAATATGCTACAATCAATAGAAATGGAGGAAAAGTAAGTGGCAATCACAGGAACCAATAAACGAGGGGGCGGAATGTAAGCCCCATTTAAGATTTATATTAAAAACAATAGATTTCACAAGCACAGTGCAAGCGCTGTGCAGAAAAAACCTAAAAAGAAAGCCTTAAAACAGATAAGGCAAACCAGCTTGTTGAGAAAACATAAGACCTAAAACAGGCCAGGAAACAGTACAGCTAGTACTTCCAAAGCAATACCACCATGATCTACATTTGTCACTGCCCTCATCGCAGACTGATCAAGGGTGTCAGTACAAGGAGAATAATAACCTGTTAAGTCCTTGAAAATTCCTTTCCGTCCCTATTGATGATCATGTGCCCTTTGATTGCAGTGATGAGGTACGGTTAGGAAGGTATAATTCACACTGTCGAACAGATAGAGTCCTGGGGAAAGTAGGCAGAGCTTAGCAGGGCTACTACAGCGCTAAAGGTACCTTGCAAACTACCTCTCAGCTGGAGGCGGCCTCCCCTTCTTCCCATCTAGTTTTTGTTTAGATAAGTTCCAACACAAACATTCAAAGTGTAATGTGTCTTCACTTTCCAGGACGGTGGTAATGCTTTAAACGGCACAGCACCAGCATTTCCTAGTAGGGCAGACATATATATTCAGTGAAACTATACTAGCAGTGATTCTGCACTTTCATTGGATCAATGCTAGCAGTGTCTAACAGGGTTGCTAAGTATGAGCACCAATAAAAAGGGATGGTTTACTTGTAATTGACCAGCAACAGCACTTGTTTGCAGCCACAAATGAGTACCCAAGGATGAAAGCGCATAATATAAACTTCTCGCTCACCCTCTGGATCGGGTTTGATGCAATAGGGCAGAGTCACAAACCTGCACTATCTACTCGGGCATCATGTAACAGTGCTTTCAATCCAGTAACTTTCTTGGTCTATTTGATGACTTGCAAGTGATTGCAGACTACTCAAACTCTCCCAAACTTGTAGAGAAACTGACCTATCTTCTGTTCCAGGGTACTTCATACAGGGTACTTCTGTCAATGCACAGTAGTTGACACGCCTCACATTTGAAGGACGAATCTGCAGATCTAGGGTCCTTCCAAACCCATTCTGTTGGGGAAAATAGGTTCATGGGTTACTGCACGTACTCAAAGATCTGCATTTCTTCTGCAAAACTTGGTTTCCAAGCCTGGTGAGACAGTTTGATAGGTTCATATGCCTCGTTCACAGATCTCCCAATCCCCGACAAGTTACACATTTGAAACCAGCCAACTTGACACTGCAGCCTGCTGCTCAGCGGGGTTGGAGTATGTTTTTGTAGGTCCATACTGGCACTTCTCAGCATGATGCTTCATTGTCAAGTAGTCCTTGCACGGTTTAGTAAGGCGGACTAATTTAATTATGCCATGTAAATTTTATTGGCGTCCATTCAGTGAATGTTGGCAAAAAATATATTCTAAACCACTTAACAGAGCTACAAGAACAGGTGTAAAGATCACCGATGCTCTTTGTTGGATATTACGGTCACATCTCTATATGGCTGCTATACTTTTAGTCAGACAATGCCGTCATTTGTCAGAAAGGCAGTCAAGCTTCTAACAAAACATTACAACATTTATGTGCAGGTTTGCTGCACTTAATGGCATCATTCATGCTCTTTACAACAGCACTTCTATAGGGTGGCGGAACAGTCCCAGCACTCATATACAGGGCTGGTAAACATTTAATAAAACATGTATGTTCAGTGGAATGGTGGTGGCCCTTCCCAATAGGGTTTCTCAATTAGAATGCTAGAACTAGTACTTCTTGGGCAGGGGACAGGAACAAGCATTTACACCATTAACCAGCTGGCACTTCTAAGTAGCACTGCTATGCTTTTAGTAGGGAAGCAGGACTGCCATCAATCGACATGCATGGTCATACTTGTAGCAGGTACTGCAAACTGTGAAAACCTGGTACCAATTTTAGATAAATGGGTACTAAAGAGTTACTTCTACGTCTGCACTGAGCACTTCTTAACGGGAGGTTGAATAATTGCACACACACTCTGTTGAGCCCCTATTTTAGGCCATGATATGCTATTGAGTTGGCTGCATGATTATACTGGGTATCTTTCGTTAAATGAAATGAGAGGCAGAGTCACTGAATCAGACAATAAGTGTAGAAAAGAATACATCTCCTGAATAAAGACCGATTACATTTGCTTTGTATAAAGAGAATGATAGCACAGTTAGATTTGTCCCAACCTGCAACTTCTTTGTCATGTTATGTGGGTGTACCCTTCATAACACAAAGTAAACAATTTCCCCCACTGCGGGATTCCTTTCTGCTTGATTATTTTGTTCCAGTACTCCTCACATCCAAGCATATTTACTGATTGTCTCATACATTCTGTTCAATTCACTCACATACTTTCTCTCAACAGGACTGAGTGAGAAAGTGAATTATTAATTGGGGTAGATTGTAGTCCACCACAAGTAACAAGGTTATTGTCTTGTTAGGTCAAGTAAAGGTTTCAGTAATTTAAACATGACCTCAACTCCTGCTAGCTATGGCACAGAGTAGACAGGCTTAACTTAATGAAATGCACTAAGAACTAATAAAAGAGCTAAAAAGTCAAAAGTACAAGACAATAAAAAACCCACTCCAATTTATAAAAATAGAAGATTATTTAATAAACAAATTGACACCAAACTAATAAAAATCCAATAAGGGAGTCAAAAACACCCACAGCATCAGTCCCATAAAATGGAGGTTGTCCACACAAAAAGAGGCACTTATCTAAAGTTTGTTTACAAGGTTGCATATTTTAGAGCATTTAAAATATGTGTGGCAATCAGTGGTTCCATTCAACTAGCATGGTTGATAATTGTTACCACAGGACAAGTCAATTCCTAATGCTTAATTTTATATATCTGATCTGCACAGTTTTTATAGAGCTAAAGTTTTCTTCGAGTAGACCTAAAACGAAGATTAAATATACAGAGTGAGAGTCGGAAGAAACACACTTAGGTCATTGCCTAGAGAGAACCTTTAAAGGGTATACATGCTTTTACTGCTGCAAGTGGAGTAAAGAATGGTTATTCAACTGCACAGTTGGGCCCTCTTTATCATTAGGATTGATATACACAGCACATGCCCAGTTAAACTTGATGAACTGCACAGCCGGCTACGGAGTCAGAACTGTGCAGACGGGGAGTTTGGATAAACCCGCTAGCACTAAAACCACCTGTCACAACTCTAGAAAAGGAGTCGTTAAACCTTTTAAAGGCTTCTGGTTTGTCAGCTTCTATTTCTTGAACAGCACCTTGTACCACATGATCGACCATGGACAACATATGGGCCCTGCTCACACTCTCTCTATGGCCTACTCCTACCAACCAGCTACTTCAATCAGTTAGTTGTCCCCAATGTGCCTCTTTTCACACAGCACCCGTTATGTTTCCAAGCTACAAGTATGAACTGGTCACATCTGTGGCTGTGTGACCATGACTGTGCCTCCTGTTTAGAACGTCCTTTCATTTTACCCTGTGGTTTTGGTCAAACGTAGTTAGAGATTCACCCTCTCTCACACACATTTCCCAAAAGTCCCTGAAAGATGATTAAATATCCTTGGTCAATTACACTGCAAGAGGCACAAATGGTTGCTGGTTTACAAAACATTGGTAGAGAACTATAAACCACTATGCGAACTTGTGCTTAAATTCCATAAAGGTTTCCATAATGTTTTATCTAAATGTTTTTACAGCATTCTACTTTGACCTAAAAATCATTGAAGCTGAATTGCAAGCGCCTCTAAATTTTCAAATCAACTTGTTTGACAAAAAGTGCTTTATAAACGTAATTTGGTTGTAACGTTCCAAAATATTCCTTAGTGCACAGTGGTACAAATAATAAAAAGAATGCCACAACTATGAACCAGTACTGTACAATTGTACTACATTGTGCTACATTCCAGGGTCAAATCACATTAATAATGGCTCATTTTAGCTATCACAGACTCCTAGCCAGCACCGGACACACAGAGGCTTCAGGATGGCATTCTGACCATCACAGCCACAATAGGGTCGCACTCCGTAGTACACTGTGGGCATTCAGGGTGAAGGACAGGCTATCCTGGGCGTACCTGTCGTACATCTTGAACATATCGTGGGCATTTTATACCAGCACAATATAGACACTGTTTTTTCATAATTTTCCCAAAATTCTCGCCGAACTCAAGTATGCGGATATAGAGTAGTTGTTACACCTCCACGCTTTCAAAGTTCACCTGCAGATACTGTTGCATTGAAAAGGAGAAGTGGGATTGGTGGCTTGCTGTCCTCAGATGCTCCTTTCACTAAGGGAAGTTCTCAATTAAATACTTTTTTTTATGGCACAGCAGATAAAGAGTAAAAAATATTCTGTGGTGAGAAGGCACAAAGCCTGTTTTGTCATTCAGTATGTGGATTAGCAGTTTGAGCCATTTTGTATGGTAATGGGAAAACATTTTACATAGCGGAAGACCAGCAGCGGAAACAGCTCGAGGGAGGAGGAACTGCCCCAGAAGGCAGGAGGAACTGCCCCAGAGCTGCAAGTGTCCAGGATTTGACGGGCAATACAAGGAGCAGGAACTGCCCCAGAGCTAGTGTCCGGGATTTGACGGGCAATACAAGGAGCAGGAACTGCCCTAGAGCTGCAAGTGTCCAGGATTTGCAGGGCAATAGAGGGAAGAGGAATTGCCCCAGACCTGCAAGTGGGCAAGATTTGCTGGGCAATAGAGGGAGGAGGAATTGCCCCAGAGTTGCAAGTGTGCAGGATTTGCAGGGCAATAGAGGGAGGAGGAACTGCCCTAGAGCTGCAAGTATGCAGGATTTGCAGGGCAATAGAGGGAGGAGGAATTGCCCCAGAGCTACAAGTGTGCAAGATTTGCTGGGCAATAGAGGGAGTAGGAACTGCCCCAGAGTTGCAAGTGTCCAGGATTTCCTGAGCAACAAACGGAGGAGGAACTGCCCCAGAGCTGCAAGTATCCAGGATTTCCTAGGCAACAAAGGGAGGAGGAACTGCCCCAGTGCTGCAAGTGTCCATGATTTCCTGGGCAACAAAGGGAGGAGGAACTACCCCAGCGCTGCAAGTGTCCAGGATTTCCTAGGCAACAAAGGGAGGAGGAACTGCCCCAGTGCTGCAAGTGTCCAGGATTTCCTGAGCAACAAACGGAGGAGGAACTGCCCCAGAGCTGCAAGTATCCAGGATTTCCTAGGCAACAAAGGGAGGAGGAACTGCCCCAGTGCTGCAAGTGTCCATGATTTCCTGGGCAACAAAGGGAGGAGGAACTACCCCAGCGCTGCAAGTGTCTAGGATTTCCTGGGCAACAAAGGGAGGAGGAACTGCCCCAGCGCTGCAAGTGTCCAGGATTTCCTGGGCAACAAAGGGAGGAGGAACTACCCCAGCGCTGCAAGTGTCCAGGATTTCCTGTGCAACAAACAGATGAGGAACTGCCCCAGCGCTGTAAGTGTCTAGGATTTCCTGGGCAACAAAGAGAGGAGGAACTGCCCCAGGACTGCAAGTGTCCAGGATTTGCTGGGCAATGAGGACAGTCTTCAGTGCTCGTGAACCACGCAGAGTCAAGTTGCAGCCCACACAATATTGTTTTTAGTAAAAACTGTGCAAAACTGAGATATTCATTACTTGTAAGCATGGGGTCTAAATATGTCCCAAGCCTTTTTTATTTCCACATGTCAAGGGCTCTTATGCCTGTGCTTCTCAGTCTGAGTGAGTTTCTTCCACACTGAGGCCTATGGCATAGAGGCACCAAGGTCCATTGGACTAAGGGAAAGTATGTTTCTGCAGGTTTGATCGGATTCAATTGAGATGCTACAGCCCCGTATAATGCAGATAACGGCATGTTTTAAAGGCTTCTGTAAAGTTAAAACTAAGTAAGAGTACATTACAAGGACTAAGAAGTTGAACAGAGTTGTGAGTCGAGAACCTACCGCTGCTAAAGAACAGGAGTCCTTTACACATGATGCACGCCAGGTGACTGCCTTTCAAAGGCACAAATATTACCTGTAATTAAAGGCGCACTTTTTTTTTAGCTGTGAACGGATTGTAACGCACATTTTGCTACACGGAATGTACACCAGTCTTCTTACAGTAGTCCCACTGATGATGTCCTCTACTTGCACATTCTCATCACATAGCAGAGAAGGCTGCCACCGACCTAAAGACCACAACTCCCCTCCATCCAATGAGCACTTCATTCACAAAGTAGAGGATTTGACCATACATGAAATACAGCATTCTGGTACAGAAATCCAAGGCGCCTTTTTGATCTAGAATGGAGGCAGGAGAGAATTTGTAATTACAATGAAGTCAGGAGAATGCTGCTCTGATTTCGGTCTTATCGGGAATAAACTGCAAATGTAGAAAACAAAGTATTTCAATTAATGGTGCTATTAAGCATACAATACCAACAGTACCAGGCTCAATGTCCCTAATCACTGTTGCCTAGCCCAATTAAAACACATTTGGGATGCCCCAAGTACAAAGTTATCTTAAGGGGCTTTCCACCAACTTTTGGGCGTGAAAACAAACACTATATCTCAGCCATTTCATCATATCACTCTTCTTCAGAATTCGTGGCCTGCATATGTAAGAACGATAAAAGGACTCTGCAATACTCAACTCATTTTAACATAGTACTGACAATCAAGCGGCCACAGTAACAATCAGGTCCTTAAATCCTATTGGTTTAGGATTAAATAACCATGTCAGAGAATAATGGCAGGGTCCCAAATCACCAGCTTCTACTCCCAATTCATCCGGATCCACAAAGAATCAATTCACTCAACAGACCTAGAGCCAAAGCAGTGGAATGCTCTTCCTCTTAAATATTTCTTCTGAGAAATTGTAGACAATTTTTATTAGCATTAATCCTGAACTGTTGTATTTACAGCAGTTTGTTACTGACCTAATATTCTTATTTAATAGATCATTAAAGCCTCATCCACATTCCTCGTCCCCTTACATATTGCAGTTGTGAGGCCCCTACCACACGCCATGCACACACTTCTCTTTCTTTCCCTTTCTATCCTCAAGGCACTGCCTTTTTACTTGTCTACTCCAAGGAGTGACACTTCAGCTGGGTGTCCATGTACATTTATTTTCCTTGCATATCACAGTGTAGTGCTCAGTGTTCGCTATTCTCCTGTTTGGTCCCTAGATTCCTGAACACTGAAGATCTGAAGACCAGCAAAAACCTTCAACATTTCAGAAGAAACCTCACCACCCACACTACAAAATGTTTCTTCATTTACTGTTAACTAACTGTAAAGTTAAACAGACATTTATCCCATGAAAAGGCAGCTCCTTTCTTCGACCCTCCTAACGGATTGCAGAACTAATCCTGCAGGGCTAGCCTTGCTGGGGTGTCCAGTTCAAATGCCTCAATTTAAAGAGGTCTCTCTGGAGAAACCGCCTCTCACTAATTAGATTACAAAGTGGTTTTAACGAACAGTTTCCCTAAAGAGCTGGAGACATTACTTCGAACAGACACAGATTTCCAGTTTACCTCTTGCTTGAGAGGGTTCCACATGTAGAAACAAACACAAAAAAACAGTTTACATGCAAAACATGGTAGACGGATTCCTGCTGACGGGCTGAAGGTCAATTGACTTTAGCGTTGGCTAGTATCAGCAGTCCCGCTGCTGGAACGTTTTACAAAAAAAAATCTAGGCAAAAATGTCAGTTTGCGTGTCACACCGTCGGGCTTTGGCCACAGACATATTAATGATTAGAAATATAAATATGTAACCCGGGCCGGCAATACGTTATGTATTTGCAGCAATTAGCTTCGAGGTAAAACAAGAGTAATTGATTTAACTTTGTGTTAATGTATGACAGTGTTTTATTGTTTGAAGAACCACTTCAAGTTACAGTCCACCTGAAGGAATTTTTACATTACTGAACACAAACGTATGCTGATCCGCCTGGAGGATTGTTGTCTGGTTACAAAAAAAAAACTATACGAAGATTAAAAAAATAAATACATAAAAGATAAATAATCTTAAAAAGTAATTTCGTTTTCAGGGATTATCAGTGTGGTCACAAGACCCGCCTGCAGCCGGAATATGCTGCACGCTGATGTTATCATGGCATACACACACGAACACAGACAAACACCAGGCTATTTATAGATGTTGCATAAATAATGAAAGGGATCGGTCAAGCTAGAAGGGGCTGGAGGTCAGCTGATTACAGCCAGCAGACAGACCGCACACGCCAGCACTCAAATACAAATACTGCAGCAAAAGTTCAAAGAGAATTTCAGGCTGCTCCGGAAACCTACAATAATAAAGTCATACTTAAAGGAAAAAGTTTAAAGAAAAAATAACCATGATTGTCTGTTATTGTCATCCTGTTTATATGTAGTTCATTACCAGCATTACAAATCTGAATCACAAGTCAGTAATTTAAAGCAGTCTCTCGTAAACCCGTTCGAGCGGGCGCAATCTGCAAAGCATTATCCTGAGATAAATCAAAAACAGGAGTGGTCTAAAACCCAAAATGGGCGGCTTATCAGAACATTGAGCAGATCAGTCAGTCCTTCACACATATTGGGAAAGACTTTATTGCCACAAAAGTTCAATGGTTTTCATTGTTCAATAAACAGTTTCCTGTTTACCATGTTTTATGTAGCGCGACCATGTATACAAAAGCAAGAAGCACTGTATAAAGAAATTGAAAGAAGGCGGGGCACGAGAACAGGGGAAGGACATGAAGGGGGTGGTGTAGGAAGGACTTTAGTGACTGCGAGCTGGGATCCTGAAGGCCACAAAGGGCTAGATGCTGCATGAACAGTCCATGTATTTACTTTTGCAATTTTATATAGCA
The DNA here is from genome assembly GCF_964263255.1 of Lissotriton vulgaris. NCBI lineage: Eukaryota > Metazoa > Chordata > Amphibia > Caudata > Salamandridae > Lissotriton > Lissotriton vulgaris. Next base: position 2,079,914,006 of record NC_141685.1, on the reverse strand, counting down.
TGGAAGCATCAGAGCACTTCACAACACACAGGATACAGGGTTACAGTAACAATAGCTAAACTCGGACTTTTACGTCAAAGTTCAAAGTTTTATTTATTTATGATTTGGAATTCCAAGGAATTCCACATAAAATACAGAATATAAATCAACTTATACACATCATATTAGTTAAAAATCTTTCTCAGAATTACACTTATTAATACCAAGAAGTTAATATCAAAAACACCATTACAAAAAGAACGAAAACATTTTTTTACCCACAGTTTTCCTTACTTATATAGCAATTATTACTAATCTATAGTGTCACAATAAGAGGCATGATATAGCATTAACCTTGATTTTAACGGAACAAGTACACTTATCACCAGAAAAAACAATTTCAAGAGTCCCAGAATGTCAATATTTGATTTGCTTTGTAAGTGATCATTAAAAAGAGAGAACCATGAATAAGTGCAAGCGCATCAAAAGGAAAAGAAGAAGAGTTAAAAATACATCATAAAAAACATCTAACAAAATATAACATCATTATTACAGATACTGTAACAGTAGTGTGGGCATGATTAAAATATTACTCTTACGGGTCTTTTAAAGTGTCTATAGTGCTTCGAAATAAGTCAACTTAAAAATTGATTAGATAAACATGAACATTCCTTAAAGATCCCGAACTTCTCACAACCCATACCAATTTCAATAGACATTTAAAAAAACAAAATATTTTATAGCACATCAATTCAGATGGAGGGGACATGAGGAAATTACGAGCCTGTACTGCCGTAGAGATATTATACTGAAGAAAACCAAGCCTTAAGTATTTGCGACGGACAAAATGGAGTGCCGGACATATAATTAAAACATGATTAAGATCTTGTACACCACCATTACATAGACTGCAAAATCTTTCAGTTTTGGGAATACCTTCCCAGGCACCTGTCACAATCCTTAGTGGGAGAATGTTCAGTCTCAGTAAAAGGAGCACTCGACGTGCTCCATGATACACATTCCAAAAAACGTATGGCTGAGGTTTTTTAACAATACAACTCTCTGAAATGCAATCAAGTCTTCCATTCATAGTACATGACTGCTGATCTCTTTTGCACGAGATCATGTATATAGATTTTTTAATAACAATCTTTAAGGATGACTTATCTAAACGGAGTACATTTTCCAAATCAAGTTCAAAAATATTTAACGATTTTAAAAAGTTCCTAAAAATTACACTTTTCATTAACAAATTTTCAAAAATTTCCTTGTGCAATGCAGCCCTTAGTAAATTCTCCTGCCCATTCACCAAAGCATTACACCACCGCAAGCAAGCTGCCATCGAGAGCACATATGTTGATAGAAGACCGAATTCAAGTCTAAGTGCTGCAATGGGCGCAGAAGAATTTAAGTTACATATTTGGCGCCAAATTTTACCTTCGACCTTCTCAAATATACCCCACTCCCTTTCCTCAATAGTTTCTATCGCATAATTTAATGTGGGCGGAATCTTTATTTTATATACCGCAATGGTATGAGAGAAATGTCTTTTTCCACATTGCAGATAGAGTCGATTAATACCAGCTGCTTGCGAAATGGCTTTACTTTTACAGTGGGCCAAATGTCTTTTAGCAGAGCACCTATTTGTGAAGATTTTTCCTAAGTACTGATAAAATTTTACAATTTCCATTCTCTCGTCTCCTAAAAACCATTTCAAATTTGGTCTCACCTTACAACCACTATATCTAAAAATCATCACTTTGCTCTTTGAAATGTTTATTTTTAAAAAGTTTTCTTTAGTGTACCTAATCAGTTCCGTCAATCGCCTCTGAAGTCCAATTGGAGTTAGATCCATTATTAAAGCATCGTCTGCATATAGTAGACTGCTTAACTTTAGGTCACCCAGTTGAGGAGGGTCCCCCTTACATTCCCCTAACCGGCTCTGCAAATCATTTATATAAAGTGAAAAGAGCAACAGGGCTAATAGGCACCCTTGCTTTAAGCCATTATTAGTGGGAATTTTCTTTGATAGTCCCTGGGACCCTCCTAACAAGACTTGAGTCCAAGTGGCTGAGTGCAATGCTATTATTATACGCAACAGGTTCCCCGGTATACCCAGAGCGAGCAATTTCCTCCACAGCGTCCCACGGTCCACCCTATCGAACGCTGTGGAGAAATCGATAAAAGCAGTATACAAAGGGGACCTACGACTCACCGGATATTTATCAATGAGAGTTTGTAAAACAGATATATTATCCAGCGTTCCACTATTCTTTCTAAACCCCGATTGCTCAAGAGGGATTAAGTTATTTTCAAAGGCCCACTCTTGCAGATGGATTAAAATACTTTTTGCAAATAATTTACCTGTTGCGTCTAGCAAAGAGATTTGCCTAAAGCTAGATGGAGAATTTTTTGGGCCCTTTTTATAGAGTGGGACTATTACAGTTTTAAATTGAGCTCTTATTAACTCATTTATTTTCTTATTTAATTTTTTACTATCACTTGACAGGTTTTTTGGGGGGCCACCTCCATCACTATGCTGCTTTTTACCTAATGCTTTTATGGCACTCATAAATTTCTCATACCCCACGATCAAGTTCTCCTCAACGAGGCCAGGTAGAATATGTTCAAAGACCCACTGAAAATTCGGGAGATTCTTAAATGACCAAAAAGTGCGACCATTCTTTCGAGAGTAAGATATATTATCCTTCCTCTGATTCCAGAGTTCTGGTTTCCCTAAACTTATTGCTAGGTTTACCATCAGAATGTCATGATCACTCAGCTTTGTTGGCGTCACGTTAAATTGTGAACATGCCCCAAACATTTGGAGTGACACGGCCATATAATCAATCAAAGAATGGCCAAATGCCCCATGGAAAGTTAATGCTGCTGGTTGATCTTCTGCGAATCTACCATTTAACAGAACAAGGTCTAACTCCCTAAGACTTTGTAGCAATAGTAACCCCCTTTTATCCTCTTTTAAATTTGGCGGGAGAACGAGATCTGGAATACACCAGACTTCCTCCAGATCTTCATTGGAGAACGTCTTGATAGAACTATCACTTATTTTGGCGTTGAAATCACCAACCATTAATATCCGCACTCTGTCTTCGCTCCTACATAAATCATACACATAAGCGCCAATGGAATCAATCAAAGGGGTAGAGGCCTTTCCCGGAGGAATATACACGTTTACCAAAAACAGGGACCCACCATGATCCTTAGAATTACTATCCAACCTCAACTTAGCACACATACAACATTTCGAAGAGTGTATATCTATCACTGCATCCCATACAAAATCACAACTCAACAAAATTGCTAGTCCACCACTTGCGCGACCTCTCTGTGATTTCTTTGCAGCAACACAATGCACATAATAGTTCTCCAGCTGGAATTCTTCTCTTGCCCATGTTTCCTGGAGGCAGATTATCTTTGGATCTTGGGGGATCAATGATTTAAGCTTCAGATTATCTTTACCTAGCCCAGCAATGTTCCAAGAGGCAATGGTACACGGCAGGCTACCCCTGCGTCTTTAATTTTGTTGTAGCTGGATTTGCCCCATTAAGGGCACTTGCAATCCAACTCCATTTGGACACATCATTTGCTCTGTCTGCACCAATAACCTCTTGGACCACCAAATCCGGGAGCTTAATTGATCTTACTCCTACTGCCCTACCCACTGTTATTTTAATATCATCGTATTGAAAGCGCGGGCTTTCTCCCTTATTTTCCCGGTTTTCAATCCCTAGCCGATTGCTAAAAACCATGTTATTTTTAATTGAATCATCATATAAAAGTGAACTAGTAAAGACGTCAATTCCTCTCTTCCTTAATCCGTCCGCATTCGCTAGAATGAATGAGGACACTACCCCTGATGAGAAGGTAACTTTTGTTACGTATGTCTGATACCTCCGGTCTATGTGGACTAATTCAATATCTTTACTAGAGATTAACTTTAGATCTTCTATTTCGGAGATAATTTTTAAGAGAACACTTCTGTTTAGAATTAATGACTCAGCATCGAAAAGGGGAATGAAAATAATATCCCTATTCGATTGCCCAACACAAGTCACTAGAGGCTTTGCCTGATTAGCATCATACACACTTCTATGTGCATCATCATCTAAATGACCCCCTTTATCCTTGTTACTAATTAAGCACATTCTCCGATTACCACCCCCATCTTTACTTATGTTCAAAGTCATTGTCAGTGGTGTTTGAGCAACCGGATCATGTACGGCACCATGTATTTCTATTCTTGGGCTGTTTTCAGAGCTGTTTAATTTAATACTATCGTGCAAATTAGAACCACCTTCAATATTTTCTTTCACCCCCCAACAATAACCGGAACTGTAGTCAGCCCATCCGATAAGCAATCCAACTGGTGCCCAAGAGGTTGTGAGTTACCAAGGTTCTTGTTTAAATTCTGATTATCCACAGTTGTTCTACACCTTTTGTCGTCTAGGCTAGGGATTGATGTGTCATTAATACTTATCGGTTCGAAGCGCAACTTTCTTTGTTTACGCTTTGGGAACCGACGATATTTCATCGATTTTCTCCTCCGCCTATGACCGTTTCTACTGGATCCTTTCCTTGCTAGAGACTCCCCTGCATCAACAGAACTCTCTACAATATCAGATACATCGACAAGTTTTTGAGGTAGAGTATCCTTCTGCTTGCTCAACTTAAAAATTGCATCACCCAGATCTACCTTTTCAACTAGGCTCACTAAGTTAGTCTTTGATTCATCCATTTTTTGTACTATAGGCTTTTTTGACTTACTCTTTACAAAGATCGGGAAAACACGCACAGCATTTTCCTTAAGACAGGCATCTACAGATGTCTCATCCCCCAACAGGAGGACATTTGCAGACTCATTATGATTTACTTTAGTTACACCTGAACTTGTTTTTCCTTTGCATGATATTTTTGTTAAATCTGCCTGCAGAGCATCTGGTTTATCTGGCCCTAAATCTTTGTCAGAATTGAAAGGTACATTAAGCGTTTGGGCTGATTTACAAGCAGTAGAGATGACACGGTTCTCATGTACCGGTCTATGGTTTTTAAGATCCAAAATCCCTCCTAGAATTGACGTAAGGACTTTCAAGATGTGATCTGATTTTAAAGTACTTTTCTCCAAAAGAGACAAAATTGCAAATAATATTTTTTCTAAATTGGAGAATGTACTTAATAACACATCTACCCCTACGTTTTCATTTAATGTCGAAGAATGTACGGGAACCTTTACTTCATAAATAGAAGTCAATAAAGGGTCTACACCCGATAGATCCTGTAAGTCCGAAATCATAGACAAGTCTGTAGGAGTACTACTATACAGGATAGGCATGTTGGTTTGCGTTCCTATATTGGTGGACAATAGATGTTTATTTGGGAGCCCTTCTAAACCCCCACCCTGCATACACAATTTCTCTAAATATCTTACTCGATCAGCGTTCCTTTCTAGTGGGATTGCTAAATCCGGGACGGTGTAGTCCTCGAGTTTGGCCTGCCCATTTTCCGAACTATATTCTTTCAAATCTTCTAATTTTTCAGAGGCACCATCTAGCCTTAATAGTGAACAATCACTCGGGCTCCTATGTGTAATATTTACATTATCTTTACTATTATCCATGTAGGTAATTAAGTTTGCTAAAGGAGAATATGATACAACATCCCTGATTTCAATTTCTTTCCCCTCAGCATATTCTATTACCTCTGATTTTTGATGGTCCATTTCCATTTCCGTCCCAGATTTATTTTCCTCGTTTACTACATGCTGTATATCTTTCAAACTAGCTACCAAAGGGGGCGACATTTTACTACGACACCCATTCCCCTTTAAAATGGTAACAGGGTAGAGAGTCTCCCGCCCTGTTGTACTACCATCCAGGCTTAACTCTTTTATATCATCTAAGTCCATTGACCACACCATTAAATTCCCGTCCAGCTCTCCATCGCCATTATTTTTCCCCATACCACACTTATAACTCCTTCCTTTTTTTGAAAAAATTGATTTTACTGATGGATAGGATTTTAATAAAGACAGATGTGCGCCTGGTCTATGACGTTTAATGGTTTTTTGAGGTTTGATAGAACTCAAACTACTCAGACCAGAATTACTGTGGGGTACTAAAGAGTCCAAACTACTCAGACCAGAATTACTGTGGGGTACTAAAGAGTCTGCTGCTTTAGCTTTAGTCTGTGAGCGTAATCGCCTCACAGACATTACCATTATGGGAAAAGTGTAGCAATAACTAATATATTTGACCAACCCGCTATGGATAACACAAAATAGCGGGGAGCAGGAAATGAGCACACAAACGATTTACAACACAATCCCCATAAAGTTCCGTGAAAAGGGGTCACGTACCACTATGTCCAAGGGTTGGCCCGATCCGCAGTGACCTAGCAACGGGGACTAATGCAAATATAGTCACCACTAGGGGATAAAATGAAATTAGTACACAATTAGAGTCGGAAAGGAAGCGTCAATGGGGTGGGCCGACCGGCCTCAGATGGTCTCTGAGGGCCTCAGAGGGCCCGGACTTCGCCCCGGGCCACGGCCGGGAAGAGGAACCAGCTGTTGGTATTTGCAGGAATGCTGGTCCTCGCAGTCCCGTACGCCGCGCCTCTCGCCTCCTCTGCTGCCACGGGGTTAGAATCTCCTGCAAGCTCTACAAGGGTGACGAAAAGTCAAGTGAGCTACTCCTGTAGCGGAAAGCAAAGTCAGACGGTAACAAACACCTCTAGCGAGCGGCTCCCGCGAGAGGTAAAATACAGCAAGGGGGGGCGTGACACTGGGAGGGGGCGCGGCTCGGCCGGGAAGAGGAACCAGCTGTTGGTGTTTGCAGGAATGCTGGTCCTAGCAGTCCCGTACGCCGCGCCTCTCACCTCCTCTGCTGCCACGGGGGTTAGAATCTCCTGCAAGCTCCACAAGGATGACAGAAAGTTAAGTGTGCTACTCCTGTAGCGGAAGGCAAAGTCAGACGACTTCACAAAGCAAAAAGTGCCAAGTACCCTACTGGTGCCCTACTGGAATTAGCCTTACAGCTACTGGACAGCTTTTTCTTCAAAACCGGGGCTCTTCCGCCTCTGTAATATGGCCTTGCCGCAAAGAAAGGGCAACTAGGGCGGCATATAGGTTATAGGTTAAGGTGGCTGTACGTTAAGATAGCTGCTACGGAGCTACTGCAGCTGTTTGCTGTTTGCTGGTTTGGCTACAGAGGGCGATGGCTGCACTCATAGGGTTCTGGAGTTCTGGGCCAGTTAGAATGTAGGATAAGGAAGGGAGTAGAAGTAAGGCACTGACCCAAGTTTAGCTCTGGGTGGGCACAGGGGGTGGGGGACACGAGCTCCGCCGATGTTGCTTGCTCACATCGAGGCCCCTTTCTTCCCTTTCTTTCCCTTTCCCTTTCCTTTTAAGTTTAGTCTTTGAGTGTCTGCCAGTGGGCACGTTGGTGGTTAGACAATTAAACAGGCTGTGAGCAATCTGGGATGGGGCGGGGTAGGACGGGGACAGCACGGGACGGGGCTGCGTAAAACAATGCGGTGCTGTGCAGTGGGTCAACTCCAGGCTCTTGACCGTTGCTGCGGACCGATGATGTGGCTCTCAGTCCTGCGGAGCCAGTGACTCTAGCGGCTCTAGCGGCTCCTGCCGCGAACACGCAGTCACGGTGCCCTTGATGCCACCCTTGATACTGCTCTTGGGGGGTGAAAAAGGGCGAGAAGACGAAGCAAGGCAGAGCGCTCTTCTGAACACAGGACGCCGACCCGTTCGTTGCTCCGTTGCTCCGGGCGCCTCGTTCCTGGTCTCTCTGGCTCTCTCGAACACGGCTCAACTGCGCCACCTGCTGACTGCTATCTTTTACGTCAGTGTAAGTGCACAGGAGTTACCCAAAGAAACAGTTACAAAAAGTGGGCAGAGGACATACACAGTTAAAGCATCAATTTAGATGGTTGGATAATATAATGAAAGCAGATCAGGGCGCAGTGGAGAGAGGATCCAAGTCTTTTTGAGGGTGAATTAGCCAAGATGTCTGTCAAATAGGAGGAGCTTGAGGTCCTTTTTGAAGGTTGTAAGGCAAGTGGTTAGACTTAGTGAGGCAGACAGTTTCAGATTCTAGCTGCAATATCAGAGAGAGACTGGCTCATGTATTGTTCTGGACTGAAGGTGGGGGGGTTCCAGGAGTAGGGATTGGGTATTTCTGGAGCCTCTATTTCCTCTGGAGATTGTGTAGGTGACTAGTGCGGGGTAGGAGGTATGCAGGTAGTAGAGCTGGACTAGGCGAAGTCTGGCCGAGGTAGTAATAGATCTAGGCGCCATCAGGGTATCCCTGCAGTCTTCAGCTTCTAATGAACACACCCATGTCTCCCACTAGTTTCAACCGGTCAAGGGACGCAGGGCCGTTGTTTGTTAGTGATCGGTATATGCCGGAGACCCCGCCTCTTCCAAGGTTGCCCATCATGACCTGGGCCTCAAGGGGACTGTGCTCTGGTAGTGAGGTGCCAGTTTTTATATGCGAGTCTTAGGCATGGAGGATTTGTAGGTATCAATAGAACTGGGATGGATGAAGGGCATATCTGACTTGTAAGTCGGCAAAGGAGCAGATATGGTCACTGGCCCATAGGTCCCCAAGTTCCGAAATGCCAATAAGGTCCAGACTTCTAAAGCCCACAAGATTCGCCACTTCTCGCAGCCATGTGCCCTGCCAGAGCGGTGTGTACTGGGACAGTGTGTTCTGCCAGTGAGTGTGTTGTAAGGCAGCGCGTCAGGTCAAGAAGACTGCTCTGGTTACTTTGAGGAGGTCCCTGGGAATGGCAGATCCATATAGCATGGCTTGAACGCGGGGAAGGCCCAGGTCGCTCAGCTCTGTAGGCCGGGTCAGACCCACCCCATTGAACCAATTGTGGACTACCAGAAGACGGGTCGCTAGGTAGTAAAGGTAGAGTGTTGTAAGTCCCATACCCCGTCGAATGGTGGAATCTGGCAGTGCTTAAGAGCCATATGGGGTCGCCGACTGGTCCAGAGGAATTTAATGACTAGACTGTTGATGCTTCGGAACCAAGCTCAGGGTATTTGGTGCAGTATATTTTGGAGACTCTAGCGGAACAGGGAAAGGATTATCATTTTAAATAAGGCGATGCGCCTGAGTGGGTTGATGGGTAGGGTTCCCCATTTTAGTAGGTCCTGCTTGATTTTGGTGAGGAGGGGGGGTCAAGTTGAGGACCCAGGCCAGGTCCGGTAAGAGAGAGACCCATATACCTAGGTATCTTAAGGTTTTCCAACAGATAAAAATGGCGGACTGCCAATCAAAGCAAACCCTGGAGATATGCAGGGGGACCAATGTTGACTTGGCAGAGTTGAGATGCAGACCAGAGATCCGCTCAAAGGAGTGTAAGATTTGTAAGCACCAGGGGGCAAGATCTGGCAGGTTCTGCCAGGAACAGTAGAACATCGTCCGCATATAGCGAAATGTTGTCCTCCGGATATCCACCCCACTTCCAGCCTTGAACTCTAGTGTCAGAGCGAATGAGATGACTTAGGGGCTCCATGGCCAGGGCAAATAGGAGCGTCGAAGGGGGGCAAACCAGGCTCGTACCTCTGCCTATCGGGAAAATGTCAGACAGTAAGCCATTAACCTGCACCCGTGCAGCTGGTTTGGAGTATAGGATGCGCACCATGTGACAGAACTTGGGGCACAGGCCCAAGACCTGCATGATGTCCCCAAGGTAACCCCCATCCACCGAGTCGAAGGCTTTCTCAAAGTCACCTAGGGGAAGAGCTAGATAGGGAGTCAGTACCTGATGGCTAACCAGAGCCACGTGACGACGCCGGCAGTGTCTGGTGCCCTGTGCCGGCATGAATCCACACCGGTCAGGGTGGACCAGCTAGTCAAGGTATGGTTTGAGATGCTGAGCAAGAATGTGGCAAATATTTTGATCTCTGGGTCAATCAAGGAGATTGGGCGGTGGTTCGTGCACATCGAGGAGGGTGGTTGTGTTTTGGGGATAAGGACTATGGTGGCTGTGTCTGTTTCGGTAGGGAAGAAGCCTTTTTGGATGGCTTCCTCATAGGGGGCAGCCAGGCGGGGGTGAGGATGTCACTGTAGGCGGAGTTGTATTCCTGTGGGTAGCCATCCGGGCCTGGGATCTTGCAGGCTGCAACCAAGGAGAATGCTCCCTGTATGTCTTCAGTGGAGATCGGACCTTCTAGCCCAACATCCTCAACTGCAGACAGTGCAGGGAGGAGAAGGTCACCTCGAACGATCATCTCCGCCAATGTGGAAGTGGGCTTCTGGGTGGAGTAAAGCTCGGAGTAGTAGTCAGCGAAGGTTTGGGCAATAGCTTGGGGGGAGCGATGAGTGTGCCCCGTTGAGTCGCAGATCTCCGGAACTATCCGGACAGGTTGTGAGCCTGTGCAAAATGTTCCCATTTTTGTCACCCCATCCATAGATACGGGCTACTGATGACCTCCTGTGAGATTTGCCTGATATCGTCTCTCACCAGCGCCAGCTGTTGCAGGTGAGAATCATCAGACAAGTCACTGGTAGTGCGTTCTAGCTGGGCCGTCTTGGTTTCCAGGAGAGTGAGTCTGCTATCTCTAGCGACCCGTTGCGCTTTACGGAGACTCTTGGTGTGCCCGCGGATGGTGGCTTTGCTTGCCTCCCATAGGGTACCCGGCAAAGAGACGGTGGCCTTGTTCGTGAGTAAGTATTGGTCAATGTCGGCGTTGAGGGCCTCCTTGAATTTGTGGTCCTGAAGGCACCATGCATTCATTCTCCACATCGGACGACTAGCGGCGGGTGGGCCGCCCATAGAGAGAAGCAATGACGAGTGGTCTGCAATGCCCCAGGGGAGGATATCAATGTCTCTGATATTTTTGCATTTGGGGGCAGGTGTGAAAACCAAATTGACGCAAATGACTTGTGCGCCACTGAGGTGTGCGTGTAGTGGGAAGCCCGTGGGTGCCATGTACGCCACACATCACAGAACCCCGTGGCTGTGGCCCAGACTGTGAGCACTTTGGCATGAGAGGTGCGAGCAGGAGAGGTAGTCCCAGTAGCGTTGAGGGCTGGCTGCACACCGGTCCCCCCCTACGATTGTCGTTCCTGGGGGCATAGAGGCAAGGGTATCACCTATGCGGTGCAGGGTCTGCGTATGGGTGGCGTTTGGAACGTAGGCGGAGAGGATATCGAGGGTGGCTTCGCCTAGGGATTTGGAGAGGGCAACAATGTGCCTGAGGGGGGGTCACTAGTGACCTGGGAGGGTACAAAAGGAAAGTTGCATTTTAGAAGAATAGCGAACCCCCGAGAGCCAGGTGAGAAGCCGGAGTGCCAGACTCTATCAAAGCTGTATCTAGCGAGGAAGGGGCAAAGATTGCCCAGGAGATGGGTTTCTTGAAGAGGGAGAATGTCTGGAGTGTGCCTCTGAGCGTATCGCAGGACTTTCGTGCATTTGATTCGATCTAGGAGGCCATTTACATTCCATGACATGAGATGGAGCGCGTTGCCTTGGTGGGACATCAAGGCATGAGTGGTGTGGGGACCTCCTGCAGTGCTGGTGGAGCTTGCTGCTTGGGGAGTGCCTTGAGGGAAGAGAAACATGCGCCACAGGTGATGGCTGTGTCCGTGCTGATGTAGGGCTGTGTCCTGCCAGTATGGATTTGTGATGCTGCGTGTCTGGAAGTGTCAAACAACTAAGAACTCAGGGCAACAGCCTCCCTCCCCCGACCTACCCCTCCCTATACTTTAGGAACGGAAGTATCTGTCGCCAGTCAACTGTAGAAGTAAGTTAAACTAAGAGTCAGTGAGACATGGTGGACCCATCTTGTTAAAGGGCTTGGCGGTAGGATCTTGAGGATCCAACCCCTGGAGAGTCCAACTGGGCTCATACTGTTTTCTGGTTTCTGCAAGACTGTGTGTGAATGGGTCATGGAACAGAGTTGTGGCCGCGAGATGCCTGGGATCCGAAAGCCCCGGAGTTGGTTTTGAGCTGAAGAGGGCGTCCTTCTGTCAACCAGGTCCAAGCCGCTTCCGCAGAATCAAAGAAGTACGATTTGTCCCAGAAGATCACTCTGAGTCTCACTGGGAAAAGGCGTCCAAATTGTAGATTAAGGGAACTGAGTTTCTGTTGGACGTCCATGTAGGAGCGTCGTAAGGACTAAACTTCCCTGATATAGTCCGGAAATAGCATGCAAGTATGATTTTGAAATGTGACAGTTCGCTGAGCGCTGGCTTGTTGCAGGGTTAGGTCCCGGTCATTGAAGTTAAGGATCCGTGCAATGATGGGCCGGTGTGGCACGCCTGGGGGAGGCTTTGGAGCCAGGGAGTTGTGAGCATGCTCAACGGCTAACAAGGTGGAGAGAGAGTGCCAGCGGTATCCAGGAGTTGATCCAGTCTTCAATGAAGGATTCCATCGGGCCCCGCTCAACTCCCTCCGGAAATCCTTAAACTAAGATTCTTACATCACAAATCTTTGAAATTCACACAACAGCGTTTTAACACTGTAAAATGCATGTGTTAATTGTCCATTCCCACACTCCTAGATGATCACGTAATATTTACAAATAAAGGCAACACATGTTTTCGAAAAAACTGCTTGGTTTCAATTGAAACCAAGAAAGGGGATTGAATATTGGTTTCCACACAGAATGTTCCACAAATCAGGCTTTGTATAGCCTAAACTTTCATAATTTCTCAGATAATAGGAGAGGGCTGTTTATCCGTAACCGGTTATCTCACCTTTAAGGCTATCAGGAAACATGATGCTATCATTAATGCAAAGCAAGGAAAAATATTACAACAGTGGCCTCAATTTTACGGATTATGACAACAATGTACTGCAGAATTGCAATACATGCATTATGTGGTATAACAAAGTCATTAGGCTTATTTAGTGCTGAGGATTAGGCATAAATTGTCATTAATTACCCTTGGATTTCGATATTTTATTTTCCTACCAAGGCGCACAAATCTACTAGGTTTTCTCCAGGTCATCTTGTATCTCAAAAAGTCTCACTTACTCCGATACAAGCAGAAAATGTAGCTTTTTATTTGTTATTCGAGTTGCTGAAGGCAACCATGGAAATCAATATATTACATATATGTAAGAAACACAGTAGGTATCTCTTAACTCTGGATTAGTTCTTAAATACTAGACTAGCGAGTATTATAGGTGAGTGAGAAACCAGAATTTCTGCTTTAAATAACTGCTTTGTGCTCCAGGTTTACTCTCTTTTATAACAAGTTTGTAAAGGGGTGGTAAGGGAGGGTGCATGTCTTGACTGACAGTGTGTCAACTTTCCAGCACAAGTGCAGTTTTTGGGATAGCTAAACAAATGATATTTTACCAATGAGTGAGGCTGCACAACAGCTGGCAGGACCGTCCAAGTCTGCCTCGCCGACTGCTGGTAGATCATGGACGTCAATTCACCAAAATGCCAAGGTTAGCGGGAGTGACATCAAACGCCATTTGGCCTTCACTTTAACTCACACACATTTACACATACTTACTTACCTTTGCTTCTAAATAGGGTCATATTCCAGCTAATGTACTCCATTTTTCATGAGACTAATAGTGAATATTATTATTCACTATTTGAAAAAAGTGCCAGAAACCAGGCAAGTGGAGCTCAAACCAGCGTTCCTTTGATAGAGCTGTCCCTGTGCTCCAGAGCTGTCCCTGTGTTCCAGACATCCGAGGCCAGGGGTCGCAAAAGCAGTGTCAGCGCCAGGGTAGGAAGAGGCAAGCTAGAGGTCGCATTTGCGGCCTCTGGCGACTACTAAATGAGGTCAATGTGGTAAATGTAGTTGCAGAAGCTCTTTGCTCGCTGTAAAGCAGTATTGTTTGACTGTTCAAACTCAGCCAAGTGCTTGGTAATCCTTTACAAGCGATTCATCCTCTGTATTGTAGGAACAAAAAATGTCACTGCCTAAACTTAGCAAAAACACACAACTTGGTACTGGAAGGTTTAACATCGCAAGACACTTCCTTTGAATTGACCATCAATCTTCTACATAACAGAAATAAAACAATTTAGACAATTCTGACTATATAGACCTTTCACCTATCTATTTAATTCCCCCAAGAAAATGCAATCAAGCGGTTTCTGAAAATATATATGTAATGCCTAATTTTATGGTGATATGGTAAGTGTTTTCACAGTTTGACTCCTTGAACCGTGAAGCTCTTCCTCTCCATTTTTTCTGTTTAAATCATGGCACAGCATACAAAGTGATAAAGAACAAAGTCTAAGCTCAGAATTTAATTTTTGGAGTAAATCTTGTGAACAATTCATCTTTTTTTCAAATAGACCGGGTTACATTTCCGAAAGCTATATAGCACCCTTACTGCAACATTTTGAATATGTTGCAGTCTCTAAAAGTATATAGCAATGCAAATAAACAAAAGAATTGATCACTATGAAATTTTGCACCAAATTAAAAAAATGGCTGGAATCTAAAAAGTAATCAGAGTTGGAAAAAAACTGATCTTGGAGAGAAAGAGACAATGTGAACAATCAGGGATAAATATTCATCAATCTTGACCTAGGTGACTAGAGACAAGGGCCCATAGAAACTGGTCAAAGACTCATGTTCCAACAGTTGAGAGAATTTTATTTAACCAGAATTTCCATCTCAGACAGGCTCAGTTTGAAGCAGTTTTTACGTAGTCACCATTGCATGTCCTTGAACGCTGAAGACAATTTCTCAGTCTCCTAGTTACCACCCCTCCCATGATATTGGGAATGTGGATATCATTTGTACATATTAAGAGAGGAAAGAAAAAAATGACTCAGGTTGCAAATATTAGTTTAACAATAGGTCGGGTGGGAAGGGGGGAGGAGGAGGTAGAGATAAAGGAGCACTGTGACACACCCCACAATATGGTATGCTTCAGAAAAAGTTTTTATGAGTCAAACTGTGAAAACTAAATCCTATTTGAGAAAATGATTATGCCCATTTCTGCTAGAAGCCATCAATGTGTTATTCTACCAGATGGGAATGCAGAATTCAATCAATCATCAACGGTGTCTAATGCCATCCCCAACAAAAGCAGTAGTTAGGGGTGTCAACCTCCAATTCTTCTTTCTCTGAAAAATCTTTCAAATCTTCCAAACTAATCACCTGATTTTATTGACACAAGCCATAACGGTGGAACAATCAGACTACACAGCTTTCTCCAGTGAAGCAAGGCTTGAAGCATTCGGCTGGCCTGCAGCGAAGTAGAGTAATACATGCAAAACACAGAACCCTCCATAAGGCCTACTGCAAGAAAGCTCTTACTCCCCGACCGAACTGTAGCAATATCTGAGCAAACATCATCCTATTCAGAAACGATATATGTGAGGTATTACAAGGATTCATCCTAGTGCCAACATTATTTAGTATTTAATTGGAGCCTCTTAGATCCCTCTTGAAGGAGTATGGCGTCTACCTGCATGAATATGCAGATGATACACCAGTGTAGTGGACATCTTAAGAGAACTGTACGATTAAAGACACAGAAAACATGAATTCCTCCTATTCTAAACATCAGCAAGAAGAAGTTCAACCCATTGTTTTTGAAGTAACTAACTAAATAGATTCTTCTTATCACCTGCATCAATCACTAGATCCCTAGGCTTTTTGAATGACCAAATTTATCCTGCACCTCAATGTGGGAGCAAAAACAGCAAGCTTTCACCTACACTCTTAAAATAAAACCCTGACCTCTCACTCCTTAAAAACATCTTAAACAATCAGTACACACTTGTTATTTCTACATTGGACTTTGGAAACACTAATCTGTTCTGGCAGGATTTCCCCTTTGTCAATTAACCCTAATCAAAGACTTCCCCTTTGTCAATTAACCCTAATCAAAGACTTGTTCTAGCTGCAAACAAGATAAGACCACAACACAACTTATGTCCTTGCTAACATGACCATGTGTTGCAATAGCCCACCCTACCTCTAGGAACTTATTGCCTTTGCAGAAGGTTTTAGAGGGTCTAGAAGTAAAACCTCTTTGCTGCTGAAAGCTAATAAATTCAAGGCTTCAATCATGAACAACCTGTCGTTTTCCAGGCAGTTGTGCCCGTATAGAGCTCTTTCAAATAAAAAACAGTCTCTGGAAACAACGTAAGGCATATCTATTACGGCAATTACCGAGCCACTGAATGACTTGTATTGTTCCTGGCATTGTACGGTTGTTCTACGAGTGAGTAACGTACACTATTTCTGGTATACCACTGTGATTTTACAAACTGTTTCATGTTGGGTTTATCTTGTCTAGGTGCATCAATTCCCTCCCATATCTCAAACAAGCATTTGCAATGCAATGGTCTCGGCATCATTAAAGGTAGAGCAATTGGCATTGCTCATGACATTTCTTTTTTTTTTAAATCATAAATAAATGGCATTGTCATTTACATTGCCAATACACACCACTCTGCACCTGCACTCACTGCTCTGCACACTCACTACTCTGCACACTCACTACTCTGCACTCACTACTCTGCACACTCACTACTCTGCACACTCACTACTCTGCACACTCACTACTCTGCACTCACTACTCTGCACTCACTACTCTGCACTCACTACTTTGCACTCACTACTTTGCACTCTGCACTCACTACTCTGCACTCTGCACTCACTACTCTGCACTCTGCACTCACTACTCTGCACTCTGCACTCACTACTCTGCACTCTGCACTCACTACTCTGCACTCACTACTCTGCACTCACTACTCTGCACTCACTACTCTGCACTCACTACTCTGCACTCTGCACTCACTACTCTGCACTCACTACTCTGCAGTGACTGAAGACAGCGCGGAGTGAGGCTGTTGGTGAGCGAGTCCAATCAGAGAGCTTGATATGGAGTGAGCCCAGTGGTGAGTGAGCATGGCAGTGAGTGAGCACACAGCGTGAGCTTCCGACGGAGTAAACCTGCCGGCGGGAATGATTCAATCTGAGTTGGCCTGCTGGCGGGAGGGGGCAGCAGTTCATGAAAGCCCTGTGGGGAGTGTTGGCTTTCTGTGTGGACGCCCAGTGCCTCTTTTCACTATGTTAAATGCATTTTTAGGTGTTACTGAAAATGTGCAATGACTTTATTGAAGATGGTGTATGCATGTAGTTCTAAATACCATTAAAGATCCGCTCGGAGCTGGCAGGGGGCGCTGGTAGCAGGGAGTGCCCGAGCGGGACTCCCACAGACTGCGCCGCGGGGTGCCCTCCGGTGCCCGCAGGGTCGCATCCTGACCGGCCGCCGCGTGATTGGAGGGCGCGCTGTGCGCAGTGTGGTGCTGGCAGCCGTGTCCGTGGTCACTCCCTGCGTGTCTGGGCAGCAGCCGTTCTCCACCTCCGTGTGTCTGGCGGCTGGGCCTGGCACAGAGCGGGCTTCCCCAGAGGGAGTCCCCATTCCTGGAGAGGGAGGGCAGGACGCGGGTGGGGCAGGGTCACTGTGAGTGTGAACAGGTCAGCGCCTCCCTGCAGCCTCGCAGATTAATTAAAGAGTGCTAATCGGGCTCAGCAGACAGTTGGCAAGGGGAGCCTGGCAGAGAGTGCCCGCCTGTCACGGCGTGTGAGGGCTTCCAGACACTGCATTCTGGAGCTGGGCACCTGGAGAGGGAGGGCAGGACGCGGGTGGGGCAGGGTCACTGTGAGTGTGAACAGGTCAGCGCCTCCCTGCAGCCTCGCAGATTAATTAAAGAGTGCTAATCGGGCTCAGCAGACAGTTGGCAAGGGGAGCCTGGCAGAGAGTGCCCGCCTGTCACGGCGTGTGAGGGCTTCCAGACACTGCATTCTGGAGCTGGGCACCACGGGTATGGACACTGCCAGCCTGGGCGAGCCTGTCCATCCCACTGCTCGTGATCGCTTCCAGACACTGAGTTCTATGTGAGAGCAGGGGCGCTGCTGGGAATGGCGCAGCAGGCGCGGTAGCACCGGGGTCCGTGGAATCCTCGCTACGTCACTGAGCCGCGCAATACTGGCGGCAGTGGCGTGCATTCACCAGGGTATTCCGCGCTGAGAAGTACTGGGGTGCCCTGGAGCAGGGCGGCGGAGGGGGCACGGGCGGAAGTGAGGAGGGTGCTGGCAGTGAGTACTGAGTGTGCGGCCTGGCGGTCCAGCTGTGTGGTTTCACATCGCCCGCTGCACTGGTCTCTGTGCTGGCGCTGGTTAACTGCAGTGGCGCGTGGGTTATGGCAATGTGCAACGCGAGGTGTTGAATTATTGGCTTAATAGTGGCCTGAGCTCATACTGGTGCACACGAGGCCGCACTGCACTACACTGCAAGCCGATCCTGGAAACATGCAGTGCGCAGCTGCACGGCGGTGAATTTATTATTGATAAAGGACGAGGTGTGATGCATGTACTCCTTGTTGTGGACAACGAGCTGCAAGCGAAACCTAACGTGGGGCGGGACTGAGAAAACGAAACCTATCGTGGGGCGGGACTTCCGTTTTGTGAAGCCCGCGCCCACGGAGTGCCTGGAGGAGCACCGAGGGAGAGCCCCGCGGTCGGAGGGCCTTTGACCGGTGAGCGGAGCGGAGGGGGGGGGGGGAGAGAGAGAATGCCTGTATGTCTGCGTGTCCGGAGGGCCTTTGACCGGTGAGCGGAGCGGGGGGGGGGGGGGGGGGGGAGAGAATGCCTGTATGTCTGCGTGTGTGTGTGCGCGACGGCGGAGGGGTGGGGGGCGGGGTGCGACGGCGGAGGGGAGGGGTGCGACAACGGAGGGGTGGGGGGGGATGCTCGGTGCACGTGTGTGTGTGTATGCATGCGACGCTGGGTTCGCTGTATGTGTGGGTGCGTGCGTGCATGAGCGCTCGTGTGTGTCTGTCGCTGTTTCTGCGCATGCGCGTGTGGTGTAGCTGCTTCCCAGGAGACAGCAGCTGAGCGCGTTCGCGAGCGCGTGGCCAGCGGAAATCGCCTCCAGAGAGGCAAAGCGCGCGACAGACCCTGTCTCCTGGGAAGCATCGTCCCTGACATAAGATCTCGGCGGAGACGCGCTTACGCGCGTCTTTTAGCCGAGACCTAATAAACCAATTGTTTGCTTGAGTCAGATAAAACAAGCAGTAACACTTTTGTATCAAAACTCTATTCATGCTTATTTTGGATGGATAGCCTGATTACAGACCTTTCTCTATAAAACAGAGATGGACTTCAGTGGCAGGTTCTTCTTTGGAAACCACTTCCTGAATGGAGGCTCATCTGTTATTACTGTAGATAAGGCCCCAGTCAACATGAGCCACATCTATTAGAGGTGGTGTGTTTATGGCGTAGTAAGTGACAGACAAGGGCGTGCTGCAGGCAGATGAGTGCCTTTGGACTGTGGCCAGTTCTTAAACCGTGGTTGGATTGCCTTCCTCGCACTAAACAGAATTTCTGACACTAACGAAGCAGTAGTCATGGAGGATAATGCAGAGATGCCTTCCCTGCACTCCAGGACCCCTGCATAACATAGGCTATTCTTTTGCTTTTCACCCCAAGTAAAAGATGGAGAATGGACTGCTCTGTTCCTCGCAGACTACCATGCTACCCTATAGATGTTGTGGACCTCCCCATTCAGCAACAAAGATCCATTTGGCATCAGTTTGCTTCTGGAATGAATGTCATGGAGGATAAATAGTAGAGCTTGTAAAAAAAAAAACGCAAAAAAACAGTGGCTATTGTCTCCGACTTTCCTTTGGAAGGTTTGTCAGCTGACATTTTCTGGTGCGCAGGAAGCTGAAAGGCCTGTACACGTCATTAACCTCAAGTCCCTCAATAGGGGAATAGTCTACAAACATTTCAAAATGGATGGTACTTGTTTTCTGTGGGACACCCTTTTCAACAAAGAATGAATGGTACAACTAGACCTTCCTTTCCTGTCTGCTAAGCTCATCACAAGTGCTTCAAAATCCAATGGGGAGGTATGTCCTGGCACTTCCGCTGCCTTTCAGTCTGTAGGATGCCAATTTTTATGCTTGCTGTCTCCTCCTGGGAATCCACCTCAACGATATACTCCCAATGACTCAACGCCCCTCCAACTCCAAGTGCACCTCCAATACACCACGTCCCTTCTCCATCACCTGGGCTTTCCCCGGTCAACTTTGAGCATTCTGCCTGCACTCTCTTTCACGTGACAAAGTTCTTCCACTTTGTCGTAGGCACCAACTCACTGCAACGCAAAGCTTCTAATTGATAATATGGAGTCTAAATGAGTTATAACAAACATTGGACTGGAGACGGTCCTCCCTCCGAAATTTGGCCTGAGTGTTAACCCTCATCTCTTTGTTGATTGAGTAGATCTTTTCAGGACTCATTCACTACAGGCCCTTCGGCACTGATATTTCTCCATTTGAGGAAGAGCCGCTATTATTCTGATATGCTTCCCTGAAAAACTCCTCCTTGGAAAATCTTCAATGCTGGTTAAATAGTGTGAAATGCCTACCACTATTTTTAATTGGATGCCAGCAGTTTGGGCTAGGGTGCCAATCTTCTTCGTTTATTGTACCACTCCACATCAATTTTCTGTAATTGTTAGAAGGGGCAGTCACTGTAAAGAGTCTATCCATAATCCCTTTCATTTTACCATTCTGCTCATGTGAACAGCAACTGAGCCATCCGCTACATCAAAATAATTTGAAAGGCCAGGTCGAAGAACCTGACTGTTTTAGTCAAAGACTGCTCCCGACCACTAACCTGCACCTCATTCTCCAAATAGAGTTCCTCCACGGACTCTGCAACTCTAATGCCAACTGGTATGCAAAGAACCTAGAGAAATGCAACAAATAGGTGCTGGATCTGCACATCATCCAGATCCTTCTAATCTTCAGGGATCATTTGAAAGCTTACCTAAGGATTTTTTTACTTAACCACCAGTTTTCCCTGCTTTGTGAGCTGGCACCAGGATGCAAAGGTCTGGGCAGCTGAAGCCTTTCTTCAGAACTACAACCTCTTCGGGCCTGCCCCTTTCTGCCAGTGTTCAGGATTCTCTTAATCATGGTACACCTTTGCCTCCGACTAGCTCATCTAGTCTAAGTCACCAATTTCTGTCCCTGCCAAGAATGTTTTCCAGTCAACTTGGAATATTCAAGGGACTTTCTGTAGGCTATCCTAGGGCGCCCCACCATTCTTCAGGACCCCCATTGGAATCCTCACACTCTGGTCTCAGAGGACCACCTGGCCTATCTTGTCTCTGGGAATAGAAGCTGATATGCAGGCATTTCATCAGAAACTTCAAAACTCAAATGCAAGTCTTTGCACCTGGCACCCAACTATCTATCAGATGGCCTGGTTGGGTTTGGATGACTGGTGCATAGAATAAGATGTGAATGCCTTTCCTCCTCCTCCCTCACAGGTAACCAACATACTGGTTTCCTTTCATGCCAGAGATTCCCCCTACTAGGTGTACTACTTGTATAGCCACCTGCTCCTCTGCATCACCTTCATTTTAGTTGCAGACTGATGAGGCATTGAATGGTTATGCAATTGATATTCATCCATTTGGAACAGATACCTGGTACTTTCCTTATTCGGCTGGCCTGCACCCTCGGAGCTCTTGCTGAAGGAGCGGTCAGCCAGCAGGTAACTCTTTGTTTGGGGTCTTAAGAGAGCTTCTGATGTCCGACTCCTGTCCACTCGTGAGAGATCGTTCTCCCTGAAGAAGTCATCTTCTGCATGTGGCCTTGCAGTGGTATTTCCATTTATCATGCAACGCTAGGTCTGGGGTTCTGCCCAAGTTAAGACTGAGCCACTATTTATCAGCTCGAGATCTTACCTCACATAACAGCTCCTCAGAATAAAATCTATTCTGGATTCAGTAGTCGGTCGAAGAGGAATCAGAGTAGCATCTGTATACATTAAAACTTGCAGGTAAAATGAGTAGGCAATTATTGTAAAGTTGCACAAAAAGTTTTAATAAATTGGGAAAGACAGCAAAGCCCTGTGGATTCTTTTAATAAGGAGCAAAAACCTCTGTGCAAGGTAAGTGACAAATGACTCTTCGCTCTCTAACAGGGAGTGATGGTCTTTCTGGTATGCCCAAACATGTTCTCTGCTTTACATCTGTGACCAGCAATCCGGTGGCATCAAGCCAAATAGATGTATTTTTTTTTGCAGAAGACTCTTCATATGTTCAAGTACAATCCTACTCTGATCAAATCGTGTTACCCAGGAATGCTGCTTGTTCCTACAACTCTCTCCTTGTCTCCATGCTGACAGACCATTCATGTAGCTCTCGAGCCATCTAGAACAGCTTAAGACTATCTTGGCCATCAAACCTACCTCCTCTCGGGCAAAGTAGTATTTTCTCATTTTCTCTACCGTCACCTTTGGCACTATGACACCAGGCTTCCTGCCTACCAGTCTGTGCAGCTAGGAAATTTGCATAAACTCATGATGGCACATGAAATATCAATTTTTAGTCAACATAAAAGAATACACTCGTAAATAGAACCACTCAAACTTGTTTGTTTTAAGGGCATGGTGACTGGTACACAAACTAGAATATACAAGCGGCACTGGATAAAAGTGGAGAGTGTTGCAATTTGATGGAAAGTCCTGAGCTGTACCAACACTTTCAACAGATCTATGTTTTACTGCTAAAACTGGAAAGCCAATGCAGCCAAGTTCTCTGCATGATCCATTTATGACATAAGGGCGGCGCAACACGTTTAATTTTCTCTATGTTCCATGCAGTATACTGGTCACAAATATCAGCTAGGCCCTTTTTCTACGCATTGACTTTACAAACAGGACTGCTGAACAATTATAGCCCTTGGATCAAGATCCGTCGCACAGCAGGTGTGAATACGTCAGATAAATAAATTGGATGAATGTAAAACTCCAAATTAAAGGCAAATGATGCGACAGGCACTTAGCTATGCATAACACAACTTCAAAAAGAGAAGGTGATGAGGGATGCTTAAAAGCGAATGTCACTACTCACGCCATGAAACTCTCAAAACTAATCAACAGAATTAGAAGTATACAAGTCAAAACAAAATAAATAAATACAAATAAAAAAAAATCAAGTGAGTGGTGACTTCTATAACTGCATAATTACAGATATTTACTTGGACAATGTTGCATTTTTCATTACTTACGAAATGGACCAGTCATTGATGTTAACCCTTTCACTGATGAGGTGTCAGCGCACATCTGTGCAGGAGCTTTAGCCCAAAAACAATGTTAACAATAATGTTATGCTTTTAAAACATATGTACCTCGTGGTCTTTTTGTGAATTCATACCGAGTAATTATTTACTTATTAATTTTATACTCTTATAAAGGGCACAATTACCCCCAAAGGGTTTCCCTGACACGAAACATAACAAGAAACCAGACTGCCAACTTAATATAGCCATGTCTTCAAGCCTTTGCTGAATGCAAGCAGATAACTACAGTCTCAGATATATTTGGGAAGGGAGTTCTAATGTCAGACCCAACAATGCAAAAGAAAGCTCAAATAGAACCCGGGTACAGTGCAAAAGTCAGTTTGGACGATCTCAAGGAACATGAAGGGATGTAAGCAGTCACTAGGTCCTGAATATAACGCAGACCTATGCTAACTTTGGCCGTAAACATGTAACAAGGAGCCTTACATTGAATCAGTTTAATGACTGAGTCAATTCAGCTCAAGGAAGGGGTGTGAGCAGAAGCGTGCTTAGGAATCATAAACAAAAACCTGCCGCTGATTTCTGGACCATCTGCAGACGCCTGACAGAGCCTGGTCTAATCCCAAATATAAAATGCTGCCATAATCCAATCTGGATAAGATTAGGGCTTGAATCACATTCCTTTGTGCAGATTGGGGGATCCCCCAGATGATGTTCCTCACCCATTTCAGCACAATAAAACAAATTGGAGGTACTCTTATACAATTCAGTATCAGGCAAACCTATCAATAGTTTATCACGGGCTCCAGTTATCATAAAATAAATCTAAAGATAGTTTTTGTTTTTACCAATTTGCTCAATATTTGTTGCATTTCTCGAAATGACAAACAAATGTTGAAACACAAAAACAAGAAAATGTTGCCTTGAATGTCTTGAGTCTGGCAGCCTCAAATAAGAGTGAATTTTCTCAAAAAATGTAGTGCACACAATCAATTATGTAATATTTGAGCAGATCATGAAGTTATAGCAAAATTCTTGTTCATCAGGCCCTAATCCTGTAATGATTTATTAAACTAAGGATTATACAGAATGTAGAATAAGTTATTTCTGATATTGTATGGTGAAAGGAATCTAATGGTATAAGCCACAACTTTCTTGCCCTGACTGGCTCACTGCTCGAACATGTGAATATGAGGTTTGTAAGATGCTTTACATTTTTTAGCAACCGACTGTTTGGTAGATGAGATCTACCAAAGAGTCTGGTATTGATCCAATGACATGAAAAAATAAAACAAATAATAAAAGGTGTGTCATATAGTGATGGAGATGTCTTATAGGACTTAATGTAACTGTTAGAACTGGGGGTCTCTAGTTGGCAGAGGTAGGTACCACTGTCCAATAGGGACCCTTGCTCCTAGTCAGGGTAAGAAGGATACACTCTTTAGATAACCCCTGCTCACCTCCTTGGTAGCTTGGCACAAGCAGACAGGCTTATCAAAGGCAATGTGTAAAGTATTTGTACCAACACTCACAGTAACACAGTGAAAACACCACAAACTGACTCCACAACAGTTTAGAAAAATATAAGTATTTCATCTAAACTAGACAAGACCAAAACGACAAAAATCCAACAAACACAGTTCAAGATTATGGTTTCAAAAGAGTTCTTAAGGTTGCGTGAAAATAGTTCACAGTTGCAATAAGTTTAGCCAACAGTACCTTTAGATGCGACAAAGTTCCAAAACAGAAACTGGTGCGGTGGAATACAAGCGATGAGTCACTCCTAAGACCCTGGGGAGGCGATGAGACAGCCCTGCTGGACGCAGCGGCGTGTTGAGACGACTCCGGTCTGTATGGGGAGGGAGGCGATACCTTGTATGGATTCCGGTGCGTAGGTTCCGTAGGGAACGTCTCGCAAAGGCACGATGCGATGCTCTTCGGGACGGTGATGATCTCAGGTGAGGCGCAGCGGCGCTCTTCTCCTCTTGCGACCCCTTGATGTCATATCTCTGCGATGATACTCTCAGCGACGGGATGCGGTCCGCAAGCAAGCGGTGCGACGATCTTACCCAGCGATGACAGGCTCTGCGGCGATACTCGCAGCGATGATACTTTTCCCGCACCGGAGCGATGCGTTCCGCAAGCGAAGGATGAGTATGTTCTTGCAGCGGCAACAGGAACTGGGACGATCTCTATGTTCGCGGTGGCAGGAATTCTCTTGCACTGACGGGGATGCGCTCTGCAAGCGAGCGATGCATGAAAATTTACAGATACTCTTAGTTTCTTGTTCTCCAGCTTGCCAAACAGCAGGCCACAACTTCCAGGTGCCCCTCAGTCGGATTCAGTACTCAGGAAGGGCAGAACTCTCTCAGCAGAGTTCAGGGAAAGCTGGGGGTGAAGTGCTTTTGGTCCTGGGACTTCTTAACAGGAGGCCAGCTCACAACGGGCCCTTGGAGATCTCTTCAAGCAAAGGGACAAAGCAACAACAAAGTCCTTCCCCTCTCCTTGGCAGCAAAGCAACTGCAGGTCAGTCCAGCAATGCAACAGCAGGACAGTCTTCCTTCTCAGTCTTCCAGCTTTCTCCTTGACAGAGGTTCCTTCTTCATTCCAGGATGATCTAATTTTCTGTAGTCTGGGGTCCTATAGTTATACCCCTAAATGTCTTTGTTCCCTTTGTGCAGGAGGGCTCTGAGCCCGGTCTAAACCAGTTCAGCGTGTTCCTTGAGCACTTGGTTTTCCTGGCTTCTCCTTTCCTTTCAGAGAGGGGGGCAAGGTCGTCAGCCGCCCAGCAGGAGGTGGAGCCAGAATTATGGAAGGCAGGCACAGTCCCATTCAGGCCCAGGTGCTATCCCATCCCACCACTCTAGATGCAGATATTCAGCCGACGGATGGCCCACTAAGCCTCTGGGAGCCACCCAGTCCCCGTCACTCACAAACCAGACAGTCAATTCACAAACAGGCCAAGGCACACAGAAAGTTCAGACAAGAGAACGGCCCCTTTCTAAAAGTGCTGTTCTCATACACAGGATTTAAAAACAACCTCTCCTAAAAGATGTGTTATTAAATTCTGAGTTCAGGGATACCAGACTTTTATGTCCTATCTTGCTCCTAAGGGAAGATATGATATGCTGGTAGCCACTGTAGCCAGTATTCCACATGAAAGCCCATGGGCAAGATAGCCCTTCAATAGTGAAAAACGAAAATGGCTGTGATTCACAACCAGAGCAGGTCACCTGCTCTACCTTTCACATACACTGCACCCTGCCCAGGTGGGTACCTTGGGCTTTCCATAGGGGTGACCAATGTGCACAGAAAGGGATGGGTTAGGCCTGGTCAGTAAGGACTCTGACCAGGAGGACAAGGCAGTTCACAGACTGCACACAGGCACTGCAGTGGCAGGCCTGAGACACCATTTTAGGGCTACTCATGTGGGTGGCACAATCAGTGCTGCAGACCCACTAGTAGCATTTGAATCACCAGCCCTTGCACTCTCAGTGCACTTTACTAGGGACTTCTTGGTAATATAAATATGCCAATCATGGATAACCAATCATAATAATTTATAGAGGGAGCACTTGCACTTTGATACTGATCAGCAGTGGCGAAGTGCACAACGCATCTAAACCAGCAAAAACGAAATCCAGCACAGCGTCAAAAATACAGGAGGTAGAGGCAAAAAGATAGGGGGAAACCACGCCAAGGATGCCAGGTCGAATAGTAACATTTTATTTTCCACTTTCTACTCCAGAATGGTAAAATATACTTTAAATAAATGCAGAGGCAGACTTTGACAAGCACTGAGAACACCCACAATCAAGTATCTGTCCTATCTTAACTTACTTCCTTACTACAATACACTGCAGGAATTCTGTACATTTGAATTCTTTGAAATAATATGGCACTCTAGTATCATATTGTCGATCTAAGAGCCATATGACAGTCTCACACGTTTCAACTTCCGGGAAAATAAGCTGGTAGTGAAACAGACCAGAGACCATAGCATGTAAAACTTGCAAAATGTAATCTTGTGGTTACTGGGTGCATTCTGGTAGAGGACAAATAAACTGTGCAGACTCTTTTCAAGAAGGTATATGGATAATTACATTTTCATGCCACATTATAGTTTTCTTGTAGCATTATACAAGTGTGTCATTTGATGTGCTCGGTCTACACCATTCTTGCATTGTTTGTAGTACAGAACACATAGGTTGTATGACAGGTGTGTCATAACCATGCACAGAAACTTGCATTATTGATTTATCATTGATATTGGCCAACAGATGCACATCGTTTTTAGGTTTCGCCAGCATAGCCCTTGCACTGTGCTTGTGAAATCTGCTGTACTGAATATAAATCTTAAAAGGGGCTTACATCCCGCCTTTGCTTTTCATCGGTTCCTGTGCTTGCCACTTTTCTTCTGTTTCTATTTGCTGTAGCATACTATTCCTCTTCCTCTGTGTTTCTCTCTTATCAGTGTCCCATGGCCCAAGTACTGTTTATCTGCTTTATGGGACTTTTTATTTTTTAAGCTTTTGCCTGCAAGGCGCTTGCCCTGTGCTTGCTTCTGACTTTCTGCCAAGTGCAAGGCTCTCTACAGTTAGTCTCCATCCCTCATGTTGCTCCCCCACAACCTTTCCCTTCTCCCATGCACCACTTCAATGACAACCATATTGACACGTCCCCGCCTTTGTGACATTGCTGCCATCTTGGAGTCAGGCAACAGAGGTGCTAAGAAGAAATAAGGGGCCTACCCTACTCTAGGAGGGATTATTGGTTGTGCTTAAGCATCATTGGCCACACCGCTGATCCACAATGTGCTACGTGAAGTGATCATGGCTGTCCGTGGGCCTCATCTACTGGGATGGAATGCACTGGAAGTTACCCATATCTTGAATATTTGAATTCGAACATTACACCTATTGCTTGTTGATGAATTGTCCCACTTCTTATCCCATTAGAATCCACACGGCCCACCCCCCACTATGACACGCCCATAAGGCATCATATATGACTTGTGGACACACATGGAGCACGCATATCTGTAGAAGGCATTCACATCTCCATATGAGGAATTCCAGATTCTAACAGTGTGGATGCAGTATAAAAAATGGACCCCTTGATGTACGGGTTAACTGCAGAGCTAGGCTAGCTGAACCACAAAGCAACTTGCCTAACACGAGCCGTGTCATGCCTAAAAATAATTTGCGCCGCTTGAACGTTCCTCTTTTATTTGCAGACTTGCACGAAACATCAGCGTGTGTACGGCAAAGGTTTCAGTGACCATGTTGATGTTATAGAGCAGCTTGCTGGCAGGCGAGAACTACATATCGCTCAGAACGTTTAAGACTCCTCTGGTCACGGTAATTTTACGCAAATTGCATACTCCTTATTTCCTTGCAGGCTCCCATGAGGCATTTAGGCGCTCCACTATCCACGGAAACTATTGTTGAAAATGTACACTGTTACTTACGTCTTAGAGGTTAGTGTACCATTTCTTCTTGTTATGTTTAGTACAAGGCTGCCTCTATTGATAGATGTAGTGACTGCAGTTATTTTGATTGTAGATTAATATACAAGCTCCCTAGACCACGTGCGATTTGCGTTTTATTGAAACATACTGAACACCACTCAGCAGAATTGCACAGGCATTTATTCAGCAGGTACGTGCGATTTGTGGAATTGCGTTCAACTTTGAATCCACATAATGAATCTAGATTATGTTGTTCCAAGTATCCCCACTTATTTACTTGGTGATGTTTGTAGATTTTGGAGGTATCTGGTTACAAGAACCCAATAAGTGTTTTTGGACTTATGTACATTTGCTGATTACACCTTGGTGAAGGTAGCATGATTTATTGGAGAAATCACGAAATGTTCGTTTTCTTACTAACAAACTTGACTGACTCCTCATATGCATCTTTTGAACACGTTTCCTTTTCTACATAAAACCCCTGACGAAGGGACCAAGTGTCCCGAAATGCATTGGGTTTCAAGCTTATTGTAAAAAAAGTTTGCTTCCAATTGAATTTGATTCATTCTGTTTGTTATTATGCAACTAATCAGATGTTATGATGAGAAAATCTACATAAATACGAGGTTTATCATTTTTGCAGAAATTTCTAAATTAAAATGATGTTAAATGAGTATACAGTTTAATTGTTGGTGCGTGTTGGAGTCCTAGTTGGCACCACGGGGCTAGGCCACTTTCATTTGTATACACATATATGCTCAGCAGGCATAATTCTAACACAGCACACATATCGAACAATACTGAATTATCGTATTACTAGAGTGCGCCTTTCACCAACATTGTTTATCATGCATAAAAATAGTGACACTTTTGTGCTCTGGCTGGCAGCCCTGTGGCATCCTCATGTAAACACCAGACCCGCCACCGTAGAAGGGCAATTACTGTCCAGGTAGTGTTCCCGGTACATAGCTGTTGCCATGTCTAGTACCGCACCCTTCCGCTTCCTCTGCAGTCAAGACACTTTTCCATATGCTTAAACCTCCAGCCACTGGTTGGTAGGTAGAGGCAGTGACGCCATGTATAACAATGACTTCATTGCTAGTCACGCCTCACATTGGTTGGGAAGGATGGATTGACCCTGTGAACTGTTAGTCACTTTTGGCATGGAAATTAAAGAAAGACTTCATGCACACTGGTACCATGTAGGCTGCCACACTACAATGGAAAATGCTGCTATGAGCAACCACATGATCATGTAACGGAATGGCCATCGTGGAACTGGATACAATTTCCAGGAAATGTGCTCTGACAGAATTTGTACATTACAGCCCTTTATCTAATGTAACTAGGCTGTGCTATAGAGATCACATGTGAAGGTATGTATAATTATCTTTTTTCCCCAGGCAAGTTAGTCTGTGCTTACAAATACCCTCCTGATTCATGGAGAAAAAACAAAACCATGCTCATATGACAGATTTAGGTTAGCAAACTTTGCATTTTCACTACACAGGACATTTTTGCACATGCATAAGCACATTTGGGGGAAAGGAAACCTACGAATTTTGCAGTAATTTAAGGAGGTGAGATTGGTCTGTACCATTTTAAGTCTTCAGTCTTATTTTCAAGCACACAGAATGTTAGTCACATCTCCAGCATCCATATTCCTCATTGAACCATTGTGTATTTGTAGGTTGTATCGCTATTGTTGAGTTTCTTTGAGTACATGCACACATTTGTGTGTTAGGATGCTCATCTTAAGTTTCTAATGAATGTATCTGTCTCTTAGTCTTAGTGTATCATATTTGGGTTACTTTGTATTTCTGGAATTCAGAATTTGTGTGGAAAAAGTACTCTCTCAGGGGTTACTTTTGGCATATATCCCATAACCCAGTTGGGAAGAAGTGGGTGTGCCATCTCTCTGAACTCAGTGTGTTTTGTAGGTTGGCTAGCTGTGCAGCGGTTGCAGAGCGGTCTTTGACATGCATTGTGTTCGCATTTGATTGAGTTATGCAGATGTGGTTAAGCCGTCTATTTGAAGAGCTGCGCGCAGGTGGGCAACATTTGTGGAAGAAGTTGGGCTGTCTCTAAGATCAGTGGACTTGATAGTTGCCCTGTTGTGCTGTTTTGGTTAAGCTGCCTCTTTCACATTTATTGAGTTTGCATATGTCCAGTCATGTTTTGGTGGCTAAACTATCTCTTTAAGGTGCAGTGCATATGTACATATTTAGTCAAGTAACAGTGGTGGAGCTATGGTATAACAGGATGTAGTCCAGTTACTTTTCAAGTTCATTTACGGATAAGTAACACCCCCATTTATCCGATTCAAAAGGTAGAATTATCAGGGGGTTGCAGACAGCCACGATGTGAAAGTTTACTGCTCCTGAAACCACAGATTTTCCACAAAAAGAGAACGAGTCAGAGCGTTCTTAGGCCCTGAAGATTTGGAACTCACTTCCACCGGAACTCCATCGAATCTTTTCCATCACTTTCAAAAAACGAAGTGAAAAAATCCAAGTAAAAAAGTTTCTGCCCTAAAAGGCCTTGGCTCCACTGCGTAATTACTGCCCTCTATTCTGATGCCCTGATTGACTACTACATTGTTGTTCACCTGGGAATCCCAGCATTAGCATGCTATGCACATATATTTAATGAATGTTCTTTTCCCACTACTATATCCTACCTACCCTAAATGTCAAGCGCTCCGATACCTGCTTGGGTTATGTTTGCGCTATACAAAACACAAAACTTTATAAATAAATAAAAGTGTGTTTGCATTTCACTTACTTAAGCAGTAAGGGCTGAGTTTTCACTCTCAGGCCAGTGTGCTTACAGGTTGTTTAGTTATGTAGCTGCGGTTAAGCGGTCTCTTTGACGTTTATTACGTTTGCGTATGGTGTACTTGTGCAGTGGTGGTTAAGTAATCTTTTTCTTTGTGGTGCTGTGTGTTTGCGTGCGGCCCAGTTGAGTCGTCTCCCTGAAGGCAGTGCGATTACGGGCTGTCCAGCTGCACAGTTGTGGCTAAGCTGTCTCTTTGAGATTCCTTTGGTTGCATACAAGAGAGTGAGTTTAAAACTCTTTCCAAATTAATGTTAATCTGAGTTTATGGACTTGCAAGTATAAATGAGGTGCCTGAGCAATGCCTCTTGCCGAGACAGCTGGTGGGATTTTAAGATTTAACCTTTAAGTGGGACTATAACCTGCCTGTTGTGTATGTGCTATCAGCTGTAGCTGTTTACCAGGTAAAATCAGTCGTGGTAACGTCTTACAGCAAAATATATTGCCTTTTTTTTTTTCAAAAACAAGACATAACACCCCAAAGAAGATTTAGTGAATTATATTACACAGCTACTCACAAATCCACAACTTACAACACAAAATAGCTTACTTAACGTCCTTGTGGGGTGAATTGGAACTAGGGATTCAGTGGCACTCATAAAATCACGTGTAATTTTATTCCAACTCAGAGTATAATCAGATGAGGTGCTCAAGGGGAGGGGAATCACCCTAACCCTCGAAAATGTAAGACTCTGAGGACGTTACTGGATTGTGACAACAGTCCTTGGCTCACGCATGCATCTAGTTTAACAGAATATTACAATGGGCTGGGGGTCGCATAACTAGTTACGTGACCCCCAGCTCATTGCAACTTTCTGTTAAACTGGATGCATAAGTTCGCCAGGGACTTCGGTCAGAACAAAATAGCTTATTATTAATCACATATGCGAAACCTGATGCATTTACCAATGCTTGTTATCTCTGCACTTCATGCGAGGAGATCTGTACAAATCACTGTCACGGTTTCATCCTGTGCTAGTTTCTGCACTAGCCACTGAACTGGCAAGCACTTTCTATTTTGGCGTACTGTAACACAAGCCCGAGTAATGTTGGTATTTAGGTATTTCAATAATGACAGACCAATGCAAATAATAATTGTCCTCATATAAATGGTAGCCACGAAGTACCACAGGGCGTCCCAAGTCCTAAACAGTTTTCAATGGCACACTGTTAAGAGACCAATAAGCCATTTTGCCCGAGTTTACTCTGAAGTACTGTTTGCCACCAGTTGAACATTCCCAGTTTGTATAATCCATGCCATACCACACACCTTTCAGGGAATAGATTACTGGAGTAGAAGCCCATCCTTGAAGATCAGGAGCGAATTGTCCACTGAGATATTTTTGGTAGTGCTAAGGTTATAAGCCTCAGTGAAATGCGTGGAGAGATGGCCAACTAGGGCCTACTTTTGTGCTGCCGAGTATGGAGTATGGAGTTGTGGGTGTACTTTTGGGAGAGCCTGGTTGTTAACACGTAAGTAATGACATAACAGGAGGATTTAAGAATGAACCCTACTCATAACATGGAAGAAACAAAGGAGAGGAAAGAACAGAGCCTTGACCAGTAGGACTCAAATGTGGGTCTTCCAACAAAGCCCTTTTGTGACACCCAATTTCTCTTTCAATTTCATTTTCACTTTCCACTGGAAGAGTGGAAACCTATGACTTGGCATCGGTTCTGGTTCGACTGGGTTACCATTTCTCAAGCTGAAAAGGAAATGCACTGATAGAATTGAATTGATGAGAAATGCTGCAATTTGAGTAACACTCCAGCAGCGCAACAGTATTATTCTCTGACAACTGGTCACCATCTCAGATTTCTGTCGAGATTCCTTTTTATCTGTGGCCATCAACATTTCTGTCACTTCATTAACTATGTATCACTTTACACCTTTTTATTTTTATAGTGTTTTTTTTTTTCTCGAACTGTTTTGTAAAACGTTTTTATTGTAAGGGTGAAGCTGTAGCTATCAAACATGAGGCAACAAATGTCCTGGTTAGCTATATTTATTTTATTATAAAAAAATAAAACAAATACTACCCACGCAATTAGGGGAGGATATCTATATTTTATGGGTGCATATGTAAATAAATGTGTTTACATAGCGTGCACCTAGCTGAAAAGGAGCAGCGATTTGTACATAGGCAAATACAAAGACACAATAAATCTGTGACTGGAGACAGAGCGAGAGAAAGTGAGTTCAGTCACATATCGATCAATCAGGCGGCTTTAAAATTATTTTTAGAACGGTGGTGTAGGTTTAGGAAGAGGTTACCCGAATGGATGTTTGAAGAGGCATGTTGATTTTCAGGAGGCTGTATAATATAGTAAAGAGTGTGACACCCATCAAATGAGGATTGTAGTTAGGATCCGTAAATGTGTGCGCGATATACAGGTAAGCAAACTTGTTGTAAGGAAAATTATTATTTACAAATACAAAATATAAATATATATTGAGGTATAAAATGGTCTCTGTATTTTTACTTTCTCTCTCCCTCTATCTAGTTTTGCCACATATCCTGGCTGTCCCCATATGAAACCTCAAACTCCTTCCTTCCCTCCACACATCCTTTTTATGGTCTGGCTTGACAGCACTGCTGTCACCAGACAATTATGTGGCCATCACTAGAGAGGGGCTTTAGCCCCGCCCACATTTTGAGAGCCAGGAGTACATGTTTTGCTTGGGCAGAAGTTGTGTGCTTCCACAAAAAATAGCTTGCCCTCCAAACAGCTGTGACACTTTTATTTATTTATCTAGCTGTCTGAGCTGGAACGTTCAGGGCCATGCATTGTAATGCTACTAGAGTGTCCCTCTACACTTTCTGGACAGTATTTCAAGTTGCAACCAGTAAGGCTTAGATGGAGCTTAACAACAAAGGATGGCACTTAAAGCTCAAGTAAGTTTAATTAAGGTCCTTACATAGCACATAAAATGCCATTTGCAGAACCCTCAAATTAAAAATATGTGGTAATGATATAGCTATTTGTAGGGCATACATATCACCCAAGAGTTATCCTGGTGCCCGCTGG
This sequence comes from Lissotriton vulgaris, assembly GCF_964263255.1. Lineage (NCBI taxonomy): Eukaryota > Metazoa > Chordata > Amphibia > Caudata > Salamandridae > Lissotriton > Lissotriton vulgaris. The sequence goes on along the minus strand of NC_141685.1, from coordinate 2,079,879,606 downwards.
GAGAGAGGGCGCCTGGGCTGCCTGGGGCCCATTAGAAGAGCCAGGTTTTCAGTTTCCCCCGAAATCAGGGATGGAGCTGTATGCTCTGATGTGGCATGAGAATGTGTTACAAGCTTTGGGGGTTAGGTAGGCAAAGGATCAACCACTGGCCTTGGCTAAGCGATGCAGGGGACGTGGGTGAGGAGAAGGCTGGAGGGGAGGTGTCTGGCAGGGGAGTGAAAAAGGATGCAGCTATTAAGGCATGCTGGGCCTTTGCTGTGTACTGATTTGTAAGAGTGTGTGTGGAGTTTGAAAAGGTATGCTTGGCAATAGCAAGCCAGTGGAAGTCTTGGAAGTGTTTAGATATTTGGGTGTGATGTAGTAGCTTGATTACAAGTCTTGCAGCTGCATTCTATATCACTTGGAGTCTTCTGGAGAGATGGGCAGTGATGCAGATGTAGTGTTTTGCCATGATTAAACCTGCTGGAGACGAGGGCTTGCATGATGGACCTGCACCTATTCAGGGAGAGCCACTTGAAAACGTCCCTGAACACTTGAGGGTGTGGTAGCAGGTGGAGCAGACTGGGTTGACTTGATTTGCCATTGCAAAGCTGCTGTCACTCACAACATCCAAGGTTCTGGCAGTTTTGAATGGGCAAGGGGGTTGTTCCGAGCTCAAAGGGCCACCAACCTGGAGAACAGAGTGAGGTATCTTTAAGGAAAAAGGACCGCTTCGGTCTTGTCACTGTTGTACTTCTGTAGTTTTGCTTAATCCAGTTTGCTGCACAAATATGCAGTTGATGAAGCTTGCCTGTGTGGTGGAGGTAGAGGATGGGTTGAGTGTAGTCCGCATGAGAGACTATGTTAAATCTATGATGTTGACGAGGGGGTTTGGGGGATCACAGAGATGTTGAAGACTGTAGAGCGCAGGGAGGAGCCTTAAAGAATGCCAAGGCAAACCGTGTTGGTGCGCCCCAAGAGGAAGGAGTTAGTCTATCGGAATAACAGGCCTTGAATTCCTGTCTCTTGGAGGCTCTGGATGAGGATGAGGTGGAAGATTGTGTCAACGGTACATACAGACCGATAGGGTGATTGTATTAAGTAATGATACAATCAATACGGATCACTTGTCACTTCTTGACCACTTTCCGATGCCTTCATATAAGGATTTTCATGCAATTGCTGCTGGGGTTTCCTCTGGTTCTCCCAGGGACCAGCTCCCTCATAAGTTCTGGAAGTTGTTTGGAGGTGAACCTTTTCCGCTTCTATACCAGATCTGTAGCCAATCTCGTGTCACAGCTGTAGTCCCAGATTGCTGGAAAATGGCAGTGGTGTCCCCTTTACTAATAAAGTTACCACTGGATCCGCATAACCCGGCCAATTACAGACCCATCTCCATGTCACCGTACCCGATTAAGATCCTAGAAAGGATAGTAACTAAATCCCTCTCCAAGTATGTCGAGGACAACCAGCTGCTGGACGAAGTCCAATTTGGGTTTCGACCCACACACGGGATTGAGAAGGCCTTGGTGGCGGTCCTGGATGACCCGAGAATGTGGGCAGACAGTGGTCAGACAGCCTTTTTAGTGCTGCTTGACATGCCGGCCGCGTTCCACACAGTTAATCACCAGATACTGATCAGTAGGCTGGAGGAACTGGGTATTGTGGGCAAGGCCCGAGACTGGATCTATTCTTATCTTTTGGATAGGCAGCATGCAGTGTTTCTGCCACCTTCCTTTTCTGAATACAGTGAGGTTAAACAAGGATTTCCTCAGGGCTCTGCCATCAGCAAGATTTTGTTCAATCTATACCGCTCATTGTTCTAATAAAATCGTTTGGAATCAATGTTATCAACTATGCGGATGACACTCAGCTCGTCTTCACTTTTGAGGGCAAAAATGCAGTGTCCATGGAAAAGTTTCATGACGGTCTACATTAAACGGCTGGCTGCTTGAAATTGAATTCCTTACAATTTAATCAGGACAAAACCGAAGGTTTGTGTTGTACGACAGGCCGCATTCAGCGCACTTTCCCTATAGAGTTTTGGCCTGGCCTGGCCCGACCAACAATTCTCTATTGCCTACCAAAACCGTGCGCAATCTAGGGGTCCTGATGGACAGTAACCTCCAGTTAGATTCCCAGGTGAATAAAATGGTGTGCACCTGTATGGCCTTACTTCAAGCTCTGTGTAAGATCCTCCCGTTTGTGCCAATGGCCACCAGACCTCAAGTAGTCCAGAGCATTGTGTTAAGCAGAATTGATTATTGTAATGTGCTGCTCTTGGGCGCTCCAGCCTCTCTGCTTGAGAAATTACAGAGAGTGCAGACAATGGCAGCTAAACTTGCATTAGACCAGCCATGGGGTGCGTCATCCTCTCTGACCCTCAGGGACCTCCATTGGTTACCAGTGTTACAAAGAATACAATTTAAAGCATTATGCATTGTCTATAAGTCAGAACATAAAATTGGGCCCAAGGTACTTCAGCGGAAATTCGTACGGTATGTGCCTGCTAGATCTTTACGTTCTTCCTCTGTACACCTTATATGTGTCCCCTCTGTTAAAGTGCGAACAGGAGGTAGATCCTTTAGCTTTACTGCCTCCAGACTCTGGAATGCTCTTCCCATGAAGCTTAGACAGCTGAACACCTTGTCCAGTTTTAGGAAGGAACTGAAAACCAGTCTGTTCCCCAGAGAGTAAACGCCGCCGATTCTGTTGCTCCCGCTGACCTGCAACCTAAGCGCCAGGATACCCTTTGGGTGACAGCTGCGCTTTTTAAGTGTACCTTACATTACAAAGGCTGCACAGAGGTTTAGAAGAATGATAGATGGTTTCCCCTTTGGACTTGATAAGGAATGATGCATATGTCACTGGAGAAGGCAATGAGGTCTGCCTCTGTGCAGTGTCTGGTTTGTAATCCGAATTGGGAAGGGAACAGGAGGTTGATCATGTTGAGGAAGTTTGCTAGCCGGGCTTGGAGATGTTTCTCCAGAACGTTGGCTTGGTAGGTGAGGAAGGAGATGGGAAATCAGTTGGCCAAGTGAGTCTGACAAAGGTTTTCTGGAGGTGTGGTAGTAAGGTGGTGTTATTACAGGAGTCCTGGGTAGCAGCAGTTGAGAGCAAATTGAGGGTGGGTGTGTAGTGCAGACAGGGATCTGAAGAGGCTCCCGAGTGGATGAAGCACATAGAGTTGGCATTTTCTGTTTTGTTGATAGCCAGATAGCAGGTCAGTGTGATTTAAGTGGTTTTGTTAATGGATTGTAGGACTTAAAGTGAGGCATGGTCTGTTTGTGGAGGGAAGCTGTTGTAGATGGCGTTGAATTTATTCATCAAGTAGAGGGAGAGATGTATGCCAATATCAAGACTTGATGGTCATAGCTTCTGGCAGGTGTGGGAACTCCTTGACGATCGAGAAGATTTCTACTGTGGTATTGGAGCTGTTTAGGATTCATTCTGCAAGGTCTTGTTTCTTGTTGGCTTTGAGGGGCTGGTGGTAGATGCAGCAGGCCAAGTAGTAGGAGTCTGTCGGAGTTGTTGTGGAAGGGACGTCAATGTCCTTCCATCTGCTTGAAGTGGTGCTTAGAGAGCCTGGAGTTCCTCAGTTTACCATGTAGAACGAGGCTTTGATGGAGGTGCTTGGGAGGTCTTCTGGTGAGCCAGAGAGTTCACAGACAAAGGTGTTCTGTTCGCTAAAGGTCGTAGTGGATCATGCTAGATCACGTTTGTCAGGTGTCGGAGGAGTTGGCAGTGGAGTTCGAGATTCAGATGTCTTCTGAGATTTTGTTCCATTGGCATTGGGAGATCTAGGTGCTGGTGGTTCTGGACTAGGTGGGCAGGTGTAGGTGGAAATTAATGAGGGAGTATTCCATCCATGTGAGTTGGGCGGGCTTGCCTACAGTAATGTAGGGGAAGTTTATGAGGATGGGGTTCAAAAAGGTGTCCGGCCATATGGATAGGGTCATTCGCATACAGGGGAAGTCTAAGTAGGTGAAGCTTCTCAAGAGGGTTGCGAACTTGGTAGTCAGTTCGGTCCGCTAGGAGGATGATGAGGTCGCAGAGTGGGGCGAAGGAGCAAGGGCCAGAAGGGTGATGAAGTCTAAGTGTGTAGAGCTAAAGTAGGATCTGTATCCGAAGGGGCGGTAAAGTAATGCTCCTCCAAGCCTAGTAGTGCTTGAGAGGGTAATTTTGAAAGTCATGTGTTCAAGTCTGTGAATGGTGTAAACTGAGGTGATGGAGCAGTTAAATCCATTGCTGCAGATAATCACGAGTTCTCCTCCAGGTCTGTAAGTTGGGAAATAGTCTGAACAATGTGGGCAGAAACACGCATGTCGTTCCATCGCAATCACTCTTGTCTTAACAATGCATAAGCGTGATTTATTTATTTATTTATTTGAACTTATAATGCGCAACAGCTACCCGCAGTGGGTTTCCCGGCACAAGGGATAGACTAAAGCAGAAAATAAGGACACAACAACAGTACCATGGACCATCTAAAGCGGCAGATAGATCTATTGAAAGAGTAGAGTTTTCAATTTTTTCCGAAAACAGAATAAGTCGGTCTCTGATTTCAAGGCGATAGGTAGCACGTTCCAGGATTTGGGGCCTAGATGGGAGAAGGACCGACCCCCATCTTTACAAGTTTGAATCGTGGAACAACAAAATCGCAGTTCGCAGAAGATGGCTTGTAAGGTTGGACAAGACTCAGTAGGCATTTTGGAGCCGAGCCCTGCTTCATTTTAAAAAGATAACACAGGGCTTTAAATTTAATGCGCTGGAGACCCTAAGCCAGTGTAGATCGCGAAGAGCCTGTGTGGCCGATGATCTCCTCGGGATGTTACAGAGAAGTCGGGGCGACGAGTTTTGTACAACCTGGAGTTTGTTAATGGTAGCAGCGTCGGCACCGAGGTAGAGGACATTACCATAGTCCAGGCGAGACGTTACTAACGCCTGGACAACGGTTCTCCTGGTGGCATGGGACACCATCCATAACATTTTCTGGAGCCATCTCAAGGTGGTAAAACAGATGGCGGCCACCTTAGTGGCCTGCTGCCTCATAGAGAGTTTGTCGTCTTTGAGAAATCCGAGGTTGCGAACCACAGAGACCGGCTGGGGGAGGGGTCCCATGTCACTGGGCCAGTGTTGCGGGCCCCAAAGATCTTTATGTTTCCCCAGAATGACGATCTCGGTCTTGTCACCGTTTAACTTGAGGAGATGCCTCTGCATCCACTCAGCTACACGTGACAATCCGGCCTTCAGGATCGATACACTGTTGCACTCACTGCTGGAAAGGGAGAAAACAATTTGGGTGTCTTCGGCGTATGAAAATATAGTCAGCCCAGCGTCCTCAGCGATGGTAGCCAGGGGTCTGACGTAGATGTTAAAGCAATGCGCGGTCTAGATGCTGAGATGGCCGAGGCCCAGGAACACGAAGGATGTGGAGAGGACGCGGTAAGGTAAGTGGGGCTGGGGTTTGGGTGTAGTTTTTAGGGCTCAGGTTGGGGGGTGGGGGTTGTTTTTTAGGGCTGGGTATTCAGGTTGCTTTTATGGTTCATGGGGGGGGTAATCTTTAGGGCTGAGGGGGGTCAGGGTAGTTTTTAGGGCCCATATAGAGGCTTGGGGTACCTTTTAGGGCTCAGGGGGAAGTAGAAGGTTTTAGGGCTTAGGTTAAAAAGAAATAGGCGAGAAGAACACTACACGAGAAACAGCTGCAGGCCAACCACTACAGCACGGTTTTATAGAGTGTGAGCACAGACCACTTCATCTGACTGGCAAGACTCTGGTGTGATAACTACACACAATACACAGTAATGCACACAAAACAAGACAGGTATGGGTTTGAGGCATTCTTTAGTTAATAGCTGATGTGCGTTTGATATAGTTACATGTCTCATCAGTCATAGGCTTTGTATATTGTAAAATGATGTATTTTATATGTGGAGGGCCTTCCTCCTCCCACCTTCATCCAGGACGTTCCTCACTGTGTCTTCGTAACAAACCCCACCTCCTCCTCCACCTGCTGCTCCCTGATCCTCCCATTGGGGCTGGAGAACCCCTAATCAGGGCTCCAAGCGAGCTTCCCGCTTTGCCTGCCATGCCGTGTCAGAGTTACACATCGTCAAAGCCAATAGGTGAGGCCTTATTGTGCTAGCTTGTGCATTCCAGACCTTCTTAGACCCGAGTTTACAAACAGTCCTACAAGGAAACATTCCGAATTGTCAACTTGCAAAATGTTTGTGAATTATGAATACACCGTATCATATTCGGAGTAGAGGTACCAGTTTGGCAGTATTTTACTTGCTTGGTTGGAAATTACACAAAGCCTTATTAAAGATTTTGAGAAAAAATAACGAAACACAACAATGAACAGTATTTTTATTCAAAAGAATGAAAAACTAAAAAACAGCAAATAAAAGAAACCATTTCTGATTTATTGTAGAGCTGTGTTAACTATTCCTAATTATGCTTGAAGTAAACTTAATACGTTACAGAAAACAAGCGTATTTGTGTATCTTAAAATGTTGGCCACAGATCCATGTTTTCTCTGGGGACACTAAACTTGAGCCATCCTCATTCCTACAGCGAAAGGTGGCCTGCAGCCATCTGTAGCTGCAGAAACTGTTTTCATTGCCACTGTTCACCAAAGAAAATAAACTGATGATTACATTTCTACATTTGGAGCTCCTTCAGAATACTATGTTTCTGAATCAATCTTTGTGATAGTAAAACAAAGGTTCACTTAAATGAAACTGTACAGATGTTTAAAATGGGATTGAATATGCAATCCAAAAGTCAATATTTGTTTGACTTGATAACCTTTTATCCTTCGAAAGTATTCCTTAGAACTTCATATTGAATACTTTAGCGCTCTAATTGTCCTTGGAGCACGGCTGACCAACTTACTGGGAATGAATCACTGTATCTCATCTAGACTGTGCCAATGAAAATCATCTAACAGCTGTATGCAGTCGTTTTTCCCTAAAAAGGACATTATTTTTTAAAAGCTTTGGTACACATTGCAACATACCGTTTGGATATTTCCAGCTTTGCTTTCTTGCTTGTTTTGTGGAACTGAAAAAGTTGGTTCTGTTTCTACACGTGAATGCAATTAATATCCCCTGCTGTAATACGGCACCCTGCATCTGAAGAGTTAGGATATTTTGCTTCTTCTTAACACATTACCGCCCTAACTTTCGATATGAAAACTGCAGCAGGGGGTTTGAGGCTTAGGAGAGAAACCAAATGGAGAGAAAATCCTTTTCAATACTTTAATCTGGAAGAAGCATGCCTTGCAGGTTTGCCGAATCAGTGACAACAGAAAGATTTACCAAGAAATCCATAATTTGTAACCTTTGAAAGTAAGAGGGAGAAATTTGTTATGGTGGTTTACATTGCAGATGTTCATGGATAATCTGCACCTTGTAGTGTCGATTTATCCTGCCAATTCACGGTTCCCAGCCTCAAACCAGTTGGGTATAATCGGCATATTTATGCAACATTAATCAAAATAAGCAATCAGGTGTGTCTTGGATAACAGAAACAATATTGAAAGCGCTAAGCCCTGGGCCTACCACACATACAACGCTGAGCTTCGGGTGGCGGTATTAGCGCTGCCTGCAAGCAATCAGGGATGGAAGGTTTGACTCCCTCTGGTACTGTATTTGGGAGTTTAGAGCTTGCTAAGCAGGATGTTATGATCAACGGTGCAAAGGCCATGGGCAGATACTACCCAGGTCAACTGTAAATTTTCCAGCACAGATGCTATAACTGATTTGCTACTTTAGTCGAGTCTGAGACCTGCCTGACTTCATCCAGTAATTTGTGTTCTTCAATAATTTTGCAGTTCTTCAAATAAATGCTCGTGGGTACCTTTGCAAGAGAAGACCATAGACTCCCCTGTAGTCAGCCATCACCTGGATCAGCTTTGGGCTTAATCAGACAAGTGGGGATGACTGCTCATTTCAAATGTACAAGAATCTTCTGCAACCAGGGGTTGGTTAATGGTGTCTCATTGCAGATGCTACTGGCACAGGTCTTTTTAATGCTTCATTCAAATATTAATTAAGGTATAGAATCAGGGTTTGAAGTAGAGATACAAACAGACCAGTAGGGCATTATAGTACAGTACCACAATAAGAGAAACAATGACCCACTTGGGAATCACCATTGAACACCCAACTTAAATATTCTCAACCTGCAAATATGTATAAAGATTCTATGGTACCCGAGCGAATCTAAGGAAGAATAAGTATGAGGAAGGGCTTAGCATGAAAGGCCTGGTGGGAGGGTACTATGGAGACAGACAGAGGAGAGAAGGAGTATGGAGTAGTGGGTAGGCTCCACCGAGTCAGAGTAGGGGTCATCTCTGAGACAGGAACACATTGAGGTCATTCAACCTTCACATTAAGTGCCAGCTGTGGTGACTATTGAGTCAGCCCGCAGCATTTAGGGTGGAGGTTATGGAAGGAAGAGGAGAGCCCACTGGGATGGGGAGGTAGCAGAGTGGATGAAAGATCCCCAAACACGGGAGAGTACTTCAAGATTATCATTACGTTTAAATGTGACTTGCTCATTTCTGGTCCCAATATGGAGCTAAACCAAACATTCCAAGCTGTTGGGAGTCAAAAGCGGTCAGTAGTGTTAAAAAAAAAAAAAAAAGGTTTTCGTTAGTGTGAGTGATGTGATCAGCCAACTAGGCTTTTGTGGTGTTAAGTCCATAATATTTGAGATGCTGTGGAGAGTGGCCAACTGGTTGAAGGGGTTATCATGAAGGAGCCATAGAATAGCCAGCTCTTAAAAATAAAGGCTTGGTGAGCATTGGTTTTTTTTAAACTCTTTTTATTAACATAGTAATCATAGCAGGTGACTTCAGCAGTTTAACATTTGGCAATATAACTTTCCAAACGCACAGAATATGGAATACAAAATTTGTATAATGGATCATGGGGATTCCAGCGCCTCTACTTCTGTAGGACATATCGGGGTCATGCAAATATCTCCACGGTGTCAGTTCCAGGCCTCCCATACCTACCCACTTCTCAGGGCAACCTCTGGTTACATAGACAGACCTCTCCCATAAAATGCACCAATCCAAGTCCTCTTCCCATTTCACAACCAGGGGTGGCTGATTGGCTCCCCACAACTGTGCTATGTTTCGTTTCACAACCATACACGCCAACGTCACCCATTGTTTCCGGTATACATTCAGATCTGTGGGTTCCCTAACCGGTAGTATCTCCACCCCAAGGACATCTTGCAGAACCTCATGAATCTTCACCCAGTAGTCATGGACCCTCGTACAGTGCCACAAAATATGCATAGAGGTGCCAAGTTCCCCGCAGCCCCTCCGGCACTCTCCACTCGGCCCATGCGTACCAGACGTGGCCCCGTGACATATGACACATGCAAGATCTTCAGCTGCACTAGTCTGAGCCTCATCTGTATCACGACTCCTCTCTGAGAAGAGACCGCCTCCCTCCAGCCCTCATCGTCCAGCTCAAATCCCTCTTCACTCCAATGTGCCGAAAGGGATGTCAACGGGTGATTCATATTATTTACAAGCTTCCCATATATTTAAGAAATAGTCTTCTCTGGGAGGTGTCCGTCCAGCACCCGGTCTTCGAGAAGAGAAGTGTCGGGAAGCGCCATGCCTCTAGGGAAATGTGTAAGTAGAGCGTGCCTGACCTGGAGGTAACAGTAGTGTTCATGACCATGAAGGCTGTACTGCTGCTTGAGAGAATCAAATGTGTGCACTGTGTCCTTCCTCCATACGTCTTTGATCTGCGTGTTCCCAATAAGATCCCATTTGTCGAATCCCTTGGATGTCCACAAGCTTCCCAGCTTCTCTGAACTCCATAGGGGGGTGGCAAGTGTGAGTTCCCCTCCCATTCAAGATGTCTGTTGGCCGTGTGCCACACTTGCACAGCGCGTGCCATTGGTCCTGTCAGAGGAAATCGACAAGGCCTGGCATATAGAGCCCTGGTAGAGTCATTCCCTGGTGCCTGCCAGCGATCCATAGCGTAACCTGGATCCCCAGGGGGCCTGTAAATGACTTGGTTCACTGCCGCCAGCTGGGAGGCCCAATAGTATTTTCCTAAGTCTGGCAATTCTATCCAGGGAAGAGTAGGTTTAGAGAATGCTATTCGGGGTCTATCGTCCCAGAGCAGCCGCCTCTGAAGGGTCTCTATTTCTTTAAAATAAGATGCTGGTACCAGGTCCGTCGTGTTCTGGAGTGCATATAAGAATCGAGGAAGGGCTATCATCTTGAAAAGCACTGCTCTGCCCAGAAGGGAGAGTGGAAGAGCCTTCCAACGCTCCACATCTCTCTGAAGACGGGTCAGAGAGGGTTCCAAACTGTTAGTATACCTTGGTGAGCATTGTTAATTGAACCAGACATCCGTTTAACTACAAACAACTTAAGGTCAGTTTTAGATAATACAGTGTATTGAAATACCCCTAACAAATACAAGGGATACTTCAACTGACTGGTTTGTCAGTAGTTTCATTTGGATGTTTTAAAACTCACACAGCACATGACAATTAATTTGGGGTTAATTTTGTCTAGTTTTAACTACTATGTGTTTCAAGGTGCGTGTAGAGTTGAATCTATTTAAGAAACACAATATCAGAGAATCCGCCAAGGAGGTGTGAAAGAAGATGTTGAAAAGATGGGAAGACTTTTGTTTGCATTATATTAGCATGAGGTTTATTCAACACGGTCACGATTCTTCTAAACAAGAAGAGCATTCATGAGACCCAGGATGCAATAAACACATAAAGTACACTATTACAAACACAGGACATACAATCCCATATATGGCAAAACTAAGTGCAAAAACAATGCTGACTATTCCAGGGAGCAAGCATGAACTTTATACATGTAGCACATAACAAAAATGTGGGGCCTAGCCAAGAGCAAACCAGCAATAGATGTTCTTGTGCAATTTAGTGAATAAAACATTGGAAAATATCCTTCTTCTCCGCCAACTATACAGGCTTCTTTAAAAAAAGACAACAAAAAAAATAAACGACTAGCAAGAAGCTTTGGCATCCTCAGAAGGGAAGAGGTGATTTATAAAGTATTGGACCAAAACCAGGGCATTATGGAGAGTCATCACCTAGATAATGACTCTTGGAATGAACAACCTAAAATACAGTAAACCACCCAACCTCAAACAGAAGAAAATAGTAGAGGGGTTGTTGTCCAACGTCACACAACACTGACAAATGTTGAGCCATCTCTAAATAATTTAACAAGAAGGGATGTCTGCCCCAAAAACAGTAGTCTCATCAACCATACAGAGGACCCACAAAACCGGAGACAAGCAGCACAGGAGGATGTGATCACCCTGCCTACCACGTAAATCGGACCACTTAACACAGGGTCCAAATGAGAAATCCTAACAGAGGAAATCTACAGTCTCAATACAATGCATTCATTTTTTTGCTACCTTTTACTTTTTCTTCTTTAAATGTAAATTAATCTCCCTTAGACTATTTTCCTACCTTTTAAGCCCTTTCCCCTCTTCTCTAGACTTGTTTTAACATTTCTATACCCACTTCAAGGTTTTGAGCAGTGATCATCAGTACCTTTTATTTACATGAATTGCAACTACTAAATACACTCAATACATCTAAATTGAGTATGGAATTGATGCTTGGATACATTCAGACAGCCGCTCTATCACATTTCCTGGTCTCAAATTACAGGTTATTAGGGGGACAGGCTTGTTTACTCCCACAAACATATTAGCATGGGTTTCAGCATCGAGGGGGCCAGCATAGTTCAAAAATAGTGGATTAAAAAATGTGCCCACTTGGAGTTTCCAAACTTTGAAATGTAGGCCAGTGACCTGCCACTAAATGCTCCCTCCATGCTGTTCAAAAAGTTCAGCTCCTGGTTTACAGGATTTTCCCCCGAAGTTAAAGAGAGAATTAAATACAATTTAAAACTAATGGGTGCCACAGAAACGGACTCCGAGCTTGTATATTTGTTGACAAAGTGAAAATAGAATACTTGAAGACCAGTACACGGTCAAGTTACAGCTGAAACATTTTCCACTCTGGCACAGATTTTTCCCTCCACGTGACTAACTGCAAAGATAAACTGGATTTGGAATGTGCTTCTTGCCAAAGTCATGAACAGGAAAAGGTTGTTTTTAAAAGGGCACCAAGTAAAGTCCCCTTTGTCAAACTTTATATTCAAAACAGTTGAAGAATCCCCGAATCTTCCTTTACCATCTACCGAGCGCACAAATTCAGTAATATTTGGATAAACAGTATTCACCACTAGCTAGTATTTTTTCTACTTCTGGTTGGAGACAGCTTCGGCTGAGTTGCACAACCTTTACAATCAACACATACTGAGAAAGAAGTCAAACGTCAAGCCTACCAGCCATTTGTAAGAGGCATTTCACATACTCATAAGCCCACGTTTGAAGGGGCGGGTTTATTTTATGAGATCCATGAAGAGATTACACATAAGGAAGGATGTACTTATATGTACACACTACAGGTATGGCTAGAAGTTGCTGCCATCCTCTCTCCTTTCCCAATTCCCTTGCATGTGTCCTTTATTTATGCCATATCCCACTCAGCCCCATGTCCCCTCACTATGGAGGGTCTGGAGCAGAGACAGTAGCTTTCACTGTGTCGGCTTGCAGAGGCGCCTAGTTCACTTCCAGCTCAATGTGAAGCTCACAGTATGCAATGACAATCCCAAGTCTCACCGAGCCTGCCTGCCCTTATTTTCTTGCCAGGCTTTGCAGTAGATGTCCCTATCAATTAGCGAATCCGAGAGGAGAGGCAGAGACAAGAGGAAAGACCTACAGCAGTCCTCGGCAGCCACAGGGCACACGCTATGGCAATACCTTTATGTTTAAGTGAGGAAAAAAAGTGTTTAAGTTTTGGGCATGACTGCCATTATTATTGTTGCCCATCTGCTGCTTACAGGCCTCCAGTCGGAAGCGATGCTGCAAGCATGTCCAACTTTAGATGCAACTCTACAGGCAAAGTAGTGTTATGGCTGGATATTTTATAACTTACTTTGTCCCTCCCCCTTCTCCTGTTCCACCATGCTGGAGTGCAGCACATGCCCTCTTCTCAATAGACACTCTCACTTTCCTGCCCACCCTTCCCCATTGACTCTCTCTCCTACCGCACAATACTCCCACTGCTGACCATGGCCTCTCTCCCCAGTGTTTGCGCTCAGATCTGTGGCCATTCTTCCGAAAGCAAGTGAGCCTTGGGCATGGGGCATAAAGTGCAGATGTTTCGACTCATCCCTGTTCCTCTCTCCTTCCCTATGCTTCTCACACTTCTTCGACCAGTGCTCTTTTGGTCTCTAGAGTGCTTTTCTCTGTGGCGCGCACCTTATGTCATCAGTAGTGATCTCCCGCCCTAGGCGTACTCTTCTATCCACTAGGATACTCAACTGCGCCAGTGGTGCCCGGTGTCTCCAGCGTTCCTCTCCTGTGTGAGACTCCTTACTTATTACCATTGCTCCCTGCTCTCCATTTGCCGCTCTTTACCCATCCCAGTATTCCTCTGGTCCACATTGCTGCTCCTCTCTCAACCTAAACCTCCACCGGTTTTATTAGTGCGCATGTCTGCCTGTTGTACCCATGCCCTGTAAAGTGCTCCGTTCCACGATCTCAAGAGATTAATATGTTTCTGGGAAGTGGACACGCTGGATGGTCCAGGGAGAGGCAAACTGCCATTTCATGAGACACCTATTTAGTATGCACGTGATAGCAGAAATCCCTAATTAATCCCTAATTATGTCATTTCTGAAAAAGAAAAATCAGAAATAAAACCCGACAGTATTAAGGGCCACTGGGCCACGTTTTCACTGGCATAGACTGATGGATAAGGATGCCACAATAGACTTGGTGAAGCAGTCGTGAAAGGACAGTAGTCACTGTTTCATTGCTGTGATAAACCAGACATCCTCCATAAAGAGACTTATCCTTGAAACTCGCATTGCAGCAGGGTAACCTGGGAGCAATACATTTCTTAAAACTAGAGATTCCTGAAAACTTAGAAGTGTGATCTATATGCGTCTTTGCTCTAGGTCTGTATTTTACGGAGGTTTGAAAGATTCACATGGCAGAGTACAAATCTACCAGGCAGTTAAATGCGTCTCGCGAACTGTGGAAAAGTATGTCCTTGGAGGAAAAATATAAATAGCCCAAATACCATGAATTTCCCAGATTCATGGCTGCTGCTGACTGCTTGACACAAATCTTGCTTTCCGAAGAACTCTTGAACCGGTCTTCAAAACTGAAGCTGTAAAACCTCAACAGAGCCATTTGCACAAAAGACATTGGATTTCAGAAACAAACCACATCCTTTGCACCATCAACAGACTTTCGTTGCATTAAAAATACCCTTACAGGAATAACTAAAAGCTAATCCAAAAACCTACTTATTGATTCAGCCTCCAAGAATTCACAAGCAGTGGGAACTTTAATCTATGACTAAACTCTTCTGCACAGTGGCTGGGACCTCTCTGATCCCTGCACTAACGCTGCCCATAGCCACAGATCACGCTTCTCCAACAAGAGGCTCATGAGCTACTGGTAGAGCTGTGGCTACCTAGAACTAGTTCTCCTGTGTGCAGCCCGGACAACTAAATTAGAAGATTCGGCTTGGTTTAATATATGTATACCAAAATGGAAAACATGTATTAGAGGTACGAATATGTGTTTTTTAGAACCATTTTCAGAAGCTGATGGGTGGAGAAAAATGGCAGAATTTGCAAAACAATATTTGAAGCAGATATAGGAGTAATAAATCATGCGGTATTGGAGAGACTTAATACTCATTATCCTGGTGCTAGGGCAACTGCTGGTATCACTTATGTATTGTCCATGTAGAAGGCATTCCAGATTGACAAAAGCCTTTTTTACATTCGTGCTAACAACCCTGACTGATGCACTTAGATATTTTAAACAAGACCAATGTTCAAATAGGTTTCATTCAGAGTGCAAATTTGCAAAACTCTCCATCAGGATAACTGAGTTTTTGCAAATTTGTACTCTGAATGAAACTGGTTTGGATTCTGTGCTTGTTTAATATGCTTACCCTGTAGGAATGAGTCTTTGGGATGCTCCTGTAGTTACTATGTGCTGCACGGAGGTGGTCACTGCTGACAATCTTGCATGGGATGGCCAATTATGTAAGCGTGTCTGATATGGTCACTATTACAACACTAATAATATTAGTAACGCAGGATGATTTTCCATTAACATAAGTAGATCTTACTACAGAAAAGGTTGGAGACCCCAGCAATAGAAATTTCCTTTAATCGATGTCCACTGCAGTTGGCCTACATTGGCCCATTTTTACTCAACGTCCCTAACAGAAGTTCATGATTGACTGCTCCGGTTATCATTGCTTTGGGAATTGCCTCCGTCTGAAGAAAATTGTCCTTAATGGTTTAACTAATTACCACTAGTTATGTATGCACTACCAGCACTTTAAACTCTTGAAGAAAAAGTAAGGACATCTTTGGATAGTCCGTTTGTGATTCAGTTTCGAACTTATGGAAAATTAGCGATCGGGCTCACATTCACTATTAGTTGGCCCGTGACTGACTAAAAGAATCGACAATAAAAACTATTGGAGAGAATAAAAAATAATAGTGTGGTCGATCAGCATGGTTGCACCTGTATAGTAGTAAAATACAGCAATATTAGGAGTTCTGACAAATATTGGGCCTGGTACCACTGCACCTGCTGCACCATTGAAATCATGATCTTGTTGTCTGGAAGGTAACTGCACTTGTGATGGTCTGTTTAGGAATAAAATATAGAATCAATCGGTGCTTAGTGGGGTGCCTGGAGCTTTACTATTGAAATAATCACCCTAGTGCTTGCTAGACAACTGCACTTGTGACTGCCCGTTTGGTTGTAAAATATAGCAATATTAAGTGTTTAGGATTTCTGACAACTTTTGGGCCTGATGCCACTTTACCTGCTGCACCGTTCAAATCATCACCCTGTTACCTGAAAGGTAACTGCAATTTTGACTGCCTGTTTAGTCGTAAAATATAGCAATAGCAATATGCTCAGTGAGGTGTCTAGAGCTTATGTCCTGGGGTCACTGTACCTGCTGCACCATTGAAATCATAACCCTTTTGTCTGCACGGTAACTGCACTTGTGGCTGCCTGATAAGTTTTAAAACTGAGCAATAATCTGGGATAAGTGGGGTCCCTAGAGCTTTTGGTCTAGTAGTCAAATATAGCAATATGTGTTTAGAGGAGTTCTAACAACTTTTGAGCCCAGAGCGTACTGTATCTGCAACATTCAACCATGATCCTGTTGTCTGCAAGGTAAATGCACCTGTGGCTGCCTGTTTAGTAGTAAAATATCACCTAGCTCTTGTGTATTAACTTTATTTTTAGCATGCAATGTTTATTACAATATTTAGAATTTGTTCATAATGACCAATTACATCAAGTTGAAAGAAATCAATCCAATGATGCCTACAAAATGCAAAGAAAGGTATTGAGGCATGAACAGGAAATGCCACAAACGCCTAAGGCTAGAAAATCTGCTTCACACAACTAAAAAGCATTTTAGCATATGGTTAAAAGCGGTCTGCCTTTTCTGTGGGAAGAGATCTTACCTTGACAGTGAATGGGGCTTAGGCAGTGTGAACAGCTTTGGTAGAAGTATTGTAAATGTGTGCAGCCAGTGGAAGTTAACAAAAAAAAAAGCGAATGAATACAGTAATTCAGCAATGGGAACTTATAAGAGCCCCCTTTTTAGGTTTTGCCTCGCCAAAAAGATGCGCTCTGCGCATCTTTTTTGCGCAGGCAAAAACCTAATGAGAACTGTAGTGTGGGTTTGGGTCGGCCCTCGTCATTCATTGGCTGGCTCCATAAATGGAGCCTAGCCATTGGACGAGGGGCCTGTCCGTCAATGCCGGACCAGACACGGGGGCGTTCCCGAGATTCTTTGGCTTTTGCCGACGTCACGCGACGTCAGCCGAAAGCCGGGAACGCCCCCGAATCCGGTCCGGCATTGAAGGCACCCGGAAGAAGTCCAGGTGAGTGCTTGCTTTAATTTCCCGCTGTTCCCACCCCCTCTCCTGCTCGCGTCTCCCGTCCCCGTTCCCGCCCCCCTCCCGCTGGTGACCGTGCTTTCCTCTACAATGCCCGTTCCCGCCCCCCTCCCGCTCTCCGTGTCTCCGGGCCCCCTTTCCCGCTCTACAATGCCCGTTCCCGCCCCCCGTGTCTCCGGGCCCCCTTTCCCGCTCTACAATGCCCGTTCCCGCCCCCAGCCGAGAGCTGAATTTCGCACTGTTTACCCCTAATCCGTGAGCCCGTTCATCCGCCCCCCCTCATGCTGTCCGCTTAACTCTTTTAACCCGGATTCGGACGGAGAGCACACGTGGAGTATGATACTGGTATCATTAGGCATAGACGGGTTCCAGTGATGTTTTGCGTGAGGTTTGGTACAAAAGGGGGTGGTGATGGGAGCAGCAGCGCAAGCTCTCCCCTGAAGTGAGGTGCAGCAGCTCCCCCTGCACTGAGCAGATGAGAGTTGCTTGGGGTGGGTGCCTTGCGGAGGGGTGGGGCTGCTAGTAGTATGTTTTGGAGACAGCTACTGAACCTAATCCTTGCAGACTGCCTCACCCTACTGCTTTCAGCGTCAACGCATTTCAGAACCACAGGGGTCAGTGTGGAACAAGGGCGTATTGCAGCCCCTGTGGCGCGAAGCGAGCCAAACTCTTCCGGTGCTCCACAAGTGTGTGTGGGGGGCACCTGTAAGCATGCTGAGATAGCTCGGTGGGTTACCGCACACTCTGCGCTGAGTTGAGTATAACGTATTAAATACAATCGTACTTAGTCAGCTTTTCTATCGACTGATGCCAACAGAAATCAGTACTGTTCAGATACTTTTAGCCTTTGTTAAGCATCTCCGAGAGCACTGCAACTTCATGAAAAGCAATTAATATTAACCGAGCAGCAGATAGAGAATGTCTCTATATTAATAAATGAAAGCAATCCAAGTCCAACAACTGATTTTGTCCCGGGTACCTAAAATCGTGATAAATAAGTCATCCTCTTTCAGGCCTATTTTTAAAAGTCGATTGTGCTAAAATAGCGCCTGACTCTGCCACCATCTGAAATTTATGAATTTATAGGTTTGTCAATGAAAGAAACTTCTCAGTTGCTTACTGCATCGGTTTGTGATGCGATGTTGTCTTTTTGCTCGTATTTGTAAAGCACATATATTGGTATGGCCTCGCAGCGCTGTGCGCTGACTGGAATATGCGTCTTGTATGTGAAGAGCTGTCAAAGCGCCATGTTCATCTTTCTGTAATTCGCGTTAACATTTTGCTAGAGTAGCTCACGGTGTCCATTAATGCGCCTCTAAGCGCTCTACTCACAATCAGTGTGAAACAATATAAACTTTGCTGCCCAGTGTAATCGTACGGTCAGGGTGGGGTGCTGACGCCGCTTTTAAAAGTGCGCCACAGTGCCTCATGCCCACGTGACTGGACGGGGGGTGCCGACACCCTCTGACAGGAGGAATCCCAATTCTAGGGTTTCTCAGACTATGCGGCATGGGAGGACAGTGTGCAGCTACCGCATGGGCGCCCTGCCTTGTTTACATAGTTACTCAAATGTTGTTGACAGATAAGAGCCGGAAGCCATTGCCGGTCTGCCAAATTGCATGCTTGTTGCAACACGGCAGTCCATGTAAGGCCTTCAGCGCTGTCTTTGCCCTCACACCATGATTACATTATATACATTGAGCAAACCTTACCTACCCGAGGAAGGAGGGCACTCAAATGCTGAAGTGCAAATCATTTCTTCTGTAGGTCTATCTATGTGTCTCATATTTCCTGGCTCTGTGTGTTGTATGCAGGCACTGGTGTTTGTGTGCGCGTGGTACAATGTTTATGTGGCATTTTCTATCAAAGTTAGGCTTTTAATAGCGTTGCATTCAATAGGTGTCACAGCTGTCTGTGCTAGATATTCCAGTTATCATCCTCAGAAGGATGAAATGCTGAGGATGCCAGTGACAGCAACAAACCCTTTATTCACAAAGCTATGGTGCCTTTCGAACAGTGAAGTACAGGCGTAGATTTGGTGTCTATAGCAATATTAAACATGTATGAGAGGCGTTTGGCTGTAGACAGGATATGTATGTGTGCTCACGAAAAGTTAGCAAACTGTTGCTGTGGTTGTAGAGGCACCGGGCAGCAAAATGTCACATTGAGATAGTTGCCTGGACCTTGTATCCGCACTGGGTTCAATCTCAACTTCCTATGCTCACCGAACTGTGACTACCATTTTTCTTGCCAGCCATTACACTACCCGTCTGCACTTCAAAATTGCATCCATAAACAACCTTCTTGATCTGTCAGTGGCGTTTGATAGAGTGGATGAGGCTTTAAGTGGAGCGCGTCCTGCCGGGGCTCATACCTGGGGGTAATTAAAAACGGACTTTGAAACGGGTCACTACCAGTCCCCTTAGGTGTGTCCATAACTTTACAGGGAAACACACTGATCTACTCCTCCTGAGCGATAACTGCACAAATACTTATGGTAATCCATGTCGGCCATGCAGTCCATTTTTACATTTCACGTTTTACTTCATCATGCATTCCCTAAGAGAATTTGCTTTCCCCAGATGTTGTGTTTCCGTATTTATTCCTACATTATATGACTCTTTTGTAGTGCATACTGTGAACCGATTCACCTCTAAGTTTTTGAGTGAGTTAAAGTTGCGGACGGGTGTATATGACAGAGCATGACTGAGAGCTCTGAAGTTGAGGCTGAAGGCAGCCCTAGTGGGTTACAGTTATTGTTAGTGGGTCGTAAGTGTGTTCAGGTCACATCACGTGCACATCCAAACCGTGGCCCCTCTGCAGAACACACATCTGGATCGTCCAATATGTGCCAATTGGGAAAAGGTGCGACGGAGGTGTACAGCTGTTGAAATATTGACGGTGGAAAAGTATAAGCAAATGAAGTGGTTACAGGTGAATGGGAGGTTCGTGTGGGGGAGGTGACGTAGAGATGATGAAAGGAAGTACATGCAGTAGGACAGAGTTAAAACACAGTTCCCAAAAATGTGAGATAAACTGAGGATCTGTAGAGAGTTTATTCAAAGTTGGAAGGGGGCGCGTGGTATTAACTGGGGCCCCCACCTTGCACATTTCCAAGCTGTGTGAATAACTTTTCTTCCAAGGCGAGCTTGCTAGTAAAATGTGAGCCTCTGTTGCCTACTTGCGACCCGGTTTAGTGTGTGCCTCTGTTGCCTGCTTGTGACCCGGTTTTGTGTGTGCCTCTGTTGCCTGCTTGTGACCCGGTTTTGTGTGTGCCCTTGTTGCCTGCTTGTGACCCGGTTTTGTGTGTGCCTCTGTTCCCTTCTTGTGATCCAGTTTTGTGTGTGTGTGTGTGGGTCAAATGCAATAGGTGTAGCATTTGAGAGAGATTAGGCTATTGGCTTTGTAAATGACAATGCCATTTATTTATGTTTTCAAAGCCAACACATAAATAAAAATTGTGTCATTTACAATGCCAATAGCTCTAACTTTTCCAAAGGCGAAACCGTTGCATTGTAAATGCTTGTTCAGATATATCAAATAGAAGAGATTTTACAAGTACAGCACAATTTCTGTGCAGGTGGAACCTAAACAAGCAGCAATCATCTCGGGACAAACACTGGTGTACAAAGTGTCTGTATTTGCCCTACGATTAAATGTCTGCAAGTCAAGAAATAGATACCCTCTCTTGGTAAATATGGCCCAAAGCTCACTGTGCAGATTTTTTTTTATAAAAAGTCTTCCTCGACACTACAACCGCAGGATAGACTTGCAACCAATTCCTCCAGCACTTCCTCCAAGAGTTTCACCATATAAAACGTACTTGTCTTCAATCTGCACCAAAGTACATTAAACATTATTTGGACAGAGTATTCCTCCTAACCAGAGTATATTTGTCCAGATTACCTGGGTTCCTCGTTTGAGGAACTCAAGCTGCAGCAGACTTTTTGGAAAAGCCAGACACCTTGCCTTACAATCTTACATAAAAACACGCAACCTTTTTAGTCTGCAGAAAAAGAGCCTTTTGCGGCAGGCACGGAGGCCGTCGGGCAAAGGAAGCATTTTAGACATCTTAAGTAATCAAACGCAATGGGTTTTATGCAAAAAATATATTTGTGGGAATTTTTCATTAGAGTCTAGTCAAAACATTTACTCTGATCCATTTTTATTTATTATTTTTGGCTGTATTTAGATCTTCTTGGTGGTTAGGTGAAATTTCTTTACCGGATAAGGACTGTATGGATATAATTCTGAATACTATATTACATACCTCTCTAATCATATTGAAGAAAGAGAAAATGAGCCACTCTAAAGAAACTCAATGCAAAAGCTGGTAGGGGTGCAACAGCATTCTGTTTGCATAGATCTGATTTACAGATGTCTTGGAAACAAGTAAAAACATTTATTCCGTATTAAAAACTGTTCTACCAATTTGAAGGTAAGAGGACTGTCGGTGTTTCGGGGCATTAACTGGTTTTTAGTTTCTGTACAACACTGCTATGGCCTTGTGGCCTGTGTACACCTTATGAAGGTACATCTTCAAAGGTGTTTTGCACATTTGTGGGTCTTAAGTTAATTGTAGATGCATTGATCCAATAGGTGAGAGTGATTTGACAGTGAGAATCATTAATCTATGCTGGAAGTGTAATAAAAAAATGTAATACCAATAGGATTTCTTTCACTGTTTTAAATATTTTAAAACGCATCTGATTTCTACTTATTTCATATTGCTTTTCTTAAAAGATTTTAATTGATTGAAACCAAAAATTGTGTCTTTTCATCTTACCTTTTACCTCACATTTTATATATATAAAAAAATAACTTTCAAGACAGACTCGAAAGGCAATGGAGAACATTGTGTTACTGGACACTAAATTTTGGAAAGGGGTAGCAAAGGTCTTAGGGAGTGGAACTCCACAGTGGATTACGTGATGCCTCAGGATAGATGGATGGTTTTTACAACGGGGCATTACAGACAACTTAGTAAAAATCCTGACGACTCTGCTTAAGCCAATAGGAGTCCACCAGGCCAGGAGACCTTTCCACTGCCTAAATAGTATGCAAACTGGTGTGACCATCGTTGGTTTACCCTTCTACAAGTCTTTAGAAAAAAGTAACTGTTGCTCGAATTTAAAAGGGGGTGTAAATAGCCCAAATCTATAAATAAGTAGAATGAGAAAGAACTTCATGTGGAAATATTCTTCCCTGGATGAAAGTGTGGTCTCGGAATACAAAGAATGGGAGGTTCACGCTTCATATTGGTTGTTGCATTCGTGGTTGATGTTGCTTAGGTAACTTTCAGACTCGTGGATGTGGATGATACTGTACTACGTAAAAATAGGTTTGCAGTACCCGCGAGGCATGGTTAACCACACTCTTAATGATAGGATATTGCTTGGGGAGAACTGTATTTTTTCCCTTAAAAAAAGATGGCAAACAATTTAAGTCTATATTATATTAATCCACTAGACAATTGTATCAATCTATTGTATTAGGTAAAAATGTTCAAAAATAATAAGGATGTTAAACTCCCTATAAAAACCAATAATAGAAAGCACTGTGAATAGACATGGATGTTGTATGCTTCTATGTGTTGTATTAACAACAATCAACATTCTGCTAGCCTAGAAATCTATGACCGTGCCTGTGGCTCTGTTAAGTACATCTCTTTGAGCATATAGGGAAGGAGAAGTTCTTATCGAGTACGAACTCGCTCATATGGTTTTGGAAAACCACTCTGTACAAAGAAATAGGAGAGGCAGACTTCCGCAATATATTGCTTGTAAAGGTGTTACTCTATTGTCTAAAACTAAAATAAAAAAAAGCCTGCAGCTTCCAGGCAGCGAGAATTGTGGGTACCCCCGAAAATGGGATAAATAAGCTATGATGATCAAAACATGCAATTAATAAATACAAAGCCCAAAAAATAACAGACAAGTTTAGGATTTTAAGTCACAATACAAAACCAGCACTACATGAATGTATTATAAAAGCATTTTTCCAACGTGCAGGAAACGACATTATTCTTAAATAAGCAGACACACGTAGACTGACACCCATATTAATGTTGTATGTAAAAATTATAACAAGGATGTGGGTCTATACAACGCAGGCTCGATATTAACTTATATGAATCTAATAAATGCCATATGGTCTATAGTTTTACTAACCACAGGACACATTGCCATTTAAATAACAATATGGGCTGATTGGTAATCATTTTGAACCGTGGTGGTGTCTATAAGGAATTACTAAGGAGGAAATAAGCATTCAAATTCAAATATATATTTGCAAAGCATGCAGCTACCTAAAAAGGTGCCCCGGCACTAGCGATGAGGGTGTCCACCAAGTTCAAGGACAAAGATCTGATCAGTAGGGGCTTGTTACGGAGTCCAAGAGAAACATTTTAATCCTCTTCCTGAAAACCGTTTTGGACAGGTAGTTTTGTAAAGCCAGAGGTAAGGAATGCTAGAGTTTGGCTGTCAAGTAGGGAAAGGAGCAGTCTCCTCTTCTGGATTTAACAATCCGAAGGGCTTTGGAACAGCTCAGCTTAAGATTATTCGAGTGAAGGGGTCCTGCCTGGAGAGCAAGATTAAAGCGCCACCTAAAGTGCAAAGAACACCTAGCGTTAAAGATTTTGAAAGCAAAAGTGGGGTGTCTTGAACTGAATACTTTTGTCCATTGGAAGCCAGTGAAGCGGACGCAGGTGATCCAAGCTAGGACGTTAGGGAGTAAGTTTAAGGATCAGTTGGGCAGTAGCATTCTGAATGATCTGTAGCCAATGTATACAATAGCATGGAAGTCCAAGATAGAGGCTATTTATTGGAATAGTCTAGCTTGGAAGTGATCATGGCATGCACTACGGTCTTCTGTTAAGCCACAGGAATAAAATGTATCATCCATCTCAAGAATCTGAGTGTCAAGAAACAGGAATTAGATAAGAGATTTTATTTGTTGTTCAAAGGTGAACTCTGCATCCCATGTAACCCCTAAGTTTCTGGCCACCAGGTGATACAAGGTGCATTGCTTATCTCAGGTGGCCACCACAGGTTTGAATAGGATATGTTCTGGGGACCAAAGAATCAGATTTTGGTCTTGTCGGAATTCAATTTCAGGAAGTTGGCATTCATCCAATGTAAAACTGAGTTAAGGCATGCACTGAGCGAGGTCAATGTGGAAGGGTCATTTTCATGAAAAGATAGGACCAACTGTGTATCCTCTGCATAGGAGACAACTAATTGCGAGATACTCCACAATATAGCCCAGGGGTGACATGGGCGGCAGACCCGAGAGCAGAGGACGGCCCAGGACCAGGGTTCGATTCCCGGCGCAGCAGGTTTCTGGACCAGGGTCAGCGGACTCGATAATTCCCTCGCCTCGGTGCCCACTCTGATCAGCGATCACACTCGGCAACTCTGGGCATTAGCTTGCCTCATCTTCACTAACGGCCCCACCAGACCGCCGGGGATGTGAAGGACTGGGTTCTTTTGGACCCAGCGGTGCCAGGGCACAACACCTGAAACCTTCGTGGGTAACCTGTTCCGGCGTACAAGTCACAGAGACACGGGACACTTCCTTCGGCGTCAAAGAGTCAAGGTTTATTTACTGCAGGGAACACAGAAGTCACAGGAAGTACATCGAGTGTAGTTCGGGGAGACTGCTTCAAATTGGTTATGTGGATCGCTCCTTTTATACAGTTTTTACCCATAGGCTAACATTGAACACAAAGGTTTACAACTCAGTTCCCACATCTAGCTCCCTGAGGGGTCGTTTTGGTCGCTTTGAAACATGCAAGGTCCGGAACATAAGTGCGGAAACATTTGGCGGTTCCCAACTGTAAAAACCCATCTTCCCACCATTAGCAAATTCCAATCAGCAATCAAGTAGATCGAAACAGGAACGAAGACAGGTGCAGAGGAAGACGGAGACAGTGGGGAGATCGGAAAGGGTGTAAAAGGGGAGGTGTCGGGAAGCACGAGATACAGGCATCAAAGGGACGTGCCTAATGAGATGCACGGCTGAGACAATAAGCCCGTGCGGCAAGATGAGCCTCGAGCGGCGCCACCTGCCTCACAGTAGCAACCCCCTCGTCATAAAGACACTTTCAATGGACATGTGTCTTCCGCAAGTATCTTGGGAGTCCCAGGGTCGCGAAGCGGACAGCGTCCGTTCGCTGACTACTTGAGGGCAAGAGACAAAATGGATGCCGTATCTAAGATGGAACCCGTGGGTACAGATGAAAAGCCCACGTTACAAACGAACGGTTTGAGTTAGCACAGCGAAACTGCGCACACTTGCTAAACTCGTCATTTGCGGTTCATAGATACTAGACTCGACCATATTCGTACGAGTCGGAAACACCACTTACAATTGTCACGGAACCTCAGACGCTCCTTTTGCCCTCATGTAGGCAAGCACTAGTCAGAATCATATTCGATATTCATCAGACCATCAAGATGTCGCTGTAGCATAACTCTGTCCGACCGAGTCCCCTTGATAACAGGTGGTTGTCTCATACACGTTGTAGCACAGAGGCCACATAAGGCAGGACCACACTGCAAACAAAGGCAACACGTGAACAGGAACACTACCACAACCCCGATGATCATCAGAATCTTCCAACCCCAAGTCGACATCAGGCCCCAAAACCAACCGAGTAGCGTCCAATCCCCTACATCCACGTGTATGGATTCGGAGATCTTATGCAACTTCGAGATGGCTTCATAGACAGTAGGAGCATTATCTGGAATGAAAATGCAACAGCTCGAATGGATCACTTTACATACCCCACCGCGATCTGCCAAGACGACATCTAAAACCATACGGTTTTGTAACGTCATAAGTCTCTCCGCCTGAAGTTCTGTGGTGATATTACCAAGGGCACTGGCAGTAACATTAGCTGTCGATTCTACCACTCGAGTCAAATGTCTCAGGTTCCTACTATTAACCATAGGTCCCCAAAACGGGAGGAAACCCTTGAAAAAGTCTCCTGCCTCTTGACCGGCAGTATCCTCTTCGCTAATTACGCCTCGTACAACTCTAGTCTTATGGTAATCGGCATCTACAGTAAACGTCGGAGGCAACAGATTTGCAACAAAACATGAGCCCATGAAGTCTGAGGGCAACCATGTATATGCACGATCATGACAGATGAAGTACGTACCCTTGGCAGCCAGAAACACAGGGGTCGGGGACATTGGCAGAACGTAACTTTCAATGCAAGCACTTACTCCAAGTGAGGCTTGCGAACCACGACCCACAAGACAAGGATTACCAGTGTGGGGTACGACCCATATTGGACACGAGCTTTTAAGCTGCTTTTCATTAGTGAACATACTATATTCCCCTCTACTCAGGACCCTATAGGCTTGTACCTCTTCCTTAGGGATGAGAAAAGCATCATGGATCTCATCTTCCAAATCCTGTATTGCCATCGATAACACCCACTGGTACGAGGTAGGACCAGGTTTGGGGGAACGTTGTTCTGGAATGGGGTGGAAACCTAGTGCGCTTCGAAGCATTGTTTGGTATGCTCGAGCTGACCCTTGGGAACTATACGGTAACACCAGATATGGAATTCCCTTACCCGTAGTATGTGGCATCAACCCACACACCCAACAATTAGTAGTGTTAACCACTAACTGATGCTGATGGAGGAGCTGGATAAAGGAATTGTTGCGGAATTCTACACGTCTAGCCTGTTCGTGTTCCGGTAAAATGTGAAAGGAATGGGGAGAAGCAGTAGTAACAGTAAGAGTAAGATTAGGGTAAGGAGTAGGAGTAGGGGTAGGAAGTAAAAAGTAAGACATAGCGTAATACACCCCACCCGCCAAGAATGCAGAAGCAGTTAAGAACAATACAAACAATTGGAATACAAAACATTTAGTACGACTGAGTTTCTGCAGTTTGACTCTATATGCCTGAGCTCCTTCCAAATCATTCAGCTTCGAAAATGCCATTTCCCTACGACCGTCCGCAACGTTTCTTGACGCACTTCGTTCTGTGCAGCAATAGTCAATCCCCAGGAGTTCCTAGGAACCGACGGCCTCTAACCTAGCGTCAAGACCTACTGTCCAGAAGGAAGTACGCGCGCGGCCCTACGGCCCTCAACACACAATATGTATTTATTTAGCACAATAATTCAGCTGTGGAAGGAAAAAGATTCAAGGAAGAAGCTTGATGTATGTACAAAACAAGTTTCAACGATACGAATGTTCAAAGTTGATCAGGGGAAACGAGGATATTACAGTTATCAATTTCAGCAAAGCAAGAAAAAAACTTTATTTGTCCTTAGTGTGAGAACGCAAAGAATATCGATGTTTCCCGGGACGTGTCTGCTCGTCGAACAAAGGATCCGTTGAAGAGGCAGCGTCCTGCTGATCAGTTTGTTGATTTGGTCTTGAGTCTTTTGCTGACAATGTTCCAACAGTGGCTTTCTGCTGCGCTGAGTGTTCACCAACAAGCTGTGCGTCGCTAAAAGGTACAAACGCCGGCAATGTCTCTGCTTCTGTTGACGCAATGCCTTTCCTCACCCACGGGTCTGCCGGTAAAGGAATAGGGACTCGTTTACAATGGGTAGCATGTACCCAATTCTTCCGCCCCTCAAGACGAACGGCAGTCCTCGTGGCCAGGAGCACCTGGTGAGGTCCAACAAAACGGGGGTCCAGATTCTTCTTGCGTGAGAAATTACGGGTGACAACCCAATCACCGGGCTGGAGCTGGTGGCCTGGACCCTCCGTCTGCGTCGGCAAGGCGTCGTAAACCTGTTGATGAATTAACCTCAGTTTAGCAGTCAAGTCATGTAAGTAGTCAATCAACATCGGATACTCAAGATCAACGAATATACCTGGCCTAGGAACCCCCCACACATTCGCAGGACGGCCGAACACTATTTCATAGGGACTAAGCCCTATTCGGGAGTGTACAGTCGCCCTAGTTGACAGTAATGCTAGAGGCAAAGCGTCAGGCCACGAAAGTCCAGTCGTAGCCTGAATCTTCGCTAGCTTTAGCTTAAGGGTACCATTGTACCCTTCAACCAATCCAGCTGACTGAGGATGATTGGCGCTATGGAATTTCTGATTAATTCCAAGGCCCTTACACACATTCTTCATCACACTTCCGACAAACTCACTTCCGTTATCTGACCACACGACTCTAGGCATTCCATACCGAGGAAAGTATTCCTTCAGTAGGATTTTCGCAGTAGACAAAGCAGTATTGTCTTTGAGGGGATAGGCCTCGATCCATCGGGAGAATGCGCAAACCACAACCAAAACATATTTCAAGTTATTGCATCGCTCCATATGGATGAAGTCCAATTGAATCACCTCAAAGGGATACGAAGGAGGAGCAAAACTGCCAGGGGGAGTTGGGGTTCCTTTGCCAGGATTGTACATTATACACACCATACAATTCTTCACCAGACGTTCAGCACACTTTGTAATGCCATCATTCTTCCATACAGGCGACAACAACTTGCAAATGCCTTTCGCGCTGATATGTGCTAACCCATGTGCCATTGTCACAACGGCCAGCACATACGCATCAGGCAACATCCATCTTTTCTGATCCGACAAATCAATCCAACAACCATTCACATCCAACTTTCCCGTGCTTTCTTTCCACTTCATCTTTTCCGTGTCGGTGGCCTCATTCTGAATCGCTTTCACGCTCTCTATAGTATTCTCACACATACTCGATTCTGTAGGCCACCTAACCGAACTCGTCACATACATTCGAGTGCTAAGGTTCCGGGCAGTCTCCTTAGCAATCTCATCTGCAAACGCGTTACCACGACCAACATCATCCGTTACTTTACGATGCGCACTACACTTAACAATCGCAACTTGAGCAGGCAAAGTCAATGCATCCAAAAGATCATTCACAAGCTGGCCATGCTGTATTTTCGTGCCGTGTGACGTGAAGAAACCACGCTCTCGCCACAATCGTCCAAAGCTATGCGCTACACCGAAAGCGTACTGGCTATCGGTGTACACATTCACACGTTTCCCTTTCGCTAATACACATGCTCTAGTAAGAGCAATCAGCTCTGCAGCTTGGGCAGAATTCTGATTCAATCTCGCAGTCTCAACAACAGTATTCAACGTCACAACAGCATAAGCAGTAGTCACATCACCATTCGGCAACTTAAAACATGACCCATCCACATACAAAGTGCCGTCAGGGTCTTCCAAGGGGGTGTTTTTAAGGTCCACTCGACCTTTTGTTTCCTCTTCTGTACGCAAGTAGCAGTCATGTTCTGTTACTTGATCTGACTCTGCACTAATCGGTAACAAAGTTGCCGGATTCAGGACATTACAACGTTTTATTTGAATGTGGCTTGCCAAAAGCGTCAATTCGTACCCAGACAACCTCGCACTCGTCAAGTGCTGAGTTTTCGTTCGATTCAAAAGAGTATCGACTGCATGCGGAACCATCACCGTAAGCATATTATCCATGACCAATCCTGCTGATTGTCGGATGGAGACCGCAGCTGCCGCAGTTGCTCTCAAACAACTCGGCAATGCTCTAGCTACCGGGTCTAAGGTCGAGGAAAAATATGCACATGGACGTTGCTTACCACCAAAAGGTTGCGTTAAGACACTCAACGCACAGCCTTCTCTCTCGTGAACATATAACGTAAACGGCTTACTGTAGTCAGGGGTACCTAACACAGGAGCCGAACACAATGAATCACGTAATTCAGAAAAACTTTTCTGACATTCTTCCGTCCATGGTAAAGGAGTTGAAACATCCTTGCACGTAAGAGCCACCAATGGTTTCGCTAGCAATGAAAAATTTGGAATCCACTGCCTACAGTACGACGTGATACCTAGAAAGGCACGCACGTCTCTTTGGGTTTTTGGCACAGCCATTCGCGCAATTGCTGCAATTCTCTCTGGGGTCAATCTCCTTCCCTCCTTTGACAATAAGTGACCTAGATAGGTTACTTCTTGACAACAATATTGGAGTTTAGAAGGTGACACCTTGTGATTTAACTCACAGAGATGTTGCAGCAACGATACCGTAGCAATTTTGCAAATGTCCTGAGTATCAGCAGCCACCAATAAGTCGTCGACATATTGAATTAAGGCCGCACCAACCGGCAACCGAAACGCATCCAGTTGTCCCTTCAAGGCTTGACTGTAAATCGACGGACTTTCACAGTAGCCTTGAGGAGCGCGTTTGAACCGGAAGCTACGTCCACCAAGAGAGAAACCGAAAAGGTCCCTGCTCTCTTCGGCGATCGGGATACTGAAAAAGGCGTTTTTCAAATCAATCACCGAAAACCATGATGCAGTAGCTGGAATCAGAGTCAGTAGCGCCGTGATGTCAGGCACAACAGGGAATTGAGGAACCACAATTTTATTCACCTCCCGTAAATCGATAACAAAACGATAAACAGGCGGTTTGGTAGAATCAGTACGTTTAAGAATGGGCAGTACAGGGCTATTGCACACGTTTCCCCGAGTCTCCTCAATAACATCTTTCTCGATCAAGTCATAGATGATCGCTAACAAAGCACGTTCACCATCAAGGGAGATACGGTATTGGGGAATACGCGGCAACCGCACATTCGATTTCAACTGAACAACATAAGGGGAGATATCAAGTAGGCCCACATCGTTTGGACCCGTCGCCCACAAAGACGCAGGAAGAGAATCCAATTCCGGTGGAAGCTTATCGAGGGACAAATACATGGGAGAGACTACTTTCTCCCCAAACGTAAGCTTTACACCCGCAGGAGAACAATACAAAGTTGCATACAAGCGTTTAAGCAAATCCAGACCCAAAAGATTTTCGCCACAACCAGTGGTCAAAATCAACGGAGCTTCGAGCTCACGTGGCCCAATTTTAAGGGGCAAAGGGCGTGAAACTGGATTGCTAACGGGGGCGCCAGAGAATCCAACGGATACATTTGTTAAGCCAGACAAAGGTGCGCCAGGGAGTTTCGAATGCATAATGGAACTTTTCGCTGCACCAGTGTCCAACAGAAAAGGCTCAACGACGCCCGATGTAGCAACTGCGACGTAAGGCCCTCTCTGATCAACCGGAACTGATACCACTCCCTCTCCTTGTCTTTGGCTGTCCTAGTAATTACTGTCGTCAGTTCCCTGATCGACGTAATAATCGTCTACATTGTACTGCGCAGATCGTCCTTGCGATGATCCACGTTGGTCGAAACAGTTATTAGAATTTGATGAGCTGTCAGAGCGGTCGTTCTGAGCACCACGACCTCTACCACGTGATGCATTCTGTGAACCACCACGGCCTCCTCTAGACGAATTACCACTATTACGATCATTTAAAGCAGGACAATCAAATTTAATGTGTCCCTCCTGTCTACAATAAGCACATTGATTGTACCCCAACGAAGATCTGTTGAAAGAGGAATCATTACGCGACTGCGATCGATTCAATTGCGACTGCGATCTATTCTGCTGAGACGCATTCTGATTAGAACGCGGCGGATATGCTTGTTGCAACAACACTTTAGTTTTCAGCTCTTTTGTCTTTTTATCAGCTCGGTCATTTTCTTCTTTCTCTCTATTTTCATAATATTGTGCCGTAGCCAGAATCTGAGCTGAGGTAGAAACGGCCCACGCACTTTCTGAATTCTTCAATTTATTGCACAAATCGGGCAATAAGTTCGATACAAATTTATCCACAAACAGCCGTTGTCCACCCTCAGTACCCATATCCTGTCCACTATGATCAACAAATGTTTCCTCAAACCTCGTAAAGAAGTCTGAAACACTCTCATCTTTCTTTTGCTTACAGGCTGACAACTTGTCCCAATTTACCCTCATGGCTGGCATAAGCGTTTTCATTAATGTAATGATTCGCTGGGGAAGAAGTGCAATCAACTGATCGGGTTTAGCAGCAGCCACTTGTCCAGCGTCTGCCGCTGTAATGGCAGCCCAATCACCACCTAATTCATTTGTGTGATCTTGATGACGAATCTTGGCCCATACCGGTTGCGGTACGACATTGCCAAACAACATGTCAATATCGGCAAGATTCATTACCGTAGCATCCACAAGCTGCGATAATTCTTTGTAATACCCCGCAGGATTTTTGCGAGGATCAGGCAAAGTTTGTTTCACCTGAAGCACTTCCGATCGTTTCCATGGGAGATGTATCCATACTCTCTGGAAATGTGCCGCTATTATGTTGTTAACATCAGTATTATCAGCAGGTACCCAAACCGGCGGAACTTCACGCATAGGGTATTGGCCAGACTCAGCTTGTTGGCGTTCAAGATCCTCAACAAACAGTGCGCGAGGAATAGGAGCAAGGCGATAAGACAGCAACTGCTCAATAGCTCGTCGGACATTAGTATCGACTATCAGTCCAGTTGCGAACTGAAGCCGAAGATTAGACAGGGCGGTCAGCACCTCGTCAGGCGCAACAGCCGCTATCTGATCATGTAGGAGTTTACACATTTCGTCAAACACATATCTCTGAGTCGGTATGTTGAATTGACTAAATGTTTCAAGAATGACTCGGGGTGGATTTCTTTGCGGATTGTCCATCCAACCCATCGCCATATTGTATAGCGCAGCGCGTTCCCTATTACCGGGAAGCTGACTACGTCTCTGAGGACCATCAGAACCAGCGGACCCAAAGACAGGTCCGAGCGACTGGAAAAAATTTGTCGCAATGGGAGAACTGCGATTACGAGTAGAGGGACAAGAGTAAGACACAGGACTAACAAGAGGAGGAATAGAAGCGTTAGCAACAACAGGGGTTAACAACACAGGAGCAGTAGCGTGAGTAGGAGTATGTGGAAGCGGAGGAGCAGTAGGAATAGAAACAGGCACAGGAGCAGGAACAGTCGGAAGAGCGGGTGCAGGTTGAGGAACGGGTGGAGGAATAACAGGTGGAAGAACAGGTACGGCAGGGACCACAGGAGCTGCGGCACCCTGTACGTACGGAGGTGGCGACTTCATAAGATAGGACATTAAAGGATCCTCAACTGCCTCTTCCTTCTTATCCAACTCCGTAGGCAAAGCAGGATAACATTTATCTATGGTCATACGTTGCAACCTCTCAAACACTTCCTTATCCTTATCCTCCTTATCACGCTGAAACTGCTCAGCTTTCTTCACAATGGTAGCAACATTATCTCGCTCACTACGTTTATTCTGTCTGATCTCTTTCTGTCGGGCTTCTTTGCGCCACAACCGAAAGGCATCAAACATGGCCGGCCTAGATTTACGTTCGAACAACTTAATTTCCAAATTATCTAAGATCGACGCTTCGAAGCTACCGTGAGGTGGCCAACGAAGATCGCCGTCTTTCTTTGTATATTTTATCCAATAATCGTTAAAAGCAATCGGGCCTAGCCCATGTTTGCTATATAAGTCATAAGTAGGAGTTCCAACCGGAGGTATCGGACACGAGTCCTCCAGCAGGGAATCCGCACCACAAGGTCTACAACAACTGAACAAAGTACTACGACCAGGCATCTTGCACACTAGCCGAGTTTCACAAACTTCAAGGGTTACGGGATTTACCAAGTCCCAGCAAGAACAAAACCCTCGGTCTTTGGCGGCTGCAGTCGTCAAACAAATACAACAACAAAGTACGCTAGCAAAGTGTCACCGACAAAAACACTCACACAGCGTGTACAACAAAAACCACTAGTGTTTACAACAAAGACACTCGCTGAAGTGTCTACAACAAAAACACTCGCTAAAGTGTTTACAACCAAGGATTCTGGGAGCGACCCACAAATACTTAACTCAAAGATCAACGGCGTCCTCAGGAAGGCCCGTCTATCGTCTCGCTATACCAAGGTCTACGCCAGGCGCCAAAACAGGTCTACAGTCAGGGCAGCAGTCCGTCGCAGCCGTCAGGAGGCGGGAATCTTCGCGGGAAAAGTCTTCGGGCCACTTATTTCGACAACAGGATCGATGAAGCGGGGTGCACCTTCCCTCGGAGATTTCACACGAAGTTCCTCACGATCGTCGGGCTTGGACCGGTACCACTGATGCAGCCCCACGTTGGGCGCCAACTGAAGGACTGGGTTCTTTTGGACCCAGCGGTGCCAGGGCACAACACCTGAAACCTTCGTGGGTAACCTGTTCCGGCGTACAAGTCACAGAGACACGGGACACTTCCTTCGGCGTCAAAGAGTCAAGGTTTATTTACTGCAGGGAACACAGAAGTCACAGGAAGTACATCGAGTGTAGTTCGGGGAGACTGCTTCAAATTGGTTATGTGGATCGCTCCTTTTATACAGTTTTTACCCATAGGCTAACATTGAACACAAAGGTTTACAACTCAGTTCCCACATCTAGCTCCCTGAGGGGTCGTTTTGGTCGCTTTGAAACATGCAAGGTCCGGAACATAAGTGCGGAAACATTTGGCGGTTCCCAACTGTAAAAACCCATCTTCCCACCATTAGCAAATTCCAATCAGCAATCAAGTAGATCGAAACAGGAACGAAGACAGGTGCAGAGGAAGACGGAGACAGTGGGGAGATCGGAAAGGGTGTAAAAGGGGAGGTGTCGGGAAGCACGAGATACAGGCATCAAAGGGACGTGCCTAATGAGATGCACGGCTGAGACAATAAGCCCGTGCGGCAAGATGAGCCTCGAGCGGCGCCACCTGCCTCACAGTAGCAACCCCCTCGTCATAAAGACACTTTCAATGGACATGTGTCTTCCGCAAGTATCTTGGGAGTCCCAGGGTCGCGAAGCGGACAGCGTCCGTTCGCTGACTACTTGAGGGCAAGAGACAAAATGGATGCCGTATCTAAGATGGAACCCGTGGGTACAGATGAAAAGCCCACGTTACAAACGAACGGTTTGAGTTAGCACAGCGAAACTGCGCACACTTGCTAAACTCGTCATTTGCGGTTCATAGATACTAGACTCGACCATATTCGTACGAGTCGGAAACACCACTTACAATTGTCACGGAACCTCAGATGCCTGGTCTCACCCTGGAGATACCCATTAAGGGACCATCTCTCAGGGAAGCCAGGAAGGGTTTTGCAGCGGTCGAAGCGCCTTGGGACCCTACGGGTAAGTAGTGCGCTATATAAATGCCTATACATTTACATTTACATACTAAAAAGGGTAGAGTTGAACGCCAAGTCCGAGGTACTCAACAGTTTAAAGGCTTAGCTGCAGAAGTAAAAGGAGGAAGGGAAATGACCGAGTGTGGTTACAGATAAAGGACTTGAACCAAGCGAAGGCGCAACCCGTTAAGCCAAAACCTTCTAGACCTCAAAGCAGAATCGCACAAGAGACTGCATCAAAGGCTGTCGAGAGATCCAAAAAAAATAGCATAACTGGGGAATCTTGATTCAGGTTCATTTTAATATGCTCAGAGACCGAGAGAAGAGCGGCCTCAGTACTGTAACTAGAACGAAAACCAGATTATGAATTATATAATAAGAGGTTTTACCCCAGGAAAGAGATAAGCAATCAGCTGACATTTTTTCCTGCCAGCTTTGCCATAGTTGGCAGCAAGGAAACCGTCCTGAAATTACTTAGATCTTAGGGTCGACAGAAGGCTTAAGACTTTTTAAGTAGGGGGAGTAGCATGGCCTACTTCCATCCAGAGGGGACTATTGCCGGGCAAATAACCAATGGAGCACGTTACTTACCCAGGAATACATTACAGATATAGCCTGATTCAGAAGGGTCATTAGCATTGAGTAAGCAATGGTTCTTTATGCAAATGTACATTAATGAACCATTCTAAAATGTGGATATTAAATTTGTTAAATGCCATACATAAAACAGAGGTTATATAGGTTAGCAGGTTGCAGATCTTGTCGCAGCTGTAAACATAACAAATGGATGTGTTAAAAACATTTCCATGCCAAAATGGTGACATTGCGACAGAAAACCTAAACACACTGCTTCGCGAAATACCTGTGCAACATTATGGAGTAAACAAGTTGTTCTTCTGGTGGGGGTGAGGGGATATCTTTAGATGGGGATATCTTTAGATGGGGACATGAAAATGTCACAGTAGGATTTTCAAGAGTGCCATAAAGAATAAAATGTTTAAGTCAATGTAAGATATGGCACTTGTGTCAATCCAATAGTAAGATCGGCGCCAGAGTCCTACACGTTTAGAACCTTCATTATAAGCCACAAGTGAGCTTGGTCATTAACTAGAACATAGGACAATCATGAACCTGCTATGCTCACATTCTTTTATTCAGTGGATAAGAAACCGCATTGCATGTACTAAGCATCTTGCATTCCAACTGTAGTGTAAAACAGTCCCTGCTCAGCCCCCTCACATTGAGACCCCCGAGATCTGTCTTTCTATAGTTTAACAATCTGCAGCTCCTCCCAAAGCCAGGCCACTGGCAGCATAGTGGGGAAAGCAGAACTGGTCTTCAGACCCAAGACGGCTGAAGGTCCCTGTAACTAGATAAACATTGAATTCTGAGCAGCCATGTAAGAAACTGAACATACATTAAACCTAACAATATAAAGAAGGGGTGTATAGTAGCTGGGAGGTGGGTGGAGGAAACAGAGGTGTAGAAGATGGATTTGCATTTCTCTCAAGCACACATTTGATACCTGGACAGAGATGTGGGCCAGCTCAGAGTGACACAGATGTTGCTACTGCAGCCACGGGGGACAAAGTCAGGGGCTTGGAAGCTGACCCAAAAAGGACACAAATGGTAGTCCAACTCGAGAAGAAAGAAGGTGGAGTTCTCAAACACATACATCATGCTGCAACCCACACACACCAAACTGTAGACCCTCAAGAGTTTTTGAAGGCACGGTTCTAAGGATGTTTGACTGCATATATATGATATGACACATGCCAATGACGTTGTAAGGTTTCAATTGTGAAAATAATCTCACCCTCATACTGAAGAAACACCTATTAAGCCCAGGTTATCGGCTTGTTTGGTAACCAGGGAAACTGGACCCAACATCAGGAGAATTTCTAGTTTAAATTCAATGAAACAGTCTGTACATCGAGCTGGAGCTACTCATAAAAATAAAAGATTTGCTCACCACCATGGCTAAACTCTCAAATGGGAAGGTCAAGGGGGAAGGAAACCTGCCTAATAAGCTACAAGTAAACATTTACCTCCAATAATTTATGGGACAACTCTGATCTATAAGAGTTCTGCAATTTTTTAATTGGACCACCAAATATATGTTGCCATCTTTTGGCTTCAGAATGCGACTCCTCACACCATGCAAATACTACCAACAAATATTTATTTCAGAAGTGATGACAATGCCTAACTAAGCAACAGTTACCTACTAGAATGGAATTTAACAGGACAAAGCTGCCTATTAACTGGTTTTAATAGTTTCCAATGTATCATCAAGCAAATGAACACAACAAAGGAAAAGATTGTGCAGTTAAATTATGTGCACAGCCATAACCAAGCAGTTAATAGATAAACAAATAGGACACAAATACAGGCCTGTCCCCAAATGAATGATCTTCTGTCAACAAAATTCACTTTAGATGCATATCCAAAGACAGCATGCATTTAATGCTTACCCAATGCGTTTAACCATGTGTGACCGACAAATTAGTTGAAAAACAGTACAATATCTAGCAGATTCTTTTTTTTTTTTACATATTATAAAGATAACCCTGTAATGTACACTCATTTTGTTCTGTCACTCTTTGGAAGTCTGATGATGATTAACATTTAAGGTTTCAAAAGGGATCAATATTTATTTTACTGTGCTCGGAAATCCATCTGTTGCCATGCTCTTTTGAACAGACCTGTAGCCACATGGCACAGGGAATCGTTATCATGCAAGAAGAGTGCAGAGATGGAATCTGCATCTAGTTTCTACTTGAGCCAGCAAGATTTGAGACAAGACCTTCAGCAACTTCAACTCCATCCATGAGTAGGTACAGATATTGATACAAGAGGGACAGGTCCAGGACATCCTGCACTTGCAAAGGACCCTTTGAAGTTCACATTCTGTCCTTTAACTCAGCGAACGCGCAAATTGGTGTTATTTAGTGAGGTTCAACAACATATTGCAATATATTACATATACATATTACATATTGCGAAAACCTACAAACTAACAGTTTAATATAAAGACACTTTTTAGTTTCTTAAATTTTCAGTGACAAAACAACTCTTACACCCAGGTCAGAAATCTTTTCAGAAGTGCCTTTACAGATTTCCTCTGTGTTACACATTCAGGGCCATTGTTCTCCTAATATTATTTCAAAGATAGTTCCAACGCACCTACTGGAAGCTCAAAACTGGACAGAAAACTTATCTGATGTAAGTCGTCAAACACAAGCTCCCCCAGACAGATATTTTATTTTCTCTATAGAAGCATTCAAAGCAAATCCACTTACTATCACAGCAACATTTTGCTGTACAAATACACTCAACAGCAGTTTTAGAGACACTTTACATCATCTTGTCTTTTTGGCTATAGAGTGTACTCTAACATTTGCTTGTACCACAGGTTTTGTTGCTTTCTGTGACCCCCCAATTTTCCTCTTAAAAACCCTGGCCCAAGGCCCTGCAGAAGAAGGCCAAGGCTAATCAGTCTTATGCCGAAGCACTTTTATCCATCAGACGAGACTAAATAGCCAGATGAAATCGAGAAGGTGTTCCTTGTTTTAACATGGAAAGGAATGAAAAAATAAAATTGGAATGGAATGAGAATTTGTAGAGCGCGTTGGCTACCCAGGGGCGTCCCAGCGCTGTAGAGAGCTTGAACTGGTTCAGAGGTGGGAAGGGAGAGGCGGAGTGAGGTTTTAAGCCGAAGTTTTGCTGAATAGCCAGGTTGAGAGAGATTTTTGTACAACGCCGAGAAGGTGGTAAAATCCTCATGTCAGGCAGCCAGTAAGACATTGATTCGTGGGATGTAGCCATATACATTATACTAGCCTTGTTGGTGTCAGATTTATGCCTAGATGAAGGAGATCAATGAGGATTCCTTTACTGGTGGGAGAATTACAACAGTCATAAATTTAGAACTGATGTGCACAAATGGAACCTTTCCAGTAATACAAAGCCCCCTTCTTAGGAAAGATACCTTGCTAAAATCTGCTTATCATGGCTCAATATAATTTTGACATTAAGGCAAGTTTATGCCCTCAGTACTGGCTAGAACAATTTAACCCTGCTACTATGTCAGAGAGTGCTGTACTGGAAGTAAGACAGAAGTGCCTAAGCTGACATAAGCAGTATTTTGGTAATTTGCAGCATCGTCAAAACTCACGTTATTCAGATGTGCAGTGGTCCTTTGCCCAAGACGGTTGTTCTTGAGGCGGCTATAGACAGTAATTTTGCCCTAACACCTTGGTGCAGTCAAACCATAAATAGGAGCATGAAAAATTCAGCATGAACAGGAAAACTGACTGAGTGCACCATGTGGCACACAGTAAGGGCAAGTGTGTGCTCACAGAGTACCCAATGACATAACACGTGTTCTAAGACATTCTAGTACCACCAGATGAACGAAGACAGAACAAACACCACATAGACATTAAAACTGTACATCCTCTCTAAGCCTCTGAAGACACTGTTTGAACCCACAGCATTACAGAACAAGTTTTGATTCATGCTCATCCCATTGCAACAAAAAAGGTTAAATTTCAGTCATAAAAGCTTGTGATTAACCAGTTTCAGAAAACATTACAAGAAAGACTAAGAAGAAAGGCAACTTTAAGTAGGTCAGTTGTAAGGTTTTTTTTATTGACACAGCTTATGCCTTGAAAACTGGTTTTACAAAAAGAGCCATATCAACAGTAATTTCGTTCACCCTTTTACCACAACAGAATTTATTAAACTTCAGATTAACCTCAATTATATGGCCCGCCCCCAACACTTTTTTTTATTGGAAGCAGAAGATTACCTAATCCCAGCATGGATAACTTTATTTTTTATTTAACCATCTCATCGTTTCAGTATTTTGGGGTTACAAATTCACACGGTTTTAGAATATCCTCTGTCTGTTTTAGCATCCCATTGACCGAGTCATGATTAAGGTTTGTGCTTTGCTAAAGTACTAAAACGGATAGCATAGTGTAACTGAGAACTGTTGGTTCATAGCCATGTTTGGGTGCAAAAAAAAAAAAATCATTACTTTCTCTTCCTCTTCTATTTGGCAGAGGTGAACACATGTCTGCTCTTGTTTTATTTCAAAGAGTTGTACTTTAAGCAGGGTTTTAAAAAGTAGGCCCCCAAGGTCCAAATCCACTCCAGAATGTCAGGATCACCACAGACTATGTGAAGAAGATCCATTAGATTCACTTTATCTAAGTGTATCTAATGTAGGCAACCAAAAAAAGACATGGATCCTGGATGTACTATTATAACAATAGGCAATAGGGGCAGTCTGATAACCACCCAGAACGTGGGGCAGTAAAGTCAATAAGCGATCACTAGTTTGTTGTGGTATATATTTAAGAATCAATAAATGTAATCAACAATACAAAGCTTAATCCTTTGTCCGTATATTCCCACACATTTGGTTAAAGTTAATCATAAACAGTGGCCATATCTCAAAGCACTACTATTCAAAAGGCAGTATTGATTTTCATTGCTCCCATATATACAGATGATTAAAAAAAAGTGATCATGGCTCAAGCGATTAAGCTTGTGTGCAGCTCATGGTGAACAAAGTGCGTGTATTTACAAACTAAGGGAATGGATATACTGCCTTGACTGACTGGTATGGGATTAATCAATCAATCATAACACTGCATATACTGAATATATCAGAATGTTTCTTATTTCCAATTGCAAGTTGTGTCTAATTTTAAGATCAAAGCTTCTCTACGCCTGCATACTTTTAGTCTTTAAGAAAGTCATACTGAAGTGTCCAAACTGAAAATGCCCCATGAATATGTTCATACAACAGCACAAAAGAGGAACATCAAACATTGAATTAGTTACAAATAAAGATCCCTTTATCATAAAGCCCACTGATAAAGTTTTGAATAACAATCCATGTGCCTTTAACCGGTTCAAACCAGAAATTTACCAACAAATAAACACTGAACAATGTTACAAATTATTGACAACTCTCCATGGGAGGTACAGCATGAAATCAGAGAAAGTTGTGACAAAGCAAAAATGGAAGAGTACCTATGTGATCAAAGATGGCTCTTTCTGAATTCACCATCATCTGAACCACAGCTAGGGATCATTGGTGTTATTTTTGTGGATTGTAGGAAAGAATGCAGTCCTAGAACCATTGGGAACATATTTTGATCTCACTACTAAGAGCTATATATGGATAGTGGTGTTTCAAAGTTAAATTTATTTGGAAATCTATGAATATAGAATCACTGTAGATTGATATTCCCCAAGAGAAAGGGCAATGTAAATTCATTAATAATGGTACTTTAATCGTTTACATAAACACATTTGGTTATGGATAAAGTTCACAGACAATATTTTCATGATTTGGCATTGGAATCAGTAATCATAGAATGCGTTCCTGACATGGCTAAATCATTGTTCAGTAGATCTATATTTCATTTCTAATTACAGTAAGGATTCTATTGACTTTTTGGACGACACTATAATTCCATCTGAAGGATTCTTGGAGACCACCCTGTTCCGGAAAACTACAGAATATAATAACTTAATGGAAAATTTCAGCAAAAATCAAGATGTGAAGTTGGTCTGCTCTATGGTCAGTGTCTCAGAATCAGTAGAAATTGTAAATGGAGAGAGGATTTTTTCAGAGAAGCAGAAACCTGTGGATAGAGGATATCCCAAAAATGTCATTATGAGATCCCTTAACAAGGCTTGATATTGCACTTGTGAATGCCTCTCGGATCCTTGAGAAAAGAAGACTCCGATAAATTGGTCTGTACCACCACCTTTGGACTACAAAACAATGAATTAACAATGATGATTACAAAAAAAAAACCCTCTGCCCGATGGTTAACCGCATCGCTGCGGCGGCTTTTCCCGCTGTGTGCGGCATTTTTAAAAATACCGCGTTACATGACGAGCTCAGCTCGTCATCAGCATACGAGCGCCGTAGCGGATGACGAGCTCAGCTCGTCATCAGCATCGAAGGGGTTAAAGCCATTGGCATGACCGAAGATCTCTCCGTGTTTTTGTTTTAAAAATAAAAAAAGAAGGAGCAACACATTTATGGCAGCCCAATTTGTGACACACCATGTTCTGATTAATTAATCAGAAAATTACATCTGTTAACAGGTTATTAAAGTGGCTGAAAAAGAAATTGCAGAGAGGTGGTAGCCCTCAATTATTACTCAGCAAAGCACAATGCAAATGGATAGTGCGATGTAGCTCCATTGACAAAGGTGTCAACACTATTGGAGAAGAACTTTATTTTCTCCTAAATGGTTATCTTTTGATTTCTGATCAATTCCAAGACCAACTATCTCACCTCAATACAGGATGTTCTGTGCAAAACGACCGATACCAAATTCTTTGGAAGCAACTCTGTTCATTTGTATGATGTGTATGTAATTAACTGATTCTGCCATTGAGCTAGTAATACTGAATTTTATATGCTATGTGCAGCATAACAGCAATACCGAATTACATGGTAAAATGACTAAGTCTTGAGGAAGAGTGAAGAGACAGTCAGTTACAGGAAGGTATCTTATTCATTTGTTAGGTCCTTTGGTACAATGTCAGGTACATGGGGAGACGCGGCAGCTGACTATGGAGTATTTGGGCGAGTGGTTCAGCCCAAGAGCTGACACTGATTTTTGGGCTATGGCAGTAGGAGGGGCAGGGGCTGGCATATAAAGGGAGGGAGATTGAGCTACCAGCTACCATCTTGTGGTCAAGTGAACACAGTGGCTGGTAGCAGTTAGTAATCGCAAAAAATTTTGTGGTAGCTGTTAGTTAGGGCAAAAAAACGTTTGCAGGAATAGTAAGGAGGACCCGCGGGTGGCTGAGGCATTTTGCCTTGTTAAGGAAATAGCCCGAGTCGCAGCTGATGCATAGTGCGGTGGAGGAGGCAGTGCGTGGGTAAGAGAACAGCCTACACTGCAGATCTCTGACGGCATGGCAGTGGTGATTTTCACATACTTGAAGGTGCTTTGGACTGGGAGGGGTGGGGGGGGGGGGGGGGGGGGGGAGGATTGTCAGCATCCACAAGCTGGTTGGACCCAGTCAGGTTGAGGCAGCAGGAGAAGGGGAGCCCCATTTTGGTGAGAGCCAGGAAAGTGGATCTTAGGATCTCGACGGGAGGGGCAGGGTAAAGAAAAGGAGAAATAGCAGCCCCTGGGATAAAACATGGCACACGGATGTCTGGAGCCTAGAAGTGGGGAAAGAGGCTGGTGGTAGAGGGCGAGGTGACTGTGCACAGAAGCGAACTGCCCAACCAAAGCAAAAGAAGATTGACGACAAGTGCGGGAGCGAGCATGGGGTGGGGGAGAAAGGGGGGGTTTACAAAGTAGAGGCACTACAGATAACAGTGGGAGCCTAAGTGAAGGTACAGGATGAGGGCAGCTTGCTGCCAGTGGGATCTCATAATGAGAGGGAGGGGAGCATGCTTTGCCCACAACTAGCAGTGGAGTAAGCCATGCTGTCGTGGAATGAGAAGGGGAGCCAGTTCTGTGGCAAGAGGTGGGTGTGCATGGAGGGATGGACGGGTGGCAGCTTAAAGGTGTATTGGAGGAAACCAACAGAGAGGGGTATTCGGCAGCAACATGGGGGCGGCACAAATGGGGGAGTGGGGCAAAGTTACAGGACGGGGGCACTAGGGTGGGTGGAGGAAGGGATTAGGTGGTACAACAAGGGGGAGGGTTGTGAGGACAGGCAGATGGGTCTGGGTGAGAGACAGGGAAGAGGAATTAAGAGGGAGGAGTAGTCTACCAGCACTCAAGGACTGACCAGTAGCATGGGCACAATTGGTAGAGTCTGGTGTGGCTCACTTACCCAGAGAGGAAGAGAAGGCATGATGTGGTGCCCAGCTGCGCTAGACTGCAATGGTAGGGGAAGGTCTGTGGGGTCTACACAGGATCTGGCCTCGGAGGGTCTCTTGTGGCCACTCAGCAGAGGATGAAGCAGCAATGGCCACATGACTGGTGACAGTAGAGCATTTAGGGTGCAATACCAGGCCAGAGTGGGCAACGGGGAAAGGAGAAGATTATGCGTTTGAACATGACGAGGAGGAACTTGAAGAAGGGGAGTAGATTGAGCCAGACGAAGGGACTGAGAAGCATGGTGGAGATGAAAGGTAGAAAACAGTGGGTGATATGACAGGCGACGTGGGACAAGGTCGCACTAATGAAGGGTACTGTAGCTCTTTGGAACTGCTGAATCCCCCATTCTGTATTGCAGTCTGTCAAGCCAGGGAGATGGTCACCAGGCCAGCAACGGAGTGGCATGTTTCTGTGCGGGCACCGATTTTGCAACCAGGTAAGCAGATAGGGTTGAAAACGTGACCTGTCATGATTTCAATTAGGGTGGGGTTTGGCAAGGAAGACGGCCAAGGAGATGCAGACGTCTGGTCGCAAAAAGGGACATAAGTAACAAGCAGGGGATTTGGGGACAGACGAGAATGGGTCAGACAAGGAAGACAGCATAGAGATGGGGAAAGGAAAGGAGGCAGAAGGAAGGATGTAAATGAGATACAGGATAGTGCAGGGTGCAAGGACGCAGAGACAATGACGCACAAAGGTGGTGAGAAAAAGGAAGAATCAGACGATGAGACGAAGGGAAGTAAGAAGCTAAAAGTGAAAAAAAAGCTGTCTTACATGGGTAGAACCAAGTCCTTGGAGGCTCACCGAATGGATGCAATGAAGGGCCGCTTATGGAAAGGGGAGCATATCGAGGTATTTAAACTGTTGCACAGAGAGCTACAGGCTAAGAAAGGGTCGATGGAGAAGGATTATTAGCTGGCAAAGAGGCCTTGAGTCCCGGTCTCTATAAATTTGACAGACATTTTTTTTATATATGCCAGCATCCACTGCGAAGAACTCCCCAGC
Source organism: Lissotriton vulgaris (assembly GCF_964263255.1). NCBI lineage: Eukaryota > Metazoa > Chordata > Amphibia > Caudata > Salamandridae > Lissotriton > Lissotriton vulgaris. The sequence continues at coordinate 2,079,834,647 of NC_141685.1, read as the reverse complement.
AATGCATGGCGTTGTGTTGTTATAAGTACATGGATGTGATAACCAAGGCGGACATCACATATGGGGGATATTCAGTGTGTCTCTCACTCTCCACTCACTCTCTCTGGGGGGTCACGGGTACATTATCTGCAAGGTCCATGGGCCGCCAAGGAAGGCCTGCCGGTCCGCTAGCGGCCCACGGGCCGTACTATGAGTAGCACTGGTGTAGAGAATAGTGGGTGAGCAGAGATAAGTATCCAGATCGAATGTGGAATAAAAACACATGCGGAAGAAGTACTAGCACCAGAGACGGAGCCAACAGAGCAGAACGGCTGCAAAAGGGAAAGTCTGGAGTAAGAGCAAGGGGCAAGCCAAGTAGATATTCATAAAACCAGTATAACAGAGGGACCGGCAAACCTAAGAAAGACATGGGGCCAGTGAAAACCAAAGTACAGAGGGACAGAATAGTTGTGGAAAGTCAAACAGTTCTGAAGAGAGGGGAGAAGAGATTAAAGAACCACAGAACAACAAGAAGGAAGGAAATAAAAGCTTCATGGCAGAGGCAACTCCTGGATCAAACTATAAAAAACAGAAAAAAACTGTCCCAGATTAAAACCCCACAGCGCATTGAAGTAGGGGGACAAAGAGGTGATCATAGAGGTGGAACCAAGCAGATTAAATATTTTGTGGGTAAACATTTTTAAAGTAACCAACTATCGGAGATTAACCTACGCAAGGGAAAGCAATCAGTGTCTAGAAACGCCATACTTAAGACATCAGGATATATCAAATATAAGCGACTTGATACTAGAACCAAGACTATCCCCATCTATGCAGCTATTCTCCACCTTTGAGATGCAAAACACTGAGGAAGGGGAGGAGAGGAGTACAGACAGTGAACATGTCAATATAGGAGCTGAAGATCCGGAAAGGGAGCAACAGAGAATGAACACACCCCCAGTTATGGGGAATGACCCCGTGGAAGGATCAATATCTAACCTCAAAATTACAGCATCATCAAGTGCATCAATTTTAGAAGTAATGTTGATCCTACAAAAAACGTTGCAAGGCCTGTTGGAAGTCTCTGTAATGAAAAATTATATTCTAAAAGACCTATAAGAACAATTACAAATAATTGTGGGAGAGGTTGAAACAAATTAATGATCATATGCCTTCCATAGTGAGACCGGTTACAGGAGTAGAAATATTGTTGCAGGTGGGGGAGAGGTAAGAGGGTCAGCCACGTAAGGGAAAACAGAGCATATATTTATCATGATACCCAATGCTTATTAAAAAAAAAGGGGAGAAACAATGAGATCTAAGCAATACATACCTAGAACGAGGAAACAAGTGAGAAGGGGTATGAAGGGCCTGAACATAAGACAGAAGAAAAAGGAGGATTTAACTACAGAGGAAGGATATAAGGGTCCAGTTAAAGACCATAATAAAGATCACAAAACAAGCCCACATGCAGAGAGAATAGCGAATAAAGATGTAAAGCATATGGAAAGCAAGGTAAGAGGGCAAAATAAAAAAACAGAGAAGGGCATTGAACCCATAATACAATCCATGAATAAGAACGAGTGGTTGGGAAGGCATGGGGAAAAAGGAGATTCTGAAAATCAAAAGGGGGAAGGGAGGGGTATATAAGGGCCAGAGGGGAGATGGAGGGACAATGTTAGGAGAAGAACCCATGAAATAGAAAGTGAAAGGGAGAATGATCTACTGTTACACCTTGGACCAATACACCACAGAAATAGTAGAACGAGAGAAAATAAATTAATTCCACTAAATCGAACTCAATTGCATCTCTCCTTTTCTAAATGTGTAGGTCTTAAAGACATAGGGACAGAAGACCTCTGACAAGTAGGATTTACAGCAAATAGAAAGGGACAAGAAGTAACAAAGGTTTTGATCTATTTACGACTAGTTAAGGTAGCATTAATGAACACAGAACAGGACTTACTTGAAGAAGGAAATACATTGGTACTGCATCAGGAAATAACAGATAGGGACTTATGTAAGAAACCCTTCCTGAAAAATCATGCGAGACTGGGAATGAGACAGATTAGATCGATTGATAAGGCATATGAAAAGAAGGAGAATCTAAAAATCATGCTGAGAGCCAATGAAATATATGACACAGAAGGATAAAAATTAGTAAATAGATATAGGACCATAGCATCACCAGGGAATGAGGAAAAAAGTTGGCTCAATAAAATCGACAAGGAGGAAGGGTAGCCGCACATATTTACATGGAATATTAATCGTTACACTAGAATATCTAAATTAAATTAAAAAACAAAATAATCAATAATTTTGAAATTGTGTGCCTACAAGGAACTTGGCAGTGCGATGAAACCCCTTTGCCGGAAGTTATGTACAATTAAATACACTAGCTAGGGGTAGACAATTTGGCTGCTCGGCTGGCGGACAAATAATGATATCTACTAAAATAGCCAAGAAAGTGTTCCCTCTGAAAGTTAAATGCAAATGGTTAGTGGCCGGCAGAGTGCTCTTTTTGGATCCTACCCCAGAGTATGATGGTATAATCATAATAAACGTTTATATGCAGGGGAGCGGACATAAGGAGTATAAAAGCAGAACTTGGCAAGTTTAAAGAGGATATTCAGGAGATAACAGATGCACATCAGAGAAACCTGGTTTCAGTACTAGGTGACTTCAAACACAAACTAGATCTCTGTAGAGTTGATCTAGGATGCAAAGAGTTACTGCTGGCCTACAATATAAACGTTGCCAGCTTCCGGGTGGGGGGGGGGGCGGGAAGGAAGTGGGGCAGTGGGGGGGACTTGATGCACGAGATAAGGTTCTATGCAGTTTCATGGGCTCAGTGTGCCAAGTCTGTGCCAATGATAGAATGGAGTCAGATTGGCCAGCCAACCGTACATTTGAGATAGGCTCAATAGACTACACCTTTATCATGCATGGAATTTTGAATTGGTAAGAGATTTTGAGGGTTGAGGGAAGTGATCACTTCCCACTTGGAGTCAAGATAGTGGGAGGAATGTAGGCAATTAGAATCAAGCACAAGAAAGGGGGAAAGGAGACTAAAATTGTAGTACGATACAGATACAATAAGATTAGCCTACAGAATTTAAAGAAAACTTACACAATGGTCATCAGGGAACAAAAAAGGAAATATAAAATGAGATGCTGGGGATACCTACTAGAGGCAATAGAAACTAAAGACGTAAAAAAGTTTTGAAAATTGGTCCAAGAGGGCAGTCGCGTAGCAAAACCTTAGAGGGCCCCCCTGAAAAGTACGTGTAGGGCCCTCCTCTGGACTATCAGGAGCTTTCCTGCCAAAGTGCTGTGCTGAGGGGGCCCCCTGGAGCTTGCCCGCACTGCGGTGGCTGCGGGGGCCTGTGTTACGCCCCTGCAAGAGGGGGTCAGGGAAGGCACATGCAACTATGAATTGCGCTGTGACAGAAGAGTACTGGGAACAATACTTGGGTGAAATATATAGCATAGGAGTACAGCAAGTAATTATGGAACATGCATTATGGTTAGAGATGGGGGAGGATATTAGGATGTTATTTTCGGGTTGTAATGTTAAACGCATCATAGTAAATCTAACGCGGACTAAAGCAGCTGGCCCTGAGAATCTCCCGGCAGTAAATATAAAGACCAAATCAGACTAGTGTGCAAAATTCTTTGCAAAAATGTGTTCCGGCATTCTTGATTCAGGGCAAATGCCCAAAACCTGGAAAGAAGCAATAATCAGACCCATACATAAACGGGGAGCTGTAAACTCTGCTTTTATTAACTAATTAACCTATTGAACATGGGAGAGAAGGTCTATGCGAAATTAATTCAGGAAAAACTTAAGAACTTAAGCTAATTCGATAATACCCCCAGAACAGGGGGAGGGTTTAAGAAGGGGCACTCTACAATATATCACAGTATCTCCCTTTGGTTACCCTGCGCTGAAGTCGGAGGGTGGGTGGGTATGTTATTCAGCTGCTTCGTAAACTTCCAGTCAGCATTTGATTTGGTAGACCGAAACCGGTTGTGGGAGATATTGAAAAATACCAATAACCCTCAGGGCCTTCTGGTTATGATACTAGAGCTCCACAGGAACAATTAGCCATAGTTTATCCTGGACACAGATGGGACATGGGCAAAAAAGATACCAATGGATAATGGGTTATGACAGGGGTGTGCTTGGCCCCCTTACTCTTTTTGTTGACAGCCGACTTATCAGTCACATTGAATAAGACATGGGGTGCTAGTCCAAAATTATATGGGAACCACATTGCTTGCTTACTGTATGCAGACAGTCTGGTAATCCTAGATCGAACAGTGATAGGTCTGCAGAGGAAGCTAAATGTGTTTAATGAATATTGCAGTCAGAAACAAATTGGGAAAAAACAAGGTTTTGAGCTTTGGCAAGAAAAGGATGAAATTCAGTTGGTCCCTGGGCTCCACAAAGCTGGTAACAGTAAATGAGTATAGATATTTAGAAATATGGTTCAAAAGATCCCTAAAATGGAAATGTCATTTGAATGCGCTAAGAATATGAGTGTTGACCTCAGTTGGTGCGCTGAAATTATTTTATGGAAATTATGGAGAAAGGTCAGACAGACCTGTTTTAAAAGCATATATGGGCAGGATACCGCCTCAGTTCCAATATGGAGCCGAAATATTGTATATGAGTGGCAAAAGGGGGTGGGATATTGAAGAGGGAAAATGTATAAAAAAATCTATTGTTCCTACCAAAGTCATCTATTATTCAGACAGTAAGAATAGAAATGGGCATGGTATCTTGGAAAGCAATGGCACATATGGCATTATTAAGATGATGGCAACACCTGGGAAACAGGGAGGAGCAAAAAATTGCAGAATGGTGCAAAAGTGAAATTTTGAAGAGTGATCTGAAATTATCAGCGGGGGTCAGGAAAACGTTAGATACAGTATGTAAGGAACTAGGGGCCAGATGTAGGTAAATCTCATTTACTGATTCATAAATATCGAATTTTACCGATTCGGTATTTATGAATCTGTAAATGAGATGTAGGTAAAAATTCTGTATTTTTTACAGAATCTGTAAGATTCGGTATTTACCGATTTGGTAAATACCGAATCGGTAAAAAATACTGAATTGCTAAGGGGGACAGGGTGTCACTTTGACACCCTGTTGCACCCCTGTAACTGGCTTTTGTGCCATGTGGCACACAGACATGCCCTTAGGGCATGTCTGTGTGCCACATGGCACAGGTGTACATGCACAAATGTGCATGTACACAAGAATTCGTAATTTACCATGCAATTGTATTGCATGGTAAATACCGAATTCTAAAGGCCCTGTAGCACGGTTAGAAGTGCTACCTACATCACAAAATACATTTTCGGTATTTTTACCGAATGGTAAATTTACCGAATCGGTAAAATGTACAGAATCTGTAAATTTATCGATTCTGTAATTTTACCGATTCGGTAAAATTACCGAAAATGTACGTTTTTTTGGCCCCTACATGTCCATAGCCCTTTACCGGTCGGAAACGGCCGAAAATCGGTATTTTCGGCAGTTTCCGACCGGTAAAGGGCTACCTACATCTGGCCCCAAGAGTTAAATTGTGCCCTCAGAACTTACAAATTGATATTGTACGGCGAGAACTGAAGATACTAGGGAAAGAAACTTCGAGACCAGGATCGCCAGTACCCAAAGGGGGAAAGAATCTGTGAATTTTATGACGAAGTCATGTCTGTCTGATCAACAGTTCCTGTACATAGATAGATTACCCAATCGCTGTTTTAGAAATTAAATATTAATATTACGAATAGGAATTAATCCTAGTTATGCGAATGATGAGATTAAAGGGGTTATGACGGATTCTGAAGGGAAGTATACCTGCAACTTTGGCACAAAATTGGATATTTTGCACATACTACTAAATTGTTTTAAGGTTCTTGCGGCACAGAAATGGTTTTTATGACCAATATTTTTAAAATTCAGTATTAAAAACCAGGCACAGGCAGAACTGTTAACCGAAATGTCCTATACGGACACAGCATTTGCACTTGGGAGATTTATGTTTGTAGTTAAAAAAAAGTCTGCAAGAGTTTAAAAAATCAGGAATTTTATTAATTATATTTTATGATAAAATGAATTGGATTAGGAAAATGAAATAACTAAGATTTTGATTGATCCTGAAATAGATAATTTATACATATTAAAATTACTAATGACGCTGTATTATGAAAAGATTGAAATGCCCTTATCTAAATAAACATTCCTTTTGGTACTAATAGATTGTCACTATTGCTTTTCTCCATTGATCGCAACATTAAAGATTTGTTGCGATTTGCACAGATTTATTTTTCTTTCTAAAATCTATAACTCCGGTTATATGCATCAGACTGTTTGTTTTGATGTCTAAATGTATATCAAAATGAATTTTTACAACTTGGTGTCGAATTTCTTTTGAGGCATGCCAATTACCTATCACCCATGTTGGAAAGCTGAAATGCTTAACCCATGTTCCTTTAGTAAAGCTTGACTGTTTTGTGCCACTCTACCAGGACTGAGCTAAAGATTTATTATTGTGAATCCAAAGGACATATTTTGAGGTATAGCGAGAGTATTAAATAGTTAAGACCAACTAGCCTCACTGCATAAAACTCTACTTTCCTACAGCGTGCATTTGTCACCCATAGGCATGGATGCTGCAATTGCGAGAACATGTAGGGGACGCACAGGGTGTCAGGTGATGGGCACCAAAGTAAAGACAGGAGAGAGCATATATGAGAAGGCATATCCTAGGGGGAATGAGGGGCAGAAACATTCTTAAAAAGGGAGTTTTTCCTGGGTGGAGATTCGCAGAATGATTTTCATGGTTTGAATCGGTTTTACTGCTATTGGGGAGGGGTGTAGCAGTGGAAAAAAGGGGGTGGGAGTAAGATTATACATGCAGGAAGGCAGGGTGTTCAAGGTTTACAGTTTTAATTAGAAAAGGTATGTTGCGATGTAGAGTAGAGATGCAGGGACCAATGACTGAATTGAGGAAATTGTGGCGGTGTAAATTTTTGGTGGGGGTAGGATAAGCAGGATGCGTCACTTATGTATAGTGAGGCGGCTAGTTATCCAAGGCAATTTGCCTAGAGTTGGCTAATGCACAGGCGGTGTTATTTTTTGCAAGAAATGAAATCATCTGTGCGTCACACAACTATAGAACAAGTTTCCTTTCTGACCATCAACCCTGGTGAATAGTGTGCTCTTAATGGATAATATCTCTACAGAATCCACACCATTATCTTCCCCTCCCACTCTGTGCCACCTCCTTTGGAACTAATGTCCAGCTAAAAACCAAAGTAACATGCCACGGACCTCCGAGATACAATGTGATTACTTTTTAAATTGATTCTTTGATCCATGCCCATTTTCATATGGGCCGGGAAAAAAAACATTTTGAAACCAAATCCGACTTTGGACATGTAGGATACATTTGATTTCGGACAGTCCAACAAGGATAGGCTTCAAAAAGTCAAAGAAAGGCAAGTGCTCAGTCTTCATATAAGTGAGGTACACATGCATAAAATAAATGAATAGTACTTTTTTGCACACAAAATAGAACTATGCGCCAAATGTAGGTAGCAATCCTCAAAACATCTGTAGTGTTCTCCAAGGGCCAAATTCGAGTTTACTGTTGTGCACGCCAAATTGTGGGTCCGTAAAAAACACATAGTGAGACATAATGGGCATATTTTGAGAGTGTGTTATCTCAAGGCTCTGCACTTAGTAGGCACTGAGGCGTTCCTTGTTACCTTCTTATTTGCACTTCATCTCCCAAACTTGTATTGGCCCCTAGATATCAAAAACTCCCTCAGGGCCAACTCATTCCGTTGGTTCAACAATGGCCATGCATTCTACCGCTCTGTACAGTCAACCTTACCCTGGGCATAAACCCTGGATCACTCCCATCATGAACCAAGAAGGAGCTCGCACACTCGTAGTTGCAAACAGCGGAAGGCACTTTGATTGATTTACCATGAGTGAGTCCACCTGCCTTTGCAAACTTCAACCTGCTTTAACAATCTTCATTTCAGAATGGCTGATCTCATTTGGGGCTAGTTAACAAGACTATTGCCACATGTGCTCTATAAAAGAGTGTTCATTTGCTGCTTTAGTGCTTCCAGCATCAGTTGAGTTCTCACTTCCAATTAGGGGACACAGCTGCTACTGGGCTTGTCCGAAATAAAAATAACTTCAAGGTAGTTAAGGTAGCAACAATTGTACACAATAGAGTCTTGTTGCATGCAGATCAGTAATGAAAAAAACGTGGCACGTTCAATACATTATTGAACGTATCAGAGTTTAGAAGTTGTAGTGAATGTTAAGACCTGTGTGGCAGGACTCTGTCTCAGTCAAACAAATTAAGTTCAATATTAATTTGTAACTAGCGTTTGGCAAATATTAATTTGTAACTAGCGTTTGGCAAATGCAATCAGCTCTAAAATTACAGTCTAAACGTAGCTGAACCCCTAAATCCAGTTCAGCAATAACATTTGTCTTTTTCAACATTGGGTATTTCAAGTGTCTTCCATCTTTAGTGGCTTTATCATTTTCATCTTTGTGTCTCAAGGCTTTCACGCCAATTCACACTACACAAAACCATTGCTGAATGCCCACCTGGCTGCTAAAACTTACTTAGAGGGCAAAACAGATACAGGACCAAGCTCGCCATTTCTTTTGTCACCATGTAGTTTTGCACACAAGTAGTTCTGGTCAGGAGAAGGTCTTTGCTAAATGCTGTGTAGTGTGGGTATGTTTAGGTTTGAAGCTAAGACCACCTACTAAAGACGCTACACGCCCTGTAAAAAAATAAAAAGTCTGCTTAGCCCACTAACACTCAAGAAAAAGCTTGAAACCAAAATAAGAATGGATTCTTGCTGGTCCATAGAAGAGGACTTTCTGCTGCCTGACCAAGGACCTTTTGGAGGCTCTGTTCCATCCTTAGTCCTTAAACTCTACTTCCAATTCTCCATTGCAGAACCGGAAGTGCCAGTTTCCTGGTGTGGTTCGCATGGATATTGGGATCTTCCTATGTTGCTGATACTCTCTGCTAGCAGAGCCCGTTCAGGCAAGTTCGGATGCTGATAAGTGTTGGATGTCGGGAACAGGTGGCAGGTATGGACAAAAGAAATCCTGAAGGAGGAGGCCGGAGATCGGAAAAACTAATGCTGAAGAAAGTGCACTGAAATTTAGTTTCTAAAACATAAACAAATCTTTCAAATTGCGAAACCTGCATGAAAATCCGCAGCCTAACAGGGACTGATCTGAAATGGTACGTTTGAACACGCATTGAGGTGTTGCCCCAGAATCCTTCTCGAATCAGTTGGAGGGTTCCCTCTGCAGCAGCTATCTCAACACATTGAAGGCACTAATTTGATGGCTTCGACTTACAGCTGCAAACATTTAATCCATATCCGTTTGCCCTTACCATCACATGTCTCAAGCCTTTTAAATTTTGGGTGCAACCAGGTCAAGTCAGAGCATTGAATATCTATCTGGGTTACCAGAACAGCGAGTCACCAATATCTGGAGTCAACATATCCTCGTCTGCCAAAGAACAGCTACTCCTGTCTAAAGACAATCTTTACAAAAAACTTGTCAAGAAACTATAGGATCCCACTCCAGTACAGTGCAAATTCAAGTTTGTTTGAATTTTAAAAAATGTAACTTCATAGATTATAGAAATACTTTATTCCATCCATTGAGCTGTATATCATACTGATGCTCAAAGCAACGGATACATATTCTTTTCGATTTTTTTCACATATGCATTATAGTAGAACCATAAGGGGATATTTTCTTTTCAAAAGGTGCGTCAGAAATACAGGCTGAAGCCCATTTTTTATTCCTCTCAAATGTAGGGAAACCCCCTGCTGGAAAGCTGGCTCTGCTGCTAGGATTCAACCAGTGTATTACTTATGTCATGCTGCCTTATCCAATGAAATGTATTAGAACATGTATTTTGTGGAGGGGGTTTACTGACGTTCAGCTTCCTCAAAGTCTTTCATTGGTGAACATTATCTCACATAGAACTGCGCAAGTCAATGAGCACACAAACTAAAAGAATAATTTGTAAAGACTGACAATGTTTCCGTCACATAATAAAAGCAGAAGGTGTGGCCAACTTTGAGGTAGAACCCAAATCTCTTTATCAACTTGAGCACTGGACAAAAGAAAGAAAATACAATTAGCTACTTTATGGTTGCTTCTTGAAAGTACTCTACAATATAGATCAAATCTGTGTTTTAACCCACATTGTTTACAAGCACCCAATTAAGAAAGGATGAAGCTATATTCAGTTTTATTGACTTTTCATAACATAAAGTGTATTTGTAAAGCGCACGTTAATCCAGAAGGGTATCATGCCGCGGAATAACAGAGGTTTATTGTTATACAACTCAATGATACTCAGTTTATCGACCTCAGATGGATCAAAGGCTGAGTGGACGCGCCGGGATTTTAACCTGTGACCAAGAGGTCGAACACAGGCCCCTACAGTGGATACGTTAGTTCACTAAGTCGCCAGACTACGCTTGAGTTAGTGAAGAGAGAGAAGCTGTGACAAAAAACAGAAGGACATACATTTCGAAGGCAATCCCCTAAATCTCATCAGGTCCTTGTACTGTGGGACCTTAAGTTGGGTGTGAGTGAGCTTAAAGGAAAGAACATTCATTTGGAACAAGAGGTGACAAACAAGGCTCCTCCTGACCGCTACACTTTCCTCTCGATTTGAAAGTTTATGAAATACTGGCAGCCTCAACTTGTACCTAGAATTCAAGGTATGTATGCGTCTCTCCTCATGGACACCCATGGTTCAGTACTGCTGGTACGCACTCCAAAAACACTGCAGGCGGTGGCTGCGACCTATTATACAGCAAACGATCTAAGAATAATTATCGTTGTAACCACTGTCTCAATGTTCATGGGCATAGACAGGAAAGATTCCCAGCTTAGACGGCATACTTTATGATAAAGTAGTCTATTCAGTCTTTCAGCTCCAGACCAGATATGTAACACTGGGTATGGCACTGGAAAAAACAAGACACAGTCATCATGAAAAAGACAACATGTGGATCGATTGTCCTGGAAAGTTACTGATGATCAAGCATACAGAGTTCAAACCATAAAGTTATATCTGGTCACTAAAGGTGTCAGGGGAGACCACCTGAACTCGTTTAGATTTATTAATAAACAAGATGGGTCCATAACTTATCTTTAATCGACTCTTCTTGGCCGTTTAACAACTAATTCGAGTGGTTCAGGAGGCCACCACAGTTGCTCATGGTGGTTTATCGTCATTCCTCTTTTTTGTAGCAAACAAAAGTCAGCTCACCCCACAGAGGAGCAATCAGCCATCTTTACAACCCCATTTTATTTTGTCTGATGCTAAACTCTTCTAATGGTCCATTTCATCAATTACTATTGCCATTTACTCAGTGGAGGGGCTTTTGTGGATTTACATGACACTGCGATGGTTTCCACGCCACCAGCAGTGCCGAATCTAGAAATGCGCTGCCCAGTGGTTAATTTAAAAAGAAAAAAAAGTTCCAGGGCTCTCGTCAGGAGGCAGCTTGCAACGGCCATTTCTCCTGTCAGCGGCACCTAAAGTAGAACCAGCAACTAACCATGAAAGTGGGAAGAGGATGTGGTGTAATGACCAGAGGTGCCAACTTCGGTATTGGGGAACTAGGTCTGAGTCTCTGCATCGGCTCAACATCCTGTGATTCTGGGCAAATCACTTAATCTCCCCGTAAAGGAATGTGTCCTTCACAGGTGCTCATGAAAGTGCAGGTGTTGATAATTAAGTGTTGGTGCTGAACACTGGAAACCACTGGCTCAAATTAAGCACCAACGCTACCGCTTTCTTCTACTTTGGGTGGGTAAGAAAGACACCTAGCAAGCTGCACAGCGCACATGTTGGCCTCCTCAAGGATTCCACAAGCACATTCCAGAACGGTCCTACACTGTGGCGCTACAATGATTCAGAAGAAATCCAGACTTTGCATGATTACATCTACACCTGGCAGATGAGGCCTATAGATATAACTTACTAATCCTTCTTAGGAGGGGCAGGTACGTTCTGTAAGGAAGTTAAACCACCTGCTTTTAAAGCAGGAGTTTCTACACCCACCCCCCCCCAAAGTGTACTAAAGTATCTATCCCTATCATTTAATTACCTTACCACATCAGTGTCCTATATGTTCTTAGAGCTATTCAAGTTAGTCTTGGCCATATTAAGAAGGGCTTAATAGAATCAAGACACTAATTTCCTGCCCGCGTCCAAACTAAACAACAATTTCGAGACCACACATGCCTGAGGTTCAGTGGCCTTATTTTTCCATGTATATAAAAATAGAGAGAGAGACCTCTTTAAAACACAAAGGGACAGGAGTACTATTTAGTAGGTTAGAAATAGACTATCCCTTAGAGTGTATTAAGGACAAATATTACAATACTACGACAAACCTTTAAATCACATAATAGTTGCTTCACATACATTGAACTCCCACTGTATTCTTAGAACATATCTATTATGCCACTCCAAATTTATCACAAATACTACTTTTATTTAAAACATTTGTATACAATTTTCAGGTCTTTAAAAGTCACATTTATGTGATTTTTCTTAAATAAAAAACAGTTTACATAAAGTACAACAAAATTAAAAACATCACACAATGCAAAATTTATGGGAAAAAAAGAAGAGAAGAAAATTTGACAGTAGACTGTCATTCATACAGTATATCCTTTGGGACAATGTAATGACTGGGCCTTGATGCACTAAATCTTACAACATCTACAGAACCAAGTATTCCCATGGATTATGCCAAAATATGCGTCAACGCGTTTCAATGGTTTCTGTTAATGTTCCATCTAAAGCAAAACTGGTTTCCCTGCGGACCATGCCGGCCAGATACTTTTGACCAGAAGAGTAAACTGGATCGGGCCCTTAAGAAAATCATTGCATGGGGACTGTGTAATCATTAACTTTAGGAACCCCAATTGGGCCAGGACCTTTCTGGAAAGAGCAGCTATACCTTCACATAGTGACTCCAATGTATCACTTCTGCCTCTAGGCTTCTTTTTTAGACATCTAAGGCCCTCGCCCAAGAAGCAAAGGGACTGTGAGCTACGTAGAATTAATCCAGTAGTGTTACCTCAGCCATATCATGAATTACCCACATTTAATAGATTTTTACCACTTAGCACACTTGATCTTAATGATTGACAGGGCACCGTCCATCTACCCATTGGGGGATATGAAGGAAACGGGTTGACGGTCTTAGGACTGTCTTTAGATAGTGCACCGAATATGAATATGTCTGTGCCTAATTTGATTATTCCCAAGAATCCATTTAGGGATACGAATCTGTCTGCGCTAAATATATTAAATAAGGAAGTTGAAGTTGGAAAGGATTTATATAGCGCTCTACTACCAAACGGTTTCTTGGCGCTGGAGACAGAAACTAAAACTGAGGGAGAAGGGGAGTAGGAATTAAGGAGTGTAAGCAGAGGAAAAGAGATGGGTTTTCAAAGCAGCCCGAAAATCCAAGTAGGAAGAGATAGATCTGAGTGTCAGGGGAAGTGAGTTCCAGAAAACGGGGGCAAGTGTCGAAAAAGTGGAGCCACCCGATTTCTTCTTACGAAATCGGGGGACTAAAAGAAGAAACTGTGTGGAAGACCGCAGGTGCCTAGCCGGGACATAAGCCGTGATCTTAGATCTAATGAAGGCAGGAGCGGTGCCCGCTAATGACATGTAGGCGAAGCAACCCAACTTGAAGAGTGAGCGCTCCTTTATAGGGAGCCAATGGAGAGTTTTTAGAAGAGGGGTGGTGTGACTAGATTTGGGGAGCCTAAAAATGAGGCGCGCTGCCTGATTTTGTATGAGCTGCAGCCGGCGACATTCATAGGCTGGAATGCCCACATATAGGGCATTACCATAGTCTAGTCGGGAAAGAATCATTGCCGAAATCACAAGTTTGAGAGTATCAGCTAAAAAGTAGCGTGAGACTTTCCGGATAATTCTGAGGGAAAGGAAGCAGGAGGAAACTACTGAGCTTATCTGGGGACGTAACGAGAGGTCCTGGCTGACCTTGATGCCAAGGGTTCTGACAGAAACGGAGGGAGACGGGGGGGAACCAAGGATGGGGGGCCAAAAAACAGAGGACCAAGGGTTGGAGGGACCACCGATAAGAACCAACTCCGTTTTATCGGGGTTCAATTTAAGATGATTGAGGTTCATCCAATCATAAATGAAAGTAAGAGTGGAATGAACCCTGGAAACTGAATCCGAAGAGGGAAAAAGTTTGAAGATGAGCTGGACGTCATCGGTGTAATTAAACGCCGTGACCTCCATATCCTGTAAAGCAACAATCAGGGGATATATGTAAAGATTAAACAAAAGAGGGGAAAGGGACGAACCTTGGGGTACCCCGCAGGTGACAGGGCGGGTAGGTGCAGAAAAGTCCTCTAACCTAACAGCCTGAGTTCGGCCTGTTAAAAAGGAGGTGAGCCAGGACAAGGCTGTCCCCCGTAGGCCGGCACCCCTGACACGGTCGAGTAAGATGGAGTGATAGACCGTGTCAAAGGCCGCAGAGAGATCAAGTGAGACTAAGGCCTGGGGGGAGTTGGTGTCAGCACCATGCCTGACCTCATCAACCACAGAGAGGACCACCGTTTCCGTTGAGTGTACCGGACGGAAGCCAGCCTGGTGGTCAGCCAGGAGGTGGTGAGCTTCAATATAGGTAGAAAGCGAGGAGGTGATGTGGCTTTCTAGGATCTTGCTCAGAAGTGGTAGGAGGGAAATAGGGCAAAAGTTGGAAGAAATAGTAGGGTCGGCACCGGGTTTCTTTATGATGGGAATGACCGTAGCGGATTTAAAAGCATCAGGTACAGTTCCTGAGGTGATAGAAGTGTTAAGCAGAGTGATAGGAGGGGCTGGGCAGCAAGAGAAGAGCTCCCTCAAGACATGTGCTGGGCAAAAGTCGGCGGGAGAGCCCGTCTTAACTTTGCCCAGGAGGGCGCAGAACGCTTCTTCTGTAATCAGCGGAAATTGGTCAAAAGAGGAAGGGGGCGGAGGGAGTGGGGGACAAACAAACAGAGGGGGTGCTGAAGGAATATTTTGTTTTAGTATCGCGATTTTCTCAATGAAATAATCATTGAGAGTGTTACAGAGGGATTGGGAAGGGATGGGTCTGGACACCACTCTATTGGAATCAGCCAGCTCATGTACTATAGAAAAAAATCTCTTTGGATTTGTTTTGATTTGCTGCCCGATTGATTTTCTGAGAGAAGTACCCTATGTTGAGCAGTGGCAGCACCAGTCCTTCAGGAACTGCAGTGAGGCCAGACAGCAAGATGTCATTCTAGCTGATAACTTCTTCACTCAGTTTGCTTCCGGAACTGAACTGCATCACTGGGAGATCCCTCAACTCTGGTTGGCTTTGCTCCCACTGGTGAGTGGCTGCTTCTGTGTGTCCCCCATGCCAGACACATGATGGGATTCTACTCTAACAGTCTTGCTTCCTGCAGGATCTAGCACCATTTTCCTTCTCTAAGCAGGAAGGCATACTTCTAGGCAATAGGCAAGTCCTTAGCTCAGGAAATGCTCCCTCACCTCTGAGTGACTGGCTGTCATGTAAACAAAAGCCTCGGCCATACAGCAGCTTATAGTACGCGGTTGAGCTTGTGCATTATTGGTCAAGAAAAACTTGGCCAATAATGCACAAGCTCAAACTTGGAGCAAAGTTTTGGCGTTTTGAGTCCAACTTTTATACTCATTTTTAAAGAAAAAGATGAGAATCCACTATCTAAAGTCCTGGAACCAGTTGGGGGAAGTATCTTTTCTAGGGTAATTTTCTGGCTGTAGTGCAAATACAGCCTTTGTGCAAGGTGGTGAATCGCGCACGAGGTATTGATGATGCTGGCTCCAAAACAAGGGTGAAATGAAGTGCGAAGACTCTGCACATGCAATCAGGGGCAGACAAAAGGGTATACCCTGCCTAGAAACGTCCCCACCTTTAACAACAGAATCTGTAGATTTGACACGTTACCCTACCATCCACCAAAAGGCACTGTTCAGGAAAAAATCTGCAAATCTGTGCTAAAAGAGTCCATATATAATGGTTTAAAGTAGCCCGGTTTCCATCCTCTCTAACTTTACTGCCTGGGTCTGCACACTCCAGCCACAGAAATGTAAGAAATACACATCCACTGTCTAGGGATGGTCTATCTATCTTTTACTTTTGTGCCATGCTAAACCAAGGACCTTCCTAAACATACTTGCATTACACACAGTAAAAGTTTCACTGCAATGTATTTGCCACACAGTCAACATAGGGGTCCGAGTGCTACAATGAAGCAGATGATTTACCCTTCAGGTGGTAGTAGGCCACACTCTTTTTCAGAGAGAAAAATAGGTATATGAAGGACTTCCAATTCACAAAAATCAGCAAGCTACCACCACAACTTCAAGCTAACATCTCGGGACATGGATAGCAGTGCAATGTTAAAAGAAGAAGGTATGCTTGGTACTCCCTTTCATGTCAAAGAACCAATTCTGGACCATAGCTTTGCTACGGACAAGGCTAAGCTGAAGTGCACATGCTATACTAGCATGTTAGCTGGAGCATGAGGGAGAAGTCACAACACCAGTTGTATATGCAATTGTGCCATTCAGGGCAAGAGTGCATGCCTGCATACCATGCAGGGGGCATTCAGCCCAAATACTTCTTTTCAGGCACCCGTGGCAACCTGCATGGATCAGGAAAGTTTTGTTTATAGTTATCGGTCCCAAGAACAGTTTGTTCAGTAAGCTGTCTTGCACCCAGTCTCAGGATAATTCACTTTCACAAAGGAGTGCCCCACTTACCCATCATGCAGGCCATTGCAGCTAAGTAAGTTTTAATGTTCAAGTCGGGCACCACCAAAACTACCTCTGCCACTGGAAGTTTAAGCTTACTTAGTGAAGCTCTCTTAAGATTAAGTCTCACAACAGAACATCCAACTCGTCAAAGTGCAGTCAATAACATGTATCAGTAGATTAGCAAAACTGCCCAATAAGCACAGGAGCATTATCATATAAGCCAGTACTATCTAGCCCATGTCCGCAAAGGGTAGTGTTTTATAGAATCCCACACATCCAGATTTCCAGTTATCGCTTCAGTATCCAAATGGCACATGGACAGTCCTAGATAGTATCTCTAACAATAAATATTGATAGGTGGAAAGACAAAGTCTTGGATTTGTATCAATGACACAAGTTTATGAACAAGATAAAGATGGAGAACAGCTACTTGGAGAAGGGGATGGTATGTCCCTATTTGGGAGTTCAAGTGCACAACATTCTAAGGGCCTAAATACAAGTTATCAGGTAAAATGGGAATATAGTACCAAACCAGATGTTTGGTATTATGGGCTGGCACTTCCGCCACCAGCTACTACAAACATTAGGACCGGAATGGGTATTCACACGTGGAACCCAATATCATAATTGGGACATGGCGGTTTACTACCACGTTTTTTTTTTTAAGGAATTCCAGGAAATTTCAGGCTCCCAAATGAAACTTGCTCTAAAGCAGGTGGAGTTTATGACTAGAAAGTCAAGCATTAATACTGAGTGCATCAAGACCACCCATAATATTACAACAGGTAACATTTGTAATTCGGACAACTTATGCAGAAATACCACTTTGCACAAGTATAGAAGGGGTATTTGGCCCAGTTGCTAGGGATCCATATTAAGGGGTCAATTAGTATGGCGGACGGACAAAGTCCGTCCGCCATCCTGTCGGGTGACGGGACCGTCCGCCACAGGGGCATTATGAAATGGGTACTATGGAAAAGTTTTCCAATGTTTTCTTTGATAAATTAGGAAAACTTGTACATTTTTCTCATAAGATTATTCTCAATAAAAATGCGGTAGCAGTGGTTCATAAGGTAAGGAATGTACCTTATTTAATCAGAGATCCCCTTCAAGAGGAACATTTTGAGACTACATAGGCTTCAGAGTGGCTCGCCCCCTTTGTAGTCGCGACCAAGGATGATGGTAACAAGATTCGCCAATGTGTTGACCTGCGCGATCTGAATAGAAATATTTGGGTTGACAGGCAGCTGCTACCTAATATTTCTGAAATGTTAACCGCTATGGGTGGAGGAGTGGTTTTCAGTGTTATGGATATGTCTGCAGCATATCACCAAATCGATCTTGACGAAGAATCCAGACATCTTACCTCGTTTGTAACACCGCTGGTGCTTTTCGCTACTGTAGGATGCCGTTTGGTTTGGCGTCTGCCTCAGTGGTGTTTCAAAGAATTATGCAACAGATTTTTGGCGATATGAACAATGTTCTATGCTTTCAAGATAATGTGCTAATTGTAGGAAAAAACTGTGATCATCATGATAAGGTATTGATTGAGGTCTTGAAACGTATGGAAAGTCACGGATTGACTATAAAAAGAGAAAAGTGTCAGTTGAAGAGAAATTATGTGACCTATTTAGGGCACGAGATATCAGAGTAAGGTATAAGACCAAAATAAAGTATTGTTTCAGCTTTTAATGATGCTCCTACTCCTCTCAACAAAGGTCAGTTGAAATCTTTCCTGGGATTAGCAGAGTACTGTTCTAAATTCATAAATGTTTTCTCAGAAATAGTGGAACCATTAAGATTGTTAATGAAGAATGGAGTTGCATTTGAGTGGAATGAGATGTGTGAGAAAGCGTTCAAGTGTGTGAAGAGTGATATTCTCCTAGCACCTACTCTTGGACATTTCAATGTCAATGCTAGGACTTTCATCACTACCGATGCCAGTGCTGTAGGAATTGGGGCAGTTTTGTCTCAAGTGCATGATGGAATGGAAAGAATGATTAGATTTGCTTCTAGAAGACTTCAGGGAGCAGAAGTCTCATATTCTGTGATTGAGAGGGAAGCTCTAGCGTGCTGTTGGGGTATTAAGAAATTCCGATATTTTGTTTGGGGTTTGCCTTTTAGGGTTCGCACCGATCGCAAATCTCAAGTACATTTATTTAAAGGAGGAAGATAATTAGAAGACAACGTGACTCCCAGAATTTCTAGGTGGATATTATCTGTGCTTTAGTAAAATGTTGAAATGGAGCACATGAAAGGTTTGAAAAATGTGGTAGCGGATTATTCATCTAAAATGCCGGTGGACGTCGTTAAGGAAGAGCTGGATAAAGGAGTGGATGTGATTAGATGCAATTAGGAACAAGCCTTTGATAAAGAAGAGTGGGATGATCGTGTGTCGAATGATGAGTTATTGCTACAGGTCATGAGTTGTGCATCAGGAGGCTGGAGTAAGCATTATTGAGAAGATGTTCGTTCCAGGAGTTATCACGTTGAAGCTGAATTGAGCGTAAGTGAAGGAAAGTTATGGAGAAGGAATAAATTGGTACCACTGGTAAAGTTAAGGAGTAAGATAATGAACGTAGCTCATGAAGGACACTTAGGCAGGAATATGACTGAGAGACGAATCCGGCAATCGTTCTGGTGGCCAGTGATGGACAAGGACATTGAAGAGCTTGTCAAGGAGTGTTATGCGTGTGCCAGGAGTGACAAAACAAAAATTGTCAGACAACCTCCTCTTGATTGTATGGATTTTCCCAAGCGTCCATGGGAGAAGCTAGCGATTGATTTTCTTGGTCCTATTTCCAAGTTGGGATCTTGTGGCAAATTTCTAATGGTTCTTGTGGATCACTATTCTAAATGGTTTGTCGTTGAATCTACTGACTGCATTGAAACAAAAAAAGTAATTGGAAAGAGTATTCATGAATGAAGGAATACCAAAAACATTAGTGTCAGATAATGGAGTTCAGTTGGTCTCTAGAAGAATGAAAGACTTTTTATGCACAATGGAATTGATCATGAGATGGTTGCTTTGTTCAGGCCTCAGGCAAATGGATTGGTCGAAAGAATTAACCGCCTATTGATGGACAATATTCAACTTTCAATAGCGAATGGATTATCATGGTCTGAGGAACTTAAAAAATTGGTGTGGTCATATAGAGTAACACCACATTCAATAACTGGCGTTTCTCTGTTCGTTTCTCCTAAGGGGCGTGAGCCAGTTATGAAAGAAGTTCCTGAATGGCTAAAAATCAAAGAATGTGTGTGGGTGGAACGCGCCGCAGTGGAAAACAGTGTGGTGAACCAACAAAGGGCTGCTACAAATCATTACAACATAGAAAAGGAGTTAAAGATTCTGATATAAAAAAAGCTGATTGGGTTGTGGTAAGAATAGGAGGAATAGTTAACAAGGGAGAGAGTAAATTTACCCAACCTATAACAAGTGAAAACAGTAAAAAGAAATGTTCTTATTTTAGTGGATGGATCTGCTTGAAGTAGTGGTACTGTTTCTAAATGTCATGCCCCTTAAGTCATTTAATGATTAATGTATTTTTCGCATGTTATTGAGTGGAATTGTTTTTATTATTATGTTTTTCTTGTTTTAGTACTTTATTTTTCCATGTAAGGAAGGAGATATGTGGGGATTTACTCATGGTAGAATGTAAGGCTTGTTGCTAGGTTGATGGAATTTTGTTCTTTGAAGTAAGCAGATGAGACCCTGGAGCTGGAGGAGTAAGCTGGAGGTCTTGTTACCTGTGTCCTACCAATAAAGATTTCCAACTTATTTCTGTTTTGGAGACATCTTTTCAGTAGGGTTCATTGCTCGTCCAAGCAGCACATTTAGAAGATTTTTTTTAGCAGATTCTCAGTCAACTGGGCTCAAAACCACAGTGGCGTTTCCTTGAGCGCACATCTGCTGAGAACTGGGACAGAGGACAATCCTACATCTCACTGGATACATTTAAGGCCCCGATGCCTGGCTTTGAGAAACATTCTTCTTAGTAAAGGACAAACCCAAACACCACCAAGCCATTCCAACCTTGCAAACAGTAAAACGTTGCTGATTGTTTTCATGATGACCTCCGCATATGATTTAAACACATTTAGAGTTGTATTATGAGCCCCACTAAGGGCTAGGAACAGCTCGCTCTGTGTGATGTACAGATTGTTACTGTCCCAATTGCCAGTAGTAAGACATTATTTAACCCCTTGCCTGCGGGGCTAATTTCCCCAATTCATAGGCCATTGGTGTTTTCACATTAAGTGGGTGTTAGATTTGGGGGTCTCTAGTTGGCACAGGTAGGTACTTGTGACAAATAGGGACCCTTGCCTCTAGTCAGGGTAAGGGGGTACACTCCTTAAATAACCCCTGTTCACCCCCTTGGTAGCTTGGCACTAGCAGACAGACTTATCTCAGAGGCAGTGTGTAATTTTGTGACCACATACAGTAATCAAGTGACAACACTGCAGATGGACATCACACAGGTTTTATATCAAAAATAAGTATTCTTGATATAGAATTAACACAAGACCACAAACGACAAACAAATCCACAATACTGTACTTAAAATGGTAGGTTTAGCTTAATTCTCTTTAGATCTTAAAATGTGACACTTTGAGTCAATGTACCTTTAGATGCGACACGCAGGGCAACAAAAGTGTTGCAGCGATGGGAATGCGGCAACGTTCCGGTGCAAAGAAATAAAGAAGTGAAGATCTTCCAGATGTGGCACGTTTCTCCGATGTTGCGAGAAGTCTCAGCTCGATGCGTCAGCTGCAGCGGCGACACCTTTGTATCGAGATGCGACAACAGCGGCTTTGGTGGCGACACTCTTCTCCCTCGATGCGAGACGCTTCCGCTCGATACGACAGTTGCAGCGGCGACACCCTTGTTCAGGGATGCAACGACAGCATCATGCTTCTCCATGGATGCAAGGCACTTTACTCAATGTGGTGCAATGCGTCAGCTACAGAGGCGACATCCTTGTTCAGAGATGCGACGGCAGCGGCTGCGACACCTTCTTCGGTGCGAGACGCTTCTCTTGGTGGGATGTGTCAGCTACAGCGGCAACCATAGAACTCTTGGGGAGCTGGGGGTTGAAGTCTATTGTCCCGGAGATCTCAGCAGGAGGCAAGCTCTTCTCTCAAGCCATTGGAGATCCTTTACAAGTTGAATAAAGTGAACACAAAGTCCTTTCTCCTTTCTTTGGCAGTCAGGCAACCACTGCAGGCCAATCCCCCAAGCAGCACTTCAGCTTAGGGATAGTCTCTCCTCAGTTTCTTCAGGTTCCTCTCCTCAGCCAATGTTTCTTTTTGTTGTCCAAAGTGATCAAAATTCTTGGTATCAGGGTCCCACTACTTATACCCCAAAATCCTTCGTTCTCTGAAGGCAGAGGTACCTTTGCCCAGTCCAAACCAGTTCTGGAGCACTCTGTTGCATGACTCCTTTCCTTTCACAGTGCAGGGCAGAAACATCAGACGCCCCTACAGGAGGTGGAGTCAGCATTGTGGAGGGAAAGCACAGCCTTGGAGCACTTTCTTGACATGATCCCTTCTCTTCTTTCACTGTGCAGGGCATAGACATCAGCCGAACTCCAGGGGGTGGAACCAGCATTGTGAAGGGAAGGCACAGCCCTATTCAGGTCCCAGGTGCAACTCCTTCCTCCCATCTAGATGCAGATCTCTATATTCACCACTGGGCTGACTCATTCTGTCTCCTGGAATCCCCAGCCCTGTCACTCAAAACTTCAGACAAGGAATACACAACCTAGCAGAGGCAGGCTTGGATAGTTAGACAAGAAAATACCTACTTTCTAAAAGTGGTATTTTCAAACCCAGAATGTTAAAATCAACTTCACTAAAATATGCATTTTATCATTCTGAGTCCAGGCATACTGAACTCTAATTTCTACTGTGTTCCCCGAGTCAGTTTGGATTATAGGATGTAATAATCTAACTGCCCATTCTGGCCTATGGAGGAGAACAGGTAGCCTTGCAATAGTGAAAAACGAAAATGGCTGTAATTCACTATTAGGACATGCCACACACACCAGGGCATGTCCTACCTTATAATTACAATGCACACTGCCCTTGGGCCTACCATAGCGGTGTCTATTATGAAGCAAAGGGTAGGTTTAGGGACTGGCAAGTGGGTGCACTTGCCCAGTCAGCATGGCAGTACCAGACTGCACATAGGCTCTGCAATGGCAGACCTTAGACACACTTTTACAGGCTGCTTCTGTGGGTGGCACAACCAGTGCTGCAAGCCCACCAGCAGCATTTGGTTTACAAGCCCTGGGCACTCCCGGTGCACTGTACTAGGGTCTGACAAGTAAACCAAATCAGCCAATCATGGAATCACTAATCCATACATCAATTTACAATATGGAGCACTCGCACTGTGGCACTGGACAGCAGTGGCACAGTGCCCAAAGCATCTAACACCAGCAAAATCACATGAGGCAAGAGCAAAAATTGAAGGGAGACCCACGCCAATGGTGCCAGGTCTAACAGTGGGTATATAAAGGAATCCACAAAGTCAGTGAGTTATATGGCCAAGAAGTCCCTTACATGACAAGCAGCGTAGATTTTTGGGGAAATTATTGCTATGTTTTGAGATTAACGTTACCAGGAGACTCCGTGCATAAGGGGCATTATTTTAATAACCGGTTGCATTACAGGTTTTGTACAACTGGTTCACGCTAACAAAAGCAATTGGCAATCACACACTTGAAACAGAACAGATTTAAACAGATAACTAAGCACTTAAACCTTGTGTCCTTGGTGCACTGTACTATATTTGTGATACAACATTAAACCTATAGGTTGCTCTGATAAAAGGACTAAACACTATCAAGCTTGCACAGAGGAACAACTGTTATGTCACATTAATTGTTATATAGAGAAAAACCTATCAAATACCTTTTTTCAAAATATTGGTAGATTCAGCACTCAGCCTTCCAAGTTCCATATAAAGCAGGCCTGGACGTAGTTCGCGGAGTTTTGCTACGTGGAAATATGTGAAGTGACAAAAAAAACTCTGCGAAGTTCTACGAGTGGCATAGTGCAGTGCGAACTACCATTCGCGCTGGTCTTCCTACTGCTCGGGTAGAAAGTCTACACGAGCGGCAGCTCGCGCTCCTGAACTCACTGTTCGCAAGCGGGGAAAAAAACTGCTGCACTACGTAGAGCAGAGTTTCCTGCACTCTACAAGTTGCGCAGAGTGCAGAAAACCCCGCAAACTCCGTTAACGTAGCAGAGTTCACAGCCCAGGCCTAATATAAAGAGTATTACTCGAGTAGAGTAGCAGTACCAAAAGTTATCAGCACCTAGCTGTGATTCTTGATTTGAGAAGTACATCACCACAAAGTCCTGAGTCCAACACAATTACCAGAACTCTCTGTAAGAAATGTAATTTAGAACAACAGTTGTTCATCTGATTGGTTTCACTTCCTGGATCATAGAAACCTAGGTTTCGTGTTCAGAAACAGAAAGCAATGAATAAGGGATCATGTCCTTCACAGATGCGCCCAGTGATCCTGTTGTGGTCAGCATGAATCCTGGCCACTTAAAAATGTTACAGGCACGCGCACCATCTACAGTGAAAGACATCCCTTCTACTGAGGAACAATATATTTTTCGTTTATGATACTAATACAGTGAAGTGTGGGTAAGACTGCTACAAAACCGGTCTAGTTTGGGAGAATACAGCAGGACCTGTGGCATAAGAGTATTGTGTCAGGGTATTTGAGCAGTGCTTCTGAATGAAGCTGTGACTACACAAACGAGGAAGTACTTTGGCATATGATGGCTACGGCCAGGGCTTAAGGTGTGGCGGGTCTTTCCTGGTCGAATACAGACTTTGGAAAATGTCCCTATATTCATGACCTTAACTTTGCAAACAAATACACACATGGATTTCTCTACCATGACTTTGAAAATCCTTAATACGTGTGAGGTGCATAAACCCGGTTTATATTCCATGTTTTGACTCATCTTGCTACTCCCAAGAGTATTTGCGTTATCCAGATGTTGTACGTTTGTGGGGGGTTTTCCATGCAAGACATGAATGACTCTTGTATAGTGCATATTAAATCTAGCTGCCTCCAGGCATGTTCACAGTGTGGGTGTGTGGTTATGATGGTTAACAGATTGAGAGCACCTGTAGGTGGTTCGTAGAGGTATTCAGGCTCCATGCACATACAATCCTTGGCCTCTATGAAGGCCCCACAAAGCAATGGTCATATCCACCAAGTGCTAATCGGAATTCTATGGGGAAGAGTGTGAAGGAGAAAAACATTATTCGAAATGTTGGCAGGAAAAGAGAATTCAGGCTTGAAAAAGTGAGTGGGTGGGCTGTGTGTGTGGGTGCATGGTGAAGGGGAGGCGATGCAAGTAAGTACACACAGAAAGACTGCTTAGACAGTAGTGAACAGGAAAGAGTTGACGTGAGAAATACAGATGGAGATTTTAGAAAGATGTGGAGATTAAAAGGGCACAAGTGTATACAGGAGTGAGAGACTACAGAGTAAAGCAGAGGGATAGGAATAACAGGAGTGACTGAGACCATCACCCATCCACAGATTTGTAATCTTTAATTGACAATACTATATATCCAGAATGTAAACATTTTCAGTTCCAAATATTTACAACAAAATTATTATTGCTACCCATTTAGCGATACTGCAAGCCAACACTGCCAAACACAATATTTTAGGCTTCCTTCGGGCATGCATCTGCTGTATGACTGTACACGACAGAAAACTCACTCAGAACATCAAAATACCTATACTGGTCAGGTAGCACGCAGTGTCAAGCACTTAAGGCATTCCCTTAATTACACGGGCCACGGCTCTTGTAAATGACTCCTACATACACTTTGACCTGACCCTTATGGAGATCCCGACATCTCTTTGATCCCACTCAAGGCACTGGCTACTGCACTGACCTATGACTGACCATGGCGTCACCTCCGGTTTATAGTGTACGTTTCACATTGAACATATGCTTAGTAACTAAAATTGTATTTTTTTTCTTCTTTACCATATTTTGGTCAACGTATCCCTATATATTCTTTATTTCTTTAATATCACTGAGATGTCACGCCTTGTGATGTCATCAGGGTTAAAGTGTATGTCATTAGCTCTACTTTTTGGCATAGGGGTAAGCTGCCACTGGCTGTCGTTTCGCCATTGAACGACCATCAACCTCACAACTGCTTAACAGTTCTCTGGTAGGCTTGGAAATTATGAACATTGCCCACCACCCTTTTCCAAAAGTCATCTAAAATTCTCTATTCACGTGTATTCCGACTGCCGTCCTGTCAGCATTTTACCAACGTTTATAATAATGTTTAACAACTCTCTGAAGGCCTGACAGTTCCACTCTGGTGTAAGTGACTTCCAAGCTCTTTCTTTGCAAATTTTCAAGCTGTTCATATATTTCACTTGGAAAATTAAGACACGGCATATTTTTCAGCATCCCGTGAGCCTCTCCCGGTTCACATTTTCCACCTGTGGGATGTGTGTGTACATGCTCTCATATCTCTAGAAACGAAACCAACGTGCATTTTTTTCTGCAAACCTACTCTGCTTCATCCTTATTGCTCCTTTTCCTTTCTGGAGTTGACATATTTTGGGAGATTTTGAAAGCGACTGCCAGTGTTATATAACTGCAGGCATATTAATTATTAAAATTCAGCGATCGTCGAGTCTATTCGGATTATGGTGTTCTAGTCATGAAATCTAGCGATGTGGTGAATTCAAGACTGTGAACACCCTCTGGCAACTTGAAGCTGCGCACATCAAACAGGGCGCCCAGCCGCTTTCAATTTTAATACACATAATATTGGGCGTGGGGCTTCCTCTCTGGCGGGAGGTAATGAGACACGTTTGTTCGTTCGCCTGGCAAAGGCGGACGTAGAACAGGAGAGATCACAGCGAAGCCATCAGCTGTTTTGTAAACACACTCTGGTGGTGTTTATTCTGGAGGTCAGCTGATGAACCTCGTTATGTTGTCTTTGTAGTTAGCTGCCTGTCTGCTCGGAGAGCCAATTAGATAAGGGGGTTTGCTTCTTTACACTCATTCTGCAGTGGGGTGGGAACAGTATATTTGGTTACAGAAAGGTGAAGGCAGAAAAGAGTTTACCAACACCCCAAGTAAAAAACAAAAAAAAAGGCATACTATCTATATTGGTGAGGTCTCCCTGTGGTGGTTTAGACTGCACTGTTTAGTTAAACTCTGCTAACACTGAAGCACAGGGCAGACCCACACCTCAACCACCGTTCCCGGGTCACAGGTCAGCTGTGTAGTTCTCCAGGGGTGCCCTCTTCCACTGCTCCCCATCTCTCTCAGGCAGGGCGCCTCTCGTTTGAGGAGCCGCCGCTCTGCTCCGCACAACAACCCTCGAGAAAGAGCAACTCCCGCCTGCAGCACCTGAGGCGAGAATAACAACAGGTGGGAGAGCCGGCCCCGACCATCCGCTCACAGCGCTCCGCTCGCACTGCGAGGCGCCCGCATCCGTCCCCCCCGGCGGGGAGGTACTGCAGCGGTGCCCGGGATGTCTGGACCGGGAGCCTCCCTCGCCTCAGGCGCGCCCTAGCCCAGTCCGCTGCGAGCGGGAGAGCAGCGGCTGACTGGGGGCGCGGGGAGGGTACAAGGAAGGAAAGTTGCTCCCGCAGAGTCAGGTGCCTTACCTGTGGGTGCACGTGGGGTCCCGACACTGCTACCGACCCCGGGCGGTGTCAGCTTCCAGGCCGTCCACCGGCCGTGGCTCTTCTCCAAGTGAAGGGGGGAGCGGTCGACGGACAAAAGCGGTCACGCAGCGCACATTACGAGCGGGACCTGGAAGAGGCTTCAGCTGGCGCCGCGCTGCTGCTCCTAGGCTTCACTTTCTGCCTGCAGCCCGGGAATTAAAGGAGCGAGGTTGGGTTCCGACAGACCTGACTGCTGAGGCATGCGGAGGGAGCCTCCTGCTGGACGTCGGAACTCATTGCAGAGAGTCCAGCCTCACCTGATCTGCAAGAGACCTACCTCCGCTCCCCCATGTGACTGTCATTGTCTTACGGATGGGGAAGCGGCGCGTGCACATAGGTGGTCAAGCAAGCACACTCGGAGGGAGATCCCAGCCGGGGTCTGCCGCCCTAGGCTATCAGGTTCAAAGCACGAGCCGATCAATGTTTGACAAGTAGCTTGCCCACCACACAGCATGTAACACATGATAGAGGCTCTTTCAAATGAGAAAAGTGTTTGTATTTCCCTTGAGCACCTTTGATGATATCACGGCATTTACACCTGTTGTAATTTCTAGTTTTAACATGAACTGATGTTTCTGCAATGGGTGAACTAACGAAATGTGACTTTGCTCAGGGGTCCATCAATGGACAATATTATATTATTTTTACATGTTGAGAAATATTATAGTCTAAAAAATCATGCACAAATAAGTTTTTTATAATGCACAACTCCTGAACTGAATTTTCTACAATGTCGAGACTCGTTGAAGAAATTGTTGATTTGCCCAAAATCACACACGTTGATGAAGTGGCATTATACTGTTAGCTACTGGATGGGTATCATATGCTCTCTCACTTTTACCACCAAATGATGAATAATTTTTGTGCAATCATTTCAAGACACCCATTAGTGCATTATTTTCAATACATTCAAGTGTTAATTCAATGTTAATATAAATAAGATGTCAACTTATTTCTCCTTATTTCTCATAAGACTGTCTCCTTCTGTCCCTAACATGACAAACAGTAAAGAGGGAAACAGCCAGTAAGTTAATGACAGCATAAAACTGATTAGCAAAGAAACCCTTTGGTGTCCGGTTGCAGGTTTTTGCTGAGAAGCAGACAAAGTGTGGGTCAGTTGCTGACAGACACAAAGCAGACAAGCATATTTTAGATGTCAAGCGGTCAGATGTCCGCGTTTACCATACGTTGTATTTTGAAACTGCATTGGGGTGAAAAGGGCAGTGCCTGAGATGGTTGTCTCACCTCTGTTTTGGCTCACCAGATATCATGGGGTCACGCCACAGTCAGAGCAAGCAATTCAGCTTGAGCTAGGCTTCAGCCTTGCATGGCTGATCATCAACAGCCAAAAAACACACAAGGGCCTTGACTCCTAACTCAGCGCGGCTGAGTCAAACCAGAACTATATAACAAAACAAGAACCACTGCTGAGAAGTTCCTTTGGCCAACAAAAGATTTGTACAAGTAGCTGTTTTGAATCAAGCACAAACAACCTGCTTAACGTATAGCAACATACACAATTTAATCTTTTTGATTTTTTCATTTGTTTATGACACTATGTTTTAGTGCATGGAAATACAAACAATTTTATATACAATATATACATTAATAACGTGGATAACAAAAAAGACATTTGCACACTTCAAACATACTTGGCCATTCAGTCATACAAAACACATTCATACAAAATGGTCTAAACAAAAAAGACAATGGGTCCGCGTATCGGTCGTGAATGAATGGAAGCAATCCTTTTGTGATTTCACAATTTTTTAGAGTCTTTGCAGATCGCAATTCAGAATGAGTGTCCACATCTCTTGCTGATGGTGAAGGGACCGTTGTAACACAATGAATATGAGCCAGATACGGGACTAGGGTGGTCGACGCGTTTCGAACCCCTATTAGTGGCGGGGTTCTCCTCAGGACCAAAAAGGGTTCTGTAACAATAACAAAAAACACTACTTAGGGAGGTGTTCTAGTAGGAGAAAGAGACGTAGCCCCTGAATAAGACAACAGCCGCACCCTACCTTAAACCACTTGGTCAATGATCCAAACGTGAAAGGATAGAATTCTAGGTACGAAGAACCAAGGTATTTCCAACAATGAAGTATACGCGGGGGCTGCAGAAGAGACAAACAGAAAAGCGCGCTGCATTTAGTCACAAACACTCTCAGTCAATCACTCTAACTGACCAGGTATGGGGGGGGTTTGGAACTTACCGGCTGGAGCGATGGCTTCTAACTCGCCAAGGGTTCCATGTCTCTCCTTATTACTGGAGGGGGGCTGATCCGCCGCTGAAATGTAACGGACAAGAATCGTGAGTCTATCGGTACCATGGGACTGATCCTCAGGACCGTAGCTGGTAAGGAGTTGACAGAAAACGTACCGGTGGAGAAAAAGACTTCCGTACTTCACTCAGGCGCACGGGATGAATCACCTTTGCTTGCTGTCGTGGCTGGGACTTCCTGGTTAAAAACCTCCCGAGCGGTTCTGGGACTTGTAGTTTAATGCACAAGTTGGACGGTTGTTGGCAAAAAGAAAACGGTGGGGTGGAATGCCTGGAGGTGTCTCCACTGTTAATTGCTGTAACCGCAAATGTTAAAGGGCAGTGACCTGAAGGGATCAGATGCTGGGTTTGTAAATTTCAGAAATTTCATTTAAGCCCCGTAGTGCTGTATTGAATTTCATTATCAACAGCGCTTCACGCTGGGCTAATTTTGCGTCCAAATCGCCTCCCCGTGGGTCTCTTTCAATTTTGGAAAGGACTGTCCATCTTAGGTCAGTTTGCTCATGTTTCAAATTAGTCCAATGATTTACTAACGGGGCATTTTCGACCCCTCTCCGAATTCGAGATTTATGTTGCGT
This sequence comes from Lissotriton vulgaris, assembly GCF_964263255.1. NCBI lineage: Eukaryota > Metazoa > Chordata > Amphibia > Caudata > Salamandridae > Lissotriton > Lissotriton vulgaris. Next base: position 2,079,804,157 of record NC_141685.1, on the reverse strand, counting down.
AATCCGATTCCTGACCTCTTGCGTGGTTTTACCGATGTAGACCAAAGGACACGGACAAACAATGGCATAAACCACATTTTTGGTTTTGCAGTTCGTGAATGTATCATGCTTCCAGTGAATGTTTTCAAAAGTGAACACAGAGTCCTCAATGGTTTCATTACAGCAGGTACACGTCCCGCATTTGTGATGTCCTTTGGTGGGGGGTAGTCCAAATAGACTTTTCAGTGTTGGAGCTTTGACAATCGGAAGAGCAGCTCTCACGATGTGGTTGGCTACACTTTTCTCTTTTTTATACGCAAATAATGGGGGTGCAGTGAAATCTTCATGGAGATCTTTCAGTAAATGCCAGTTGGACATTATGAATTTCTTGTGTTGGTTTGCTGCTGGACAGAAAGTGGTGACACACACCATCCTTTTCAGGTCTGGTTTGATTTTCTTTTCAAGTAAGGTTTCTCGTGGGGTCCACCAAGCTCGTTTGAGCGAGTTTTTTAACAGTTTTTTAGGATATCCTCTTTGAATGAGATGGTCTTTTAAGTGGCCAGCGTGTTTGAAATAATCCTCTTTTCCTGAACAGTTTCGACGGATCCTAAGGAATTGTCCGTATGGTAAGTTTTCTTTCAGACTACGTGGGTGGTTGCTGGTGAAGTGCAACGCTTTATTCCTATCAGATGGCTTACGGAATAAGGTGGTACTTAGGCCCTCTTCATGGGGTTCTACTTTCACGTCCAGGAATGTGATGGATTCATTGGATGCTGTAACTGAGAACTTGATGTCGCTTGTTCTTGAGTTAAGCCAACCCACGAATTGGTTCAGTTCTTCATGACCTCCTGTCCAAATAAGGAACACGTCATCTATGTAACGCATATAGTTGGAAATGCAGTTACTGTATGGATTGTCGTTGTATATAAATTTCTCTTCGAATAGTCCCATGAACATTATAGCTAGCTCTGGAGCAAAGGGGCACCCCATCGCTACCCCCTTTATTTGGTTAAAGAACTCTGCATCGAAGGTGAAGAAATGTTTCTGTAATGCAAAGCGGGCCAAGTCAAGGATGAAATCCGTGGGGACCCTCACTGGTCTTTCCCGATTTTCCAGGAAAACTGTTAAAGTTTCCAGAGCTTGGTCTTGCGGAATTTGAGTGTAAAGGGACACCACGTCTAGTGTGACTAGAAGTTGTCTATTACTGTCAAAGTTGATAGTGGCTATTCGGTTCAGAAAAGCAGTGGTGTCTCGCAAATGAGCTGGGATGGTGTCAATGAAGGGTTTCAAAAAGAAATCGATGTATTTTGCTACCGGTTCAAAAAGTGACTCGCAGCCAGAGATTATAGGGCGACCTGGTGGATTGACCTCATCTTTGTGCATTTTAGGGAGCACATAGAACACTGGGGTTCTAGGATTTTTATTTTGTAAGAAAGCTAGTTCTTTGGGCCCAACAAATCCTTGGTCAAAGCCTCTCTGAATCACTTCAAACATTTGATTTTTTATCTCTAAGGTGGGGTCCTTTCCAATGCGTCTGTAGCAATTATGGTCATTTAACTGGCAATGGACTTCCTGTTTATATTTGGTAACGTCCCAGATCACAATAGCTCCGCCTTTGTCGGCCTGCTTGACCACAATGGTGTTGTAATTTTTTATAGTCAATAGAGCATCTTTCTCAGCTTTTGGTAAATTATATTTGACAAAGGTTTTCTTTTTTCAATTGAGGATATTCCAGATAGTACGGTACGTTTGAACGTTGTAACTTCCTTGGGAATTTTGGGTCCTTTGGGACAGAAGGTCGATTTTTTTTGAGACCTGTGGCCTCCTCTTGTTGTTCTTCTTCTGATTCATGGAAAAATGTTTTTAAACGGATCTTACGACAAAATTCCAATGTCTCCAATTTCATCTTTACGAAATCAGTGGGTCTAGACGGAACAAAATTGAGCCCTTTGGTTAAAATAGATGTTTCAGCTGGTGTGAGGATCCTGTCAGATAGGTTGAAAATCGGCGATTTATTTAACTCTTGTAGAACTTTTGACGTGTTCTCATCTCCCATGGTTGGGTGAAGCGGGTTCGGCCCCGGGGTTTCTGTTGGCCTCGTCCTAAAAAAGGCGTTTGATTTTGTTGTTGTTGCTGGTATTGACCCGGTCGGTTAGCTGTTCTATTTTGAAATGGTCGATTAATGTTGTCTGACTCGCTATCTGATGATGAAGTTGTGTCGGAGAAAGTCACGAATTTTCGGCGTGACCGTCCTTGGTTGTCTTGCAAAAATCGACGTGAATCCGTACGTGTATAAAAGTCCTTGTTCAAATAAGGGTAGATGGACTCGAATGAGAAGTTCTTTTTGTCAACTTCGAATTTGTTGTTTTTTTGAGTAACTGTAAAATCCTTAAATTCCAAAATTTCCTTGTCAATTTTTTCCAAAAGTGTTTTAGAATCCGTAATTTGTTGGTTGTTTTCAATTTCCCTCTGTAAAGTTGCTATCTCTTCCAATTCTTTGAGAGATATCCTGTGTGCGGTCTCGATGGTTAGGACCATGAGGTCTCTGCTGCATTTCGTTTCAATCCCACTGAAGCCCTTTTTGTAGACCGGGTCGTCAGTAAAAACGACTGGTATATTACGAATTACGAGTCCTGCTGGGATAGTTCCTGACCGGAGGTGCTGGAGTAAAAAATGACCGTGGAGGTCCGTCCGGATCTGTTTTTTACGTAAACGAGTTAGTTTGCCCGACTCGTTCTGAGTGTTGGCAGTAAGGCTGAGAGCTGCTGAAGCAAACACTGGGGGGTCTCTAATCAGATTCTGTATGTGTTCCTCACTAAAGGCAAGAGTGTCTTTTTCAGCCATTACATAAATGAGCACCTCTTGCAAAAGAAAAAGTACAAACAAATAACAGGTGAGTGAAGGGGGAAGAAAAGAGAGAGAACGAAATCACCCCAAAAGTTGTGACCATACACAATTGCCCCTACAATGGGCAGAAATCAAGTCAATAAAATAAACAAATACCCTGCGGCAGATCCTTCCCTGCCTCTCAGGACCTTGCGAGCAATTGCCCGCTCAAAAGTCAAAAAACACACATGGGTATCATATGCTCTCTCACTTTTACCACCAAATGATGAATAATTTTTGTGCAATCATTTCAAGACACACATTAGTGCATTATTTTCAATACATTCAAGTGTTAATTCAATGTTAATATAAATAAGATGTCAATTTATTTCTCATAAGACTGTCTCCTTCTGTCCCTAACATGACAAACAGTAAAGAGGGAAACAGCCAGTAAGTTAATGACAGCATAAAACTGATTAGCAAAGAAACCCTTTGGTGTCCGGTTGCAGGTTTTTGCTGAGAAGCAGACAAAGTGTAGGTCAGTTGCTGACAGACACAAAGCAGACAAGCATATTTTAGATGTCAAGCGGTCAGATGTCCGCGTTTACCATACGTTGTATTTTGAAACTGCATTAGGGTGAAAAGGGCAGTGCCTGAGATGGTTGTCTCACCTCTTTTTTGGCTCACCAGATATCATGGGGTCACGCCACAGTCAGAGCAAGCAATTCAGCTTGATCTAGGCTTCAGCCTTGCATGGCTGATCATCAACAGCTGCACTGTCCCTGGTAGGACATGGAGGCAATATTCCAGTGCAAGGCCAGCCATTTAGAGCCTCAGAACTCAAGCAGGTTGGTATGAATTGGAATTCTAGCTCACAGTGAAATACATTGGGTAAAATACACTTCATTTTAAGAATGGAAGAAGAAGAAAATTAACAAAAAAGACAAATTCTAGGTTTCAGAATTAGATCTTTAAAGACTGGCAGCGAGTGCTGTGCTCTTAGTTTCGTAGATCTGGGAACGAGACCCTTACCTTGCTAGAATTGGATGTCCAGACAGAATAATCTAAGTAAAATATGTACATTCTCCTCTGAAACATATAAATTCTAATTTGAAGTAAAGATATTGTAGGTGAAAATAATTCAGTCTACAATAACATCCTAAATGAAGTAAACCCCTTCAAATCTAACAGAGTGAGATTAATAAATTCCACGAAAAATACATTCCTTAAAAAGTTATGCACTTAATGTGATACATTCCCACATTTGGAGAGCTTACTTGCCAGTGGCCAATGCCCCTATTATATGCACTAAGATTCCAGTTTTGATAAGAGGGATGTTTAATTGTTCACCCAAGGAGTTGGGTGGACACAAATATGTTTAACGCATTAAAGTAGGAACTGTGAACAAATAAGGGAATTTTTAGCAGTCCTAGAAAATATTTAATGGCAGGGGTCAAATCATTCATTTGACAGCACACTTTTCCAAGGGTGGAAGCAACCATCTTGGTAGATACAGCATTAGATTGTAACTAGAGTGCACTTCTTGCCAAACACATGCTGGCACAGATTCTGACTGAAACACCTTTAAAAAAAACTGCAGATTTTAAAAGGTTGGCTGTGATTCAGCCCGGTGTTAGCATTCTCTATAAGTTAGCAATAGTGGAGGCATCAATAACTCTGGGCCAGGAGGTAGGTATGAGACCTGTCAGAAACCAGATACAGCAAGCTAGTCTCAAAATACATATACATACAATGCAGACTGCATCTTAGAAACTGGAATTGCAAATATTAGCATTCCCCTTTGGAAAGACATTATTTCTAGGTGACCACGAGTTCTTCCAGAGAAGGATTGGCAGGAATAGTATAGTAAGACCGTGAGACTGGCATTTGGTGCCTGGCAAAGGGGGAACATCACTTACAACGCATTTTTTACAACGCACTACCATTACATCGCAACCATTACAACGCATACCATTACAACGCATTGCGCTGGGGGGCGCTCTAGGATAGGGAATATATTTAATTTACTATCCAACACCTTCCCTGCTATCCACGGGGACTGGAGTTGGAATAGTAAATTAAATAATTCACTATCCAGCGCCTAAAAGCATTATGCTTTGTAATGGACTGCGTGGTAAAAACCGCGTTGTAAAGGCATGCGATGTAAAAGCATGCGTTGTAGTGACACCAATCCCTGGCAAAGTGCCCTGGTAGATTCCAGCACTTCACTGTCATTCCAGTTCACACACAGTTTCCCTATCCTACAATATTCTTGTTTTCCTGATTCCCACACCTTTTATCTCTCCATTTCCATTCTAGGATGCATATACTTTTGGTCACTTTCCAGCCTCTAGCATCTTCACTCTACACTGTTCTCAGTATTCCTCATTAATAATGCTAGTTTTCTGTTCCAGTTTTCTGACACTTTACAATTGCATTTTGTACTTTTCTTTTTCGTGGCTCTGATCCATATTCAAATCTAGGTTTTCCTATTCCCTGTCTTATGTCTCTTGGTTCCCCTGGTCTTCCCTTTGTCAGTTCCTCATTCAGACTTCCCTTTATTGGTGGTTCCCTGATTCCTTGCACCTGGTTTATTCCTTGTACCTGACTCTCTCCCTGCACCTGTGCTCCTCCCCTGAGCCTCCAGCTATATCAACACTGTGAGAGCAGAATACTGTGGTTTCAACTGACTTGGTTGTTGCGTCTCCTTGTGCTCTGTTGCATCCTTGCTGTTGTGATACCTGGTGTGCCTTTTGCTTCAGTTTCATCTCTTGTGTTCCTGCCTCCTTGTTTCTCTGATTATCATTGTTCCTAGTCTTGTCTGTACTGTTCCTGATCTATCCTGTTACATGTAAACTCATTGCCTTATGTTCTGTATCAGTGGTGGCTGGTCGAATTTGAAAATGGTGGGCAGAAGAGCTATCAATGAATGTTTATGAGCTAGCAAGCCTTAACGTTATGAGGGGGGCTTGAGGAAATTCTCTCCCCAAGAATATTTTTAAGAACACATGTTGTATTTTGGTGCAATTACCAGTACTAATACTGTGATAAAAGGACCAAAAATGCAGCTCATATATACATGCATATAGTGTTCTTTCAGGGCGGCAAAGGGAGGCACAAGCCACACATGGGTGCCTGGCATAAATTACGGGGACAAAAGGGGGCCCTGACTGTTCCCCTGGCCCTCAACAAGTTCTAACCAATCCCCATTTTAAGTTCAGAGGCGGCATGCAGGGGGACTCCTAGGGAGTGTGATTTTACTTGGCGCAGAGACCGGTATCATACCTGTGGAGTGCCAGGTCTTCTGCTGCTTCTTCCACAGGATCCTTGAGAGTTTATTTACCACCTCTTCAATTTTTGTTCCTTTTTTGCAGGTAGGCGGGGGGCATAACTGCCCAATGTGTTAAGTCTAAGGCTGGTCTTAAAGATCATGTCTGTTGGTTATTAACACAATGAATGTTTGAAGGCACAAAAATGCAGGGTCATGTATTGCTGGTATGTAGTGATTACCAGCACCTCTTCAGATATAAGTTGCCCCTTTGCTCCTGCTGTGAAATTAATTTATTGAATTAAAATGATTTGTTTACAAGGCTGTTTTGGTGTTTTAAACCTCATCTGCAGTTTGAGAGATTGAAGCAATCATTGGTAATTTTTAAAATCCATAGGATGGCATCTTCACCATATTTCTTCACCATCTGCAGAAGTTGGGATATTCTGTGGAAAGGCAGCAACCACAGAAAGTGAGTGAATTGCAGGCTGCTGTTTCATCCTATTACTTCAGTCTCCGCACAGGTGCAGCATCATATTTCTAACGAAAGTCAAAGGTTTGCATAGATGCTTCAAATCAGTGGTGGTCAAACAATGCAAAGTGACAATTTGACAGGATTGTGCCTAACCAGTTACATTGCACAAATTTATTTTTTAGACATGCTGAGATTAAGTGATTTGCCTAGAATTTCAGGACATGGAACCAACACTGACACTCAAACCTGGTTACCCACTTTCAAAGTTAGCAGGTCTGGTCAAGCAACATATCCTCTCTAATAATAATAATAATGATAATACCAGCATTTGTAAAACACAGAGCTACCTCAGACGAGGTCCCCCGGCGCTGGGGGCAGTCAGGAATATTAATCAAGCTGTTGGCCAGAATCACAAGGTGCTGGGCTAACTCGCAGCCGGCGATCAAACAGTGAGCCCCTGTGGTTCGGAGTCAGCTGCCCTGGCCGCTGCACTACACCTCTTCCACAGTTCTGTTGGAACTGGCACTTTCTGGTTGTCCGAGGCGATGCCCTAGCCAGGCTGAACCTACAACTCCTGTCAGGGGTGGGTGATTACACAGTCTTTATAACCTGCGCTCAACCTCAGGTAGCTTGGCACTGAGCGAAGATGTCTCAACAGCCCTCTGCACCCATCAGAGAACTTTCCCAAATCAATTATAATGACCTGTGGCCCCTGTCGTGTCGTGATTGGGCCTACAGGCAGACACAAAAGGAGAACACACATGTGTACTTTGGTGGTCAGTACAATGCCTGCCACGCCCAGGGTCCTGGGCCCTTTATTAGCTTTTGAACGTGCCCTCCGTAACTACGTCGGGCTAAACCATTGAACCTGCGCCTTGGGGGTAACACATGAAATCACGGTCATACTACGTGTGGGCCATAGTGGTCGCGCCCACCTAGTGCGACACTACATTCCTTCTTTACCCTGAAGTGAAAACAGAATAAACATGACATAATATATATCAAACACTTCCGATCATAGTCTCTGAGAATTGCAAAATGCAAAAAGGAACAGTCTTACTTTTTTTCCTTTCGTCGGCTGAAGTGCATCTCAACCTTTCTCAACGTCTGCAGCGGGCCACAAAATCATAGTACTTCTGGGATGGCTTCGGGCAGGGGCGCAGGATTTACCTGCTCTGGCTGCGCTCGCCTGACGGGGTTGGAGCCAGTTCATCAGAGTCTTTGGCTTCTGCAGTTCCAGGGTGGCTTTGGGCCATCTGCGACTCTTGTTCGCTCCCGGCTAGCGCAGCTGAGTCTGCTTCTGGGACCTCTTCTTTGCTGGGGGCCTTGGGTCGGTCTTGTGTATTGCTCTGCAGAGTCAGGGAATCCATCATCATCTCCATTCAGGGTTCTTTTAAAGAACGACACATTCCTGGTGACTTTCTCTCTCCCTTTCATTGCTGTGATCATGGTTCCATTGACGTTCGTGACAGTCCATGGGTCTAACTCGAAAGGGAGGCGGAATTTCCCTCCGGGAGGACGATCTTTCACCAGCACGCGGTCACCTACTTGGATGGGGCTGTCTGCTGCCCTTCTTCTTCGCGATGCTTCTCTGTTGGATTTTGTTCGCTGTTCCATGGACCGGTTGCTGGGAGTCGGAGCTGATGCCTACATGGGATGGTGGGGGAGAGTGTCTACAACTGCCCTATTGAAACACAGGCAGCTTGGAGGAATCCCCGTGGTGCAGTGGGGTGTCAGCCGGTATTCCCTTAAAAATTGGAAGAGGGCTAGTTCCAGGTTTTGGCCATCTGTCATTGCGATCTGGATTGTCTTATGAAGAGTTCTCATCAGTCTCTCGACTTCTCCATTGGCTTGAGGCCATCTTGGGGTTATCTTCCGGTGCTTGATGCGGTGTGATTGCAGGTACTCGGCTAGTTCACAGCCGTTGAAGGGGGGCCCATTGTCGGTGCGTAGCTCATCCATTAGGCCGTGGGTTGCGATGATTTTTTCGAGCTTAGGGATCACTTCAGAGGACGCAGTGGAGGGTAGGATCTCAATTTCGGGGTATCTTGAGAAATCGTCGACCACCACAAACATGTACTTTCCGCCGGGAAGGCTACCAAAGTCTGCGCTGGCCCGCACCCATGGGGCTGACGGTCCTTCCTCTGTGATTACAGGCGCTGGGGGGTTGGGCAGGCTGGTCGCTAGGCACACAGGACATCGTTGGATGACATCCTCAACTTTCTTGTCGAGCCCTGGGAACCAGAGCTTGTTCCGGATGCGATTTTTTGATTTCACAATGCCCTGGTGCGCGCCATGGGCTAAAAGGACCGCTTGCTGTGTGAGACTGTCAGGCAGTACCAGGCGAGGACCTCTCAGGAGACATCCTTCCGGTGAGATGGACAACTCGCTTCGGACTTGGTAGAGTGCTCTTAGTGTCGCCTGGGCCTCTAGGGTACGGAATGATGCTGGGCTCTGGAGTGGTTTCCAGTTCCCTGACTGGATAGCTTGCATGGCGATCTGTATGCAGTCGTCGTCCTTGGTGGCTTGCGTTACATCTCCTAGGGAGATTGGCAGGGGTCTCGAACGCTCCAAAATCATTCTCACATATTCTTCTGTAGCGTCTGCTTCTGCGGCTTCGGCCTCAGTGACCGGGCGGGCATGCCTCGATAGATAGTTGGTGGGGTTCCTGGAGCCTGGCCGATACTCCACCGTGAACTGGTATTCCTGGAGCTGGAGCACCCACTTCTCTATGCGAGGGGGGGGTCGTGAAGATGATCCCTGGAAGAGTGGGAGAAGTGGTTTGTGGTCTGTGATCACCACAAACGGGTGTCCGTATAAGTAGATATGGAAGTGTCGGCACCCCCATAGGATGGCGATGGCCTCTCTTTCAATCTGCGAATATCGCTGTTCCGTCGCAGTGAGGGTCCTACTTGCATACACGACGGGGGCCCATTCCCCGCACGGTTGTTGTTGGGTCAGGACGGCGCCTAGGCCGGTCGGGCTGGCATCCACCACGAGCTGTGATTCGTGGCGCGGGTTAAAGTAGTCTTATTTATGTTGGGTATGTCGGCCCAACGAACCGTGCACTGTTCACTTGGTGCTAAGCACCTAAACTAATTTCATTTGTTCAACAAATAATAAACCTCATGAGTTCTCAGTTTCTTCTTTTAATTGTAACTTTTTTTATCTCTTTTCTTTATGTGTATATTTTACCACATAGTGTTGTTATACAATTATTCATGTTCTATTCACAGTCCAAATAACAATCAAGATAACAATAACATTTCACTTCATGTTATGATTTACAGTGCCATATATTGTACATTTTTTTGTTAGAGCCCAATGCATTTCGGCACTACCAAAGTGCCTTCATCAGGGGCGAACCTGTAAAGAATAAACAAAATAACCATGTAATTACTGTTATAGGATGCCCATGTGTGTTGTTGTGTGTGTACTTTAAGTGTTATCATACCTTAGTACGTTGTACTCAATTCTCTAACCTGTGTGGACAAAATGTAATATTTATGAAAACCTGCTGCCCAACTTATTACAAGCAATTGATCCATACCATTGTCGAACCTATCAAATTAAAAACCAAACAATCAGCTTACCGCTAATGTTGTAGCTTCAAAACTCCCTAAGTGATAAACAAGAGACATATTCAGTATCCTACTCACTGCTACAACATAACTGTGAGCATTTCAAAAGCTCCTATTAAATGTGCATACCTGGTTATCCAGCACTATAACGTTCTGCAAGACAAAAAAGACAAACCGCATGTCCAGTATTAAAACTCCAACCTTATTAACCGCTAGTCATGTGGTGCCATCTTAAGTTTAGCGCTCCCGCATACCTGTTAAATCCGACTGTCGTACGTACTCTGTAGAGGATAAACAAAAAACAAATCTGCTCTCAGTATCTCACCTAACTACCAATCACCAACTCACAACTATGTATCTCGCTATGTTTCTGGATTCCGAGCTTACCTTAATTTGAAAACATCCACTCCGTTTTACTTAACCTGCTGTTCTTCCCGTAAGTGTGTCAACCGCTACCGGCGTTACCGCTTAACATATAATTCTCCTGCGAGTCGTCTAGAATTACTAACACAAACAACGGACTGCTCTGCCACTGACCAAAGCTTTTTAGGCGCCATCTTTGAACGGGTCTCTCGTTCTGAATCTCCATTCACCTAAACCGATTATCGTGCTCAACACCTATGTATGATATTTGTGTGTAGTGTCTAGTCAAAGTATTCACACCCCATTGTATTATGATATTCATACGAAAAATGTCTGATCAAAATCGGAAATATTATTCAACCCAATGCGTTTTGCTGTATAATATCTTGTGCATAATCAAATCAGTTCAACTTCATGGGAACTTACTTAACAGATGAAGTTATGTTGTGATCACAATTCTTACTTCTGATTGACAACAGTTATTAGAGTTCATCACATGTAATAATCCCAATTTTTGTTGCTATCATGCTTTATAGTTGATTATAATGAGTTGTGCTTTATCATTTGTGTTCAATTTTCTACATTAACCTAAGGCCTTAATTATACTGTCTTAATTAATTAATGTGTTAGAAAACCTTGTGTGACAGGATTGATGTTTCATCACCGTGGTGGTGTAGTGAGTTTCGGATCTCAGTATTATGCTTTTTTTGGTTCTTGTTTTACATTCTGAGGGTGAGAAGTTGCTTTATTGTTCTTCACTTGGTAATATCCTTAATTAAGTGCTCATAAATAACAGGATAAGTCGTATTTGTCATTGAGGCCAATCGGAACTAACGTTTGCAAGTATTTAATCCAGAATAATTCTCTCTGCAATAATCTTTGATGATAGTTGATCCCTTCCTTCATATGTACTTGTTCTATGATGGAAAATCGTAGTTGAGAGATTGTATGCGAAGTGCCTTTCCAATGAGCTGCTAAGGGTGATGTCATGTTCAAGTTACGAATTCTGCTCTTATGCTCTGTGATTCGAACCTTTATCTTGCGTTCCGTCTTGCCTACATAAAGCTTGCCGCATGGACATTTTATTCCATACACTACGTTTGCTGTATTGCAGTCACTGTTATGTCTCAGATTTATGACTTTCCCTGTGGTTGGATGAGCGATGGTGTTACCTGTTATCACATTATTGCAATTCGTGCAATTCAGACATTTACTCATTCCTTTGTAGGGTACTGTTGGGGATGTTGATAGTTTCTGCTTCAATCTTTCCCGCAAATTTTGCCCCCTAGTATATGCATGCACCGGTAAGTCTCTGAATAGTCCTTTGAAGTCTGGTTTATTCATTAAAAGTTCCCACCTGGTGTTAATTATTCTTTTGATTGCTTTTGATTGGGTGGTATACTTTGTTACAAAGACTATTTTTTCTTTGATGCTTCTCTTTTTAGGTCTCAATAAGTCTGTTCTGTCTAGTGCCATCACTTTTGCCATGCTGTCATCAAGTTCCTTACGCGGATATCCTCTAACTTCATATTTGGTGGCCTGTTGCTGGATAGTACTTGGTTGTCGGAACATATTCTTTTAATCCTGATGAATTGGGATTTCGGAAGGTTTTTGATCAAGCTCCTAGGGTGAAAACTAGTGTATCCTAAAGCGTTGTTCTTATCCGTTGGTTTTGTCTATAATTGTGTTGAGAAGCCTGATGCCTCTTTGATGATTCTGACGTCCAGGAAGTCTATTGTATGTGAGTTTATCTTGTGGGTGAATTTGATCCTCGGATTGATTGAATTCATCATCTGAATTAATGTTTCTAGATGTTCTTTAGTGCTGTCCCAGATCAGAAAAATATCGTCTATAAAACAACAGTACATTTTCACATGTTTCCAATCCACTTTGCTCATGATATTCTCAGCTTCAAACTGGGCCATGAATATATTGGCATAGGCCGGCGCTCCCGCAAATCCCATAGACGTTCCAGTCAGCTGGGCGTAGTGATGTTCTTTCCAATGTAGGCCAGAGTCGTGTCGGCCGAGAGAGCCGTCTTGGTTTTCTGGAAGGCTCTCTGCTGTTCCGGCCTCCACTCCCAGGTGGCTGTGGATTTCGTGAGGTCACGGAGAGGGCCGGTGAGGTCTGATAGGTCTTTAATGAAGCGCCCGCAGTAGGTAACCATCCCAAGAAAACTGCGGACGGCAGTCCCTGACGTCGGGGCTGGAGCTTCATGGATGTCTTTGACTTTGTCGGTGTCTGGTCCTACGCCCTGGTCAGAGAATTTGTAGCCGAAAAAGCTGATGTCTTTTCGTAGGAATTCGCACTTTTCCCTGTGAAGGGTCAGACCCTGTTCCTGTAGCCTGGCGAAAACAGCTTGGAGGCGCTTGATGTGTTCGTCCAGCGTCGCTGCGTGGACCAAGATATCGTCACTCACGTTTAGCACGCCGTCCAGTCCTTTGAGGACGTTCTGAATAATGTTCTGAAATACTTCTGCTGCGCTTGAGATCCCGAAATTGAGTCTGGTATATCTCCACAGGCCTGCGTGGGTGGAGAAAGTCGTTATCGGGCGGGAGTCCGGGTGCAGAAGGACTTGGTGGTAGCCTGACCTCAGGTCCATCTTCGAAAACCACTTTGACCCTGACAGCTCGCCAATGATGTTGTCTATGGTCGGCGTCAGGTGGCGTTCTCTCTTGATCGCGAGGTTGGGGATGCGCATGTCCACGCAGATCCGCACGGCATCCGGTTGCTCCGGTTTCTTGGCTACCACAATGGGTGACACCCATGGAGTGGGTCCGCTGACCCTTTCTATGATTCCGGCCCTCTCAAGCACTCGCAGTTCAGCTTCTTTTTTGGGTCGCAGGTGGAACGCTATGCGTCGGTGTCTGAGGGCTACTGGAGCAACTGAGTGATCTATGTGAAGGTGAATGGCGGGTCCTCTCAAGCAGCCAATCCCCTCAAACAGTGAAGTGTGTTGCAGCACGAGATGGTCGAGGCTGTGGGCTTGGACTGTAAGGGCGAAGTGGATCAGCCCTAAATCTTGGGTGGTTCTGCAGCCGAGCAGAAACCCGGATCCCTCTTGTGACATGTAGATTTTGGTGTGTAGTTGATGGGAGTCATGTGATACTGCTGTCCGGAAGACTCCGCACAGGCGTAGGGGTCGACTGGTGCCATAGGTGTACACCTGTACTCTCGTGGGATGGAGCACTGGTGGAGTGTCTAAAGTCCGGTATACGCTGGCTGCCATAAGGTTGATTGTTGCTCCGGTGTCAATTAGGGCTGCTACAGCTTGATCTTGCACGTTTACTGTGCACATCGGCTCTGCGGATGGTGTAGCGCCTAAGGCGTTGAGCATTCGTACCACGTGGACGGATTCTGCATCTGCATCGTCATCGTCCATGTCGGTGTTGGTGGCGGCGTTAGGCAGTGGCTCTATCTGTCTCACTCTTCGGGGCGGACCATTGGGCTTTTTCCTCTGTGTTGATAGGCATACGCTCGCGAAATGGTTGGCCTTTCCACAGGCGCTGCAGATCTTTCCTTGTGCAGGGCATGCTCCGTTGTGGGGTGTTGCTCCTCCGCACCATACGCAGGCGCGGTCGTGGGGTGAATGAGCTGGGCCTGGCCGTCCTCGTCGGGGTGGTTTCGTGCGCGTGTCATGGTACTAGTTTTGATGGTGCACACTGGTTCAACTTTGATTGCGACAGTGGGCTTCGGTTCCATATGCGCAGCTCTGGCTTTCGATAGCTCCTTAGATCGCCCTAACGCCAGGATGTCGCGCATGGGCATGTTGTCTGTCTCTAGGACTCTCTCGCGCAGTTTTGAGGATGCACAGCCCTTTATGAATTGGGCGCGAATCTCGTCATCAGCGTCCGGGAGGGTACATGTGCTGGATAGCTTCTTAAGCCTCGCATAGAATACATCCACTGACTCTTCAGGGAGCTGGCGGGCTTGGCGGAATAGGAACCTTTCGTAATCCGCACTGGCGAATGGTTCGAAGTATTCCGTTATGGCGTCACGCAGCGTGGTGTAGTTCCGGGGCGGGCCTCCTTCTACCACGTCTTTCGAGATGTCGTGTATAGCTTCCCCTCCCAGGTGCAAAAGCATCGCTCGCCGCCGCTCGACTGCGATGTCCGCCGCCACAAAGTAGTTTTCCAGGCGTTCCACCCATTTCTTCCACCGGGCAGCTTGGGAAGGAGGCGTGCCTGTGACCGTGAAGGGCTCAAGTGGCGGCACGGTGGCCATGGCCATTGGGGAAGGTGGGGGCTCGACAGCCAGGAGGTGCCCTGTCACTAGAGGGCCAGGAGTCCAGGAGCACGCTGGGGGCGCCTTCAGGTGATTTCAGGTGGCAGTGGAGAGGCTCGGCAGCGTTGCACGCGAGATGCGTGTGAAACGGCAGGTAACCACACGCGAGATGCGTGGGAGAAAGCAGGGGGCCACAGCGGTGCACGCGGGATGCGTGAGGGACTGCGCGGGAGGTGCGCGGCAGGCTAGGCGGGCTGGCGCGCCGTCGGGGCCGGAGCACGGCTGGGGCACAGAGGCGGAGGGCACGCACCTGAGGCCGCGACTCCACTTGGTGTAGGTGGCGGGGCCGCTCGCTGGCAGGTATTGTGACTGCGGCTTCACCCGCTTGAAGGCTGGATACAGCGGCGAGGCTGGGCGGCAGGGTGCCGGATCGGCGCGGCTGGGCCTCCGCTTGACGAGGCAGGGAGCTGGGTGCAGGGTGGCCGGGAGTGCTTCGCCGGAGGGCCGTGCCGAGCTTGCAGAGCGGGGTGCACTGCAGGGGCCACAGGCGCAGGCTCGCCCGGTGCAGAGGGGCAGATGGCGGCACGCGGTGTGGTGGCGCGACCACCTCATCGCCAATGTCGTGTCGTGATTGGGCCTACAGGCAGACACAAAAGGAGACCACACATGTGTACTTTGGTGGTCAGTACAATGCCTGCCACGCCCAGGGTCCTGGGCCCTTTATTAGCTTTTGAACGTGCCCTCCGTAACTACGTCGGGCTAAACCATTGAACCTGCGCCTTGGGGGTAACACAAGAAATCACGGTCATACTATGTGTGGGCCATAGTGGTCGCGCCCACCTAGTGCGACACTACAGCCCCAAGCGCTCCCAAATCTCTAGTATTATAGCTGGCTTGAATTCCCCATCAAACACAATTACTCTTTCTTACCTGGGTGTTACCTTCTGCTCCCCAGGTTCATGGGCTCCTCACATTTCTCAATGCAGGGCAAAGTTAGTTAGAGTGACTAGATCGCTGTTGAGCCTTTTGTGACTTCTGGGCAGAAGGGCATTGGCCCCTGTGTTGCAGATATATACTGCCCAGTGTGTCCCAATAGCTTCTTATGGGGTCTCTCGGGGAATCTGGGGTATATCCGATTGCCTGGATCTACAAAGGGAAGAAAACCGCTTTTGAGGGAAATTCCTTGCTGCCCATATATCTACTTCCCACTATATCTGTCAAATAGAGCTGGGTCTACTTTATTTGAGCGATCACATTCGGACCAAACCCCCTCTCTAGTGATTATCTATTTGGCAGAGAGATAAAGCATCACTAGCAAGGGATATATAAGCATTGATTTATCTGGTTTGTGACAGCGCTCCTTGCTATTTCGTTTTAGAGCTGACACAATTAAATGTTTACTCTTTTTTCTCTTGGGTATCAGCATAATCTTGAAGCGAGAGTATGCCCATGCAACCATGTTTAATTATTAGTCAATGTTGCAATTTATTATTTTCTGAAGCTTTTTATAAACTATTTACCAATAACTTTTTAGCTCCTTATATGTGGCTTAGAAACCGTATGCACTGCATTCCAGCTTACCATTATCTCCAACAGCTATCAGATAAGGAAACCTGCAATTGTGTAAGCTCATTTCTCCATATAGCTGTAATTTTAGGGGGCTCAATGTTTTTTAATAGCTCATTTTATTGTATTTCGAAGGCGATATATGTTTTATGTGCTTTTATTGCCTTTGTAATTTGAAAGGATAATGGGTTTTTGTAATTTCATCTTTCCTTATCTTAATATATTTTATGTATCTTTTCCTTTGAAGGTTGGCCTGGCAAATTAGAGCTTGTACATATTTTAATGTATTTTATGCATGCTTTTATGGTTGTTTCTCAACCGAATTAAGTCTCATGAATGACTGAATTGATATCCATATGCATATCTTAGAAATAGACAAAGTCCATGTATCTTGCCACTGTTATCTGATATCAAATACGATCTGTACATTTCTAGGCATATTCATTTAACATTCAGGTTGGCCAAGTGGTCACTCCAGTCTCAATAGGGGAACAACTGTGTCTTTTTCTTAATTGTATTGTTATGTTTTTATACATTTGAATACCTTTAAAATTGCAGAACACTATGTTATGCCTATAATACCATGTTCTTTTTCTATGCATTGGCGGCCTATTTTTTCTTTAAGAATAAACATGAAGGTTTGGGAATCAATACTATGGTGGCCTCGCTCCACGATCGAGGGGGGTCGTGACCCTCCCTCAAAATATCATTGAAGAGGGCCGTTAAAGTGGGGACAATTGCATCGACCAAGGTACGGTACAGTTCTCCAGGAAGTCCGTCAGGACCTGCAGCTTTGCCATGTTTAAGTGACAAGATGACCTTCCTTACTTCTATTTCGGAGATATCCATCTCAATCCCCGCGCGTTGTGCGAGTGAAAGGGATGGTAAAGCGATCTGATTTAACCATGTATCTCTTGCCTGTTGGTTGTCAAGGATATCTTCCCTGTAAATCTCCTCAAAGAATTCCCTGAAGACTGTACTAATTTCTTGATTTGCTGTCCTGAGTTCGCTTTCACCTTCAACCTTGATTCCTCTTATATGGCTTTTAGCTTGATCAGCCTTAACCTTCCAAGCCAAGATCTTACCGACTGTTTCCCCAAATTCAAAGTTTGAGATTTTACTCGCCTCCCATCTCTTTGTTACTCTCTCTTGTAAAATGTTTTCTAGCTGATTCCTCAGATCGGAGATGTTCTTTTGATCTTGAAGTGACCCAATTGAGCCCCCGAGTCTCTGCTCAATTATTTCTAGTTCTTGTTCGAGATTTTGAATTTTCGATATATAAGTTTTCCTCAGGTAGGAGGCTCTGTTTGTAATACAACCTCTCAAGTATGCTTTTAGAGCCTCCCAAACCGTATCGAGAGAGGCTGAGCCAAGGTTGATATCCAAGAACATGCTAATTTCGTTTTTTAAGTATGTCACTTCCTCCTGCTCCAGTAAAATAGTACGGTCAAATGACCAAGAGGGATGTTTAATTTGATCTGGAAGCTTTAGCGTAAATGAGAGAGCTGAATGATCCGATAGGTGGGAGGGTATATACTTGATAATAGGAATAGAATTTTGGAGGCAGTAGCTGAACAAGGCGAAGTCAATTCTTGAGGTATGTTTATACTTTAAGTTCCTATAGGATATACCTTGTTTGTTACCCGCTTTTTCTCTCCATAGATCTGCCAAGCCTATTTGTTCCATAATCCCTTTGAGAGACTGTCTAGCTTTAGAGGGGATATGACTTCTATATCCGCTGTGGTGAGTGGATTTATCTAGTCTTGGATTCAGTATAACATTAAAATCCCCTGTCCATATTATAGGTTCCGTAGTGGTCATTAAGTTGTTCCTGACTATTTCTAAGAAAAGACGGATCATCTATATTGGGGCCATAATATCCGACTAGGTTACACACCCACCCATTGATGGACAGCTTAACTAGAAGCCATCTTCCACTGTTGTCCTCGTTAAAGTTGAGGATCTGCACCTTTGCTGTTTTTTTGCAGATTAAAAGGATTCCTCTTATATTAGCGTTATGGTCAGTACTGAAGAATTTGTCAATCCACTTTTGTTTTTTTAGTATTGAATTGGCCTCACTTTTTAAAAGATGTGATTCTTGGATTATAATGATCTGCGCTGGGGAGTCCCGCAAGTATTGTAAAATACGTTCTCTTCTCCCTTGCACACGCAGACCATTAACATTCCAAGATAGGAACTGAACTGAGGTCATCTTTCTACATCCTCCCTAGTATACGCTTCCCTCCTGCTCACTTTGATGTTATTACCTTTATTAGCCTTATTTGTCTTATCAGTGGCAATTGAATGAATTAAAGGAAAAACCTGAATTTGAGGGCCAGACTCCTGAGGATAGTTTTGCATTTTTGTGTTCCCCCCCCCCCAGCTCCCTCCCCCCCCCCCCCCCCCTTGGAGAACCCACCCATACTTACGATCGTGGAGCGAGGCCACCATAGTATTGATTCCCAAACCTGGCAAAGACCCAACTTTATGCGGGTCATACCGCCCAATATCACTACTGAACAGTGACTACAAGATTTTTGCTTCCATTTTAGCAGCCAGAGTGGGTTCAGTAGTGGGTGAAATTATACACCAGGACCAGAAGGGCTTCATCAAAGGTCGCCAGCTTTCCGATCTAACGTACGACCTTGTGGGGGCAATTGACATCGCCTCATCCTTCTCCCTTCAAATGGCAACACTCACCCTAGATGCGGCTAAAGCCTTCGATAGGGTAAATTGGCCCTACCTCAATGATGTACTGAGGAAGTTTAACTTTGGGGAGAAATTTGGCCGCACTATAGAACTCATGTACAACTCACCATCTGCACGGCTCCTAATAAATGGAACACTGTCTGAATCATTTGGGATGTCGAGAGGCACTAGACAGGGCTGCCCGCTTTCCGCCCTCCTCTTCAATCTGTATATTGAACCATTTGCGGAAGTCCTAAGAAGAGATGAACTTATTCCATCCTTCAGATTTGGGGAGTGGGAAAAGCGGGTAGCTCTGTATGCAGACGACATCCTAGTTTTTACCTCTGATCCGGAGATTACATTCCCAGAGGTATTAAGGAGAGCAGAAGAGTTTGGCCGGATCTCGGGCTATGAGATTATCCCAAGCAAAACCGACATCATGGCTTGGAACATCCCTGATTTACGGCTAAAAATAACCAACTCAATGAGATACCTGGGTATTCGGATAGTGCAAGATGTCAGCAAAATCGCTCAAGTTAACCTCGAGAGAGTGTCTAATAAAAGCAAGAAATTATTAAAATCTTGGTCCAATCTCCCACTGACTATCTTTGGTAGAATAAGTCTGATGAAGATGTCCATCCTTCCCAAATTTACTTTCATTTTTAACTCCATCCCCCTTGCATTCGAT
Organism: Lissotriton vulgaris; assembly: GCF_964263255.1. NCBI lineage: Eukaryota > Metazoa > Chordata > Amphibia > Caudata > Salamandridae > Lissotriton > Lissotriton vulgaris. The sequence continues at coordinate 2,079,784,499 of NC_141685.1, read as the reverse complement.
AACGTAGCCTTGGAGAAATGTCAGAGAGAGCTCAATTCCTTTGTTTGGTGTTATAAATCGGCAAGAGTGGCATGGAAGAAATTGAGAAGGAGGAGGGAAAAGGGGGGTCTGTTTTTGCCCGATTTGCAATATTATGCGTGGACATTCCAACTGTCTCACTCAAGAATGCTCCTAAAAAATCCATCTAATACCTCTATTGGTCTCATGTTTAACGACATGCTGATTGGAGCTGGGTTACCAACTAACGGATACATGTTTAAATATGGCGATCAGAAATATTTCAAAAAAGTAAAATTAAAAATTCTTATGTCCCAAGCGAAGATATGGTCACATATAAGGAGGAAACTAGGCTTACCATATTACTCTAACTCTGCACCCATTTGGGATTCTCCAGGGTTGCCGCTTTGTCTAGAAGACAGGCTTGCAAACTCGTTGAGACTAGGAGGAATATCAACATGGGGAGATTTATTGGTAGGCGAATCCTTGAGGCCCTGGGAGGAATTACGGGATCAACTGGGTTCAGAGTTTTCGTGGTTTAAGTTCTTACAATTAGACAGTTGGTTCAAAGCACTGGTCAGGTCTGGAGTAACTCTTGGGAAGTGCAGTATCACTGAAGAGAAATTGGTAGCTAGATCAGGAGGAGGCAAAGAAGTCTCGCAGTGGTACTGGAGCCTGTTAGAAGAGATAGATGGAGAATTCATCCTCCCGGAACAACTATGGGGTACAGAACTTGGAGCCCAGAGTATCGAATTCTGGCAGAAATCCTGCACCTTGTTATATAAATGTGTTAAACCTGCATGGCTTAGGCGTAATAATTTTTTTACGATACACCGAGCTTATTTTACACCTCTAAAACTGTCTAAATTCATCCCAGGGAAGAAATGCAATAAATGTAACTGCATCGCAGCTTCGGACATCCACATGTTTAAAGAATGTCCAAACATACTACAGTTCTGGAATGAGGTAAAAGTGACTTTGGACTCTATCCTCAATATCTCGATTTCTATTTCACTCTCCTTGATTATATTTGGATGGGATAATAGCATTAAGGGTCATGCAAGGACATTTCTGTTTTATGCAATACTGCTTGCAAGAAGGGAAATATGCAAGGTCTGGATAGAAAACTCGGCACCATCACATGCAAACTGGTTATCATCTCTCTATGCAACCTCTAAAACAGACATGTTGAGATCAGGTGGCCCACGCAACCGGGCTTTTTGGAATTTTTTGGTTCAGTGGAGACAGTAACCGGGGTTTTTTTTTTTTTGGTTCTTTTTTTCCCCGGTCCAATGATTATGCCTTAGAACTCCAAGAACTAGGCCCCCCTCATTTGGTCCCAAGGCTAGTTCAACTGGTTAAACATTAAGTTTGGAGTCATTACCCGCTTTCTCTTCGGGCCATCTCCTGCCGATTCTCATAAATCGCGTTTTCAGGAGCAGTGGTAAACTTGCACCTTAAGTTAACACGCGCATGGCAGTTGGAGGCTGAATAAGAGGAGGGTCCAGGCAAATGAGGATAAAAAAAAAAAAAACAAACATGAAGGGGAAATAGGTCTTGGTAGCAAGGGAATGTCCACTACATGAGGGTGGGTTGTCCTGCACTTAGTCCCCAACGGCATGTGCATCTGGTATCCTGACTTCTCTTGACCCTGGATTACCACTAATTTGTATTTGTGCAAAGGTGTAGCACTATCCCTGAAAATGAGAGGTCTGAACATGTCCTGTTACCTGAAAGGGCACTCCAAGCATGAGCTCATAATAGACCGTGGACTACGATCCCTATCCACAGTTTATCATGTAACACAGCAGTGGCCGCATAGCATATTTTGAGATTTATAGTTTGGCCAAATCTCTTTAATTGTGCCAGGAAAAGAGGGGCTTATTGACCCTACTTTTATATGAGATCCAATATCTTATGCTAACATTCTATGTGTCAGTAGCCAGTATAGCAAGTGGGATCAATTTGGATGGCTCAGGTTTAGTATGGCCCAAGAATGAGGATGAGGACAGCTTCCTCAGACACTGGAGGATTATTGGCTTCATTCCTATTGCTGGGCAGGGGAGACCCAGACACTGAAGTAAAGAGGATGTAGACGGGGTACTTTTAGAAATTGCATGAAGACTTTGTTAGCAAGGAACTGCTGATTAGTTCTTCCTTAGCACTACCATTTGGTAGATATTAGGTTTGAAGGGTAGGACGGAAGTTTCTGTTTTACATGGTGATCGTCTTTTTAGACCTAGCCTGCCTTTTTGTCTGATTACTGCTTTACAAAGTTTGATGGCAGCCAAGTATAGAAAACTCCAATTTCATTGTGACCATTGGAGACAGCCCAACTGATACCTACTGTGAGAAGCATCTCTTTACACAAAGGCTGAGTCTGGAGAACAGTATGATAAGGACTGTTGGGTTGGGTTGGGTTCCGCTCCCATCCCAGTCACCGAGCTTAAAAACCTCGGGGTCTGGTTGGACCCTTCCCTTACGTTTGCATGCCACACTAAACGCACGGCTGCTTGCTGCTTCGGCATCTTGCGTGGGCTCCGTCCTGTGCTAAAGTTCTTCGATGCCCCCACCCGGCAACTCATGATCCAAGCTACCGTTATCTCCAGATTGGATTATGCTAGTTCTCTGTTGGCCGGTCTGAATGTAGCGGAGATAGGGCGCCTGCAGCGGATCCAGAATGCAGCAGCGAGAGCGGTGGTGGGCCTTCCAAGATTCTGTCCCACCTCCAGCACCATTCGAGCACTGCACTGGCTCCCGGTGGCGCAGCGGATTCAGTTTAAGGTCCTCTGCGTCGCCCATAAGATCCTGAAGGGGTCCCCGGCAATGATCCTCACGACCCTCATGGCCAACTATATTCCAGCACGACCCTTAAGATCGTCAGATCTCGATTTGGCAGTGGTACCGCGCTTTAAGCGAAGCAGGGCCGGTGGTCGCTCATTTCGAGTGCGGGCCGCTGCTCTGTGGAACTCCTTACCCCCGGCAATTCGCGCCATGAGCGATTTGCTTTCTTTTCGTCGCGCCTTAAAAACATTTTTATTCCCTTAGTTAGTGTGTCCTGTGCTGTTTTATTTAGTTGTGTTGTGTAGCTGCCTTGTCGGGCGCCAAGACGCTCCTTAGCTGGAGCATTTGTGCGCCTAATAAAAACCACATAACATAACATAACATAACATAACATAACACTCGGAAAAAAACCCAATCTAAACCAGTTTCAATGTTTTAGACAGTGGATCAACATCCATGAGAGAAAGAAGAAACAACGGTGGGGGCAAACCTCCGCATGCACCAGGGAGAAGTGTATGAAATTGATTATAGTTCTGATGGTCTTTTGTTAGTAGGGCGGATGCTCTTCTTTCTTGGGTCCACCGTCAAGACCCCACACATGAACCAAAAGGAATATTGATGAAAGGAGCACCCAAATAGATGAATTCACAATTAACAGTCCATGTTTGAGTCCATATTCTTATATTCAATGGTAATGGTTTAGTTTCCAACATAAGCGTTAAATATATATTACATGAAAACACTTCAGTCTAATATTCCACATCCAATCTTGAATATGTGTTGTCTCAACAAAACAATCAACAGCCTACGCGTTTCGTCCCTAACGGGACATCATCAGGGCTGTAAAGATAACAAAACAATATATCCAAATCAACATTATTACAAACATAATAGTACAAAGCTAACTGTTCCATTCTGGTCATTTTATCGATTATCCTCTCCAGTTTGATCACATTCATCAAGCATATGTTGCTCATTTTTCTAAATAGACTACATCTTTAGAACTCACCAACATTACATTGTAGAACATTATAATGATTGAAATATTCAAAGCAAACAATTGTGTAAGAATTATGCAAAGCAACATTGTATAGTATTGACTCCTGAGTCGCGTCATGAATTGACAATATCAATATGTGCCATTAATTTTATCTCTCCCCTCAACATAGCTTAACCTGTTCATGGATGTAACCTCCCTTTTAGATTTAAAATTGATAAGACTGAATAAATAACGCAAAGTCAGATCTTAAATTAACGTCAAATATCTGTTTTCAACAAATCATACTCTCACCTGATTAGGGGAAATTGTTTCTCATAATTTTTAAAGAAAATTATCAAAAAGCGATCAAAAAGCCTTGGTATCAATCTGCAAATCCGAAAAAATAACCAGCCATTAGATATCCCCTTTCAAATGATATCACAAAACACATTCTAACTGTACATGACAATAGTCTTTTAATCTCACCCTTGCTTATAAAGGTGGATCAACATCCCCTGTCTACGATCGAAACTACCCCACTTTCTTCCCATTCCAAATTCTTAGTAAAGCAAGGGAGTGCTCCATAAAATTCTCATAGAACTTCTGTGTGAGTAGGTTGGTGTCTGCATCATAGTCAGTCTCCTACAACTAAGGGGAGACATCCAGTAGAAGTTCCCACTGTCTCCTGGAGGAACTGAGGATATGTGTGAAGAAACCCAGAGCCTTCCTGCCTGCTGAAAGAGAGAAGGAAGATGCATGGCCCTGCAGGAGGGGAGACTGCCCAGGAAAGAGAGGTCCAGCTTATTCCAGGTGTGAGTATCACACAGAGGAAGGTTGCATGTTTGAAAGAGCGTTCCATAAGCGACCAGTTTTTACGCGCTGTATCTGAGAAGAAGCAACAACGAGTGTAATAGAGCTTGTTATCTTTAGTTGAAGCGGCAGTCTGCCAAGGCTGATGTCATTGTTTCTGCTGCCCCTGGCAAGAATTGCCGTATCAGTAAGCTCAAAATCAACCTGGTCGCCACATCTTCCCTGTTGCCCAAAGGAGGACTCAGGCCAGAGACAGAAATCCCCAACAGTTGAAGCATCTGTTCACAAAACACCTCAGAGTGTTGCTGCTGCTGATGGCTGGTTCTGCTGCAGGAGCCTGTCTGAGCCAAGTCTGCCTGAGACGGTCCAACAGACTTGACTTAGAGCACCCCTGCTTTTCCCCTAGGCCCTTTGTCCATCTTCAGCAAGGCCTGAAGCAGTCTATTTAATATGAGCAGGAACACCTCGGTTTAGTCCATTGCTCAGTCCACTGCTAAGCAATGTCAGGTACCTGCAGAGCCAAGTTGCACCTGGGGATCGGAGAGAGACTGAGACTTGTGCAGGTAAACTGCAATGCTTCTTCAAGAGTGTGGCATGCATTGGCGCACAGAGCAAGCAAATTGCCGATATATGCACGGGCTCTACCAACAGCAAAACACCCTCACCTCACGGTGACACAAGAACCCAAAATGCAGATACTTCTTGAGGATATGGGATTACAGACTATGGGCCAAGCGTTCCCTCATAACATATTTCTCAAATGGTCAGACCCTGCCTTATGCGCACAAAAGACCCCAATGAAAAATGTTGTGTACCTGCGCTTCCGTATGGCTATGAGGGCACTATATAATACGTTTCCTAATGAACCTGAGCAATTGACGACATTGCAAGTACTGTTAACGGCCCCAACTCGCAAGAATCTAGTAACACGACTATACACCGCAGCTCAAAGTGAACAGGCTGATGGGCCCACGGAGCGAAGGGCAGATGGGAGAGGGCACTAGGTATCCCAGTTGATGAACAGGATTGGCAATACAGTTGTACGCAACTCACACTTCTTACATCAAACTGCAACCTACGCATCATACATTTTAAGTTCCTTCATCAAATATATTACACACCAGTAAAATTACACAAACTAGGGCTTAGGGACACTGACCCTTGGCATTGATGCAATGCAGCAGGTGCAGATTTCTTACACGTGACATGGTCTTGCCCAGGCATGCAGACCTACTGGCATGCAGTAACTAATGCGTTAAGCACCATGCTCTAGGAACACATCCCAAATAACCCCCTGACATGCCTATTGTGGTTCTGAAATTCTGGACCCTGCTGTAATATGGTACCGAGGCCCAACCCTCGTGTCACAAAATATCATCGTACCATGACGAATTTGGTGTCGGCAGACCGGTAATGAGTAGGACATTATCCCTATGCATTTGCATCGTGATTGAGTGATGCTAACACCCTTAAATCGTGGTTTCCGTTCCGAACCCTCGGACTCCATTTTGTGAACGGCATCCATCTTATGGCTTGCCCTCATATAGTTAATTGATTGAGGCCGAGCTTGATCTGAAAGGACACGTCCACCTTAGCTGACTTCCACCTGACCTGGCCGAGCTGACTACACTGCCTCCAGCCAAACCTGTTCGGGCAGTTCCTCGCCCAGTGGCCGAGTAAGATAGCATCAAAGCACAACGTGCCATAAACCATTCACTACATACAGACCCTGTTTTCTACACACATACACCTGTCCACGTTTCTTGTTTATGGCCAGTTTTACGATGAGGAGGTGCCCGATTTTATTGGGGTTTCATCGATATCTGATAGTAGTTCTGGGCCGAGCTGGGCCATCTATCACCAACTTGACATATAAAGTATGGGTTGGCCGACATGACTTTGCTTTTTGCTTTATTGTGGAAATATGTATATGACCGTATTATAAACTGAAGAATTCTTGCCTGCAGCTGTTATTTTTGTATATAAGGAGAAGGCTGGTTCTGTAAAAACGAACAGTCTCCTGAGAACTTACATCCTGTGCTGATGTACTTCTAGGACACTCGTTACTTGGTTGCAGCCAATAAAAACTCGATCTTTGACTTCACCTAGAAGACTCTGTGTTTCTGTGGTCCGGAACAGGGAGAACTCAGAGGTCTTCGGGTGTTATCCCCTGGCACCACCGGGTTCCTAAAAACCCGGCACCTCAGTTGGCGCCCAACGTGCGGCGGTATCAAGCGGTATCGGTCCAAGCCAGATGTTCGTGAGGAGCTTCGTGTGAAAATTCCAGAGGACGGCCAGCCACTTCAGCGACCCCTGTATGTCGACGTGGTTCCGAAGGTCTTTGCTGCGAGGTCCCCCGCGTCCCGACGGCTACGAAGGACTGCTGCCCTGACTATCGCCCTGTTTTGGACCCAGTGATCCTTGGTAGAGCGAAATGATAGACGAGTCTTCTAGTGACGTCATCGATCTTCAATACTTCAGTTAAGTATAAGTGGAGCGTCTCCCAGTCCTTAGTTTTGTTCTTAGTTTTGGTATCTTTAGGATACACCTTGTTTGGAACTTGCAAGCGCCAAAACCGAGGGTTTCGTGCATTCACGAAAATATCGTACTCGATAATCCCTTGAAGTTTGAAGCTAGACTAGTGAGCAAAGATGCCTGGTCTTAGCAGACTTGGAAACTTGTTTTGTCTTGGTTGTAGTAAGGACTCCCGATTAGAGGATTCGTGTCCGGTTCCTCCGATTGGAACTCCAACATATGAGCTCTATATTAAGCACCGAGTAGGCCCTATCACATATAATGAGGTATGGATAAAATACACCAGAAAAGATGGTGTTTTAAAATGGCCCCAATATGGTAGCTTTGACGCAGAAATTTTAGATAACCTCGAGGTCAAACTCTTCAAGAAGAAAGCCCGGCTGGCGATGTTTGACTCTTTCCGCTTGTGGCGCAAAGAATCCAAACAGAAAGAAATAAAACTACCTAAGAAAAATAAAAGAGGTATGTCAATGGTGCAAGCTGCCATTGCGTACAGGGATAATGAGGAAGAGCAGGAGAGTGAACAAACGCTCAGAAGCAAGAAGTTAGCAGTAGATAAATGTTACCCAATGTTACCGCATGAAGGACAAGGTTCGAAGGGAACATCCGAGAAAGATCCATTAATGTCCCATTTATTGAATTCACCACCCCCATATTCATCGAGTATTACTGGACCCCCGAAGCGCTTTGTTATACCGCGCCCTGGCGCACGGAATGCAGCTCTTGCACAAGACCCAGCTCCTCTTCAGCTGGTTCCTACTTCTCCGGCGCAGCCTTCTCAATGGCCGCCGCCTTTGCTACATACTACCTCTACTGTTCCTACGACTTTACCTACGGCTCCAACTGTTCCTTATGATACTACTTCTGCCACTGCCTCGACTCCCTCTGCTATTGCCTCGACTTCCTCTTTTCATCAGCCTGTCTTTTTCGGCACATCTGCCTTTCCGCAATCTTCTCCTTCTGTTCGACAGAGAGTGGCAAGTACTGTCACTGGTCTGTTCTCACCTTTCTTTGGGTCACCTAAAACGACCCCTAAAACAGGACGTAGACAGTTGCGTAGTCAACTGCCTGATTATGAGGAAAGAGAAGTGCTGAATGAGTTAGCACGCAAATGGGTTACTGATACTGTTAGATACGATGTTCAGTCTGTTATGGAAGTTTTCCGACAGTGGGATGCACCCACTCAGAGATACGTATTTGAAGAGATGTGTGTATATCTTTGCGAAGATTTGGAGACAAATGATCCCAAACGAAAAATGAAGGAATTATTCCGTATGCGTTTTAAGTTCTATGAAGGCATGATTGTAGGTGCCGATGTTGAACGAGCAATAGATTTGTTGTTATCTTATAGGAGTAAGGGAAACGTCTCTAGATCACTGTATGAGGATGACGTGTCAGGAAGGAAAAAGGCGCGACAGTACCCCATGAGAGAGGTTCCTCCAGTTTGGAGGGAAGGTGATGCGAATGCAAATCCACCGATTCCGCCGCATTTCCAACGTGTATGGGTACATGTTCCATGGAAAAGATCTGAAGTTCTAGCTCTAAAACAGACATTGCCTGATCCTCGTAAAAATCCTGCAGGATATTATAAGGAGTTATCACAGACTGCAAGCTCATGTATAATGAATTTAGCGGATGTAGACATGTTGTTTGGGAATGTTGTTCCTCAGCCCTTGTGGAGTAAGATTCGTCATACAGACCATGACCAAGAATTAGGTGACACATGGGCTAATATTACTGCTGCAGATGCTAGACAAGTTGGTGGTTCCAAACCTGATCCTTTAGTAGCTGAACTTCCTGGTAGAATTGTCACGTACATGAAGACCTTAATGCCTGAATTGCGTGTAAATTGGGACAAGTTGTCTGCGTGCAAACAGAAGAAAGATGAGAATGTGTCTGACTTTTTCACAAGGTTTGAAGAGACTTTCGTCGACCACAGTGGTCAGGATATGGCAACCGAGGGTGGTCAAAGATTGTTTGTAGACAAATTTGTACATAATTTGCTTCCTGAACTGTGTAATAAATTGAAAGATTCCGAGAGTGCTTGGGCTGTCTCCACGTCAGCGCAGATTTTAGCCACAGCCCAGTACTACGAGAATAGGCGCAAAGACGAGCTAGATAAGGCAGACAAAAAGACTAAAGATTTAAAAACTAAAGTTCTTCTCCAGCAAGCCTATCCGCCTCGCACTCCTAGTCAGCCCAATTATCAGCAACCACAGCAGTATTCGAGGAACTCGCAAGGAAACGAGTTTTCTCATCAGCGTTTACCGTATGGTCCGAATCAGTGTGCGTATTGCAAGGAAGAGGGTCATTTCAAGAATAATTGGCCAGCTTTATCACGACGTTTAAATGGTGTTTCGGGTGCAAGAGGTAGAGCTGTTCAACAGGCTCCTAGGGGTAGGGGCCGTGAAAATTTCCCCCAGAATGCCACTTCTTTTCCGCCTCAGAATTCTATGAATAGCTTTGATCAACAGAATAATGCGTCTTCTAGGTCAGCTCAGTACTATGCTGATGACTATTACGCAGAAAACGAGAATGAGGGTAATAATTGCTAGGACAGCCATGGACAAAGAGAGGGAGTTGTTTCAGTTCCAGTAGATCAAAATGGACCTTATGTTGAGGTGATTACATCAGGAGTGTCAGAACCTTTTCTGCTGGATACTGGTGCTACAATAAGTTCGATCATGCACTCAAAACTTCCTGGAGCACCTTTGTCTGGCGAAATGAATGTTTCAGTAGGTTTTTCTGGCGCCCCGGTTAGAAACCCGATCTCTAGTCCTATGCCCCTTTCTGTTGGCCCATGTGAATTAGAAGCACCCCTCATTCTTACAACAGGTTGTGGTGAAAATTTGTTAGGTTTGGATTTGTTAAAGAGATTACATGCAACTTTGTACTGTTCTCCTTCAGGAGTACAACTTACCCTTGGTAAGAAAGTGATTTCCCCAATGTATTTGTCAAAGGAAAATATTCCAAATGAATTGTCATCTCTTCCAGATATACTTTGGGCTACTGGTTCTAATGATGTGGGTCTTTTGGAGATAGCACCATATGTCATAACATTGAGAGCTAACGTTAGGTTGCCACGTATTTCCCAATACAAGATCTCTAGTGAATGTGAAAAAGCTTTGTTAGCGATCGTTTACGATCTGATTGTGAAAGATGTCATTGAAGAGACAACCGGCAACATTTGTAACAGTCCTGTTTTGCCAGTCTTAAAGCGTACTGATCCGTCTCAGCCACCTGTGTACAGATTTGTTATTGATCTCAGAGAAGTGAACAAAATCGTTGTGCCACAGTTTCCAGCTGTTCCTGACATTACTGCCCTATTGACTATGGTTCCAGTTTCAGCCACTTGGTTCTCGGTGATTGACCTGAAGAACGCTTTCTTCAGCATCCCGATTGCTGAGGAGAGCAAAGATATTTTTGGCTTCAATTTAGGAGGACGAAACTTCCGCTTCAAACGCACTCCTCAGGGCTATTGTGAAAGTCCATCGATATTTAGTCAGGCTCTGAAAACACAACTTGACACGATTGTTCTACCTGATGGTGCGACTCTGATTCAGTATGTAGACGATCTACTGATCGCTGCAGATACTGAAGAGATTTGCAAGCAAGCCACATTGTCATTGTTGCGTCATTTATGTGATATGAAGCACAAAGTCTCTCTTTCGAAATTGCAATTTTGTCGAGAGGAGGGAAGGAGACTGACCCCAGAAAGAATACAGGCAATTGCAAGATTGAGTGTCCCAAGGACGCAAAGAGAAGTGCGTGCTTTCTTGGGCATTACATCGTACTGTAGACAATGGATACCGAATTTTTCACTATTGGCTAAACCTTTGCTGGCACTAATCTGTAAAGACACACCCGATCCTATGCCTTGGTCTGAAGATTGTCAGACAAGTTTCCACGAGTTGCGTGATGCATTGTGTTCAGCTCCTGTGTTGGGCAACCCCGACTACAGTAAGCCTTTTACAATATATGTTCATGAGAAGGAAGGTTGCGCATTATCAGTCCTGACACAATACTTTGGGGACAAACAGCGCCCATGCGCGTATTTTTCAGCGACTCTAGACCCTGTAGCTAAGGCATTACCAAGTTGCTTGAGGGCCACTGCTGCAGCAGCTGTCTGTATACGACAGTCTGCTGGGTTAGTGATGAATAACACACTGGTCGTGATGGTCCCACATGCAGTGGACATTTTACTAAACAGAACGAAGACACAGCACTTAACTAGTGCTCAACTGCCAAGTTATGAGCTGACACTATTAGCAAGTCACATACACATAAAGAGGTGTGATACACTCAACCCCGCTACGTTATTACCCATTCCGGCAGAGACAGATGAGGGAGAAACTTGCAGGACATCCCCCTTCCTGAACGTAATGATACTTTATGGGTTGATGGTTCATGCTTCAAGTTGCCAAATGGTGATACGACTGCAGCATACGCTGTAACAACATTGCACACGATTGTAGAGACTGCGCGCATTCCCCATAATTCCGCGCAAGCAGCCGAGTTAGTTGCACTTACAAGAGCGTGTGTGTTGGCAAAAGGAAAGCGAGTGAATGTGTATACAGATAGCCAATACGCCTTCGGCGTGGCTCACAGCTTTGGAAGATTGTGGCGTGAACGTGGGTTCCTAACGTCACATGGTGCAAGAATCCAACATGGTCAGCTAGTGAACGAGCTTCTCGAGTCACTGACCTTGCCACTACAAGTTGCAATTGTGAAATGCAGTGCACACAGAAAGATTTAAGATGATGTTGGTCGTGGGAATGCATTTGCAGATGACTTTGCGAAAGAGACTGCAAGGAACACGATGAGTCGAATGTATGTTGTAGGTCCTGCAAGATGGATTGCCGATGTGGGAATGTGTGAGGACACTATTGAAAGTGTAAAGTCTATACAATCTGATGCCACTGAAAAAGAGGTGAATGAATGGAGAGAAAGCAAGGGTAGATTGGATGCGAATGGTTGTTGGGTCGAATTATCAGAACATCGAAGATGGCTGTTACCCGATGCATATGTACTTGCAGTGGTGACAATGGCCCATGGAATGGCTCACATTAGTGCGAAAGGAATTTGTAAGTTGTTGGCCCCAGTATGGCAGAATAGTGGTATCCCGAAATGCGCAGAGAATTTGGTCAGGAACTGTATGGTGTGTTTGAAGTACAATCCCGGTAGGGGAACCCCAACTCCAGCTGGTCATTTTGCGCCTCCAACGTATCTGTTCGAGGTTTTGCAGCTCGATTTCATCCACATGGAAAGATGCAACAATCTGAAATACGTGCTTGTTGTTGTTTGCGCCTTCTCCAGGTGGGTGGAAGCGAATCCCCTTAAGGACAACACTGCCTTGTCAACTGCCAAAGCCCTTGTCAAAGAATTCTTCCCTAGATTTGGTATGCCCAGAATGGTCTGGAGTGATAATGGAAGTGAATTTGTGGGACGAGTGATGAAGAGAGTGTGCGAATGTCTAGGCATACACCAGAAGTTCCACGCTGCAAATCACCCCCAATCAGCAGGATTAGTAGAGTGCTACAACGGCACGTTAAAGTTAAAATTGGCCAAGATCCAAGCCCGCACAGGTCTTAAATGGCCTGACGCCTTGCCTTTAGCACTCCTATCTACCAGAACGACTGTCCATTCTAGACTGGGACTTAGCCATCACGAGATAGTGTTCGGCCGCCCAGCTAATATATGGGGCGTGCCAAGGCCCAAGAAACTCAGCGAGATAGAGCACCCTGTACTGCTTGACTATTTGCACAAATTGACAACTAAATTGCGTGTTTTACACCAATAGGTCCACAGCTCCTCTCCACCGGCGTCTGACGATCCAGGCCACGCCATCGAACCTGGTTCCTGGGTCCTAGTCCGGAACTTCAGGCGAACCAAGAATGAGGAGCCTTGTTGGACCGGACCATTCCAAGTCCTGCTAACTACCCGCTCTGCAGTACGTGTCCACGGGAAAAAACATTGGGTGCAAGGCGCCCACTGTAAACGGGTCCCGCTGCCCCTTCCATATGACCGGTGGGTCCAGGAGGGAATTGCTGACTCTGAGACCGAGTCCGTACCACGCTTTGCACCCTTCAGCGATGCACGATTGAAAGGAACTGGAACCGAAAAGGAGAGTGATCGTATTCTACAAGGATTTGTGCCACCGTCAATGCAGTTGGACACTACAGAACCTGAAACATTGTTTGAAGACCACACCATACCTGGGAAACAACGGTATAATCTAAGGTCAAGAAATACGAACTAATAAAAGCAAGCTTGTAAGGTTCCCCCCCCAAGAACTATTTTTGACTTTACAGCTCTCTCGCCCCGGGAACTTGCTCATTTTTTATTTTCGAACCGCCATCCGGTTCTACTGCTAGGGTCGCGGTTGACAGTCTGAGGAGTGCAGCTGGAGACGTTTAGGTCAACGGTTCTGGTTGGTCCGAGGGAATTACCCTGGGCTGAACAGAAAGCACTCTTTGGCAGAATCAATCTCCCACCGCGGGCAGCAACTAGAGGATGAAGTTTCCAAGGGTAGAGAGACCTGCTAGATCCACGAACTTTAAAAAGAAAATATGCACTGTGATGGCCAGAAAAAGATTCTTGATAATATGTATTTTAATGTTGTGTAGCATAACGATGTTCTTGATTGGCTATACCTTATTCACATTTCGAGTTACCTTTGTAAATAACACTCAGACCACACCTCCTCCTACTATTTCTCCGCACTCCTTTCACCCTCTACCTGAACACGAGTCTGCCAGAAGACTAGAATTTGTAAATAACTCATTCATCCAGCTCCTACACCAGCACCAGTCTATAATAAACACATCGAACTGTTGGATATGTGGACTTATGCCGCACACAGCAGATAAGGGCATCCCTTACTTCGTCCTGCCATTCAGTTACTATGGTTCTCTGTGGGCTTTCCAGACAATGTTCCGGTTTGCCATAGAACCATATCCTCCGCTTCCCACAGGGAGCAATCCCAGCAACAAGGCACTAGTGGCAGGAATAAGGAATATGAGCAGGGATATCGACACGTATCGAACAATTACCAAAGATGAGTTTACCCCGTACAGTAGATGGAACATCACTAAGTATGGGATTTCCTTGAGTGAGAGCCAGAAAACAAAGAAATCCTCCCCGGTTTGGATAGTACCCCACCAAGGTCACCTATGTCTGCAAGGTATTGGCAGGGATCCCAAAGCACAGTTGGGGAAGAGCGTATGCACAGAAACGTATGTGTTTGCATCCCGAACTTCCCCTCCATTCTTAGCGGCTAAGGGTACCTACTTCGTCTGCCATGACAAAGCATACACATGGTTGCCCCCTGACTTCTCGGGCATGTGTTTTATCTCGTTTCTGCTGCCACCCACCTACACAGCTGAGGCAGATTACCATCGGACAAGGATAGTTAGGGGTGTCGTGAGTCAAGACGACACTGCGGGTCAAGAGTTTGGAGACTTCGCAAAGGGTTTTCTGCCGTTTTGGGGCCTATGGTGAACAGCAGGAACATTCGCCAGTTAACGAGGGTAGTTGAATCTGCCGTGACCGAAACGGCCGGTGCCCTTAGTAACTTGACAGCTGAGCTTCAGTCGGACTGACTTATGACTCTTCAGAACAGGGTTGCACTAGATGTCATACTAGCAGACCGTGGTGGTGTATGTAGAGTGATCCAATCCAGTTACTGCATTTTCATCCCTGACAATGCTCCGACAGTGTACCAGGCCATCTCCAAACTGCACAAAATCTCTGATTCCCTGCACGTGGATAAAGGGGATTGGTCCCTGCTAGGGTGGTTCTGGGAACTGATCTCTGCCTGGGGATGGAAAACTCTGATCTTCATTGGGATGATCTTAGCCATTCTGTTTATGTTCTGCCTGTTTGTGCAGTGCGCTCCTGCAATATGTGGCCTCTGTGCTACTTCATGTCTAAGGAAGCCTGTGTCAAGGGACGAATTGAGCAACAGAATGATGCTACAGCAGCATCTCCATGAATTCATGAATACAGATTTGGGCTCAGATTAGCATGAGTTATTGTCTAATATGAGGGCAAAAGGAGGGTCTGTGGTTCTGAAATTCTGGACCCTGCTGTAATATGGTACCGAGGCCCAACCCTCGTGTCACAAAATATCATCGTACCATGACGAATTTGGTGTTGGCAGACCGGTAATGAGTAGGACATTATCCCTATGCATTTGCGTCGTGATTGAGTGATGCTAACACCCTAAATCGTGGTTTCCGTTCCGAACCCTCGGACTCCATTTTGTGAACGGCATCCATCTTATGGCTTGCCCTCATATAGTCAATTGATTGAGGCCGAGCTTGATTTGAAAGGACACGTCCACCTTAGCTGACTTCCCCATGACCTGGCAGAGCTGACTACACTGCCTCCAGCCAAACCTGTTCGGTCAGTTCCTCGCCCAGTGGCCGAGTAAGATAGCATCAAGGCACAACGTTCCATAAACCATTCACTACATACAGACCCTGTTTTCTACACACATACACCTGTCCACGTTTCTTGTTTATGGCCAGTTTTACGATGAGGAGGTGCCCGATTTTATTGGGGTTTCATCGATATCTGATAGTAGTTCTGGGCCGAGCTAGGCCATCTATCACCAACTTGACATCTAAAGTATGGGTTGGCCGACATGACTTTGCTTTTTGCTTTATTGTGGAAATATGTATATGACCGTATTATAAACTGAAGAAATCTTGCCTGCAGCTGTTATTTTTGTATAAAAGGAGAAGGCTGGTTCTGTAAAAACAAACAGTCTCCTGAGAACTTACATCCCGTGCTGTTGTACTTCTAGGACACTCGTTACTTGGTTGCAGCCAATAAAAACTCGATCTTTGACTTCACCTAGAAGACTCTGTGTTTCTGTGGTCCGGAACAGGGAGAACTCAGAGGTCTTCGGGTGTTATCCCCTGGCACCACCGGGTTCCTAAAAACCCGGCACCTCACTATTGGGAATCAAAAAACTCAAATACGCTAGACATAGGAATTCTTGGCAGTGGCGTTACTTCTTGCGAAACGACGTGTAGTGATCAGATGGGGCCGCAAGAGACCACCCAGACTAAAAGACTGGTTCAAAGGCATGACCTATTGCAAGACAACACTAGAGACCTATGCCGAAGACATACCAATGGCGTCCAGACCCAGAGACATCTGGGAGCCACTTCTGCAATACTTACAGGACGCTTCAGACTAAATGATATGTACAAATGTTGATTTCTTAACATAGGGATGCGGTGTTTGTGGGAAAAGATGCATGTAGAGGACCGGACGAGATGTGGGACTGGGCGGAAAGTCGAGGTGGGGGGCTTCAAGAGTAAGAGAATTATAATTATTGCTGTTCGATGATTTTTTGTGGTGTAAAGAATAACTGCTTGTATGTAACCTACAACGTAATTAATAAGTGTCAATTGTATTTCAAAAACAACTGTCATATGATGACACATGCTATGTAGTTGCTGGTCAGAAGGGAAAAATAAAATACAAAAAAAAACTGCAATGCTTGCTTGAGACTGTGGTACAAGAAGGCATCCTAAGTACTTGAACTGAGTTGCCAATAAAAGTTCATAAGTACTCTGAGCTAGTGGCCAAATGACCTCAACCACCATAGCTGGGGCCCAGCAGCCCCTATATCCTTTGTTACTCTCCAAATGGTGTCTGACAGGACTCCATCTGATCTATCAGAGAATGCTAAAGCCGGAAGGCTCTGCAGAAAACTAAGGGGCTAACTAAAGTGGGGTAGATGTGGGGACTCTGTCTAAAGGGGCAGGTACTCTTCATGCCAGCACAATAGACCCCTGCTTGGCAGGCCTGGATCTCTCAATTGGGTAGATTGTCCCCAGCCAGGATGAAGGAGGCTATATCCTCCACCACCCAAAACGGTTTTAAACGACACCTAAGAGACTCATTTAGAGACTGGCAGAACAGAGTATCAATGTAAATTCACGTCCTCCCACCACATCAAACACACAGGGCCCGATTCACAGAACTAACTTAAGACAAAATCCTAAACTTACTATCATTTTGGTATTCACAGAAGTCACTTACTCATTTTGGTATTCACAGAAGGCACCTACTCATTTTGGTATTTACAGAAGGCACTTACTCATCAATAAGTAAGTGCCTCTGTGAATACCAAAATGAATAAGTTACTCAAAATGATTAAGTTACTCAAAATGAGAAAGTTACTAATTTTGGTATTCGCAGAAGGCACTTACTCATCAATTAGTAAGTGCCTTCTGTGAATACCAAAATGAGTAAATGCCTTATGTGAATACCAAAATTAGTAAGTGCCTTCTGTGAATACCAAAATGAGTAAGTGCCTTCTGAGAATACCAAAATGGTAGTAAGTTTAGGATTTTGTCTTAAGTTAGTTCTGTGAATCAGGCCCACAGTCACCCATTTAATATTGGGAGAGATGGAGCACCGGGTTTACACCCTCATTGCATTTGTTCCCACTGTCTCAACAGACTGTGTGGCCATTTAGTTTTCTGAATTTTTTTGTAATACAAAAGGTTTGCAGAGCAGGCATATGAAACATGGCTCCCTTTCAGCCACCTAGAGTGCTGTGAAGATAACAATCAAAACAGTGGCTCTCTCCACAACACAGAGACCCTTGACATACAGCTGGGGGTCTCTGAATAAGTGTGGGTGGCCCTCTCTCTTGGTGCTGGAGGGCATGCCTCTCCATCCTGTTGGGCCGGTGGGTCCTTCGCCATGGTCTAAATAACCCCAGGAAGGCCCACATTAACAGTCCTCTGAGAAGGGAAAAATCCTGCTAAACGTTTCCTTGCATATAACACAATTTTCTTTATTTGGAGAAAAGTGGAATTATAACACTTACCAGTAGGGGTACTCATACTCGTTAGCGCCATCAAAATGCTGGTGCCAATTGTGCACATTTAAATATGGAAAAAAGCAGAAGCCCTCTATGTGATATGGTAGTATCACAAACACAATTGATGTTGCTATCGTAATTGGGATATTACCACAAGGGCCTGGCAATCTGTATATAAAGAACTCGGAGAAGAACATCAGGTGGAACCAGGGTTCAAGCTCGCTTTCAGATTCTCGAATGGAGCATTGCTAAAAGGTTAAGTGTCATACATACACCATGATTGAAAAATCATAAAACAAATTGTGGGAACTAATAAAAGCGTTTTCTCCGAGGCTAAATGAGGTTATAGTACAACAAGAATAACAACACGTTCAATCTGAACACATTTAGGAAACTCAAGACACACACCCATTCGTCCAGTTTTTAAGCCGAGGGATTACCTGTAGCTGTCTCCCCCATCTTCCTGCTTTCGATCTATATAAATGTTTGGATAAATAGATTGTTGAAAAGAAGACCTATTCCAATTTCGCTTCAACGAATAGAAATTTAAAAATAAGATGCATATTTTCCATGTTCTTGCTAATTTACTGGACAAATGATAAGCTACATTATGCAAAATAGATTACTAGAATGAAAGGAAAGCAAACAAAATAACAAATAGAAGATCAGATACTAAATTGTGGAGCCTATGGCTATGTCCTTGGACTTGAAAGGCGAATTTCTGACAAAAAGCGGTATATTTGTTCAAATAGTACGTGTTCGTTGGTTCCTCATTTGTTATGAATGTGTGTTTAATATTCTAGACACATGTAGATGATTACATTTGTAATAAGCCTTTTCTAATTGCATGGTTCAGTTTTTGATGTGAAATCAAAGGCTGAAATGTGGTGTGCAAATTAGAGCGCAGCATAAAGAAAAGTGTTATCTGTGTGTTCAGAACACTAATGAACAGCAATTGTTTTCTCGTTGCTGTGGGTCAATTGACATTATGAAAGATACATTGGATTTTGAGTCCTCTTTTCCTTCTGGTAAATGCAATGTGTTTTTGGTCTAATGCTCCATTGCCTTCTTCCATATGTTCTATGCAGCAAATTGAAGCACTCAGTCAAATCTGGAGGAGTTACAACCCGATATGGTGTCCACCAGTCCCACACCAGTAGAGATTTGCAAGCTGTGAACAAAACAGAAACCTGAACTAACTCAGTCTCATCACGATAAAATGGGGGGTAAGGCAGTAAGAGATTTCACTCTGGGTGTCTTGGCACCATCGCTTAGATATTCATGATGACCCTCACCACTCATATGGGAAACGACAGCCACTGTTGGTGGTAAAGTTCACACCATCCTGGCAGCCTACTGGTCTAAAGATACAAACTCACAGAATGTAAGTCTGGATATTTATGAAGTTCAATCAGTTTGTAACTCTGTTAGGTTTCAACAGACATGGACTCAACCCAGTGGCCCAAATAGTAGAGCTTGTTATGAACACATGACATACCTGGAGACCTTCCCTGAGCACGGAGGCACCCGTCAACACTGTCGACTGAAGTCTAGCTACACTCGTGCAGAAGAGCAGAATAGATAGTCCATCGCTGACACAGGAGCCTCATCAAAGGCAAGTTCTAATAGGAGGAAGGAAAAAGGGAATAGAGAGTACGAGAACAAAACAGAAGTGTAGGAAGGGAAGCAATGAAGGAATTGTTGTGGCTTGTCTTAGTTACTTTTGGAGTCCCTGGTCCTGCTATAAGTTAAGTTGATGCAGTTAAGGGAATTAAGTCACTGGTCCTTCTGTGAGTGGTGTAAGTGCAGTAGAGAGTATGTGGTCTCTGGTCCTGTATGTGCTGTGCAATTGCAGTAGAGGGTTTGGAGTCCCTGGTCCTGCTGCGAGAGTGGATGCAATAGTGGGTTTGTAGTCCCTGGTTCTTCTCTAGGTGTTTAGAGTCACTGATTAATATTGTTCCTCCCGAAGTGGTTAACTATGTGGTGTAGGGGTATGTGTATTGCCCGTTTATGTTAGCTTTGTCCTTCCTGAGTGGTTAGGGTCATGTTACAGCAGCATGTGTGTTGCACCTTGATGTTCTGAGGTGAATGACTTAGGGGTGTTACTAGTTTCCTAGGTTCTGCGGAACATTGCATGATGTGATTATCTATGTATGTATATACAAACACGTACATCCAGTGACATCATCACCTGTGTCACCTCCTTCACCCCACAGTCTAATGATATTCAGAAGACCATCAAAAAACATTGGCCCATTCTCTGCACTGGAGAAATGTCTCTAGCCACTCCATGCTTTGCCTTCAAAATAACTGCTAACATCAAGGACAAGGTGATACATACAAGACCACTCCCCAAATTTGCCAACCGCCAAGAACAGATATGAGGGTTGCCGCCGGTGTTAGGGCATTACCCCTGTGGGTCATGCAGCGTATATCACCTCACCCACCTTTAAAAACAAGTACACATATATTGGAATGACCACACGGGCTATTAAACTGCGTATTACAGAACATCGCAGTAACATTGGATGTAAGAAGAGCATGACAAAACTATGCACACACTATACAGAACAACAACATACACCAGATGACATCCAGTGGACAGTCTTTTTTTTAAAAAACATTTTTTAGTCTTGGCAGCCAATGCCAGTCTGTCCGCCCATGCACTCTTTTTTTATTTTTTTTATTTTTTGAAAACCTTTATTTGTGTAGATGGTTGCATACAAATACGGGCCTACAACCCTGAGGCCGGCCACAGAACAAACTGGAAAGCACCAATATCAATAAAAAGTACGGAGTGGTTACGCAATACTACACAATGCTGCGAGTCCATAATGCTAACTGAGTGTAACACCCCGGCACAGGATCACAGAAGGTTAATTTTATGTTAAAGAATAAAGGATCGGTTGTATAATAAGCGTCCTGGTGCACATGGCGGGAACAGAACCAACAACATTATAATAGGGAATCCATAGATCTGTCATCAGAATAGTCCAAAGCGTTCAAGCCATAGATGCCCTTGCAATTCTTCTTCGGCCAGTGTCCACCCGCAACCTCATGTGCCCAAAGACAAGCAGAACATCACTCTCATGATAATCAAATTATCAATGAGACGGATAAAGTTGCAATCATTATACAGCCCAACCCGTAGAGTAAAAGAAAACGAAAATACTAGAAAAAACGAAAAGGAGACTCCATGTTGCTGTACCCGCCCCACGGCGATAATGGCGATCAACAATCCAGACAGCAAACATTCTTAGGGGCGGGGCGGCTAAGTCAGGATAAGCAGAACCTGAAAGTACCATATTATATAGGAATACCCATTCCTCCCCCCCAGGCACTCACCCCGCGGGAATCACGCACAGTCATGGAGACCCAAGAAAAGGACACAAAAGAGCCATGGAAACAAGTAACTATCTAATAGACCCCAATCCACCCGCCCCACCCTGCACCCCTGCAGAAGGCTACGGCCTACCCCTCCCAGCAGCGTGCCTGTCTCCCTAAACATGAACCCGAAATATAGAATGAGATAATATAGGGAAAGGGAAAGAAAACAGAGAAAAAGAGAAAAAGGAAAGCCAGGGGGGAGGATACCATGTAACAAGGCGCACGGCCCCCACCCCCAGCCCATACAAAGAATTAGTGCAGCCCAAAACGAAACTGGCATGTTTTCAGGTAGCCATACATATTAAGGATTCGACAAAGTATCTCAATTTGGGGCAGTCCATAACTCCATGCACCGAACAGTAGTCCTCCGGATTAAGAACCGGGCTCACCCCAGTCCTTTCTTAGCTATCGCCACGATGTATGTCGACGTAGCGGGCATAAAACAAAGCGGAGTGAAAAGGCTGCGGAGCAGCCGCTGAACGGTCAATGGATTCAGAAAAGGGGGTGGTGATGAACAGAGTGTCTGAATTGAGCAGACCACTCTTACCCAGTCCAAAGATCAGGGCTTGATCCATCACCGTTATTTATCTCTCTGCCCCATCCCAGCTCAGAACCTGGCTATATGCAAATCAGTCTGTCCCTGGCCCAGTGCATCATGGGAACAGGGCACACTAAACTACCAAGCCAATTCTTCACCAGAAAGGAAACAAGCTACCGGGGACCGGTTTCTGGCATTTCAGCCGTCTTCGGCCCGGCTTGCTGTAAATATTTTTGTCCACCCTAAGCGTGGAAGGGTATTCTCAGATGTGAGACCCTTGCTCATTGCACCATCAGGATTCAAGCAAACCGGGCTGAAGACGGCTGTAATGCCAGAAACCGGTCCCCGGGAGCTTGTTTCCTTCCCAGTGTAAGAATTGGCTTTTGTAGTTTGGTTTGCCCTGTTCCCATCATGCACTGGGACAGGAACAGACTGATTTGCATACAGCCAGGTTCTGAAACTGGGATGGTGCAGTGAGCTAAAAAACGGTGTTGGATCTAGCCCTGATCTCTTGACTGGGTGAGAGCTTTCTGCTTAATTCAGAGACTCTGTCCCTCACCACCCCTTGTTGTAAATATTTTTGTCCACCCTAAGCGTGGAAAGGTATTCTCAGATGTGAGACCCTTGCTCATTGCACCATCAGGATTCAAGCAAACCGGGCCGAAGACGGCTGTAATGCCAGAAACCGGTCCCCGGGAGCTTGTTTCCTTCCCAGTGTAAGAATTGGCTTTTGTAGTTTGGTTTGCCCTGTTCCCATCATGCACTGGGACAGGAACAGACTAATTTGCATACAGCCAGGTTCTGAAACTGGGATGGTGCAGTGAGCTAAAAAACGGTGTTGGATCTAGCCCTAATCTCTTGACTGGGTGAGAGCTTTCTGCTTAATTCAGAGACTCTGTCCCTCACCACCCCTTGTTGTAAATATTTTTGTCCACCCTAAGCGTGGAAGGGTATTCTCAGATGTGAGACCCTTGCTCATTGCACCATCAGGATTCAAGCAAACCGGGCCGAAGACGGCTGTAATGCCAGAAAAAGGTCCCCGGGAGCTTGTTTCCTTCCCAGTGTAAGAATTGGCTTTTGTAGTTTGGTTTGCCCTGTTCCCATCATGCACTGGGACAGGAACAGACTAATTTGCATACAGCCAGGTTCTGAAACTGGGATGGTGCAGTGAGCTAAAAAACGGTGTTGGATCTAGCCCTGATCTCTTGACTGGGTGAGAGCTTTCTGCTTAATTCAGAGACTCTGTCCCTCACCACCCCTTGTTGTAAATATTTTTGTCCACCCTAAGCGTGGAAGGGTATTCTCAGATGTGAGACCCTTGCTCATTGCACCATCAGGATTCAAGCAAACCGGGCCGAAGACGGCTGTAATGCCAGAAACCGGTCCCCGGGAGCTTGTTTCCTTCCCAGTGTAAGAATTGGCTTTTGTAGTTTGGTTTGCCCTGTTCCCATCATGCACTGGGACAGGAACAGACTAATTTGCATACAGCCAGGTTCTGAAACTGGGATGGTGCAGTGAGCTAAAAAACGGTGTTGGATCTAGCCCTGATCTCTTGACTGGGTGAGAGCTTTCTGCTTAATTCAGAGACTCTGTCCCTCACCACCCCTTGTTGTAAATATTTTTGTCCACCCTAAGCGTGGAAGGGTATTCTCAGATGTGAGACCCTTGCTCATTGCACCATCAGGATTCAAGCAAACCGGGCCGAAGACGGCTGTAATGCCAGAAACCGGTCCCCGGGAGCTTGTTTCCTTCCCAGTGTAAGAATTGGCTTTTGTAGTTTGGTTTGCCCTGTTCCCATCATGCACTGGGACAGGAACAGACTAATTTGCATACAGCCAGGTTCTGAAACTGGGATGGTGCAGTGAGCTAAAAAACGGTGTTGGATCTAGCCCTGATCTCTTGACTGGGTGAGAGCTTTCTGCTTAATTCAGAGACTCTGTCCCTCACCACCCCTTGTTGTAAATATTTTTGTCCACCCTAAGCGTGGAAGGGTATTCTCAGATGTGAGACCCTTGCTCATTGCACCATCAGGATTCAAGCAAACCGGGCCGAAGACGGCTGTAATGCCAGAAACCGGTCCCCGGGAGCTTGTTTCCTTCCCAGTGTAAGAATTGGCTTTTGTAGTTTGGTTTGCCCTGTTCCCATCATGCACTGGGACAGGAACAGACTAATTTGCATACAGCCAGGTTCTGAAACTGGGATGGTGCAGTGAGCTAAAAAACGGTGTTGGATCTAGCCCTGATCTCTTGACTGGGTGAGAGCTTTCTGCTTAATTCAGAGACTCTGTCCCTCACCATCCCTTGTTGTAAATATATGAACGGTCAATGGAAGCAACCCATGGGTTCTCCTCTGCCGACGGTAATGCGAAAGCTGTTTACGGCAGTCATGTACATCAGTGTCAATGATCACCAGCAAATCTTCCCGCATGCGAACCAAGACATCGCTACCCCACCAAAATGCGGGAAACAAACAGCAACCACCTCGGGCCCATCCGCATCTCTGAGGGACGGCCCGGGAGCAATAGCGGTCATCACATTGTCTCGCACACAAGAATCCCGGGCCAAGGTCACTTGCCAAATCTTCAGCGCTCGTAGGACGTCGCCAATCGTGGGTTCACTCTCCCCAGTGCAGGCCCCAGCACTGTACAGAGGTACAGGATCGACATCCCGGGGCGTTCCACAGCATACGCCATCAGCCGCCATTTTGCGACTACAGCGCCATCTTTTCGGAACCAACTCCTGGGGCGGGCTCACAAGCAGGGCCCCCGCGGGATCCCCCTCAAGCATCCAAACAGCAACCTTGATGCAGAAATGAGGGCCACCAAAAGAGGGGGATCCGCCGGCGCCACCGCTCCGCTGGAGCCACTCTCCGCCACCGAGCGATGAAGTTCGGAATGGCCGGGCAAGGCAACAAGGGGGGAGCCACCAACATGGCGTCCCCCACACACAACTTGCCGCACCTCACCTCTGGATCACCGGACGGTAGTCCCAGGCGCGTTCAGTTGCCTCCGGCTTTTTCGCACAATGGCCTCTTCCGGCCGGCCTCCATCCTCCACCCGAGGCCGCCACCGACACCGTCTCGCCGGCTACTCGCTGAAGGCAAGGCCCCGGTCTCCACCCCACGGAGGCCGCACTTCCTGGGAGAACGCCGCTGCGGACCCACTGAACGCCGGAGCCACCAGGACGGGTGGTAAGTATCAGCAGACCTTCATCTATCGTTTTTGGGCAGGATGGGCGGCAGGATAGATGAGTTTGGGCAGGGAGGCCGGCGGAGCCGAGATACCGTGCGGCCATCACGCATTCAAGCTTGGCTCCCCCCCCCCCCCCAGCCCATGCACTCTTAATCGGGGAACAAAGATGGGTTTTTCATTTGAAAACACACCAGACCGGCTTGAATGATTCCTTGGGGGGCGGTGACCCACTCATGACTTTAAAAACGTCAACCCCCTTGGTCCCTTCCCTGGTCAGTCTCATGTATTTGGGATATATACCTGAGATGCCCTGGTGAGACCTTTGTCACTCTAGCCCACTAAGTGCCCTTTCACGCTATGAAATAGTCCCCCCTCAACTGACAATTCATGCAGTCTCCGCATCCTTAATCCTTGACATCAGTACAGTATTGAATAGCACCCATACCTGTACCTGGCTTGTGAAACCGTCCAACTTAACCCAGCTCCAAGATGGCCGCTGGGGTCATAAGCGTTTGACGACCTAACTTTATTGTCCATCATACACGCTGTGTGCACTCAAGCACGACTCCAAGATGGCTGACACTTTTTTCCTTGTGGATGGCCACTTCACTCTCTTACTACATAAACCCTTTTTCCAACCCACGCCAGTCACCCAGAGACAGCCAGCATGGAGTAGGTGCTGCACAGCGCTCTTCGTGAACTGCAGTAAGTATCACGCCACGTGCGCTCTCTCCGCACAACCCCCCCTCACCACATCTTTACCTTTTACATGTGCCCACTTATTCATGCCTCTTAGCAAGCGGTAGCACATGTTACGTGTGCACCAAGGATTTTATCTGCTCCACTGCGGCCCCATTAATGGCTGTAACACACGTAATTTGTGGAGCAAACTTAGCAGCTTACCTTTCCTGCAAAGCTGAGTGTATGCTTAAATCAGCGCTTTCATTTCCCATACCCATGTGGCTTTTGAGAACCTTAGATCATTGCTAGCAACGCGTCCCCGCTACTAGTGCCATACCGGATTCAGACCACTGAGTGAGGAAGTTCTTCTGAGTTTTTTGAGCCTTAGGTTATGCAATTACCACTGCTTGTGTCATTATGTGTCAAGGCTACATAAACGCCTCCTGTCCCTCGTTGTGACCCAGGTTTCTGTCCATGAGTCTGGAACGTGACCTTTTACCAACTTGCACGTGCACTGTAATCCCCTCCTTGCAATAACATGTAGTCATTTACTGCTTAGCCTACAGATTAGAAGCATGGTATTTTTCACCTACATGTTCTGCATAACCATCTGTATTGCCCCTTTTTCCAGTTTGGTTCCCCTCGCATAATTTAGCGAGCACACTGGCTAGTCCTTTCTGGGGCCCATTCACCTTTACCTTCTGGTACAATAATAATGTACCTGTTTGCCCTTACCGGAAATGTTTTTGCAAAACTTTATTGACTTGAAAGATGATTCAACTGCCAGCTACGACATTGAATGTCCTTGAAATGTAAAATTTTAATATTGATAATGGGATCTGCTAACAAGATCTGCATTGATGTATACTAATATAATTTCCTGGTATATTGGATCAGTGGCCGATGCAGTAACCACATTTTTGCTTGCTGCTTCGGTTACAGTTTCAATGCAAAACTTAACCGAAACTTTATTGATAACAATGCGATCTCCAAGGTAATTATCTTAATATTACTTTTAGTATCATTGATTTACTGCAATACTAATATGCAGTATATTGTATTCAAATTGCGGTTATAATTGTGAAAAAGAATATGTTTTGGATTGTTTTGGATCTGCTGAGGAAGCTATCGTACCGGAGCGGTGTTCTGCCGAATCAATGAAGGAGTCAGACTATCAGAGCTCGCTATTGGATGGTGATCAAGCTGCAAGATATTTACATTGGAGTGAATGCCTGCCAAGTTTTTTAATAAGCCATACTGATAGAGATCGGTATCGGACTGCAGCCTTGAGAAGTCTGTAAGAAATTAGTGAGTGTGGTTTTCTGGATCCTCTTGACTATCAACCCACCTTGTATATACGGAGGGACTATCCTTTCGACTGGGCAGAGTGCACTTGGCCCTCGTTTGAATAACATGCGGGAAACAAACTCTCATGTCGACTGTCTACATTCATAATCTTGTTTTAACATCTACATGACTAGTACACGGCAAACACAGCATATAGGAAGAAGGTAATAATTGAAACCCGGTGAATCACTGAAGTACTACCCGTTCTCCCTTGGGGATCGTAACTGACTAAAATTATAATCAGGAACACATTTGGAATAGTAAACCACTGGTATGAAGTATATGCCCTGAGGAAGTCTTTGCCGAAACGTGTTGGTAGTTTACATCTGCAACCAGTGCTTCAAGATTAAACACATATGTTTAGATACATTTGTGACGGGTCAACTATATTCTTTAGGGGTATTTTGTTCCAGGTTTTGTCTCCGACCCCTTTTCTCCTTCCGGGGTGGGGACATACTATATATCGTCTGGTGGTTGAAAAATGTTCTTCATGATTTATATGTACTAATGAATTATCTTCATCAAATGAATGTATTCTTATGATGTTTATTTATGTATGCATTTTCTTGGTTTTTGATACATTATATCTTTGATTAACTAACAAATGAAGTAAAATAATAAAAAGAAAAAATATTTTTTATATATATATATGTTAAATAGTTTTTTTCTTTCTATTGTGGTCCAAATATATGAGTGCGTGATGTGTTTTATATGTGCACCGAACCCGGTGCAAACTCCTTTTTCAATTAAATTGGATTGATTGCGTGTACAGCCAGAATCTGTACTAAACTTTTCTACGTAAAAAACGTTTCTATGTTTAAGAACCTTTCAGCCTATTTTTAAAGGAGTTTGATGTATGGAAATCACTTGACAAAGGCTCACACCGAAACGTGTCCTCCTTATCTTGGTGCACAATAAAATATTGTGCCATCTTCTGATGTGCCGCATCTTGTTTTCAAGTCAATTGAGGCAACTTACAAGAACTCCTATGATATATATACATATATATATCAAATGGATTTCTCAGTTTTGCATTTTATTTGAGGAATTAATAAATACATTTTAAATAAATAGACATTGTTTAATCAACTACGAAATATACTTAAAATAAACATATTATCAGTGTTTATATATAAATATATAACATTAACATTCAGTCATTTTTAAATGTAATAACATAAAGGTAGAGTAACACAGTTAGGTATATTTTTCAGTAATTAATAAATCATGCAACTTTGTGCACATTTTTAGTGCATTTCAAGTTGTATACAAAATGTACAAACAATTATACCCTTTAAGCTACTTTACAAAACGAAAAGAATAATAGCATTTTTTACATTGCCTTTAATGTACTTGCAGTCTCTTTTTCTCTTTAAATTCGCTGACATATTTTAAGGAGCAATTGTAACTTCGGCTTTCCATGCCTTCGCCTAGTGGCATTAAAAAATGCAGCTTCAGATTCATGCTTCTTGAGACAAGTTAACAAAAGTTTCATTTAACTGACGACTTAGTAGTTAAGTTGTATATTGGGGTTAGTAACGAAATTGGGGGCTGTGGTGATAGTGTATTTTTGGGTGTTAGTACGATTTTAAGGGTTTTAGTGTAAGAACATTTCATGTTTTATTTGAGGGTACAGAAGATAGTCCCCAAACAGCATCCCTTTTTGAGTTGCATTTCATTGTAATTTTTAATGTTTTAAAAAAATATTGTTACAATTATTTTTCAAATTTCTTACCAATAATAAAGAGTTTCAGTTTGCACTTCTGCACTGGTGCCTTTGGATGATGGATGCATGCTGTCTAGGACTCTGACCCGTGGTGGGGTGGTGAGGGCACAAAAGCATTGTGGGTGCAACTGTCCTTAGTTCTTCCATGGCAGCCTAAGAGGAGTTTGCAACAGACCATGAGCACCTCGTAATGTCAGCTTCTTATAGGGCTAAGCATTCGAGTTCTCCATTACCCATTATGCATTCCACACCTTTTATATTTTTGCCCTGTAGGGACTATATTGCTAGTGTTGCAAACATTTTTGGAAATGCTCCTCTTGTTGACCTCCTCTCAGCAGTGTATTCTGATCTTCTTGGGGTGGCTGGTTGTCTCCATGTGATCTCACTGTTCCTAAGGGCCCTGATTAGGAGATTACCGGTAAAACTCACTCACAGCTGTAAATGTATGGCGCCTATTGGTTACATACAGAATTGCCAGAAAGTGGTTATATTCTGATGCGTTTTCTCTATGGGTTTTTTTTAATTGAAACTTACATGACTCCTCGGAGTGGGGAGAAATTGGGTGTCATCAAAATTTAAACTACAATATTTTTCCATCAGTATATTATCATAGATCATATTCTAATATGCAGGCTGTCACATCTCTACAGAGTGGTGGTAATTTGTCAACACTGCTCATATTGAGAGACTCATGTTAGGTGTTCAGTAATGTTGCTAATGTCCTGAATGAAAGTTCTGACTGGCAAGCATTAATAACTCTTCCAGTATAAATCAGCATTAATGATTACCGTATGCCAATTACGTTATTATTTTTTCCTACTGAATATTTCCTTTGTACTTCTATTTATTGTACACTGTGCTATGTCAGAATCTTAACTGCGGTGACCTAAAATCTATGGGAGTGCTCTTTTCTGTATTTTGCCGTTGCCACTTTGTCACTTGCTAGGGGGGGGTGGCCATTTCAGCTGGGGTGCAATAACACAGTGCAGGTGGGGGCCCTGTACCACTGTGATTTAGGAGCTGACCAGTGGAAGGCCAGATAGTCTTGAAACCCTGTGGCACCTTTCTAGATATGTCCAATACTATTTGTACCAGTCTTGTGGGAGGTGCTCAATATGACGAAGTAGTTTGCTTGTCTCTTTGAACTCTCCCCTGACCCAGAAAGTCATTACCTGGCCACTGCAGTGAGATACACTGATTTGAACCTCCACTCTGTGAACTAATGACTCTTTCTTGTTGCAAACATGATCGCAGGGCCCAAGTGCTACCAGGTGGAGGAGTCCTCTATCCCTGCATAAACCCCCTTTAAGACACCTGCTGGGATGTCCTAGAGTAGGACCAAGACAGGCGTGGGTCTATTTGCTACCTGGCCTAGACCACTCTAATTTAATAAACAACAATAGGATGGCCAGATAGATTAGTATATTAAATTCTCACCACACGTAGCCAATAATCCTAAGTGGGCAAACTTTGAATTTAGTACTTTTTTCCTTATTTCATAGTTTTTTCAGAAAACATTTAAATATATCTAGACAAAAAACATACACAAATAGTGACATTCACAGATAACATCGTGGTACAAATAAACTTTTTACAAACAATATAAATGAAAAACATTCATATAAACACCATATATAAACAAAGGGAATGAAGGGATGCCTCTAATCATTCAATTCATGGGTTACCAGTCCTAATAATATGAAAACAAACAAGCGACCGTTTACTCTTTTCTACAGGCCTGCTTGTTTGACTATGCTGGAACTTCTTAATTACAAGGGTCTATTAACAGGGGAACTTTGTCCTAAATTACAGTCCTGCAACACCCTTCCTAAATCCTGTTCCAGCACATGGTCAACACGTTTCGAACCCGGACTTTGTTTGGGGGTTCTCCTCAGGACATGGACTGGACGATGGCCTTCACTGTGGGACATACAAATAAATAAATAGTTGGTGTAAGGAAAACATGACTGAATTGGACTCATTCTAACTCTGACACCATTAGATTCCTCCTATGTGTACCTGTAATTCTTTTGGTCTTCCCAGGGCATCTATGTATAATTCATGGGGAAGCATTGGCACTCTGCAACTGTGTATGAAAGCAGGGACAGCGTCAGTGTTATATTTGGGAAACATTTCCGAGCATACATAGATATGTACATAAGATTCTTTGATTAAGTTCCTACCTCGCAGTAGTTTTGATGCCTTGACCTGCGATGCGCTGTGGCATGTGGGTAATTCAATCCTATGAACAATAGTTCATAATGTATATAGTCAACAGTGCTATGTACATTTCAAATTCATGTCTATATTTTCTCAATCAATATTGTGTTTCATTGCGTACCTCCGGACCTCTTAATGGCAATGATCGGCTCGGGTCTGCTCGTAGTTTTGGAATGGTGCGGTAGCGGTTTTTCTTTGCATTCATGAAACTAGATCTGAAATCCACAAACAACTTACATTATATTGCGGGCCTAACTTGCATGCAGCTACTCGGGGCAAGAATTCATATACTAACGTATGTGCTTACTTGGGAAAAACTGTTTTTTCGTTCTTTACTTCACTCGCCTCCGGCTGACAGCTTCCGTATTCAATGTCGGCTCACATCAGGTGGTGCCGACGTGAAGGCGCTGGCGATATTTGAAGGAATCATTACTCCCGAAGGCTCGCGGGGGCACTTGTAACTTGTAGTGCCCACCTCCTGGCCGCAGGATAATAATATTTGGCAGTGCGCTAACACTATGCGTTCATATTGCTAATAATGTATCTATATGCATACATCTGCACTAGTTCAGCCACCTAGATTCATTCAGCCGCAATCTGTCTGTGTCTGTGTCTATTGGCAAGTTGAGGAAGTGCGGCATTAATTCATATTTTGTCAAATTATCTTAAATTCCTCAGCTCAGATATTTCATTTAGTCCAACTAGTGCTGTATTAAATTTCATTATCAAAAAAGCCTCTTTCTGAGATAGCTGCAGGTCCGGGTCCCCTCCTGCACCAGCAGCAATTTTTATTGATGACAGAATAGTCCATTTAAAGTTGTTGGGACCATGGTTCATTTCCATGAAGTGGAGGACTAATGGTGCCGTCAGCACTTTGTTCTTCACCCTGGACCGATGTTGAATAATGCGATGACGCACTTCTTGTGTTGTTTTGTCGATGTAGATTTTTTGGCAAGGGCATATATTTGCATAAACAGCATATTTAGATTTGCAATTAGTGAACTGGTCGTGCCTCCAGAATCTTGTACCATCCGTGAATAAGGTACCTTCTACTGTGGTATTGCAGATCGAACATGTTCCACATTTGTGATGCCCTTTGACTGGACTCAACCCAAAAAGCGTACTTTGAGTCTCTTTTTTCGCTGGAGGACGTGTCGAAATGATTTGTTGCCCTATGCTACGATTTTTTTTAAGTGCAAACAATGTTTGCCAATATTCGGAATGGCGTTTTCCACCAGATGCCAATGATTTCGACTAATTTTCTGTACCGGTTGTGTGTGGGGACCGAATGTGGAAACACACACTATCCGTTAAGTTGGTAATTTCTGGTTCTTCTCCAGTAGATGTTCTCTTGGGGTCCAGCATGCTCTTTTCATAGAGTGTCTAACAAGTTTGTGCGGGTATCCTCTTTCTTCCAGCTTGTTACATAAAGCTGTGCCATGTGTCTCAAAATCTTCTACCCTGGAGCAGTTACGCCTCACCCTTAGGAATTGTCCATAGGGGAGATTGTTTTTAAAATTTCTTGGATGGTAACTCCGGAAATGCAATGCGTTATTTTATCCATTTTTTTGAGGTACAAAGAGGACATCAATCCATCAGGAGTGTATATTATTTCCACATACAAAATGGACAGTGTTTTAGAGTCATATGTCAGGCTGAATTTTATGTCGGGGCTCCGGTTGTTCAACCATTCATGGAACTCTTCCAAGGCCATTGACGATCCATCCCAGATACACCAGACGTCATCGATGTACATGAGCCATTGCTTTTTATGTACATTATATGGATTGTTGTTATATATGTACTTGTTTTCGTATTGGGCCATGTACAGCACCGCCATCTCAGGAGCAAAGGGACAACCCATCGCCGTCCCCTTGACCTGGAGGAACAGCTCATCTTCGAACATGAAAACATTTTTTTTCAATGCCAGGGATGCAAGTCGTAATATCAGGTCCGTCGGTACTCTGTGCAGACGAGGCCTCTTTTCCAGGTACATCTCAATGGCTTCCAAACCATCTTGTTGGGGAATTTGCGCATATGAAGACGCCATGTCCATTGTCACAAGAATCGGGGTTGTTGGGTCGATTTGGAACCCTTCCACTTTGTTTATGAATTCCATGGTATCGCGCAAGTGTGCTGGTACTTCAGGCAGAAATGGTTTTAGGAAAACATCAACAAATTTTGACAACCGTTCCAAAATCAAATCACACCCGGAAACGATGGGTCGCCCAGGTGGTACACAGGCATCCTTGTGCACTTTCGGTTAAAAGTACAGATGAGGTGTTCGGGGATGCTTTTTAACCAAGTACTCAGCTTCTTTTGGGCCCAAAATGCCTTTACCTTTGGCTTCATTCACAATGGATGTTATTTATTGCAATATTTGAGCAGTCGGGTCTTGAGTAATCTGTCTGTACCATTCCAAATTGTGCACATGATTTAAGCCTTCCGTTCTATACATATCCTTTGACCATAGGACCACTTCTCCTCCTTTGTCCGCTGATCGAATCACAGGGTCCCGTTTGTTTTTTAGCTCATTGATAGCCTCCTTATGATATCTTTTTATGTTTGATGGAACAAATGAATGTTTGTTCTCCATGACATTTAGTGACGATAGTACTGCATGTACGACAGTAATTATGTCTTTAGACATATTGTGATTTGGAGGACAAAAAGATGACTTGTTTCTCAGCCCTGAGGCCTCAGTCTGAGCAAAATCTGGTGAGTCTCTGAAGAACCACTTTAAGCGGATTTTTCAGAAAAATTCAATGACTTCCATTTTAACTTTGGTGAAGTCCATCATGGTACCAGGGACAAAAGACAGTCCCAATTCAAGAACTTCCATTTCTGCCTTTGTAAAAACCCTGTTTGATAGATTGATGATAGATGATTTATTCATGATTTGTAATGATGTTTGCGGGTTGTCATCTCCCATTGGGGTTTAAATCTCGTTCGTGGTTGTTGCTGGCCCGCCCTAAAAAAGGCCTTTTCTGCTGGGTTCTATTAGAGGAACCTTCACCTGGGTCAGAATCCCACGCAGACTCAGAGGATGAGGTGTCAGAGAATGTCAGAAACTTTCTCCTTGATCTTCCTTGATTTTTATTCAAAAACCTGGTGGAATCTGGTCAGATAGGGGTAAACGGTTTCTAGATTAAAGCTTTTTTTGTCCTTTTCAAATTTATTTGTCTTGAAGTTGATTGTATGATCTTTAAATGTAGCTAATTCTTTTTCGATTTTCTCCAAGAGTAGTTTAGCTTCAGAATCGGTATGGTTATCCTTGATTGCTTGTAATTGCTCTTCAATTTCTTCCTGTTCTTTTTGACAAATGCGTTGTGCAGGTTCGATGGTGTGGACCATCAAATCTCTACTGCATTTGGTACTAATGCTACTAAACACGTTTCTGTATACAGGATCGTCTGTAAAAATAACCAGGACGTTTTTACCTGAAGGCCCCAAGGGATTACACCTGCTCTTAGGTTTGCAAGTAGGAAATGTCCATGTAATTCAGTTCTGACATGTTTCTTTTGTAATCTAAACAGTTTGTCACTGATTAATTGAAGGAAAAAGGGTGGAGTCTGAAATGAGTTTTTTAATGTGATCCTCACTGAATGATAATGTATCTTTATCGGACATACTAAATTACCAGGGTTGGGCCACCCACCCTGGGCTCAATAAATGTGGCAAGTTAGTAATCTTGCTATAGAAAAAAGCCTTGCAGGCAAGTGCTCGCTCTACTAACAGTAGGACCAAGGAAGGCTTGGGTCTATTTGCTACCTGGCCTAGACCACTCTAATTTAATAAACAACAATAGGATGGCCAGATAGATTAGTACATTAAATTCTCACCACACATAGCCAATAATCCTAAGTGGGCAAACTTTTCATTTAGTACTTTTTTACTTATTTCATAGTTTTTTCAGAAAACATTTACATATATCCAGACAAAAAACATACATAAATAGTGACATTCACAGATAACATCGTGATACAAATACACTTTTTACAAACAATATAAATGAAAAACATTCATATAAACACCATATATAAACAAAGGAAATGAAGGGATGCCTCTAATCATTTAATTCATGGGGCACCAGTCCTAATAACATGAAAACAAACAAGCGACCGTTTACTCTTTTCTACAGGCCTGCTTGTTGGACTATGCTGGAACTTCTTAATTACAAGGGTCTATTAACAGGGGAACTTTGTCCTAAATTACATTCCTGTAACACCTCCTTCCTAAATCCTGTTCCAGCACAGGGTCAACGAGTTTCGAACCCGGACTTTGTTTGGGGGTTCTCCTCAGGACATGGACTGGACGATGGCCTTCACTGTGGGGCATAGAGCCACTCATGCCCCACTCTCACTGGCTCACTGTATTTCCTCTTGGGAATGGCAAGTGTCCATGAGTTCAGACAGAGGAGGTTGCAGGCATAACCTACTCCTGCGCCATCTTGCCACTCCACCCACCCCCGGCATTTGAGTATAAAGTATATGTTCAGGTTGCAGTAATTCAGTTCTAATAGCGCTGTTAGACTTGTCAGCCATAGGGTGGTCTTCCCCAAATTTGTTTTGCCCATCCTCCTCTATTTTGCAGAACCTATTTTTGTTGGTCGCAGGACTCTGTGCGCTTTACCACAGCTAATAAGTGCTAAAGTAAAGTACTTGTGTTCTCTCCCCTAAACATGGTAAAATCGGCTTATTCCCAATTGCCATATTAAAAATTTACTTGAAAATCCCCTGTAGAGTGGTAAACTATTTACCCAAGGCCAGTACATTAGATTCTACTAGTACGCCTGCAGCACTTACTTACATAAGTAGCACATTAAAACATGCCCCAGGCCTGCCATTGCAGCCTGAATGCAGTATTAAACTGCCATGTCAACTTGGCATTAATACCCCCTTGACAAGTCTTAAACTCCCCTTTTGTTACACATAAGTCACCTCTAATGTAGGCCCTATGTAGCACATAGGGAAGGGTGCTGTGCATGTAAAAGGTTGGACATGTACTTTTAAGTTTTACATTTCCTGGTACTGAAAAATTTCTAAATTAATTTTCACTACTGTGAGGGCTACTCTTTGCATAGGATAACATTGGGAATTGATTATTACATTTAATAAGCTGTAATTTCTAATTGCGAGCTAGTGGCTGTGTCATGTTTGGTGTTAATGAAATTCTAATGACAGACCCTATTTAATGGTAAAGTCAGATTTTTCATTACAATAATGATAATGCCACTTTTAGAAAGTTTGCATTTTCCTGCCCTTAGCACTTTTGTGCCTGTCGCCTGTTTTGGGTCACATGACTGGGTGTAGCTGAGAGTTAGACTTTGTGAATTTCTCCCAGACAGTCACACAACGGATGGATTAGTTGTGCCTTGTTGGACCATCTGCTGGCAGGATAGGGGATGGAGCTGAGGCAGTCCCACTTACAATCAGACCTCCTTAGGATTTAGCAGTTTGTTTGGCAACTTTTCAGCCTCAAAATAAAATAATTGCAGCCCATAAAAAGCAGAATTTTTGCAACAGGCAATAAACATGCCTGTCACAAAAATACTGTGGCCCAAATGTGTGGCCAGCAAACCAACATTGCACAGAGCAGGAAAGACAAATGTTTGGTGCCAGAGAGAGAACCAATTTAAATTTTAAGGACTGTCATCACCCTGCCGCCTTCCTTTTTCCGCTTCAAATACATGGTGCTGGAGGGGAGCTGTTACTTTAGCCCCCTCTGCCTGCCTCCCTCCTTAAATTAAGGTGTGAGGAGGATAAGGTAGCACCTCCCCTCCAGCATCATGTAGTTCACGCTAATTATGATTAGTGGGTGCCCCAGTGGGAGGGGAGGAGCTTGAGGGAGTAGTTATCTAGGAATGGGGGTGAGCACAGATAAGTGCCCCGGTGGGGGTTTGGGGCTAAAGACTGACAAGCAAGGCCGGGTCATTAACATACATGTGAAGTCTCGATCTCCTGCAATCTTTTGTTTTGCTTTGTTATGTAGGCAGAGAGATTAGGAAAACACCCCTCTCATGCCGAGCCTCCTTTTATTGTCCCAGTGTGATAGCGCACGGCCAAAAATAGGAGGTTTAAAGAAAGAGCTTATTTGAGATTTTGTGGGGGCTTTTCTAAAAATAGTTGCATTTTACAAAAGTCCAATTTTCATAATATTTTCAGCAAATCTTGAAATAGCTAAATCCTGTAGGGTCTGTACAGCTTAATAGCCTTTGCTTTGTCTTCATGCAAAGGGCCTAACAACCCTGCAGACCCACTTCAGCCAGCTTAGAGCCAAGGCAGGGGAGGCAGGAATTTCCATATGCTTCAAAGCCACTGTCTGGAAGCTTTTCCCACCTTCCAGAACCACAGCACCAGGATAAAAAAGTAGGATCTCAAACACCCACCTCTCAGTGCACATCTGGACCTGGGGATACTCTGCCAGAAAAAAGGAATTTTTTGCAGCTACAAGGACTGCCACTCTGCTAGACTGCTGCTCTAAAGGAATTGCTGCCTTGCTGTATTGACCCGCTGCTTGCTGCCCTCTTGCCTGGGAAAAAAGATCTGGACGTCAACTTCATTTAAAGCCAACACCCCAGAGTTGCTCCTAGAGCTAGTCTACTGGCCTCCTGATCTGAGCCTCAAAGACATAAAAGTCTCCCCAACCAACTTCTGGACCCAGCTGCAGCAGGTTCCTGACCCCTAAGGGGTCCCTATCAAGTCCTGGATCGTAATTGTGGCTTACTGTCTCCTAAATCAAGCTTAGGGGTTCTTCATGACCGCTAATGGGTCCGTTAGCACAGAGACCACGCCGCTCACACAGAAATCCACGCAAGCTGCCCCACCTCCTCTCTTCACACAGCAACATCTACACCAGCATCTACAGCCCACGAGGGACTGCCAATCAGAAGCTCTAGCCTGCCCATTCACGACACCTGGCCTGCTCTCCATGCCTTGCCAACACCCACCCAATCTGTGCTCCATCATGGTCTTCGTCAACTTTTGACTTTGACCTGGTCCAGTGCAGCAAGATGCCCGTGGTTATCGCTTTCTGCTTTGAGGGACTATTTTCTGATGTATTCTTTAAAAATTCATAACTCTGGTTCTACTAATTGAATTTTTAAACATTTTTTGTTGCTGTATTTATTACATTTCGCTCTACTTTTTCTAGTATGGGATCTTTTTGTGTGATGCTTCCACTGTTTTACTGTTTGAAGTGTTGCATAAATACTTCCCACATTGCCTCTAAGTTCAGCTTGAGTGCTCTATGCCAAACTACCAGGCGGATGAGCACAGGTTAATTTGGGGTTTGCTTGTGATTTACTCTGACAGGCATAGTAGTTGCTGCTTGACCAGGGCTCACAACCCAGTCATCCAACAACCCAATTTCTCACAAGTAATCAATATAATCATATTTTCGTGTGATTTGCATTTGAACCAAAAAGGATTTCTATACCGATTCTAAGTATTGGTCTAATAAAATGACATGCTGTAGTTATCATCACATAAAGCACAATAACACATTGAGAAATTAGGTGAGTTTATTACCTCATCACTAACTTGTCAGCTTCGACCAGCCGCCTCACCCACTGACCAATTCGCTCCTCCTCAACATTCTAAACAGGAAGGGCAACAAAGGGGGGATTCAATGAAGGAAAGATAAAGGGTGACAAAGACTAGGGGGCTACCATTTGAGTGAATATAATATCAAATTTGAAATACAATAGATAAGAGACTAAAAGCAATAAAATTACAAAAAATGTGATTGTTCATTTTTTTAATAAAGTGCGGGCAGATGTGAGTTAACATGTCCCTTAGTTATTTTTCCCCACACTGAAAAATGGTCTATTGCCCACATGCATCAAGGTAAATTGCATTCGCAAACGGTGCGAATCGCAAAATTCGTCCGTTGCGAATGCAATTTCCTTTTTTGGGATGCATCATTTTTTTTTCCGCAATTTAAGGAATCGCAATTATGTTGCGATTTTTTAAATTGCGATAGCATTTAAGAAATCGCAATTTGTGATTTCTTAAACGCAATGCATGAATATTTTTTTTTTGCGAATTCGCAAATAGGAAGAGGTAAATTACCATGAAATGAACTTCATGGTAATTTTCT
Source organism: Lissotriton vulgaris (assembly GCF_964263255.1). Lineage (NCBI taxonomy): Eukaryota > Metazoa > Chordata > Amphibia > Caudata > Salamandridae > Lissotriton > Lissotriton vulgaris. The sequence goes on along the minus strand of NC_141685.1, from coordinate 2,079,745,356 downwards.
AAAATTTCAAAAATGCACAAAAGTGCATTTTTGAAAGTTTAATTTTACACACACACATGCCCTTAGGGCATGTGTGTGTGAAAAATGTTCTTAAAGTTAAATTTCAGGGTTGCAGGGAGGGTCCTTGGGACCCCCCCCCTGCACCCTTGAAATAGCATTCTCAATTTGTGATTCCTTAATTGCGAATCGCAAAATGAGAATGGCTTCCCATTCATTCCTACGGGCCTCTAGGCCCATAGGAATCAATGGGAAGGGATTCCTTAATTGTGATTCGCAAATTGTGAATCACAATTAAGGAAAATTAAGGAATCGCAAGAAATATTGCGATTTCTTAATGCATAGCATTTTGCGATTTCTTAATTGCGATTCCTTAATTTTCGCAATTAAGAAATCGCAAAATGTAACAATGATGCATGTGTATGCTTCATTGTTTCTTTTGATTGACAGCCAGGCAGGTGAACAGAGCAAGCTGTTAGGGATAAGGAACATTTCATTATTCTAAGTGGGTAAGCAGCTGGTAATCAGTGATTGTAAAATGCATTACACACCTTGCAGCCTTATATGAAAAAAGAGAAATCCTACTTTTTGGCACCGAGATAGACAGACAGACAGAGCATTTGTATAGTAACAAATATAACCAATGCATACCCAAAGTTTCTGACCTACCTAGTAGAGTTACAAATGATGGTCTGTGGAGGAATAACTTTTACAAGATCAATGATCGGCACATGTGACATAATCACTGTTGACTATTCCAACAGTTGTATATGAATAATCGAAAATACTTATCCAAGCATTATTTTTGTGCTTTACATGCATGGTATCGGAGTAATCAAAATTACTAAAGCAGTCTTATTAAGTGTTTGATGTGTGAATATTGTATTCATTGATGTTATATTGTTCCATAACCATTAGCAGGACTGCATTAGGATTCCAATAGCAGACTGCTAATCCCTCAGGGCCAATACGGACCACTCCACCTGCTCATGTGCCCAACTTCAAGTAGTTGGAACATAGGGTGTACATAGAACAGTACAGAATATAATTTAATTGATATTAGAAAAGCTCTATATTACTATTAAATATTTCCTTGCAGTTTCGTTGAAGGAATTTATATTTATGCATGTGTTAATGCTTAGCAAAAGTGCATGTGCTCTCTTCCCCTAAGGTGAGACATACTGCCCCACATCACATCTCCACCAATTTTAAAAGTGGTACCTTGGTTAGGGATTTATCCTATGGTCTCGTTCCTCAACATGGCCGCAGAACTCCACATTGGTTTGCAATGTTCTTATAATGCATGATAGGGGGTACTTTTACCCCATATATAATTTCTCATATAGGAATAAAATCAGCCTACAACATGACCAGCCCTGTGTAAACCAAGACCAACCATCTTTAATAACAACACCAGATCACGGTTTATAACACCTATTGAAAATATAAAAATAACTGATTTCTAGGTTTGATGTAACTCACTGTGACATACCTTTCACTCAGCGCATCCCATTTCCTTATATTGTCTCCAGATAATGTATTAATTATATATTGAGACTGACACAATATCAAGGACAGTATTATCTCATTTTAAGAAATTGGGCTATTGGTTAAATGGGGTGTGAGCCCTGGTCAAGAAGCAACCACAATCATTGCTAGGGTGAGGCACAAGCCAATCCTAAATTAACCAGTGCTCAAGCCTCTGGTAGGTTGGCACAGAACAGTCAGGCTTTAGCTTAGATGCAATGTGTAAAGTACTGGTGTAACAGTTCAAACAGTAATAAAGTGAAAAACACCAAGCAAAAAGGTTCACAAACTGAGTTAGAAAATAGAATATTTTTAAGCAAATAAAACAAGAGCAGAATGACAAAAATCCAATCAGTAGAACTGGAGATATGGAGGTTTTAAGATTTTATTGAAAATAGAGCCAAAAACCACAAAGCACCAACAGTGAATATATGATTGCGCCGTATCGGAACAAAGTGACTAGTCCAGGCCTCCAACAGTGTTAGGGCCTAAATAGTGTGGGCTGGCAACGGGGACTCAGTTATGCCTCCTGAAACAAGCTACCTTAAATCCTGGTTTGTGGAGCATTACGAGAATTCTCACTCTTGATGCATTGTGTAGCTGAAGTGATGCGCAGGTTTCAAGATGAGGTGAGGATGTGATGTTAGGTCCTGCATCGTTGTCAAGGATACCATTCTTGAGGGGAAACAACCTTTACAATGCAGTCATTACATCGCACTACCTTTACATAGCAGTCATTACATCGCAACATCCGTTACATTGCAAGTCATTACAACGCAGCCATTACGTTACATGTCACTACAACGCATGTCATTACAATGCATGTCACTACAACGCAGGCATTACATCGCAAGTCATTACACTGCAACCCTTTACAACAAATACTACCCTTACACTATCCGACACTTACTCTACTGTTAAACTCACTGGCGTTAGAATTGTAATTTTTACCCCTACACTATCCAACACTTACCCTACTGTTGCACTCACTGGAGTTAGAATAGTAATTTTTACCCCTACACTATCCAACCCTTACCCTACTGTTGCACTCACTGGAGTTAGAATAGTAATTGTTACCCCCTATACTATCCAACACTTACCTTAAATGCAATATAATGGTATGCATTGTAATGGTATGCGCTGTAAAGGTATAATGCGATGTAATGGAATGCTTTGTAAAGCTAGTTTCTGAAAATGCAATGTAATGCCATGCTAAGTAAAAGAATGCGTTGTAAAGGATGTTGCGATGTAAAAACCTGTAAAGGCATGCATTGTAAATGTATGCGTTGTAACATCATACATTCATTGTTTAGGGCTTGTGATGGGAAGTCTGACATTGAGGATGAATTGCACAGCCATGGCAATCCGACGGTTCGCAAGGAGCTGCTGGGCCGCAAATCAGAGTCTGCGTCATCGCTGAGGCTGTTGTTGACGAGGGATGTGAGGGACTTCTCCGAGGACGCATCACGCATTGGAGGTTCCAAAGGAGATGCAGGCTGTAGAGGCGGTGTGGGTCTGTGAGATGGGACCAATTCACACAGGAGCGGCAATGCATCAGTTCTGCTTGGGATTGCAACAGGAAGCTAAGGAGATGTGTCACTTCTACTGGATTCACAGCCACTGGCAGAGAACCTTAAGCCTACTTCCAAGGGGCCAGGACTGGGGTGGCACCAATTAGAGGGTTGACTCACAGACGACAGAGTCCAGGTGCTGGGTTCAAGGTTATTGGAGCCTTCTGTCCCTGAGGCTGAAGTCAGGAAGCTAAGCAACTTGCCCTTGAAGTCACCGGTGGTCATGAGTTCAACAGATGAAAGGCCAGTCCTTCTCATCCAGGCATGAGGGCAACAGGCAGCAGGTCAGCACAACAGGGCAATAGTCCTTCAGAGCAGCAGTCCAGCAGAGTGTCAGTCCTTTCAGTAGCAAAGTCCTTCTTTCTGGCAGAGTACCCACAGGTCTAGTAGTATACTGAACGGTTGGTGCCTGAGGTCCAATATTTATACTCTGTGGTGCCTTTCGTGTGGGGAGAAGCTTCAAGTGGCAGGCCTTTCAAGTGCACAAGTGTGCAAGCGTCCTGTCTTGCTGTCCCTGGCTCCAGACTAACTGGGCCCGATTCACAGAAAGAACTTAAGACTCAATCCTAAACTTACTACTATTTTGGCATTCACAGAATGCACTTACTACTTTTGGTATTCACAGAATGAACTTACTACTTTTGGTATTCACAGAAGTTGGGATTTTGTCTTAAGTTTGTCTTAAGACAAACTTAAGACAGACTTAAGACAAACTTAAGACAGACTTAAGACAGACTTAAGTTAGGATTTTGTCTTAAGTCTGTCTTAAGTTTGTCTTAAGACAAACTTAAGACAAAATCTTAACTTCTGTGAATACCAAAAGTAGTAAGTTCATTCTGTGAATGCCAAAAGTAGTAAGTGCATTCTGTGAATACCAAATAGTAGTAAGTTTAGGATTGAGTCTTAAGTTCATTCTGTGAATCGGGACCAATATGTTTATGTTTTATTAAGCGCATTGCTGCCCGAGGGCTTCCCCTCGCTGAATGAGAATGCTGAGAAAAGGTGGGTAACTAGACCAGTTATCGGGCTACTGGGGGAACAACCATGCGTTGAGCTTTTTCCTGAAGCTGGGTTTCTTTTCCAGCAGTCTCAACCAAAGAGGCAAAGAATTCCAGAGCTTCAGGACCAGATATGCAAATGATCTTCCTCACCATTTCGCTCTCTTAATTCTTGAAGTTCTAAGGAGGCGTTCATGTGTTGATATTGAACATCTGCCCGGTACATAAGGGGAATAAGACCTCTGATTTTAGGGAGACCCCTGCTATTTATTGCTTTGGGTGCAAGTCAGAGAGATTTATACTTAATCCTTAGGCCGCCAATTAAGCAGTTTCTAAGTCTCCTTCACCGATTCATGGCTTGGGATTTTGTAAAGTAGCCTGTCTGCCGCATTCTGCACAACCTGCAGTCTTTTTGTAAAATATTTTGAGATCGCAAATAGAGGGAGTTACCATAATCCAGAGATGATGCCTCCATGGGTTGAATCACAATTCTTCTTAGATGATCAGTGATAAACTCCAAATTCTTCCGGATCATTCTGAGCAGTTCAAAGAATGTGGCAGCAAGTTTTTTTGCTTGATCTACAGGGGGTATGCGGCCCTGTGTGCGGAAGCAGGACACAACCTATTCAAGAGTAAGTGGGGCTGGGCCCAGCTCTTCCCTCCCATGCTGCTAGTGATGGCCCTTCCAGGCACACCTAAGCTCCCTATTGTGTGTGGGTGTCTAGGAAGAATACACAATGCCTAGCTGTCGACAACACTTAGTAAAAAGCCAACATACAGCTATCAAAAAAAGAATAATTCATAAATAGGCTTTATATACAGTTCCTTGAAGTCAATAGCTCTGTCTGGGGCTATCACGGCATCATGAACAAACAAATTTAGCAGTTCTGGCCAGTCACGGTGTCGTGGGCCAACTACTGTGTTGGGGAGACCCGTAAAACAGTACCTTTTGAGATACAGGCAGGCAGCAGCATCATCGTTTCTGAAGTGCTGTTGTTAGTAGGCCTAAGGCTGTGGTGCGAGAAAGGGCAATGAGATGTACCTGCCCACAGGTTGCAGTGCAGGCAGGGGTGTGGATTGGGGAACAGGCGTCGGTGGGCCAAGGCCGCGGTGTGGGCCAGGGCAGTGAGTTGTATAACTCCCGAGCTGTACCCTCAAACCATGATGCAGGCAGCAGCGTGGATGTCAGGTTGGAGCATTGTCATCGGTGGGACCAGAGCTGTGGTGCAAAATGGGACGGTGCTCCATTATTCTCAACGAGTGGTGTCCATAGTTCACAGTGTAGGTAGCGACATCGGTGCTGGTGTCGCGGCATTGTCGGGATACCAGGGCCGCGGTGTGAAGCGAGGCGGTGGGAGTGCGGTGCCCACAGGTCACGGTGCAAGAAATGGCAGCATCTGTCGGCAGCATCTGCCGGTGGCCTCGGTGAGACCAGGGTTGTGGTGCAAAGTTTGGCGGTGCCCTCTGCGGTGCCTTCAGGAAACAGAGCCAGCCGTGGTGTCATTGGCAGTGTTGGGTTACCTTTTTCCTCTGTGGTAGCTGAAACCTCCAGTTCCAGAAGCCAGTACCCAGAAGTTGTTGAAGTCTTTGATTTCCCTGAGACTTCCAACAGGAGGCAAGCTCTACATCAAGCCCATGGAGATACTTAGTAGAACAGTCCAGTCCTTTCCCTGCCCAAGACAGAAGCAGCAACTGCAGACTAACCCAACAAAGCAACAACAGCAAAGGGACAGTACTCCTCCTGGCAGTTCCTCCAGCTCCTGTCATTCCAAACCCAGTTAGTGAAAACACAAATGGCAGAGGCACACAGGATGGTTAAACAAGAAAACGCCCACTTTCTAAAAGTAGCATTTTCAAACACACAATATAAAAATCATCTTCACTAAAAGAAGTATTTTTCAATTCTGACTTAAGGAAGCCTAAACTCCAATTCACCTATCTTGCCTCTATGGAAAGTTATGCTTGTAAGATGTCACAGGGCATCTCCCATGTTAACCTATGGGGCAGAACGCCTTTTAGTAGTGAAAAACGAATAACACCGTTTTTCACTATCAGGACATGTAAAACACACCAGTACATGCCCTACCTTTCCCATACACTGCACCCTGCCCAGGAGGGTACCTTGGGCTTACCTGAGGGGTGCCTTACATGTGAGAAAGGAAAAGGTTAGTGCTTGGCAGATTGGTGCACATGCCAGGTCGACATTGCAGCAAAAACTGCATACAGGCACTGAAGTCGTAGGTCTGAGGCACATTTGAAAGGCTACTTGTGAGGGTGGTACTACAAGTACTGCAAGCCCACTAGTAGCATTTGATTTACAGGCTCTGGGCACACACAGTACACTGTACTAGGGACTTACTAGTAAATCAAATATCCCAGTCATAGAAAACCAATCATAACACAATTTATATGGAGAGCATATGTACTTTAGCACTGAATAGCAGTGGTAAACTACCCAGAGTCCTAAAACCAACAAAAAATAGGTTAAAAAACAAGAGGTCAAAAAAGCAAAAAGTCTGGAGGTAACCCTGCTGAAAAAGCCAAGTCTAACAAGCAGGGTGATTAATAGTCTGTGAGTCAGAAGAATTGAACAAATTATCTGGACATAAAGAGTCACCATCTGTAGTGAACGTGGCATTGACTAATCAGTGTTCCAAAAAGGAATAAAGCATGATCCCTCCAAGCCAGGGCCTTGGCGTACCCTCTGGGTGCTCTTTGAGGTTAAATGGTAAAAATGTGAATCAGGGAAACCTCAGTTAATTCTTTTATATCAGGATGTCTTGTGATTGAAGGATTCCAGGAAAATCTTTCTGACCAAACCTACAGAATTAAAGGTCTCCATTTTGAAAGCTGACCTTGAGACTCAAACCATCAGCTTCTTCAAATCCAACATCAGCAGATAGCTTCCTTTTACCTCCAAAAACACAAAGATTATGGAGTAAACTATTGCCCCTATCGTGCCATTGAATACTGGAACCACTACCATCTTGGACACTAAACAAATACAAGCTAGTTCCTGTATCCCATCCAGAAATCCTGCATGGATCCTGAGGTGTAGGAGTCTTCATTATTGCGTGAACATGGAATTCATGTGTGTAAGGGGGGCTTGATATGAAATGTTTTCCAGAGCACTGCTGTAGGATAACGTGAGGGCCACGACATGGGCAGGCTTGACTCGTGAATGAATGTGTTGTATGGGGGAAGTGAGGGGTGTTAGAAGCTCAATGAACATACCTGTGAAACACGTACAGTGCACAATGACTGACTCCGGGAGCTGGCTCTGAAATGTTACAGGAGTGGAAGGACAGCAAACTATCGTCGAATAGGGTTACAGAAGTGGGGCTGCACAAACACACAACGAAGCAGCCCGGGTGTCTATACTAACGTGCTCCTGGGCTGCCAGGCACTGGGCATCACACAGTGTTTGTAGATACCAATAAAACAACTAGAAAAAGCCAGAGCGACGTTTGTGGAACTCAGATGCTGAAAGTCTTGGAAGAAACGCTCGTCCTTAACAAAGTTACGTTAGCGCCGTGATAGTGGACAGAGACACGGACAGCGGGAGGTGGGGGAGGGAACGGAGACACGGACAGCGTGAGGGGGGGGCGGGAACAAAGACATGGACAGCGGGAGGGGGGACGGATGTACGGTGGGAGGGGGGCGGGATACAATCACGCGGGACCGGGACGAGGTTAGCAATGATGAAAAACATCTGTGTAAAAAAAAAAAAGTAAACGCCCACCTCCGAATGACGAACAAAAAGGGGCGGGGCTTAAAAAAGCAAGAAACGCCCACAAATCTGCTCCAGCCCCGAGTGACACACATCTCTTCCAATGGCTAGCCTTCATTTACGAAGCTAGCCAATGGAAGAGAGAGGCGGGTTAAAGCCCCACTGTAGAAGTCATAAAATCTCGGCTCCGCCCACCCACTGCTTCGCAGTGCGATGGTAGCCTCGACCTAAAAACTGGAGTCGACATTGGGCAGGCAGGTGCACAGACGCACCGCCTTTCTGATGGCTTCTGGAATGCATCATCCTCCTTGGATTGTTATATTCCAAGAAGCCCAACGGACGGAAGTAGAGATCCAAGCATCTCAATTATTTCTCTAATCTTCATTAAACAATATATATATCATTGCAGAGCCCGTTTTTGGAAGGAACCACTCAGGACCGTGAATGAAGCTCAATTTATCTTCAATAGCAGCTTGCCAGCAGAAAGTATTTCAAGGAGTATTGTAGCCATTCATGCCAGACGCGTTTCAGGAAATTTCATCCTTTCTTCAGTGGCTTAGGGGAGGCAGAGGGAAAGCGTTTTAGACACATGAGTGTCATTTATTTGATTGCTCCTGCCCGGTGGGCGTGGTCTAACGGCATTTCTGGGAGACGTAGTCTGCGCCTTTGTTACCTCAGTGGGTGCATTTTCCCTGGGTCTAATGTCCGTGAATTATTCATGCACTCAATCTTGAAATTTCACTGCCCCGCTTTATAGTTGCCATCACAGCTTTCAGACAAGCTTCGCACTGCATTGAAGTCGGTCTTTACGTCCGTTCCGTTCGTTGCAGCACCCAATCGCACCAGCACGGACCCACTGGAGTAGTGGGCTCCTTCCACGACCTGGTTCCAGGCCGTCAATATTTATAAATCGTCACAGAGCCCGTTTTTGGACGGAACCACTCAGGACCGTGAATGAAGCTCAATTTATCTTTAATAGCAGCTTGCCAGCAGAAAGTATTTCAAGGGAGTATTGTAGCCATTCATGCCAGACGCGTTTCAGGAAATTTCATCCTTTCTTCAGTGGCTTAGGGGAGGCAGAGGGAAAGCGTTTTGGACACATGACTGATCTTTGTAACTACCAAAACAAATTGTTCCTGTCAAAAGTTATAAGACGTATTTTTTTAATTTCCATCTTTATTACACCATATTCAGGTCACAACGATTACTTTTTGCTTAGTATTCACTATGGTAGTGGGTCCCTTTACAACAAGGCTGCCAATTCTGTTGGATGCAGAAATTTGTTGACAGCGAACAAGTCAGTCAAGTGTTTATGTTAGACCATGTCAGTGTAAAACATCAGTACTGAAAATATTGCTTTGACTCTGCTTTGCTTGAAGAATTGACTTTAAGGCACTGTATTTTATTCAACCCTTTTTTTCTAATTGACAAGAAAGAAATGGTTTCTTCCAGAAAGCGACTTTAGAACAGTTGTTCAATCCCTTATACTCTCCCATCTGGATTTTGCTAATGCCCGACTCCATGGGCTTCCAGACTCCACATTGGCACCCTTAAGGGCATACTACATACTGCTGCAAGTCTCATCCATAGCCTGATGAATATAATCAATACCCCCCAACCCTAACCCCCGCCCCCCTCCATGGAACTCCACTGGAGGCCCTTGAAAGACTGCACTATCTTCATAGCCAGCTACATCATGTACAAAGCCATCACAACCTGCACCCCTGCTTACCTTGCAAACAAGCTCATCATCTCTGGTGGTTCTCAGCACACCCACAGCCAGTACTCCATCAGACCACAAACTAAGAAGTACCTACAAACTGTACCCCAGTAACGGCATTTGCCATGCTCTAAGTAATCACCCCTTGCTTCAAAGGACGAAGCCAGAAAGTTGTATAGCTGTATATTCTAAGTATTCACCCCAGCTGTTTGGAAATCTGTGCTGCTGCAATTATGTTCTATGGACGGCCTTCTGACGTTAATAACATTTTTCTAGACCTGTCTTCCTGTAATGCTAGTATCTTACAGAACGATCCACCTGTTCCTCTGTGTGCACGCCTCAGTCGAAGCACCAAGCACCGTGTTGTCAGATAAGATTATAACTCTTATTAGTGATTATGAATACAGCCAGTGCTTAGTTTGTAAAAAAATAAACAATAGTGCCAGGGCTCACATCAGGACACCACTGTAGCTTGCACCTGCCAGCGATGCCAATAACGATATCAACACAACAAATAAACATCAAACTCCTACAAGTGTGACTGTTCAGACCATTTCAGGCCCATAGACCTATAATAATGGCATGGGCAGCAGAATTAATGTGACTTTAATTAGTAAACTGTTGTTGTTATGCTCATCTGTCATTAGGGCAAACGGCGCCATCCTGTGGAAGACTGTCATAAGTGCTGGTGACGGTGCTGACAATTAAGTGCCGGTGCAGAGCTCCGGAAGCCACTGTGGTGTCCTGCGCTGGAACTAGCCTGGGGCCTAGAAATGAACATTGGACGGACACATAGACTACCTTAGTGGTTAGTAGCCAACTGACCACGCCCAGGCTTGCCGGGCTATTTATTCACAGCTTCACGTTACGCTCACGTAAGGGCTGTACCAAAGCCCCTTGACGCCTTAGGGGCAACACGTGGAATGGACAGTGTGAGGGGGCGTGTTGCTGCAGTGGTACACCCCACTGGCAGCAACACTACATTCCTCCTTTACCTGGGGATGAAAATAAACAGAACAGGAAAATAACATTCAACAGTTCAATAGTCTATCCGGTCAGCAAACCATGCTGTGAGGGTTGGTTGCGAGCGCAAACAAAGTCCACTCAAAGTCTCTGGATCAGTCTCTGCTCAAAAATGGCAAATACAATACTTTAAAGATCAAACAAAATGGAACAATCTTACTTTACTCTCGGCGGGGTCAGCCATCTCGATCAGCTCAACGCCAGCACTGGGCCACAAAGTCACGATACCTCTGGGAAGGCTTGGGGCACGGACACAGGCTGTATCTTGCTTGGCTCCGGCCCTCTCCTGTAGCTGGGAATGGCTCTTCTGTGCTCCTGCTGTCGTTGACGTTGGACCCTTCTGTACTCTCCGTGGTTTGAATCGTCGGGGTGATGTCTTCGGCTTGAGCCGTCGCAGCGCCTGCTTCGTCCGGTCCTGATGGAGGCGTCTGGGAGGTTGGTTGCCACTCGTCCTGATCAGATTCAGAGTCTGGCACTTGCTTGAAAAACGAGATGTTTCTTGTGACAGACTCCCCATCCCTGACAGCAGTGACCATGGTTCCTTTGATCTCGGTTGACATGAAGTTTGGGACCCCCTCTGAAATAATTTTTATGACCAGGGATGGACCAGTGGATAGATTTCTGTGCCCGTTGACACAGAGGTATGAATCATTTGTCCGCGATACGGGGGACATGATTGTCAAGACAGAGGGAATTGTATTTAATGCAGACACTGATATACTTGTAACGCTTGACATTGAGGCGTATACCAACATACCTCAATGTCAGGCGTTACAAGCGGTATCATCCCTGCTACTGAGATACCCTGGAGATCGACCAGATAGATTTATCTTGCAATGCCTTGAGATTGTCCTGTTGAACAATTACTTTGACTACGACAGTGCTCTTTACAAACAAGTGAAGGGCACCAGCATGGGGGCATCCTGTGCGCCTAGTGTAGCGAATGCCTATATAGGCGAATGGGAACTGCTCCATGTATACAACGAAGTTGCCCCTTTTTTTGAAAATGTCCATTTATGGCGCCGATTTATTGATGATATTTTTTTTGTTTGGCACGGTACCGAAGCCCACTTGAAGGAGTATATACTTTGGCTAAATTTAAGCGATCCCAATCTTAAGTTTACTTCCAATTACCACCCTAACAAAGTTGAGTTTCTGGACATCGAGATAAATGGCACCAGTGGAGTTTTAGAAGTAAATCTATACAGGAAACCTACAGCTAAAAACACCATCTTACAATATGGTAGTTTCCACCCACACTGTCAAAAAGACTCCATTCCTTTTGGCGAATTCCTCAGGATACGCCGTAATTGCACTAACCTGATGGAATACCAACATCATGGAGAAGATCTTAAAGGCAGATTGCTCAAAAGAGGCTATCCTCATCGGCTGATCAGGCAAGCCTTTAAAAGAGCGAAATACTATGACCGAGACTCTCTGTTAAGTGGCACAAAACGAAAACCAATAGATCGTATTACCTGTGTCATCAATCACTCTACATTGAATTATAAAATCAAAAATATAATCAATAAAAATTGGAGCATATTGGAAACAGAAGAGAGTGAAAACTTTGGATCTAAACCCCTAGTAGCTTATAGGAGGAACAGAAATCTAAGAGACCGGTTGGTCCATACTAGGAGCAAACAGAAAACAGGAAGCACCCAAATATCGATAACAGGACAAAACCCAGTACTGGGCAATCACAGGTGTGGGTCCTGCCATGCCTGTGAGGCGGCAATCACAACTGAATCAATTAACTATAACAACTTCCAAGTAACCCTGAGATCATTGACAAACTGTAGGAGCAGTAACGTTGTATACATCATTTTATGCCCTTGTGGCCTGGCATATATTGGAGAAACAGGCAGAGAATTCCGCACTAGATTTAGCGAACACAAGTCGGCAGTTAAAATGAAGAAAATAACAGCACCATTGGTACAACACTGTATAGATCTAAATCACAACGAAAGTGAACTTCGTTGGTGTATCTTAGAGAAAGTCCTACATAAACCAGGTCAAAACATGGAACATACTCGCAAGAAACGTGAGAGTTTCTGGATTTTCCAATGTGATAGCGTTCGAAGAGGACTGAATGAAAATATCTCTTGGTTTGTCACCAAACACACATAAATGGACATACCATATCTGCGACAGTCTTAGGACCTGCAGATCAGCTGTAATAATAAGGTACTTGATTGGGGTTCTTAATATCGATAATCACTAAGATAAATCATACTGAGAACTAAATATTTTTCCTTAAATGAACTGCTGGGTTTAAAAAGGTAAATATAAAAAAGGTTAACATTCAGATGGAACTCTAAAATTAAATATTAGATATTTTAATTGTTGTCAGAACAACTAGAGTGGAGAGGAAACATCAAGGTTAGCATAATCCATGCTGTCAAAAAAAACTGTACATTATATATGTATCCCCACTCTATGATGGCGCCGATAATAATCCTGAAAAGCAAAATAAAACGGTGCTCTATTAGTTTGCTATTTGGCACTAATTACCGCGATGAAACCCCATATATAACAATTTTTGACTAAGGCTAAGATTGTTAAATTATATATTTGCATCCATACAAAATAAAACTGTAATGTATGTCAAAACGGGCCGAGAAAAACAATCTGTGACCATCACAATATGGCGCTCATGATATGACCGGTAGTAATCACAATCACTTCCGGCACAACAGATCGCATACACATCCATGGCGGGAAGTATTGGGCACTATTTAAAGACCTGGCCATAACTTTCAGTAATTATCCTTTCAAGATAAGGATAGGGGAACACAAAAGTAATATACGCTGTAAGAAGACAACAACTAAGATGGCAACACATTTTCTGTCACACCAGCACTGCGTCAACGACCTCCGCTGGACCGTCATAGAACGACTACCCTCCGAGACAGGTCTGTTCCAAAAGGAACAACGTTGGGTGTTCCGCCTGGCAACCCATGTCACCGGACTTAATGATGACATACCATGGAGCCAAGTCTCCTAAAAGACCCCCAGATATAAATAAGGGATAACAATTAGTTGGCATAGGAACTAGCCCGGCATTTGGTACCAACATTTGAATAAATGAATCATGATGGTATGATCAAATCACACCATAATATCACTACAAACGGTACCCCCGTGGCTAGGTCAAAAGGAGATGAACCAAAAACTCCAGTGACCCACTTGGTCCCTTCCACAACGCAATATCGAGAATAACAGTGAGTGAATAAACAGGCAAAATAGCGGTGCTATCCCCAACATTGGGTACCACCATCTGTAAGAATGACATAAGAAGGCATGGTCAACTATACCAAATTATCACTAGAAACTGTATGGTACGACCTCCGTGATGAAATCAACAAGAGTAGATCCACATGATCAAACTCCATCTGGTTACTTTTTCAAAGTGCACTACCCACAATAATAAGAATGATTTAACCGGGCGAAATAGCAAACGCGCATGCGCAACACCACACTAGACCAATGCGCATGCGCATTGGAACGCCGAAGTCTCGCCTGCGCGCATGCGCAAAGGTACTTTCGAAGACCCGACAGCGCACATGCGCGAGGAATAGAACGGAGGCTGCATCACACGGGCTCCCTCCAACGCGAGCAAAAATAACGGAGTGTGAGTGGCTAACAAGCGGAAAGTCCATATTTGGACAGGTTAAAACCCGGTAATTAACGAATGACAATGATATGCATGGTACATGTGACAAATCACATGCATGGAAGGGGCGTCAACAGGGATATCACCCTGGTATGGTCATGAGCCTTTCCACTAATTAACCAATGAGAACGCGCTGCATCCGCCTATAAATACCATCAAGCTCAGCCGTACATCATTTACGACGGAGCGACACAGGGTGGAGGAAAGAGGCCGACTAAGGCGGATTTCGTGAGTATTCACTGAAACGGAGTCTAAACTCCGTGGGCACATTACAGAGTCCAACAAGTGAGTAGAGATAACAACATTGATTCCACCCTTCTATTCCTATAGATTGTGGATCCACCTACCTACCTACCCTGATGTTCTGAAATTGCTCATGAGGCTTTAACCAGCTTATACAATAAGTATGTTTGAAAACACTGAACCCTAAGTCTGTCTTAAGTGTGTGTGAGTTTGTGTGTTATGTGTTCTGTGTGTCTCTTTTTTCCTTTACAGGTTAAAACAACCGTTTTGGGGCTCCAGGTGACTGCACCTGTATGAGCCAGCCTATATGGTAACCAAACCTAACGCTCTTTTTTCTTTTTTCAGGACATGTAACTACATGTTCAAGTAAAACCGCTGTAGGCACATTGTATTTGTCTTCAGTAAATATAATCACTTTTTTAGGAAAGTTAGAACAATAATCTTGTTCTGTAGAGAAACGTGAGTAGGGTTGGGAGTTGTGCCCCGTCCTGAAGAAGGTACTTTTCGTACCGAAACATGTCGACGCACACCAGAGGTTCTGTCCCTTACTAAGACACAAAACCTCGCCATCTAGCACTTTTTTTAATAGTACCAGCCAGAGGTACAGAATAAAGTTTTTTCTTTTTACCCACTGGCCAGGTCCTTTTTAATTTTTCTCACTACACTTCCCACTCACATCCCATTCCTTTCACTTGCACTCAACACACACCACACATAGACTGAACTGTCAACGCTCCCGCGTAGTCGTAGGTCGTAGCGTGCCGCATCCCCTTAGCAGGGTGCGAAGACCCCGATGATGAAGCATGACACCAAGGGGCCTGTTGGTGTGTGAGGGGTATTTTACACAACACTGAGTGTCCCCCTTTCTTTCTTCACCTCTCTTCCCAATAAGTGGTAGGATTCTTCTTGTTTATGTAACAGTGCCCGTGGAGTAGGAATCCTACTTGATACTCTACCTCCCCTCTTTGTTAAACATAACTTTCAGTAACCACGTCGGCCTCGTGAGGGGAGAAGAAGCGGGAGCACCGTATATGCAGAAGAGCACGTCGTTATCAGGTATGAAGTCTAATCGTGTGTGTTAGACACAAACCTCGTCATCGTAACACAAAATAATTTTCGAGTGACCTAATTGAAATGGGTGTTTGCAAATGTTAAACCCATAGTTTAGAAGGGAGGTCTAATTGTAACATCGTTAACATACAAGCGTAGCTGACATAAAATGGGTATCTGTGCGGTCATAATAACTAAAATGACACGCATTTAGCATAACGTTTATATTATCTAGCCTATACAAATAGAGTGTCTGTGCCATCGCTCATCGTAAACATTTGAATGGTTCCTTCAAAAAGAAACAATATGCACTTGACACAATGTTTAGAAATGCCCAATGTATAAACGATAATAAGACACTTCGTTCTTACTTGGAAGCATGTCAAGCATAGTAAAAATGATTTATTAAATAAGGGGACAAAGCGTGGACAAGCTCGAAATAAAGGGTGAAAGTAAAAGTAAAAGAACAGCTGCATACATTATAACCAGAAAGAATATAATGATGATAAATACACTTCTTCGATCTAGAAAACGGCAGCTAGCAAGAAAGTGATGCAAAGAAGAGAGGGCCAGACCAGTATATAGACGAAGTAGAGGAAGAAGGAAATCTATATCTATTCCTGTCTCAAGCTGCCCAAAGGTGGGTCATTCGAATGGAAGAGACTTTCTATTTAGTATAATGTATGTAGAATAAGAAACCAACTATTCCCTATTACTTTCTAGGATCAATATACCAAAAGAATTCTAAGAACATAAGTATTTCGACCTGTGTCTCCCCTGCATTAAGGAAAGAATAGGCCCCCAAATAACGGACTGCAACAAGAAAGCTGAGGTAAGAATCCCATAAGTTTGGCCCATAGGACCCAAATAATGAGAAAACAAGTGATATAATTATAATTATATGAATTGTCCCATTTAGAACAATCAGAAGAAGACTTTGATAAATAAATAAACGACAAGAAGCAGTTCCATCCAGGCTCAGTTACGAGAGTATAGTGGTAAGAAATACCCTCCTTCATACACATGTCAGCTTTCGTTAAATAGGAAGACCTAAAATACAGGTCCGTGACATATATACATTTTCTACCTAGGTGTTGTTGAAGCACCCTGAACAAGGAAAGCTAGTGTTAACATTTGAACAGTCCAGACAGCGCCTGGCTCTCATCTAGTGGAAGGTGAGGCCATGAACCAGAACATAAGGGATAAGAATCATTCCAAGATTTAGCACATCAGGTGTAACAACTATTAAGATACACCACCTTTATGTTATAGAACTCAAAAGTCAATCGTTTAATTGTATGCTTGTAACCTGAGACTGAGTAAATATAGAGTCCAGGCTTCTACTGTTGTGAAATACTAAAGCCTAAGCCCCAGGATAAAGGATTTATTCATTGATATGGTGCCACTTTTCCATGGTGTAACTAGATGTTTTTACGTCAATGTCTAGATGATATTATAAATGAATGGTAAAATACATGATTAGAGATATGTCCTTCAGCTCAATTTAGTTACAGGCACATTACAGTGTGTTTTCTAATTTCAGATACCCTGCACACACGACATGAGGGATGAGTAGAACTATTTCTAAGCTGGTCCTGAGGAAGGTGGTACGAATCCACCGAAACGCGCGTAGACCTGGCGTGTAAAAAACATCGACGATCTGTGTTACCTCAACCTTAGAAATTGTTTTAGAGCTTGTAAGATTGTGACACTGGATGAATGAGTGGTGTGTATGGAAGTTGGTGTGTGAGACAGGGTAATTGTTAGCTTTTTATTTAATTTGCTAAAAACATAGAGTATATATTGTATAGACTGTAGACATCGCAGTATTAATCTTTGCACTTTTTTATATTAATTGGATTAATACCAATGTTGATGAATTGATGTTCACCCTTTAAAAAAAAGATCCAAAAAAAAGGAAAACATTGTTTTAAAAACATTTTGATAAACTTATCTCCAAAAAAAGAAATAAAATATAACTAATGAAAGAAAAGACATTGGTGTCCCTGGACTAAATTGAAGGCTATTTGTTGAATTGTTGAGAGCAATGCCATAAAAGAGACTAAAGTTAGACCATGAGGGAATTTTGTTGTTTGTGTGTATAAACTTAGTCCCCTTTTTTTCCCTGGTCATAAAAATTATTTCAGAGGGGGTCCCAAACTTCATGTCAATACATTCACGGTTTTTGAACTGTGGGATATTTTATTACTACTAAGTCTGGAATTAATTTACCTTGTAGTTCAGACTGACATTGTTGTGGGACATCGTTGCAACAGGATAGTGGCACCAAGGCAGTGGTAGGCCTTTAATTAAATTATTTTTTGACTCACTAATTATTATATAAGAAAGACAGCTGTTGAACAACCCTGTATCACTATGGACAAACTTGAAACGTTTGGGTTCTCAGATGAGGAATTCAGTTCCCTATTAAGATTAGTAACTGATGGAAACAACCCTGTGCCCACTACATTAGGAGATAATAGCGAATGGCAAAATCTCTTAAATCTAAAAAAGAAAAGGAAACGTATAGAATCACACGCATTCTATATGCTTGCATATTTGAAAGAGGGAGTAATTCCATCTGGCCTTAGGGTCCGCAATGCCCCCGCCTTATTCATTGAAGTTCGCAAATTTCTGGAGCGGTGGTCTTTAATTTCAAACCGCTGCTCCAGAGATTGGATGATGTTAATCATCGAAACTGTGAAAGATCTTCTGATAGCTCTTAGTAAAGAAATAGAAGAGCTAGAAGAAAAGTTAAAAACTTCTGATGCAGTTGATGATGCGAAAAATAAACTTGAAAAGATCCAATTAGAGATGAAGGATTTTGACACTTATTTAACCAACAAGAAAACTGATAAATTAAAGAAAGATGTACGTTGGTTTACAAAAGAAAAGATCTATCCCTATTTAAACCCTAATTACTATCAGGGAGGGCACCAAGCCGGTTACAATCCAAATTATGACAACACCCATAGGAGAAATTATACTAACTTTTCGGATACAGGTTCCTCTGATTCTGACCCAGACAATTATCAAGACTCAGGGAGAGGACGTTATAACTCCAGACCTCCCTACAGAGGAAGGCAAGGATATCAAAACACTCAGACTCGTGGTTTTTTATCGAGAGGCAACTACAGGGGGAAGAGTGTGCATTGGCAGCAGGACAGGGGAGGACATCAAACGATGAGCCCTCAACCTCAGCAAAGATATGTGAAGACGAGAAACCAGCAATACTGGTGGTAGATAAAAACACAGACAAAAGAGGAGATATAATGCCTATTTACAACTTATCATCCACCGAGCTGAATAGTGAGGAGATGTCTGTCTTGAGTCGGGGTCTCTCATTTGTTCCTTGCGTCCCACTAAACAAATTCAAACTTCATGAGGATCTATTCGCATTTTTCAGAAAAGTTAGACTAAAAAAGTTCTTTGAAGGTAGAATGCGAGAGGAAGAAAGCCTGAACCTATCTGGTTGCAAACCACCATCTACTTTCACACCCACCTTAGATGCTGTTGGACCTGAAGTTCACATTTTTGAACGTAGAGTCTTAAAAGACATCACACGACTCCTCTCAACAACCAACAGGCCTAACTTTAATCTAACAAAACAAGAAAATTTAGCCCTCACAAATATCGAAAGGAACACCAATTTGATAATAAAACCGTGCGACAAGGGTGGGAGCATTACAGTTTTTGACAAAAGCGAATATAACAAAAAGATGTTAGAGATGTTAAGTGTAGAGGAACATTATAGGCCTGCTCATCCAAGAGAACTGCAACGGCTCAATGTTACTATAAAAGAACTTACCAACACAGCATTTGAAGAAGGATACATCTGTGAAGAGGAACTTATCTTTCTCAATAAAACCTGTCCAATAACCCCAGCCTTATATGGCCTGCCTAAAACGCATAAAAATGAAACCAGCCCCCCCATGCGACCTATCATTTCAACGATTGGATCGAGTACAGAGCCCCTGTCCAAATATGTGGATAGATTTCTGTGCCCGTTGACACAGAGGTATGAATCATTTGTCCGCGATACGGGGGACATGATTGTCAAGACAGAGGGAATTGTATTTAATGCAGACACTGATATACTTGTAACGCTTGACATTGAGGCGTTGTATACCAACATACCTCAATGTCAGGCGTTACAAGCGGTATCATCCCTGCTACTGAGATACCCTGGAGATCGACCAGATAGATTTATCTTGCAATGCCTTGAGATTGTCCTGTTGAACAATTACTTTGACTACGACGGTGCTCTTTACAAACAAGTGAAGGGCACCAGCATGGGGGCATCCTGTGCGCCTAGTGTAGCGAATGCCTATATGGGCGAATGGGAACTGCTCCATGTATACAACGAAGTTGCCCCTTTTTTTGAAAATGTCCATTTATGGCGCCGATTTATTGATGATATTTTTTTTGTTTGGCACGGTACCAAATCCATGCTGTCAAAAAAAACTGTACATTATATATGTATCCCCACTCCATGATGGCGCCGATAATAATCCTGAAAAGCAAAATAAAACGGTGCTCTATTAGTTTGCTATTTGGCACTAATTACCGCGATGAAACCCCATATATAACAATTTTTGACTAAGGCTAAGATTGTTAAATTATATATTTGCATCCGTACAAAATAAAACTGTAATGTATGTCAAAACGGGCCGAGAAAAACAATCTGTGACCATCACAATATGGCGCTCATGATATGACCGGTAGTAATCACAATCACTTCCGGCACAACAGATCGCATACACATCCATGGCGGGAAGTATTGGGCACTATTTAAAGACCTGGCCATAACTTTCAGTAACCACGTCGGCCTCGTGAGGGGAGAAGAAGCGGGAGCACCGTATATGCAGAAGAGCACGTCGTTATCAGGTATGAAGTCTAATCGTGTGTGTTAGACACAAACCTCGTCATCGTAACACAAAATAATTTTCGAGTGACCTAATTGAAATGGGTGTTTGCAAATGTTAAACCCATAGTTTAGAAGGGAGGTCTAATTGTAACATCGTTAACATACAAGCGTAGCTGACATAAAATGGGTATCTGTGCGGTCATAATAACTAAAATGACACGCATTTAGCATAACGTTTATATTATCGAGCCTATACAAATAGAGTGTCTGTGCCATCGCTCATCGTAAACATTTGAATGGTTCCTTCAAAAAGAAACAATATGCACTTGACACAATGTTTAGAAATGCCCAATGTATAAACGATAATAAGACACTTCGTTCTTACTTGGAAGCATGTCAAGCATAGTAAAAAGGATTTATTAAATAAGGGGACAAAGCGTGGACAAGCTCGAAATAAAGGGTGAAAGTAAAAGTAAAAGAACAGCTGCATACATTATAACTAGAAAGAATATAATGATGATAAATACACTTCTTCGATCTAGAAAACGGCAGCTAGCAAGAAAGTGATGCAAAGAAGAGAGGGCCAGACCAGTATATAGACGAAGTAGAGGAAGAAGGAAATCTATATCAATCCCTGTTTCAAGCTGCCCAAAGGTGGGTCATTCGAATGGAAGAGACTTTCTATTTAGTATAATGTATGTAGAATAAGAAACCAACTATTCCCTATTACTTTCTAGGATCAATATACCAAAAGAATTCTAAGAACATAAGTATTTCGACCTGTGTCTCCCCTGCATTAAGGAAAGAATAGGCCCCCAAATAACGGACTGCAACAAGAAAGCTGAGGTAAGAATCCCATAAGTTTGGCCCATAGGACCCAAATAATGAGAAAACAAGTGATATAATTATAATTATATGAATTGTCCCATTTAGAACAATCAGAAGAAGACTTTGATAAATAAATAAACGACAAGAAGCAGTTCCATCCAGGCTCAGTTACGAGAGTATAGTGGTAAGAAATACCCTCCTTCATACACATGTCAGCTTTCGTTAAATAGGAAGACCTAAAATACAGGTCCGTGACATATATACATTTTCTACCTAGGTGTTGTTGAAGCACCCTGAACAAGGAAAGCTAGTGTTAACATTTGAACAGTCCAGACAGCGCCTGGCTCTCATCTAGTGGAAGGTGAGGCCATGAACCAGAACATAAGGGATAAGAATCATTCCAAGATTTAGCACATCAGGTGTAACAACTATTAAGATACACCACCTTTATGTTATAGAACTCAAAAGTCAATCGTTTAATTGTATGCTTGTAACCTGAGACTGAGTAAATATAGAGTCCAGGCTTCTACTGTTGTGAAATACTAAAGCCTAAGCCCCAGGATAAAGGATTTATTCATTGATATGGTGCCACTTTTCCATGGTGTAACTAGATGTTTTTACGTCAATGTCTAGATGATATTATAAATGAATGGTAAAATACATGATTAGAGATATGTCCTTCAGCTCAATTTAGTTACAGGCACATTACAGTGTGTTTTCTAATTTCAGATACCATGCACACACGACATGAGCGATGAGTAGAACTATTTCTAAGCTGGTCCTGAGGAAGGTGGTACGAATCCACCGAAACGCGCGTAGACCTGGCGTGTAAAAAACATCGACGATCTGTGTTACCTCAACCTTAGAAATTGTTTTAGAGCTTGTAAGATTGTGACACTGGATGAATGAGTGGTGTGTATGGAAGTTGGTGTGTGAGACAGGGTAATTGTTAGCTTTTTATTTAATTTGCTAAAAACATAGAGTATATATTGTATAGACTGTAGACATCGCAGTATTAATCTTTGCACTTTTTTATATTAATTGGATTAATACCAATGTTGATGAATTGATGTTCACCCTTTAAAAAAAAGATCCAAAAAAAAGGAAAACATTGTTTTAAAAACATTTTGATAAACTTATCTCCAAAAAAAGAAATAAAATATAACTAATGAAAGAAAAGACATTGGTGTCCCTGGACTAAATTGAAGGCTATTTGTTGAATTGTTGAGAGCAATGCCATAAAAGAGACTAAAGTTAGACCATGAGGGAATTTTGTTGTTTGTGTGTATATCCTTTGATCTCGGTTACAGTCCATGGGTGTAGCTCAAATGGCAGGAGGAACTTTCCTCCGGGGTGGCGGTCTTTCACTAGAACTTTGTCTCCTACTCGTATCGAGCTGTCCGATGCACGTCTCCGCTTGGAGGCCTCTTGGTTGGTTCTGGTGCGTTGCTCCATGGACCGGTTCCGCGGGTTTGGGGTGAGCTCCCATGCTGGGTGATGTGGGATGGTGTCTGCCATGACTCGGTTGAAAGAGAGTCGGCTTGGGGAGATGCCTGTGGTGCAATGTGGGGTCAGGCGGTATTCCCGGAGGAACTGGTAGATGGCCAACTCCAGGCACTGGCCATCAGCAATTGCGATTTGTATTGTCTTATTAAGTGTCCTCATTAGTCTCTCGACCTCTCCATTGGCTTGAGGCCATCTTGGCGTGATCCGTCTGTGTTTCACATTTTGGCTCTGGAGATAGTCTGTGAACTCGTTGCCGTTAAATGGCGGGCCGTTGTCTGTGCGGACTTCTTTCATGAGTCCATGGGTGGCAATTATCTTCTCAAATTTTGGTATCACTTCTGAGGCTGCAGTTGACGATACGATTTCCACCTCCGGGTAGCGGGAAAAGTCGTCCACCACCACCAGCATGTACTTGCCTCCAGGGAGGCTGCCGAAATCTGCACTCACCCGTACCCACGGGGATGTAGGGCCTTCCTCGGTTGCCACAGGTGCTGGGGGATTGGGGAGGCTTGTCGCCAGACACACAGGACACCTGTGGACTACTTCTTCGACTGCTCTGTCCAGCCCGGGGAACCACACCTTGCTCCGGAGCCTACTCTTAGATTTGACGATTCCTTGGTGCGATCCATGTGCTAGTAAGGCTGCTTGATGGGTCAAGCTGCTGGGCAGGACCAGGCGGGGGCCTCTCAGGAGGCATCCTTCGGTGGAAACTGACAGCTCATGTCGTATCAGGTATAGGGCTTTCAGGACAGCTTGGGCGTCAGAGGTGCGGAAGGACGCGGGGCTCTGGAGTGCCTTCCAGTCTCCGCATTCGACAGCCTGGATTGCAATTTGGAGGCAGTCGTCATCCTTGGTGGCCCTGGAAACTTCCTCTAGGGACATGGGACGGGGTTTCGACCTCTCGATGATTAGCCGAACGTATTCCTCAGTGGCCGCTGCCTCGGCGGCTTCCGCATCAGTGACGGGCCTGGCGTGTCTGGATAGGTAATCGGCAGGATTGCGTGTGCCGGGCCGGTACTCCACAGAGAACTGGAACTCTTGCAGCTGCAACACCCATTTCTCTATCCTTGGAGGTGGGCGGGAGGAAGAGCCTTGGAAAAGCGGTATGAGGGGTTTGTGGTCGGTAATTACTGAAAAAGGGTGGCCATAGAGGTAGATGTGGAAGTGGCGGCACCCCCACAGAATGGCAATGGCCTCCCGCTCAATTTGCGAGTAGCGCTGTTCCGTAGGTGTGAGGGTACGGCTGGCGTATGCCACGGGGGCCCATTCTCCACATGACTGCCGTTGTGACAGGACGGCACCCAAACCAGTGGGGCTGGCATCTACTAGCAGTTGCGACTCATTCCGTGGGTTGAAGTACGCCAGTGTCGTGTCGGCTGACAGGGCTGCCTTCGTGTTGTTGAAGGATTCTTGCTGCTCCGGACCCCACTTCCAGGTGGTGTTTGACTTAGTGAGGTCGCGGAGTGGTCCAGTCAGGTCGGACAGGTCCTTTATGAAACGTCCGCAGTATGTTACCATGCCCAGGAAGCTGCGGACTGCTGTTATGGAGGTGGGCGCTGGCGCGTTATGGATGTCTCGCACTTTGTCTGGGTCAGGTCCCACTCCCTGGTCGGAGAACTTGTATCCGAAAAAGCTTATGTCTTTGCGCAGGAACTCGCATTTGGCCTTGTGGAGTGTCAAACCTCTCTCTTGTAGACGGAGGGTCGGGGCGTGCACCAGGATGTCGTCGCTCACGTTTAGAACTCCGTCGAGGCCTTGGAGGACGGTGTGGATGATATTCTGGAACACCTCGGCGGCGCTCGAAATGCCAAAGTTGAGCCTTGTGTATCTCCACAGGCCAGCGTGTGTGGAAAATGTCGTGATGGGGCGCGAGTCCGGGTGCAGCGGGATCTGATGGTACCCTGACCGCAGATCCATCTTGGAGAACCATTTGGATCCTGCGAGCTCCCCGATGATGTCATCAATGGTTGGAGTCAGATGACGTTCTCTTTTGATGGCCAGGTTGGGGATGCGCATGTCCACGCACAACCGCACTGCGTCAGGTTGCTTTGGCTTCTCGGCCACGACAATGGGGGATACCCACGGAGTGGGTCCAGTCACCCTCTCGATGATTCCGGCTTGCTCTAGCATCTTAAGTTCAGCTTCCACTTTGGGTCGGAGGTGGAACGCAATCCGCCTGTGTCGGAGGGCTACGGGGTCTACTGACTGGTCGATGTGGAGTCGGACGGGAGGGCCTCGTAGACATCCAATGCCGTCGAACAGTGAGGAGTGGTCTGCGACCAGGTGATCTAAACCTTGTGCTTGTACTGTTAGGGCAAAATGGATGAGTCCAAGTTCCCGGGCGGTCTTGCAACCGAGGAGGAATCCTGATCCTTCCTGGGATACATAGATTTTTGTCTGCAGCTGCGTGGAGTTGTGAGACACGGTTGTCCGGAATACACCGCAGAGGCGCAAAGGGCGCCTGGTCCCGTAGGCAAATACTTGCACTCTGGTGGGGTGGAGCGTGGGGGCATCCTCCAGGCACTGGTACACGCTAGCTGCCATCAGGTTTATCGTGGCGCCGGTGTCGATGAGGGCTCTGAGTGCTTGGCTGTGGACCTGGACGGTGCACATGGGCTCGTTTGATGACGTGGCTGCCAGGGTGTTGAGCATGCGTACCACGTGGACTGACGCGGCGTCTTCCTCGTCGTCGTCCATGTCGCTGCTGTTGGAGGTGTTCGGTAGTGGCGCTACCTGTCGTGCCTTCCTGGGTGGGGCGCCTTGCTTCTTTCGCTGCGAAGATAGACAGACGCTTGCAAAATGGTTGGCTTTCCCACATGCGCTGCAGATTTTTCCTTGGGCTGGGCAGGCGCCTTTGTGTGGGGTGGCCCCTCCGCACCAAATGCACGATCGGTCGCGGGAAGGCTGGTGAGGTGGGTCTTTTTTCTGAGGTCTCGTCCGGTTGTCTGGACGCTGTGACTTAACTGCGCACACTGGTTCAGTCTTGATCTTGACTGCTGGGCTTGGCTCCATGTGGGCTGCTCGAGCCTTGGAGAGCTCTTTGGAGCATCCTAAAGCAAGGATATCGCGCATGGGCATGGCGTCTGTTTCCAGCACTCTCTCTCTCAGCTTTAGAGAAGAACACCCTTGGATGAATTGGGCGCGAATTTCGTCATCCGCGTCCGGGAGTCTGCACGTGCTGGCTAGCTTCTTTAAACGCGCGTAGAACACATCAACCGACTCCTCAGGAAGCTGGCGAGCCTGACGGAGTAGGAAACGTTCGTAGTCCACGCTAGTGAAGGGTTCGAAGTACCTCGTGATGGCGTCCCGCAGGGTGGCGTAGGTGTGAGGCGGGTCTCCCTCCGTGATGTCCTTAGAGATATCATGAATAGCCTCCCCTCCCAGGTGTAGCAGCATGGCGCGACGTCGTGCCACTGCAATGTCAGCTGCGATGAAATAGTTCTCTAAGCGTTCAACCCATTTGCGCCATCGCGTAGCCTGCGAGGGGGGTGTCCCTGTGATGGAGAAAGGCTCCAGAGGAGGTACGTTGGCCATGGTGGCTGAAACAGGGCACCGTGGGGTGTCCGGGCACTCCTAGTAGGCAAGGCAGGAGGCTGAGTGGCTTCCACGAGGTAGTGGAGCGATGAGCAGGATGCACCAGGAGGTCCGGGCGCTTGGCCGGCAGGGGAGCAGTGAGGTGGCTACAGCGTAGTGAAAGGAGGGCTGGCACACCGTATGTGCATCCAGGCGCTGGTCCGCCGGAAGCGTGGGGTAATGCAGGGCCTGCGGGGCCGAGGACACGCTAGACGCGTGAGAAGAGCACTGGAGCGTCGGAGGCGCGTTCAGCGCATGCGCGGGAACACCGGGGGTGTCGCGCTGGGCCGGCGTCTTCAAGGGCGCGAAGGCCGTGGTGTGCGCGAAGGCCGTTGCGTCGGGGCTGCAGGGGCCCGAGGGGCACGTCGCTGCTCGTACCTTGAGTGACACGCCAGTCACAGCGATGTCGGCGGCTGCAGGACGGCTCCGATGCCAGGCGGGAGCCGGGTGAGAAGGCCGACTGGCAGCGCGGGCCGCTGGAGACCCGCAGGCGGGGCCGCTGCTTCCGCGAGGTGGACTGGGTGAGTCCGGTGGGGTGCTGCGAGCGAGGCTGCTCGGGTCGGGCTGCGGGGCAGCGGGGGCGCCGAAGACAAGGCGCGTTGGTGAGAAGCACGCGGTGGGGCCGATGAGACCACCGCCTCGTCGCCAATGTGGTGTCCTGCGCTGGAACTAGCCTGGGGCCTAGAAATGAACATTGGACGGACACATAGACTACCTTAGTGGGTAGTAGCCAACTGACCACGCCCAGGCTTGCCGGGCTATTTATTCACAGCTTCACGTTACGCTCACGTAAGGGCTGTACCAAAGCCCCTTGACGCCTTAGGGGCAACACGTGGAATGGACAGTGTGAGGGGGCGTGTTGCTGCAGTGGTACACCCCACTGGCAGCAACACTACAGCCACCAGCTCAAATTTCTACTGAGCTCGTTTCAAACTGACTGATTTGTTGTGCACATCACACGTTTTACAAATATCCGACTCAAAGGTACATCCGTTAGGACCTAAGAAGGTGATGGCATTTCCACTGGTTACCTTCAATATGAATGTGGCATGTCCATCAAGACACTGAGGTCAAGGGGGATACAGAGTACACGTCATAGCTGCGAGATATCATTTTAATTCAGCCGAGGAGTAGGCGTTTCCACCTTTAGTCAAATGTACTTGAAAATGACGTAAATGTAGGGCACGGAGAGTACAGCAGCCCGACATTGACGTCATAGACGACAGTTCAAAAGGAAATGTTTACAATGATGTCCTGTTAAATTGAATATCATGAGATATGTAGTCATTAGCGCTAATTATGTTTAGGGAAAGGGAACAGATGGGTGAACATGGGCTGTGGGGGAGGACGATTTCACTTTTTCAGACAACAATAAAGATCTAAGCAGTGAATCACTCGAATTAAAGGAGCAGGTGCATGTGTATAAATTAGCAATGGAAACGCTGCCTTTCTCAGATGAATTACACATGTTTTTGTCCGTGGTTCGTGCCTCTCAAAGATAACAGCATGACGAAAAACTCGCAATTAGCATGTGTAGTCTAATGCAGAGGAGCATTAGAAATCGTCTCGAGGGGAAAATCGTGGGAAATTGAAAGGTTTGTTTTTGCACCTGTCGGAAATGTATCACACGATCGTTTCAGCTAATAATTCCTCCGTTTAAGTAATTCAGTGTTCTGCAAGCACTGCCTGTAACTGGCATGCGCGATCCATTTTCAATCGCCTTTGACCTTTGGATCTCAGGAATGTAAGTTCAGTAGATAAAAGCTCTGTCCACGAGCATGCCATGTCATAATAGTTTGCATGGCACCCTGGGATATTTCACAATCTGCAGGTTTTGAATAGCAAATCGGAAACTTGGCTTCAGAGAGAACATTCACATTTACCAATCAGAGTCCTCCTAACACGACTGCTTTGGGAAGAGCAGACTCAGGAATTATTAAATGGTGATCATATTAAATTATCTTAAATTTGGCCTCGTGATGTTATCAATTTGCCTAAAGACTAAACGAGCCTTATAAAGGCCCAAATTTAGTAAGCTTACAAAGAACCCGGGACAGATATGTCGAACAACTCTTGAAGTCCCAGACTCGCAGTTACTGGCCGCTGTGGTTTGGCCACGAGACAAGTTAATATTTGACTTTCCCATGATGTCAGTGCCGCGGGACCTTTTTAACGCAGCAGTGTTAGGAAGAAGTATGATGTTCCCTTTTCAAGTTGTAACATATGAATCTAAAAAAAAACGATTTCTGATAGGAAAAATGTCTGCGGCATTCCTCTCGCATTACTTTATGTGCTGTTTATTTATATACGTGAATAAACCCCCTTTCCCCTTGCATTTCAGCCTATTACGGTATTAAGTGCTTCTGTCCAGTTCAGCCTCGTAATATTTATAGTCAAACAGGGTCAGATTGGAATCACAATTTAGGCCAGGCACTGACAAAATAAAGTGGCCCACTTTCGCGGGCGTGCACTTTCGTGAAACACCTTTGTTTACTTTCAGAGGTCTCATTTGTAGAGAAATGTTGGGTAAATTAAGCATTTTGAAGTTTATAGTGCCAGTAACATTGGTAGAGACTAGGAGCACTTCAGTCCTGAACACTGAGGGGCATACTATCAAATACTATCAAGAACAGCGTTAAAATTATCGCCGCTTTAGCGGCACGAAACTGTTGCTAAAGTGGCGATAATGGGCTTGATAATATGCTCTTGTGAATCCCCATAGAAGCCCATGTTCTGGTGTGAACCTGGACTTCTATTGGAAATCACAAGGGCAGAAAAAAAGGTACATAGCTATAGAAAGAGAAAGCGGGAGGTAGATAATGAGTGTAAGACATATAGGTAATGCATTATTGTCATAGAAAAACACATGCAAACCTGCAAAGTGAACCTTCTATACTTTTCCAAAGAGAATATGTATCAAATGCCACACAAAATTCAGAAGAATCAATAAATAATCTCTGTTCTCAGAATCAAGGTTCAAGTGACCTGTAGACAACTAGTGATATTTGTTTAAATAGTCCATCTGAGTAACAATCCCTCACAATTCTTCACATGCCCTCCATGTGTAAGGCACATGCTGTAGCACCAAATCTGAAGCAAGTTTTGTGGGCCACAATTGCCAACAGATGCTCAACCTTATAAAAAAGCGCTTCGCACTGTATGGAATTTCATTTATTATTATTTGCAGATTATTTATTCACTTAGGCACTTTGGCATTTTGCGGAGGTTGGAACCTGGAGTCCGGTAAAAATTTCATCCTTCCCATGTGGATGAAATGGCACCAGTACAAAACGCTACTCCTTTCCTAATACATATACTTCATGCTATCCATACAGACAGACAGCACTGCAGCCCAGAATGGTGCTCTCATGGGGTGGACCTGGATGGCGTCTCTGCTCCCCTGCAATACTTAGAGTGTATTGTAGCTCCCAGAAGCACCCTTTGTAGATGCAGATTTTGCAGGCCGGTACAGCAATGTCTCCAGTCATGATGTGCACATCTTTGATGTTGCTGGTATAGGTATGGAAGAGCAGACATCAGCGCTGTACAGTACAACAGCAAAGATGTGCAACTAATGCACAAAGAAAAAAAGATCAATCTACTATTAACCTCTAATCTTGGATTCCAGAGTAGTTTGCTACTCATAACAAAGCATTACAACTCATCGTCAGGGGTTGAAAGTGCTATATAAATACAATGTACAATATGTTAATTAACAGTAGCGGCCGGCACGGATTGGGAGTCGTGGGGGGTCGATATAAAACCAAAACCAAAAGTTTTAAAAAACTACCATCTCGCCGCTCTCCCGCACGTCATTTCAGTCTCTCTTCTCCTGGGCCGGAACAGGAAGCAGCCAGGCTCCCTTTCCTAAGCCTATCACAATCTGCAATGCACTGTTGTGATTGATCTGAGCACCATAGATCGGCGCTCAGCCAGGGAATGGGGGCCTGGGCATATTCTCCACGCAGGCTGTAATGCAGCCTGCACGGATTACATGCGAAGTGCTCACAAATATTTTGGACAGCCCCAGGTGGCTGGCCAAACAGTCATTGTACTCTTGGAGTTGGCAAACCACTCCTCCCCTGCTCTGAGAGCAGAGAAGCCCGCCCACCCTTCAAAGTTTACAGCAGCATGAGTAAATACAATTATAATAACCTTGAGTTATTATCAATGTACTTGTTCTTTCTTTCATGGCTTTGCAGCAGTGAGGCGACGCTCCTCCGTCTTGGCAGAGGGGCCGCAACAGTTAATTAAGCATGTGTTTCTGTGGGTTGAAAAGCAGCACTCAATCTTATTTATGTTTTCTCATTATTACAAATGCTTTGCTACTATCTGAAAGGCAACGTGGCGTTTAAGTTAATTTGATGCCACATAGCAACAATATACATAAATACACTCCACAGCATACCCCATAATTCTAATCAGCATAATTTCACTCAATGCCACACAGTTCCACGCAACACAGTTCCACTCCACACATTATTATTCCACACAATTCAGCAACACACCACATAATTCAACTCAACAACTTTACACAACACACCACATACATCCAATCCACACCACACAATACCACATCATACCACAAAATTTACCAACACACCACATAATTAAACTGCACAACATACCACTACACAACACAAAATATCATTCTACATAATTACTCTCCATGACACAGTCCCAATCTTCATAATTCCAGTACACTCAAAAACACATAATTACTATCCAAATAGTTCCACTTCACACCAAGCCACATAATTCTACGCCACACAATTCCACAACTAACAATCCCACTCCAAACCACATAATTCCCCTCCACATCAAATACCTCCACTCCACTCCATAACACATGGGTAAAACTCATTGTCATTTACAACGCCAATAGCTCTAACTCTTGCTAATGTGAAACATATTGGCATTGTCAATGCTTGTTTTTTATTGTTGTTTTTCCTTTTGACAGTTTTATATAGCGTGAACTCAGCCCAAGGCAATTTGAGCGCTATTCACAAGCACAAATTGCAGTGCCCAAGATCAGATTTTTCATTTAAGGGCCAGAGAGATTAACAGCTAGATTCATCAAAGAAAAATGCGCTCGCAAAGGGCCAGATTCTGAGAATCTGGCCCTTTGCGAGTGCAATTTTTGCATTTGGGATTCACTATCCCAGATGTAAAATTCGCTAATAAAGAATTCGCACATTTGCGAGGAATTGCATTTAAGGAATCTCTATTTGAGATTCCTTAAATGCAATTCATGAAACATTTCAAAATTGCGAAATCGCGGGGGGCGTGGCCAACTGCCGAGCATGGCGGCAGCTTGAAGCGGGAGCTCCTCGAGGCATAGCGGCCCGCGCTAACATCCGTACACATATCCGCACTATCGCCCGCCCGAAGGAGCGACATCGGCTCAGGGACACAAGCGGCACTAATTGATCCGCTCCCGGTGAAAATCGGATGCCGGGAGGTGCTCCGTTCGGCAGCGGATTACTGGGGCCTCTGACTGCCCGGCAGCACCGGCCTGGCGTAACTGGCGGACCCGGGTGGAAGTCCACCCTGCTCGGCTGGGACGCAGTGGCTCCAACCGGCCCCTACAATACTCCGAAAAGGGAAATGCTCCGGCGCTCCACATAACCGGTGTGGGCCCCTGTGGGAGCGAGAAAGACTGCCACATCCAGGACTGGCTGCGTATATCACTCAAACACAGAGCGAACACCTTCGCAGGCGCAGACGTCCCTGGATTTCGGCGACGCCATGTTGGGATGAGCAGACAATCGGACATACCGCTCCCACTGCGAGGTGAGACCGAGTGCGCCAGGGACCCTGCCGACCACCCGCAGCACTGTGAATCGGACTCTCGCCCAAGACTGCCGGGGAGGCGGACATGGATCCTTGATTCATAGCGCAGGGATACCATCCTGATGAGGTGTCCGTAGTGGGATCCGACCTACTGGGAGGAACCGTGACTGCTCGGGCAATTCCGCCCTAGCGCTGCTGTTCTGATACACAGCGGGAATCAGACGCTGACTGCAGGGTGCTCCCTGCCCAGGGAACGCCGACGACTCACCACAGCAACGAAGCGAGGCACGCTAAAGCGACCACGAAGGGACGGAGTGAACACGTGGTGGGCCACACGACATTAGCACGGAGACTGGCCTCCTGGCAGTTACGGCCACCGGCCGAGACATACTGGGGCCCTGTGAATAGCAGTTCAAGCTCTTGATACCAGTAAGACACCCACCCGGCCACGCACAGCCTGACGACCGGGGGACCACGCGGCCCATTGGCGAGTAGCACTGGAATTACCGCAGAGGACGGGCTGTATAATCGCAAACACGACGCCATGGCAGGCAAAGGCACAAGGAGTGCGGCGACGCAAGCGAAACTTGATAAATTTGCGTATAATCAGCATGGACACTCTCAGGGAAGCGGACGCCACTCCGCTGGTGCAACTCCAGACACAGATGGGGCCAAGAAGGTAACCCTGGAAGACATTATGAAAACCCTCACCGAGGTCCAAGCGACAGTGGGCACTATTTCCTCCGAAGTTAATCTGCTAAGGGCGGACTTTAAGAAGATGTCGGAAAGGGTGTCTCAAGTGGAGGTGGTTACGAAATCGCTCATTGAGGACACTTCGGATCTACAAGTGGCGATGGAGCGAGTGGAAAAAGTCACTAAGCAGCTACAGGAAAAGCTGGATGATCAGGAGGGACGCTCCCGGAGGAACAACGTCCGCATCCTAGGCCTTCCGGAATCGGAGGGGAAAGGTGCCATGGATCTGTACATCGAAGACCTTATCAAAACCAAGCTACAACCTAAAGGCTTGTCAAACTTTTTCTCTGTCGAAAGGGCGCACCGGGTCCCTGGAGGTGCAGCCAAGCCGGGAGCCACACCGCGGCCTGTACTGGCTAGACTATTTAACTTTAGAGATAGGGACGCCATTTTGCAAGCAGCAAGGGTTGCACCGCCTGTGAAAATTCAGAACTCGACTCTGGCCTTCTTTCCGGACTACACGGCAGAGGTGGCCAGGCGCCGGAAATCCTTCACTGAAGTGAAAAAGACGCTACGCGACAAGGGCCTGCCCTACTCGATGCTTTTCCCCGCCAAATTGCGGATTGTGGCCGAGGGAAAAACGTGGTTTTTTGACACGCCGGAGGTGGCACGAGAATGGCTTGATGGATGGAGACAGGTGGGCCAACCCCAGCGCCCACACAGGGACCGCCAGAACCAACGCAACGGAAGGCCGACTGAACACCAGACCAATAGCCCCACAACCGAAGAAGGAGCTGCAGGACTAGACTCTGATCTTGAGAGGGATCCACTCAATTCAGGACAGCCTGTCAGGGTTTGCTTAGCTGTGCTGCATATGGGACGACACGCTTGCAGCCCTTGGGACTTCGAAGCTGATGGAGCTGAGTAGGGCGGGCATTGGCCGGTGCCTGTAGGGGACTCGCCAACCCCACGAGCAAGTAAGATAGATAGGGATGGGTTTAAGCACTCTGCCAAGTTGGGGATGCGGGCGGGACTTCGTCCGTGGAGCAGGGAAGCAGGGAGGGGGTGGGGGGGGGAAAGTTGTAATGTTACGGTTATTGTTATTAGTCATCACTACTTACATGTGGAACACAGTCACGCTGCTGGCCATCCACTCCTGGTACCCCGGCACGCGTCATTGCATACTGGTTACGCTACACTGCTACACATCAGCATCACTGGTCGTGAGTCCAGATGGCACAACAAGAGCAAGTTGCACCCACTGAGGGCGCCCTTGCGATGACACTGGTACCCCCACTGAAACTACTTACGTGGAACGTCAGAGGACTGGGGGGTAAAATTAAAAGAGGGTTGGTACTGCAAACCATCAAACGCCATAGGCCTGAGTTAGTAATGCTTCAGGAAACTCACCTGGCGGGGGCTACATGCAAGGCACTAGATAGACGCGGGCATACCATGGCAGTACACGCTGAATTCACTACGGGTTCCAGGGGCACTGGGATACTCCTTAAAAAAAACTCATCCTTTCTGGTTAATAGCCACAGGACGGACGATCAGGGACGTTTTGCGGCGCTCTCTGGCCAGTGGGAGGGGAGAACCCTCAATGTGGTATCCGTGTACATCCCCCCGGCGCTACACTCTACAGCACTGCCGGCACTTGGGCAGTTTCTCATTGACCTCCCAGAGGGTGATATAATCGTAGGGGGGGACTTCAATGCTATAACGGACCCCTTGCTGGATACCTTTCCCATACGAGACCGCCCGAGAGGGGCTGCCGCGCTTCCTAGTTTCCTGAGCGCACTGGGCCTCACAGATGTTTGGCGCCAGCTGAACCCCACGGCAACTCAATACACGCATTACTCCTCCACACATAACAGCCTCTCGCGTATTGATTTCTTTTTCTTTTTAGGGGTGGGACTGGGTTCCATAGATAAGCTGGAAATTCTACCCAGAGGAATATCTGATCACTCCCCAGTGTCCCTCCACCTTACTACCAAAGAGAAGAAGCGCGCCAGAATATATCCGATATATCCCAATTATTTACAGATCCCTGGAGTCAGAAAGAAACTCAAATTGGCCACAACACACTACTTTAACGAAAATGTGGGAACGGTTTCCTCGCCCTCGGTGCTCTGGGAAGCGTACAAAACAGTCCTACGCGGCGCAGCCATAGCGGCAATCACAGGGCATAAAAGAGACTCCAGAAATGAACTCGCAAACTTAGAATTGGCACTCCACACTGCGAACACCGCCCACATGTCAGACCCCACCCCTGAAACCACACATACGCTACACCTCCGACAGCAGCAACACCAGGCACACCTCACAACGCTCACTAAGGGGCACTTAGCAAACACCGCACACAGAATATATGACGTGGGAGATAAGGCTGGGAGGATGCTGGCCTGGTTGGACAAGCGGGGCGGTAGTAACAGAGGTATACAGAGACTATACGATCATGAAGGCCAACTACAGACGCACCCTGACCAAATAGTCCGCACCCTAGCACGCCACTATCAGGAGATATACACCCCGGTGCGGACCGTCACCGAACAGGAGGCAATGGCCTCGCTCGGACACATTACTATCCCCGTGCTTTCACAAGAATCACAGCAGGAACTAGACACAGACTTGACGGAGGGCGAAATCCAATTGGCGATACAGGCGTTACAGTCCGGCAAGGCATTGGGACCCAACGGGATACCTGTAGAATGGTATAAAGCGACAGCCACCGTGCTGGCCAAACCCCTGTTGGATATGTACACTGAAAGTGTAGAGAGGGCGGTGCTCCCACTCGACCAGCGCACGGCCACGATCGTGGCCATTCCTAAACCAGCCAAACCACCAACTGAATGCACCTCATACCGACCCATTTCCTTGCTCAATATTGAAGCAAAGATTTTGGCGAAACTCCTGGCCAGTCGCCTGACCCAGCACCTACACACCCTAATACACCCCGATCAGTCGGGTTTCATGCCTCACAGGAGCACAGCAATGAATCTACGGAGGGTACATGGGGTGCTGGCGCGGGCGCATCTTCTTTCGAACCAAGCTGTAATTTTGTCCCTAGACGCCAAAATGGCGTTCGACCTGGTGAAGTGGGAGTATCTGTTCGCTGTCCTGACCCGAATGGGCTTCGGCCCAAAGTATCTTGCATGGGTGCGGTTACTTTACACATCACCGGTTGCGCAGGTGGTTGCCAATGGGCACATTTCACCAACATTCCCACTGGGGCGCGGAACCAGACAAGGGTGGCCGCTATCGCCCCTTCTCTTTGCATTGGTACTAGAGCCGTTGGCGATCCTGCTCAGAGCAACGCCACTGTTTCGAGGCATCACCTGGGAGGAAGGGTGGGAAGATAAAGTCTCCTTATATGCAGATGATATGCTGATATACATGGTCAATCCCAACGAGGGGGTCCCTGCCCTATTGGCTCTGTGCGATGAGCAAGGAAAGGCGTCAGGTTACACCCTGAATTGGTCCAAATCAATAATATACGTGCTCAAGGGCCCGGACCCACTATTACAGGACGAATGTCCCCTAAAGATAGCGACCACCTCCTTTAAATATCTGGGAATTTTCATTACTACTGATGCCACGGAATTTTATACCAAGAACTTGCTGCCACCTCTGGCGCGCCTACGTGCAGACGTTACATACTGGGCTACACTGCCGCTGACCCTCCTTGGGCGGGCGGCGCTATATAAAATGATGGCTCTCCCCAGGTTTCTATATGTGCTTCAAAATTCCCCTTATATGGTGAGCCCACGATACTTCAAACAAGTCGCTGCACTGATATCCAGCTTGCTGTGGAGCAACGGCCCAGCACGAATAGCGCATGACAAATTAGTGAAAGGCTGGTATGAAGGAGGGATTGCATTGCCCAATCTCCAATTATATTATTGGGCGTCCCAACTTAAAATAATTAATCACTGGATCCACATCCCACGGGGAGACCCCGCATATAAGGCGGATTGGTCGCAGCTGGGCACAGACGGCATGCTGTCGGTGCTAGACAATTACTCACAGGTTAAGAACCTACTCGGTCCGACGTTGCACACGGCGGCATTATGGCACACAGCACAATCTCGGCTGGGCTGGAAGGGGAAAATCACCAGGTTAACGCCGTTGTGGGACACTAGAGCGCTGGGCAACTTAAGGTCCTGTAAGGGATTCGCACAATGGGACAACATAGGGATTTTGGTGGTGAGGGACCTTTGGGACAAAGGCACGGTAATTGCATTTTCACAACTCCAACAACAATATGGTTTGGGCCCCACTGAAACATTCAGATATATGCAGATCCGACACGCTCTACTACAGGCAATTCCACCTGACACCACACTCCCAGACTCGTCACCACTAGAGGACAGGCTACTGGCGGAATTTATGGAACAAAAGGCAACCTCTCTCACGTATAAAAAACTGGTTAACAACCTGCCAGACCCCACACAGAAACTTAAAGAGAAATGGGTTGGGGAACTAGGCGAAATGGACGATACAGAGTGGAACGAGGCGCTTGCATCGCCAAGAGAGGTAGGCATATCGGCCAGGTTCCGATTAGTGCAGCTCAAGATTTTACACCGCACTCACTACACCAGAACACTTCTTCACAAAATACAGAGGGCGCCACACCCATACTGCCTCAGGGGCTGCGGGGAAGAGGGAACTCTGTTTCACACGTTATGGGAGTGCCCTCAAATCCAAGACATCTGGAAGCAGATTATGCGCACAGTCTCCCAGGCCATTGAAGTATCGATCCTGCCTGAACCCCGTAAGTGCCTGTTGAACATTTGGGACCCTAATGACCTGGACAGGTATGGACAGCTATGGGTCACGTTGGCTGTGACAGTGGCCAAGCGAGACATTGCGCAAAAATGGGGTGCCCCGGAACTGCCTACAGTGGCTGGATGGGTCAGGAATATGGACCTCCTAATGGTGAAGGAGAGGGCAGTATACGTGCTACGGGCCTGCCCCCGTAAATGGAATAAGGTGTGGACGCCATGGAACAAGTATAGGGGAGAACCATGTGCACCCTTGCCGGAAGGCGAGGGATCGGACTCAGAGGAGAATGAGGACTAGACAGAGTGGGTGTACGTACTAAATTCTGGTTTGTGCTGAGAGGGTGCAGGAATGCAACATTACCTTTAATATAGAGCTGAACATGTGCAATGGCTGACAAATGACTGTGAAAAGAACTAATCCATTGCCGAGTGATGACCTTAGTTGGGTTTTATTGGTTTTTTTTCTTGTTCTGAAAGTTGAATTTGTTAGGCACTGATAAATGTACCAAAAGGGAGCTGATCCTGGAATAGCAAGTGGATATGATATGAAGATGCGTCAAAGTCTGTGTATATTAGTTGCTTCTACTTGCTTCATGTCCAAATCAGGGAAGCGATTGCCCGTTGTCAGAGCATGACATGTTTTATCCATTTCTCTTGATGATAACTACTACTGATATGCAAATGCATTATACATATGTTATCGTGAATATATCTTTTGCATTCCTGACAATAAAGATTTTTCAAAAAAATTGCGAAATCGCAATTTTGGGCCGCTATTTACCACGAGGTCAAATCTCGTGGTAAATAGCGAAAACTTAGAAAAATGCATTTAAATGCATTTTTCTAAGTTGCATGTTACACACACACGCATGTCCTTTGGACATGTGTGTGCGCAACACCAATGTAGATTACATTTCAGGGGTGCTACAGGGTGTCCTTTGGACACCCCTGGCACCCTTGAAATCGCATCCTTATTTGGGATTAGCAAATTGCTAATCGCAAATAAGGAATGTGTGGGAATTGCAATTTATTTAGCGATTCCTACATGAATCCCGTTTTGCAAGTCCTTAATAGCGATTCCTTAATAATCGCTATTAAGGACTCGCAAAACAGGACTATGATGAATCTGGCTGTAAGTGATTTGCCCAGAATCACAAGATGTTGAGAGCAGACGCGGGGACTCAAACCAGATCCCCCATCTCTGTAACTCTGAACTTCAGGTCACATATACCTATGCACATGCAAGGCATGAAAGTGGGAGGATATTGTTCTGGCAAAGGACACTGGGGCCAAGGTGACAATGGCTATACCCTGAGCAATAGAATGACAGTGAGGCCCCTTAGTTTATTTAATTAGTCAACCCCTCCCCACGGTCCATTAACCGAGCAACAGACCAACTGCCAGTCCCGTTTGTGTTACCAAATTAGTCAAGCCATTCCCAGCTCTCCACTGCCTCAGGGCAATCACCTGGCAGGGGAGGGGATTAAGAAGCATAAAACACAGCTGCTGGACCGTCGGTCCATAGAGGTGGGGGCTGAGGTGAAGATGACCCAAGTCCATTACATCACCTTGTCCCCACAGCGAGGCCCCAGCATAAACCCACCCTCCCCGCCCACCATGCCCTGAAAAACTGTGGGCGAGGTGTAAAATACAAACACCTTTTCTGGCCTGCATGGACCCTGGGGGGGAGTGGTGGGGGGGAATGGCTTAACGGCAACACCTGGCCCACCGGGAGGCCGATTTTCGGGCCCCATCAGGGCGATAGTCTGACAAGGCAGGGGGTCAAGGAAAGGCCACAGATGATCGTGGCCAAAGGGCCATATCACATGCCCCCCCCCCCCCTGCAAGGCTGCTTTACTATCCCAGTCCAGAGCCTTCTGTGGAGTAGGGAAAAAATACTGGCCTACAGAAGGCACTGACACACACTGGCCCTTCGGCAAATGCCCGACTGCCCGCTGCACCAATCCATCCCTGTAGTCAAAGCCAGCAGATACCATTAGCATTAAGAGCCCAGAACCCTTCAAGATCCTGTACAATTTGATATAATTGGAGGTTAGTTGTCCTTTTCGCCTAGCCATGGGCGATAATTTTACTCCCTGTGATACCATACCCCGTGGTGCGGTATTTACAGGGTGAGCAGGTTATGCCTCATTCTGCTGCTGAGTTCCTGGAATGGTGGCCAAGGTGTTAATGAGGCTCCTGTTCCCCTCTCCCAATGCATGCAAACTCAGATTTGTCTCAACTTGTACTAGGTGGTATATAGAGAATTTTTTTGGGCACACCCCTGTGTGGTGTGCAGTTAATGCTCAAGTTGAAATGCCAATTCGGGTGCAAATAGGAGTTTGCATCCATATTAAAGAGTGTGGGACACTTGGAATGAGAACTTTAGTGTTCCCCATCCAAAGCTTACCTGAGGCAATACGAGCTAATGTGCTCCTTGCAGGCCCGGTTCCAGGAATTTTTATCTGGATGGGCCAAGGGTACATTCGGGTGGGCCAGTGCAGGTTCACTAATGGCACTGTGACCATGTAAAGATGGCCGAATGGCTCTAAGTTTATGTTGAAAAAGTGCAGTGCTATAATGTGAAGTATTAATGTCAAAGCATTCAAATGTTAAAGAAATACACTTTTTTTGAATTTTGAAGCAACATTATCATATTTTACGTGATGTTTGTTGTATGATTAGCAAACACTTTTAGGGATTGGCTCGAGCCATGCTCTAAGAGCCAAGCCAGACCCTTTCCTGGGCTTCTCCTGTTAATTTGTTGGCTCACCCAAATGCAGCTTGCCTCAGACACGAGCTAGGGTTGGCACCAGATGGCTTTTACCGGCGTAACTAGTATTTTAATGTCTCTGCCAGTGCAAAAAATAGGGAAAATAACCTGATGTTTTTCTCTTTATCAGTTCATATTTAAACTTGTAGGTATAAAAACAAAAATAATGCATTTTAAAAAGATATTCTAGAGATTCCCTGACCCCTGACAGATAATGAAAGTAAACAAAGTTAAAAAACAGCACAGCATTCGACATTCTGCGTTCTCCCCAGGATCTTATGCTCTGACTGAATGGGCCATAGGTCATGTTTGGGTAGGCCTGGCTCACCCGGCACCCCTGCTAGAACAGGGCCTGGTGTCTTGTATAAATAGCACCTTGCCCCCGGCAATTTCACAACTTCTGGCACACTGTAGTGTGGAGTCCCATGTCATGAATCCACTGCATGGCATGGCTTGGTGTGCAGGAGCACACTATTAAAGGGTGGCGTCAAAACTGAGATCATGGCGGGGCGTGGCCAACAGCATGGCTGGCTAGGACGTGCTCTGAGATAGCTCCCGGTGAGCTGCTCATTGATCCGACTTCGACACCAGTCCCGAGACCCTGAAAAGACGGAGGTGGGTCCAAGAAGGTCCCGGAACCCACAGGGACCGGAAAACTGCTGAAGAGCGCATTTAAAACAGAGGAATCCGGCAAAAGAAAGACATCCGCGCGAGGCGACCGCACCAAGATGGCGGCCGGCAGCACTGCAACGGGCCGAACAAGATAACGCGCCGAGCCCAGGATCCACTAAAAGTGAGTGTCCGAGGGTGGAAACAACCGGGGAGAGCGGAGCGCAACCAGGACCAGCACAGACCCCGCTGCGGATGCCTTGAGGATAGCAAAGACGGCCAGCGAGGGCGGGACCCAGAGAGCGCCTGAGTCCGGTGCGTGAATCCGTAAAGGAGCGCCCTAGGCCTGGAGAATTGAGCTGATAGGCCACTGCACGAGCAGCAGGCAGAACGTCCCTACGGGCAAATACCGGAGGCCAGCGGTAGCTGGCAAGACTGTGCACACCAAGTAGGGGACTGATATGCAGGAGGAGATGTAATCCGGGAGCTGGGACGCAAGGAAAAAGCATAGCTACGCGGTGGGGGACGTGCACTGAACCGTCAGACCAGCTTGGGCGGTGAATGGCAAGCAGAGCAGCCGGAGGCTGGCGCTAGACAGCGTAAAGACCATACAGACAGTCCTGAAGCCGCGCCGACCGCCATCCAGCACCAGAGAGAGGGGCCAGAATCGTAGGTTGACACGCGGAAGGCTTAGCGAGCAAGACCAGTCCCTCGCGGCACAGCCTTAAGCCTAGACCCCTGAGGTGCCGCCCGGAGAGGGCTGGGGCAGGGCGCGGCGAAGGAGTGCGTGCATAGACAAAGCAAGGGAAGGCAGCTGCCTAAGGGGGCAAAGGGGATACAGAGAGCCCAGCTTAGTGAGAGAAGTGTGGGAGCAGCAAGGGGGGACCGCCCGCTGCACTCTGGGCCTCACCCAACATCGGTGTCCACAAGATCTTTGGAGCGCAAGAGAAGCCAATGTAAGGAGAGGGTGAGACCGCAAAAGAGAAGCGCAAAAGAAAGGCAGGGGGTGTTGCACACCAAATCCGTAGAAGGGACACGCAGTGCATTAACGCCATATCAGTGACTCACAAGTGACTTCAAACCCCCCCCCTCCTTCCACACCCCCCCCCCATCCACCCCATGGAAGACAAAAGGGCACAGAGGAGTGCGAGAGGGACCCGTCTGAATGGGGGAGAGAGCAGAAGAGAGCGAGATGGGGAAGAAAGACCCGGTCGCAAAATCCTCACAACAGGAGACTCTGGATAATTATGCCACGGCCCGTCCACAGAAAGAGGTAACTCCGACTGCCACAGGCACACGCTCGGACACTGATTTGCTTATGAGTGCTATACAAGCGTCACGGACGGACATTCAGGACTCGAGGGCAGCCTTGGATGTCAAGATCGGCGAGGTAGGCTCGGAGGTGCTGCTTCTACGACAAGACTTTCGGAATCTGACAGAGAGGGTGACAATGACGGAGACACGGATCAGCGAGGCGGAGGGCTCTCTCACCACACTCCGGAAAGACATGGCGGAACTCCAAGCATCGCACCGGCAGCTGTTATGGAAGGTGGATGACGCGGAAAACAGGGCACGACGCAATAACCTACGCTTCGTAGGTTTTAGAGAAGGAATCAAAGGGGTGGACATAGCGGCCTACCTGCTCTCCTGGCTGAAGCAAACGTTCCCGCAGGCACAATTCTCGAACTGCTTTATAATTGAATGGGCGCATAGGGCGCTCCTGGCGAAACCACCAGAGGGAGCGAGGCCGAGGCCGGTCATGCACGTTTCTTTGCAGACCGAGATTTAATACTCCGAGAGGCTAGAAAGTTGGGAGAGATACGCCTAGAAAATACGAACATCATGATTTTCCCTGACTACAGCCAGGAGGTACAGAAACAAAGACGCTCATATGATACGGTAAAGGCGAAGTTGAGGGATCTACACATAACATATATATTGCTCTTCCCGCCGAAACTGAAAGTGATACATGAAGGCAAAACACACCTCTTTAACCGCCCGGAAGAGGCCTGGCAATGGCTTGAAGAGCGATCTGTGCTCCGAGGGGCAGCGGCCGAAGGAAATAGAATACGGGGCGAATTGGCAGCTGCCAGACTTAGACACCGTCCCCCTAAGACCCAAAGACTCAAAAAACCACGAACCTGAAGGCGCAAGCAGACAACGCCGTATCCAGGTCCTAGCACAGTGGGACGACGACGACAAAACTCAGCATCTTCAGCGGGAAGTGCAGTGGCAGGGTCCAGGTTCAGCTGCCTGGCCAATCATGGTCCGAAGGGGAAGAAGTCTCAGGTGGCCGGACATCGGAAGGGGAGGAAGAGGGGGAACGCTTCTTGCATCCCTTGGTGACTGCAATTCGAGAACTGGAACAGGAGACGCCCGGCTTGGCAGAAAAACTGGGCAGCGGGACACAGGACTCACATTCCTAAGAGGGGATCGGACTGGTACCTCAGAAGCAGCTTATCGATGGAGGGGCACGCAAGTTATACACACCCCTTTTACCTACTGTTTGCTGTTTATTCTTTCTTATGTTCATGGGCATGACAGGTTCATCGGGCGGGGAAGGAACAAGTGCCTGCAACGCATATTGCACTTGTAGGTTAAGAAGGGGGGTCCTGAGGGAGGGCGACAGACCCCCTCCGCCAGAAGTCTTGGTTCTACGGAAGATGAGACTGAAGGGGGGGGGGGGTGGGGAGGAGGGCAATGGGGGGAGTTACGTTGTTTCTAGTTGGAGGGAGTTGAGGAAATGGAAGGGGACAGGAGGTGGGGGAGAGGTCTACGTTTACGGGGGGAGAGGAGGGTTGGGGGAGGGGGAAGGGAGGTTTGTTCTTTATCATGTCATGTCGAGCACACACGAGCACTACACACCGAATCCCACCACGGGACACGAGGTGCCATCAGACCTCATTCCAAAGAAACGCTCATGGGTAACCCAGAAAGAGAAATCATGCCTAGGGAGGGTTTTAAGGTGCTGACCTGGAACGTAAACGGCCTGGGCTGTAAAATCAAACGGGGACTGGTTAACAACTATGTGAAAAGATCCGGGGCAGATGTAGTACTCCTCCAGGAAATGCACTTACAGGGCACTAAATGTGCCTTCCTGGCAAGGGGGCAATAAAGAGTCCTGGCTCATGCAGGGTTTACCTCGGGCTCCAGAGGAGTGGCAATCTTAATTAAAAAGCATCCACCTATGAGAGTAGCCCAAGTGTGGACGGACAAGCAAG
Organism: Lissotriton vulgaris; assembly: GCF_964263255.1. NCBI lineage: Eukaryota > Metazoa > Chordata > Amphibia > Caudata > Salamandridae > Lissotriton > Lissotriton vulgaris. The sequence goes on along the minus strand of NC_141685.1, from coordinate 2,079,701,174 downwards.
GCACATATGTAGGAGTACGCAGAGAATGGGGAAGGAAGGAATGCACGTTTGTTTCAGCCTACGCCCCACCTAAACTTCAGGCAGGTACACTAAAGGGAGTCTCTGATATTATCCTTAACACTTCAGACACGATTCAAATCCTTGGGGGAGACTTTAATGACGAAATGAACCCCATGGTGGATAGAACAGGTGATCGCGACAGACCCCAGAATGTGACACCGCTAGCCAAATCTATGACTGCGCTCGGTCTGCTTGATGTATGGAGATGGCTCCATCCGGATGCCAAGTCATATTCCTTCTTCTCCGGAGCACACAAAGTATACTCTCGCCTGGATTAGATTTTCATGGCGCAACAGACGCTGCAGGTATCTGATACAGCAGAATACTGTGCCCTTGGTGTGTCTGATCACTCCACATTAATACTAGAGGTGGGTAGGAAAAGGAGGGAGGGGCCCAAGACACTCAGACTGTCGGCATGGGACCTACAAAACGCGGCAATCCTGAAGGGACTAAGAGTAGACGTGAAGGTATACCTGGCAGAAAATATAGGCTCGGTGGACTCGCAGGTAGTTCTCTGGGAGGCTCTTAAAGTGGTACTCCGAGATAGGGCACAGTGTAGACTGGTGGAAGATAGGAAAAAAGTCCAGGCTGAGATCCAGGACCTGGAAGCACAGATATTGGCAATGGAACATGAACACCTGCTAAACAGGGACCCGGGGAAACTTCAAGGCCTCTCTGATCTGCAAGTCCAGTATAAGCAATTAGTAACGGGGGAGGCAAAGTTGCAGGCGCTGGCGACTCTGCACCGTATCTATGATGTGGGAGACAAATTCGGGAGGCTCTTGGCATGGCTAAGCAGGAAGGAGAGAGATGACAGATGGATGGAGAAGGTAAAAGATGGTCACGGTGGGTGGGCCTGCGCGGATGTCAGGATAGCAGATGAATTCGCTGAGTGCTATGAAACCTTCTATGAAGCACGAGACCTCGGGTCAAAAGAGGATGCGCTGCAATCTATGGCAAATATCAACCTCCCGCAGCTTGAAGAGGCTGATCAAATATACCTGGAGACAGATATAACTGAGGAGGAAGTTAGGGTGGCACTGACCAAGCTCCGCGCGGGCAAGGCCCCGGGTCCCAACGGCTTCCCCGCGGAATTCTTTAAAAAACGGCGGATCTCCTGACTCACCACTTACTAGGCCTCTTCCTGGACGCTGAGGAGGAGGACAGTTCCTTCTAGACCTCAGACAAGCCACAATTGTCCCAATCTATAAGCAGGGGAAGCCAGCAGATGACTGCTTGTCCTATCGCCCCATTTCCCTCTTAAATGTAGAGGTGAAGCTATATGCAACAATTCTGGCTCTCTGCCTGAGACGGGTCATACCGGGGCTGGTCCATCTTGACCAAACGGGGTTCATCCCGGAAAGGGCAACTAGATATAACTTACGGCGGACTCATAACTGGCTCCGGGAGGTAGGAAGTAGGACGGAGCCTCACTGGTTCTTATCCCTAGATGCAGAAAAGGCGTTCGATGCTATCCACTGGCCTTTTCTGGAGGGAGTACTGGAACGCCTAGGATTTGGACCCAAGTACAGGCATAAAATTAACCTACTATACACCAGCCCTGGTGCTAGGGTTAGGGTTAATGGGGCACTGTCAAGGGCCTTCCCTATACAACGGGGAACCAGGCAGAGATGTCCACTGTCTCCCCTACTGTTTGCCCTCTGTATTGAAGTAATGGCCTGCACGGTTAGGCAGAGCGTAGGGATTACTGGATTCCGGATAGGGCGAGCGGAGGAAAAGGAAGAAAAATTGTCCCTATACGCGGACGATGTCCTGCTTTATATCACGCAACCGGAAATCACCATATCGGCACTGTTTACTGAACTTGACCAATACGGAGCCAAGTCTGGGTACCAGATAAATTGGCACAAGTCGACACTGTATGACCCCCGGGGAAGGGACGAATGGCCCATGTTGCCTGAAAGACTCCAGACAACTGGGGAGGGATTTATGTACCTGGGGATCTTTATCATGACAGACGGTGAACTTTCCTATGAACGAAACATTACCCGCGTCATACGCAACTTTACAGACGACGCCAACAGATGGCAATCGCTTCCTCTGACGATTCTCGGACGGGCAGCTATGTTTAAAATGATCTCGCTCCCAAGATTCTTATATGCATTCCAAAATGAATATTTCCCCATGAAATGCAAGGTCTTCCGAGACGTCCATGCGGAATTGAGGTCCTATTTATGGCTGGGTAAGCAACCGAGAGTAGCTCTATCGACCCTACAGAGAAACCAATATGATGGGGGGATTTCATTGCCGGATCTAGAGGCCTACTACTAGGCGGAACACCTGGCCCCCATTAATAAATGGATACATGCACCCGCCACACTCCCCACCTATGCACTGGACAGGCACACTATGGGCACCCACACGTATCTACACTACATATACAGAGGAAAGGGGCAGGCCAGACTACTGCCGGCAACTAGAATCACGTTGGGGGCCTGGAAAAGGGCGATGAAGGCAATTAAATGGGAACACAAACCAACGGAGCAAACACCGCTGTGGGACTGCACCTGGTTGAAGGAAATTAGCAAGCTGAGAGGGCTTCAGGGATGGGACGCCATAGGCATCTCTACTCTAGGAGACGTAACTAAAAATGGGGCGCTGAAGTCCTTTCCAACATTGCAAACAGAATTTGGGCTCCACCGCTCCCAATTTTTTAAGTATATGCAATTGGGACATGCATGGAGGGCGGAGGGGACATTGATAGAGGTACTCCCTGAATACGCTCCACTGGAAGGCCGCCTTCTGCCGGAACGGATCCCCGAGAAGGCAGTATCACTAACATATAAAACTATCATGAATATTAGACCAAACAAACTAGAAGGCCTTAGGACCACGTGGGAGCAGGAAGTGGGAGACATGGATGACGTGGACTGGGGTGTAGTACTGATGCACCCTAGGGAGGTGGCGATTAAATCACGTCTTCGTTTGATCCAGATTAAGATTTTACATAGGTCCTATTTTGATAGAGTGAGACTAAATAAAATGGGGAGGATACCTGACCCCTGCTGCCTACGCTGCGGCTACGATAGCGGAGAATTCTTCCACACAATTTGGTCCTGAACATGCATTCAAACTTACTGGGGAGAGGTCCTAGCCGAACTGGGAGAGATATTAGGGACGGACATCCCATCAGACCCGAAGTTAATACTACTGGGGATGACCAATGATGTAGACTTGGCCCGTCCATTGCTGATTTTTCTGGTACTAGCCCTAGAAGTGGCCAAAAGGGACGTAGCCAGGAAGTGGGCATCACCAGACATACCACAGCTAGAGGAGTGGAGGAGGGGTATGGACCTCTACATGGTAGCCGAAAGGGTCACGTACAAAGCCAGAGGGTGCCCAAAGAAGTTCCGAAAAGTGTGGGGAAAATGGCGACAGTACCATGGACTAGATGTAGGGCTCTAAGGGGTCACAAACATTTGCACGTATGATTGCCATGGGGGGGATGGGCTTCTGGGACCAGGAGACATTACTGAAGTGGACTTGGAGGACTGTAATGGCTGAACACTTGGAAGATGGTATTTGGGTCCTGAATCATGAGGGGGTGGAGAGGGTGGGGAGGGAGGGATGTGGGAGTGTGGCTCGACGTCGACATGCTTGTTGTCTGCTTTTTCTTACTGCAAAAACAATAAAAATGGTTAAAAAAACTGAGATCATGGCCACCTGCTCAGGTCAGTATCAGTAACGTAATGAAACGTGAGGACTCCCCTCTGCAAAATACATGAAGGGTCTCCCCCATGAGCCGAACAAAGTCAGGAGTTCCCAGGCCGGAGGCCCCTGCCCATGCACAGTGGGCCGAGGATAGGGGAGGCCTTTGGAGCTCAGGGGCTGCGGGGTCTAATGTTACGCCACAGGTCAAGACTCTAACGGGCCATGCTGGGAGGGTTTGTGAGAGTGGCTGCTGGTACGCCGAGGGTAACTGCAGTACCTACTTGGTGCAGATTCATGCTGTGCGACCATGGCCATGGTACCAGACACTGCACTGGGGACCCTCCAATCCACCTTTAGGTTTGAGCATGGCCATGGTACCAGACACTGCACTGGGGACCCTCCAATCCACCTTTAGGTTTGACCATGGCCATGGTACCAGACACTGTACTGGTGAACTTCAAATCCGCCTTTAGGTTTGACCATGGCCATGGTACGAGACACTGCAATGAGGAACTTCCAATCCACCTTTAGGTTTTGGACCGCACTCATTTTACCCTTCAGTTAATGAGAACCTTTCCAATCTTATTCACCCTTGATGGAGCGAGGATGAAAACAAACATTTTTGTATACCCCTCTCGAAATCTCTTTCCCATACAGTAATATGTATTAATCATCTGGTTTTGAAATTAACCAACGTAGAATAGAATGCACACAGACAAATACACGTGGGACAGTAATTTGCTTGTGTTGCGAATCTTAATATACTAATTGAGTGAAATTGTTATATTAGCATGGTACGCAAATGTCATAATCTAATGAAAACCTGTGTATGTATGCTTTCTGTATGTCTTATTGTGGCCGAAATGTTGGAGAATGGTAAGAAAACAACACATAAATGTTGCGAAAATGCTAGGTACTAACAGGGTTACCTTAGAATGGGGGAGGTAAACAGAGGGGCTATACTTCGAAATCTAGAGTTTAATTGTGTTTGTTTCTATAACTGTTTCCATTATGGCCTATGCCGCCTTGTAGAAAATGGAGGTTTGCGAGACTCCGAAACCGTGGTGATCTACGCATGCGCGATTATGCTTGAGAGATGTGCATGCAGTCTGTGTGTGTACACTGTGGGTCAAGGTCAGCGTGGCCTGGAGTTTCAACGAGTGCCAAAAATCTGTATAACCACGTTGTGAGCCTGGGTATTAATCCAGAAGTGACAATTTAAAGGACTCAATTGAAAAAACTTTTAAAGAACAATCGAAACCTTATTTTTTGATCATAACAATGACTTGGCGGAAATATGGACAATGAGGAGATGAGGTTATGCTCATCCCCCCGTTACATGGACCAATAAGAGTAAGCGAGGAACCTTAAAGTTTCAAATTTTAGATAGATAAGTTAGGAAAAAAGGGTATAAAAGAGGACATTTGGAAGTAAGAAAAAAAGCTTGTTTTTGATTTTTTTTCGCACCACAACATGCTGTCAGATTGACGAACTTTCCTATGGTGCAAAGACTTTGAAATTTTTCTTGACTTTAACTTTTGATGGGTGCCGAATCCGGATGGGAGGTGAACATCAAGAAAGAATAGAGAGGTGGGTTTTGGGAACATTGCTGTCCTAACCCTGATGTCCATTTACCGAAAGCTTGGTAATATTGTTTTGACTTATTTTTCTGAACTATTCTGTTAATAAATGTAAACTGTTTGAATTTAACTTTCTTTTTCCAGGTTATTAAATGTTTTAGTGATTATTGAATTTAAGTTAAATAAAATAAGGTCATGCTAGGAGAGTAAGTCTCTAAAAAAATTTAATAAATAGAGAATTAAGCTGGTCTTGTTGTCCATTAGTTAACTTTTACTAGCTGATCAATTGACCAAATGGTGGGGTGTTTTAATGTTTCTTAAGAATAAAATCATGGTAATATTGATAAACTGCAGATGTATATAGTGTATAAAATTTTAGAATGAAATAAGGCACTCTGCTAAAATCCAGCATCTCTTCCTCTAGTTTTCACTGATCCTGGGAGCAGGATGATTTGTGTGAATGAGTGACTCGCGTTGTTATGGGACCCACTGACGAGTAGTGTGTGGTAGCTCCTAGGGGATATAGTGATGGTTTGGAGGTTTAGTTTGGAGCCGCACTTGATCAGTTTTGTCTTGGTAGCAGAAGTCTGGTTACTATCGGTTAACTTGGATAAGTAATGTATAGAATTAGTAGGGCAATGTATATAGAATTTTGATGTACAAAAATTATGACTAACACTATATGTTGAGTCTGTATTCTGTTATATGTAGTCCGGAATTTGAGGCTTCTGGGAAGTAGGAAGCTGGTTACTCTGCCTAGGAAGAGGAACGTGTGACATGTAAGTCGCACACATGCAACATGTAAGTCACACATCACATAGTCTGTTTCAAAGTGGTGACATTGTCGTATATTACAAGCTAGGGACATTTACATGTAAAAGTGGTGAATGTATAGCGAAGGCAACCTATAAAATCTTGGGCTTAAGCACAGGAATCAATGTGTATTCTGACTAAAACTTATCCCTGTGAGAGTAATAGAGTTTTCACCTAAGCTTGAGAGAAGGGTAAGGTAGAGGGATGTGTTACTTTATCGGCGAAACTAAAATTCTGTGGTAAGGAAGAGGTAAGCGCTGTCTACCGAAAATACAGAATACTTGTGAGTCTGAGGAAACTATCACTTTTGTTTTAGCGAAACAGATGAATGGAGATGTTTTATGTGGTTACTAACCAATTTTAGTTGTATAAAGGCGTAAATACAGTGTGCCGATAAATTTTGTAAAGGAGGGGTTGGTTGAAGCTGTAGAAAGCGGAGCAGGAGAGAAGGGCCGTGCTGGGATTGGTCTGCGTGACTAGAACGAAGTAAACGCTGATTGGGACATTAGTAAAGGCTGTGTAAGCATTGGTTGAGAGTGATTGAAACCTATCTTGTTTTAATTGGTGCGTTAGTATGAATCGCGCTGTGATAGGTTGGTGCAGCGAGGCAATTTGCGGAAGAGTGCGCGATTGTTTGAAAGTCAGGAAACTGTCAGAAAAATTGAGTTTTATTATGGAGTGGAAAAAGAAAAACCTACATGGTTTATGAAATTAAAAAGGATAAGGAAATAGTGACGAGAGAGGGACAATTGCTTCCTCCGCCGGAAACGCCTGCATCATACATGATGACAAAATATATCTACCATACATGTATATGGTTAGAAAATTGGGCTAGATATACTAAGAATGATGGTGCATTAGCATTTTTCAGAAGTAGGTTCTTTTAGTATTGCTATTTTACGAAATTTGAGAGAAAAGATGACTAAGCTTGAACTGAGACCCAGACCGACTCAATTTGAGGCTTTGGCTGCGTGTGAAGGTGCGATGCATGATCTGGAGAGAGAAAGGCTTGAAGAGTTCAGAGGACCTAGAGGGAGATTGCGAGTTTTATGGGGAACAACTCATGAGAGTAGAATGCGGAGATGGAGAAACACTGATATGTGTGATGGAATGTATCCGGTGAGGACAGTTGATGAAATGGTAGGACAGAAGTGTACGGAGAAAATAAATAATGTGGAGTCAGAAAGGAAGAGTTATGAGGATTGTGAGCAAGAGGATGTGGTACTGGAGGAGATATTAAATAGAAACCCCCTCAATATCAACTCAGTTCTCTAACTGTGACTCCAAATGCTCCGCCAATGGAGACCCGATTTACTGGTACTCCAAGGCGATTTTCTGAATTCAGAGACATTACTGAGAGAGAAGAAATGAGATATGATTCTAATGCCCCATTAATGGAAGCCAGACTTACTGGTACTCCCAGACAAAAGAATGAAATCAGAGGCAGTGTGGCTAGAGTAGAGAGGAGAATTAAGGAACACCCAAGTACTTCTGAATATGTGCAGTCTACTACTGAATTGACTGAAAAATATAGAAGCTGTAACTGTCCCAGTAACAATAGGTCATGTAATTCCAGTGTTCAAAAACCAGAAAATAAAAGAACCATCTTTAGCTATCCCTTTGAATCAGAGTTTACAAAAAGTAAAAGAGAAGGTTTATCCAGATTTGTCCGAGGTTAGGCGTACTAGTCAGATGACACTACCTGACTTGACTTTTAATCAAAGTCTCCCATATAAGTTTCCAATGGGTGCGGAAGCAGGTTCTGCAACACCCGAAAGAAGTATAGAGAAAATCGGCTTGTCGCAAACTCCTGTAGGACCAACAGAGCAGGAATTAATTGATTGGCTTAAAAAATTAAAAGTAAAAGACCAAAAACTTAAAGTGTTAGATTTGGTCTGATTGAAAATTGACATGGAGAATGAATAATTGGGACAATCGGAACAGATAGGTTAAAAGCATAACAGGATGATGAATTAATGTTCAGTTGTAAAAGCATTACATGGAGAGCAAAAAAGCCTGCATGATCGACTAGGAGGGTTGGCAAGAGAGATCAATGTAGACTTTGCAAAGAATAAATTGTTACAAAAGCCTTACAGAGTAGATTTTACTGAAAAGGATATTAACAACATGAATGCTGCTGGAAGATTAACCCAGATAAAAGAATTAATTGTGTTGCTGAGAAAGTGGGGAGATGTAGACAGGTGGAAGACTAAATGGACAAAGAAAAGGGAAGAGAACAATGATAAAACATAATTAGCGTTTCCTGTTAGAGAAAAAGAGTCTGTAGCAAACGAATTTCCTATGAAAGAAATACCAGGAGGAGGGTATGTACATGTTCCCTGGACTGGACAGGATATATTGTCATTCACAAATGATTTGCCCAGGGTGCGAGAGAAACCAGTGGAATGGTACTGACAAGTGGATCGATTTGTAAAGGTTTCAAAGGTATTATGGGAAGATTTAGATGGATTGTTTGACATAGTAGTACCAAAAGACTTATGGTCTGAAAATTACAGTGGACTGGCCAAAAACTGAATATCAGAGAGACTCTAGAACAAGTGCTCCTGGACCTGAAGTAATGTGAAAGTATGAACAAGTAATAGTATTCTTGAAGATAAAATCCCGCCAAAGGAGACAGATTATGTAAAGATTGACAGGAAATTGCAGAAAGCTAAAGAATCAGTACATTCATTCTATGAGAGATTGCTGCTAGTGTTTAAGCAATAAAGTGGATATGAGGAGTAAAGTGAAAAGGACATGAGTCATTTTGTTTAACGCTTTGTTTTTGGATTAAGACCAGAGATAGGAGAGATGATTAAGCATAATTTGATGGGATGGCAATCATGCTCTGTAAATGAAGTTTTGAGGCATGCAAAATATCAAAATATTGCAGTGATGAGATTCAGGTTAAGCAGAGAAAGCTTAAAGAGAAAGCAATGTGGGCTTAGGTGAACGTGGCTGAACATCAAGTAGCTCAATTAGAAAATAAAAATTCAGAAGGAGATCAAGTAAGAATGAAAGGAAATTTGAATAAAACAAAAGTAATGGGTAATTTGGACGAGGCCAAGAAAAAGTTTCCTTGTCACAATTGCGGCAAGTTGAGGCATTGGAAGAAAGAGTGTAAGTTTCCACCAAGAGTTAATCCCAAAAATACATCATTGAATCCACAGGTGCAGAATGAGGTAATTCAACAGCCATCGCCACAGCAGCAGGTAGTTACCCAACAGAGTTAGGTGCCTCAACCACCACTTCAACACAGTGTAAATCTACAGAAATACAGTGCAGAGACAGGATTCTTCGAAGGAGAACAGGTAACAAGATCACCTAGAGTGAATGTGAGTTCGCAGTATTGGTTGAAGGAAGATGGGGGTGAGTCGGATGACAGCTTCTGACAATGCCTAAGAGAGGGAGAAGAGTGCGTACTTGGCGCAACTCTAGAGGAAGATCAATCTGGTCCTTTTGTGAATGGAAAGGTAAATGATGTAAATGTGACTTTCCTAGTGGACACAGGTGCTAGCCGTTCTACTGTTAAATCAGTAGAAGTTCAAAATCTTCCTCTCTCTGGAGATAGTATCCAAGTTGTAGGTGTTGCAAATAGACAGATCAAAGCATCCCTGACAGAACCAGTTGAAGTGGAAATTGTATATTTCAAAGATATGCATCGATTTGTAGTGTGTGACTGTAGTCCTGTTTTCCTTCTTGGCAGGGACATACTGTGTAAAATGAACTGTGCCATTTACTGTTCACCAGCGAGAAAAGATACCTGGTGAATTGAAAGAGTCAGTCAAAGAACAAGTGTGGGATTTAACAGGAGAGGATATTGGACTAATGAAAGGTGTAGATCCTGTGAACGTTTCTGTAAAAGAAGGGGTGAGTTACCCAAACATTCCCCAGTAGAAAATGACATCAGAAATAATTGAAGGAATAACTCCAGTGATAAACAAGATGATTGAACAAGGAATTCTGAGAGAAATAGAATAGTAAGCAGTCAATGAAATTCACCTGTAATGGGATTGAAAAAGCCTAATGGAACATTTAGGATAGTACAGGATTTGAGAAGTATTAATAAAACTGTTGTCCCATGTTGTCCTGTTTTACCTAACCCCGCAGTGATATTGTACCAAATTCCACATGATGCAGAATGGTATAGTCATTGATCTATATAATGCGTTCTTCACAGTTCTATCACACCCAGATAGCCATCCAATATTTGCTTTCCGGTTTGGAGACCGTATTTTGGCATGGTGCCGAATTCCTCAGAGGTATACTAAGAGTCCCTCCATCTTTAATCAGCTGATAAAGAAATCATTGGAGAGTTTGAACATGCCTGGAAATTCAGTACTGGTTCAATACATTGATGACCTGTTAGTGGCATCAAGAACCAAGGACGCATGTGTTTTAGATACTATTGCATTACTGAACCATTTGGCAGACGGAGGACATAAGGTGTCACCATCAAAGTTACAGTTCTGTCAGAAAGAAGTACAATATTTAGGTCACAAGATTGCCCAAGGAATCAGACAAGTTACCGTAGAAATAATCAGAATGATACAGGGAATGCAACCTTCTAACACTTAAAGACTAGTGAGAATGTTCCTAGGAATGGTAGGTTACTGTTGACAATGGATTAGTGGATTTTAACTGATAGCAAAACCATTGTAGAGGCTGACAAGGGCAGATGTAAAAGATCCCATAGTGCTGAATGGAGGATGAATGGAGGCTTATGAACAACTAAAAACAAGTCTTTGTGAAGCACTAGCATTGGGAATGCCTGATTATGAGAAAGAGTTTGAATTATATTGCAGTGAACGAGAAGTATGTTCATTATCAGTTCTAATTCAAAGACAAGGAAAACTGAGAAAGCCAATTGCATATTTCTCAGCTGTTTTGGATCCAGTTGCTAAAGCATTGCCAGGATGCTTAAAAGCAGTAGCTGTTCAAGTGTGAGTTTGGAACAAAGTGAAGTTATAGTGATCGGTTATCCTTTGAGGGTATATGTACCTCATTCAGTCAAAATTCTCCTCACTAGGATTAAAACACAGTTCCTTACTAATAACAGGATGACAAAATATGAGAAGGTAATTCTAGGTGCAGATAATGTGACAATTTCACGATGTGCGAATGTAAATCCATCTACGTTGTTACCTAATGTTATGGATGTTGAGGTGAGAAATGAAGTTGATCATAAATGTTTGGATGTTCTTGAATATTGCACCAAACCAAGACCTGACATTAAAGATGAACCATTGCCTGAATCTGATTATGTAATGTTTGTAGATGGTTCATGTCTGAGAACAGATGAGGGTGCTCTAAGTGCTGCATATGCTGTATGTACAGTAGCAGACATCCTAGAAGCATCTTGTCTGAAAGGAATTCGTTCTGCTCAAATAGCAGAATTGTTTGCTTTGATTCGAGCATGTGAACTGGGAAAAGAGATGAGCCACCATAGTGACTGACATTCAATATGGTTTTGGGGTTGTCCATGATTAACTTCTTATTTAACTTCTGCAGGATCCCCCATCAGAAATGCTGAATTTGTGAAAATGTTGACTTATGCAATCCAGTTACCTGAGAAAATTGCTGTTGTGAAATGTGCAGCTCACAAGAAAGGAGATGATTATGTCACCAGAGGCAATCGCTTAGTTGACTCAATTGCTAAGTACTGTGCAAAAAATCTTGCATCTGTTAATCCGGACAGAAAAGCTGAACATGTTTCAAGTCCTTTAATGCTAACAACAGTAATTGAGACTTGGCAGGAAGTGAGGCAGATGCAGGAAGAAGCAAATGAGGAAGAGAAAGACATCTGGTTAAAATTGGAATGTAGACAAAGAGAAGAAGATGAAATTTGGGTTTACAAAGATGAAAGACCAGTAATGCCTGATAACATTATTTCAAATATGGCTTGAATGTACCATGGTCAAGCCCATATTGGGAGGGATGCCATGATTAGAATGTTCAGACAGACCTGGTATAATCCGAAGTTCAGGATGATCGCTGAGAGCCTTTGTCAGCGATGTCTTGTTTGTAAACAATTGAATTCAAGAAGAAAAACAGTTGTGAGTTTGGGAACCATAGGACGGTAGGGAGGTCCATTCACACGAATGCAATTAGACTTCATCGAGTTGCCACCCTGTAATCGACTTCGATATGTACTTGTGATCATTTGCCTATTTTCTCGGTGGGTGGAGGCCTTCCCTACCAGGAGGAATCATGGAGTGACTGTTGCAAAACTGTTATTGAGAGACATTATTGTGCGTTTTAGTTTCCCAGTAACAATTGAGACAGATCGTGGAATGCATTTTCAAAACAAGTTAATGCAGATGATTTGTGAAGCACTGGACATTCGTCAGAAATTGCATTGTGCTTACAAATCAGAGGCTTCTGGGGTAGTTGAGCAAGTGAATTGAACCATGAAGAACAGAATTGCAAAAATGTGTTTGGCCACTGGACTGAAATGGCCTGATGCTTTGCCACTTGTTCTGATGAACCTAAGGAGCATACCTGATAAAAAGACAGGATTAAGAGGGGCGGAGCTAGCCAGCGTCGATGGCGGAAGCGTGAGCTTTCGGCTCCTCGCCTTAGCCCCGGAAAAATCCTGTTAAATTATCCTTCAAAGTGTCCAATCTGCTGTAATTGGCTCTACTACACTCACCGACACCCCAAGGCACTGCTGGGTGACTTACAGACCCTGGCTGGCGAGTTCCACCGAGTGGATTGAAGCGAGGTTCTTCGGCGACCTGGCGGCGGCGGACTGGGCCCGACGCCACGGACTATCCCGGGAAGAAGGCCGAGCGACGTCACCTGACGTGCGGCTCCGGAATCTGGCTGTGGCGGTGTGGCTACCGGCCGGACTGACAACAGGCTTTCCTTGATCGGAGCGTCTCCCCCTTCTTTGCTGCCACCCAACATCGGACCCATTTGCCCCCACACGTTGTGGGTCTCCGGTGGTGCGGACGCTGTGCATTTGAACTCCGTGGCGGAGCAGTCGCCACTTCGGAGCGATAGCGGGGGCAAGTTCACCCTGGTGTGCCCTATTGTCCCCGTGTCCCTACGCTACACTACACCTGAATGGTTGTACCCGGTGCTGAGACTTCTGAACCGACATCGCCCAGCGTCGAGTGCGGATATCGCTAGAGTGTTTGGCGACCGTTGGACCTCCATAATGGACGCCATCTTGGATGCATCGTGCCCCCGACTCAGGCCCTGTGTATAGTGGCAGTGGATCTCAGACTGGTGTGTCTCCTATGCTACCCTTGCCGACTGGAGACAGCGAGGTGCCTATTGTTTTTGTGTTGCCTTGCGGCAGGAGAAGAACATGGGGAAGAACGACGTCACTCAGGCAAAGCTCTCCTTTGACCGGCGTCGACCGAAGGGAACGGACGCAGCGGCCCCGGAGGCGTCCCCGAAGGGGGCCGCTGCGGCTGCCCCAGCGCCCACAGAGCTCCGGGACATGTTGGCTGCCATGGAAAAGGGCATACAGGACAGTATCGCGTCTGTGGGCTCCAAAATAGATGCTCTGTCGTACCGCATGGACCGCATGGCGGAACGAGTAGACAAACATGCGGAGCGCCTGGATATGGCGGAACGTCGTCTCACGGAAGCTGAGGAGGCGCAGACCGAATGGGACAAGGACAGAAAACAATTCGGTAGACTTCTGCAGGTAATCCGTGATAAGACGGAGGATTTGGAGGCGCGCTCACGCAGGTCCAACATCCGTATAACGGGAGTGGCGGAGACTACTCAAACCGGCAAGATGTAACTCTATGTCGAGAAATTGCTGAAACTTCTACTTGGGGAGGAGGCTTTCTCCCCCATGTTCATCTTGGAACGGGCACACCGCACGTTGGGCCCACAGCCGCAGCCGGGCGCGCCTCCGCGCCCCATTATCGCAAAGCTCCTCAATTACCGTGACAGGGACACTGCTTTGCGCTTGGCGAGGGACAAGGGTAAGCTCCAACATGAGGGCATGGACATCTCCCTCTACCCGGACTATACTGCCAAAGTACAGGAGGAGCGGCGTCAGTTCACGCTGTACAAAAAGCAACTGCGTACGCTGGGCCTAGACTACGCAATGCTGTACCCCGCCAAGCTACGCATTAACACTGGAGGGCACTCATATTTCTTCACGGATCCCAGAGAACTTCAAAAATCCCTGAAGGTATGGACACGGGAGCGCAAGGAGACTCGGAAGAACCAAGAACACGACGCAGGTTCAGCTTCGAACCTGGAAGAGCAAGACTAGATGGGTTCTGCCGGAGCATTTAGCTCTCCCTACCGAGGGGGGGACACTATCCCTCAAATTGGTGGAGCTGCACCACCCCCCTGGGGGTGGTAAGTCCGGATTACATGGGGACTGTCTGTACCGATTGAAGGTGCAGCGAACGAACTGAATAGTCTCATGCCATAAAGGTTGCTGGAGGTGAGGACGGTTAACGCTGCTGGGGAGTGTGATCTGGTCAATATAATATTGTCGGGGGGTTGGTGGGGTTGAGGGGCGTTTTGGTGTGCTTTACTATGGACACTGGAATCAAAGCGGGGCTGGGATGGAGTGCCGAACTGATCGAATACACTAGTACAGTTGGTGGTGTTGTACTATTCAGGCGAACTACGCCCCGGTGCCTTTGGTTGTGCGACTCCCCAGGGAGTGGAGTTTCGAAACGACTAACACTCTGCTATTTTTGGGTTGATGGGGGTAGTTTTTGGGGCCTGTCTGACCTGGTTGGGGGTGGTCGGCTGTGGGTGGGCAGGGGAGCGGGGGGTGGGGTTTGGGGACTGGGCTGTTGGGGGTTCTTGCCTTGGTGTGTTTGGGGGTTTCAGGCTTGCAGTGAGTGGACTGATTTGTGGAACTGTAACTGAATGGGAATGCCGGCTGGCCACGATGGGGAAAAGTGTACTGCTGTGTTATGTTCTCTCCATCCCTGGTGATATCATGGTTCATAGGCCCTTGCAATGTCTAATACTGCAATGAATGTTCCCACACATGCCCCACACACGCTGAAACTGATGACCTGGAACGTGCGAGGCCTGAATGACTACCGCAAGTTGAGGAAGGTCCTCAGCTACCTGCACAGACACCATGTTGATTTGGCTCTGTTGCAGGAAACCCATTTGCCTATCAACAGTAGGATGTTACAATCCCGAGGGTTGGCGGGACATACAGTGGCGGCTGGCTTCACGACACATGCTCGGGGGGTGTTAACTTGGGCCAACCCCTCCTCACAATTGAAATTGATCCCGGTACAGGCAGACACGGAGGGTCGATATGTCCTGGCTAGGTGTGTGGGTAAGGGACTTGACCTGCTGCTAGTTAACGTTTATGGCCCCAATTATGATGACCCTGAATTCTACGCTGCCCTGTCCGCCCACTGTAGGTCTCATGCACAGCCTGGGATGTTATGGGGGGGGGGACTTTAACTTTGTTTTTGACCCCGCAAGGGACCGCTCCGCGGGCCCTACTCGGCGACCCGTGGCCTCCGCCGCCTATATGAGAGCCGAGTTGACCAAACTAGACCTAGCAGATGTCTGGAGGGACAAACACCCCACAAAGGGCGGCTTTACGCACTATTCGGCCTACCACAACGTACACACTAGGATTGATTATTGGTTGGCTTCTCCTCCGGTCCTTAGTGGTATTAGCGCGTGCGAGGTTCTCCCGCGAACTCTCTCGGACCACTCTCCCATTCTGTTGCACCTTTCCACTGTCAGGAAGTGGATACCGGCCTTCACCTGGAGGTTCCCTCCCTTCGCTCTGCTTGATGATGCCTTTCGGGGTGACCTGGCGGAAGACATAGAAAAATATTTTGCAACTAATCTAGGCACGGTCGATGACTTTTTCACGGTCTGGGAGGCTTTTAAGGTGTTCATTAGAGGAATGGCTATGTCAAAGCACTCCAGCGTGCTACGTTCCATTCGGCGGGAACTTACCGCTTTAGAGGCTAAGCTGGCGGAACTGGAGAGCCGCCAATTATTGGCTCCTAGCGCTGACGATGGCTCGGCGCTCGCCCCGTTACTGTCGGAGTATCAGTCACTGGCGGACAGAGAAATTCTCTATATGAGCAAATACGCCACGGCCCGCGTTTACGGTGAGGGGGATAGGCCAGGTGCACTGTTGGCTCGCATGGTTAGGGGCTCTCGGAGGCCTCTGGTCGTGGAAGAATTGAGATCCCCGGAGGGCGACACGGTCGCGGACGAGGAACAAATCCTAGAAATCTTCAGACGCTATTATGCTGAGCTTTACCAGTCCAAGACGCAGGGCGTGGAGGGCGAAATGGAGGATTATCTGGACCATATTGCCATGCCATTCCTGCAGAATTCGGATAGGGAGTTTTTGATGGCCCCCTTCCATGAGGACGAAATTCTGGAGGCCCTGGCGAGCATGAAAGCGGGAAGCGCGCCAGGTTCTGACGGGCTTACGGTTGGCTTCTATAAAGCCTACAAAGACATTTTGCTCCCGCACTTAGTTACCCTCTTTGACACAATCTGCGAGGACGGTGAGATGCCACTCACCATGCGTGAGGCGTTGCTGGTCACTATACCGAAGCCAGGGAAACCCCCGGATCTCTGCAGTTCATACAGGCCACTTAGTCTGCTGAACGTGGACGCAACGATTTACGCCAAAGTCCTTGCCAACCGTCTGGCTCTATTAGTGCCAGAGCTGGTCACACCGGAACAGTCTGGATTCGTCCCCTGTAGAAATTTAACCTACAACATACGCACGGTGCTGGGCACGATGCAACATGTCAAGCAGGAGAACCGAGCGCTGGCGATATTCCTAGACATGGAGAAGGCGTTCGACTCTGTCGAGTGGCCCTTCATGATCAGAGTACTACGGAAGTTGGGCTTAGGCGAACCGTTTCTGCAGAGGATCGGGGCGCTGTACCATCGCCCGTCGGCCAAACTGCGGTTGGGAGATAGAGTGTCGGAGCCGATCTACATTGGCAGGGGAACCCGACAGGACTGCCCTCTGTCGCCATTGCTCTATGCGCTGGTAGCGGAACCCCTGGCTTGTGCTATAAGGGAGTACCACAGTCTGGAGGGGATAAGCTTTCCCACCTACAAAATAGGGATCTCGACGTACGCTGATGACACCTTGCTGTACGTCCGGAACCCGGAGTCGAATCTGTCCGCGGTTCTTCGGGAGGTGGTCCGATTTGGATCACTCTCGGGTCTGCGGGTGAACTGGGACAAATCCATCGCTTTCCCTCTCACCCCGGTGACACATCCCTTTGACATGGAGTACCCTCTGCAGTGGTCCACGGACTCGGTCAGGTACTTGGGCATTCGTCTGCACACTGATCCCGAAGTCCTGGTTCGGGACAACTACGGCGTAGCATTCAATAAATTAGTCGAGGATGTCGACGCCTGGATTAGACTCCCGCTATCCCTCCTAGGCAGGATCGCTATCATGAAAATTATAGTGCTACCCCGATTCCTGTTCCTTTTCTTAACATTCCAGTGGTTCTGTCGAAGACGTTTTTTAGGCAGCTCACACAAGTCTTGATCCGACTGGCCTGGGGCGGCAAGCAACCAAGAGTACGATGGGCGACTCTGACTCTCCCCTGCGAGATGGGGGGTTTGGGGGCTCCGGACTTGGAGCGCTACTACCGAGTTGCGCAAGCTGCTCATCTGCACTCATGGGTTCACGGTGACGCATGCACGCCGCATCTCATTCCGGAAAGGCTGTTTGCGGACCCGCTCCCCTTGCCTGCCACGATCTGCCTCCCGGCGGATCGTTCAATCGGACGGATGGACTCCCTTAAGGCGACCAACCACGCATGGCATGCCCTGGCACGAGCCCGCGGCTGCGATCTGTTGTACTCCCCACTGATGCCGGTGGAATGGGCCCTCTGGCTGGACCCCTTGGGCGAGAAGGGTGTTGTAGAGGCTTTACGTGCTCTCGGCATAGTGAAAATGGAGGACTTGTTCGCCGAGGGTACACTGAAGACCTGGGATCAGCTCACCCCCACGGAGTCGGGCCCCTCTTTGCTGCAGAAATTCCAATTTCGTAGGCTCCGCTCGGCGTTTCGGGAGGTTCTGGGCTCTTCCATGGAGGAGCCTGAGGAAATCCCGGAACTGACTTATATCATTAAATCCAAATCACCCGCCAAATTAATCTCTCAAGTCAACAGGTTGGGGGTGACGCATCAGCGCTTACAACCCTCTAAAGCTAGAGCAGCATGGCAGGATGATCTGCAATCACCCAGGCTGGTGCATTTCAAATTCCTTCAGCGGGTGTACTACACCCCCGAACGATTACATCGATATGGCCTCCGCCCCTCGGCGGAGTGTGAGCGTTGCCGAACACTAGTGCCCTGGAGTACAAGCTTTTTGGGTGGAGGTCTTTACTGAACTCGATCAGATTTTGGGGGAGTCGCTGCCTCGAACACCAGCACTTGCGCTCCTCGGTTACTCTAAACCTCTCGCCCCTTCCCTGCGCCGGCTGGTCGATATGGCACTGCTATTAGCCAGGAGAGTAGTAGCAGCCTGTTGGATGCGTGGGCCTCTCCCTACCAAGACAAGATGGCTAAGGGATCTGCAATACTGCTGTACTCAAACAGAACTCTACAGAGAATTGCTGCCACCCAGGAGCAGGCCAAAAAATTTCTGGGACCTCTACAAGGAACACCTGCAAAAGGGGGAGGACGACGACTCGGAAACCTCCGAGGTAGTGGATCTCCAGGACCAGGTGTTGGAATAGTGGGTTGGACACATAAGGTCCTCTTCACGAGGGGCGAGGGATGGAAAGTGTGGAGGGGCGGGAGGGTGTTGCATTGTAGTCCATGATCCATGGGGGCGGGTAGGGGTGGCGACTGGGGGGGACAACTGCACTGACGGGGGGTTGGCACGGGACACACGGCAGACACACCATGATTCGCTCATGATTGGATGATGGTAGTAGTTCCACAATCACACTCAGGGGAGGGAGGGGGGAGTTGGGGTGGTAGTTCGGGTAGTTTTCCTTTGACCTTACTTCAACATAAGACCTTGCTGCCGCGTTTACATTCTGGGATGGCCAGTTGTCGCACTATTCTACTTACTGACTACGGAGGGGTATCTCTCTTGGTTACATTGGACTGGTGCCACTACATCACGCCGCCGGGCCTCCGGGATGCCGGCTCTATGGCTGTGTACAGTATTTCTTTGTTATTAGCCACAAGGTCCTTGTGTTGTGTAACCCGTGCAATGTGAAACTGTAGGAGAATCGGTGACGTCAATGGCTTTGCTGTCAATAAAGGTCTTTCAAAAAAAAAAAAAGACAGGATTAAGTCCGCATGAGATTCTTATGGGAAGAGTGATGAGACCAGCATTTGTGCCAGTTGATAAACTATTGACTATTAATGATGATATCATACTGGATTACTACAAAAACCTGTCTGACATGGTAACTTCTGTGTTCCATCAGGTGGGAACTGAGGCAAACCCGAAAGAAAAACATCCAGCTCATGATCTAGTTCCTGGAGATTGGGTTCCGATAAAGGTACACAGGAGAAGAAACTGCTTAGTCCCTCATTGGCAGAAGCCCAGACAAGTCATTCTGGTTAGCACAACTGCAGTTAAATGTGCTGGAGTAAAGAGATGGGTGCATGCCAGCCACACCATCCTTGTGCCTGAACCTGAAAATCCACAGGACGAAGCAGAAAGCACAATTGACTCAGATTCTGAAGGTGAACAAGAAAAAGATCCAGATACTGAAGCTCGACCTGTTCGTCGACATCTGGACATATCAGATGCAAGTTCTGTGTCTGAAGGAGAAAGTGAAGTTGTTGAAGTACCAAATTCTGAAGATCGACCTGAAAGTCGAGATTTGGTAAGTACTGATACCAGTGAGCACACTGAACAAAGTAAAGATAAAACTGGTAATCAGGAAAACACTGAAGGACAGTCTGAAAGCTCTGAAAGCAGGAACCGGAATCTCGAAACTGGTGAAAAGGAAATAACTCACGATGAGGATGAGCTTCCAAGTACCAGCGATGGAGAAGTTCCTAACAGAGTGAAAGAACTGCTCAAAGAGAAAACAGATTCAGTGAAGGAAACAGACATTATAAAGTTGACCTTAAACGAAACTAATGAAAAATCTGAAACTGAGTCTGATGACAGAGAAGATGAAACTCAATTTAGGAGAAGCTCAAGATAAAGAGCTTGGAGAGTGGAGCGTAACATTGCTGGACCTGAAACCAAGAGACCTCGTAAAGGAGATAATTGGCCTAAAGAAAATGATGGTCTGAAATTTAAACTCATTAATAAAGCAAAAATCCAGGAGGATAAAGTAAATTAAATAATCAGTCAAAAGGAGTCGTTGGGTAAAAAGACAAAAAATTGTGCAAAGGCCAAAAAGAGAGAGAAGACCAAATCAAAAATACAAGTCACCTGAGTGGTCCTATATGATTTTGTCTCCAATAAGTAAAGTGAATAGCAGTCAGGAAAATGTGAGTTATCAGAACGAAGAAAAAGAAAGTGAATGAACTGTAACTCAAAAGAAAGTTTAAAAAGTACCTAAACTGGGAAACTAAAAGAAGAGGAAAAGGTGAAGGAACAAGACTTTTGAAATTATTGGGGTAAGGACAATTTAAGTGCAGAGGAGATTTGAAAAAGACAATATAAGGGTAGAAAAGACTGTGTGGCTACTAATGATACAAAATCGAAATGTACAATTCTTAGGAAATGGTGTAGAATGAAGTTAATATGTGCAGGATTATTAATGATGGTATGATTGATTTTAGCTATTATAATTCTTTTCGGGCCCAATTTTAAAAAAGCAAAGGCAAATGAGAGTATAAAAGAAAAGGCCTATGAATCAAAGGGTGAAATGATAAATGTGTATGGACCTGAAGTACATCAAGATAACTCGATTAGTGATTTCTCGAGGAACACGTTTTCAAAGTTATTGTCTGAATATGTGAGAATGATGGATGCAAGTGACTGTTACTTCTGTGTGAAATTACCAGCATCTGTATCAGAGGGTGTGACGTACCATCACCTTCCACTTACATATGGGGTTACATGTAGTGTATTAGCTACTTTGTTTTATATTATATTATATAGTTTGTTCTAATTCTGATGATGTTTTTGGGAAATTGAAAATTGTAGCTGAATTGAATCACATCAAACCTGCAAAAGTTTTTGGAGAATATTTTTTGGAAACACAAGAACTGACCCATAATTTGACCTGTAAAATGAGAAATGAAGAAAAAGCCTCTTTTGATATGGTAGAAGGAAGGAGAAATCAGTACAAAAGGAAGGAAAAAGTAAAGCAATCTAAATCTACAATGTGGACATTTGAGGATGATAATATATAAGGACATAATGTGAATGTGGCTATAAATATAGATACACAAACATAGCCTAGTGTAATTCTTCTTATCCACGATCTTGACTGTTACTTTATCTCAGAACAGCACACATTTTTTCTGACTATACACCTCTTTTCAATTATTGTTATAAATATAGATAACCTTTAATAGGGAAACTATGTATTCGAAGAGATAACACTGTGTACGATAATTATTTTGTGGGAGCAAGTTAATGTGAAGAAACATACATTATAAAAGGGGGTTGGGGATTTAAAGAAGGTAATGATCCAGTTTTCCCTGGAATTTATTATTTATGTGGGAACAAACCTTATTATAGATTGCCTGATCACTGGTATGGGTCCTGTTACATAGGCCTGGTCTTTTACTAAAATGTTTCATGTAGATAGAGGAACTAATGGAATTCATGAGATAGGTAAACCTTTAAGTCGTAGAAAGAGAGAAAGTGTAATCAAAATAATAGGTGATGTTTTTGGAGCATTGATACCAGCAGTGGGTATATCCTTTAATGCAAACAGAATTCGGAAATTGTCAACGATAGTAGATCGTTTGTCAACAGATACTGCATGAGAATTTCTAAGGGTAAATACAGAAATGGTTGCTATGAGAGCTATGGTGAAGCAAAATCGACTTGCTCTTGATATAATTTTGGCAAAAGAAGGAGTCGTCTGTGGAATTTTGAAGGTACAACATTGTTGTACATACATACCTGATAAAAGTCAAAACATTGAAAGATATATTACAAATCTTACAGAGTTGCATAAAGAAATTGTACCACTGGAGGTTGATGGTGTTCTTGAGAAACTTGGTAGAAGTTTTTCAGCAGTTAAGAATTGGTTTTATGTAATAGGTAGACCCATAATAGGGAAGGTATTAATTCCAGTAACACTAATAATTATAGTATTTGTAGTTTTAAGATTAGGTTGTAAACTTAGAAAAAGAAGAAATCTTAAAAAGTCTATGAAAAAGGAATTTAAAGAGAGACAAGAGAGAGAGAACGTGAAAAGGGTGACATTGAAATGGAAGAGTTCAAAGAGCAACTTTATCAAGATAGAAAGAAACTGGAAGAAACTGGAGTATAACTCATACTAATTACAAGAATTTGAAAGATGTTATGATAAAAATTTACGAACTTTTTGGGTGTTATTTGGTGATAAACCATCAAAGGGGGGAGGTGATGGCGAGAGGGTGAAAACGAACATTTTTGTATACCCCTCTTGAAATCTCTTTCCCATAACAGTAATATGTATTAATCGTGTGGTTTTGAAATTAACCAACGTAGAATAGAATGCACACTCACAAATACACGTGGGATACTAATTTGCTTGTGTTGCAAATCTCAATATACTAATTGAGTGAAATTGGTATACTAACATGGTACGCAAATGTCATAATATAACGAAAACCTGTGTATGTATGCTTTCTGTATGTCTTATTGTGGCAGCAATGATGGACAATGGTAAGAAAACAATGCATAAATGTTGCTAAAATGCTAGGTAATAACTAACAGGGTTACCTTAGAATGGGGGAGGTAAATAAAAGGGCTATACTACGAAATCTAACGTTTAATTGTGTTTGTTTCTATAATAGTTCCCATATGGCCTATGCGGCCTACTAGAAAATAGAGGCTTGCGAGACTCCGTAACTGTGGTGATCTACGCATGCGCGACTATTCTCGAGAGATGTGCAAGCAGTCTGTGTGTGTACACTGTAGGTCAAGATCAGCGTGGCCTGGAGTGTAAAAGAGTGTCAAAAATCTGTATGACCACGTTGTGTGCCTGGAAATGAATCCTGAAGTGACAATTTCCAGGATACTCACCAGTAACAGAGCGCGCTACAAAACGGTTTATAACAAACGGTTTATAACATAACATAACAATTTAAAGGACACAAGTGAAAAAACTGTTAAAGAACAATCAAAACCTTATTTTTCGATTATAACGATGACTTGGCGGAAATATGGACAATGGGGAAATGAGGGTGTGCTCATCCACCCCTTGCATGGACCAATGAGAATAAGCGAGGACCCTAAAAGTTTCAAATCTTAGATAGATAAGTTAGGATAAAAGGGTATAAAAGAGGATGTTTGGAAGTAAGAAAAAAAAGCTTTGCTTTTGATTTTATTTTCGCCATTTACAGGACATGCTGTCGGATTGACAAACTTTCCTATGGTGCAAAGACTTTGACATTTTTCTTGACCTTAACTTTTGATGGGTGCGGAGTCCTGATGGGAGGTGAACATCAAGAAAGAATAGAGAGGTGGTTTTGGGGAATATTGCTGTCCTAACCCTGATGTTCATTTACCGAAAGCTTGGTAATATTGTTTTGACTTATTTGTCTTAACTATTCTGCTAATAAATGTAAACTGTTTGAATTTAACTTTATTTTTCCAGGTTATTAAATGTTTTAGTGATTATTGAATTTAAGCTAAATAAAATATGGTCATGCTAGGAGAGTAAGTCTCTAAATAAAAATTGAATCAATGGAGAATTAAGCTGGTCTTGTTGTCCATTAGTTAACTTTTACCAGCTGATCCATTGACCAAATGGTGGGGTGTTTTAATGTTTCTTAAGAATAAAACTATGGTAATATTGATAAACTGCAGATGTATATAGTGTATAAAATTTTAGAATGAAATAAGACACTCCGCTAAAATCCAGCATATTTTCCTCTAGTTTTCACTGATCCTGGGAGCAGGATGATTTGTGTGAATGAATGACTCACTGTGTTATGGGCCCCACTGACGAGTAGTGTGTGGTAGCTCCTAGGGGATATAGTGATGGTTTGGAGGTTTAGTTTGGAGCCGCGCTGGATCATCCTCCAAGAAGACACCCTCACATGGGTGCAAAAAGCACCCCATCCAGAGAGTGACCATCCATCGGAAAAGTTCTTGTCACTAATCATAACATGAGCTGAGGCAACAAAGAATGTCATATAATAATGGGATTACAAAACAGTGATGTATGGAATTCTCAAATTAATCTCAGCCACTTCTAATTGTTCGGACCGCAGCCCAATCCATCACTATTTTGCACACTATGCCACCTCAGTTTGGACCCAACTATATGCAAATCAGTCTTGACCCTGCTCCAGTCAAAACAGTCCAGTCCGAACTGCAAAGCCAGGTCCCCTGGCATTACCAAAGCCTATGGTTTGGGCTTAATGCACTAACAAATGCAATGTTAGGACATTAGAGTATAGCATGTGGGAGAGAGCCAGCAGGAGTGGACAGAGAGGGACATAGTTGTAATGTAGTCTGTTGTGTAGTTTAATGCAAGCAGTCCTGTGGAGACAGAATGATACTACCGAACAACCAATAAAATTATGGGACATCCTCACACACATCTCCCATATGGTAGACATTGCACTGGCTCCGGACCCCTTGTTAGCACTTCTGGGGTATGTACATGACATCACAAAGGGAACCCGAAGATTTGTTGCAATCGCACTCTTACTCTCAAAATACAAGGTGGAAACACACTGGGGAGGTACACAACACCCCGCTGTGGCACAAGACTTCGAGGGCTTGTCTTTTGCAATACGACTAGCGAGGTATGTGTCCTGATGCAGCCACCCATGTCTCGTCCTCAAGACATTTGGCAGCCACGGCATACATATTTGCTCCACACCAACATGACTGATGGTGATTGAGGGTGCGGGGACAAAGCGTTTGCTTTACCTGCATGCTGGACACTCTGTTCAGCCCCCCTGCTCACTCCCCCTCACCTCACCCCCACCCCCGATCCAAGGTGGCCGTCGTTATTATTAGACGCTATGTATGCTAGGCAAGTAGACCCAAGCTACAAGCATCCCCTTGCTGATAAGGGCATGGATCACACTACATTTTTATGATATTCGTCCTACTGTATAATCGCATCAATACTGTTTTTCAACTTTCACTGTAGCATAAGACATGCTGAACAGCAAAGTAGCAAATTTAAAAACACTGGCAAAATGTTTTTGCTGCTTAGGGACATCATTAAAGGTGGTGCTAGCTGGATGACCCTTTGAGGCAAGGTACCTCTTTCAGAATTTCAGGTTGGGCCTCTTAGCACTACTGTGGTGATCAGGTAGGACAATACGCCAAGGTAAGAATGTCTTTACCAGTGTGGATGTCAATAGCTGAACGCAACAGTCACACCATCTTCTCTTATTGATGCACTATTCAAGCGAATTGTTCCTTTAGCCACTGTGTTGCTTAACACTAAGGAATTCATGTCTCTTTTCCTCACCAGTGGAATTAAGACTATAAGGGATTAGGGGGTCATGGTATTGTTAGCAGACCTTAATGTTTTGGCTACAGTTGTGACAGTAGCCACTTTATCAGTCAAGATTGGCGGCAAATGCAGAGGGTGGATTAATAGGCAAAACAGGTGGTGTAAGTGTTGTATGAAAATTCCGTGACTTTATTTGCACTGGAACGAATATGAGCTCTGCACCATGCGGTGTGTGTCTATTTTAACATTCTCAGTGTTATGTTATGCTATGTTATTTATCTTTGAAAAAGCAGCCAGTCACCAAAGGTTTCATGGCACTGGAGAAGAAGCTAACTCCAACATAAAATAACAACAGACTTAGAGTCTCAATAAAAAACAATGGATTGTACAAATCGGCACATAAAGGTTTGTATATGAAACCGAGTCTTCAAAGCGTTCCAAAAGGAGTGTAATTCGGATTCAGACCTAATTGATAAAAGTATAGAATTCCACAGAGTGAGGGCTCCAAGTGAAAAAGAACATCCTCCCATTCTAGCTTTGGATGTTGTTCAAGGGACCAAGAGCAGATAAACTGCATACGATCATAGGGTAAGCAATCGACTGTGTCTGCTGATACGTTTAGAAATAAATGTAGGGGCTACGCCCATTTTAAATTGCACTCTGTGTTTCACAGGCAACCAGGGAAGCTGTTTCAAGAAAGGAGTTACTGTGCTCGCCTAAAAGTTGAAAAGTAAACACGTCACCATGTCAACTGATATGCCAATGCTTAGTCCAGCCTTTAGCCAATTAAAGTTACAATTGCTTATTTAAGAGCAGAAGGTGCTAATTGTGGACCCAACTTTCTGATTTGTGTTCAGCTGAAAAATACATTTGCCAGCTACAGAAGAGATAGGCGATTTCAAAGAAAGTTTGACATCAAGGACCACGCTCAGGCTTTTAGCTGATTCTGATGCCATTGATAACAATCCCAGCATATGGAGCCAATATAGATCACACCAGCGGTCTGGGTTATTGTTACCACTCCAGTTGATTCTGTGTTAAGTTTTAAGCAGTTGTTCACTGTATAATGCCAGGTGATATGCATCAGCTCTTTCAATGTGAGTTGAGTAGAGCGTCGATCCTCTAGGTGTAGTAGGATTTGGGAATTGTTTGCTTAAGTAAACAAACTACAGCCCCACAAAGACAGATTTCTACATAAGGGGTTGGAAATAGATGTTAAATTATTGTGGAGCTAAACGGGAACCCTCGCAGACTCCAAATAGAACGTGGCATCTTTATCTTTATTAAGACGACAATTGTACAGATAGAAAGAAACTAATTCAACTAAGCCAATCAAGAGGGAGCATGCAAAACTAAAGCAGAGTATGACTGGCATCACCTTCCAATCTGAGAGTACCTATCACTGCTAATAGTACAGATTAAGTGTAGTGGCCTCGGCGGAAGCCTGCTTGTCTCTAGTTGAAGAAATTGAAACTCTAAGGGAATTGCCCATGATGCTAGCAACATATATTTTCACAACTTTGGCACCAAATGGTAGTACTAAGCCAGGTATATAGTTCTTTAAGAGTGATGGATCCGACCAAGATTTTTTTTTAAATATATTTTATTTATTTATTCATACGATGTATGCAGATTACAAATATATAAACTTTTGTTTCTGCAAGCAAGGAGAGATAAACACATCATTTCCCAGCTTCCTATACACAGCCATTCAGCCCACAACCCGAAGTTCGGGCGGCGTATAACTTATGAGTACCTTATATTAAGTATTGTTTCAGCTTGCATCTTAAAACATCCATTTTTGCAACATCGCCTTTTATAGTAAGGTAGAAAAAAACAAAACGAATAAAAAACTCAACCTAAAACAAACCAGAGCTGTGAGTATTCTGATAAGCAACCCGTTACTCTGTGTCGCTCTTCTTGAAGGGTTCAGTTCGAACCCAGCTAGACAGTTGAAGCCTTGACCCACCAATGTATGTGTAGCGAATATGTCTTTCCATTCCGCAAAAAAAAATCCCGCATACCATCACTCCGCATTTTTAAGTCCGCAAAAACCATTACTCCTCATGCCATGATTCCGCAAATTTTCACATAGCATATGACTTCACTCCGCATGCAATTATAACGCAAATGCATGTGTGGTGAAGTCATATACTTTGTAAAAGTACTTTATCTTTAAATATATATATATATATATATATATATATATATATATATATATATATATATATATATATATAATTTTAAATAAAAAGAATTAAGACTTTAAATTTACATTATATTTAGAACTATATTAATAATACACACACACACATATATATATATATATATATATATATATATATATATATATAAAAACCCTAAAAACTAATTCCACCCTAGTCCCTTAAAATACTCCAGCACCCTTAAACACTAACCCATCCTGACCCTAAAAATACCCCTGTACCCCAAAATCCAAACATACCCCTGAACCCTAAAAATACCCCTGTACCCCAAAACACAAAACAACCCCTGAACCCTAAAAGTACCCCTGTACCCCAAAACCCTAAACAACCCCTTAACCCCAAAAATACCCCTGTACCCCAAAACCCAAAACAATCCCTGAACCCTAAAAATACCCCTGTACCCCAAAACCCAAACCTACCCCTGAACCCTAAAAATACCCCTGTACCCCAAAACCCAAATCAACCCCTGAACCCTAAAAATACCCCTGTACCCCAAAACCCAAAACAACCCCATAACCCTAAAAATACCCCTGTACCCCAAAACCCAAAACAACCCCTGAACTCTAAAATTACCCCTGTACCCCAAAACCCAAAACAACCCCTGAACCCTAAAAATACACCTGTACCCCAAAACCCAAAACAACCCCTGAACCCTAAAACTACCCCTGTACCCCAAAACCCAAAACAACCTCTGAACCCTAAAAATACCCCTGTACCCCAAAACCCAAAACAACCCCTGAACTCTAAAAATACCCCTGTACCCCAAAACCCAAAACAACCCCTGAACCCTAAAAATACCCCTGTACCTCAAAACCCAAAACAACCCCTTTACCCTAAAATACCCCTGTACCCCAAAACCCAAAACAACCTCTGAACCCTAAAAATACCCCTGTACTCCAAAACCCAAAACAACCCCTGAACCCTAAAAATACACCTGTACCCCAAAACCCAAAACAACCCCTGAACCCTAAAAATACCCCTGTACCCCAAAACCCCAAACAACCCCTGAACCCTAAAAATACCCCTGTACCCCAAAACCCAAAACAACCCCTGAACCCTAAAAATACCCCTGTACCCCAAAACGCAAACCTACCCCTGAACACTAAAAATACCCCTGTACCCCAAAATACAAAACAACCCCTGAACCCTAAAAATACCCCTGTACCCCAAAACGGAAACCTACCCCTGAACCCTAAAAATACCCCTGTACCCCAAAACGCAAACCTACCCCTGAACCCTAAAAATACCCCTGTACCCCAAAACGCAAACCTACCCCTGAACCCTAAAAATACCCCTGTACCCCTTAACCCTTAAATACCCCTGCACCCCATAACTTAAACCCATATACTTACCTTACAACTTACCTTAAATCATATACTTTTACCAATCATGCTTTTAAAATGATTTTCGTCATAAAAGCATGCAATATAAAAGCATATAATATATGAAGGCATGCGGAATGAAAAAATGCGGAGTAAAGGTACCTGCGGACTAATGGTATGAGGAGTGAAAGTATGAGGAGTAAAAAATGCGGAGTGATGGTATTTTACCATGTGTAGCTCCTGGCCTAGAAGAGAGCGCTCATAGATCTATCTCATTAGACAGCTGCACTATTGTCTGCGTGCCCCGGGGAGCTCCCCTGGCCAACCCCCCCAGCCCCTGTTGACTCTGTTTCACTTCTCCTCCTACAATCAAAAAATAGTCCCCAGAAATTCTTTGGTCTGCTCTTGGGGAAGGAGTTCGCTGTAGTTCTCTGATTGTGTGCAACAGAATGTCAAATCACTAAACCACTTTGCTTTCTGACTAAATAAGCTGCCTCAAAGGAGTTACTGACGCCGTACTTCAAATGCTATGGCCTAAAAGAGGGGCATAGTTTGAGAAATTTAAGTGTTTACATCTGACTGACTTGTGCAATTCTTGTATTTATTTTACCTTTTCAGTGTTTTTCATTTATTTTCATTGACATTGTTTATTATTTTAGATTTCACATGCCTAGCTCATCCAGCTCATTGCTAGCCTCCTCTTTGCCATAAGCAGCCCAATATCCACAATTCTACGCTGCACCTTAGGCAGTGCCCTGGAGTAACCCAGCAGTGCAAGCGGCGGGGACGGGACTATCTCCCCTTGTAGAATATTACTTAGTTCTCTAAATATCTCCCTCAAATGGCATTGCACCCCCAGACACTCCCACTTCAAATGTAGGAAGCTTGCGTCTGGAGCTTTACATCTGTCGCAAGCCGTGCTGTCGCGCAAACCAAACCGGTGTAGTCTTTCTGGGGTGTGGTATACCCTGTTAATGTACTTGAAGTGAACTAGCCTGTGCATGCCATTCAGGGAGCCAGACCGCGTGTTAGAGCAGCAATAGCGCCACATCTCATCAGAAATGGTTGTGTCCAAGTCTCGCTGCCAGGCTAAGCGTGCCTTGCTGTACCCGGTCACTCGTTCAGACATTGTCAGCTTGTAAAGTGCAGCAACCATTTTCTGCGGTTCTTCCGTTTTAATCACATGTGGGATTTCCATTAGCTCTGGGGGCTTCTGCAGGTCGTCCCCTAGTTGTTCCCACCAGGCCTCTCTGACTCTATGAAATTGGAAACGCTGTAGCAGATTAGGTTGTGCCTCCAACCTATCCGTATCGGACAGCTTTTTGAGGGTACCATCCGTGAACATGTCCCCGGCCGTGTGGATCCCTAGGGCCTTCATTGCCTTAATAACTTCTTTGTCCCTACAAGGAGCGAGCCAAATCATCCACTCAACGGGCATCACTGGGTAATACAGCAGCGCACCTGCTTGATACTGCAGAAGGGCATGCCAGGCATGCCTAGGGGACTTTAACAAGTCGAGCAAACCTGTCCGTCTGTCTGGTGTGTCAAAGACCACTGCTGGTAAGGGGAGTGGGGCCGCAAGTGTCTCTAATTGGACAAATGGTGCACTTTCCCTATCGTGTACCCATCGATGTAAATGAGCCGCCTGGGCCACCCGATAATATAGTTCAAAGTCATGGGCATCAAGGCCGCCGAGCTGATATGGGAGCACCAAAATTTTCCACTGTACACGTGCCTCCAACCTCTTCATGGCCCTACTGTAATTCTCGTGAAGGACCGTCTCGGCATCTGTGTGAAGCTGCACCCCTAAAAACCTAACCGGATCAGTGGTCCACCTCAGGGGGTAGTCCATATCGAACCGTTTTGTAGCTGTCGTGAGGGGAAACACAATAGATTTGTCCCAGTTAACCGTCAATCCCGAGAGTGCCCCAAACTTCACCACCTCACGCAGCAGCGGGGCCAGGTTTGTCTCCGGTTCACGGACGTAGAGTAAAGTGTCATCCGCATACATTGTTATAACTAATTTATAAGTGGGGAAATTGAGTTCCAGGTGTGAGTGGTATTCACGCATAGCGCAAGCTAGTGGCTCTGCAACTAACGCATACAGCGTCGGGGTAAGGGGCATCCCTGCCGTGTGCCTCTATGAATTTTAATCGGCTCAGTTACCTTACTGCCTAGTCGAATACGTACCGACGGGTCTGTGTATAGCACTGATGTCATCTGCAAAAACACCGGTCCTAGCCCCATTCTCGCGAGGTCCGTTTTCATGAAAGGCCACCCTACGAGTCGAATGCCTTTTCCATATTAAGGAAGACTGCCATTGTTCTCGCGTCTGGCCTCATGTGTTGTACAGCCCCAAACACCGTATGTAGGTTATAAGTAATATTTCTGCCTGCGACAAATCCCGCCTGTTCCGGGGCCACCAACTCAGGCATCAATAGAGCCAGTCTAGTGGCGAGAACTTTAGCATATATTTTTGTATTTTGTAGAGAGAAGGGTCTATAGGAGCTGCAGTCCTTAGTGGGCTTGTCTGGCTTAGGGATGATGACGATCAGCGCCTCCCTCATCGTGTAAGGCATCTGCCCAGACTCAATAATATCTGTAAACAGGGTGGATAGGTGTGGGACCAACAGTTCTAGGAACGTTTTGTAATATTCGACTGTTGAGCCTTCAGTACATGGTGCGCTCACTGCCTGCATACCCCTCAATGCCTCACGAATCTCGTCAAATTCTATAGGGAGTGATAAGAACTCGTGTTGTCCATTCGTCAGAAACATGGAGTTTGATGTGGTCCAGATAATCCGCGACCTCTTCTTCGCTACCCGTCGCGTGTAGTATCCGAGAAACCTCTGCGCTATTTGCTCTTCCTCAGTGATCAGGACCCCCTCCTTTGATTTTACCGCAGTGATCCTTACTCTCGATCTTTGTTGCTTTATCATGTTGGCCAGTACCCTCCCCAGCCTATCCCTTTCACCATACGTCCTAGCTATGGCGTATTTGCCCAGGTGACTATCCTCCGCATTTGCTTCTTCCTGGTATTCCGCAAGCAGTCCCTTCATGTCCTCATGGGCGGTATCCGCGTCTTGTGTCCGCAGGCGCTCCTCGCAGTCCGCCAGCCGGGTCTCCAATTGTGACAACCTCTGGCGAATCGAGCACAAGACTCCTGAATGTTTACTCAGGGTCACGCCCCTAACATAGACCTTGAACGCCTCCCATATTGTTTGATAACTATCCACTGACCCTATATTTGTTTCAAAATATGTCTCTATTGCTTCATGCATTTTTTCCCGTAACACGGAGTGAGTACGGCGGGAATCTCCATGTAATGAGGGGAGGGCCCTCTGTGGCAGCGCAATGCCCAAAAGTACCGGTGAGTGATCTGATAGGGTGCGGGGCAGCACCTAACAGCTGAGGACCCGAGAGAGCAGTCCCGTCAAGGCCAGTCAATAGTCTATGCGCGTATGTACGTCGTGAAAGGCTGAATAATGAGTGTACCCTCCCCGCGTTGGGTTTAGGCAGCGCCAGACATCCCCCAGATCCTCACTAATAAATATCTTGTCTAATTCTCTAGCCGCCCTCGCAGGTCGCCTGTCTGGGCCGCCCGACCGGTCCAGCTCAGGGTTTCTAGTCATGTTGAAGTCCCCTCCTCACAGCACAGTTCGGGACGGATACTTCGCTACCTCCTCAGCTAGGGTCTTGTAAAACTCAGGGTGGTCATAGTTCGGGCCATGCACATTGACTACCACGACATCCATACCCTTTCCAATAAGTTGCGATATGACAAATCTACCGTCTGGGTCAGCCTTCAATTTACTTAGGGAATAGTCCGATTTTGGGTTTACCCAAGTGAGCACCCCTCTAGCATTTGATGTAAAACCGGCATCATTACTCTGCCCATGGAGTCCCCTGGCTTGTAATTTGTGGCAGTCTATTCGTAGGTGTGTTTCTTGGAGGAGGGCCAGGTCAAAGTGGTTTCTCAACAAGTAGTTCAAGACCTTTCGTAGCTTCCGATGGTCGTTTAGACCACGTACATTCCACGTCAGTGAGATCAACCCTCCCTTCCAGTTGCTGTCAGTGGTCCCTTCCTGCCTGTCACTCATGTCTAGCTGAGCTTTCCATCAATCTGCACACAGTGAACGATCGCATGGTATCGGATGTACAAAATACAGTGTGTCACACCTCATGGCTGTAAAATGTAAACTACCCAACCCCGTGTCCCCCGCCCCCCCGCCCCCACAGCAGACCTCCGCAGCTAGGTCGCGGCGCACTCAACTGCCATCTTCTCCCGCCCCCCTCCCTCCTTCCCCCCAGAAAAAGAAAAAAAGCAAAAATATGTTACGTGTTACCACATGTGGACGGAGGTAGCTGCGAGACATTCAATTTGAAAGATAAAACAATTGAAATCACAGTGTTCCGCCCTCTTCCCAGCCTCGCCAACCGACCTTGTGGTCTTTGCGAGAAGCATCGTGGTGCATCAGCCCTCAGTCCTGCTCCTCCAGACCGTCCCCTGTGGCTTCGACCAGCAGATCCCGCTCAGGCGTTTTCCTCCTGTCTTTCGCACAGTCTTTCAGCGCCTTCTGTAATGCTTTCGGTTCCGTGAAAATGTGGGTCTGTCCGTTTTTGTTGACTTTGAGTTTAGCCAGATAGAGCATTGCATAATCTAACCCCAGCTCGTGAAGTTGACGTTTCATCAGAACAAAGTGCTTTCTCTCTTCCTGTACCTTAGTCGTGAAGTCTGGATAGAGTGCTAAGTTGGATCCCTCATACGTCAGCGACTGTTTTTCCCTGGTGACTCGTAGTGCCGCGTCCCTGTCTCGATAGTTGAGAATCTTTACAATTATTGGCCTCTGTGGTGCCCCCGCCTTCGGGCGTGGAGCAAAAGTGCGATGTGCTCTTTTCACAATGAACATGTTGGAGAAAGTCTCTGCACCCAATAATGTTACCGTAGTTTTTCAACAAAGGTCTCCATCCTGCCTGTCTGGGTGGTCTCCGGAAGACCAAGGATTCGTATGTTGCAGCAACGGGAACGCGCCTCTAAATCTTCTGTTTTGTCCTGTAGCACCTGCATCACCCTTCCCAGTTGTTTGTGTTCAGTGTCCATGGTGGTCTGTGCCTCCTCGATTTCCGTGATTCTCCTCTCCGACATGTGTAGGCATTCTGCATGCCCATCCAGACCCATCGTCAGAGCGCCCACCTTGCCAGTGAGCCAGCAACTCTTGCTGGTCGTCGAACCTGGGTATGTCCAGGCCTCCTGTAGTGTGTCCGTAGACCGCTTATGGGGGACCCCGCAGGAGAAAGGGCCGCAATATACTTGTGCGCTTGGTCGGGCCACCACGCCACGTCTCATCCGCAGCTCGAACCCCAAGGTCTCTCCGGGCTCCAGAGCCTATCTCAGCGCACTCACCCTAGATACAGGCACTTTGACAGCAAGGGTCTTCTCTCCGCTCCTCATCTTCATGACGCCATTTTGGCCCCTCTGCATCCTCCATTGGCGTCTGTCGTCAGCCAGGGGGGGCCCACCGCCGCCAAGATCAGCTGTGCCCAAGTGCAGGGCCCCCGATATTGTCCGCCTCACTTGTTCCGGGAACGCGGCCCGAACCTGACGCACTTCGTTGTCATAGGCAGGCCTGTCTATCGTCCCAGGCCGCACGCAGAGTGACGCTGCTGAAGGGCCCAACCACGCAAGGCCGGTGCTTTGAGGCCTGCACCGGCGGTCCGCTACGGCTCCACTGATCTCCGTTCGTGGCCGTCAGACAGCCTTCCAAGCCGGGTGGCGGGTGGCGAGTGTTTCCTGGCCCAAAGCAACCACAAAATATGGGTCAAGAGGCTGAGGGGCCCAAGGATAATGAAGTATATTACGCTGGCTCTGCAGAGCTTGGGAGTCAAGCGGTCATCTCTGACTCGAGCAAGCTCCGGATCCGACCAAGATTTATTTAGCAAATTATGAACACTGCATCTTTAAAGGATTGAGGGACCACTCCTTTTTTTATTTTATTTATAAATTTCATAACATAACCATCATGAAAATAGACAGCATCATGTTCACATTGATACAGAATACATAGCAGCAAATTGACAGAATATCATATATTTTCTGAGCGATATTGGAACTGAACCTTCACTGAAAGCATTCGAAATGTACATTAACTTCATACAGAATGTCAACAGTCAGTAGCATTGGCTAACATATATTCAGTAAAGGGGCCCCAAATGTCACGTGGTCTTGAAGCACTGGGCAGCTCTTCCACGTAGTAGGTAAGTTGATCACGACAATAGGCTATATCCCGCAACCAGTGTACCGGTTTGGGCGCCGGTCTACCATCCCAGTGGAGTGAAACCCTGCATTTTGCCAGTTGTAACGCTATTGCCACCAACTTTCGATTGGTATTCTTGAGATTAAGCACATTTCCTAACAAGCAAACTTCCATATTACATTCTATTTTTTTACCAACCATTTCTGTACAGGCCACCATGACTTTTCCCCAGAAATCAGCCACCTTTTGACAACTCCATGCCAAATGTTGAAAATCTGCATTATCAGTACCGCATCTTTTACAACAGTGGCAGTCCCTCAAGCCATAGTTATATGGTTGTGCTGGTGTGTAGTACATTTGGTGTATATACTTATAATGTATAAGTCTAAGATTCCCGTTTGCCGCAAATTGGCCTGTTAGTTTACAATATGCTTCCCATTCCTCTACCATCAGCAGTTGTGGCTGCATAGCATTCCATTTGTCCATGGGGTTCACCTCAATAGCCGCTTCATCAATTTGGGAGGCTCTATACAAGCAGGAGACTAATTCGTTCCGAGTTTGTGTGGTATATATAAGTTGAGGAGCCCCCAGAGCTGGGGGCTTATCCGGGAAGCATGGGTATAGTGCACGCACTGCAGCCCTCAGTATACAATATATAAATGTTAACATGACCAAGCCCTCCCTGTCCCCCACAAAGCCCTGGAGCTCAATAAACTTTCCATTAGGATATATATCACCCATTGTATGCGCCCCTGCACTGTGCATAGCTTTTAGGGATCCCTTTTCACCCGTTACTGAGATTGCAATGTGATGAACCAGTGGCATTGCCGGTGCATACAGCTGGAGCCTCTGAGCGCGCCGCCCCAATTCATTCCAGGCCCGAGAAGTACATTGCACTGTGTCCATTACATCTCTTTCAAAGACAGTAGTCTTATTAACTATCATTGCTTTGAGGGTGATGGGGTGTACAACCCCCGCTTCTACTGCAACTTGGGGTGTGAATGGGGGAGCTTTCTGCCAATAAAAGGCATATTATGCTTGTGCACATAAATAGTATATGTGAACCCACTCTTCCCGTACGGAACCGTTAGTGTCTCCCACTTAACCCTCGTTTTTTTGCCACCCCAAGTAAGTCAATCAATAATGCGCGTAGTGCAGTAAAAAAGTGTTGCTTCAATTGAATGGGAATAGTCACAAACAAGTATAAAAACTTCCGTAGGACCACCATTTTGATCAAGGCCACTCTATCTGCAAAGGTTAGCGGTAAACTAATCCATCGGGATACCTGCTCCTCAAGCCGAGATATTGCGGTACCATAATTGTGCAGTGGTGACCTGTGGGTTTCTATGTATCCGACACCCAAGTATTTTACCGGGTCTGACCTCCAGTCTAATGGGTACCCAATTTCAACTTGTGTAGTGCTCTCTCTCAGTGATAATACAACTGATTTATTCCAGTTGATTGCAAGGTCTGAATGCCATTCAAATCGAATATATTCTCTAATGAGTTGCTCCAGGTACACCGCTCGTTCCCGCACATACAAGACCATGTCGTCCGCATACATGGTTACCGCCAAAGGCATTTGGAGGAAACGCAGTGCTGCCTTTGCATGCCTCTGCCTCAGTATACAGGCCAGCTGCTCTAACACTACGGTACAAAAGGGGGCCGGACTGAAGACGCTTGGAATGCCGGAAACCGGTCCTCGGAAGCTTGTTTCCGGTCCAGGGAAGACATGGCTTGGCAGTTCGGGCTGGACTGTTCCCATGAGGCACAGGGTCAGACTGATTTGCATATAGCCATGTCTGAACTCGGGTGGCAGAGTGGGATAAAGAACGGTGATGGATTAAACCCAGATCTTTTGACTGGGTGTGAGTGTTTGATTGATTCAGATGCTCCGTCCATCACCACTCCCTTTTGTACCGCTTTTGGCCGCCATACATGTGGCAGGGTACGCTCAGAAGTAAGTCCCTTGCTCACTTTGCCACTGGATTCAAGCAAGCCGGACTGAAGACGGCTGGAATGCCAGAAACCGGTCCTCGGAAGCTTGTTTCCGGTCCAGGGAGGACATGGCTTGGCAGTTCGGGCTGGACTGTTCCCATGAGGCACAGGGTCAGACAGATTTGCATATAGCCATGTCTGAACTCGGGTGGCAGAGTGGGCTAAAGAACGGTGATGGATTAAACCCAGATCTTTTTACTGGGTGTGAGTGTTTGATTGATTCAGATGCTCCGTCCATCACCACCCCCTTTTGTACCGCTTTTGGCCGCCATAAGTGTGGCAGGGTATGCTCAGACATGAGTCCCTTGCTCACTTTGCCACTGGATTCAAGCAAGCCGGGCTGAAGACGGCTGGAATGCCAGAAACCGGTCCTCAGAAGCTTGTTTCCGGTCCAGGGAGGACATGGCTTGGCAGTTCGGGCTGGACTGTTCCCATGAGGCACAGGGTCAGACTGATTTGCATATAGCCATGTCTGAACTGGGGTGGCAGAGCGGGCTAAAGAACGGTGATGGATTAAACCCAGATCTTTTGACTGGGTGTGAGTGTTTGATTGATTCAGATGCTCCGTCCATCACCACTCCCTTTTGTACCGCTTTTGGCCGCCATAAATGTGGCAGGGTATGCTCAGACGTGAGTCCCTTCCTCACTTTGCTACTGGATTCAAGCAAGCCGGGCTGAAGACGGCTGGAATGCCAGAAACCGGTCCTCGGAAACTTGTTTCCGGTCCAGGGAGGACATGGCTTGGCAGTTCGGGCTGGACTGTTCCCATGAGGCACAGGGTCAGACTGATTTGCATATAGCCATGTCTGAACTGGGGTGGCAGAGTGGGCTAAAGAACGGTGATGGATTAAACCCAGATCTTTTGACTGGGTGTGAGTGTTTGATTGATTCAGATGCTCCGTCCATCACCACCCCCTTTTGTACCGCTCTAACACTACAGCAAAAAGCAAAGACGATAGGAGGCAGCCTTGCCTTGTGCCATGGCAAATTGAAATTGTGTCAAGTGCCTTCCCATTAATACGCACCGAGCCACCGGATCCGAATATAATAACTTGATCCAATTGGTATAAATGTTTGGCACTCCCATACAATGTAACACTGTGAACATGTATCGCCAAGCAATAGAATCAAAAGCTTTTGCTGCATCTGGTAAGACCGCCGCTGAGGGCAGCGTAGGTTTCAGAAGGTGCATTACTGCGAACAGCGTTCTTAAATTGTGCGCCGTGGAGAGGGTAGGTATAAACCCCGACTGATCTGGTAACACCATGACGGGTAGTAATAGTCTCAACCTGGTTGTGAGTACTTTCGCTAAAATATTGACATCAGTGTTCATTAATGACAGCGGCCTATGGGATTCACATGGATCAGGCGCTTTTCCTGGCTTCAATAATGCTATAAATAAGGCCTCACGGAGTGTATCCGGGAGCCACTGTTGTTTACAGGCTTCGTCAAACATAGCATGCAAATGTGGCACTAAAATATCAATATATTCTTTATAAAACTCCGCTGGGAGTCCGTCAGTGCCTGTAGCTTTTCCATTAGGCAGAGCAGTAATCGCAATTCGTATTTCATCAACCGCCAGTAGGTGCATCAGGAAATCCTGTTGCTCTTTTGATAACCAAACCAAAGCTATATCTTCTAAATATTGGGCTAAGTCATTGTCATCAGCGGTTTGCCTACTACTACACATCGTTTTATAATGTTGCACAAACGATGGCAGAATGCCTGCTGCATCGCTATGGGTAGTGTCGCCCTCTGTTACTGATTGCACTGTACAATTTCTTGCCAATGTTCTGTGATCTTATTAGCTAAGGCTCTTCCTGGTCTACCACCCTCTCCATAGTATCTGGCCTTCCAGCGCCTTGACATGTGCCTCACCTCCTGATCCGCCAACTCATTATAGTCAGTAATCTTTCATTGTATTGAAGCCAGTGTATCCCATTCTGTTGTACTTTAATACTGTCGCTCGAAGAACAGTAATTCTTGTTCAATCCATTTCATTAATCCCTGCAATGACTTAAGTACCCCTCGCTGTAGACCTATGCATATTCCACGTATCGTTAAATGCCTCCCACAATGTGCCCAGACTCTGCACCGATCCAACATTTTCTGTAAAATAATTTTCAAAGGCTTCCCGCACCCCCTCTCTGAAAACCTGGTCCTATAACGCAGTGGATTGCAATCTCCATTGAAATTAAGGTGGCGTGTAAGTGGGTATGAGCATAGTGAGCAACGTTGGGGAGTGATCGGATATTGTGCAAGGTAAGTGTGCAACCCCGATAACCCATGTGTTAACATCACTATTGGTTAGCCAGTAATCAAGGCGTGACCATGATTGATGAATATAAGAGTGACATGTGCCCTCTCGCACCTCCGGGTGTCTCAACCTCCAAACATCTGTGAGAAACAAATCTTGCATACAATTCCTGACAGCTTGCGCTTCTTTCTTTATTACAGGTTCCGCATTAGTGTGACAATCTAGCGCAGGATTCCATACTACATTAAAATCTCCACCGCAAATAATCGCAGCCGGTGGTAACCTATATATTTTATTCCACAGTCTCGTAGAAAATCTGGTCGTCTATACTTGGCCCACAAAAATTGACTATGGTCAACAGCACACCGCACAGTTTACCCTGTACTATTATATAGTGACTGTTATCATCAATGTCCTCGTACATACTTACAAACTGGTGTTTTTTTAAAATTAAGATCATAACTCCCCGTACATATGAGGAGTAGGAAACGGCCAATCTGAATCCTGCCCATCTAGTGGCGATTGCTGCAGAAGTGTGCTTGGTAAGGTGGGTTTCTTGTAGTAATGACACTTGGATATTGTGACGATCAAGGTATGCCAACACCTGCCTTGTTTTTTTCGGATTGTTAAGACCTCTTACATTCCACGTTATCCAATTTAGTTTACTGTCCCCAGTTGGTATCATACCGGCACGACATCATTTTATGTATTATTCACTCTGTATCGCTGCATGCACATGTAAATTATTCCACCACCCATGTATTCTGTATTTCACAATATATCTGAACAGTCCCATAACGAAACACCCCATCCAACCTCTGCATCCTAATTATGCTAAGGAACCCCAAGAAACTTAACATTAAGAAGTAAAAAAAAGACCTCCCATCCCACTGCGGCTAGTCCACTCACAGTATGTAATCCCAATCATTAACTGTGTGGGTTGTACTCTCATGGAGGACACCAGCTGCCCACCGACCCCCTTAATGTAGTAAGGGAGGGTAAGAGCAATCACGTAGATCATCCCAGAGCACATCCCATAACAATAGAAGTTTACATGTTTTATCTAATAGGACCCCGTATAGACATAATGTCAACATTCTATGCAACCCCTGCATCAGTATTATCAGCTTTCTCAATATGAATTTCGGAAATATATCCCAACCGCCCTACCTTAACATCAATCATAAGCAGTTGATACGTCCTATTAGGCCATCTGTTTCAACATAACATTGGAAATCAAAAGGAAATGGTAATAGAGCAGATCCACTGTGCACAGTGTGCTAACCATTGCAATCCTCTAAATAACAGATTTGCCATCAATCGTGCACCCTTGACACTTAGTATCAATACCCTATATCATTATATATGGTCACTTATATATTGAAATTGGGGTAGCATTTGCCTTATACCTTTCCTGCTGAAAAAATGTCCCCTCTGCAGAATATTACAGGTATGGACATACTGTTAATACCTTACACATGTGTCTCTGTGAAGCATGACCACCGATCATAAAAGAGAGAAAAAACACACCTGGCAGCCCATAGAGAGAGAATTATTGACAGTACTACCAGTCTGGAGAGGCTCATAGCCTGGACCGTCAATCTTCATTATCTGCTTCATCCCCGGACAATCTAGATACTTTGCGTCGCTCCAGTTGCTTTACAAACTGCATAGCGTCTTTTGGGGTTATGAAGATCCTGGGTTTGCTGCCTTGTTGAATTCTAAGTCGAGCCGGGTAAAGCATGGCATGTTGTATTTTCATCACTTGCAGTTTCTTCTTCACCTGCTGAAATTCCTGTCTGGCTTGCTGCACAGCTGTTGTAAAATCCAGAAATAGTGCGACCTCTATTCTCTGATACTTGGTAGTGCCCATTTCTCTAGCAACCAGAGCGCCACGTCTCCATCTCGATAATTGAGTAGTTTGGCAATTATCAGGTGTGGTGGTGCCCCTGGGACCAGGCATGGTGCAAGGGAGCGATGTGCCCTGTCTACAATCAGCATGGCAGAAAAGTTCTCCACACCCAACATTGTCTTGAGCATTTCTTTAATGTAGAGTTCCATTTTCACGGTATTGGTGGACTCAGGTACTCCGGTAACACCAAGATTATTACGCCATGACATAGCCTTCAAATCCTCATTCTTTGCCTGTATCAACGCTAGCTGCTTCTCCATCTGTGAACAAGACTCAGTAACGGACTCTACTTCGTCCTCTGTGTTGGAGATTCGCTGTTCTGCCTCCGTTATGCACACACTATGTTTATCCAGTATTGTTGCCATAATGTCCATGCGGAGATTCAAGCTGTCAATTTTACTGTCAATCGTGTGCAGATTTTGCTGCATGGCCAGCATCATACGCTCTAGTTTACTGTTGCTACTAGCCTCCAGGTCTGTCTTAGTGTCCAATGCTGCCTGTGTGTTCGACTTTTTAGGGCATTTGGAATCAAATGAGAGTTTGGACTACAACTGTTTGTCAGGCTTGCCCATCTTCTCCCTGTTCGTGTGTCTCCAAGTGTTGTCGCACACCCTCTCTCCTAACTGCAATTATGAATAAGCCCAGTACTATAATAGTGTTGCCTCAGTAGCCTGTTATTAAGCATGGGACACCTATTGTGATCTTCATGTGCTGTTTTTAAAAAGTTTGAGTCACCTCTCCCAGCTGGGGCAGAGAGATGTAGCTTTTTGTCAGAGCACCCACCGTACCTTTCAATTCGCTGCCATATGTTGCAGAATGCTATCATACCACACAGGCTTTCAGCAGACTAGGCACCAACTGCACGGCACCAGCAGCCACGCTCTTTTGTCGTCAAAATAGCCCACTCATCACTGCGATGTTTTGTGCTCCCCCTTGTGTGTGGCACCTCAAATGGGGACAGAGTTCCAGGGTCCGAATCTGCACTTCCACAGTCCCCTTACACAAGCGTATTTACAGGGCTCCGGTGCTATTGAGTTGTGCCACCTTCCCACCACCGCAAAGTTTAAACCGGCTCAGTTCCTGCGTTTGAGATCGCCCAGGCACCCAAAATGGCGGATCCAAGCAGAGCAATGCATCATCAAGTCTCCGCGCGTCTTGGGACTCAGAGGGACACCACAGTACACAATCAATGTTAATCCCGACGATTACTGCACAGCTCCACAACCCAAAGCCTTCGTACTAGTGTTTTTGTGCAATATTATGTCACCCCGTTCACTCACCCACGTCGTGGTCTCTTTACCAGAATCTTAGAGGCGCAAAGGCAGCCGTCGCTGCCGGCACGCAGAGCTTGTTGTTGATCACTGTAGCGGCGAAGACAGCAGTCATCACCATTCCTTTTCACTGCCTGCAGCGATCCGCATCAGGGTTTAGCATTGGCCAACGTCGCGCCAGTCCCCGAACATACCACGCCACCAGGCTCACCGCAGTCGCCTTCCAACCGCTGCCACTGAGTACCTCAGCCGATCCGCTCTTCCGTATCCGCCTGGCAGAAGTGTAACACAGATGTACCACTATTGATGTTCCTCCCCATGGTTGGTGGTGGTTAGCAGTCCGCGGGCGCCACCATTTTGCCAGCGGTAAACTGTAATCTGCATTTATGCTCTTAAATATGCACTGCGGGCTCTATCACCATGATCTGTGCAATCAGGGAGTCAGGATACGCCACAACTGGTCACAGGATGGCTTGGAGAAACTCAGGATATTGTTCGGAGAATGGCCCGACCAAAAGAGCTGCACTATCGTGCGGCCATCTTGCTTTGGGCTCGATAGCGCCCCCGAGGAACCACTCCTTAAAGCAAAGATGCATTCAACAAAATCAAAAGCTGGTTACAAATCCAAATTGGAGCGGGCAATAATCTAGTAGACAACCTGATTTGATTTTAGCAACAATCTTCAGGAAAGTATCTGAGTCAATCAGAGTAAATACATAAATTGTATCATCGTCAATAAAGAGCATCTGAAGTGGCTACAGGGTGATAAACCTCCCTGTTAGTCTCATCTCTCACATCCTTAATGTTATCCAAGAAACAAAATTCAAGGGGTTACACAGATCGTGGAACTCAGATGCTCCTGGAAATATTCTTCCAGTAGAAGAAAGTTTATCAATAGTACTGAAAACCTCTTTCTGTATATTGGGGTTTTAAAATCTTATTAGTATAAAAGGTTGTTTTAGTGTTAAGAATAATTTAATTATCTGTTTTATATCTTATCCTGGTTTCTTCCTAATAACTTCTGTGCCAAAGTCTTTCTAAATGACATGAGTGAAGCAAGGAGCAGGTTTGAGTCATTTCCTCAGT
Source organism: Lissotriton vulgaris (assembly GCF_964263255.1). Taxonomy (NCBI): domain Eukaryota; kingdom Metazoa; phylum Chordata; class Amphibia; order Caudata; family Salamandridae; genus Lissotriton; species Lissotriton vulgaris. Next base: position 2,079,657,199 of record NC_141685.1, on the reverse strand, counting down.
CCCAGAGCACCTGTATCAAAAGTGTACCATTAAGACAACCAGAAGCAAGCTGAGTCCATATCTTCAACTAGGTGAGTGGTTTCATAGGAATATTTTTACCACTACTACTTAGTCTAATTTGCTCCATTGGTGCATTTTCCTAATTCGAGAATTATCTAGCTCTTCCTTAATTACAAGAGTAATCAACTCGCACATTGTTATCAAACACCCCCAAGCCCAATGTCACTAAGTCTAATGTCTATGAAATGAAATGAAATGAAAAATTGCATTTGTATAGCGCATAACCGCCCTGGGGCCTCGCAGCGCTTTAACTATAGAGCCAGAAACTATGGTTTGAACAAAATACTTTGGCTAGAGGCACTATGACAGGGCTGCAGTGTGTGTCAGTGACCATTTTTGCAACCATTTTTTTTAAAAGGGAGAAATTTAAAATCAAAAACTGTTCCGCTAAAAAGTCCATAGTTTGGAAAAAAATGTCTGTCCTTTAAATTTCTCTCACTTAAAATAATGGCTGTAGTTTTCAGTTATAAAAATGACACTTTGTCTAACAGCCTCTGGTAGTAAGATGCCTACTGTGTGCAAAGGTGACACTTTCAAATGGGAGAAAATGAAACTGAAAAGTACATTTTTTGTTCATATGGGTTCCATAAAACTCATCATTTAGATTTTCTTTCACTTCCAAGTGTCATATGTAAAAACAGCTTGCATTTGACTCCCAGTGGCCTGTAAAGAGAATGCCAAACTTATAGAAGAAATAATAAAGTAATTTGTTTAACTGCAAAGAATTTAAAGTGAAGAAAAAATCTTCTTAAACCATTCAGACATAACTGGCTTAATTGAAAGTTGAGAAAAACATCACGACAAGGTTTCATAGAAATATTTTTTTTTCACTTTAAATTTCTCCCATTTATAACTGTATTTTTCAGTTTGGCACAGAGTCTGCTGCCCACAGGGAGTAAGAGGCCTGCTGTTTGTAAATACAATACTTTGAAATGAGAAAAAATTAAAATGAAGACTTACCTTAATCATTAAGGGAACTTTTAATTTTAATTTTCTCCTATTTAGAAACATTCAGAAACATCATTTTGTTCTCACCATTCAATATTGAGTTGCAAAGGACTTTTATTTGAGAGTTAATTTACTTAGTGTGTCAGTTCTTCACCTTCTTCACATCTGTGCCCCAGCCTGGGTTATAAACCTGTCTGAGCACTGCTCATGATCAGGCTGTGTTATTTACAGCATGGTGATAATATAAAAAGAACACAGCCTTCCCTGAGCTTATTTAACAAGCATTTGCAATGCAATAGGTCTCACATTCACGCAAGTTTGAGTTATTGGCATTGTAAATGACAATGCCTTTTCTTTATGTTTTGGGTTTTAAAACATAAATAAAAGTCATTATTATTTACAATACTAATAGCTTAAACTCTCGCAAATTAAAGATCTATTACATTGTAATAAAGGGACTTCTTGACCGCTTGTTAGTAAATATCAGAGGAAGAGACCGGGCTGTGACGTCTTCAACGTAGTGATAAATAGTGCAGTGAAGAAGATGTGTAAGTGAGAGTTACATATGGTTCGAGATATAAACGCTAACAAAGCACTCCAACATGTTTCGCTCTGTGAGTACACTGTTGCAGCTCAGGAGGAAGAGCTGGAGGGAATGGGGGTATTTCCAGCCCTCTCCGTGATTTGAGTGTGCAGTGTGGCATTGCGTAATGTCATTGCTATCTTTGGCCTAATAAAAACACTCCAGATGTAGTGGGGCCCTAGTTTCACTTCCTAGTGCAGGGTGGTCTGTGCTGTATGGCAGGCATGGAGGGAGGGAGAGATAGTCTTGGCTGCAGCTCTGGCCTCGTACAGTGCCCCTGCTCATACAGTGTCCCTGCTATTACTAGTGAGTGAATGAGTGGCAAAGTGGTATGGGTGGTGGTAGCGGCATTGGTGGTAGTGGTATTGGTATTGGTGGAGGTGGTGGTATTGGTGGTGGTGGTATTGGTGGTGGTGGTGGTGGTATTGGTAGTTGTAGTGGTATTGGTGGTGGTGGTGTTAGTGGTGGTGGTGGTATTGGTGGTGATGGTGGTATTGGTATTGGTGGTGGTATTGGTATTGGCAATGGCATTGGTATTGGTGATGATGGTATTGGATTGGTAGTGGTATTGGTGGTGGTGGTGGTGGTATTGGTGGTGTTGGAATTGGGTGGTGGTATTGGTGGTGGTATTGATGGTGTTGGTGGTATTGGTGGTTGTGGTATTGGTGGTTGTGTTGGTGTTAGTGGTATTAGTGCTGGTGGTGGTTATGGTATTGGTGGTGGCAGAGGTCTTGGTATTGATGGTGGTGTTGGTATTGGTGGTGGTGGTATTGGTGGTGGTGGTAGTAATGGTATTGGTGCTGGTGGTGGTATTGGTGCTGGTGGTATTGGTGGTGGTGGTATTGCTGGTGGTAGTGGTGGTGGTATTGGTTGTGGTGGTGGTATTGGTGATGATGATATTGGTGCTGGTGGTGGTATTGATGGTATTTGTGGTGGTATTGGTGGGGGTGGTGGTGGTGGTATCAGTGGTGGTATTTGTGGTGGTATTGGTTTTGGTGGTGGTGGAATTGGTGTTGGTGGTATTGATGGTGGTGGTATTGGTGGTGGTATTGGCATTGGCAGTGGAATTGGTATTGGTGGTGGTGGTAGTATTGGTGGTATTGGTGGTGTAGGTATTGTTGGTGGTATTGATGGTGGTGGTATTCCTGGTATGGTATTGAGTGTGGTATTGGTGGTTGTGTTGGTGGTGGTGGTATTGGTGTTGGTATTGGTGGCGGTATTGGTGGTAGTAGACGTTTTGGTATTGGTGGAGGTGGTGGTATTGGTGGTGGCGGTATTGGTGGTGGTGGTATTGGTGGTAGTATTAGTGGTGGTGGTACTGGTATTGGTGGTGATACTGGTATTTGTGGTGGTATTGGTGGTGTGGTATTGGTGGTGGTAGTGGTATTGGTGCTGGTGGTATTGGTGGTGGTGATATTTGTGGTGGTGGTGGTATTGGTGGTGGTGGAGGTATTGGTGGTGGTGGTATTGGTGGTGAGGGTGTTATTGGCGGTGTTGGTGGTATTGGTAGTGGTATTGGTGGTGGTATTGGTATTGGTGATGATGGTATTGGATTGGTAGTGGTATTGGTGGTGGTATTGGTGGTGTTGGAATTGGGTGGTGGTATTGGTGGTGTTGGTGGTATTGGTGGTGGTGTTGGTGTTAGTGGTATTAGTGCTGGTGGTGGTTATGGTATTGGTGGCGGTAGAGGTCTTGGTATTGATGGTGGTGGTAGTAATGGTATTGGTGCTGGTGGTGGTATTGGTGCTGGTGGTGTTGGTGGTGGTATTGCTGGTGGTAGTGGTGGTATTGGTTGTGGTGGTGGGATTGGTGGTGGTGATATTGGTGCTGGGGGTGGTATTTATGGTATTTGTTGTGGTATTGGTGGGGGTGGTGATGGTGGTGGTATTAGTGGTGGTATCGGTGGTGGTATTTGTGGTGGTTTTGGTTTTGGTGGTGGTGGTGTTATTGGTATTGGTGGTGGTGGTATTGATGGTGGTGGTATTGGTGGTGGTATTGGCATTGGCATTGGTGGTGGTGGTATTGGTGGTGTAGGTCTTAGTGGTGGTATTGGTGGAGGTATTCATGGTAGTGGTAGTGAGTGTGGTATTGGGGGTGTTGGTGGTATTGGTGGTGGTGGTATTGGTGGCGGTATTGGTGGTAGTGAAAGTTTTGGTATTGATGGTGGTGGTGGTATTGGTGGTGGTGGTTGTATTTGTGGCGGTGATAGTGGTGGTGATGGTGGTATTGATGGTAGTGGTATTGGTGGTGGTTTTGGTGGTGTTCATGGTGTTGATGGTATTGGTGGTGGTATTGGCGGTGGTGGTGGTATTGGTGGTGGTATTGGTGGTGATGTTGGTATTGGTGGGGTATTGGTGGTGGTTGTATTGGTGGAGGTGGTGGTATTGATGGTGGTGGTATTGGTGGTGGTGGTGGGGATAAAACAGGCTTTTGAAAACAACCCGTCAGGTGGCTTTAGTACAGATGACTTGTAACACAGATGTGCTCTTGTCAGCTTTAGCCCATTAGCACAGGATTATGTGCTACCTAGAATTAAATGTACTTAATTTGCTAATCATTTCTAAATCCATTTTACTTGGGGGGTTTTAAACAGACACAAGATAATTCTGGGTTCAAGTGATTGAAAGCAGGCGCCCATGTTATGTGGGTGACCGTGCTGCTTAAAAAAACACAAGCACTTTCAGCTGAAACAGCGCATGCCTGGCCTGCAGTAAGAGAAACTCAATAAAGGAAATAGTGCTTACAGACTAAATAACAGCAACCGTGTAACAACCAAAATAAATGGGCCATGGATGATGTACAAATGAAGTCAAGGCCATACTAAGGAGGGACTAACAAGTCTATTAACGAACCTGAAGGCAGAAATTACGAAAGACAATGACACAAGTCAATGAAAAATATATAAATACTCTACTACAGCAGAGCATGCGCGCTGCCGCTATGCTAGACCTAAAAATGAACTCAAGGCTGGGAGCTACTCTGAAGATGACTAAGAACTACTGGTCAATCAACAAAAGAAGGTTTTGGGTCCTGTCACTGACCAGCCTGGACCTCAACAATCGCTAAACCAAACAAAGTGACTAATCAGGTTTGTTTTATAATTATTTAAGACACACCCAGCCAATCTGTGCTGCGTGAACCACAAATTTGTTTTAAAGAACATTTATTTTCATTTTTAATTTCATTTCATTGATTTATACGTATGTCTTCAAAGGCATATTTGTCAAAACAGTCGAATCAACAACAGATAATTATGTGCGCAATATGTACAAGTGTAGGAAATGTTCACAATAGATACTCAAAGTTCAAGACACCAACAAGCAAATTACTACATACAATACAAATTGAAACATAAAAAGCATTTCACAAAAAGAAACAGTCCTTTAAATTATATACCAATGGACAGGCGGAAACGGGAATACAATGAAACTGCCTGCCTGTCTAAAAAGACCTGTGATTAGGTGTTTTAAGGATTGAACAGCTAGGGCCAAAGACAGTGGTATTAATTATTCCCTGGCTGCACCCTTCTTCCTTGTCACAGGCTGGGAGTCAACGCGTTTCGAACCATTGATGATTGCAAGGTTCTCCTCAGGACGTGGACTGGGTGAATCCTTTTCTGCAAGAAGCACGCAGGAGCTACACGAATGGGGTGTGGTTTCACACAGTGTGAATTTTCTGCACTTGGACTTGAAGGCAGAGAGAAGACACATGGGTCAAGACGCCCGGTAATTAATCCGGAGGTAACGGGAGGAACTGCTCTCCTTTGCGGCACCTGGATTCAACAGCAGGCAGAAGAAACGTTGATGGAGACGCCCGGGAGCCAGTCCGAAGGTCACGGGGGGCACTGATCTCCCTCGCTACAACGTCAAACGGAAACTGCATTCAATCCATTCCGCGGCTGCCGGCATCCGACGACATTGCCTACACTTGTACATATTGCGCACATAATTATCTGTTGTTGATTCGACTGTTTTGACAAATATGCCTTTGAAGACATACGTATAAATCAATGAAATGAAATTAAAAATGAAAATAAATTTTCTTTAAAACAAATTTGTGGTTCACGCAGCACAGATTGGCTGGGTGTGTCTTAAATAATTATAAAACAAACCTGATTAGCCACTTTGTTCGGTTTAAGAACTACTGGTAGCATGCAACCGACTGGTTGGAGACAGCTTTTTTTTGTGGGAGTGTGGATTAACTGGGTGAACCTAAGGAACAATAGTATTTCATCAATTCCAGACCTTTAACTCCAGCTTGAGTATCTTCAGCCAACTAATTTTAAAACTAGATACAATAAATTGACAATGACTTATTTGGCAGTATTTTTAGGAGAAATATATCATATAATTGGTTGAACCAGAAAGGTTCTCGAGATCTTATTTAGCTCAAGTCTAACAAGTAATAGTTAAGTACTTTACTCAGTTCCAATTCGAGCCCGAAGACCTGAGTTTTTAGCTCATGTCTGCCAGCATGCCATCACTTTGTTGGGGGGTAAACTCTATTGCTATTATTCGTTTACAATTGTTTGGGAAACTCAGCTAGTAAACCAGGGGACAATATATGAGCTGGACATATGTTATTTAAGAGTAGTACCTCTTGATCATTATGTTCTAGCAAGTCAAAAAATTCCATTTTGTTCTTTAAGAAAGACTCAATTAGGATAGCGGGTGGCGGAGCGCCGGCCGCTGTCACAGAGGTCTGGAGTCTGGCCGACAAGCAGGCGGTGGTATGACCACCCATTTACGATGCGAACGCTGGACTGGCAGTTGCAAAGTATTTTTTTACACAGTGGCTTTTGCTGCAGGCTCGGAAAAGGGCCGCAGCACAAACTGGCGTGTAAATAAGCACTTCCTGCTCACAAAAACATGATTCAATACAAAGTCAAGACTGCCCTTTAGTAGTCAAATGTTTGAGTAAAAACACATAAACTAAGATACATTTTAAGAGTTTAGCTTAAAACAAGATTGCTGACCTCTAAAAATAGGCAATAGTGCCTGCAAGGGATTTTCTTTAAATGCACTTAGTCAGACATTTTGTGTACAATATACTAATCGCTATCCCCACTCAGTAGCTTTCAACCGATTGTTCAAGAACTGAGTTTACTTATTTGTATCAGAATGAATCTCTTACAAATACTTTTCAAACAGGTTTAAATTTTTCAAAATGCAAACTTCATAACAAAGAAATATTTATTGAAGGGTACAAAGATTAAAACACCACACATTGACTGAGGTTTACAAATGATTTTCTAACACCTCATAATCACTGATGTGAACATCTGTTCCAAACAAAACATGTAGGAGGAAAATGAAACTGATCAACGTAGAGAACAATTCCTTCTAAATGGTGAAACACAGAGGAAATAGATGTGGTTGTCGACGTTTTGGTCAGTTTGGTGCAAGCAGCTGTTAGACCATCTTCAGGACGATGAGTTTAAGTGTTGAATGACCCTTTGGAAAATTCTATATAATCTATGTTTAGTGGGTAATTGCTACTGGTAACTGAATTTGTATGAGATTTCAGCTTTATCCATCTCCAACATCAGAAAAGAGGCTTTTAAAAAGCTGTGCAGGGGGAGCGTAGCCAAGCGCGGATTGAAGATGGCTGCGTAGTGTATTAGCTCCACCGATTGTCCCTGCACCCCGTCTATCCTGAAGACACCTCCGTGTCAACCGACGACAGCTCCCCAGGTCAGAGAGTGTTGGTTCCCAACCCGCATACCCCAGTTCGCCGAGCAGTTCAGATGGGGGAGATATCATCCCCGGAGAGTTGAGGCCTGCTGAAAGCCCAAGGGCCAGGATCCACAGTGGCAAGAGGCGCCGGAAGAGAACTCCGACCTACCCGACTGCATCGAGCGGTGGCGCCGTGCTCTTGAGGTGCTGCTGTGATATTTTTGAGTGGAGCTGTGGGGGGGGCGTCCAAGACCCACGGCGCAGGCGGTGATTACTACCTGAGCCCCCATTTCCGGTGAGGCGAGTGTGGGCAATCGGTAGAGACGATGCGGAGCACGCCCTCCGGGAGTTGGTTAATGGCGGCGGCGCGCTCCTAACAGCAAGAGCCTTCCTGCTGCCTGCCCCTTCGGGCCGAAGTGTGCTGCACACCCGGATCGCTCGTAGGAACCGACTTTCCGGAGAGGCTACTCAGGGAAACCCAGGGGAAGAGGAACAGAAGCTATTGCTCAGGGATGTCATGGAGGCTATCACTGGAGTCAAAACTTCACTGGAGCACAAAATGGACACCATGGCGATTGACATCAATCTTATTGGGGCTGACCTTGGGAAGCTCAACGAAAAAGTAAAGCAGGTGGAAATAACGACTGCCAGTCTCTTTGGCGCTGTCACGCAACTGCAAAGGGAGGTACACGAACTCCAGGACTCTCGCAAGTCCATAGATATCAAGCTGGATGACTATGAAGGCCGGCTCCGGCTTAATAATCTCTGCATCCTAGGAGCTCTGGAGAAATCGGGGGGGCGATTCCCGGAACTGTTAGTTGAAGACCTTATTCTTAAACACCTGCAGCCCAAAGGCCTCAGGAAATATTTTGTCATCGAACGTGCTCACAGGGTCCCCGTCGGCTGTCCCAAACCGAGAGCTCCCCCGCGGCCTGTGCTGGTTCGGGTCTTGAATTATCGGGACAGAGATGTTATTCTCCAGAACTCCAGAGCTATGAAAATGCTGACATTTCCTTCTTTCCGGACCTCATACAGAGAGTACAGAAGCAAAGAAGGTCCTTCCTTTCTGTGAAACGTGACCTGCGTGAGAGGGGCCTGAAATACTCAATGCTGTTCCCGGCACGCCTTCGGGTTGAAGTGGAGGGAAAAGCGTAGTTCTTTGACCAGCCTGAAGCAGTGGCACAGTGGATCGAATATCGCTGAGCAAAGAGCCAGACGGACCGCGGCGCCGGGAAACATGCGGACATCCGACCTGCTTGAAAAAGAACTCTGAGGATGGCGTCCTTGAACTGAGTAATAGGGAATTTGATGTGCCGTGGGCTGGTGTGGGTGGGGTATCTGAGTTTCATTGTGGGGGCTGATGATTTTATATATGCCTTAAGTCATTTATCTACTAGGGGTGTTGCACCTGACATGGATAGGGGCGAGGACACAGAGCACATTATTCCCCCTTCCTTTCTTCCTTTGACTTTTTTTCTAAGGCGACAGGCACTCTGCAAGTTTCCGATGGGCAGTTCTAAGCCCAGAGTGTGGGGCAACGAGGTGGGAAGTTGTTGGGTTGGGGTATTTTGTTTATCTGTTAATTGCTACATTTGTTTCATTGGTGCAATGTATGGGTACACCCACAGAAGAGCTGCTGGAGGAATACAAGCGGGGATTTCTGGACCTACAATTTGCAGAACAGGCGTGATGGGGGATAAAAACGTGAACATTTTTAACTGGAATGTTAACGGGTTGGGGGACAAAATCAAACAAAGTGTGGTTCTCCAATACATTAAGAGACACTCACCTGACCTGACCAAAGTCCTGCTCCAGGAGACACACTTGGTTGGGAATTTATGTAAAAATTCATTGCGCATTCTGGTTTCACCTCGTGTTCCAGGGGTGTGGGTTTTATGACGAGGAACACCTTCCCACTGGCAGTTAGCTCCACATGGGTGGATGATAGATGCAGATATGTTGGTGTATCCAGGATGTGGGATGGCCGGCTCATTACCTTTATGTCTGTCTATGTTGGTGTGGCAGTGAGTAGTCATGGTGCATCGCGTGGGGTTCTGCGCAATGCATGTGCATGTTATTCTCCTTTGATTGTATTGTTCGCGTGCTGCGCACGCATGTGTTATCTCTTGAATGTGTTGTTCTCGTGCAGCGTGTCTGCTCAGCTGTGGGCTGTCAACGTTACTTGAGTCACCGTTGAGCTGCCTGCTGAGTGGACGCATTGCGCACTGGGTGGAGCTGAATTTCCAAATAAACTCACCTTAATGAATATATTTCTTTGTTGTGGATTCTCCTTCTTACAACAGTTCCCCAGGCTTACAGGGCACAACATTCGCTGACCTAGTTGTGACCCTACTCACCATTCCGATGGGATCTTGGTCCGAGGGGGGGACTTTATTGCAGTGGTCTCAGGTACATTGGATAGATATCCCCCTTGGGAAATGAGACCGTCTGCCCGTTGGTTGCCAGACTTCCTTGAGGGGATGGGACTGGTTGATGGCTGGAGAGTATATAATCCAGACCAAGTACAGCACACCTTTCACTCTGGGGAGCACTACAGTCTCTCCCGTTTATACTATTGTCTCATACCAGCTGCAAAAGCCACATATATAAACGAAATCAAACACATAGCCAGAGGTATCTCTGATCACTCGCCTCTCTGGGTTCACTTGCTCGTAAGTGTGGGTGGAGTGTGAAGATTGGCCCCATTAACCCTTGGTACCTTCGTAACCCCAAGATCTGTAAAGATCTTATTAAGGCTATCAACAAATATTTTTCTGACAATGTGGGGTTAGTGTCCTCATCCCGGATCTTGTGGGAAGCATTTAAAACTGTAATTTGGGGACAAGGTCTGTCATTGATATCTGGTTCATAGAGAGACAAACAAAAAGAGGTCCTCGAGCTTGAGGCAGACATATATAGACTGGAGGGGGAACTGGAGTCTGGGGTGACACCAGAGAAGCTCCAACTGCTGAGTCTGAAGCAGCATGACTATAAAGCACTGGTCTCAGACAGGGCCAAGGCCATGAGTAGAGAGCACCAGGGTAGGATTTATGATTTGGGAGACGAGGCCGGGAAGCTCATAGCGTGGCTGGACAAAAGGGAATGGGCAAGTCGGCTAGTCGCGGAGCTCAAAGTACAGGGAGGTGTCTTAATCACGGAACCGCAGGAAATAGTGGACAGGTTCGCTGAAAATTTCTACTCAGTCTATACGGCGTTATCCTCCCACACAGAAGCGGACTCTCAGGAGCTACTGTGCGATATTAAGCTTCCCTGACTCTCCCTTGAAGACCGGAAATATATGGATAGCCCTCTTACAACTGATGAGATTGCACAAGCGATCCGCTCCTTAAAGTCTGGGAAAGCTTTGGGCCCAAATGGACTCCCCATTGAGCTCTACTAGCTGAGGCCAGATAAGCTAGCTCCCTATTTGAAATCTATGTTTGAAGAATCTAGGGAAGTGGTAATGCTGCCCGGGAACAAAGAATAGCTACTTTTGTCACCATCCACAAGGAGGGGAAGGCCAAAACAGACTGTGCCTCATAACGACCCATCTCTCTTTTGAAAGCAGAACCCAAGATTTTGGCCAAGATTTTAGATAATCGCTTGGTGAAAGTAATCAGCGGCTTAGTGCACCCAGATCAATCCGGCTTTATGCCCCATAGAAATACAGCCCTACAGCAGAGTTCACGGGGTTATAGACAGAGTTCACACCCTTCGAGAGCCCGCTGTGATTGTGTCGTTGGACGCGACCATGGCCTTCGATACCATTGAATGGCCCTACATATGGGAAGTTTTGGTGAAATTGGGATTCGGACCGGAGTACATTCAGTGGGTTTGTCTTTTATATTCAGAACCACTGGGTCCAGTGGTGGTAAACAACAAAGTATCAGCCTCATTTCTACTCAGTCGAGGAACTCATCAGGGTTGCCCACTGTCTCCCCTTCTCCTTTCACTGGCTTTGGAACCCCTTGCCGCTTGGATACGTTGGGATCCAATGATAAGGGGTCTGCGGTCGCCCCCCGGATGGGAGGATCGCATTTCGTTGTATGCAGATGATATATTACTATATTTGGCCTCCCCTAATAAATCTCTTACAGTGGTGCTGGACATTCTTAGTCTTCAGTAGTTTCTCTGGACTTTCCATCAATTGGGGAAAATCCTTATTATTGGGACCCTCCCATCCCACCCCGGAACTTCCCAATACAAATCAATTCGGTTGGATTTAAATATTTGAGGATTTTTTCATCACTGCACCCCTCGGTCCGCTATGCCCAAAATCTCCTTCCCCATCTTCGTAGACTTAAAAGTGACATCGCCAGCTGGAAGACTCTCCCTATTTCACTCTTGGGCAGAGCTACTCTATTTAAAATGATGGCTTTACCAAGATTCCTATATGCCCTGCAAAACACCTTGGATTTAGTTCCAGCACGTTATTTTAAGGAGGTTGAGGCCCTGCAGAGAGACCCATTATGGGACGGCAAACCTCAAATCGCCTTGAACAAACTAACGCTACACTGGTACGATGGAGGCAACAGCCTCCCCGATATCAAGAAATACTATTGGGCTTCCCAACTGGCAGCCATTAATCATGGCACGTATGGTCCTGCGGACGACCCGGGTATCGCCATGGACAGATGGCTCCTTCTGGGTGGCACGTATGGTAGGGCGTTGTACTCCTGACCTAAACGATTCAAACTAACAGGCCCCTCGAAGCACTCAGTTCAAATTTGGCATGACACCACTAATTTCCTTGGCTGGAGACACAGGCTAACATTGGCCACCCCTCTTTGGGATTCAGAGAAATAGGGCGACCTGTGGAAAACAAGGGGCTTCGATAAGTGGGACCTTATTGGGATCTCAGCTATTAAATATATTTGGGGAAAAGGAGAGATCAAGTCATTCAGCACACTTCAGAGTAAATATAAATTTGCAGACATAGAATTATTTCGCTATATACAGGTCCTACACTCACTCCAGTCTTTATTGCCTAGAGGAGCCGATCCCCCGGAGGCTTCTCCTCTGGACGAAAGAATCTTAGATGCTCAACTCCCTGACAAAACTATATCATTAATAAACAAAAAGTTAATTAATCACATGACAAACCCCCTCCTGATACTGCGAGATAAGTGGGTACATGCTGGGATAGAGCTAGATGATGAGGATTGGCAGGCAGCAGTGTCCTCACCTAAGGTGGTGGCTATCCCGGCACTCTTGCGACTGGTTCAGATTAAGATCCTTCATGGATATACATAACGGGACCTAGGTTAGTGCACATGGGGTGGTCGGATACACGAGAATGCAAAAGGTGATGCGGCCTTACTGGAACGTTTATGCACATTATCTGGGAATGCACACATATCCACTCTTATTGCCGCCAAGTACACAACACGATCAACGAGGTACTACATGTCTCCCTCCGTCCTGAGGCGAGACGATACCTCCTAAATATCTGGGAGCCCACGGACTTAAACAGTTCTCAGAAGCAATGGGCCTCTCTGGGGTTCCTGTTGGCAAAAAGAAACATTGCTCAACTCTGGGGGGGAGCACATCCACCTACTTTAGAAGCCTGGGAAAGAAACCTTGATTGGTGCATGTTCAGAAAAAAGACGTGTTATTTGGCAAGTAGGTGTCCTAAGAAATGGTCCCGTATCTGGAACCCATGAAATATTTATAGAGGAGAGATCTGTACCCCACCTCGAAATGTAGAGCATAATGACTCTATTTATCCATGATGTTCCTCTCATAAGTACTGTCTGTATATCCTTCCATTCATGCGTTTTGTGAAATGTCAACCACCTGGTCCTCTGTAATGTACCATTCACAGATGTTTGTTTAATGAAAAGATCTGTTAAAAAAAGTAAAAGCTGTCTAATTTTGTGGGTCCGTACGAATTATGTGACCAGTAAGAAGTAATCCAGGCATATTTACTTCCTTCTGTGCTCACAACCGTCTATCAATTCAAGGTGCACTGCTCCTCCGACGTGCCGCTGTCCCCGAAGTCTCTGACTGCAGGTCCCTTTTGCTTTTTCAGATTTACTCTCATGCTTCCTGACTATCTGTTACCATACCTGCAGAAATGGAATTCGATCTCTTTAACCTGTAGGACTGTACTGTGGTTGAGCTCAAGGAGTTCTGTAAGGAATGAGAACTTCCTTCCAAGAAGGGCACCAAAAAGTTGGGGCTTCCAAAAGCACTGAGGTGGAGCCTCATCAGTTGCTGACAGCAACAGATAACCAGGATTTGGAAGATGATATGGAGGGGCAAGAAGAGGACCTGGGCACAGGTCCTGAGATGCAACACTCAGGGCCGTTCTCGTCTCCTGAACTGGAGGTCAGACCCAGATTGGAAAGCAGTGTGTCCTCCCATAGCCTGTCCCCAGAGAAGCTTGCAGATAGGGTGGCTGACAGGGACTTTAGACTGCAGATGGCCAAACATAAATGGAGGCAGAGCAAAAGATACTGGCCTTGGAGGAAAAGAAAGCTGAGGCGGAGAAAGCCTTGTAAGAAAATTAATGACTTCTGGCTCACGAAGAAAGCTAGAATTTAAAACAAGGCAAACAAATTCTAGTAGCCATGGTGGCAGCATACCCACTGTGTCCGAGGGTGACAGAAAGGTCCACATACCTAATGATCTGGTGCCCTACTATGTGTAGGGGATGATATTGACAAGTGCTTTTTTGGTTTTGAGGCCGGCCTCAAGATGCACAGGGTTGATTACATCAGCAAGGCACTGAATGGTTGGATGTGGGACAGCAAAGTTGATGATTTTACTGAGTTGTTTAATCTGATACTGAGAAAGCACATGTTTGATATCTGTTTTAAAGTGCTGTGCCAGCACCTTTTTGATAGTAGGCTCACTGACCCTAGGGAGCTGGCAAAGGAGGCAGATCTGGGTCATCACCAGAGTGTCCAAAAAAGGTATTATAGGGGTGATCATCAGAAGGGTGGTCAGGTGTCTCACCAGAAGAAAGAGGGTGGTGAAAGAAGTTTTTTACCCTCTCCCCCATAAAAATGTGTTGGTAGGGTGCTACTGTAACCAGTCCCAACCTGATGAGAAGAAGAAGGGATTATTTGATTACAAGACAGTGTACTGAGTCTTACAAATATGGGCATTCTAATGGACACACAAAATGTCCCAAGAGGGCACAGCTCCTCCACCAGTGGGCAGTGAGTAGATGCCTAGGTTGGTCAATATAGTGCTTGGGGAGGAGTGGTCCCAGTTAACATGAGGGCATTGACTACAGCCCCCAGGCTCCATCGCATGCCGCATTACTCTTCCTGCCCCGGGATGTGCTTAAAGGCAGTAGCTAGGTCCCACTGTGAGGGGCTCTCATGAGCTGAGCAGGGGTGTTGACTAAAGCCCCCAGGCTCCACCGCATGCCGTATCACTCTTCCCGTCCCCGGATGCGCTTAAAGGCGGCAGTGAGGTCCTGCTGTAGGGCCGCTCACGAGCTGAGTCGGGGTGTTGACTACAGCCCCCAGGCACCACCGCATGCTGCATCACTCTTCACATACCTGTAGGCACTTAATGGCAGCAGCGAGGTCCCACTGTGGTGGACTCTTGCTAGCTGAGCCATGGCATTGACTACAGCCCCCTGGCCCCACCGCACACTGCATCTTTCTTCCCGCGCCAGGAGGTGCTTAAAGGCAGTAGCTATGTCTCACGAGTTGAGCCTGGGCGTTGACTACAACCCCCAGGCTCCACCGCACACCGCATCACTCTACCCACACCCGAATGCGCTTCAAGGAAGCATCGAGGTCCCGCTGCATGGGACGCATGCCGGCTGCGCCTGGGTGATGCCCGGGCCAAGGGCCGGCCCATCCACGCCTAGAAGAGCCCGGAGGAGACTGCGCTGGGTCCCCCTAACCTCTATGCTCTCTAGTTCCTGGCCCACCATGGGTAAGAAAAAGCTGCCTGCAACAGAGGAGGTAACTGAAACCTCTGTGGATACTTTTTTGGCCAAGGCAACATCAGCTTAAGAAAAGGAAATCGTTCTCAAAGAAAGGAGTCTTCTGATGGGATAAGGGGCAGGGCATTCACTTAATTTAGCTGTTCCCCCAACTCAGGGGGGTCCAATAACACAAGATGGGTATGCTCTTCCTGAATTGCCAGTGGTCTCTGTGCCACTCCCGGAATATTCACAGGCTACCTCTATATTTAGTGGGAAAGCAACAGATCCTACTTCCTCAAAAGTGAAACGGAAAAGAGGCCATGTGATACTGACTTCCAAGTGCCCTGCCAAGAAGATTAGAAAGGTCACCAAGCCAGCGAGATCCACATTTAGTAATGGCTGGTTACATCCTGAGACTACATTTACCCCATATTGGTGTCACCTTCTTGATAACTTTAAACAACTTTAAACAACTTTTGCTACTGATCTATGCCATTTTAGATTCTATAGTTTTCCATAATCCTTTTTATTAGGGAGATGTATAGAGAAGCAGGGGCCGTAGTAAGGTTTGGTAAACAGGGGGAATGTACAGAAATGTTTAAGATTTAAAAGGGGGTCTGACAGGGGTGTGTTCTTGCACCCTTTATTTTTTCCTTGTACACCAATAAATGTAATAAAGCTTTGACTGCACAGTGCAGGGGGATATTCCATCTGCAGGTTGCCTATCGCTGCCTGCTCTTTTCTATGCAGATGATGCTGTTTGGATTGGCCAGGACACCCCTGGCCCTACAGTATTTGATTGGCTCTAATTCAAATTATATGGCTAGATTGGGTTTGCTTGTTAACAAATCGAAAACATTTGTTATGATAGCGGGGTTGGGAAGGAAAAAGTCTATTTTATTCCAAATAGATGGGGGATCCTTGGAACGGGTAGAGTCATTTATGTATATAGGTCTCGTCTTCGATTCCAAACTTAACTGGTCTGCTATGGTAGAAAATAGAACTAATTTGTTGCAAAGAGGCATAGATGCTCTGTGGAACTATGCCACTAAACTGGGCAAAAAAATCTTTTAGAGAAATGATGAAGGTTTATCCTGCAAAATCTGTAGCCATAGCCACCTATGGCCCAAAAATTTGGGGTACAGCTCAAGTAGGTCCCCTGCAAAAAGCAGAGGATAAGTTAGATAGAAAGCTGCTTTCAGTTACTTGGTCAAATCTGATTGCCACAAAGAAAGTGGCCTCCCTTTCATTACCAACATAATCAAACTGGCCCGCTCCTTCTATGCTTGGGTATCTGGAAAAGGGTTTCGGTTATGTTATATCCAGTAGTAATAAAAGATATCATCAATCTTGGCCGAGCCAACTGTATCCCTTTGTGGCATATGTCAAGAAATCTCTTACAGATCTGGGCCTATCTTTCTTGTACACATCACACTCTAAATGCTTGTTGTAGGAGAGTAGGGTCTGCAATCCTATGATCACCCAGATTTTTTTTGCTTTTGTTTCACTGGTTTACGACTTTCTCTGGCTGTGGGCCTGCCAATCAGACCCACAGCCTGGCTGTTCTCTTTCTAAATTACCTCATGTACCCTAGGTGCATCTGCCAATTGGTACTGGGCCACCTTATCAGACCCTGTAACTCAGGGCATAGGTGTACCCAGGGCTGCCAGGGGCTGCAGCACGTATTGTGCCACCCCTGGCTGGCCTCCTAAATTTGACACAACTGGCTGCATGACAGCTGGGGCAAAGTCGTGTAATCACCCTTTGCTGTAGGTGTAGTATACCTATACCTAACCCTAAAATGGACACACAGATTCCTATCAGTCACTCCTATGGCAGGCCTTGACAATCCTGAAGGCAGAGTGCTTGGAATCGTGTGAGATGGTGCTCTGGCATGAGCTGAGCCTGTCTGCAGCTTGCGGAATCAAGTCCTAATAGCTGTTCCATGATATCGCATACCATATACTCTTAAGTGCATTATAATCCTCGCGGTTAAATGCTATCTTTGGTATTGCTTTATCAAGACATGTCGAGTAAGGTGTCATACGAATTGGAATACTAACCCCTCGCCAATTCTGGCGACGGGGTTAGCATTCCACCCTTCTAGAGGGACACGACATGTATGTAACTGTGAACCCCGGTTAAAGTTAACTGAAGCCTCAGCTCCACAAAATGGATGCTGCCACCACAGACACGAGTCTGACCCCCTGCAGCTGGGAGTCCTTCCAGCAAGGGGAGCCTGGACAAAGGGTTTCCTGTCAGGGGCGGTGCTAGCACCGTCCCAGACATGGTTTTGTGTATCCTGGGTAGGCAGGGCTTTACAGGAAGGTGACTGCTGAGTGGCACCCCGGTGCTCACTACGCATAGGCCGGTCTGAACCAGTTCCAGGGGCACACCAGCCCCTGGCCTGGGGAAGTCCGACATGGCTGAGGGGTGTAACCACCCCCCACCTAGTCCCACCCATAGGCAGGACCTAGTCACCGGGTCAGCCCCCTTTTTTAGTATAAAGATGGGAGCGGGCCCCCTGTTAAAATTAGATCATCTTTGGAATCAAGATACCACTTTCTTCGAAAGGACTTCACGATTTCTTCTTCAAGATTCTCCCTTGTGGCTAAGGAGTAGTCACCCTGCATCCGCAGGCACCATCCTAAAGAACACTGCGGTCTGCTGCAAGTCCTTCATCACGAATCCGACGACCCAGCTCGACGAGACCCGGCTTCCCTGGCACCTCTGACCTCTACTCACCTCTACAGCCCAGCTGAGAACCGTGAGTGCGACGAGACCTCAAGGGACCGACGATCGCCAAGACTGCACGACATCTTTACTGCAAGCCCACCGTGTCCTCCACTGGTGAGTGCTTTGGGGTCCGAGAAGCCCCGACCCTGCGCAGCTCCAGCACCCAAGATCAGCCCCCCTGCATCTCCACGATCTGCGTGGGGCCCTTCTGCTGTTTGCTGTGCACCGCGTTGTTTGGCTACTAGCCGGCTGGCTTGTGGCCCTCTGAACGACGCCCAACGACTTCACGACTGCTGGTCTGGTTGCTCCAGGCTGGCCTTTGCTTCCTTCTTCAAGAGAGGCACCCCGGACCCTCCTGGTCCACTCCAGACGCCATTTTAGGTCCACCGCGTGGGCTTGAATTTGCCAAGGCTTTGTTGCCCAATCCTGGGTCCAGCGACGCCGACAGCTTCTATCTTCGTGGGACAGCTCGATCCTCCATCCTGGTCGCCGACAACGCCTCCTGGTCCGTGAGATCTTCGAGTCAAGCGTCACCCACTCACCTAGTCGAGGTGGCTACCATCCGGTGCCCTCCTGGTGCCCACTGACTACTGGCTAGTAGTCTCGAACTTGGTCCCCTCTGCTTTCAGGTGTCATCTATCTTCAAGATCCAGGCTTGGATCCGACTGAACTTTCTTCACTGGTCACCGGCCAGCATCTTTTCTTCCGGCTCCTGGTCCGTCTACGAGGATTCCCGACGTCTTTTCAGACCTATGCAGCTGCAGCCCCTGGGCTAGGTAACTTCGGCATTTCGGTGCCCCAGCATAGCCTCACTATCCAAGGGTCAGAATCTACTTTCGTTTTCTCCCTACCAGGTCGGGTTCGCCCGAGAACACTAACTTTCTAATTCCTAGCTACCATAGACTTTTGTCCCGCATCTCGCGTGAGAGTGCACACACTGCACCCGAGTCCCCTAGGCCTCCTAGACATAATCTAACGATTCCCTAGTCAAGTCCTAGCGATTCCAAAAGCTATTAGTACTGTACTTACCTGCTAGGAATTTCGCATTCCACTTTCAGAGTATATGGTTTTCCGTGCCCCTCGGGCATTTGTATATACTGTGCTAACTTAAGTATTTTTGTAAGAGTTTTGGTTTGTGCTTAGTACCCTGTCCTCATAAAGAGTACAGGGCTGTTGTGATCTTTAAATAAATAACTGTTTATTTTCATAACACTTGTGTGGTGTCCTTTCACTTGGTATTCAAGGGGTATATGTGTGGTAAACAGCTGGCTTAACGCGCCCTCTCGAGTCTTTAGCCTTAGACTGCTCGTATCCACGCTACTAGGATAGCTGGTCTATAAGGTTGACTTACAACCAATCATCAATAAGGGTTGCTGGACTGATACATAGTGTTCACTAGAATAGTGAGCACTGCATATCAGGCCACCTTCTCACATTGGTGAGCAGCGGTTGGGATTTGAGCTTGCTGTTGTTTTACCACACGTATCCTAAGAATATCTTGTTGAAAGATCACATAAGTACTGTTAGGTACACATAACTAAAGCTTAGAATACTCTGAGTTCTACTGAACCAGCTGTTGTAGCTCCTCAAGGCTTAGCACACCTTGGCTGCAACTCTTAGCAAGGGATCAGTAGGTAAACACATAGTGTAGGTAGGTGCATCACTTACACCACACTAGAAACAGTATGTCGGACAAAGGAGGAAACACTGAGGTTCCCCTTGTGTCAGTTGACCCTCCACAGGTCATCTCTTCAAGATATACTGCGCTTAGCTTCCATGAGTTACGACAAGTGTGTACCTCTAGGAAGATTAAGCAGGGGTCTAACCCCACAACTGCCTTTCTGATTGGTCTCTTAGAGACTCATGATGCAAGGAGGGCTGGTAACCCAGACCCTTCTAATTCAGATGGCAACATGCCCTCCTTACAGGGTCCCTTTGATGCCCAGGACCATCCTCTTCAGGAAGCAGATGATGCTGATGATGAGGATGATGATTTGGTATCAGGGGATGAGGCAGAAAAGGAACAGGTAGAAGTCAGCAGACTAACCAGGTCCAACTTAAGCAGACATGAGATGGGCACTAGGGGACCCTTGGGGCCACTCTCAGGTCAGCTTAACATTGGGAATGGACGAGATGGATCTCTATCAAGAGGCTCTATCAGATCCCTTCATACCAATGGCTCTCAACGTTCCTCTCAAAGGGGAATGACATCTCCCCAGAGGAGAATGTATGAAGCTAAGGAAAAGGCAGCCAATCTGAGGATTGAAAGGGAAGAACTTGCCCTGGCCAAAGAGAGGCTTGCCTTTGCTAGAGAGCAACAATTGAGTGGGACAGTCCCCACTGGTGGCAGCATTGTACCTAGCAATAGGGAAAGGAGTTTTGATACAAAACACCTTGGTAAGATAGTGCCCCCCTTTAAACAAGGGGATGACATCCACAAATGGATTACTGCTTTGGAGAGGGCCTGCACTGTGCAAGGTGTTCCCCCAAGTCAGTGGGCAGCTATCTTGTGGCTCTCCTTTGAGGGTAAAGGAAGAGACAAGCTCCTCACCACAAGGGTGGAGGATGCTAATGATTACCAAGTCTTGAAAAATGCACTGGTTGATGGGTTTGGCCTAACCACTGAGCAGTACAGGGTGCTGTTCAGGGATACCCAGAAAACTCAGTCTCAAGATTGGGCTGACTTTGTAGATTGTGCCACTAAGGCTTTTGAGGGCTGGTTGCTGGGCAGTAAGGTTACTGATTATAAAGGATTGTACAATTTGATGATGAGAGAGCAAATTTTAAACAATTGTCAGAACCAGTTGTTGCATCAGCATCTTGTTGACTCAGATCTGACCTCTCCCCAAGAATTGGGAAAGAAGGCAGACAGATGGGTTAGAACAAGAGTTAAACAGAACCAGGGCCAGAATCAAGGTGGTCAGAAGAAAGCAGACCAGAAGGGTAAGGATTCGAAAGGGGAACAAAATGACCAGAAGTCTTCGACAGGTCCCCAACAACCCAAAGAGGGTGGGGGTCAGGCTCCCCAAAAGAAGAAAGAAGGCCAATCTAAAAGGTGGTGCCAATACTGCAAAAGTAAAACTCACTGGTTTAGTGAGTGCACCAAGAAAGGAGGAGGGCAGACTCCTGCCACTGCAGCCCCTAAGGCACCTGTGCCCCCTAGTACAGCCAGCAGTGGTAGTGCACCTCCCAAGGGTTTAGTAGGGTTAACCCTGGGTTCTGAGGGGAGTGACAACTTAGTTGGCACCCTCACTCAGGCTGTCCTTGTCAGTACAGGGGATATGGATATGTCCCCTGACATAAGTCCCAATACTTTGGGCAAATACAGACAGACACCTTTTATTAATGGAAAAATGGCTCAGGCCTATAGGGACACTTGTGCCAGTGTCACAATGGTGACACCTAGCTTTGTGGACCCTGGACAGATCATGCCAGGTACAGAATTCCTGGTGACCAATGCAAGCAATGTCACTACCAATCATAGTATGGCAATTGTAGCTTTCTCCTGGGGAGGGGTAACTGGCCAAAAGAAGGTTGTAGTTAGTTCAGACCTCCCAGTGGATTGTTTGTTGGGCAATGATTTGGAGTCATCACAATGGTCAGAAGTGGAGCAGAGGACTCATCTGGAAATGTTAGGTTTGCCAGCACATGTGTTTGCTGTGACTAGGTCACAGGCCAGAAGATGCCCCACTGAACAGGTGCTGGATCCTGGAACAATGGACCAGACACCTTCCAAGAAAAAGAGCAGTAGGGTTAAGGCTGTGCCTTCCCCCTTGCCCCAGGTTGTGGATCAAGTCTCAGAGGAGGCTGACCTGCAGGAATTGAGGGAAACTGAGCCTAGAGAGTTTGAACTTGATCAAGTTGAATTCTTGGGTTCAGGGGGACCCTCAAGGGAAGACCTGGGGAAGGACCAGTTAGGCTGCCCTTCTCTTGAACCCCTCAGACAGCAGGCTGCTGCTGAGGCTGCTGGGAACGCCACAGGTACCCACAAGGTATACTGGGAAGATGGACTCCTGTACACTGAGTCAAGAGACCCCAAGCCTGGCATGACCAGGAGGCTGGTTGTACCCTTGTCTCAGAGAGGTTTCCTACTTACCTTGGCCCATGAGATTCCCTTAGCAGGACACTTAGGCCAGACAAAGACTTGGGACAGGCTTGTCTCACACTTTCACTGGCCTCACATGAATGAGGATACCAAGGAGTTTTGTCGCTCCTGTGTCACTTGCCAAGCCAGTGGTAAGTCAGGTGGCACAACAAAGGCCCCCCTTATACCAATGCCTGTGGTGGGGGTGCCCTTTGAAAGAGTGGGGATTGACATTGTTGGTCCAATGGAACCCCAGACAGCATCAGGGCACAAGTTTATACTGGTGGTAGTGGATCATGCCACCAGGTATCCTGAAGCTATTCCACTTAGGACCACCACAGCCCCTGTGGTGGCAAGGGCCCTAGTTGGAGTGTTCTCCAGAGTGGGCTTCCCTAAGGAGGTTGTCTCTGACAGAGGTGCAAACTTCATGTCAAGCTATTTAACTGCTATGTGGAAGGAGTGTGGTGTCAATTACAAATTCACTACACCCTATCACCCACAATGCAATGGGCTTGTTGAAAGGTTCAACAGGACCCTAAAAGGGATGATTCATGGACTACCTGAAACACTCAGGCGTAGATGGGATGTCCTGATGCCCTGCCTTCTGTTTGCTTACAGAGAGGTCCCACAAAAGGGGGTTGGCTACAGCCCTTTTGAACTTTTGTATGGGCATCCTGTGAGAGGCCCCTTGTGTTTGGTGAAGGAAGGATGGGAGAGACCTCTCAAAAAGCCTGCAACCAACATAATGGACTATGTACTTGGTCTCCGCTCCAGGATGGCTGAGTATATGGAGAAGGCATCAGAAAACCTTAAGGCCAGTCAAGAACTTCAAAAAGCTTGGCATGACCAAAAGGCTGTCCTGACTGTTTATCAGCCTGGACAGAAGGTGTGGGTGCTGGAGCCAGTGGCCCCAGCAGCACTCAAAGACAAATGGTCTGGGCCCCACACAATCCTTGAGCAAAAGGGAGAGGTCACCTACCTGGTGGACCTTGGAACTCCCAGGAGTCCCCATAGGGTACTCCATGTCAACAGGCTCAAAGCATATGTCGACAGGAAGGACATGAGCTTGCTCATGGCCATAGATGAGGGACAGGAGGAAGAGAGTGACCCTCTCCCAGACCTGCTCACTCAGAATCCTGATGATGGGTCAGTAGATGGTGTTGTCTTTTGTGGCAGCCTCTCTGAACATCAGCAGAAAGACTGTAAACAGGTTCTTCAGTCTTTCAGACGTATGTTCTCTCTGACACCCAGTCAGACCAATTGGTGCACCCATGAGGTTGACACTGGTGACAGCCTGCCAGTCAAGAGTAAAATCTACAGGCAGCCTGATCATGTTAGAGACTGCATAAAAACTGAAGTGCAGAAAATGTTGGAATTGGGAGTCATTGAACCCTCAGATAGCCCTTGGGCTAGTCCAGTAGTTCTAGTGCCAAAGCCTCACACCCAAGATGGTAAGAGAGAGATGAGGTTTTGCGTAGACTACAGGGGTCTCAATGCAGTCACTAAGACTGATGCCCATCCAATACCAAGGGCAGATGAACTTATAGATAGATTGGCTTCTGCCAACTACTTAAGTACATTTGACTTAACAGCTGGGTATTGGCAAATCAGGTTAGCTGAGGATGCCAAGCCCAAAACAGCATTTTCAACCCCTGGTGGGCATTATCAATTTGTGGTAATGCCCTTTGGTCTGAAAAATGCACCTGCCACCTTCCAAAGGTTGGTGAATCAAGTCCTTACTGGGCTGGATGACTTCTGTGCAGCATATCTAGATGATATTGCTGTCTTTAGCTCCACCTGGGAGGATCACCTGGTCCACCTGAGGAAAGTGTTAGAGGCTCTGCAAGCAGCAGGCCTCACTATCAAGGCCACCAAGTGCCAGATAGGGCAGACACAGGTTGTATACCTGGGCCACCTTGTAGGTGGAGGCCAGGTTCAGCCACTGGAGAGCAAAATACAGTCAATCAGGGACTGGGCTCCTCCAACCACCCAGACTCAGGTTCGAGCTTTCTTGGGCCTGACTGGATACTACAGAAAATTTGTCAGGAACTATGGTTCCATTGTGACACCATTAAATGAACTGACAAGTAAAAAGATGCCAAAAAAGGTTCAGTGGACAGCAGGCTGTCAAAAAGCATTCGATGACCTAAAGCAGGCCATGTGCACAGCACCTATCCTTAAGAGTCCAGACTACTCCAAACCATTCATTGTCCAAACAGATGCTTCTGAGTTGGGTGTGGGAGCTGTTCTTTCTCAACTGAATTTTGATGGTCAGGATCAGCCCATTGCTTTTATAAGCAGAAGGCTGACCCCCAGAGAGAAGAATTGGTCAGCTATTGAGAGGGAGGCCTTTGCTGTGGTTTGGGCCCTGAAGAAGCTGAGGCCATACTTGTTTGGCACTCACTTCAAGATTCAGACCGACCATAAGCCCCTCTTGTGGCTAAATCAGATGAAGGGTGAAAACCCCAAACTGCTTAGGTGGTCCATTTCCCTACAGGGGATGGACTTTACAGTGGAACATAGACCTGGTACTGATCATGGCAATGCCGATGGGCTCTCCAGATATTTCCACTTAGAACAAGAAGACTCACCTGGTCAAGGTTAGCTTATTGTCCCAAAGTTTGGGGGGGGGTCATGTAGGAGAGTAGGGTCTGCAATCCTATGATCACCCAGATTTTTTTTGCTTTTGTTTCACTGGTTTACGACTTTCTCTGGCTGTGGGCCTGCCAATCAGACCCACAGCCTGGCTGTTCTCTTTCTAAATTACCTCATGTACCCTAGGTGCATCTGCCAATTGGTACTGGGCCACCTTATCAGACCCTGTAACTCAGGGCATAGGTGTACCCAGGGCTGCCAGGGGCTGCAGCACGTATTGTGCCACCCCTGGCTGGCCTCCTAAATTTGACACAACTGGCTGCATGACAGCTGGGGCAAAGTCGTGTAATCACCCTTTGCTGTAGGTGTAGTATACCTATACCTAACCCTAAAATGGACACACAGATTCCTATCAGTCACTCCTATGGCAGGCCTTGACAATCCTGAAGGCAGAGTGCTTGGAATCGTGTGAGATGGTGCTCTGGCATGAGCTGAGCCTGTCTGCAGCTTGCGGAATCAAGTCCTAATAGCTGTTCCATGATATCGCATACCATATACTCTTAAGTGCATTATAATCCTCGCGGTTAAATGCTATCTTTGGTATTGCTTTATCAAGACATGTCGAGTAAGGTGTCATACGAATTGGAATACTAACCCCTCGCCAATTCTGGCGACGGGGTTAGCATTCCACCCTTCTAGAGGGACACGACATGTATGTAACTGTGAACCCCGGTTAAAGTTAACTGAAGCCTCAGCTCCACAAAATGGATGCTGCCACCACAGACACGAGTCTGACCCCCTGCAGCTGGGAGTCCTTCCAGCAAGGGGAGCCTGGACAAAGGGTTTCCTGTCAGGGGCGGTGCTAGCACCGTCCCAGACATGGTTTTGTGTATCCTGGGTAGGCAGGGCTTTACAGGAAGGTGACTGCTGAGTGGCACCCCGGTGCTCACTACGCATAGGCCGGTCTGAACCAGTTCCAGGGGCACACCAGCCCCTGGCCTGGGGAAGTCCGACATGGCTGAGGGGTGTAACCACCCCCCACCTAGTCCCACCCATAGGCAGGACCTAGTCACCGGGTCAGCCCCCTTTTTTAGTATAAAGATGGGAGCGGGCCCCCTGTTAAAATTAGATCATCTTTGGAATCAAGATACCACTTTCTTCGAAAGGACTTCACGATTTCTTCTTCAAGATTCTCCCTTGTGGCTAAGGAGTAGTCACCCTGCATCCGCAGGCACCATCCTAAAGAACACTGCGGTCTGCTGCAAGTCCTTCATCACGAATCCGACGACCCAGCTCGACGAGACCCGGCTTCCCTGGCACCTCTGACCTCTACTCACCTCTACAGCCCAGCTGAGAACCGTGAGTGCGACGAGACCTCAAGGGACCGACGATCGCCAAGACTGCACGACATCTTTACTGCAAGCCCACCGTGTCCTCCACTGGTGAGTGCTTTGGGGTCCGAGAAGCCCCGACCCTGCGCAGCTCCAGCACCCAAGATCAGCCCCCCTGCATCTCCACGATCTGCGTGGGGCCCTTCTGCTGTTTGCTGTGCACCGCGTTGTTTGGCTACTAGCCGGCTGGCTTGTGGCCCTCTGAACGACGCCCAACGACTTCACGACTGCTGGTCTGGTTGCTCCAGGCTGGCCTTTGCTTCCTTCTTCAAGAGAGGCACCCCGGACCCTCCTGGTCCACTCCAGACGCCATTTTAGGTCCACCGCGTGGGCTTGAATTTGCCAAGGCTTTGTTGCCCAATCCTGGGTCCAGCGACGCCGACAGCTTCTATCTTCGTGGGACAGCTCGATCCTCCATCCTGGTCGCCGACAACGCCTCCTGGTCCGTGAGATCTTCGAGTCAAGCGTCACCCACTCACCTAGTCGAGGTGGCTACCATCCGGTGCCCTCCTGGTGCCCACTGACTACTGGCTAGTAGTCTCGAACTTGGTCCCCTCTGCTTTCAGGTGTCATCTATCTTCAAGATCCAGGCTTGGATCCGACTGAACTTTCTTCACTGGTCACCGGCCAGCATCTTTTCTTCCGGCTCCTGGTCCGTCTACGAGGATTCCCGACGTCTTTTCAGACCTATGCAGCTGCAGCCCCTGGGCTAGGTAACTTCGGCATTTCGGTGCCCCAGCATAGCCTCACTATCCAAGGGTCAGAATCTACTTTCGTTTTCTCCCTACCAGGTCGGGTTCGCCCGAGAACACTAACTTTCTAATTCCTAGCTACCATAGACTTTTGTCCCGCATCTCGCGTGAGAGTGCACACACTGCACCCGAGTCCCCTAGGCCTCCTAGACATAATCTAACGATTCCCTAGTCAAGTCCTAGCGATTCCAAAAGCTATTAGTACTGTACTTACCTGCTAGGAATTTCGCATTCCACTTTCAGAGTATATGGTTTTCCGTGCCCCTCGGGCATTTGTATATACTGTGCTAACTTAAGTATTTTTGTAAGAGTTTTGGTTTGTGCTTAGTACCCTGTCCTCATAAAGAGTACAGGGCTGTTGTGATCTTTAAATAAATAACTGTTTATTTTCATAACACTTGTGTGGTGTCCTTTCACTTGGTATTCAAGGGGTATATGTGTGGTAAACAGCTGGCTTAACGCGCCCTCTCGAGTCTTTAGCCTTAGACTGCTCGTATCCACGCTACTAGGATAGCTGGTCTATAAGGTTGACTTACAACCAATCATCAATAAGGGTTGCTGGACTGATACATAGTGTTCACTAGAATAGTGAGCACTGCATATCAGGCCACCTTCTCACACTTGTTGTTTTCCAAAACTAAATTAAGAGAGACTTATGTTAATAAATGCGAATTAGAAAGATGGCAACGTAATCAAAGTAAAGTCATGGTTATATTCTACCAGACACTGCCTAGAGTAGCCATGGGTCATGATTCATACCTCTCCTTTGTCTCCAATAACATGCATCGATATCTAGTCTGAGGTGTTGTTGGTGGGGAGAGATAAGGGACTAAGGAGTAAGCATTGTTGGCCCAAGATTTTGGGCTGCGCTCCCACCCCCAAGTTGGCGGTAAAAAATTGTTGGGGTTTGGTTGGATGCCACTCTCAGCTTTCAGGAGCACACCAAGAAAATAGCAGGAACCTGCTTTGGCCTACTCCGGGGATCAAGGCCCTTGTTGGGGTCCTTTGATCCATCTACCCGCTAGATGATGGTACAGGCGGCCATCCTGTCCATATTGGACTATGCTAATTCACTTCTGCTAGGGGCAGATAAGGCAGAAGTGACTCGTCTGCAGCGCGTTCAGAATGCAGCAGCCCGAGTCCTGCTGAGGCTTCCCGCTCTGTGGCGGGGGTTATTCATCGCCTACATTGGCTGCCTATGACCAAAAGGATCGAATTTAAAACCCTGTGCCTGACTTTTAAAATCATAAAACTTTCTTCCCCTGAGATCCTGTCCAACCTGCTGGTAGCCTACATACCCACGCGCCAGTTACGATCAGCTGGGCAATATCTGGCTACAGTCCCTCAAGTGACCCGTCTCCGAGCTGCAGGATGATCTTTGCGCAGTTTAGTGGCTAAGCTGTGGAACTCCCTGCCTACGCAGATTTGCTGTTTGGATAGCCTGCTGTCCTTTCACAAGGCTGCCAATACCTACCTCTTTCCTGTGGCTTAGTTCCGTGTTTCCTTATTGACACTGCTACTAGCACCGGGACGCCTCTTCGCTGAGGGAGCTGTGAGCTATATAAAAAGAATTAACATAACATAACATATTAACAAGGATGAGATGGAATTTCTTTCCCCTGATGATAGCATACCCAGCTCTACAAATTAATTAAATGATGTGTTACTATGTATTTGTGATGGCCGCTCAATACGAACAATGTCTAATTTTTTATTTTTCTGCTGTTTTTATAAAATGGAAAGGAAAAAATTAATTCTCCCAATGTTAACAAAACTGAATCTATTTTCTCATTTTTCAGCCCTTGCAGTTAATAATTCTGTGGACACCCCTTACATCTGTTTCATGTTATGTTAAAAAGTCTGCGCACGTTCACCAAAACGGTTTCTTAGCGCTCATAACAGATGCGGAGGGCAAGGGCGGAAGTTTACTCAAATGCTGTCTTAAAAAGGAACGTCTTCAGTGTCCTGCGAAAACACTCATAGGAGGGGCAGTGGCGGAAGGGGTAGGGGAGGGAGTTCCAAAATGTAGGGGCTAGAAACGAGAAGCGGAGGCCACCATGTTTCTTGCGATGGATTTGAGGGGTGAGCAGGAGGTTATCTGCAGAAGAGCGTAGGTTTCTCGTGGGTATATACCGCTTCAAGCTGGAAGAAATAAAAGCAGGTGCAAGATTATAGAGGGCTTTGAAAATTGTGCAGCCAAGTTTGAAAGTGCAACGTTTGGCCACCGGAAGCCAATGCAGGCTCCGTAATAGCGGCAAGACGTGCTGGTGCTTAGGCTGGTGATATACTAAGCGAGCAGCCTAGTTTTGTATCAGCTGTAGCCTCTGGAGCTGGTAGGCGGGGATCCCTGCGTATAAGATGTTAGCAAAGTCAACTCTGGAAATAACAAGAGCCAAGATGACAAGGATTAGTGCATCTCGGGTGAGGAATCTACAGATTTTGCGTATCCTACGTAGGTGGAAAAAGCAGGATGATGTTACAGCACTAATCTGAGACTTCATGGATAGATCACCAGAGATGACTACCCCGAGGCTTTTCACAGAGTTGACAGGGCGGGGGGGATCCCAAGTGAGTGGGGCCAAAAGCTGTTGTTCCATGGGTTGGCAGGCCCACCCACCAGCACAAGCTCAGTCTTTGTAGGATTTAATTTGAGCTGGCTGTGAGCCATCCAGTCAGAGATGTGTAACATAGTGGTTTGAAAGCCAACGTGGGAGGAGGGAGAGGTGTCGATAGGGAAGATCAGCTGCAAATCATCTGCGTAGTTGAAAATTGTTACAGAGGATTTGCGGAGAGAAACCATAAGGGGCTGCATATACAAATTAAAAAGCAAAGGGGATAGAGCGGAGCCCTGAGGGACTCCGCAGGAAAGAGAGGAGAAGGAAGCAGCAAAGGTAGAGAGATGTACGGCTTGAGAGCGCTTGTCAAGGAAAGATCTGACCCAATCGAGGGCAACGCCCTGAATGCCGGCATTAGTGACACGGTCGATCAATATAGAGTGATCGACCGTGTCAAAAGCCGCCGACAGGTCTAGCAGGATGAGAGCTTGAGAGATGTTGTTGTCAGCACCTGTTCTTAGAGTGTCCATGACGGCAACAATGACCGCCTCAGTAGAGTGAAGAGGGCGGAAACCGGCCTGTTGGGGATCCAAAAAGGATGAGCTCTCGATAAAGGCGCTCCGACAGCGCGTGACATGGGTCTCCAAGATCTTTCCTAGATAGGGGAGGAGGGAGATGGGCCTGTAATTACTTAGGACCGAAGGGTCGGCATTAGCTTTCTTTAAGTTTGGTATCACCACTGCCTGTTTGAAGGAGTCGGGGACTACTCCAGTGGCCAACGAGGTGTTAAGGAGTGCCAAGGCAGGGTCGGGACAGGCCAAGAAAATTTCTTTAAGAATCTGGGGAGGGCAGCAGTCATTGGGGGAGCCGGAACTAACTTTGTGCAATAATCTCTGAAACTCAGTATTAGAGATAGGGGGGAAAGCATCCAGATGCTGTGGATTATTAGGAGGTAAAGGGAATGAGAGAGGGGATGGGGACAGAGGAATGTTGTTTTTAATAGTGATAATTTTATCCAGAAAGTAGGTGTTTAATGAGTCACATAGAGCCTGAGTGGGCATGGGGGGAAGAGTGACCCGGTCTGGAAGGGAGAGTTTGTTGACTATGGAGAATATGTCTTTTGCCTTGGAGGCAGACTCCATTATTTTGTGAGAAAAGTAGATTGTTTTGGCCGCGAGAATAGATGATTTATACGTTTTTAATTCTTTAATTCAGTTCTTTTACATTCGGTCCATCAACCACGTGAAGTTAATCAGAGAGGCGGGGTTGTCAATTGTACAATTACCTATAATGAATTATAGATAATGAATTGTTGTAAGGATTTTAATACATTAACTAGATTTCAACACAGGATTTGAAAGAGTTTACGTAGGCGTGTTGCTATTTTAAATTGTTTGACCTAATAATTAGCTTTTATTATTTTTAAATATTGATAATGAATTGCCTTTAGTTTTAGCAGTGAGGATTCTTGTAAATATTGTTATTTAGAAAAATTAATTAACTATTGATTCTAACTACTTTCTGATTATTTTCTACTGTGATATTTTTTTGTACTTTTATGCATTCACCAAATGTGAATAAAGTTATCTGACTGACTGACCCCAGATGAAGACAGCCTCAGACAGGTTCTGCAGGTCCTGTTACACTTTCCAGGCCAGTAGGAAAGCAAGGCTCACCTGGTTCCCTTGGCTGACGTTGGCACTCCATTTTAAAGGATGGGCATTGACATTGTTGGTCCCTTAGACACCAAGACAGCCTTAGCCAACAGGTTTATTCTGGTATTGGTGGACCACGCCACATGGTACTCAGAGTCAATCCCTCTGAAGTTACAGATTGCACCTGCGGTGGCTGGGGTCCTGATGGGGATTTTTACACAAGTAGAGTTCCCCAAGGAAGTGCTGTCTATCAGCGTATATGAAGTCCATGTAGAATGAGTGTGACCTAACCCACAATTTTTCCATGCCATAAGACCCACCGACCAACAGGCTTGTTGAAGGATTTAACAACAACCTAATGGACATGATATTGGGCCTGCCTGAGGCCATGAGGCAGAAGTGAGTCGTCCTCTTGTCATGCCGGCTGTTTCCTTATAGGGAGGCACTACAGAAGGGGGATTGAGTTTAGCCGACTTGAGGTCCTCTATGGACACCCTGTTAGGGAGCCTCAGCCTTTTGAGAGAGTGGTGGAAGCAAGCATCCAGGAAACCTTCTCAGGATGTAGTCACCTACATGATGGCTAGTCATAACCAGATGCAGTGCTTCTGTAAGAAGGCTGAAGACAATCTTGAGGCCAGTCAAGAAGTAATGAAACTGTTACAACCGGATGCCACTCTGGTGGTGTTTTAGCCTGGTCAGAAGGAGTGGGTCATGGAAGCCTTGAGAGCCCAGATCTCTCCAGGACCATACCATCCACCTGGTGATTCTCAAGATCCATAGAAACCCCTTAAGGGTGCTCCACATAAACCGCCTCAGAACTCACTTTTGAGAGGTCTGAAATCACCATGCTCTTGGTGACAGATGGCGGAGTGGACTTCTACCCGACCTACTGTTTACCCAGGATCACAATGTGTCAGTATAGGATGTTAACCTCTCCCCTACTCTGACTCCAGAGCAGAGTAAATGTCGGCAGTTACTGGACACTTCTCATGTTTGTTCTCCCTTGAATACCCACAGTGTTGATACTGGAGACAATATGCCTGTCAAAAAAAACATTTACAGGTTGTCGGACATGGTGAGAGCCAGTATCAAAAAAGAGGACTCTGAGATGCTGGCATTAGGGGTGAATAATCCTTCTAGCAATCCCTGTCCAGCCCAGTTGCGTCGTTACCTAAGGCCGCCCAAACCAGGTGCCACCCTAGAACTCCCATTCTGCGTGGACTAGAGGGGGCTCAACTCAGTCACCAAGACTGATTCTCACCCTATCCTCGGGATGATGAGTTCATAGACAGCCTGGGTGCTGCTAAATTGCTAAGTACTTTTGATCTCACATTAGGGTACCAGCAAATTGCTTTGAGTGACTGGGCAAAAGAAAGGCCTCTATTCTCACCCCCAAAGGGCCACTTCCAGTTCAGGGCGATGCCCTGTTACCTTACAGAGGTTGGTGAACAGGGTCCTTGCTCGGAAGGAGGCATTCAGTGCCACCTACCTTGATGACATACCTGAAATCTCCACAGCTAAAGAAGTACACTTGTACCATCTCCAAGAGGTGCTCCAGCACCAACAGCAGACTGGCTTGACTATCAAGGCCAGTATAGAGCAGGGTACCCTGGTATATTTTGGCCAGATAGAGGGTGGGGGCAAGGTGCAGTCCCTCCAGGCCAAGACTGAAAACATCCTGACCTCGAGCCCCCACAAATACAGACTGAGTTGAGGGCCTTCCTGGGCCTCACTGTGTATTGCAGGAGGTTTTTAAGGGATGTGTGACCATTGTTGCCCCCTTAACAGAGCTGGCTTCCAAGAAGCAACCCAAAAAGGCGATCTGGACAGAGGCCTCTCAGAAAGCCCTTGACACTCTCAAATAGGCCATGTGTATGCACCTCTATTCAAGGCTTCTGACTTCTCCAGGGAATTAATTGTGCAGATAAATGCTTCAGAGCATGGGATAGAGGCTGTCCTAACACAGTTACATGAGATGGGTGTGGACCAACTTGTAGCCTTCATTAGTAAGAGAGTCCTTACTGGTAACAGAGGTGGAGAACAATTAAGAGAGAGGCCTTTGCTTTGTTCTGGGCATCGAAGAAACTGAGGCCATGCCTGTTTGGAACTCAAATCTAAGTTTGGACAGAACAGAGGCCCCTCAGATGGTTCATACAAAAGACTGATGAAAATCCCAAGCTGTGGAAGAGGTCCATCTCCCTACACGGAATGGATTTTATGGTGGAACACCACACTGGGCCATATCACATCAGTGCTGATGGTCTCTCCCTCAGTTCCTTCGCCTAAGTGATGAGAACTTCCAGGATGTTGGGTAGTTTTCCCCACTTTCAGCTGGGAGGGGACACCTGTTAGACCGGTCAGCCTCAGTGTGGTCTTCAGCTCCATTTGTTTTCTGATCTAGGTTTTGTTGACCTTAGGACTCTAAGCACTTCACTATTGGTAAGCTGTGCAAAAGTGCATGTGCTCACCCCCTAAAACACATTTAGTTTAAATTCAAGTCCCTAGTTCAGAGGTCTTACTTGTAACCAGGGCCTGTAAATTAAATGCTACTAGTGGGTCTACAGCACTTATTGTGTCACCCAGTTAAGTAGCCTTTTATACAAGTCTCAGGCCATTTCATCCTGGCTAAATAAACTATTTGCCACGTGTAAGCCTTACTTTTGAATACATATATGTCACTCGTTGGGTAGGCCATAAAC
Organism: Lissotriton vulgaris; assembly: GCF_964263255.1. NCBI lineage: Eukaryota > Metazoa > Chordata > Amphibia > Caudata > Salamandridae > Lissotriton > Lissotriton vulgaris. Next base: position 2,079,623,575 of record NC_141685.1, on the reverse strand, counting down.
ATCCCATAGGGCAGGGCGCAGTGTATTGAAAAAAAGTTGGACATGTACTTTCAAGTTTTACATGCCCTGGTTGTGAAGAAAATATTTTTTCACTCCTGCAAGGCCTACCTCTCAGAAAGGGTATTATTGGGTTACCTTATTACATTTTATTAGTGGTAACTTTCAATTGGAAGCAAGTAGGAATGTCGAGTTTTGTGTTTAAAGAATTGTAATTTAAAATCCTCTTCAGTGGTAAAGTCGAATTTTTAATCATAATTTGGAAGATGGCACTTTTAGAAAGTTATATGCACACCATAAATGGTTGACTAAACTCCAATGTACTGTACGTTTTTGAGATGCTCAACGGTATTTGACAAACAAAATAGCCAGACAGATTTCTTTTTTAGATTTTTGATCCGACCCAGCCGATCAGTTCTGGAGGGTCATCTATTTTATTTAGTATTTTTGTATTTTTAGAAAAACATTTAACCATTTGATTTGTATATGTCATCAAACAGACAGTCAGCGAACAGTGAAAAAATGCATACAGACAAGTGAAATGTGCATAAATGTACAAGTGCTATACAAGTGCTCAAAATCTATATAATCGATACTATCAGTTTATACATACAACACCAAAAACAATTAATCAATTACCTAACAATAAATTCACATTAGGAAACAGTCCTTTAGATTAGGTACAAGAAGACAGGCGGAAAAACAGTTCAAAAGCACTGCCTGCCTGTCTTACTAAGCCAGGGATGGGGAAGTGAATTGTAGGGTTGCAAGACTAGGGATGACACTGTATAAATTTAAACATCCCTAGTGGCACCCTTCTTCTTTTTCCAGGCTTAGGGTCAACGCGTTTCGAACCACAATGTTAGTATGGGTTCTCCTCAGGATACGGACTGGATGGAGCCGGAACTGAAAATGATAATAATGATGGTGTAAAGATTGTATACGAATATTAAAATTGATTAAAAGGCTCAGACTCGAGACTCAGAGAATAGAGTCAAAAAGTACCTGGGCATGACAGGTGAATGTCACTCATATAACGTTGCAGTGAAGTGGACGGCCTCAAGCGTGACTGGGTTCAGTAACCGGATAGAAATGGTAATCAAAACCTATACATGCGACAGATGCTACAGCATTTTAATAGGTAAGTTAAGCATTGTCTGGAGCATACTTTTTTGTCAGGGTGCATCATTTATGCAAGTAATTGAAGAGGTAGCCATGAATCCATAGTTCGATGGCGGATTCCAGCAAGAGCCTTCCCGAGAGAAAGTGGAAGGTGTGTTTGAGTATACCCACTTGTTCTAACTACACAGATAATTAAGAAGATAAAGAAAGGGGTGCCGCTCCCACCAGCGATTACACTCACTTAGTTTGGGGCGACCTGCACCGTGGCTCGGGAATCTTCAATGCACTATCAAGTGCTTCTTAGTTCGTCTGCAGTATTCGGCACGAACTTGCCTGAAAAATAGCGTAATCTAAGATTAGGTATACCGGCTCGTTATAACTGCATTAATAGACATGCACCGGCACTGTCACCAGTGTTTGTACTTACTATTTAGTGTAGGCGATCTGCTCTCTTTGCTCGCGGACGGCGTTTGGCTTTAGCACGCCGCGAGCATGGAAGGCTTAGTTAAAGGGACCGCGTATGACCGCGCGTATGACCAGGGATGATTTGACATGTAGTCCACATTACGAACGAGTTTTTACCAACAAAGCCGCTTGGAAAACCTGGAATAGGCTGTCCCAAACCTTTCTCCTTGCCCTGTCCCCAAACCTTTCTCCTTGCCCAACGGTATTTCAGGCATGCTAACTTGATATGAGCTTCGCCCATGCGCTAATTGCTGAATGTAAATGTAATGTAGCCACGCCAGGTCCCCGCACAAGCTGCACAGCCATGTGTATACATGAATCAGATGAGTCATAAGCCTTTTACCAAATTAAAACAATTTAAACTTCTTTTTGGACCACATTTTCTCCATGTTTATTCTCAAAATGTTCCTAATTTTTCACTTAATTTTACACTATTTCCAAAATCGTCCTTCTGGGATTTTCACAATAGCATGAGACAGTCTGAGTTTCCTTATGTTACAATATCTTTAAAAGTCTCCAATGCATTCCGGGATAATTCCCTTCATCAGGGGTATCTAAAATACATAATTTCATACAAGAACACATCAGCATAATGAATATAACCCTGACTGTACTAACAAACCGTGTACACCTACACACTCTGTGAACATTATGCTTAGTGCATTGTAATTAATATATACTACATGCAAACCGTGTTATGCTTTGGCCCAACAAAAACGAAACAGAAAAATCCTTGACCTACGAACCTCCAATGCAAAAAGAATCCTCCTTAAAAACAAACGAAACAATTATCTTCATCCCCATATTTATGTCCCAAAAGGAAACCACCAAGACTAATATAACTTTTTTTTAATGGTAGCAGCATGTTTGAATTCCCACCTATCCTGTCTCCCTTCATTTAACTTCAAGGGAAGCAGCCCTGTTCCTGACAAAATTTCAATTGCCACGTTTTCAATGGTGGCAATGGGAATTTCGTCAGGAACAGAGCTACTTATCTTGAAGTTAAATGAAGGGGGACATTATAGATGAGAATTACTTTTAAAATGTTGCCATTTTCTTTTCCTAACCTTTTGGTGCCTGCAGCATGTATCCTGGTTCACATGACTAGGCAGTTGATCGTTGTGCATTGCTCCCAGACAATGATACAAAGGGGGCATAGGTGTTTGCAGGATGGGCTATTTCTGATTTAATGAATTGGAGGAGCTTTTACCTACCACACTGGGACATCACAAAGGCTCTGCCTCAGCACACTCACAAAAGGTTTCCCCAGTCTATTGTGCCCTCAGACAAGCTAGAGCAGAGAGCAGAGAAATTCAAAACACCTCTGGGAGGGGAACCTTCAGAACCTTCTCTTACATCAGAGCTGGCACCAAGTATAAATATTGGACCCTCAGACCCAACACTTCAGTGCACCTCTGGAACTGTGAAAGACTCAGAAGGACTTCTGTGCTGCTCCCCAAGAAAGATTGCTACTCTGTTGCCCTGCTGCCTGAGTGAGAAGTAATAAACCTGCATCTTAAAGGCAGGATCAGCAGGGTGACTACAAAGGCTAGTAGGCTGGCCTCCTGATTAGAGCCTCAGGGACAGAAAAGAGTCAAATCACCTTGAGCCCAGCAGTTGGCCTCTACCTGCTGTAAGTCTTTCCCCCCAATTGTTGCCACCCCGGTTCTACACCCTTTGAAGTGGACCTGACTGTGCTCGGACAGTTCAGCTATGGTTTCTTGGGCAGGACCATTGCAGTGTAATTCATCTCCTTGCAGCTCCACATCGGAAGCACTGCTGCGCTCCATTGGTGTCAAATAATTTATTAAAATGTACTCTGTTTATTTTAAATTAGGGTGGAATTTATTTGTGTTTTGTTTTCACTGTATTACTGTTTGAAGTGCTGTATTCATACTTCAGACATTGTCTCTAAGTTAAGCCTGACTGCTTTTGTGTACCAGAAGCACAGGTTAATTTTGGGTTGCTAGTGACTTCACCTTAACAGAAATTGTGGTTGCTGACTGTGTAGGGTTTAACCCCTCTCAATCAACAATCAAATTTCCTACAGCATGTATGTCTTTCAGTTGGATACAAATTCATATGGTCATAATAAATGGGAACTAGGTCTCCGACAAGTGATACCCAATATTGCTTAGTTGCACAACTTTTATTTTGTTTTCAACAAAGAATGAAGCAAGACTTTTTTGTAACTAGATTATTGTGTAAAGTATTTACAGTCCTGAAATTAAAATGCCCCATGTGACGCCACCAATAGAGAGCCCCTGACCTTCTTCCCTCTCTAACTGCCAAAAATATGTCAGACCACTGTTTCTGTGGTAAGTCTAGGTTTTCCTATAAATGAGCCATTGATTGAGTGCCTAGTTGCCCATTCGCTATCTCATCTTCAGAATAAGTGATGGTACCTGAGCTTGATTTATGTTGTTACAGGCGACAGGCACAGCTCATTATTTTGTGTGAGAAAGTGTGTGTGATGCTATACCTGAAGAAGTGTTGGCTAAGCATCTAGAGGTCCTGTTGGTAAATCCTCCTTTTAGTCGAAAGTATTAGAAGAGTCAATGGGTGCAGTTCGTGAGGTCAGAAATATGTCATTGTGCCATCTGGAACACATCCCGCAGTCCATAGAGATGCCGCAATTCGCAATCCACAATTATTATGAGTATGTTTTTAGGTCTGATGTTAGCCAAGGCCTTTTGTTTTTCCAAAATAGTTATTAAACTTACTACATACACATACATAAATAGGCGTTCAGTCAGTCCTTTTCATCCATTTGTTTGTTTTAGTGTCATTAAGATTTTGCTTCTGCCCACCACAACATACATCTGAGGGCAATAGGTCATCCGACTAAAGCCGTTTGTTCTCTTATGTGCCAATTGAGGCATTCTAGCCAAGTACTATGTCGTCATCGACACTACATAGTTCCCTTCAGTGCTAGAGACTGAAGGGATAATTAGTTTTTTTGTATTTTTTTCAACAATTATTTTGCAAGGAACATGTAGCAGTCCAAGCACGATGCATGACCCTCTCTGACAATTGCAGAAAGTCACATGCCATGTAAGCAATGCTGGTGGTGACCATCTTTAAACAGGCTTTTGCATGCGAGTGGGCACATGTGACCATTTTGAAATAGTTCAAAGTTAGCAGTATAACATAAAACATTCCAAAATAGCTGCCCATGTTCTTCGCAAACACAATGGTTTTTGACAAAGTGGAACAAAATCCATTACACAATAACTGCTCCTTTGTCCATTGTCCTATGTAGCTGTAGCGGAGTCCGGCTCTGGGTCAACCCCTTGGCAGTCACCTACCCAGCCGGATAATGTTTGTCACGGTTCTTCACGGTTTTATCTGTCTCTCCCCTTGACTGCTTTGACTGCTTTATTCCCCTTGGAGTACTTTCCCCCTCCCCTGGGGTGCTTTCCTCTCCCCTGTTTACCTCCCCCCCACACTACCTTCCATTCCCCATATGACGTGTGTCTTGGATATGCTATGCGCTAATTACCTTATATTATTGTGTAAGCTCAAGTTTTTGTCTCCTAAGCATATACTGCTAACTGCAACTGTAACTGATGTAACTATGTAACAATGTTCTGAAACAATGTCTTATCGCATGTAAAGCTTTCAGATACCTCTGGGTCCAGCCAGCGCTATATAAAACTTTTCAAATTAATAAATTGACAGGTCCACACACAGGCGGCTATCTTTGAATGTTTTTTGTTATGTTTCAGTAAATAAAATCCAGAGGAAACAAGCATTGGCAAACCCAATTTCCAGATCTACTGACTTTGCCAATGCTTGTTTTAAGTTGTCCCTCGCCGGAAAAGAGAGATGGACCAAAAGTGTAATCTCTATGCTTATATCTACTATTTGTGAAAATAAGTGTCTGCAAATGTACTTGATCAGTGTAGATTTACATTTGTTTAAGGAAAGGGTCGTATTTTAACATGAACAACAGTACAGTTAACATCATTTCAAATATTAATACTGTTGCGGATCTTATCAAGGAACTTCTGGCTGTACAGGCATGGAAGTCTTGTCAAGAAAAATATTCTGCGTAAGGACACACGGGGTCATTTTTCTATAGGTAGCTATATTTTTTTTAACGCGCAGTATATTCATTCTCTAACATATTCTACGTTCTTTCTGCCAAGATCTCTCCTATCTGTTTAATCGTTCGCTGACCTTTTTGTCATTTCCCTACCAAATTCCATTGTCTAAGAAGCTAAAACTAGAAAAAATATGGGTTTTCAAGAGTTCTTTTTTTGTACCTTTTGATCGAAATGTCAGAATCACTTTTGTCATCCTGCCAAGAGATTATGGAATTGAGGAACAGTTGGCTTAGTTTGATCTTTTTCTCTTCATTTTTAAGCATCTCACTTCTACGCCTGTATACTTTTACACTCCCTACTGAGCTGTAAATAACATCCTACGTTCTTGGCAGAGGTTCTTGGCACAATTTAGGCAGCCAGCAAAACCCTGAGAAACAGGAGGTTTCTGCAAAATAACTAGACTGAGTATGTTTCTGCAAAACAAGCTAAACTGATATCTGTCAATTAGAAAAGGAAAGATTAAAAGGTCAAATTAATCACACTGTTTTCTTTGGTACAGCACTGCGTGCTTCTGCAGAAAATGTGTCCATATCTTAGGGGCGCCCCAGACACCTTAAGTTAAAATTCTTTGGAGTGCGGATAAAATAATGTGATCAAACGACTGGTATAGATTTCACAATTACTTCTCACTGAGACACAGAGATCCATTTTCATGTAACAACCTGCTGTTCATTTACCCAGTGCTTTAAATGGAAAAAAATAAGTGCAGGTACTCAACAAAAATAAGCAGTGGATTGGGGGTGGAGTTTGGGGCAGGGCAAGGGTTGGGGCTATGTTTTTTTTTACCTTTCTAAGCTTTTGTAAATCAATCAAATCAATCAATCAATCAGGGGATTTGTAAAGCGCACCACTTACCCGTTAGGGTCTCAAGGCGCTGGGGGGGGGGGGGGGGGGTTGGGGTGAGGGAGTGGGGGGGGGGGGTATTATGGGGAGGAGCTGCAGCTAGTGGTCGAAGAGCCAGGTTTTGAGCAGTCTTCTGAAGGCTGGGAGGTCTGCGGTCTGTCATAGGTCAAGGGGGAGGGCGTTCCAGGTCTTGGCGGCGCAATGGGAGAAGGATCTGCCCCGGGAAGTGGTTCTGTGGATGCGCGGGACGGCGGCCAGGGAAAGGTCGGTGGAGCGGAGTTTCCTGTGGGGTACGTAGAAGGCGAGTCTGTTGTTGAGATAAGCTGGGCCGGTCTTGTGGAGTGCTTTGTGTGCCTGGATCATGAGTTTGAATGTGATTCTTTTGTCGACAGGGAGCCAGTGCAGGTCTCTCAGGTGTGGGGTGATCTGGTCCTGGCGTGGGACATCAAGGATCAGGCGTGATGAGGCGTTCTGGATTCTTTGGAGTCTGTTGATGAGTTTGGACGGGGCTCCGGCGTAGAGGGCGTTTCCGTAGTCGAGTGGGCTGCTGACGAGGGCATGGGTGACGGTTTTCCGTGTGTCTGCCGGGATCCATCTGTAGATCTTGCGGGGCATACGGAGGGTGTGGAAGCAGGAAGAGGAGACTGCATTGACTTAGTTGGTCATGCTGAGCTTGGAGTCGAGGATGATCCCTAGATTGCATGCATGGTTGGTTGGTGCCGGGGGGGGGGGAGGGAGGTTCCCAGTGCTGCTGGCCACTAGGAGTTGTCCCATGCTGAGGGGTTGGGCCCAAGGATGAGGATCTCCATCTTGTCCGTGTTCAGCGTGAGCCGGCTTGCCTCCATCCAATCCGCGACGGCCTTCATACCCTGGTGCAGGTTGGATTTGGCGGTGAGGTGGTCCTTGGTGAGGAAGAGGATCAGCAGGGTGTCGTCGGCCTAGGAGATTATGTTGAGGTTGTGTAGTCTGGTGATGTGAGTGAGGGGAGCCATGTAGACGTTGAACAGCGTCGGGCTGAGGGAGGATCCCTGTGGGACGCCGCAGATGGTTTTGGTGGTTCCGGATTGGAACGGGGGGAGGAGGACTCTCTGGGTACTGTCGGTGAGGAAGGAGGTATGCCAATCCAGGGCCTTGTCTCGGATCACTGCGTCGTGGAGGCGAGTGCGAAGTGTGTGGTGGCAGACAGTGTAGAAGGCGGCGGAGAGGTCCAAGAGGATGAGGGGTGCTGTTTTGCCGTTGTCGGGTAGGATTCTGATGTCGTCTGTGGTGGCGATGAGGGCGGTTTCGGTGCTGTGGTTGCTGCAGAAGCCTGACTGGGAGGGGTCCAGGATGTTGTTGTCTTCTAGGTAGCGGGTGAGCTGGGTGTTGACGATCTTTTCCATGACTTTTGCTGGGAACTGGAGCAGGGAGATGGGCCAGAAGTTCTTGAGGTCGCGCGGGTCCGCCTTGGGTTTTTCCAGGAGGGCGTTGATCTCAGCGTGCTTCCAGCTCTCCGGGAAGGTAGCGGTTTCGAAGGAGAGGTTGATGCTGGTGGGGTGCGATGAGGCTGTCGGCTTTGTTTGCGATGTGGTGGGGAAGAGTATCAGACAGGGAGCCTGAGTGGATGGTGCTCATGGTCTTGATTATGTCTTCGGTGCTCACGTTGGTCCATGTGGTCAGAGGGTCGTGGACGTTGGGGTTCGGAGTGTTCGTCGTGGCGGGCTCCGTAGGGTTCAGCCAAGAAGGCAGCGAGGGTGTCGCACAGGGCTTGCGATGGCGGAATGTCGTTGGTGCAGGAGCTAGGATTGGAGAGTTCTTTCACGATGTTGAAGAGCTCTTTGCTGTTGTGGGCGTTGTTGTCGAGGCAGTCTTTGAACAAGGCTCTTTTGGTGGTCCTGATGAGGTGGTGATGGTTGCGAGTGGCGTCTTTGTGGGCTGTGCGGTTGGCGGGCGTTCTATCGTTGAGCCAGGTTTTTTCGAGTTTCCGGCAGGTGCGTTTGGAGACCAGGAGCTCTGGGGTGAACCAGCTGGCTCTCTGGCTGGTTTCTCTGTCGGCGGGTTGTCTCATTGGTGCTACGGTGTTGGTGCAGTCATCCATCCAGAGTATGAGGGTGTGGGCCCCATTCTCAAGGTCGGTGGGGCTGGTTGGTGGGTTGAGTGCGAGGTGTGTTTCTAGAAGTTCCTTAGTGACTTTGCCCCAGCGTCGGCGGGGGATCAGTAGGGTACGGTAGTGAGTGACGGGTTTCTGGAAGGTGAAGTGGACGCAGTGGTGGTCGGTCCAGGTGAGCTTGGAAGCGGGCTGAAGGCAACGTGTGGGCTGGCGGTGAAGATGGCATCGAGCGTGTGGCCGGCGATGTGGGTCGAGGTTGTGACGATCTGTTTCAGTCCGAGGGTGGTGAGGTTGTCGACCAGGGTGGAGGAATTGCTGTGGAGGTCAGTGCAAATAATAAAATAATAACACACTGTCAGTCATACTATCAAGCAACTCTCAACTTAACATTCAGTCACATTCCTGGTTGACGGAATGATGGGTAATGTAGTTTGAGACATGCCTCAGAGTTAGAATCTTTCGCGTTGGGATCGAACAAGAGATTATTCCCATGATGAAGGAAATAAAGGTTTTTCAAATAATGCGACGTGTTGTCCAATGCCACGATCTATAAATACGAATATCATTTGACGGATAACTGGTTTTTATTAAAAAAAAGGGGGGGAAAGAATGTGAGTATCACGATCATGAAAATACCTGCATTATAACTGCCATAATTTCCCGCAACACATAATCATGAACCTCCCTCTAAATTACAGCCATCCCTTCCAAAACCTCAGGAGACCGACTACCATTCAGAGAAGTTCAGGTATGAACTGGGTGTGTGTGACTGAATGTTAAGTTGAGAGTTGCTTGATAGTATGACTGACAGTGTGTTATTTATTTTGTTTTTTTTCAGATTGAGCCCACACGGTCCTCATGAGAATCCCACCATTTTAGGGGATTCGAAACGAGTCGACCTCTTTTCGAAGAATATAGACCAATCATTAGACTATTGTATACAAAAATTCTAACTTTTTAGATGGTCTATTGCTTATGAGAAAACATAATAGTGTGTTTCTATTCAGTAGAGGTATTTGCACCTGCTTTCAAAAAAACTTGATCAAGGCGGGGCATTTACACATCTTTGATAGTGTTTTTATTTCTCCGGTTTCCTTACCACCTAATGAATTGTCAAGTTTTGTCTTGTGTATGTCTATAAAGTGCACTTTGTGTTGTCCATTCAATGTTATTTGTTCCTTCACTAATGTTTTGAGTAAAAAATGTGATTATATTCTGTTTGAATTGTGAAAAGTCACGTGACCCAGTCGGAGTCATTTGTGTGTCACTAAAAAATCCCCTCAGTCCCCTCTCCCTAGAAAACAATCTTTGCTAAAATTGTACAACAAAATAAAAAATATGATAAAAGCAAAATCAAAATAAAAGAAATATAGTTGATAAGTCAGACTGAAAGAGTGGTCTTTGAAATTGAGGATTTTCACTCAATTTTTGTCAGCTTTAATCTAATGCGCAGTACTGGCATCTTGTTTGTTGACTCTTGAATTGGCGCAGCCTTACTGCGCTATAGCCAGAACCCTCATTGTTTTCCCTCCGCAGGTTTATATCGGGCACAACCGTAAGTTTGATTAGGTTAAATAATTATTACATTGGGGAGTGAAAAAACATTGTTTGAAATTGGAAGTGGGTGTGCCATCTGGAGGATGTAAAGTTACGAGATTGGGAAGGCTACAGTGGTTGGGAGGCTGAGTATTATGTAGGTTCACGGTTTAATGTGCACTAAAGATTTGTTTGATGACACATGTTTGGACGATGGATTCAATTGGGTTATGCAATTGGGGTACAATTAGCATAGGTAGGGGGGGACTACAGATTATTTGCCACTTGGGTGTTTTTGGATTAACAGTTGGTTGTTTATTTATCAATAATTTTGAATTATGTCTAGCGCTAATTAATTAGAAATGTAATTGATATATGCATATTTTTCATCATAGATACCCCTGACGAAGGTTGTTACCTAAATGCATTGGGTGTGTTGTTGTCATTGCATATTTTGAAGGAATCAAGTTTCGGAAAATGCTCATGTTTAGGCCTTGATGGGCAATCATGAAGCAATTAAATGCATACGTTTAAAGGAATTTCGCTGCTTTGGCATGACAATGAAACTTGGATAAAATATGGAATAAAATGGATACAATGTGGAGTAATCTTGGTTAAAGTGTCTTATTGGAAGACTGCAGCTCATGTGGCTGTGCAACGCGCTTGATGACCTGCTAGGCGCGGGCCATCGTTTTTCATGGACTTTTAGAAAGTTGGCATTTTCTAGTCCTAATCATTTGGTGTCTACTACATGACTAGGTGTAGCTGGCAGAAGTTATTTTTTCTGTATTGATCCCAGACAGTAAGACAAGGGGGAATAGATGGTAGGCAGGTCTGGAGTTTTTTCCTGAATTGATGGAACAATGAGGTGGTCCTGAGGTGCAGGGTAAGGTTGTTCCACGCTTTGGCCACCAGAGAAGAAGCATGTTCCGCTGTTGCTGCGGCCAATCTGGTGGGTGTCTGTGAGGAAGAGGGAGGCCGATCATAGATATCTGGTCAGTTGAAGAAGGTAATGCGTTTGTTGATGCATGCCACTTGTCGGGTGGGTGAGGACTTCCCTCCTATAAAGGCTGGCGGTGAAAGCATTTACATTCATCTACTTTTCACATATTGCCATTTAATTAATATTGGCTTCTGCACAGACCATTCTCGGGCTTTATAGGAATGGTTGATATTCCCCATTCAAAATGCTGACCACACAGAAAGAGATGGTCTCATTGCAGTGGAAATGCGGAATTCCATTCAAAGATTAAACCTATTATCATAAAAATGTTATTGTGATATCCAGAACAATGGTCCCCACATCATTGAAACCTTCTGGCAACAAGGTCGAAATAAACTGCAGTGTTGTTATAAAAACCCACTAGATAACCTATTTTCTGTTTACACAACTTTTTCAGACACCACAAATGCCAGTACAGGAAAATCCTGCAGAGTCTATTTTGTTTATTTTATTAATGTAATCAGACAAGCATTTAAAGTGAATTTAGAGGATTAAATCTTCCTAATTTTCAGGTAATAAAAAGCAACAAGGTTGGTACTTCATCATGATCCCTTGCATTACGCTCTGCAGATGCAGAGGGTGTTTCTTTTTTCCATCTACAATGCATACCTTAGTTCTAAAAATCTCCACTTTAGTGCATGTGTTGCTGGCAGCAGAGCTTGGAAACACGAGGAGACAATTAGCAATTCTGTGTTTCTGAGCTCTGTTGTCTGCAGCCCATGCACTATTCTGAGATTTTTAGAGCTAACGTAAACTCTGAAGATAGGGAAAAAAACCTACGGTCTCCTACTGCATTGAACAGTGATGATACGTCAACTAATGAGGAAGAATGTATCTAGCATTAATATACTGTGCAAAGCAGGTGTGTACCCCGACTTTGTGTTTTGCTTCTTAGCTTCTAAACTGTTGAGTTACAGATTACAACGCAGAACCTTGGCCTTCATCCGTGAATTCTACAACTATAGATATGCATTTGTGCTTTGAATCTTTGAGGAAGAAGAGATGCTCCTTTGCTCAGTGAATGTACAGAAAGCACAGTCATTGTAAAGACCTCAACAGCAAACACAAAGCAAGCAATCTTTAAAAAAAGAGCGAATTCTTGCAGAGAAAGGTTAACCATTCATTCACTGCAATTCAAAGGAAAACAAAACATATTATCTACACCCAAAGGCGAAAGACGCAATCCTTAGACGAAACCAATGCCTCGTTGTGCAAATCTGAAAATGCTAATGCAAACATCAAATAAAATCTAAAGGAAGCTTAATGCAACAGAAACAATGCAATGCTCATTCCTCGCCCACGCAGGAACAACACACCAAGGAATATTTAAACTGTTATTTCCATAAAGGTCTAAGCGCCTATTCCTCGCGCCAGATGTACAGATCATAGAAAAAATGTAAAATGCTGTCTTCTTTCCCATTTAAATATTTATTGGGTATGTTCAATAATGGCAGCCGAAGTGGGTTTTCTTGAAGAGTGCTGTTCCCCACCATGTAGCATAGAAATATAATGCATCCTTAAGTATTAGATCTGAACTTTAGGAATTCATGCACAATTCAGGCATCCTACAGTGTAGGACTGAAGGGTTTTGAAAACTCTGGAGCACTAGACGGTGGAGATTGAAGGCATACAAACACTAGACCGCACAAATTACTTTCACATTCATTCATTCAGTCGGTCAAAATATCTGTATTCAATTGAAAATAACCTAAAAGAGATATACATATTCTCCAAAAACATTTCTAAGAACATTTAATAAAGCAGGACAAATTTTATAACATGTTCATAAACTGCAAAGAAATCTCTATGAAACAAATTCTGAAAATGACCTGCTCCCAAAATAACATACATAATAGAAACATGAGCAAATGACAGAGTCAGGCATGAAACAGACAATATTGACATATACCCTAGTCACAACAAGTTGGACTATTGTAGCACTTTCTATGCCAGGATCATCATGCAACTCGCTAGAAGACTACAGATCATCCAGAACTTGGCAGCCAAACTCATCCTCAACCTTCCACACAGGATACATAGGATCAGATCAGGAGGATGAGTGTTCTCTAGTGCCACTCTTAAAGTACCTCCCTCTCCACATCCTCTTTCTATATTACGCAAGTAGCTGAAGACCTGGCTTTTTTAATAGCCAGCCTACTATAGGCAGGGCTACACACAGAAACCTATTCAGCACCAGGATACCCTCGCGGGTAATAGTGCACTTTGCAAATAGACAAAGCATAACATAACTGTTAGACCTGACCGTCTCAGCGCGGTCTTCCGCTAAATGTTTTGCCTGCTTACCTCTAATTATTTTGGCTTTTTGCCTCTATAGACCTTAGGACCCTGTGCATCCTACCACCCTTACCTCGTGCTAAAGTGCATGTGCGCACTCCCCTAAACATGGTTTGATTGGCATACACTGACTTGATATATTTAATTTACCTATAAGACATGTTGTGTTTAATCTGTGAGCTTCATTCTACCCAGAGCCTTCCCATTTAATCGCTCCATCATCTGTCTGATATTCTTTGTCACCATCTGTCCCTGACCATTTGAGGAACTACTTTTTTCTTTCTTTTCAGCACTCTACACAGTGCTCGTACTTTTACTAGCTCCGCCTCCTCCCATCCAACCTCATGCCTGTCCACAGATCACTCCGTCACTGCTTTTCCCATCGTTGCTGCTTTTCTTTTCCCCCACCTCCTTCCTTCTATCGCTGTTTGCTCGATCGCACATCATGGTGATTACCACATCCACAATCACCCTCTCCTTGTCACTGCTCTTCCCTTCACTGCTGCGTTCCATTTCCCCAACTTCTCCCTCCCTTCTCTGTTTGCTCCCTCTCACCTCGTGGTGCTTGTCTCATCTACAAATCATCCCCTCCCCGATCCCGACACAGCTTTAAACCCCCATTGTAATCTGTTTAGTTCTATGAAGTGGTGGTGTTCTTCCTTTAATATCCTGTTAGTGTAGAGATGAAGTGCTGATTGGAGCATGTGTGCATGGCTGCTATTACTTGCCACACATGTAGTCTCTGTTTATTTTCCTCATGTGTGTGCATGTTTAAACATTATGTGGTCCCTTGGCAAATGTGTTTATAGCTGGAAAATCAGTCCTCAAATAATCAGGTATGCATTATCACATGGCATGTCAGAGCTTCTACAGTAGCTATGCCTTCTGCTGTAATTGCATAACCACGTTTCTCCTATGCAAAATGATTGCACGGTTCGTCTCTCACCTTGTTGCTTCTAATTGCATAGGGTGGGACTCTGCTCCTTCATATTTCTCCAGTCGGGAAACTTCTTACTATTTCTGCGTTCACCGGTGAAGTGTTTCAATACACCATTGTTGCTCAACTTGAGTTATCTTCAAAGGAGCCAGGCTGAGTCTTGAAGTCATCAAGGTCTGCCTACCCACCAGTGTCTATGGCAAAAGAAGTCCTTTTGATGTGGCTGCTGCTCAGATGTATTTTCTCATGTTCACTAATGTAAACCAGCCTAACACTGTGATACTTTCAGATTTTTGTTGTGATTTTATACTGCACCAACATCACCCAAAGGTTGTAGTGCTCTTTGTGTTGGCACCAGTTCCTTTACACAAGGACACATTCATTTTTCCTGGGGAGATTACGTGATTTTTTTCTGAATCAAGGATCTTAGTCCAACACTGAAACACGAACCCAGTTTCAAGGGTGAAGACTAATTTGCATATGGCTGGGTCTGAATTGGGGTGGCGAAGTGAGCTAAAGAACGATGAAGGATTCAACCCAGAGTGTCTGAAAAGTTTCAGTGCTCCATCCATCATCTCCTTGTGTTTGTTTTGTTCACACTAAGTTGGCACTTTCTGCCCAGATGTGGGTCCCTTGGCGACTTTGCCACTGGATTCAAACTAGCCTGGCTGATGAGGGGTGTTACCCCAAACCCAGTCTCAGGATGCTTATTTCAGGTCCAAGGAAGACCTGGCTTTGCATTTCGGAATGGACTGTTCCCATGAGGCACTGGGTCAAAACTGATTTGCATGTGGCTCGTTCTGAACTGGGGTGGCGAAGTGAGCTAATGAACAATCATGGATTCAACCCAGATCTGTGACTGGAGGTGAGTGTCCAAAAAGTTTCAGGGCTCCGTCCATCAACTCCTTGTGTTTGGTTTGTTCGCCCTAAGTTGGCAGGTCATGCCCTGACATCGGTCTCTTTCTCACTTTCCCACTGAATTCAAGCTCGGCTGGCTGATGAGGGGTGTTACCCCAAAACTGGACCCAGGATGCTTATTTCCATTCCAGGTTAAGACGTTGCTTGACAGTTCGGACTGGACTGTTCCAATGAGGCACAGGGTCAAGACTGATTTGCATATGGCTGAGTCTGAACTGGGGTGGCGAACGATAATGGATTCAAGCCAGATATCTGTGACTGGGGGTATGTTTCTGAAAGGTTTCAGCACTATGTCCATCATCTCCTTGTGCTTCCTATCTAAGTCATGTTTGTCAGGGGAGTGGGAGTCATTTATGTTCTTAAACCCTTGTGGTCATTTTGCTGGGCCATGTAAACATACATGGGTGTGTCTCACAAAACATTTGGAAGTGGGTAAGAGAGGCAATGTGACAGCATATCTTGAAAGGCACAGAAAGAATGATTTCCACTTTGGCAGATATGGGCCATTTGCAAAGTATGGGTGGAAAACTCATGTCTATGCATGTCTATTGACTCAAAATAAGGCAACTGGGGCATCAGCATATTTCTAGGCAAATAGTCCATATCTTCAGTCCAATCAACCCCATACTCAATCAAAAAACCTACTGGAACATTTAAAAATCAATAAGGATAAAATTGTGCATAAGCCCTGAAGAAAATGGCAAGTTGTCAAACACTGTTGGTCTCTAAAAATAATGTACTACAAAAAAACTGCTTCCTTTAATTAAAAAAGACACAAAAATCATTGAGGAATTTTGAACACAAATGTTAATGCTAGCAATGGGTAAAGAAAACAACTAATACACTCCTCATATTTAGGTTGGAGTGCCAGGTCCGGATGCCTCATTGCTGTGAGAGCAGACAAATCCACAGGTGGGGCAGAACCTGTGAAAGGAAATTCAGCACTAGTGGAACTGATGGCTTGTGGATGAAGAAGTGAAGTCCCTATATACCAGCCAGATTTCAAATGGTGCAGGAAATCTACCATCACTTCCAACTTGCTTATCACTTACTTGAGATGATATACCTCTGCAGTCAGCCTAGCAAACAGGTCTTTTAACACCTGCAGGTACTCCATAGATACAAGCACTAGGGCACAGGGGCAGGGGACAAGGTGTCTGTAGAAAAGGAGACATCTTTGTCTTGTGGCTGGATCCTTGCTGACGGCACAGAAGAAATGGTGGTGATAGTGCCTCTATGAGCAGGTATTACTGGTACTTGAACTATAACTGACCTATCTACATCATTTGAATATTATTTTGGAAATATTACAAGTCTGTTCCATTTTTCTATATTCCCTTTGATCTACCCTTGTTATTAGGGATATATTCTGTGTGCACAATATTGAAAAACCTCCTACTAGCGAATTGTGCATTGTTTATTTCTGTATTTTTATAAATATCAATCTATGCAATTTACCACCTAAATACATTTCCACAGACATTTTATACATGTTTTAACATTAACCCCTTCCATGCTGGGCCGTTTCCGCCGATGTGCGGTAAACAAAAGAACAGGGCGGGCCATGACGAACCCCAGCCGTCATCAGCACACGAGCGCCGCAGAGCGTGACGGCTGGGGTTCGTCACCAGCATGGAAGGGGTTAAATTGAATTCGAAATATATAAACATTCAATTGGCATTTACGATTAAGGCCTCTTTGTGTTAAAAGGCTGTTATTTCCAAAGTCTTATTATTTGGCTATATTCAGATCTAATTTACATAATGTACATCTTCTGATCTTAATGTCATAAAAAAAATCATTGTTTTTGTAGGTCAGAGAAACATATTAGCTCTTCATGTTCGTTAAGACCACTGCTACAAAGGTTCTAATACATGCATCCATTTGTTTCACATCTAGATTGTTGCTCGGGTATGAATTTACCGTGAAGAAATGAAAAGGCAAGAGGCGATTGGCAAAACAGGAGGAAATTAGTTTAAATAAATGCAGCGGCTGGGAAGCAGCTGGGAGAGTCTCGACAGAATGCGCCTGAGAAAAAGCCTCTCCTTTTACAAAGTTTCATCTGACATTATATACATCTTGTGAGGTACAATAAAA
Organism: Lissotriton vulgaris; assembly: GCF_964263255.1. Lineage (NCBI taxonomy): Eukaryota > Metazoa > Chordata > Amphibia > Caudata > Salamandridae > Lissotriton > Lissotriton vulgaris. Next base: position 2,079,606,164 of record NC_141685.1, on the reverse strand, counting down.
CAATTTATGCATTCTTCGAAACACATCTCAGTTATAAATTAACAAGACTGGGCATCTGATAATGACACAGATGGCTCTTGATCTCAGGGAGAGCTAGTGTGGGCCAGTGTGTATATGTCCAGATGTCTACGTGTGGTGTGCATGTAGTGACCTAATTGGTGGAGTGTCCCTATCTACATGTTTTATTTAGCTTTGGGTATTTTTGACGAGCGCATGCCTGTGGCTAAATGTTTTATTGGGGCCAATATGTTGTGCAGCTATCTATCTGTGGGATCAAGCACGGTTTCCCCTGGCTGCACGTTTGTCTTTATGCTAAGTGAGACCCCACTTGTGACCTGTCACTTGATAGGTGTGGGTTGGGGATCTCAGACTTGTCTGACCCTTTATTTCCGACTCGAGTAAGACCTTGGGTGAATCAGACAGCAAAGATATGAATTCATTAAAACTTCTGAAAATAATATGGCTGTGAGTGATTTCATTTTTATTGACATTCTCAACATTGTACGTAGAGTTATCATAGCGTACATCAACATTGTCTTTACTGATATTGATATAGTTATGCACACCTAGAACATGGTGTACATCGACATTGTTTCTACTGGTATCAGCATTGTTATGCAAGTATGGATTATGGCATGCTTTGATGTTGTTACTGCCAGTATTGACACTGTTGTGCAGGCATAGATTATGGCATGCATTGACATTGCCTTTATTGGTATTGTTGTTGTCTGGCCTGCACATATCATGGTATTCATTGACATTATATTAATCAATTCCAACAAGATAATAAAACTTCTCTTTCACCACTTACCAACATTTGTTTAACTTGATACACAGCTTGAAACCTCATTTGGAACAAAGTAGGGTTTTTTAAGCTTGAAGTGTTTAGAAAATGGAGATTAATTGAGTTGCAATGTAATATTAGACTTTGATTTGTTCCAGTATATATTCTTGTTTTATATGTGGAAAAGAATGAGTTTCCTAAATCAGGGCAAAAGAGCAATATTTGCAAATAGATATTTCAGAAACGGTTAAAAAGGGTGGAACTATATTATACAATAACAATATGTGACCAGAAAGGTAATTATTATTCCAAAATATATTCTTTTATTGAAGAAATTCTGATATGTATAATTTTTTATATTTTAGATAACGTTGTTCATAGACAAACAAGCAATAAAGTGCATACAGAATACAGTGTGTAAACTATAACCAAATGGGTAACAAATGACAAATTTGATGCAAAATGTATACCAACCAGATAGTTACTAGAGAAAATGGCTAAAATAATTAGAATCTATGCGCGTTTCAGTGGGATGCATTTTTCAGGTAGCCATAAGTCTTAAATGAATAGTCTAAATGATAGAAAAAGTGATGGCTTGAATATGTTGGTCCGACAGTTTGGATCAAGGCCTACTTAGATACATGCACTGGAGAACTGTTTTGACGGTGTATATTTAACTGTCAAATGCACATCATAGACTTAAGCTGTGAATCTAGCTTGGAGCCCCCTGGGTTCTGTAGAGGATATGGTGGAAATGATTTCAACTTCACAAGTGCGTACCAGTTACTAAAAACTCCAGAAGGTTGCCGGGTGGCAAATTAACCTTGGGTTGTGATGTGGCATCTATAGATCACGAGGTAGGTCAAGATATTGCCCTGACAGACGATGTATTAATACCCGATATTAAAGTTAGATGATAAATGATGCAATGTCACTCACTGTGCAGCTATGCATATACTGCCCCCAAGTTAAAATGCCAGGCGGGTGAGCAGTGATGAAACGTTCACTCGTGAGCTTGGTGTCTTTCACTTGGATACATACACACATACATGCCCTGAGGGCATGTATGTGTGTCACATGCCACACAAGCCTGAATAAGGGGTGCCACAGGGTGTCAAAGTGACACCCTGTCCCCCTTGTCAATTCGGTAATTTTACTGAATAGGTATTTACCGATTCGGTAAAATGGCAATTACCGGATCGGTAAATACCGATTCGGTAATTACCGAATATTACCGATTCGTTAAATTATTCGGTAAAAATACCTACATAGCATTTACCGATTTGTAAATACCGAATCGGTAAAATTCGGTATTTACGAATCGGTAAATGCCATTTACCTACATCTGGCCCTTAATGATGTAAATTACAAAGTCACTTTACTGAGTGAAAATTCCTCTAATTTTAATACCAATAAGTTTTCTGTTAGGTTTTAATGTATTGTGAATTGATTCCTTAGATAGAACATATTATCTCATCAGGCCTGCTTTTCAAATTTCCAAATTGTTTGTGTGCAAATAATGTTTTTTCTTTGAAAATCTGTTTTAACTGCTCGTCTGTTTCAACAAGTTTCTGATATCTGTAAATGATGTTTTTAAACTAATATGATATATATATTTTTTTTAAAACAGATTTTATTGATTGCATAGTAAGCATATATCCTGCAATGCTCTGTCACCCAGAGACAATCACCATCATCATTGAACAAATCACAAATGCAGTCATTTCTATTTAGGAAGTAGAATGTACAAACGAATAGTGCATCAAACTGGTCCCCCCCACCAACCCCCCCCCACCACCCACAACTCCCACCCCCCTTGCACTGCTGCCTGCTCCACTCAATTAATACACCTCCAGTGCACAATGCGTATCGTGCACCGATGAGTACACAGTTTTGCCATGATTGTCCGGCTATATCTAAGGCTGGTCTGTAATGTCCTCAGGTGGCGGGTCTAGCTCCAGTCCACGATAGTCCGCCCACCTCTTCCAGATCTTAAAGTGTTTTTGCGGGCAGCCCCTAGCCACAAAGATAGGCTGCTCCAGCCCCATGCTGAAGTCCATACCATTTTTCCATGCCGTGAGTGATGGAGCCTGGGGCGCCTTCCATGAGCGTGCTATATCTCTCTTTGCTAAAGTTAAGCCCAGTAGAAGTAAATGGCGCTTGTACCTATTGCTCCCACCCTAGCCATTACGTGTAGCAGTGTCAGTTTAGGGTCTCTCTGAAGTGCCCAGGCTAGGACTTCGTCTAAACACCGGAGAACCCCCGTCCAGAATCTCTGCAACGCCCTGCATTCCCACACTGTATGCATTAACGTTCCAACCTCCGAACCACACCTAAGGCAATATGGGGACGCAATCAAACCCGCCTTCCACAAGCGCTGCCTAGTATAATATGTGCGGTGTAGGCACCTAAATTGAATGAGTCGCAAGTGCGTGGAAATTGCAGCTCCCCTAGGGCTCTCCAGTGCCTCCACCCAATTCTCCTCATCCAATTCCCCAACATCCTGTTCCCATGCTGTTTTAAGGCGTTGCAGATCAGTGTAGCAGTGCCGTACAAGGGTTTGGTAGATTCGGGACAGTTTCTTGTCGGGCAGCTCCCCCATGAAAACTTTGGCCTCTAGCGGACTAAACTCCGGGAGGTCCTCCAGCCCCACTATATACGGCGTCAGGGCATGACGGAATTGAAGATATTTATAGAATTGGGTTCTCTGCATCTCAAATTCAACCCGCAGATCATCGAAGGACTTGAGCACACCCCCCCGACATGACATCTCCTAATGTAGAGATGCCGATCGCGTCCCATCCCCGGAAGCCATCAGTGTGTCCATCTGAGGTAATCGGCCATTACGCTACAGCGGGGTTTCTTGGGTAAGCATGTTCCACCAACCCATCCTACGTAGTGCCTGTCTCCAAACTTGAAAGACCACCTGTGTAATAGATGATAGAGATTTCCTGAGGGGCGCAGAGCACAGCAGTGTGTGGACGGACGCGGTGCCCATCAATGCCCTCTCCACTGTGTAAGCGGGGTCGCTTGTATCCGCATACCACCAGTCATTTAAGACCAACAGGTGGGATGCCTGGTAATACGATAGGACATCTGATGTATCCAGGCCCCCGGTATATGTTGATCGAAAGCAAGTCCGCAGGGCAACCCGTGCTGCGCCCCTTCCCACAGGAACCGGCTGAGCGCCGTGTTAAGGCGCCTGAACCAGCCCAGCGCAACCAGGACTGGGTGGTTCTGCAGCTGGTAAATCAGACGTGGGAGTGCCACCATCTTAAAGATGGCCGATCTACCATGGATGGAAAGCGGCATCTTGGACCACACCTTAAGGTCTTCTCGAGTGCGCTCCCAGACCGGGACAATGTTGCGCTCCATTGCAGCGGTCGCATCCTCGGATAGGAACACTCCCAAATACTTCACGCTGTCTGTGGCTATCTGGAGCTCACTCGCCCAGTCCCCCACTGGCTGCGGGCCGCCCAATATCCAGAGTGTAGATTTCCTGGTTTCGCCAAAGATTTGTAGGATACGCAGGAGACGGGGCCCCGATCGCTTCAGGTCAGTGAGAAAAAATAACACGTCATCGGCTTATAGTGCTATTCTATCCGTCACGCCAACCGCCCACTGGAATCCCCTGAGCTGAGCGTCTATTCGCACCCAAGCCGCAAGGGGTTCCATGGCTAGCGCGAACAGATATGGAGAAAGGGGGCAGCCCAGCCTCGTCCCACGCCCGATTCGGAAGGAGCGGGATATCTCTCCCCCCACCCCCCACTCACACCGCTGCTGTGAGGTCCGTGTACAGGAGCCGCACATATGTCAAAAATCGAGGGCTCAGGTTCAGACGTCCCAGCAAGGCGAACAAGTATGTCCAGCTCAGGTAGTCTAATGCCCTATCCATGTCCACTAAAAACAGTGCCGCCTGTTCCCCCAGTCTTCGCCACACCGACACTGCGACTTGAGCGCGTCTTATATTATGGCGAGTGGCCCGCTGTGGCATAAAGCCGGCCTGGTCCGGATGTACCAGGTCAGTGAAGTATGGTTTAAGTCTATTGGCAAGGGCCTTAGCCAGTATCTTGGCCTCCGTATTGAGCAAGGATATCGGGCGGTAGGACGCGTGGCTCTCAGGGGGTCGCCCTGGCTTCAAGAAAACCACCACCTCCGCATGTCGCCAGTCAGATGGCAGCGTACCACTCTCCCGTGCTTCTTCTATAACCGGGCGGAAATATGGGCTAAGTTGCGTCGCGAAGCGCCGGAAAAATTCACTAGGGAACCCATTCGGTCCAGACGCTTTCCCCGGATTCAATTCACCCAGCGCTGTGGCTAGCTCAGCATCTGTCAGGGGGCGGTCCAATATCTCACGAGCCTCTTCTGAGACGGCCCTGGGTGGAAGGTCATCAATAAATCGTTGTACGACCTCTGCTTCCAAGCACTCCTGTGGCGTGCATAAAGCCTCATAATATGTAGCAAAGCTTCCGGCAATCGCCGGCCGCTCTAAGATAGGCTCCACATCTGGTCCCACTATCTGGGGCAGGGGTTGGGCGTGCATGATGCCCTGACATAGACGATGCAACATCTTGCAGGACTTATCGCCCCACTGGTATATACGACTACGCGTAGCTAGCTAAGCCTGCCTGGCTTCGTCTAGAAGCACCGCAGTATATTGTTGTTGCGCCAGAGCCAGCTGTCTCCTGGCCGGCCCCCCATCCTCCTCTCTGCCCCTATGCTCCAGCGCCTCCTGGTCAGCCTTGCGCCGCACTAGGTCTCTACGCCTCTCCTTACGTGCTGCTGCGCACCATGAAATATCAATGCCTCACAGCGTGGGCTTCATCGCCTCCCAGAGCGTCGCCGGGGAGTCCACCGTACCCACGTTAGCGGACAAGAAATTATCAAGTTCACAGGTCATGTGGGCACGGTAGGCATCCTGCATCAGCTGCCATGATGACAAACGCCACCGGAAGGGCTGCCGAGCGCGACCAGTATAGAGTATAACGTAGACCGGCGAATGGTCAGACAGCGCCCCTGGCAGGATCTCCGCGGACAACACTCTATTCGCCATCCCTCTCGGAACAAATATGTAGTCGAGCCTAGAGAAGGAGTCCCGCACTGTGGAGAAATACGTATACTCTCTGCGCGAGCCATGTTTGTGTCTCCATGTGTCTACCCAATCGAGACCTGTGACCAGGGCCCGCAACCTAGTTGCAGGACTCTCCCTCCCCACCGCGCTCTGAACGCCGGAAGCGCTGCGCCATCTGTCACATGTGACATCCACCACGTCATTCCAATCCCCTCCTACTATGGACAGAGCACTGGGCATGTCCACCCAGAGGGAAAGCAGCTTCTCAACCAGGGGCCACTGCAACGGTGGCGGGGCATATACACTACCAATGAGTACTGGGTCTCCTCCAATCTCTCCCTGCACAAATACAAATCTGCCCTGCGCATCAGTCCATGTACGTTTATGAGCGAAGGGGACCCTACGATGTATAAGGACTGCCACCCCTCGTGAACCTCTTGTGAACCCAGAATGGTATGCGTGTGTGAACCCATTTCTCTGAAGGCACAGCGCCTTGGTACCAAGTAAGTGCGTTTCTTGCAGGAGGAGTATGTCCGTCCCCCTCCTCTTAGCCCACGTAAATACAGCCCCCCTCTTCACCTTGTCCAGCATCCCCCTCACATTCCAGCTCATGACTCGTGTCCCACCCGGGCCTAGCCGCACACTTTCACCATCAAGAGACATTTGTGTTGTACGATGTGTCGCAGCCCAGCCCTACGCCGGCAGCCCTGGCAAATCTGAAGACGGTCAGCAAGCAGCAATTTCAGCGCAAACCATTCCCCTTCCCTCGAAACCAACGCCCAACTTCTCCCCAACCTCCCCCCACCCCGCACCTCCCAAAAGTGGAAGCACCTGTCGTGGTCGGAGCATGATCCTGGCCCCAACAGGGAGCCAAGCACCACCCCCTCCAATGAAACCCCTCACAGCAGCCCATATGGAACTAGGCTGTTGCTCCCTCCCCAACCAAACCGTGTGTGGCCACCAGCCTCGGCAGCATTGTGCCTGGTCATCTATTTTAAGCATTAGAGCGAATCACATATCAGGTCCCTCAACAGTCAAGGCACATCCTCCTGGACCTCCGGCGCCTCCTCATCTTGACGTGTGGTCGACCCAGACTTCGAGCCACGGCTCGAGCTCGATCTGCCCCTGTGCTTACGCCGACCCTCCTGGCCCCTCACGGCCGAGTTGCTCGCGGAGGAGTTAGACTCCCCACCCTTCGCTGTGTTAGTCTGAATCTTAACAGTCTCATCTGTCCACTGAAAGACCTCTTCTGGAGTGTCAAAGAAGAAGGTGCGGGACTGGAAGATGACCCGCAACCTCGCAGGGTAGAGCAAAGCGTATTGCTGCTGCAGGCCCCTGAGACGAGCCTTGGCCGCCGTGAAGTATTGGCATTGTTGTTGCACCTGTTTAGTGTAGTCCGGAAAAATCTGGATATTTGCATTGTCGTATGTGAGCTTGCCCTTCAGTCTTGCCTGTTTCAGTACCCTGTCTCTATCAACATAATTCAGGAGTTTAGCGATCACGGGGCGCGGGCGAGCGCCAGCGGGGGCTTTTGCGTCAACGGCCAGTAGGCCCTCTCAATCACGAAGCAGCGGGAGAGAGCGTCTGGTGGAATCCAGCTCTCTAGCCATTGTGTCAAGAAGCTCTCTGCGTTGCCTTTCTCGCAATCTTCTGGAAAGCCTATAAATTGTAGGTTGCCACGCCGTGCACGTTCCTCCGCCTCCTCTGCTCTCAGGGCAAGACCCTTCTGAGTCCTCTCCAGGACCAATACTCTCTTCTTCAGGGTGGAGACGTCATCCTCCACCTCCGATATGCGCGTCTCTGTGCCTGTAATTCGTTCCACTGCATTCCACAGATCCTGTCGGAGAAGCATGACATCAGAGCCCACTGCCCCAATCTTGGCGTCCAGCACGTCCCTGGACTGCGTGATCCCTGCCATAAGTGCTGCGTTGTCCGGCACCTGCGACTGTGCTCCCTTTGCGCCGGCCGCCTCTGTGAATTTATCAACTGTCCCTTGTTTGCCCTGGCCACCGCCGCCTCTCATCATGTTGCTCTCGGTGTGTGGCCCACTCCCGCCACTAGGCCCCGGATTCAAATAGGGCCGCCAACTGCCGGTCTCCCGTTCAAGAAAAATCAGGGGGGCCCCCACGAGTGTCTCCAATGGCGTTAAGTGGACCACTATGGCGCCGACCAGCGCACAGCGCGCACCGCTCTGTGACGCAGGTCCCGACCTCAATCCAGGCTCAGCTCCAGAGAGGCCCCACCAACAGCTTAACATCTGGGCCAGATGAGACCCCCGAGTATCGGCCCCCCAGCCGCTGTATCCCACTCCCTGTGGCCTGTCCATTTGCTGAGCCGCTCACTGGGCATCTAAGTCCCTGCACTGACCTGGGATAGTGGCAGCATCTCTCGTCTGTCCAGGCGCCCCTCGGCTATTCAGCGCCGTCACCACGCTTCTGTCGGATGGCTCCGCTCTCCGGGCGTCCCCGGCGACCCCCAACCAGGGCCTTCACTGGGCTCGCCTCTTCCCCACACCTCTCGCTGCCGTTCCGCAGGAGACTCCGTCCGCGGGGGCTCCCGGCCTCCAAGCATGCGATGAAGCCACGCCGCCTCTGCTCCCGGCGCGGCTGCTCCAATTTGTCGGGCTACGCCAAAATTGAGGCCCCGGCTTTATAGGCCGCAACGGACCGGGCCGCGGGAGCCAATCCCCCCACCTCCTCTCGCTGTCGGAGAATGCCCACGGGACTGGGCACCGATCCGGATCGTCTGGACCTGCTTACAAAGACCAGAGCCAGGATATTTAAGCAGGATATTCGCATGCTGGTCGGAGCTCACGCTCTACACGACCGCCATGCTCGCTGGCTAAGCCCTAATATGATATATTTGAGTATTAATTACTCCAGATTTTTGTTCATTATTTTTTGCTAGTAAACACATTTTGTTTTGCTTTTAAGAATACATCATCTTCATATCCACAGTCTGAACTGATGAGTTAAATTTGGATATTCTTTGAAAGAGTCTTGTTCTTCTGAAATGTCTTGTTACTTACCGGTAATATTCATAACCCCGATTAGGGTCCTTCCCCTCCCAGTCCTTACAACGTGAGGCAGTCCTGCCTCCACCCAGCCAATCAAAACGCCAGCATTCAAAAGTTTACATAGACCCCTCCCACCTACCGCAATGCCTGTTATCAACAAGACTCCGACACAGCGGGAGGGAGGGAAGAGGACTGGGATGGGGAGGACCCTAATCGGGGTATGGAAGATTAGCGGTAAGTAACAATACATTAACCCCTCATGGGTCCTCCCAGTCCTTACTACGTGAAGAACTCACAAGCAGAGAACCAAGAAAAACGCTAGACACCAGGGATCCATGCAAAAGTACAAAACTTTAATCAACAAATGATCAACGAACAGCAGCGTGCAAGATGCCAACAGAAAAACTGGCAGTAGAGGCATGTAAAACATCAAGCCGATAATGTCGCACAATGTGTGATGGGACTGCCAGGTGGCTGCCCTACAAATCTCCTGGCTAGAGACCCCCGCCGCCTCAGCCCAGGAAACAGACACAGGATGCATTGAACGACCCTGCACCTGAGACGGAGGAGGGAGATCCAAAGACTTATAGGATTGGCAGACCACGAGACGCACCCACCGACTGATCGTAGAAGTTGAAACCTTCTTTCCCTTAGCCACACCCCCACAGGAGACAAACAGGGCCGGAGAAACCCGAAACTCCAGTGAATGATCCAGGGAAGACATGGCTTGGCAGTTCTGGCTGGACTGTTCCCATGAGGCACAGGGTCAGACTGATTTGCATATGGCCATGTCTGAACTGGGGTGGTGGAGTGAGCTAAAGAATGATGATGGATTAAACCCAGATCAGTTGACTGGGGGTGAGTGCTTACAATGTTCAACACTCCGTCCAACATCCCCTATGGTTTTGCTTGACTCACCAAAGAAGCAACAGTCTCCCAGGAGGCCCAGGACCCCGAAAAGCACACACCGCCACCCACTGAGCAGACAAAGTGGAAGGAGAAAGGCCCTTTAAAAAACATCCATGAGAAAATCCAAAATAGAAGCAGGACCCCCCCAGCACAGGATCCACCCTATGGGAAGAACACCAAGAGACAAAGGAGCACCAATGATGACCATAGCACTTAAGGATCGAAGGACGACGTGACAACTGGATGTCACGAGCCACCACAGAGGAACAGCCCAAAGATTCTAAGGTCAACCGCTCAAGAGTCAAGCCATCAGCTGCAAACGACAAAGACAAGGCAGAGACAGGAGCGGAAACTGAAGAGGAGCCGGAACCAAAGGAAGCCAAACAAACCGACCCTCCGCCAGCCGCAAAAGGAGAGGAAACCAGAGGCGGCAAGGCCAGAAAGGAGCAATTAGTAGGACTGACAGGGGAATGGGAGGAAAGGCATACAGAAGGCCCGAAGGCCAGGGAATCGAAAGAACATCCACCGCCCAAGCCTGAGGGCACATCACCTCCGAACAAAACCGAGAAAGTAGAGCGTTGTGAGGAGAGGCAAAGAGCCCGATCCAGTATGTCCCGAACTGAAGACAAAGGGACTGGAACCGAGAAAGAGAGAGATGGTACAGAACAGAGGACGGAAGATTGCGTCTCAGAGCATCCGCATGAAAATTCAACTGACCCAGAATGAACACCGCCCTCAAGGCCAATAGATGAGATTCCGCCCAAGCACAAATCACAGAGGCTAGCAAGTTCAGAGACGCACACCTGGTCCCCCTCTGATTGTTCCAGTAACAACAAGCCATCTGATTGTCGGTAAGAACCGACAGATTCACCTCGTGGAGATGAACCTGAAAGAACTGCACCCCCGCCCAGACGGCCACCAACTCCGGCCAGTTTGAGGAACATGTGCTGTCCCCCCAAGACCACCGACCCTTGGCTTCCAAGGACCCCAACGTGGCCCCCCAAACCCCAAAGACTGGTATCCGTTGTCAACAAAAGGGGAGGAGGAAGACAAAACCTCACCCCTTTCTCCAGATTGGGAGTGCAAACCACCAGTCAAAGTCCCGAACCAGAGCAGGAGAGAGAAGAACCAAAGTCTCGTAATTGACCCGGGAGGAGTCAAGATCTCCATTTGGGCCAACACAGGAGTAGGGTCCGCCTGATCCTGAAGACAGTCAAACAACTTCTCAAAATCCTTCAGCAGGACCTGCGAGGCATCGGCCGCATAAGTGCTGGCACGCACCCTAAAGTGAGAAGCGGCGTAAGAACGCTTGAGATCAGACTCCACCTTTCGCTCCACCAGATCTGACAGGAAAGCCTCCTCCGATGACAAAGAGGAAGAGGAGGCAGACGCCATAGAGGACAAAAGAGAATTGACCTTCGGAACCTCAGGAAACTGGGAGTCAAAGTCCGACAGGTGATACCGCTTCCACAGAAAGCGAGGAATACCCTGCTTATCCACCTCAAGCCATTCTTAGTCAGGATAACCTTCAGGACATCATGGAAGGAAGGTCATCCACTCCAGAGGAACAATACTGTGCTTAAAACACCTCATCAGCCAGAGACTTAGGGTGAAACAGAAGCAACTCCCGAATATGCACCAGCATATCAGAAAAAACCTTGCCCTGGACGTACTTCTCTTTAGGGAAGTGCGTCCCTAAAGGGACGTACTTCCCTAAAGGGACGTCCTCTTCATCATCCTTAGCCTTTTTCGCTTCAGGCTCCAGCAGCGCAGACTGGACAACTGAATTTATCAAGTCCTGTAAATCCGCCCTAGAAATCTGCAAGACATCGTCCTCTTGCAGGTCCAGGACATTATCCAGCTTGGGAACCACCTTCGCGGGCATAGGAGAAAAAGCCCCGTCACTCATGATGAGCAGGAAAGAGTAAACCTCGCAATATACAAAAAAGGAAGTGCCCAGCAACCTCCATTAAATACTGCCCCTTAAACAGCAAGTCTCGCAACATGAGATCTGGAATATACAAAAAAGGGCAGCCCTGCAGTCTCCACCCACAGCCACCTACTACAAACATGACCGCAGGGGTCGGATGCTGCTTGTAAGCACCAGCGCCGGAACGACCCGACCCCAGGACACCAGGAGCACCAGAGTGGCCGGGCAGACAGAAATAGCATTCAAAACATGAAACAGAGTTCAATTAGCATGAAAAAACAAGAACAAGCAGTCACTGCACCGCAACCCATCCAGAGGAGAACCGGAAACAGAGACAGGAACCGGGAGCACCAGCTGTCCGACAGCTGTTGGAGCAGAAAAAAAACAGGCATGGTGGTATGTGGGAGGGGCTTATGTAAACTTTTGAATGCTGGTGTTGTGATTGGTTGGGTGGAGGCAGGACTGCCTCACGTACTAAGGACTGGGAGAGGGAGGAGCCATGAGGGGGTAATTATACTTTTATGTTAACATATGACTATATTGAAATTTCTTTTTTCCTTAGATTAGGCTGGAGGCGCTGAAGATGTACAAACATATTTCTGCCTTAGATTATTTAAAATCAATTGTGCAGAATTTCTCCCTAGAGACTTATACATGATTTTTCAAGTGAAGATTATTAACAGGAGAGCAGACCCAGACTAATGAACTATTATGGACTTCCATTACATAAGTAGAGGAACCAATGCAAAGTGTACACAAAGCTGCATGCTTCTCATTACTGAAATATGGCTATGTTTGAGCTACTGGTGTGCACATTATCTTAAATATTGACAGGTATCTGAGACAGTGACAGATGATTGGTGTGTATATACAGTTATCTATTACACAATATGGCTGTTAAGTAATAGCAAAATAGCAATTTGAGCAACTCAATCTCATATCTATTCCTCAAAATGCTCATGTATATTTCTTCATGTGGGTTATTACTTGTCAATGCTACTCTTTTGGAGACAAGCAGACAATATATGTGGTGAGTGGGAAGAGCATGACAATGATGGTTGATTGGTAGCAAGTTGGGAGTTTTAGTTTGAGTTACCCACCAGCTGTCTCATCGTGAGTACATTTTCCGACTAAAACCTATACCCTATGTCAGCTGTATTGTTGTCTGAAAAGTTGAAGCAAATGTTCTTACTGGAAGTATGGAAAGTTCAGATTTCTTATCTTTGTAAGAACGATGTCCAGCAGAAGTATGAAAAGGAGGAAAATGTTGTCCATATGGTTCCTGAGAGCAAGGAATTCAACACAGAAGGGTCCAACTTGTTTATACTTCAATGTGCTAATAATTTACAGTTGTGTCACATTTTTTGATGTGTATAACTTTTGCCTCAAATGCTGACCACGATACATCAGGAGGCTTAACTATTGTATAAATAGCCATGAACATATGTTGTCATCACATATACACAAAGGCATTCTAACTAGTCCAGATTGGACATCCAGTGCTTCCTGATGGATTCACCACATTAGAAAAACTTTTGAAACCCCCCTAAATATCACCATGATATAGTTTGAGGAAAGGTGCGCATCCAACAATATCAGGTGAATGTCCCTCCCATAATATTCATATTGTATGGCTATAAATTGGGCTATGTTTGGCATTTGCCAAACTCTTTATCCCCTTCTCTAACCCTCATGCCCGCATCCGACGTAGCAGGTGCGGAGGCCCCATCTTCTCCTACCTGGCAACGAAGACATGGAACAAGACATCCGTTCATCTACGGCCATATCCTTCTCTTTCAGAGTTCCACAGGTCCCTATAGACCTGACTATGCGGCTAATCAACTGGTTCCTGCCACTGCCTGGATAAGTTCACAGGTGAAAAGAATCACTTTACAAATGTACTTATTGATTGTTTGGGGCCGTATTATACATCGTGCCTCAGAGGCACAAAAGGCATGGGCTTACTTTGTGTGTCCCCCAGGTATAATGGAGTGGCCCCGACTGTAATAGTGATAACATTAGTGCACATGTAGCGCCAGAACTATCACAAAAGGGTGTGCCTTCATTTGAATTGCTCTAACACACAGAAGATTGCCCCCTTCTCAGTTTACTTGTAATTGGGAACCAAATAAACAATTTCATTAAATCTGGTCCGGTATATTTATTTATACCTTTTAGTCATGTTATTTCATACTAAAAATTATTTCAAATGGCAGAAAGCGAATACACAATACAAAAGATTACTGACAGTCATACTCAATCAACAATTAACACAAAACACATTACGAAAATATCCAAAAGAATAACACCAATATTACATCCAACAAACAATACAAATTGCAGTGCAACAATTTTGCAATATATTAAACCATTTCAATGATCAAAATTATTTTCATGAAAAGAGCTAATTCATTCCTTAGTCTGTGTGTAGTATGAAATCCTTAAATATAACAATAAGTTGTTGTAATGCCCCATGACCACGTCCTGTAAATGTGGACAATTTGTTGTTCATTTCCTAAATTGTTTTTGTGGAAAAAAGTTGTCCCATTTGAGACCTGAAGAAAGGATTGTGTCCACTAACAGAAGTCACTACAGGTCAACTACATAGGAACATACAGGTACATTTATCGGATCACTGAAATAATATCGACTGACAAAATATCGACTTGCCAAAATATCGTGGACAAAATATCGACAGTCAAAATATCGAGTTTGTATCTACAAACAGGTAAGTACAAAAATATCGAGTTAAAAATATCGTTAACAAAAATATAGATGTAAAAAATATCGACTTTATTAAAAACAGTGTTAAATTAAATTAATATTAAATTTTAATTACTAAAATATACTTAAAACGACTTAAATTAAATTATAATAATTAAATAATAAATGAAAATAATAAAAATAATTTTTTTAAATCTTATTTGTTGACCCTGAACCCTAAAAATACCCCTTTACCCAAAAACCCAAAACTGACCCTGAACCCTAAAAATACCCCTTTACCCAAAAACTAAAAACTGACCCTGAACCCTAAAAATACCCCTTTACCCAAAAACTAAAAACTGACCCTGAACCCTAAAAATACCCCTTTACCCAAAAACTGAAAACTGACCCTGAACCCTAAAAATACCCCTTTACCCATGAACTGAAAACTGACCCTGAACCCTAAAAATACCCCTTTACCCAAAAACTGAAAACTGACCCTGAACCCTAAAAATACCCCTTTACCCATGAACTGAAAACTGACCCTGAACCCTAAAAATACCCCTTTACCCATGAACTGAAAACTGACCCTGAACCCTAAAAATACCCCTTTACCCAAAAACTAAAAACTGACCCTGAACCCTAAAAATACCCCTTTACCCAAAAACTGAAAACTGACCCTGAACCCTAAAAATACCCCTTTACCCAAAAACTGAAAACTGACCCTGAACCCTAAAAATACCCCTTTACCCAAAAACTGAAAACTGACCCTGAACCCTAAAAATACCCCTTTACCCAAAAACTGAAAAGTGACCCTGAACCCTAAAAATACCCCTTTACCCAAAAACTAAAAACTGACCCTGAACCCTAAAAATACCCCTTTAATTTAACATAATTAACAATTAATCTATTAAATTAAATTAATTACCAATTACATTTTAATTAAATACCATATATTATTTAATTACCAATTAATTAATTATTACTACCAATTAATAAATTTACATATTTAATTAATTATAATTAAATTACTCCCCACCCTATTCCCCTATAAACCCACAACCCGCTACAGAAAAGACATTATTTTAATTTACATAATTAGAAATTAATCAATTAAATTAAATTAATTACCAATTAAATTTTAAATAATTAACATATATTATTTAATTACCAATTAATTAATTATTACTACCAATTAATGAATTTACATATTTAATTAATTATAATTAAATTACTTCCCACCCTATTCCCCTATAAACCCACAACCCGCTACATAATAAAATGACACAATAATTTAAAAAATCATTAATTAAAAATAATTATAAAATAAAATGACACTTTTCACACATATTATTACATAAAAACACTATAAATAATTAAATATTATTTTAAAAACTATATTTTTTACTATCTAGATTATATACTTGGATATTTTCACTGTCTATATTATTTACAGTCGATATTACTTCACTTACCTTAAAAACGATATTTTGGCTGTCGATATTCTGTCTAGTCGATATTATGTCCAAACGATATTTAAAACTCGATATTCTGTCCAAACGATATTTTGGAGTCGATATTATGTCTGTGCACCACATTTATCCCTTATCCAAACGGTGGTATCTCAGAAAAGAGGCAAACTGGTTGTATTAAAACTTCGTTTTTTTGCATCCTAACAGAAAAATAACAGAGCCCTGACGATGGTTTGGACATTTATGGCCCGAACTTGAAACGCGTCGGTAAATCCAGCAAGAGCTAATTGTAACATTTAGTGTGTTTTAGGATAAAAGTGATACATCCTTTTTTTGCTCTTGTAATGAATTAGCTCTTTTCATGAAAATAATTTTGATCATTGAAATGGTTTAATATATTGCAAAATTGTTGCACTGCAATTTGTATTGTTTGTTGGATGTTTTATTGATGTTATTCTTTTGGATATTTTCGTAATGTGTTTTGTGTTAATTGTTGATTGAGTACGACTGTCAGTAATCTTTTGTATTGTGTATTCTCTTTCTGCCATTTGAAATTATTTTTTGTATGAAATAACATGACTAAAAGGTATAAATAAA
Organism: Lissotriton vulgaris; assembly: GCF_964263255.1. Lineage (NCBI taxonomy): Eukaryota > Metazoa > Chordata > Amphibia > Caudata > Salamandridae > Lissotriton > Lissotriton vulgaris. The sequence continues at coordinate 2,079,589,682 of NC_141685.1, read as the reverse complement.
TATACCGGACCAGATTTAATGAAATTGTTTATTTGGTTCCCAATTATGGTAAACTGAGAAGGGGGCAATCTTCTGTGTGTTAGATTTATATAGGGTCCAGCCCTCCCTCAGCCCCGTCAAGTACCTATCTCCTTTTGTGCGCAATTTAGAGCGGATACCATATCCGCGAGAGTTGTAGGGGCACAACGTAGACTTAAAGAGTGGAAGGATCTTACAGGTACATGCATCAATCTCGGCATTTGCGATTCCTTAATTGCGATTTTTATGTAATCGCAATTAAGGAATCGCAAATGCCTATGCATTAAGAAATCGCTAAATAAATTGCGATTCCTTAGAATTCCTTAATTGCGATTAGCATTTTGCGAATCGCAATTAAGGAATTCCTCCCATTCATTCCTATGGGCCTAGAGGCCCATAGGAATGAATGGGAAGACAATCTCAATTTGAGATTCGCAATTAGCTAATCGCAAATTGAGATTGCGATTTCAAGGGTGCAGGGGTGTCCAAAGGACACCCTGTTGTACCCCTGAAATCAAACAATGCACATATGTTGTGTACACACATGCCCTAAGGGCATGTGTGTGTACAACATGAAAGTTAAAATACTGCACAAAATTGCATATTTCTAACATTTCGCTAAATTACCATGAGGTCCAACCTCATGGTAATTTTTTCTCTCTAATTGCAAAATCGCAATTTTTTTGAGTTTCATGCATTGCTTTTAAGGAATCGCAAAATTGCGATTCCTTAAAAGCAATCGCACTTTAAAAAATCGCTAAAATAGCGATTTCTTCACTTTTAGGATGATGCATCCCGAATAGTGATTTGGGAATCGCAAACGGCCGAATTTTGCGATTCGCACCGTTTGCGATTCCTAAATCGCTTGATGCATGTGCCTGTTAGATCCTTCGAATAATATGGCAGAGAAAGATACACTCTCTTTTAGTGAGAGTCATATCCAGTCTCTCATAGCCTCTTCACCGTTCGATTCTTTCTCCTTAAGTACCACTGCAAAGCAACAGAACAAGTCCGAAAAACGAACAAGACTTTGTAAAAAACACGTGAGAACTGAACTTCACGGATACTTTTTATTAAAACATCTGCAGGGTGGAAACATCCCCTGGGGTCTTCAGGTAAAGAATATACCTGTGATCTTCATGGACAGACTAAGGTATGAATTCCTTAAATATAACAATAAGTTGTTGTAATGCCCCATGACCACGTCCTGTAAATGTGGACAATTTGTTGTTCATTTCCTAGATTGTTTTTGTGGTAAAAAGTTGTCCCATTTGAGACCTGAAGAAAGGATTGTGTCCACTAATAGAAGTCACTACAGGTCAACTACATAGGAACATCCAGGTACATTTATCCCTTATCCAAACGGTGGTATCTCAGAAAAGAGGCAAACTGGTTGTATTAAAACTTCGTTTTTTTGCATCCTAACAGAAAAATAACAGAGACCTGATGATGGTTTGGACATGGTGTGTCCAGCACCCCCAATCCTTCTGCCTCACCTGGCGTAATTCATCCCCTTTTACTGGATCACTTCCCCTCTATAAATTCAGACTCATTCTCCAGACTGACGAACAAGGTCAAATCTGGCTCCCCTCTCGACAGTGGTCCCCCCCACATACTCCGCGAAGCCTTCAGCGCGTGCCCTGATCCCCCCATATCCCTGCTCAACACCTCCCTTGGCAGTGGAACAGTCCCTGACTCGTTTAAAAGTGCTGAGATCCTCCCCATCCTCAAGAAACCTGGGGCGGACCCTCAAGTGCTTAGTAACTATCGTCCTATATCTCTCCTACCCTATCTCAGTAAAGTACTGGAAACACATGGGACGGAATGTTTGAGTTCTTTCATCGAGGAGTCTCATTATCTCGACCCTCACCAAGCAGGCTTTAGGCCTGCCCACTCGACTGAGGCAGTCCTTGTAACGGTCATGGATGAGCTACGCAAGGGGGCGGACCTTAACTCCCCCCAGGCCCTGATCCTCCTTGATCTTTCAGCTGCGTTTGACACGGTCGATCATAACATCCTGATCGACCGTGTCTACAGCGCTGGGGTCGGAGGACAGGCCCTGAGGTGGATACAATCCTTCCTGACAAACAGATTCCAATCTGTCAGACTGGGCAATTTTTGCTCAAAAAAAGGGCGGCTCTCCTGCGGAGTCCCACAGGGCTCCTCATTATCCCCCCTTTTATTCAACCTATACATGCAACCGCTAATATCATCCCTGAGGGAAATGGGAGTCCAGGTCTATAACTACGCAGATGACCTGCAACTCTTATTTAACATTCAACCCACAAGACTCTCTGAAATCAATCTACAGTCGACTATGACTTACATCAGCTCTTGGATGAACACCAACCAATTGAAGCTTAACCCTGACAAGACAGAGTTGGTCTTGACACTTATGCCCTCTAACCCCTGGAATTCCAGTTTCTGGCCTTCCGCTCTGGGCCCCCCGCCCACCCCAGCTCCCTCCGCAAAAAGCCTAGGCGTAAAAATCAGCAGCGATCTCTCAATGACTCCACAGATTAGTTCTGTGGTATCAGCCTGCTTTCTTATGCTACGGAAAATAAAAAAAATAAAAAGATTCTTGTCCACTGAAGCCCTCACTCTGGTCGTTCTTGCACTCATTGTCTCTCGGCTGGATTATGCCAACGCACTGTATGCTGGCATTCCAGCCTACCAGACACACAGACTGCAATTGATACAGAATCAGGCGGCCAGACTGATCTTCCAACTCCCGGCCCGCCACCACACTAAACCTTTGTTAAAAAAATTGCATTGGCTCCCCGTGGAACAGCGAAGCATTTTTAAGATCTGCTGTATCACACATAGAGCCCTCTCTGACAAAGGCCCTAGGTTCCTCTCAAATCGGATCAAAAAATACACCCCCTCTCCTACCCTCCGCTCCGCTGGACAACACCTACTTACCACCCCCAGATTTAAGCGCCTAAAATATGGCGGCACTCGCTTCTCTACGCTTTCCCCGCAAATATGGAATTCCCTCCCTCTTCCAATCCGTTCTACTGTCTCGCATCTCCATTTCAGAAAGTTGCTTAAAACGTGGCTATTCCAGCAAGCCTACTCCTGCTCCTGAGCCTCCATCCCACAGAGCCCCATCCCAGAAGCGCCAAGAAACCAATCCGGTGTACGTTGCGCTATATAAATATTTTAACATTAACATTAACATTAACATTTATGGCCCGAACTTGAAAAGCGTCGGCAAATCCAGCAAGAGCTAATTGTAACATTTAGTGTGTTTTAGGATAAAAGTGATACATCCTTTTTTTGCTCTTGTAATGAATTAGCTCTTTTCCTGAAAATAATTTTGATCATTGAAATGGTTTAATATATTGCAAAATTGTTGCACTGCAATTTGTATTGTTTGATGGATGTAATATTGATGTTATTCTTTTGGATATTTTCGTAATGTGTTTTGTGTTAATTGTTGATTGAGTAAGACTGTCAGGTCAGTAATCTTTTGTATTGTCTATTCTCTTTCTGCCATTTGAAATAATTTTTTGTATGAAATAACATGACTAAAAGGTATAAATAAATATACCGGACCAGATTTAATGAAATTGTTTATTTGGGTCCCAATTACAAGTAAACTGAGAAGGGGGCAATCTTCTGTGTGTTAGATTTATATAGGGTCCAGCCCTCCCTCAGCCCCGTCAAGGACCTATCTCCTTTTGTGTTCATTTGAATTGCGGCATGGTCCCATGCAAAAAAGGACATCTTTTTGACTCCGCGCTTATGCCATATTATAGATGCAAAGCGATACCAAAGGGGATGACGAACGGAGTGTTTGAGCAAATCAAACACTCACCCCTTGTCAACTGATCTGGGTTTAATCCATCACCATTCTTTAGCTCACTCCACCACCGCAGTTCAGACATGGCCATATGCAAGTCAGTCTGACCATGTGCCTCATGGGAACAGTTCAACCCGAACTGCCAAGCCATGTCTTCCCTGGACCGAAAACAAGCATCCTGGGACCGGTTTCAGATTCATAATCCTCATCAGCCAGGCTATCTTGAATTCAGTGGTAGAGTGAGCAAGGGACCCACGTCTGGGCACACCCTGCCAACTTAGGGTGAACAAAGCGATACCAAACGGGATCATGGACAGAGCGTTTGAGCAAATCAAACACACACCCCAGTCAACTGATCTGGGTTTAATCCATCACCATTCTGTATTACTTTCCCTTGGTAGGAATCTAGAATCGAGGGTTGTGTTTCAGATTCCTGGAAGGGTGGTTATGTTCCAGTGAAGTCAGTTGGAGCTTTTAATAGGTTCTATTACCCCAGACAACACCATGCTTCTAGAGCCACCTAAAGGATCCTGCTCACCTTGTGTTGCACAGGTACTGCACCAGGCTTCAATATTATTTTGTGAACGTACTTCTCCAAACATCCCAACTCCTCCCTAAAGAATTCTCTATCTTCTTCTAGAATATCTCCCAAACCAAAGTCCTCAATGACCATCCCCTGAATGGGAGCTCTGGGATTTACTACGATACACAGGTCACCTTGGTGCATCCATCCTAAAATGGGTGGACTATCCACAGCCACATAAACTTACCTTTGTATTGTCCTCCCACCAAATTCTATAGTCATTTCCATGTAGCCTAACAAATCAATGGCATCCCCTTGCTACCTCCCTGGATTGATATCTCCACTCCAGACAACTCCTCTCCAGACAACTGTTTGTCAAACTCAACTTTAGGAATTATTGTATACCTAGAACCAGAGTCTACCATAAGTTGCACAATTCTTCCATTGATCACAAAATTGAATTTTGGTCTATTCTTCCTCCCCAGTTCTTCTACATATTCACCAACACTTAGGATCCTCTCTTCTTGTCCCACAAAAATATTGTTATCATCTACACTAGCTACTCTAAGTGTTCCCACCTGCTTGCATACCGTCTCAAAATGCGCTTTGAGACCACATATCCTACAAGTCTTGTCTATGGCCACACCTTTGCGATAATCAGCAGTGTGAAAGGCACTACCACATCTATAAAAGACCTCGACAATTGTTTAGGCCTTGGTACACTGCGTTCGATTTGAGTACAGCAACCACATCCGGATCTTCTCTGACAACCGTAGGGGCATCCAAATCTACACCCCCTTTTTTGTCCAACTCACGCATGCAATGTTCAGATTGTTCAACTACTTCAGCAATATCTATGGCATCCCTGCGAGAAGGAGTTTTGGCTGCCCACAGATGTTCTTGGGTCTTTTTACTCCTGAAATGCATGATGAGCTAGTCACAGACTAATTTGCAAGTCATGGCTCCAAACTTACACTTCTGGGAAAGTTCTCTTAGTTTGGAAACAAAGTCATCTATTGATTGACCTTCTGCTTGCTGGTGAGTGAAGCATTTGTAATGGTTCATAACCAAATGTATCTCCTTAGCGAACCTGAGCTCTAGTCTTTTCTTGTCTTCTGCATAAATATCTTCAGTAGGGTCACCATTAGTTTGAGTGGCAGGCGATAGGTCCATAAATATGTGTTGGCCCTCTTTACCCAAGTTGTTCAGAAGCAAGGCTTTTTTCGGAGAAGCACTAAACCTAACCCCATCCAAAGTTTCTAGATACTTTTCAAACATGGTTAACCAATCTTAACTCTCAATAGAAAGAGGCCCATGTGAAGCCAGAAAAGTTGGGGGAGATATAATGGCATCATGAGATTTAAACACTGAAAGATGCATAAAATACCGGTGTGCATGTCACTGGAAAAAAAGTAACCAACAAAGTAAGTGTGCGAGTCACTGGGTGAAGACAAGTGACTTCTAATTCAAATCATGGTGTGAGAGTCACTGAAGAGTAGGTAAAAACTCTTAATACAATTGAGTACCATTAAATGTGAATCAGCGTGTAAAGTAGTATACAACCAACTGTTAATGAGGAAACAGGTGCTCGAGTCACCGAAGATGAACAAGTGACCTGCAGGGTAAGTATGCAAGTCACTGAGTAATGACTTGCAATTGTGCAATGGTTGGGATCTCCCAAAGTAAAATGACCGCAGCTGTATAGTACTTAGTCCTGATGTTGGGAAAATGTCAAGATGGCCATCACGTTGGGCCCTGCTGTGAGTTCGCGATGCAATGGTTTGTCACCCTCGAGCAGCTGGCTTGCGCATACAGTTTTCTTTCTACTGCAGTCCCCAAAATGCCCAAGTCTTGCCTTAAAAATGATTAGCGAAGTCTTTACTGTTGTGATTTTCTCCACAATGTCTCCATTCTGTCTGGTGAAGCTGTGCTGTGAACTGCACGCTGAATTCTACCTTCTTGTCACAGGGACTGGCTGGCACAACTTGTTGCCAAATTCTTAAAACGGAATGAAGAAGTAGTAGCACAACAGATTAGTGTTGAATATACTTTACCCATTTAATAGAATTTCCCTATGACATCTGGTAGCTGTTCCTCTGCCAGCCAGGCTCACTGGGACACAGCCATGGTATGGGCGTATCGCTTAAGTGTGCATGGAGTGACTAACAAAACACCCTTGGAGCTGATGCGCGAGAGTTTACCAGGCACAAAATTGGTTGCCACGTGGATGAAAGAAATAGTCCATGGGATAAGTGATCATCAGGTATCTGTTCAGGAGGATAGACTTGCTCGACGCATTTGTCAAGGTGATCGGGTAAAACTGAGGGGCGGTAGGTGTGGAGGTTGTCTGTCTAGATTTAGAGTACGTTCAGGGTAGCACCGGCTTTACATCATGTGGTGGAGTTGGAGAATGGTGAGAGATGGAACTATAGGTGTGGTGTTGTATCACAAAAGGAATAACCAGCCTTCTAACAGTGCTCACATGATGATGTCAGATCAGGAATTGATCCTTCCCTCCCTAGTGAGCTCAGGCACTAGTGCATCCCCTCTGGATAGAGGAGATACCAGTGTCAATGGGGGTCACGATGACACCACAGTGGAAAGAACAAGGGGTAGGAGAGTTCAACACCTTCCAGGATATTTTGACGATTATGTTCTAACTTAAAATTACATGCTATTGCTTGGATTTTTGATGTTTCTTGTTTTTTTTGTTTATTTGTAACATATTGTTATTTGATGTTCTACTTGTGTATTACACTTGGGAGGAATGTGAAATCCTGTGTTGGGTTCAAGATTCCAGGAAGGCTGGTCGTGTTCCAGTGAGGTCAGTTGGAGCTTGGCTGCCAGAGGAACAGTCACAAAATATCATAGGGAGATCCTTTTAAGTGAATAAAGTATATTCACCACTTACCTGACGTGCTACTACTTTTTCATTCTGTGTCTAGACAAAGGGCAAGCCATGCATTGATAGGAACTATTTTTAATTTTACCCACCCTCAATGTACATGCTGAGACATCCAAATCAAAGGATCTTGGTCGTAGTAAGGTGACCATAAGGCTACGGCCATTGAGTAGGTGTCCAGAACGTTAAGACCACAGTGTATACTGACATGCAAGCTATACATTCATATCTAATTTAACATTGGAAAAAAACTAGAAATTCAGCAAAGGTTGAAGTAAGATTATATTTAGTATTACATAGTATTACGTTTTAAAGGCAAAAGAACACTGAAATCCACCAGTTATAGCTTGATTATAAATTGCACCAAGCTTATAACCTCATATATCACACCACTCCTCTTTTAGCAGTCAATATCTCCAAAAAGAGTAGTGCCGACCAGTGGGCTGATTCAATGATTTTAATTTTGGCACAATGAGGAATGTACTCTCACCCTGCCCAGTACTATTTTTAAAAATCAGGACATGGGTACTAAGTCTGTGTCCAGTAATGGTGGCCACAACATTTAATTTCATTCTGTAGACAGGCGATACGTTTGTTCTGTCATGTTGGGCTGCTGAGTCCTGCTACACTAATCAGGAGAACGGAAAAACAATGCCCTTGCGACCAATAACAACGTTCAATTACTTTTAATTTATTCCATTTACGCAACTCATTCATATGTATTAGTGCTGTCTTATAAATTAGTTTTTCTGTCGCTCACTTCAAATAATAATCACAGTCCTTGTCACAGTAAACTTCTAAAGTCACTGAATAAACCTGTGCTTAACCCTCTGGTAGTTTGACACGGAGCTGTCAGGCTTAACTTAGAGGCAATGTGTAAAGTACTTATGCAGCACTCAAACAGTAATAAAGTGAAAACACAACAAAAGAAAAATCCCAAACCATCTAAAAAAATAGAGATTATTTTAAGAAATGCCAGCTGATGTTATCTGGTTATGCTAGACCGGATCAAAGTCAACAGTTAAGTGCAATGGAGAGTGGGTTGGATACAGGGACCAGGTTATCCCAACGGAAAGTTTACCTCCTGACTTACAATTTTTTGATGGAGAAAAAGAGGCCATAGACGAGTTCTCAACGGGGCAGATTTCAAGCTGGATCCAAAGCGAGTACTGTTGAAGGAGCGGGGTGTAATAAAGCAACAACCACGCAGATGTCTTGTAGGTAAGAGGTATTCATTTAACAACCTCACCCAACAGTTCACTGTGGTCAACTGTCAGTATTGGAAAATAACATTGACCTGGTTCCATGCTAGAACACAGACATGGAACCAGGGCACATCATCACACTCCTTTCCCCTTACATTTTACAATGAAACATTTAATCTGACAATGATTATCAAGAGCAACAAAGTGAACATTTTGAAAAACCCAAAATAATCCCTTACTTCACATAATCCTGCAACTAACTCAGAAGTTTGAGAACCCTAACACTCTTGCGAGTAGACCCAGATTTCAAACCAACGTCAGAAGATATCCGACTGGAGATAACATGGTCCGGGTCAAACATATTATTCTCACCAACATGCACAACACGACTTTGGTTCCAAATACGTCCATCATCTGTTTTTACAGCATTCTTAAAAAGTTTAACAATAGATTTTGTAGATGTGAATTTGGACCAACTTTGACATCCCACCGGAGCTTTAATTTTAACTTTGTCACCAATCTTGAAGTGACTAACTATACTAGACCTACGAATATCAACATAAGCTTTCCTTTTCTTTCGAAGAGCAACTTCTTTGTCTCTCCAAACCCCGATGTATTGTTTCTCAATCCTTTATCCAAAGTCATCCACCCTGGACACAAAGGCCAGACCTTCCCTTGAAAAGTTTAAATGGTGTTATACCTGTTGAGGAATGTGGAGGGAATCTGTAGGCCGAAATACAATTCTGTAACCCCTTACAAGACAGTTAACTCTTGCCAAACGAATGCATTCCTTCAAGGTTTTGTTGAATCTTTCCAAGGCACCATTAGCTTCTGGATGATACAAAGAATTTTTTTTATGCACAACACCACACCTGAGAAGATATTCTTCCATTACTACTGAACAAAACTGGGGACCATTGTCTGACATTAACGAATTGGGAAAGCGGATGTATGACGTTACAATGCATGCTTTTACCACGCATGCCTTTACAACGCGGTTTTTACATCGCAAACCTTTACAACGCATAGCGCTTTGGGGTGCTGGATAGTGAATAGTTTAATTTACTATTCCAACTCCAGTCCCCGTGGACACTAGGGAAGGTGTTGGATAGTAAATTAAACGTATTCCCTATCCTAGAGCGCCCCCCAGCGCAATGCATTGTAATGGTTTGCGTTGTAAAAGTTGCGTCGTAAAGGCACTGCGTTGTAAAAGTTGCGTTGTAAAGGATGTTTCCCGGGAAAGCTCTCACGTTTAAATATTGAATCTAAAAATTTGATAACAGCTTGGGTTGTTATTTCCCTCACAGAACTGACTTTGACCCAACGAGAATATAGATCCAATAAAATCGTTCCAATGCAGGCATCGATAAAGGCGGGAAAGTTGAGATCGGTGAAGCTCGAAGCCTTAGCGTCGTAAGGCCTCAGTGTCGATCAGATGCTTCTCGATATCGATCTCAGTAAAGCCCTTTACAATTGTATTACAGCTATGGTAGATGCCGCAGTCCTAGCTATGGTTAAATCTGTTTTCACTGCTCTGGGCCCTGCTGTGGTTGAAGATGTGCGCATTGCAGTCAATGTGTCTGTTGTTCACTGCTGTGGTCCTTCCTCTGTTCGGTTTTCTTATTCCTGCTGTCTCAGATGTTGTTGCTATTGGTGTAGCAGACATTGTCGCAACTGTCATGGCTGCTGTGATGGTAACTGCTATTAATACTGTGGTGTCTGTTGCAGAGGTAGCGGTTATCTCTACTGTAGTTACTGCATTGTGACGGTTGGTTTTATTGCTGCAGTTACCTGCTGTGGTGCTGTTGTTAGAACTGGGGTCCCTATTTTGTCAGTAGATATTTTTGCCCTTGTAGTACTTTTCTGAGGATGTGCAGCAATTATTTTGTCAGGAAAGATATATAAAGCGATCATGGAAAGGGACTATTTGTCTAGCCCCCCTCACCTACACACAAACACGATGTGGTATGCATAAACACTCAAATTAACACTGAAAGCCCCTGTATGTATTTTCTTTTTTATTTGGAACACTTAAGCCCTCGCCGACAGCTTACACTGTCTATTGCTAGACCTAGGAAAACTATTATGTTAAAAGTGTTGGTATAAAAATCTAATTAAATAACTTTGATCATATAGAAAGTGTTGAAGATCTATACAACTAAATAACATTAAATACTTCTCAATGCACTGATATAATCTGATGTACCAAGGTGAAACACTCCTACATGTTAATGAAATACACTTTTTTTGTATTTTAAAGAGAAATTTGTCATGTTTAAAACGTTTGTTGCAATATGTCTTAAAACTGAATGTTTCTAAAGCTATGTGACGAAGAATCCATTATTTTCTTATTTTCTTTTACTTCAGCTAGCTTGTAAACAAATGCTTGCCCATCTATTTAACACATTTCTGAAAGAAAGTGCTCGCTCAAGTAAAATGCAGCCCAGTTGGGTCATCAGCAGTTGATGTGGCGGTCGTGATGGCGGCAAGCGGCCCCAATGCTGTACATTGAGTATCACTGATTGTGTGTCTGTTCGGGGTCATTGTAGATCAAGTTACTACTTCTGTCCCCCCGCATCTGATGGAGTGCCCCTCGAATATGACCAGGGTTTTAAACTGGTGGACAGTTGCTCATATTTGTACACACATTTAAAAAGGAAAGTAGATGTGCTGAGTTCAAAGAGTGTGTACATATTAGTGTAACTTTTGGTATCATTCTTGAGATTCAAATCGTTGAAATGGCCTGGGGGGTTCCTTCGATTCAATGTGATCTGCAGAAGTCAAAAGGTTAAGAACCACTGTTCTTTTCAATTTCCTTATTATGACTATAGCTATGACTAGGGGTTAAAATTGTTTTTGTAATGTTAATTACCTTTTTTGACAGTGGGGGTTTCTATTGTTTTCTTCTGAGTAACATAAAATTGGGGCAAATAAGTCTGTATTTAAGCAAGCAAAAAACCTTTTGTTAGATGTATTTGAAGTGCAGGAAAAGTACAAAAGTAGGAAATGACATTTGGCGTCATCACCTTCAAATATGCATGTGAGTAACAAAGACCTAAAAGAATGGTCAATCAAATGTTTTATTTAGTTTCTATTGAAATGCAAATTGTAGAACTGGCTTGCAGTAAATGTGACCCTTCATATTTTTTTTAGCTTGAAAGTTTGCTTCTAATTATGTAGCCAATGTGTACCTATTCATCACTAAAGCAATCATAAGCTCAAATTACAGTCCATTAGTCACTTCATTGGTTTATACTCTACAGTTTGCTTAGAGAAATTAACTCACACTTAGCCTCTGAATGTCTGTCCCCAATAATTCACTATGAAAATGTTTTTGTCAAACTAACTCTGCAATATATTTTTATTTTGCGTTGTTTTCGAGGTCTTCCTCCGAAATAAACTCAAACTAACTATGAATGAAACTAAACAATCCCTTGAACCAAATAATATAGCAATGCTTGCCAAATTTTGTTTGGCTTGTGATATGCATTAGTTCTAACTGAGTCATTTCTTTTACTTGATGTACTTTCATATGTAATTGCATCAATTGGGTGTCTTTTCAGGTCTCTGGATATGATATTTCTTTCTTTCTCTCTTTGTTTGTTTTGTTTCTGTCTTTCTCTCATCCCCATCTCCCTCTGCATGCTTGCCCTTGCCCTCACACTCTCCATCCACCCCTCCTCGATCCACTGCTTCTTCTTCTTCTCCCTCTCTCTCTCTCTCTCTCTCTCGCTCTCAGCCACTTTTCATGAACTCTCTTGAGACCGATCCAGAGTCACATTCTTTTTCTTGTGTGTTGAGTATTCTGTTATAATTTGGAGGAGTCATCGGACAGTCTACGGGGGGGCAGAGGACTCACTTCATTCGAGCAAACAGCGGCAAAGTGATGCAGTCGCACCTAGTTAGCATAAGGAGGGCACTTTAAAAAGACACATCACCTCCTGCAGCGTAGGAGTCATCGGACAGCCTGTGGATACCTAATAAGCATCAGGAGGGCACTATTTCTTTTTCATTTAATGTATATAGAGCCAATTGAGATAAGACATATATCTCCCTTATCCAGCTTGAGTCAAAGTATGCTGATTTAATTTGCATTTTCAGAATCAAAAATGTTTTTCATGTAATGTTTGTTTCCTGATTGATAGTCAAGGACCACTGTTTTTTTCTTAAACTGAATTATACCCAGGTCCTTTGATTCTATGGGTGACACCCCATTGATTTATTAGTTCTGACTGAGTCATTTTTCCCAACTTGATGGACTTTCAAATGCTATTGCATCAAGTGGGTGTCATGTTCAGGCCTCTTGAGAAGACATTCCATTCTTTATTTCTTTGTTTCTATCTGTCTCTCCAGCCCATCTCCCTCTGTATTCCTATCCTTGCCCTCACACTCTCCATCCACCCATCCTCATTCTACTGCTCTCGCAATATCTCTATCCATCACCCTCTACCGCTCCCCTCTCCTTATCTAGCTCTCTCTTTCTCTCCCTCTCTCTCTCTCTGCCGCGCTCTCTCTTTCTCTCTCAGACATTGAAGTCTTTGTGGAATATTTAGACAACAATTTTGCAATGAGACCCGCATTCATCATCATTGGATCATTTGTTAATAGTTCAAAGGACTACTTAGAAGAAGTTTTACTTGCAATTCAACCCCTACTGCCTGGGAAGCAATAATCTGGATTGGCAAAAGCACTTGGACATTCTGGATCGAAGTGAGCAGAAGTATCCCCTCTGATTATATTTGGAAACAAAGGGATTTATATAGAAATGAGCATCCTTACCTTGGGCCGAGATTGTGATCAGGCTGCCACTGTTTGTATTCCACAGATAGCAGTGTCACCATGTGGATGCAATAACAAACACATTTGTATCACGTACATGAGTGCCTTGCACATAATTCCAAAGCAGTGCGATAGTGTTTTCATGAAGTTCTTTGTGTCAGCAAGGTTGGTGGCTCTTAGAAACTAACCCAAGTGTCAGAAATGCAAATTTGTGTCAAAAGTCAATGTGATAAAGGGAAGGCAACTTTAGGAAAAGATTGTTTACATGTAAAATGGAACTGTTTCCTACCGGGCCTAACTTGGGCACATGACACCCACTCCTCAAGAAGATATCTAAAGAAAAGGAATCCAACCTCTAAACAATACATCAGCATATTATAAAAGTAAAATGCTAAAAGTGCATAGGCTCAAATCATTTGGACGTGCTGCTGTACCTGAGACAGTGTAGAGGTTTTTAGCCAATCAAGGATTATCTTCCTAACTTTGCACGTTGTTCCACTCCCAAATGTTCACTGTGCACTTATCGCAGGTCAGGCCTGTTTGCTGTAAAACCCTTGATGTTACTTAGGAATATATCCTAACACTTTTTAGTGTCTAGTGGCCACACTAACTATCCTTTCCAATTAGCATCTGATGAGTTATGTCAACTCTTATGCAGCATAGTATCAATTGTGTTTTCATTATATAGTGTAATTGTTACCAATTGTCAAATCGTGTAAGAGTGGGAACACTTGGTGTGTTCAAATCTTTTATCTTGGCCAAGCAAAGATGTGTATGTAGTGCAGTTTTGTTCAGGAAAATAATCTGTTGTTCTATTAAATAGGCTCTGAATAAAGCCTCAGCTCCCTTACCCTGCCTATCTTTAGTTCCCCAGATAGATTTTACATCTACTCTATCCCTCCAAAAGTCAAAAACTTGTACAGAGAGTTGGGAAAGAAAAGAAGCAGCATAAATTAGCTTAGTGGCAGTTAACATATTTTTCTTTGTAGGTGGCAGTGCAAGCCTATAATAAAATGAGGCTGGGTCAGATGTGTCATAAGCAAAAAACTTCTTTGAACAACCCCATGGTGATGTAGGGCATTGTTCCCATTGTGTAAAGTTAAATACTTCACAAGTTTTACTAGCCTCGTGTAGTAAATGATGACGGTAATGTTGAAAACAAAACATCAAAATTAACTGTACCGTCATAAAACTCATCAGATGAAAACACAGTGGAATGTTCTAGATAGTCTAACAGTTCATATACTGTATCAATGTCCCAATCATCAGAAATAGTACTGGGGGTGATAATGTTATTCAAAGAAATGTTAAACAAATGCAGAATTTGCAAGAATTCAGTGAGACTGTACACATCAAATGATACCCTGTCCAATACAATCCCATCCAGAAATGGAACAGCTGGAATGTTCACCTGGGATATGTCTATTTGCTCACGGTGTGATTATGCATGTGGCTTCCGAACCAAGTTTACAGTGTGTACTGCAGAGTGTGCTGGGACAAAATGTCCATTCAGAAGAAGAAAGAACACAGTGACAAAACTAATCAAAAGGACTAGGAAAAGTAATGCAATTGTAATCCAAAGGTCTAACCATGGAGAAACAAAGTATGTTCTTTTCAGCCACAGATAGAAGACAAACACCTTTAGTTCGAAAGGCATGGGTGGCGTAGGCAGTACAACCTCTGATGCCACAGAGGAGAAGCCATCAACGTCGGTGAAGATACCTGTCGGTCTATCTTGGGCAGATCAGCAGGCTGGTTCGAATTCGATGAAAAGTTGATCTGTGGTACATTACCTAGACATAAACCTTGTTCTTTTCAGGATTCCAAATTGAAATCTGTGTTTCTGTACTTGTTGACTGCACAGTCTTTTTGATCAGGTAGAAGGCATACTTAATTGTTTATAGTTGCCTATAGTTGAAGAGAACAGAATTAATTTGTAATTAAAGCCTTCATCTGAACCTCCTGTATGGTATCAAGAGGAGATTGACAGCTACCCAGGAGTCCACGCTGCTTACTGTTAAAGAATCAGCCACATGATGTGGATTGATCAGATCAATAAAGACAAACCTTTTGCCTTGGCATCCAGCAAGGGGCAGGAAACGTACAGTTCATGTACCTTCAACAACCAGGACAGGCAGGCACTCTAAGATGGCCCAAACTCTTTCTTGTCCACAATCTTTACTCAGACCAGTTCCCCGATATTTGGGTTCCAGACAGTTCTTGCTGGAACAACCTTCACTACACCAGTGCGTTTTAATTGGACGTCGCTTTGTTGATACCGGAAATCATACTATTCCTGTAAAATAGCAAACGTTTGTTGATATCAAATGGTGTTTCTGCTGCCACTGTGCTGGCATTATTGAAGTCTGGGACCCACATCTTAACTCCAAACAGGATCTCATAAGGAATCCAACGGCACATGGACTTTCTAGGCATATTGTTCAAAGCCCTCTGGGCCGCATATATGGTATGGTATGGAGACGAGATACGCAAGGTCACACCCATACTTCCTATGGCCTCATTGTAAGCCTGAGAGCTAAATGCCGGACCCTGATCAGAATGTAGTGTGCCAACTGCGTATGTCTCAATAAAGACTCACAGATCCTTTATAACAGTTTGGGCATCAGCTGATTGCTGTGGCCATACCCACAGAAATCGAGAGCAGGGATCCACTGCCACCAATATGTACTTGTAAGCCCACTCTGATGTAAGGGGGCCACAATGGTCCTAATAAACACAAGACAGAGGCTTGTTTGAAGTCAAAAGAGGTGTCTGGGGTGGACGTGCCATGTTGGAACCCTTCATCTGCTGACCGATGTAACATCTCAGGACAAAGTCCTTGATCTATTTGTAAAGACCTGGCCACCAATAGCATTGCTGCAAAAGAGAAATCATAGCAGCCCCCCTTGTGTCTGCAGAAGCCAGACCCACTTGTGCAGCCAAAATAAATCCCAGTCTGCGATCACTGTTTGGTATAATTCTTATCCCCCACTCCTGGAATTTAAGCACATGGTGTGTCTACTTAATCTAGCTTGTAGGAGTACTTGAGTGGAAAGCCTTTTGGCAGATGTGTGTCATTGGGTGCAGCACTGACGGTCACCATAATGTATCTTTCTAGTCTTGTACCTGAACGAGTGATATCAGCAACCATGGCGAACTGTTGCCTTCGCAGCTTCATCGGCCAGTGAATTGCCTGCAATGTGTACGCCAACAAGTTGATGACACAATGTATGAATGACATGAGCCTGTGGCAAGCATTCTTTCTACTTCGCCACCTGTTCTCAAATTAACTTGTGCTTGACTGTACAGCCTTTTGCGTCACTGAATCAATACTGGCTCTAATAATGAAGACACTCATTATATCCCTGCACACAATAATACGAATCACACACTTTAAGTGTAGGGAATCCAGCATCCGTATTCTGTAGTGCCAGAACTAGAGCCTTAAGTTCTGCCAGCTGTGCTGTTCAATCACCTAGTGACTGTGTGCAGGTTTTTTCAGGATGGAAGTTTCCATTGTGCATATGGTGTTCTACGACTGTGCAAGCGGCTGAATATTGGTGTTTTTGTTCCATATAGTAGGCTAAGCATAACAATTGGTGTAAATGATATAGTCATGGCGTTCTAGAGTCATGATTTCATTAGGCAGAGGATATTCCTGCTCGTGCTGGAGAAATGCTTGTGTCTGTGATGTGTGATCAAATCTGAGGTCATAATTCTCTACCAGTGAGGGAGTTTGCCTAATCCATCCACATGGATGTAGAGCTTTAGCATTCATAACACTTGCTCTGGTAACTGCATCTAAGGTTGGTACCGGAGTCATGACAATAATACATTTCACTTGAGCCTGAGCCAGGGCATGCTCTCTCACTATAGCAGTCTGTATTGCTGTCAGTATTTTTTCAGTAGGTGAAAAACGCAATTCGGCATTTGTATAGAGCTGCTAATTTATATACAATTGAATGTGACATATGTGTACCTTGATGTACCAGCTCTTACACAAATCACCAGGTTTGTTGTTTTTACAAGTGTGTGCAAATATATGGAAGCTATCATGTCAGCTTGAACTGAATGTACAATTTCCATGTGTTCTTCTGTCAAATGTGTGCTTGAAAAGTCTGGACGAATAAGGTAGTAGAATGGTTTTACACATTCTGCATAATCAGGAATGTATGTTCTGCCAACATTTAAAAATCCTAATATGGATTGGAATCTTTACAGAGTTGTTAGAGCAATGAAAAGTTTAAAAAAGCTTGTACCCCATAAATGGAACACTGAGGTGGGAAATGTTTGATTTTTTTTTTTACGAATCTGTAGCCCATATGGGCAAACCCCACGATTATGTGGTCCACGCTGATCAAGTGTTCCATTAGGTCATCGTCCGTTAGGTAAATGTTATCGACATATTACAATGCCTGGTCATCAAAGTTTTTAAGTAGTTCTATGACTTTTGGTTGAAAACAGCCAGGGCTGCTCTTAAACTGTGGTAAACTGCTAATTTTGGGGGGAGAACCTAGCACCATAAAGGCTGTCAAATATCTGCTTCCAGAAAAATGAATTCAAGATATCTAGTGTTGTTTTGTATTTTTGCCGCAAAATGTTATTCATTAGTGCAGTGCTGTGTGCATTTTGTACTGCAAATGTGAGAGTGGCTGTGTTCAAATGTCTGTTCTCTAATACTAGACGATTTGATGGATATGGTTTCTATTACTGGAAACAGAGTATTATTCATTGAAAATGTGCAACTTTCAATCACATCTCGATATTTAAGTCTTTTTAGGATTTTAATAACTTGTTGTTTTGTTTCATTTTTTTGGGTATTGTCTTTGAGGTTGTGGGGTTGTCCACAATGGTACATCATGATAATGTGAAGCGGCATCCCACCCCACATGGTTGCGGTATTACGCAGGAGCCAGCACTAAAGCCCACTCCTTGGCATATGATTGTTTAGTTGATTCTTGAACAAGGTTGGAGAAGGCTGGTAAAATCACCATTTCTTTTAATGTCCGTTGGAGCACTCTGTTATCTTGATATATTTTCCTTTTAATTTGTGTAGTTTTTGTGCTACTACCTCCCAGTGTTTTGTCTGAGAACACCGTGTGTGTAAATCAATGAAAGGAAAAATGGGAATTCCACTTTTGGCGGAGGTGTGCACACTTGTACTATGACATGGATTTGCAAATAAAATGAAGATTGAGTATGAATATGCAATAAATATTTGAATACTTTTGGAAAAAGAAACACATGTCTGAATGAATCATTTTACAGAATGAATGTGAAGTAGACCATATGGTCTGAAGTACAAGTGTGCACACCTCCGCCAAAAGTGGAATTCCCATTTTTCCTTTCATTGAAAATCACCATTTCCCCATTTGGGCAATCCATTACGAAGTCAGATGGCCAATCTTTTTCGTCCAGTAAAATGTCATAACCTTGAGTGTGTTCCTCCCAAAAGAGGACATTCATAAATCTAGGTACATTCCCTTCCAAGTGTAGTTGGATGTCGTACAAACGATGTGGAACATTTACCCTGGTATCCAGTGTTTTCACCAGACAATCCATCAGGTTCTGGCAAACTATTGTGAGTTCTGCCACGCTGTCCAGCATTGTCAATGCCCATTCCCCATTCAGAAGCAGTCTTCACAATCCATGGCGTGCCTGTCCTTTAGTCTGGCTTCCTTCTTCTTTTTAAATTGAGGTTTTGATATTTTAGGGTTGTCTTCCTGTATTATTATGGATTCAGATGAGCATTGTTAGTCCTTTCTTGATTTCACATACTCTTCTGAGCTATGCTCTGATCGTGTGCCTTTCTCCAAAAGTTTATTGAATGAATCCTGAAAGGAACAAGAGGAACGGGTATCAGTATCCTGATACCTATCAGGTGGTTTATCATTATAACGGTTAAGTAAATTATAAAACAGTTTGGTAAATTCCTGACCTACCCCATGATTTCGATTTTATTTTTTATTTATTGTCCCACTTCTTCTTTGTTGAAGAGTCTGGTGCTTGCTTAGAGTTATCCATTTCAGTATTGCTCTTCAATTGTGGTTTTTGTGGTCTGGCTCCCAAATTATCTCTATACAGCGTAACATAGATTTCTTCGATAATTTCAGTTAGTTTGCGTTCCTGCTGGGCAGGGGTCAAATCCCTTAAACGCTGGTGTATAGCTAACACTGCTGCTTCCCATTAATGTTACTCAACATTATGGCAGATCCTGTGGCAAAATTACCCATCAGTTTCATCCCTAGGTCCGGTGCTCATTCTGTACCTGTTTTAAAACAGCAGGTAGAATGGCCAACTAAGGGGTATCATATGTTCTGGTATATGCTGCTGCAAACACTTTACCACAAGTGGCACAATGCTCTACTGGGGAAGCCTTATTTAGTATAAACAATGGTTCTGTCAGGTTTGCAACCTGATTGCTTCCAATTATGAACAGTTCATTCAAGGTTTACATCAGTCGTTAATCGCTTCAATCAAAACTATACACAAAACAATATTCGTTCGATAACTTTATTTCGGCCACCTCAAGCCATAAAAGCACCTTAATAGATTCATACAAACAACAGTCATGGTAATAAGTAGCATAAAATAATACAATACAATCATATATTCTACATTTTTCCAATTTAAAACTACGCTTTAGCCATCCCTTAATAAGAACAGAATCAAGATTCCTTAACAGTTACCGATATTAAACACTAAGTTAATAAACAATATTGCAAATCCAAACCAGAAAGGATAAAAGTAGATTTTTATATGAATTAATTACATTCATAAATACCCTTTATCAATTCATGAAAAATCAATGAACAATCAAGTACAAATGCAGATTGGCGCATCAAGTAAAGTGAACGTGATCTTCAGTGCGCAGTGACATGTTGTGCAATGGTGACACAAAATTGTTGACTTTATGTACAAGTGAGCGAAGGGAGGGGAGGGGGGATTGTTTGGCCAGTTTAGCAATCAATTGTAGTTATTCCAGTGTGCCACTTCTGTTAGCTTGTGTTACGGAATACTCTCAGCTGGTGCAATGGACTTTAAACCGTCGATGTTTTGACCCTATGAAAGCCCCATTCGTGGGTCAATGCGGGTCTTCATCAGGACTGTTGGGCAGGAAGAGGGGGATGTGCAGTCTGTTGGTTAAATTATTATGGGAATACAAGAGTGGTCCGTGACCAATATTTTGAAAGATAAACAAATTACAAAGAAGAGTCGGTATTGTGTGTGTGGACTACAATACTGATAGCTAATATGAAAACAGGTGTAGAGCACATATGCGTTCAATTCACAATTTAAGGAGTACACATATTCAAAGTGACCACAATAGAAAAAGCACCAAAGCAATTCTGCTGTTGCTCATACTTAATTTATTTACACAATTGAAGAACACAAAAGGTTGCACAGAAAGAAAGAGTAAGAAAGTAGTGGTAAATGGGAAAAGTTTGAGTCAAAGGAGGATACAAAAGTAACTATTGGAAATTTCAAAAACCCAGTACTACAATCCAGTCAGACAAGACCTGTCCATTGCATATTTGTTAATTTACATGTCATCTGTAAATTTAAACATCCTTGATACAATGCATTTTCATGGATAAGTCAGGGGAATGGTGGTACAGGTCTTTAAGGTGGGAAGGCGTCGACGTTTCGACTCAACTTGTGTCTTCTTCAGGACAGAGAAAAAGGGCAATTTAGTCCTGTTGCCAGAGGGGCTACACAGGAGGAATCCAAAAGAATGAATCAGGGGGCTCCAAGCCGCCTCATGTGCTGCTGTGGAGGTTAAGTGTGGTTTCCAACATTATCTTATCATCACCATGGTCAGTTCCTATGGATGGTTTCCAAGGACGGAGCTTCTCAGTGCTCATGTCTGCTCCATGGATCAAGGACGGAGCTTCTCAGTGCTCGTGTCTGCTCGATGGATCGAGGATCCATGGAGCAGACACGAGCACTGAGAAGCTCCGTCCTTGGAAACCATCCATAGGAACTGACCATGGTGATGTTAAGATGATGTTGGAAACCGCACTTAACCCCCACAGCAGCACATGAGGTGACTTGGAGCCCCCTGCTGCATTCTTTTGGATTCCCCCTGTGTAGCCACTCTGGCAACAGGATAGGTTGCCCTTTTTCTCTGTCCTGAAGAAGACTCGCCGCTGAGGTCGCAATTCACCCTCTTAGCACAAGTCGAGTCGAAACGTCGATGCCTTCCCACCTTAAAGACCTGTACCACCATTCCCCTAACTTATCCATGAAAATGCATTGTATGCAGGCTGTTTAAATTTACAGATGACATGTAAATTAAGAAATGTGCAATGGACAGGTCTTGTCTGACTGGATTGTAGTACCGTTTTTTTGAAATTTCCAATTGTTACTTTTGTATCCTCCTTTGACTCACACTTTTCCCATTTACCACTACTTTCTTACTCTTTCTTTCTGTGCAACCTTTTATGTTCTTAACTTGTGTAAATAAATTATGCATGAGCTTTGGCACTTTTTCTATTGTGGTCACTTTGAATATGTGTACTGCTTAAATTGTGAATTGAGTGCATATGTTCTCTACACCTGTTTTGATATTAACTATCAGTATTGTAGTCCACACGCAAAATACCGACTCTTCTTTGTAATTTATTTGTCTTTCAAAATATTGGTCACGGACCACTCTTGTATTCCCGTATTGCACCCAGGTCTGATTGACTTTTTGGGTTACCCCATCATTTATAATGACTGGTTAAATTATTATGCCATCAGGTGAGGATATGCGTGAAAGATTTTTTAATTTAAAAACGGTGAGCGGCAATGATTAGTTCTAGACACACCTCTGGGACCTCTTGTGAATTGGACCCAGGCTTAGCTTGTGAAATAATCACAGGTTTTTTATAATGGGAAGGAGTGTGGCTCTCTTGAAGGTAGATTCTATTAAAACAAATGGGTATGGTAGTTAATACCCCATTCTGCCTTTCGTGTGTTTAAAGAAGACTAAATGAACTGAGATAAATTGGTATGCTAATTATTAGCCCATTAGACCTCTCATGTGTATAGATTCACTCACCCGGTCTAGGAACCTCGCCGGTCCCAGCGTCCCTTTAATAATTTAGGGCATAGATAATATTAATTTAACCAACAGGCTGCACATCCCCCTCTTCCTTCCCCACAGTTCTGATGAAGACCCGCATTGACCCACAAATGGGGCTTTCATAGGGTCGAAATGTCGAGGGTTAAAATCCATTAAACTAGGTGAGAGTATTCAATAAAACAAGCTAACAGAAGTGGCACACTGGAATAACTACAATTGCTTGCTAAACTGGCCAAACAATCCCCCCTCCCCTCCCTTTGCTCACATTTACATAAAGTCACTAATTTTGTGTCACAATTGCACAACATGTCACTGCGCACTGAAGATCACGTTCACTTTACTTGATGCGCCGTTCTGCAAATGTACTTGATTGTTCATTAATTTTTCATGAATTGATAAAGGTTATTTATTAATGCAATTAATTCATCTAAAAATCTACTTTTACCCTTTCTGGTTTCGATTTGCAATATTGTTTTGTGTATAGTTTTGAGTGAAGCAATTAACGACTGATGTAAACCTTGAATGCACTGTTCATAATTGGAAGCAATAAGGTTGCAAACCCGACAGAACCATTGTTCATACTAAATAGTACTGCCCAGGTTCTGAGGGATACCGGGTAACCCCGTAATAATTTACACTACCGGGAAAGCCATCATCATTGGCAAACAAATTGTTAGTATCCTGTGTTTTTTGTGTGATCCCTTATGGGGAAATTCTGCTTAAAGCTGGGTTTTTTTTGTGGGATCCAAAACCGAATTTCTTCCCTTTTGTTTGGAACTTTTCCAATTAGGTAACTAATAATACAGAAAGTAGAGCTAACTTCAATCAGTTCAAGAAGAGATCTAGACCTCAAGAGAAGAATCAAAGTCCATCTTGTTTGTAGCAAACATTGTCTTGCTGTTAAGCAAATGTGCCTTAATTGTGGAGTTATTGCTCATTATGTGAAGGTCTGTATACCGCAGTAAAGTGTGTGTATGGGGAGGTGGAGGTGGAAGACCATGAGAAGGCTGAGTCTGATGGGGACAATGTATCAAATCCTAATAGTGTAATGAGTTTGTGCAACAATTTTTTTTAAATGTAAGTCGCAACCAAATCAAGGGTAAACCAGAATGTTGGATGACAATTGGTGATGATTCACTGAACATTTATTTGGATTCTGGTTCTCTTTACACAATTGTCAATGAGGATGTTTGGGATCAAAAGTTTGCAAATAAACTTGGTATAGTTAGAAGACAAAGCCAGCGGGAGACGTCTATGGGTGAATTATTTATCCAGGACATAGCAGATATAACCTTACCCCAGTACTTCTGGAGGATCGGGCTTTTCCACCCTTGGTGTATGTAGGTACCAGTGTGACCGCATCCTCTGGGACAGGCCGGGGAGTTTAGTACCCCCATTTTTACAAGAGCTGAGCTAGTACTGTATGCTTGGTGGAGTAGTTTAAGTTGGTTGAGTTTGAAACGGGAACGGATCGCCACCTCGCAGGAAGAAGCCAGGGCTTCCCGCCAGTCGTCATCATCCAAGTTCATGGATTTGTATAGCGCACTACTCACCCAGAGGGTCTCAAGGTGCTTGGGGAAGGGGGGTTCAATTTATGTCGAATAGCCAGGTTTTAAGTTCTTTTCTGAAGGAGATGTGATTTTGAGTAAGGCGGAGGTGGGTGGGGAGTGAGTTCCAGGTCTTGGCCACCAGGAAGGAGAAGGATCTGCCACCCATGGTGGATTTTCGGATGCGCGGGACTGCGGCGAGGGCTTGATTGGACGATCTGAGTTAGCGCGTGGGTGTGTAGAAGGACAGTCGAGTGTTGAGGCATTCGGGTCCTAGTTTGTAGATGGCCTTGTGTGCGTGGGTGAGAAGACAGAATGTAATTCTCTTGTTGACGGGAAGCCAGTGGAGGTTTTTTAGGTGTCCGGTGATGTGATCTTGGCGAGGGATGTCCAGTATGAGTCTCGCTGATGCGTTTTGGATGCGTTGGAGTTTTTTCTGTAATTTTGCTGTGATTCCGGCGTATAGTTTGTTACCATAATCCAGTCGACTCGTGACCAGTGCGTGGGTGACAGTCTTTCTTGTTTCGAGGGGATCCAGCGGAAGATCTTTTTGAGAATACGAAGTACGTTGAAGCAGGAAGACGAGACTGCGTTGACTTGTCTGGACATCGAGAGAGAGGAGTCTAGGATGAAGCCCAGGTTGCGTGCGTGGTCTGTGGGTGTGGGTGCTGTGCCCAGAGCAGAAGGCCACCAGGAGTCGTCCCAGGCAGAGGGGGAGGATCCTAGGATGAGCACCTCCGTTTTGTCTGAGTTGAGTTTTAGGCGGCTATGTTTCATCCATTCGGCTACTTCTTTCATGCCTTTGTGAAGATTGGTTTTGGCGGTGTTTGGGTCTTTGGTGAGGGAAAGGTTTAACTGGGTGTCGTCGGCGTGAGAGATGATGTTAAGGTTGTGTTGACGCGCGATGGAGGCAAGTGGACTCATGTAAGCGTTGAAGAGGGTGGGACTGAGTGATGATCCTTGTGGTACTCCACAGATGACTTCAGTGGTCTCTGAGTTGAATGGAGGAAGTCGGACTCTTTGAGTTCTCACAGCGAGGAATGAGATGATCCAGTCCAAGGCTTTTCCTTGTATGCCGATGTTGCTGAGGTGTTGTATAAGGGTGCTGTGGCAGACTGTGTCGAAAGCGGCGGAGAGGTCGAGTAGAATGAGGGCCACTGTTTCTCCGTTATCCAGTAGTGTTCGGATGTCGTCTGTGGCTGCGATGAGGGCGGTTTCAGTGCTGTGTTTGGCTCGAAATCCGTACTGAGAGGGATCGAGGGAGTTGTTGGATTCAAGAAAGGCGGCAAGCTGGCTGTTGATGGCTTTCTCAATGACTTTGGCGGGGAAGGGGAGGAGGGATATGGGTCAGTAGTTTTTAAGTTCAGAGGGGTCTGCTGTGGGTTTCTTCAAGAGGGCGCTGAGTTCGGCGTGTTTCCAGCTTTCTGGGAAGGTGGCAGAGTTGAACGAGCAGTTGATGACATCACGGAGATGGGGTGCGATGATGGAGTCAGCTTTGTTGAAGATGTGGTGGGGGCAGGGGTCGGTTGGCGATCCAGAGTGGATAGAGTTCATTAGGCGGATGGTGTCTTCGGTGGTGATTGGGTTCCAGGCGCTGAGGTTGTTAGTTGTCGGTGTAGGATTTGAGGGGTGTGGGGAGGGTTGTTCGCAGGGAGTGTTCTCGAAGCTGTTGTGAATGTCGGCAATTTTGTTGTAGAAGAAGGAGGATAGCGCATCGCAGAGGTCTTGGGAGGGAGTGATGTCGTTAGATGCTGCGGCGGGGTTGGTGAATTCTTTGACGATGTTGAAAAGTTCCTTGCTGTAGTGGGCGTTATTGTCGAGACGATCCTTGAATGCTGATTTCTTGGTGGATCGAATCAGTTGGTGGTGTTCGCGGGTGGCTGCCTTGAGGGTGGCCATGTTGTGGGTGGTTGGGTTTTTTCTCCATGTTTTCTCTAGGGTGCGGCATAGCTTCTTGGATTTTTTAAGGTCATCATTGAACCAGGGAGCCTTTTTGTTGCCTGCATTGATCTGGTGCTTTTTCAGGGGTGCTAATTCGTCAGCGCTGTGAGTGATCCATTGCTTGAGTTTGGTGGCCGCTTGGTTTGGGTCCAATGAGAGGGTGGGAGGGTTTTGGTTCAGTGATGTGAGGAGTTGGTCGGAGGTGATTTTGTTCCAGTTTCTCCGAGAAATAGGTTTTGGGCGGTTGTGGGTGAAGGTGGTTTTGTAGCTGAAGTGAACACAGCTGTGGTCCGTCCAATGGAGAGCTGAGGTACGGTCTAAGGAAAATGTGCTTGCTGGAGGTGAAGATAGGGTCGAGCGTGTGTCCGGCTACATGGGTGGGGGTGTCAACAAGTTGTTTGAGTCCGAGATTGGCCAGGTTGTTCAGAAGGGAGTTGGTGTTGCTGTCGTGTTTGTTTTCGAGGTGGAAGTTGAAGTCTCCTAATAGAATGTAGTTCTCGGAGGCGAGGGCATGTGGGCTGATGAAGTCAGTGATGTCATCGCTGAATTGAGTGCGGGTTCCCGGAGGCATGTAGATGAGGGTGCCTCTAAGTGTGGTCCTAGGGTCGGGGTGGATCTGGAAGTGGATATGTTCGGCGGTTGCAAGACTATCGTCGAAACTGGTCGTGATTTTGATGGAGTTCCTGTGGATGATGGCGATGCCTCCTCCTGTTTGGTTGGTTCGGATGATCTTGTAAGCGTCCGGTATGGCTATAGCGATGTCGGGTGCTGATGATGTGTTCATCCATGTTTCTGTAAGGAAGGCGATGTCCGGTGACGCAGTGTCGAGTAGGTCCCAGAGTTCAGTGGCGTGTCTGTGGACCGAGCGGGTGTTCAGCAGGATGCACTTCAGGTGGTTAGAGTCTGAGATATGATTGGAGGAAGTGGATTTGGTGAGGGTCCTGAAGCATGTAAACTTGCAGATGTGGCAGGCGAATGGGCCGTGGGTACGTCCTGGGGTGGCTTTGCAGCATTGTGGTGTGCGTCCGGGGTTGAGGGCGAGGAGAGTAGCGGCATCATATGTCAATCTAGTGGGCTGGGTACGGCGGGGGCCAGGGGGTCTGGCGCTGTGTGCGGTCCAGGCGTGGACGGGCGTAGACGGGCTTACCTTTGGCGCACCTTCGGCGCGACCGCTGCGCGTGGACGCTGCACGTAGGTCCATCTGTCTTAAATGGAGAGTGGAGTGGGGCGGAGCGTGGGAGGGTCAGCTGGGAGGCGGGAGCGGGGAGGAGCCATGGGCCACGGGTGACCAAACAACAAAATGGAATGCCAGAAAGCAAAACTGGGGCACGACGCGACCACAATGAGGAGGCTAAAATAAACAAACAAACCAATGCGGCGCAACTTCTAATAAATGAAAAATGAAAATGTGATGCAACGATACCAGGCGCTGTATTCGCTCCGAGGCGCTAGTAGGCGAAGTCGGGAGCAATCACGATACCAGGCGCTATGATAGCTTCGAGGCGCTTGTGGGCGAAGTCAGGAGCAATCTCTGAGGCAGGTAACCTATCCATCTTAAGTTCAATGCCACTTGCACTAGTCATCATTTAGTGTAAAAGTCAAATCAGAACTCAAACTACAAGTTCTCCTATTGCTGAACATTGGCGTAATATGAAACACAATATAGCGCAATTGAAATGTGGGGTACTTGAAATCATTGATATACGACCAGACAGAGATTGCAATAAGTACTTGTCTCAACGTGAGACACACTGGATTTGGTTCATGCAGACTTTGACCCCACTAGGTCTCAATGACAAATTTGAATTGGCATGTTTTCTTTGAAATGTTATTTTTCGTGACTTAACTGACTCTGCTAGCAGTATAGACATATCTGTTGCTGTGTTCTTAATTAGCACCTTTCATTCATTTTTGCTTATTCATATCATTAGTCGTGGTTTAGAAATATCACTGTTGCATTGACTTTGTTATTGTATTGTATTTCTCTATATTTCTCTACTCAGATGTCCTTTAATCTGTTGTGCATTGGATCTTTGGTTCATTATCATTGCTTAACAGTAGGTATTCCCCTTCTCTTTTTCACACTCTAACATGGCCGACTCTAATCACTCTTTAGCATTGGTCCTACTCTCAGTTTCACTACCCCCTGGCTCCTCACATACGCAGATAATGGGCGCCTTCATGACGCCAGTGTTTACTGCTTGCTATCACCGGGCTATCTGCACGCCGCTTTTCCAATCCCTCTCGGGTAAGAGTACATGCTTTCTCTGTTTATTTCACATCACGCATTTGCAAGATCTGATAGTTACAGCCCTTTTACTCATTGTTTTACAGCGATCACGTACACATCCACACTGGTAAGCAGCGTGCGCATGTTCACCTTTTATTAGTCACGCCACGATAACTATTTATCTGCTAGTGTCACTGACGTTTACTATTTGTTTGCACATAGTGCTGGCCTCGTGAACACTTCGGGATTTATTCCCGGGTAACTTCCTTCGTATCGTAAGTGTTCATTAATACATTTTTGTGACATGTGCATTTTTTACGTGATCAGGGACACGATCGCATTCTCTACGGGTGCGCACATTTGTTTAACCACACAACCGTGATAGCACAGTCGTATCGTTTCAATCGTCCATCTCTGTTGAGCACATTCACGTTCACAGTAGGCACGACCGTTTTTTCACTTCAGTTTATCGTCACCCTTCACTCTGTGGCAATTTTGAATTTCGGTTTTCACTTCTTTCTCTCGACTCACCAGCTCTTTTTCGTTTGGTTTTTCCTCCCTATATACTTGCCTTTAAGTCTCCTCACCTCCGTGTTTGAGCAGTTATAAGCCTGCAGCTTTGTACATTCTTATGATTACAACTGTATTATCATTATTTTAGAATCCCCTGATGAAGGGCTAATTGATAAGCCCGAAATGCATTGGGATTTACTTCCACATACCTGAAGATTGTGATATTACAATTCCCTGGATGTTGTGATTATGAACATTGTCCTTGGATAAAACATTTTGGTTCATCGTATAAATACATCCATTCAAGGAGAACTAAAACTATTTGGTTTCATTTTTTTATTTCCATTCATAGACCATGAAGTGTATTGTTTTAGCGTTAAAGTTCGGACAAATTCACACTGTTTCAAAGTTTTTGGGTTTACACTCCTCTGAGTGATTACGCTGTGCACGAGGCTACTTTGACACATGTCTAGTATTTTTTCTGCATTTCACGACAAAGGGTTTGCAGGACCCTTTTCCTCATTGCACGCAATTGGCGCATAAAATTGAAGATTCGAATCCTTATGAGTATCAACACTGACTACTAGTTTAAACCGAGTGCATCCAGGTTGCCTCCTTCTCTATTTTGGTGTCAAGAGGCATAATCACGGAGTCCTCCTGTGTAGTGGAGGCCCTACCCAGAACACCATAAATGTGACGGAGATTCAGCACGGTGTTTCTAGCAGGCATAAAACCAGATTGGTCCGTATGTATCAGTTTGTGAAGATAAGGCGAGAGATGCAGAGCCAGAATATTAGCTAATATCTTGAACACTGGGTCTAAGAGGGAAATTGGTCTGTACGAGCTACATTGCTCAGGGGGTTTACCCTTTTTTGAATGACTACTATATTCACAAGTCTCTGCATCTCAGGCAAGAGTCCCCTTTTCAAGCTCTCCTCATAAATCCACACAAGGAATGGGGCAATCATAGAGGCATTGGTTTTGTAAAGTTCAGTTGGAAGACCACTGGGGCCCATGGCCTTACCGGACTGCAGAGCGCCAACCGCCTTAGATGCCTCTTCGGTTGTCAAGGTAGCGTCAAGATCTGTAACATCCTGGGGATCCAAAACAGGCAGAAGTAGAGTGGCTATCAGTTCCGCTGCCTCCACTTGGGTGGATGTCTTCACAGTGGTATAAACCCACTCGAAATGGTCGGCGAATGTCCTCTCAATCCCAGCTCTATCCAATAGTAACACGGCTTTCTGGTCCGTGATCTAAGCCACCCACCTATTGGCCATCTCCCTCTTGTTAAGCCACGCTAACAATTTACTGGCCTCATCGCCTATCATAAACACAATGTTGAGTAGCTTGATATTGCACCCTTGCTGGCTCCTCCACAATGTCCCAGTACTCCTTTTGCTTTATAGATAATTTGTGTGTGGTGTCTGATGTGCCTGATGCCACCAAATCGCCTTTAAGAATGGAAACATCTTTCTCTATCTCCTCCAATTGCTTCAGTTTTTTTTTCTATGACCTGTTATCACTGCCACTCTGCGACCCCGGATCACCGTCTTGTAAGTCTCCGATAGCGTCACGTCTGAGTCCACAAAACCATCATTTTCAGCGAAGACATTTTTGGGGACCTCCGCAAGTTTGTTTCTCATCATCGGCACTCTGAGGTACCCGGGGTTAAGAACCATTTTGTGACAAGTGGGGGGTGGAACGCCTCCATAGTATGTCATAGTCGGGGAATGGTCCGAGATGCCCCTGGGAAGGAAGGAGATCTTGCTGAACATGTGGAGCTGGGTGGCTTTAAAGAAGAGATAATCTATGAGAGACATACTCCTGTGAACCCCAGAGTGCAAAGTGTATTGTTTGGTCGTAGAGTTGCAGATTCTCCATATATCTATAAGGCCCAGTGCCCCAAGGAAGTCTGCCAATAGTTTCCCGGGCGATTCCCCTCTCTTGGACGGCAGTCTGTTTAGATCTCCATTAAGGGCTGCATTGCAGTCTCCCCCTCCAATACATTACCCTCAGGTAAGATCAACATATGCGGACCCAGGTCAGTCAGAGTAGGGGAGTGAAGTCTGGGGGGCACGTTTAGGAAAGTCACATTAAGGGGCCTGCCCTCCCATTGCCCTGTGGTAGTGACAAACCTACCAAGTGGATAACCTTTTGTATTTGGAAGGGGAGGGAGTTGCGTGCCAGAATACCCACCTTTCTGGACCCTTTCGCATAACCTGCGTGAGCCACCAACTTATATCCCCATCTATTGAGTGCTCAGTAGGAGGTTTCCTAGATATGTGTTTCCTGGAGTAATACGAGGTCAGGGGCGTATCGTTTCAGATATTGCTATACTATTCCCCACTTAATTTGATCACCCAAGCCGTTCACATTCCAAGAGAGTAATTTAAGGCGGACCAATAGTGGAGCCGCATCCTGATCAATGCTCATTTACACGTGGGACAAGGGGCCCTTCCTTTACAAAGGATAACAAATAAACAATAATGAAGGTCAATCTTACCTCCCCCTATGAGTGATAGCCTTTGAGACAATAGATATATGGTCTGTGGAAAACTATTAATCACCTTGCTGATGACCCAAGGTGCCATGAAGGAGACACCATCTACTAGACTGCACTGAAAATACTTGCAAAAACTGCAATAAGACCCATTGAAACCCCCTGGAGCCCACCCCCACCCTGCCTCCCTGCAACGTGGATGTAGAACTGCCCACATCCCAATTTTGCAGAGTGCCTGTATATCCAAAACAAATATACAATGTGAAGGGGAACGCTACACAACCAAAACTACCCAACTGCTATGTGAGCAAAAAATATAGGGCCCGATGTAGGTAATTCTAATTTACCACTTCTTAAATACCGAATCATACCGATTCGGTATTTAAGAAGTGGTAAATTAGAGGGGGGGAAATGTAGGTAATTCAGAATCGGTAAATACCGAATCGGTAAGATTCGGTATTTACCGATTCTGCAAATACCGAATCGGTAAAGCCCATTGATTCCTATGGGCATTGCAGCCCATAGGAATCAAAAGTCATTACCGAATCGGTATTTACCGATTCGCTAAATACCGATTTTGGCAAGGGTGCATGGGGTGTCACTTTGACACCCTCTTGCACCCCAATTCCGGACGTCTGTGCCATGTGGCACACAGACATGCCCTTAGGGCATGCCCTTAGGGCATGTCTGTGTGCCACATTGCACAGGTGTGCATGCACAGATGTGCATGCACACCTGTATTCGGTATTTTACCACCCAATTGTATTGGGTGGTAAAATACCGATTCTTAAAGCCCTGTGGCACTCTGACATGTGCCAGCTACATCTGCATTTACAGAATCGGTATTTTACCGAGTCTGTATTTACCGATTCGGTAATTTTACCGAATCGGTAAATACAGAATCGGTAAAATACCGATTCTGTAAATGCATGCCCTACATCTGAAAACCGTAATACCGGTCGGAAACGGCCGAATTCGGCCGTTTCCGACCGGTATTAGGGCACCTACATCGGGCCCATAGTGTGCTAAGAACAATAACCCTTCCTAAACATGGAGCACAAATAACCACAACCTACAGTCCCACCCCAGACGGTAGCTAGTAGCATTGTGCATAGTACGTGAACGTGCCTGGCTGTTCAATGCAAGTACTATACGGGTAGGAAAGGTGCAAACATCAAACATTATTTCTCCAAGTATAGTCTCCCATGCCCTCTTGGGGCTGGCCAATACTCATAGTCACTGCTGCACAGCAAGGGACCTTGTTGTCCGTACGAGGCAAGTCTGGCCACAGCTGCGTGTTGAGTCCCACAGATGATCAAACACCTTCACCTTGGTCGACCCTCTCTAGATGGCCTTCTTGTCTCTGCATTCGACTGGGAGAAGAATGTCTCTTTGTACTGTTTCTCGTCCGCAGCATCAGGCTTGGAGTGGGAAAATTTTGCTAAATTCAAGTCAAGTCAAGTCAAGTCAGAGAATTTATATAGCGCACTACATACCCAGAGGGTCTCAAGGCGCTTAGAAAGGGGAGGCGGATTACTTGTCAAATATCCACGTTTTAAGTTGCTTTCTGAATGCTAGGTGGTTCTGGGTAAGGCGAAGGTAAGCGGGGAGTGAGTTCCATGTTTTAGCAGCCAGGTATGAGAAGGATCTGCCTCCCATGGTGGTCTTGTTGATGCGAGGTACAGTGGCGAGGGCTTGGCTGGAGGAACGTAGTTGGCGGGAGGGGGTGTAGAAGGACAGTCGAGAGTTGAGGCATTCTGGTCCGATGTCGTAGAGTGATTTGTGTGCGTGGGTTAGCAGTCGGAAAGTGATCCTCTTATTGACGGGTAGCCAGTGGAGGTCTTTAAGGTGACCAGAGATGTGTTCGTTGCGTGGGATGTCTAATATGATCCTGGCTGAGGCGTTTTGGATTCGTTGGAGTTTCTTCTGGAGTTTAGCGGTAGTGCCTGCGTAGAGGGTGTTTCCGTAGTCCAGTCGGCTCGTGACCAGAGCATGGGTGACTGTTTTCCTTGTTTCGGTGGGGATCCAGCGAAATGTTTTTCTGAGCATGCGAAGAATGTTGAAGCAGGAAGAGGATACGGCGCTGACTTGTCTGTTCATTGAGAGTGAAGAATCCAGGATGACGCCTAGGTTCCGTGCGTGGTCTGTCGGGATGGGTGCTTTTCCAAGGGCTTCCGGCCACCAGGAGTCGTCCCATGCAGAGGGGGATGTGCCTAAGATGAGGACTTCTGTTTTGTCTGAGTTCAGTTTCAGACGGCTTTGTTTCATCCATTCGGCAACTTCTTTCATTCCTTCGTGTAGGTTAGTTTTGGCGGTGCTGGGGTCATTGGTGAGAGAAAGGATTAGTTGAGTGTCATCCGCGTAAGAGATGATGTTGAGGTTGTGTTGGCGGGCGATGGCCGCGAGGGGGCTCATGTATACGTTGAAGAGGGTGGGGCTGAGTGAGGAACCTTGTGGTACGCCACAGATGACTTCAGTGGCCTCGGACTTGAATGGTGGGAGGCGGACTCTCTGGGTTCTTCCGGTGAGGAACGAGGTGATCCATTCAAGTGCTTTTCCTTGGATTCCGATGTTATTGAGGCGTTGTAAAAGGGTGCTGTGGCAGACTGTGTCGAATGCTGCAGAGAGGTCGAGGAGGATTAGGGCGAATGTGTCTCCATTGTCCAGTAGAGTTCGAATGTCGTCTGTTGCTGCGATGAGGGCGGTCTCAGTGCTGTGTTTTGCTCGGAAACCAGATTGTGAGGAGTCGAGGGATTTGTTGGCTTCGAGGAAGGCGGCGAGCTGGTTGTTGACAGCTTTCTCGATGACTTTGGCCGGGAATGGAAGGAGCGAGATGGGGCGGTAATTTTTGAGTTCGGTGGGGTCCGCTGTGGGTTTTTTCAGACGGGCGGTGAGTTCAGCGTGTTTCCAGTCTTCCGGGAAGGTGGCGGAGTTGAAGGAGCAGTTGATGACGTCTTGGAGGTGCGGTGCTATGACGGAGTCGGCTTTGTTGAAGATGTGGTGCGGACATGGGTCTGTGGGGGATCCTGAGTGGATGGAATTCATCAGGCGGAATGTGTCCTCAGTGGAGATTGGGTTCCAGTCGTTAAGGGTGTTCACGGGGGGAGAATGTTCAGCAAATGGTTAGGTGGGTTGGTTTCCGGGTTGGTTGTCGAAGCTGTTGTGGATGTCTGCAATCTTGTTGTGGAAGAATGAGGCTAGGGAGTCGCAGAGGGCTTGAGAGGGGGTGATGTCGTTGGAGTTGGCCGAGGGATTGGAAAATTCCTTGACGGTGTTGAAAAGTT
The DNA here is from genome assembly GCF_964263255.1 of Lissotriton vulgaris. Taxonomy (NCBI): domain Eukaryota; kingdom Metazoa; phylum Chordata; class Amphibia; order Caudata; family Salamandridae; genus Lissotriton; species Lissotriton vulgaris. Next base: position 2,079,555,365 of record NC_141685.1, on the reverse strand, counting down.
CCTTGCTGTTGTGGGCGTTGTTGTCAAGTCGATCCTTGAATGCTGTTTTCTTGGCCTTACGGATTAGTTGGTGGTGAGTGCGGGTGGCGTTTTTGAAGGCGTCCTTGGTGCTGGTGTTTGGGTCTTTTTTCCAGGCCTTTTCAAGGGAGCGGCAGAGTTTCTTGGACTTCTTAAGATCATCGTTGAACCATGAGGCCTTTTTGCTGCCAGGTTTGCTTTGACGTTTTTTCAGTGGTGCTAAGGTGTCGGCGGTGTTGGATAACCATAGGGTGAGGTTGGCGGCGGCTTCGTTTGCGTTAGAAGAGTGGACTGGGGTGTTTAGAAGGAGCGATGCGGAGATCTGGTCCGTGGTGATTTTGTTCCAGTTTCTTTGCAGAGTTGGTTGGAGGTGGTTGGTGGGTTTTGGTTTGTTGTAGGTGAAGTGAACGCAGCTGTGGTCAGTCCAGAGGAGATCCGTAGTGTGGCTGAAGGAGACATGATTGCTGGAGGTGAAGATGGGGTCGAGTGTGTGACCTGCGATGTGGGTGGGGGAAGTGACTAGTTGTTTAAGTCCGAGGTTGGCGAGGTTGTCTAAGAGGGTGGCGGTGTTGTGGTCGTTGATCTTTTCAAGGTGAAAGTTGAGGTCTCCCAGAAGGATGTAGTCTTTGGAGGGGAGCGCGTGTGGGGTGATGAAGTCTGTGATGTCTTCACTGAATTTTGCGCGGGGTCCTGGTGGTCTGTAGAGGAGGGTGCCTCTGAGTGTGGTCTTGGGGTCGATGTGGATCTGGAAGTGAAGGTATTCAGACTTAGCGAGGTTGGCGTCAGAGCTGGTTGAGATTGGGATTGATTTCTTATGGACGATAGCGATTCCTCCTCCTGTGTGGCTGGTACGGTCCTTGCGAGTGATCTTATAGTCTTCAGGGATGGCAATGGTGATATCTGGGGCGGAGGAAACGTTCATCCAAGTTTCTGTTAGGAAGGCGACGTTGGGAGAGATGGTGTCTAGTAGATTCCATAGGTCAATGGCGTGTCTGTGGACCGATCGAGTGTTGAGAAGGATGCACTGTAGGTGGTTGGGGTCGGGAGTCTGTGTTGTGGTCGTAGCGGAGGTGTTGTCGGAGCTGACGAATTTGCAGGAGTAGCAAGAGAAAGGTCCATGAGTGTGTCCAGGGGCGGCTTGGACGCAGTTGGGGGCGCGACCGGGGTTAAGGGCTAGGAGGGTGGCGGCAGCGTAGGTAATGCGGGGGGGCTGGGAGGGACGGGGACCAAGGGGTATGGCGCTGGGCGCGGTCCAGGCGCGGACGGGCGTAGATGGGCTTACCTTTGGCGCACCTTCGGCGCGGGTTGGGCGCGGTCGCTGGGCGCGGTCGCTGCGCGTGGACGCTACGTGCGGGATCTACTGTCATAAATGGAAGGTGGAGGGGGAGGGGCGAGGGCTGTTCAGCTGGGAGGCGGGGCGGGCTCAGCAAGCACAACAACAACAACAGGGACAAAATGGAGGGGGGAGCAGAGCAGGGCGCCGGGGGGATATCGCGCAAAAAATCAAATTGCAGAGCAGAGATGGTACAGGCAGGCAAACGCTATTTAAATATCAGGCGAACAAAAATAAACAATGGCACAGTTATAATCAAAGCAGCACAGCAGAGCAGGGCGCCGGGGGGATATCGCGCAAAAATCAAATTGCAGAGCAGAGATGGTACAGGCAGGCAAACGCTATTTAAATATCAGGCGAACAAAAATAAACAATGGCACAGTTATAATCAAAGCAGCACAGCATGTACGATACCGAGTCTCGGCAGAGAGACAGGGGAGCGAACCACTCAAGGCAGAGGCGAAGAGGGGTCACAGCGCTGCGAGGACCAGGGGCGCCGTAAATAGGTAGTGGGAGGGCTGTTCAGCTGGGAGGCGGGGCGGGCTCAGCAAGCACAACAACAACAACAGGGACAAAATGGAGGGGGGAGCAGAGCAGGGCGCCGGGGGGATATCGCGCAAAAAATCAAATTGCAGAGCAGAGATGGTACAGGCAGGCAAACGCTATTTAAATATCAGGCGAACAAAAATAAACAATGGCACAGTTATAATCAAAGCAGCACAGCAGAGCAGGGCGCCGGGGGGATATCGCGCAAAAATCAAATTGCAGAGCAGAGATGGTACAGGCAGGCAAACGCTATTTAAATATCAGGCGAACAAAAATAAACAATGGCACAGTTATAATCAAAGCAGCACAGCATGTACGATACCGAGTCTCGGCAGAGAGACAGGGGAGCGAACCACTCAAGGCAGAGGCGAAGAGGGGTCACAGCGCTGCGAGGACCAGGGGCGCCGTAAATAGGTAGTGGGAGGGCTGTTCAGCTGGGAGGCGGGGCGGGCTCAGCAAGCACAACAACAACAACAGGGACAAAATGGAGGGGGGAGCAGAGCAGGGCGCCGGGGGGATATCGCGCAAAAAATCAAATTGCAGAGCAGAGATGGTACAGGCAGGCAAACGCTATTTAAATATCAGGCGAACAAAAATAAACAATGGCACAGTTATAATCAAAGCAGCACAGCAGAGCAGGGCGCCGGGGGGATATCGCGCAAAAATCAAATTGCAGAGCAGAGATGGTACAGGCAGGCAAACGCTATTTAAATATCAGGCGAACAAAAATAAACAATGGCACAGTTATAATCAAAGCAGCACAGCATGTACGATACCGAGTCTCGGCAGAGAGACAAGGGAGCGAACCACTCAAGGCAGAGGCGAAGAGGGGTCACCTGCAGGTGGGTCTGCCTGGAACCTTTTGCGGTGGCCATGGCATCAGGGCCAAACGTCGAGATACGAGATACGAGAGGTAGCGGGGGCGCAGATGTAGAGGATGGATGCGACCAGCAACCAGGAGGAAGTACAAGTGTAGCTCGCTTCAGCAGGTGCCCCAGGGATCTGAGTTCTGCTTCAGTGATGCGGTCCCCCACTCGTACACCACAGCAATTGCGCTCACAGCTCCTCACCTGTACCACTAAGGTATGGTCCTGCAGCGATCTTGGGGCTATAGTGGAACAGACCTTGGTTCCCTAGTCAGCACCCAGAATGGCGGTGTGACCAATAAATGCTGTGAGATGTGGGGGTATTGCTGGCAACAATCCCTCAGCACGCACCCTCCGTGTAAATGCAGCAGTAAGGCCTCACTCTGGCCTATCGTCCACCATGGGGGAGGACCGCAATGTGGAGTAGCAACGCTGGGCGAAGAATGGCGGATTGCCCCATGCGCCTTGCCCTCGATATAAAGAAAGTACTAAGGGGGGGGAGAATCCGATATCGCCCCCACCCTGTGCCCCAACACCAGAGTGAGGCCAGTGGTGCCGGAGGTGTTCAGGGGAGGCCTGCGTGCACTGGAGCCCACCCTATCTGTCGTGTTGTCTGCCGATAGCTGGGAGCTCAACAGATCACTGCATGATACGAGCGGCGGGGACATGCCAGGAGCCAAGGTAGGCTGCAGGCTGGAGATACGCAGGGACCCACAAGGGGGATACCCTCCAGGGCCTACGGGCCCTCTTCCAAGCAGCCGGGGTAGCGTAGCAGGGCACCGAGTGCAGTCAAGGCCGGAACTCTCTCCTCCTCACGGCATACAGTCCAGACACTGATATCTCCGGATGGGATGAACGTCATTTGTTGACCGGTTGACTCCTGAACTCAAGGAGCCTCAGGTCGTTAAGAGTGGTGGACTCAACAGAGTATATTAACGGATGTGGGGGGAGATTGGTCTGGTGGCGATCGGAGCTCTACTCCATTGCGGCCATCTTGGGTGTTGGCTAGCCATGCCCCCGCAAAGAGAAAGTTTTGATCATCACTAAGGGTGTTACAGTTGGGAAAGTCATGTTAAATAGATTTCCTTGTGTTTTTAGTAAGTCTTTGGGTAACTTAAAAGGGTTTGAACATAAGGTAGTTCTGAAAGTGATTGTTTCTTCTAAGTTCATAACGTCCTGAATGTTCCCTTAACTGTACGGAATAAGGTTTCTAAGAAATTAGAGAAATTGGTTTCTAATAACGTGATTGAGCCTATAGAGGCATCAGAGTGGATTTCCGCCTTAGTTAGTCGCAATGGGAAAGCTAGGCTACGTGCAGATTTACACCATCTGAACAATAATATAGTTGTTGATCAATTTCCCTTCCCAAAGATAAACAAGATGGTAACTTGCCTTAAAGGTGCCTAGGGGTTCTCTACCATAAATTTGTCTTCTGCTTACCATCAGGCTTCCTGACTCTAAGAAACTCACAGCCTTCATCAAGCCATTCAGAAGAATGCAATTTGGATTAGCATCTGCAGTCTTCCAAGGATTACTGTTTAATTTGTTTGGTAAGGAACGTATTTAGGAATGGTGAAATTTAACTCAATTCAAATGAATCTTTATTCTGCCAATTGAGGCCATAAAAGACATGTTTCAATCCAGTATAGCCATAAAAGAAATGAAATAATCATAATACAGCAATAAAAAAAAAGAAATTCAATATGAGCTGTTGTTAAACCACCACTCTAACCTTTTTTCTTTTTATGAGATAAACACTTTATTTTTCAGAGAAAAGGGGTTTACTCCATACTTTATATCCGTGGTCTTCAAACTGGTGTAGGTCTCCCTTGGACAGGCATCTGATAAGAGTTTAGGGGGAGGGGAAGGTGTGGTGTTAACAGATTCAAGGTGTGGTGTAAACAGATTCAAGCGGGCCCCATAGAGGCCCACTTGAATCTGCTTGAAATGAGGACATTTTCAATTTTTTTTAAAATATGTTCTTCAGGGGAAGGGAAAACAAAGCAACTGGTACCAATTAGTAATATTAGCTTTGTTAGCTGCCTCATCAATAATAAAACAGGCTTGGTTTAACATCCACAAATAAATGATGCAGCAAAAAATCTGGAGGCCTGGGGAATAATGACCCCACTGCCCCACTTTTGACAGACCTGTCAGGATTGGCACAAGACTATGAATATAAAGGTAGCTACAACTGCCACTTGGCAAATGTGTCTGCATGTCAGTAGAGTTTTTCTAATGCCCTTGGCAAAATGGGCTTTTTAAAGGCAAAATATATTTTAAAGTTCCTAATGAACATTAATCTTATTATGTATTGTTTGCAGGATACTCCTAGTCCGTCTCCCATAGGCCCACTGTGCTCCCAATATTACATACAGGATTGTAAGAAAATATCAGGTAATGTGTTCTCATGGTGGTCTCAGCCACATTATTTAAATGAGAAATAGGGTTAAGATCTCAGTATAAAAGGATTGAAGATCGCTCATCTGTACATATTGTTTATATTTTTATGCCTGGGGCTGCAGACAAAAACATTTTTCACTGGCACCATATCATGTCCATGGTGGTAACTTTAGGCAATGCTTGATGCCAACACCTTTTACCACTGTATTATGAAAGCAGATTTGTGGAGTTGGTAACGTGTGGCAAAAATGGTTTACGCATATTCGTTGCATGACTTTTTGTTATACATTCTGTTGTTTTTCGTGCTCCTGTGTTTTTGACCTGTGTTATTCACATGTGATGTAGTGTTGTACTGTGGTTGTTGTGTTACATTCTGTTTTGACTGTTTTGTTGTGTTTTACTTTATTGTTGTTTACTTTTGCTGTTTTTTTATTATGTAGATTATTGTGCTATGGTCTTGTTCTTACTTTAGCTAAGTAAACAAATTCTGCTTCATTAACAGCCTAATACAGCAAGTTCCTTTGAGGTTACTGTGGCAAGCAACTATAATTATCACTGTTCAAGGTGGCAAAATAGAGCTGCTCCAGCTTTTTGACTATTTAAGATACAAGTCAATCAATCAATCAATCAATCAATCAATCAATCATAGCATTTGTATAGCGCGCTACTCACCCGGAAGGGTCTCAAGGTGCTGGGGGAGAGGGGTACGTTACTGCTCGAAAAGCCAGGTCTTGAGTTGCTTCCTGAAGGAGAGATGGTCCTGGATTAGCCGAAGGTGGATGGGGAGGGAGTTCCATATCTTGGCAGCCAGGTAGGAGAAGGATCTTCCTCCGGCGGTGGTTCTGCGGATGCGTGGAACGGCGGCGAGGGCATGGCTGGTCGATCGTAGCTGGCGGGTGGGCGTGTAGAAGGTCAGGCGGTTGTTGAGGTACTTGGGGCCCAGGTCGTGGAGAGCCTTGTGTGCGTGGGTGAGGAGTCTGAACGTGATCTGCCCAAAATTTGTGGATGAGCTCGAGAGTAAGAAATTGGAGTAATAGTTGAAGGAGGTGAGAACCCACCAAAAACAATAATCACAATCCTTGTCATGATGAACCACAAAAGTCACTATATAAACCTTTGCTTGGCACAAAGAGTCAGTGAAAACACAACACAAGAAAGATAATAAATAAAGTGACACAAAAATGACTAAAATTCAGTACGTAGGACATGTGATATGAATTTTTAAAGTCTGAATTAAAAATAGCACCAAAAGGCCCACTGTGCGAACCATAGTTATTTGGTCATGCTAGACTGGGTCATAGTCATAGGTTAAGGCTGACGCGATGGAGCGCAGGTCGGATAGAGGAACTAGGTTTGTCTTGGTGGAAGTTTTATCTTCAGACTTAGAAACTTTTATGGAGAAAAAGTGTCAGTAGACAAGGTATTGGCAGGGCAAGCTGCAAGCTGGATCTGAAGGGCAGCTCAGCAACAACGGTTTGCTAAGAGGAAGGGACCAGTGCAGTTTTCAACAAAGGCAGGAAAGCTCCAAGTAAGTGAAGCTCAAAGCCTATGCCCAGGATTGCTTCAACAGGTTGCTGTTCGGTGTCGGGCAACAATGAAGCCCTCCATGTTCGATCCTAGAAACTTTTTTGCAAGTCGGATCTCCTTCAGCGAGGAGAAACCAGCAAGCTGAGGCCGACTGGTAATTTGATTTCAAAAGCTACTTCTTAAACTGTGATCCTGGTCTCTATCAGTTTTGAAGGCAGAAAGTTGGCAAAAAGTTTCTAAGTTCCAGCTTTTGCAGTGTGGACAGTGCACTCTAACATCTGCCAAGGTTCCTGGACCTGGGGGCACCACTTAGGGATTAGGACTCACTCCAATGGAGGATGGCAGCAGGGTCCTGGACTGATCCAGTTGGAACTGGTCAGCTGAGCAGTTCCAGTCTTCCTTAAGGGTCTTTGGAAAGCAATCCTTCTTCTGATTATACACAGGTCAAGGAATGTTCTGAGAAGAGTGATGTGGGGTTCACTTTTATTCCCTAGTGCTAGTCTGTAGTTTGAGGATATGTCTTTGTCTACCCCCTAAACTAGTTCTGATCAATTCCTCTACCACCATTGGGTTTGGTGCCAACTTGAAAAAAGAGATAAAGGGAGGCAGACTGACGTGTGAAGTTCATCTGCCAGTGACAATGTAGGCATCCTTTCAAGCCCAGGAAATGGCTGGGCAGAGCTCCCCAGGCCATCCTAGCAAGGCTGTAGTCCCCTCCCCTCCATGGGTCCTATGTCCACTATCTGCGAGCAATGCACATCTTATCACAGGGGAGGGATCAGGGGTCAGGTGACACTGGCAGACAGGCCCCTTTTGTCTTAAGCAGGAACATTTCTAAATAAGCACTATAAGTTGGTATTGTGTACTACAGTGTTTTCCTAAGGAAGAACCAGCTTGTCTACAGTGTAATACAACTCTGGATATTTTTTACTGCCAGGACATGCCCTACTGTTTAACCACAATGCCCTGTGGGTATTTAGAGCATATTTCAGAGGTGGGTTATAAGTATTTAAAAGGAAGGTTTAGGCATGGCAAAATGTTTATTTTGCGTGGTCGAAATGGCAGTCTTAAAACTGCACATCAACACTGCAGGGGCAGGCCTGGAGTTATGCTTTACAGTGCTATTGTAGTGGATGGCACAGAGAAAGATGCAGCCCACTAGTAGCATTTCATTTAGAGGGCCCTGGGTGCATGTATCACCATATACTAGAGATTATAAGTAAATTAAATGTGCCAATTAGGTATATGCCAACGTTACCACATTTAAAAGGGAGAACAAAAGCACTTTACACCTTGTAGGGGTAAAGTACTAATGAACTTGTAGGGTGCATTAAAAAGGCCATATACTCAAAACTGGTTGCAGTAGAAAATGTTCCATATGGTCTCAAGTCTGAATTTCCATTTATCAGTTCAATTTTGCAGTTCGGTTATTGCTGCCTTAAGCTTGCACCTCTGCCATCAGATACTTCTGAAGAATGGCTGAGGCTAATCCGTACCACTCAAAAACAGCACATTCAGGCCCGATTTAATTCTCACTCTCGACACATTTGTGTCTTAAAGATATATTTAGGTTTTGGCATTTACCAACTGTCATTGTATGATTCTTTTTTTACACGCTTTTTATGATAGGTTTGCAGATTTAAGAACTGTTCAGCACCTACTTTGGTAATAGCAAATCATTTGGAGTTCAGAAACTCTTTTGTTCTGCCAGTTCTTATCCTATTTAACATTGTATTTATGATAATGCAAGGACTATTTCGAAAAGGTTCCATGCTCCCCTTGTAGTCTGATGACGACGTGTGAACAATGGCGGCAACGCTGTAGCACTTGAGAAGACGCAGGGCTCACAGTCTTTCTGGAGAACCGACGCTTGGACCAGCTTTACCATCGGCGGAGGAATTCCAATCAACTCCCTTTATCGGAAAAATACAGGAGATTATTTACAGCCCCTTCCGCCGCTGTTTCATCACTTTTACCCATATTAAAAGTGAGGCATCGGAGGAGCAAGGGGCTTGTAAATAAGTCCCACAGTGTTTTCAAGCTAACTGCCCCCCAAATTAACGTGTAATATAGAAAATGTTTAACGAGTGGCATGTGAAATATGGCCCTTTAGTGCCTTAAGCCTTTTGGTATATGATGTCTCCGAAACCACTCAGTGTCAGTATTGGACTATATTACATTGTTACGACACAGTGATCGATCAATTGCTCAGTGGATCTATTCAACTATCTATCTGTCTGTCTGTCTGTCTGTCTGTCTGTCTGTCTGTCTGTCTGTCTGTCTGTCTGCCTGCCTGTCTGTCTATCTATCTATCTATCCTACCTATATCTATCTATCTATCTATCTATCTATCTATCTGTCTATCTGTCTATCTATCTATCTATCTATCTATCCTACCTATATCTATCTATCTATCTATCTGTCTGTCTGTCTGTCTGTCTGTCTGTCTGTCTGTCTGCCTGCCTGCCTGCCTGCCTGCCTGCCTGCCTGTCTGTCTGTCTGTCTGTCTGTCTGTCTGTCTGTCTGCCTGCCTGTCTGTCTGTCTGCCTGCCTGCCTGCCTGTCTGTCTGTCTATCTATCTATCTAGCCTACCTATATCTATCTATCTATCTATCTATCTATCTATCTGTCTATCTGTCTATCTATCTATCTATCTATCCTACCTATATCTATCTATCTATCTATCTGTCTGTCTGTCTGTCTGTCTATCTATCTATCTATCTATCTATCTATCTATCTATCTATCCTACCTATATCTATCTATCTATCTATCTATCTATCTATCTATCTATCTATCTATCTATCTATCTATCTATCTATCTATCTATCTATCCACTGAAAAGCAACAGTTAAAATTATGTTATAGTTGGGTTTTGAAATAATGTTTAAAAAAATCATAGAAACATGGCAGTTATAGTTTAGTGAAAGTGAACTAAGTGTGCCCCTAACATGCACTGCTTATCACCTCACATATTTCATCACACATGGCATGTTAAACTACATCAATGATTATATTCAAATAACAACATTTTTAAAATTACTATAAGGTCAACAATGATTCCGACAGTTTGTTATGGGCTTTGTGAACAAGGAGTAATACAATAACCTAAATTGATGGCTGTACTCTAACAAGCTTGTTTCGAAGCTTTTGAAAGATGCAAAAGAAACTAAATATTTCAGAAGTGTAGCATTTTTGACAAATGTCATTTTTTAAACTTTTTACTGAAGGATGGGTGCAATGGGGGGATGTCATTTGCACAGAGCTGATAGAGGAATATTATGAAACAATAGACACTTTAGTGAACCTCTGCTGTGAAGGGTCGGCAAGCAGGGTGTTGGTCAAGTAGAGGTGGGTGCATAGTCTGACCAAAGGCCAACGCCCTGCTTCACATTGACAAAGCAGGGGTGGCTAAATGCAAAGGTTTGGGCTCAGGGTCTGTTCATGTGGCACGGCCACCACCCAAATAATACTTTATGCTGCCACCACCCAAACACTACTTTATTCACAGTTTTTAGTGAGGTCACCACATTTTTAAACTTTGACTGAAAAGAGTTTGTATTATAGTCACCTGAATGGAATTATCCTCTTAACGGCTTCACATTACCCATAACTTTAAGTCAAGAGGTTGACAGTTATGCATTTGCCACTAAAAAGACACCTTTTGCAAGGCCCTTTGGACACCCTCTCTAGTGTGGTGAAATACACTACACACATTCCTGAGATAGACACAGTGACATACTATACAATCTTAAAGGAGATGTGCTAATACCTCCAGTGTGAGATAAACTATCTCTAAATGGGACATCCCTATATTCTAAATTATTCAACACCACAAACTACTTTAAAACACCTACGTATAACATCACTCTCTCTCTCTCTCTATCTATCTATCTATCTATCTATCTATCTATCTATCTATCTATCTATCTATCTATCTATCTATCTATCTATCTATATACTCAAACAAGTAGTCCTGAACTTCCAGCTTCTGGCGAACAAAGACCAAACGAATCCCAAAGATGAGGCAAAGAATTTTATTGAACCAAGTTCAACAGCGCAGCGGACTGACGCGTTTCGGGCGGATGCCCTTGATCACAGTAGAATGTTACTCAAAATGCCTTGTTTTTAAATGCTGTTGTGCACACCATGTGATACATAGACATAAACAACATACTTCGAGGTAAGCCAAAGTACATAGAAAGATATTTTTTCTCTCTCTCAAGGGGTATTGTATTGCCCAATACCAAAGTCAAAATCAGTTCATATGCTGAATAAATTCACAAACAAATCCTGCGTCCCTGCATAAATGCATGTAGGAAATATTACACATAGTCTATACAGTACTAATGAAAAGAAGCGTGGTCTAAATTGATACCCATGTGTAAAATACCGCAATTGTAAACATTAAGATTTGTGCAAAATTGTAGCATGTTAAAAGCAATATATACTTAAAACCATACTAAGAACACAATATTACAGTAAAAAACTTTCCATCTTAGCAATGTAAACATGGTAATTGTGCAACATACGCAAATAAATTAGGTCCTGTTTTGACTATAGCGAAAATGTTGTAAAAACAAACAAATGGGCTGCAGCGGGGACATCGGACATTGATGGCAACCCCTCTGTAGTATAAGCATCTTTGCTAACCCGTCCGATGTTGGCTTAATGTGCTTAAAAGAAAAAAGAACCCTGTGGTGTAGTGCAGGTTCCTGATGCAGCTGGATTTAATAAGCCGTATCTGCATCTCAAATGTCAAACAGTGTGACTAAAGGAAAAAATCAACAGAATAAAAACGTTCAAATTGGGAAATTTACGAAACAGTACTTGTGGAGGTGAGGGCGGCCTCAGATAGGTTATCATTTCATTAAATATTGTATGGCGCAGACCCGCAATAATGGACCGAGGTGGGACCCTAAAAAGAATGATATAGGTCCTCAGTGGTGTTCAATCCCTTTGGTACTTTGCTGTCCAATTCGAGAATCATTTTGGATTCTAATTGCCGTAACATTTTATCCCTGTCCCCTCCTCTACGTGGTTTGGGGACAGAGGTGAGTACAAAGTAGCTGAGACATTGTAAGTTGTTATTGTGTACACTTTTAAAGTGTCTCGCGACAGGGTAGGAGCTGTCGCTGTTGACAATCGTGCGAAGATGCTGTAATATTCTGGCATGTACCTTCAGCTTGGTGCTACCAACATACCTCAAGCCGCAGGTGCATGACAGAACATAAACAGCATACTCTGTCTTGCAATTATAGCTACCTTTGATCGGCACTGGGACAGAGCTGAATGGAGTATTGTACTTGTTGGTATTAATACCAAACTTGCATGCCCTGCAACTGGAGCATTTAAAGAACCCCAGCCGGGGTTGAAACCAAGACTGCCTTTTCAGTAATTCTGGGAAAAAATTGGCTACATGGGTACGCATGGAAGGGCCCCTGCAGAAAGTGATGTTGGGATTGCTGGGGAGTTGAGGTGCCAGAACTCCATCCGTCATTAATATGGGCCAACTCTTGGTCAGAATTGCTCGGATCTTTCTTCCCTGACAGTTGAATGACGTGATGAACCTGATACTGGACTTTTCAGGATCTTCTAATGTCATAGGAATGGGGGCCTTAGATGCAAACAGTGACTCTTTAGTCCTTTGCTTCATCTTTTTGACTGCTTTGCTTAGTATTCTCTCATTGTACCCTCTAGCTTTGAATCTAGCAAGTGCTTCTGTAGTACATGTATTTAATTCGTCTTCCTTGCTACATATCCTTTTTAGGCGGAGCAACTCCCCGTAGGGTATGTTATCAATGACATGGCGTGGGTGAGCGCTACTCGCATGGAGGGTGGAGTTTCCCGCCGTACTTTTTCTATGTAAGGTGGTAGTTATTTTGCCACCCTTCAAAAAAACCTTCACATCTAAAAAGTCTAGTCTGTTTGCTAATGTGATATGTAAACTTCAGATTTGCTTGGTTAGTGTTGAGGTTTATGATGAAATTTCTAGCACTGTCTTCATTCCCCCTCCAGATTAAAAACACGTAGTCAATATAATAAACCGACAGCGCTACATGCTCAGAGAATGTCTTGCGGTGTTCCCCCTGAGGTTACGTGGTTTTCGACTTCGCTTCGTATCTAGCCGCCATTTTGCATTTAACCGCCATTTTGTGTTGCCTCACTCAGGCAGCACGGCGGACGTGGTGAACGCGATGTTTTTGCTTTTTCAGCTGCTACGTGTCCTTCCCGTTAAAAAGTAACTTCTGCCTATGTTTATGAAACCGATGTCAGGTTCTCCCGAGTTTTGTAAATCCATGTCTAGACTGATTAATCCATGTCTTAATCCACTGTTTGGGTCCCACCATTCTTCTTGACTTTATCTTGTTTAACTGACATTCACTATTCTCTTCGTGTGTTCTCCTGTTACATAGACTGTCCTTTGAAGCATTCAACATGTTCTACCACCTGCAAATTGAACTACGGGCACTAGTGTTGATTAACCTGAAGGGAGGAGAGCACACAGGGTCTGAAAGGAGGGTGTGTTTTAGACATTCGATAGCTTGTTTTCAAACTATTCCTATTTGTCAGTTTTGTATGTTTTGGGAGTTGGCATTGTAAACCTGTGTACTATAATAGACTGTGCGCCACGGAATGAAGTGGCAGTCTCCTGATAACCTACCCGCTGGTGTACTTACAGGACCACTGTGCTTAGCTGCAGCTAATAAATCTGCTTTTCTACGCCTAACAGAGTGTCACGTGTCTCTGTCTGCCAAAGCAGGTGAACCCGGAGATCTTAGGCGTGCCCTGCGCCGCCTGGCCCGTAAGGTCAGGTTCTCCAATTGGCGGCCCAATGTGTGGGCGACTTCAGTGGTAGTAGTTTTGCCCAAGGGTCGTGAGGAGCTTCGCAAGAAAATTCCGGAGGATTTCGCGAGCCACGTGAGCGACCCCTGTATGTTGAAGTGGACCGAAGGTCTTTTGAGGCGCGGCTACTCCTTCCGGACGGTTGCTGACGACTGCTGCCCTGACTGTCGCCCTGCTTTGGCCCCTGGTGATGACAGTATCGCGAGACGTTAGACGGACATCTGTTGGCATGAGAAAACATTTAGTTAAGTATTCGTGGGTAGCGCCCACCTTTTTGTTTTTGGTTTTTGTTATTCGATTAGTGCACTAACCGAAGCCAAGGGGTAAGTACGTTTGTGCTGTGACTATATTGTCTAAAATCTCTTGACGTTTGTAAGTAGTCTAGTTCATTACGAAATGCCTGGATTTAGTACGTTTAGGAAATTTTGTTGTTTTGGTTGTACTAGGGATTCCCGGCTAGAGGATTCTTGTCTGATTCCTCCGGTTGGAACTCCCACTTATGAGCTCTATTCAAAACATGGTTTAGGTCCTATTATTTTTAATGAAACATGAATTCGATACACTAAAAAAGATGGTGTTTTACAGTGGCCACAAAATGGTACCTTTGAGCCTGCTATATTAGACAATTTGGAAATGATTCTATTTAAGAGAAAAGCCCGGCCGGCAATGTTTGACTCTTTCCGCCTCTGGCGTAAAGATTCCAAACAGAAAGAAATTAAGTAAATGAAGAAAGATAAGAAAGAGCAGGATATGACGATTTTACAGGCTGCCCAACAGTTTAACAATGATGAAGCTGATCAGATGGTTGAGGTTTCGGAAAGACAGCATTGTATGGCAATAGACAGATGTTATCCTGTGTTACCTACTGCCTCAAAGAGTAGGGGTTCTGACGAAGATCCTTTTTGTGTCCCATCTCTTTACGTTACCTCCACCTTATGTGTTAGGCGCTAATGCACCTCCATTACAACCTGTTGTTAATCCAGCTGTTCTGGTTCCTGCACAGTTGTCTCTTCCTGTGAGTCCACCTCCTCCCCCTTTGCCACCGACTTCTGTACCCCAAACTACTGTGCCTCGGATTCCTTTACCCTCTGTTGCTACTGGTTCTTCTCCTGCTTTACAGAATACGTTGTCTCCTGTTTTATTGTCAGATTCTCCGACAGCTCGACATTGTTTAGTTGAAACTGTTTCTGGTCTTTTGTCACCGTTTCTTGGATCTCTTTTCTTTTCTCCTGCTTCATCTCGAAGACAATCTCGTAGTCAGATACCAGATTTGAAAGAACGGACTAAATTAGATTCTCTTGCTCGTAATTGGATTATGAGTAGTTTACAGTATAGTGTGCGTGATATTTTAGACACCTTTCTGCAATGGAATGCGCCTACTCAGAGTTATGTCTTTAATATTATGTGCAACACTCTTATCAAAGGGTGGGAAGATATGGATTTGGATTCACCTCCTCAGGGTTTATTTGAAATACGGGATCAATTTGATAAGGGATTTATTGTGGGTCCTGATGTAGAGTCTGCTGTTCAGAAGCTTGTTACTTTCCGATTTTCCTTCTTTTCTCAAACTTCTCTTGAGCCTGATCCTGCGGTTCGTCGTAAAATGGCACAATATCCCATGCGAGAAGTTCCTCCAATATGGAGAGAGGCAGACCCAAACGCTCATCCGCCTGTTCAAGCTCATTTTCAGCCTATATGGGTACATGATCCTTTGAAAAGATCAGAAGTGTTGGCACTTAAGCAGTCCTTACCGGACCCTCGTAAGAATCCTGCTGGGTATTATAAAGAATTGTCTCAGACTGTTAATGCATGTGTTATAAATTTGGCAGATATTGATTTGCTTATGGGAAATGTAGTCCCACAAGCTTTATGGGCTAAAATTCGTAGGCAAGACCATGATCAAGCTTTAGGTGTTAATTGGGCTGCTATTGCGGCCGCAGATGCAGCGCAAGTAGGTGGTGCCAAACCTGATGATCTGATTACAGAGTTGCCGGGTCGAATAGTAGCTCTTATGAAAATGATGATGCCTGCTGTACGCGTTAACTGGGATAAGTTAGCAGCGTGCAAACAAAAGATTGATGAAAGTGTTTCCGATTTCTTTACTCGTTTTGAAGAGACTTTCATCGACCATAGTGGTCAAGATATGAGTACTGAAGGTGGACAGCAATTATTTGTAGTTAAATTCGTTTTTAAAATACTTCCAGAACTATCGCATAAATTGAAACAATCTGAGAGTGCATGGGCTGTTTCTTCAACTGCCCAGATATTAGCTACTGCTCAATATTAGGAGAATAGTGATAAGGAAGATAAAGAAAAAGCGGAGAAGAAAACTAAAGAATTAAAAACGAAGGTGTTTCTACAATAGGCTTATCCTCCTTGTTATGCTCAGCCCCAATTTCAACAGCCCCCACAGTTTCAGAAGCTGTTGCAAAAACCTGAATCTCCAGCTCCGCGATTTCCGTTGGGTCCTAATCAATGTGCCTACTGTAAAGAGGAAGGTCATTTTAAGATTAGCTGTCCGATTCTGTTGCAGCGTTATGGTGGATCACAGCAATGAGGTTGTGGAGATTCTCGGTCAGTGTCCAGAGGTAGAGGGCGTGGTGCATTGTTTCAGGAACGACGTCCCTCTCCCCCTCAGGACTCTGCAAAATATTTTGACCAGCGGAATTCTCAGTCTGCACAATATTACAATGATGATTATTGCGCAGATGGTGAGAATGCTGATTTTCTCACTTGCTAGGACAGCCATAGACAGAGTAAGGGAGTCGTATCAGTTCCAGTGGATCAGGATGGACCTTATGTTAATGTTGTAGCATTGGGTGTTACAGAACCAATTCTTTTGGATACTGGTGCAATGAGAAGTTCTATTATGCATTCTAAACTCCCTGGGGCACCTTTGTCTGGCTTAACAAATGTTTCTGTGGGATTCTCTGGCGCCCCAGTTCGCAACCCTGTTTCTTGTCCTTTGCCTATTTCCATTAGTCCGTTCGATTTAGAAGCTCCACTTCTTCAGACGACGGGTTGCGGAGAGAATTTATTGGGTTTGGATTTATTGAAACGTCTGCATGCCACATTGTATTACTCACCATCTGGTGTACATCTTACTTTAGGGGCTAAGTTGCCTTCTCCGATGTACATATCTAAAGACCAACTGCCACTCGAACTGCGTTTGCTTCCTGCTATGCTTTGGGCTACGGGTCCGAATGATGTTGGTTTGCTTCATATTCCACCTTATATGATTACTGTGAAGCCTGATGTTAAGTTACCACGCATTCCACAATACAAAATCTCTAACGAGGGTGAGAGAGTTTTGTTGGCTATTGTTCATGACTTGGTTCAGAAGGGTGTGGTCGAGGAGACTAGAGGAAATGTTTGTAACAGTCCTGTTCTGCCTGTTCTAAAGCGTACTGATCCTTCTCAGCCACCTGTGTATTGTTTTGTGATAGACCTCCGAAAGGTCAACAAAATTGTTGTTCCTCAGTTTCCTGTGGTTCCGGATATTACTGCTTTGCTTACTATGATTCCTGCTTCGGCAGCTTGGTTTTCGGTTATTGATCTCAAAAATGCTTTCTTTAGCATTCCCATTGCTGAGAAGAGTAGGGATCTCTTCGGTTTCTCTCTTGGAGGCCGAAGTTTTCAATTTAAGCGTGCACCTCAAGGCTATTGTGAAAGTCCCTCCATCTATAGTCAAGCCTTGAAGTCTCAGCTTGACACTTTTTAGGTGCTACTCTTATCCAATATGTGGATGATTTGTTAGTGGCTGCCGATTCGGAAGATGTCTGTAAGAA
Organism: Lissotriton vulgaris; assembly: GCF_964263255.1. Classification (NCBI taxonomy): domain Eukaryota; kingdom Metazoa; phylum Chordata; class Amphibia; order Caudata; family Salamandridae; genus Lissotriton; species Lissotriton vulgaris. The sequence continues at coordinate 2,079,538,040 of NC_141685.1, read as the reverse complement.
TGCGACTGTCAGGGTCCGACTAAGCGCCGGCAATTACAGCGCTAAGAGGAATATAAGACTGTAATCTTATTCAGGCAGGAAAAGACTACATTTCCCAGAAGCCTCGGCTGAGGCTACTTTAGACTGTTGCGTGTTATTCTGTGTTTGGACTCGAGCGGAGGAAGGAGGTCGCTTCTCTGCTGTATCGTGTAGAACGCCTGGGACGCTGTCGTTTTGATCTTCGGCATCAGGTAGGAGCGATCCCTCGCCCTTCTTAGACCGTCGGTGAGCGGAGCGCTGTGGTAGCTGCCACGCGTTGCCGTTTCGTGGTGCGTGCAGTGAAGGAACTGCCGCGCCTTGCCATTTGTTTGGGTGATCATTGAGCGGAGCGTGGTGGTATTCCGCCACGCGCTGCCATTTCGTATCTAGTAACGGAAGATTTTTCATGTTATCTAATTCAGAGTGAAGAGCGGAGCGGAATGGTAGAGGGCACCACACACCGCCGTGTCTTCTTGTACTTTGAGTGATATCCTGTCGTCAATCAATTATTCTTTACTACATTGAGTAGGTGGTGCGCGGTGGCGGTCGCAGCTCCGTGTATCCAGAACAAGCGCTTTGTTACTGTGTGATCAAACAGGTTTACTCTTACATGCGGAGCGCGGTGGCGGTCGCAGCTACGCGTCTCCGTGTGAACATACTGTGGATTCTTGAGGAGGTTGTGTTCTTATAGTATCAGCCTAATATAATACTATTCAACAAACTCCCGTTCTTGCTTGTTGAACATTTTCATTTATAGTACCTGTGGATTATTGTTGACTTGGTGTTCAGTTGAAGAGCAGAGCGGAGTGCTGTGGTTCTTGCTTCCCACGCATTACTGTGGTCTGTGTTTCTACGTATGTGCTTATATACTTTTTCCGTTCAGTTCATTTATTCTTTTCATTGGTGGAAACCCACCTTAGGAACCCCTTATACTAAAGCATAACTTCATACCAAAGGTAGGATAGGTGGTATCTTGCCTGGTCCAATTGCTTCAGTAGTAGATATGAGATTGGTCTTAATATATGTATATTCCATATAGGACTCAAGCATTACTGCCAAGAGGGGAATCAGAGAAAACCTATTTCCGAGTCCTGCTTTTCCACACAGGTATCTAGCCTATTAGGAAAGTACATTGGGTATTGACAGTGCTGTATGAACGGTGTTCTTATCTCTGTATGTTCTGTCGTTTCAGGTACTTCTCTTACCCAGCTGACCCCTTCCTTCCCTTCCCTGTTTATTATTTTGTATTTACCCCTCACCTAATGGCTCACATCCTCTGTTGATATATATATCAGAGTGTTTGTGACGTTTGGAGGTGGGCTTTATAATCATCATCCGGATCCCGTGGAGCGTACATGACAGCAACTGTGTTACTTTTGCGACATTTGTCTGATCTACACCACAAAGTGTTGCTTTCTAAGTTACAATATTGCCGACAAGAGGTTACCTATTTAGGTCATCTCTTGTCGAAGGAGGGAAGGCGATTGACCCCAGAACGTATTCAAGTAATTGCGCAAATGTCTGTACCATCCACACAAAGAGTGGTGCGTGCTTTCTTAGGCATTACCTCTTATTGTAGACAGTGGATTCCGAACTTTTCCTTACTAGCTAAACCCTTGTTGGCACTCACTCTGAAAGATACGCCCCAACGTTTTCCTTGGACTGATTAATGTCAAAAGAGTTTTTCTGATTTACGTACTGCTTTGTGTTCGGCTCCTGTGTTTGGTACTCCAGATTACAGTAAACCCTTTACACTTTATGTTCATGAAAGAGAAGGTTGTGCATTATCAGTCCTGACACAACAATTTAGAGGGAAACAAAGGCCATGTGCCTATTTTTCAGCTACATTAGATCCAGTTGCTAAAGCATTACCCAGTTGTCTTAGAGCAACAGCGGCAGCAGCGATTTCTATTCGTCAATCTGCTGGATTGATGTTGGATCATACTCTTAATGTTATGGTGCCACACGCAGTAGATACTCTCTTGAACAGGACAAAAACCCAGCACTTAACAAGTGCTCGTTTGTCTGGATCTGAGTTGACGCTTTTAGCTAGTCACATACATATCAGGAGATGTGATGTTCTGAATCCATCAACATTGTTGCCTATCTTGGATGAGAAAAGTGTACAAGATCAGCATGATTGTTTTCTTCGTACGGAAGTAGAAACTAAAGGTCGAGTTGATTTGAAAGATACACCACTTACGGATCCGGATGGGATCCTGTGGGTAGATGGGTCTTGCTTCAAGCTTCCTAATGGCGAGACGACAGCAGCTGTTACAACTCTACATACGATAGTGGAAACTGCACGCATTTCACAGAATTCAGCACAAGCTGCAGAGTTGATTGCGTTGACGAGAGCATGTGTGTTGGCGAAAGGAAAGAGAGTGACTGTTTACACAGATAGTCAATATGCGTTTGGCGTTGCCCACAGCTGCGGCCGTTTGTGGAGAGAGAGAGGATTCTTTACCTCCCACTGCACTAAAATACAGCATGGTCAGTTGGTGACTGACCTTCTTGAATCGCTTGCTTTGCCTACTCAAATAGCGATTGTGAAGTGTAGTGCGCACTCTGACTCCACCTTTACCAACTTCCGCCAATGTTTGGACAACATCTGTGCCTGGATGACCAGCAACCACCTTAGGCTTAATGCTGACAAGACAGAAGTCATGTTTTTTAACCAGAAAGCTCCAATATCCCCCAGCCTGTGGTGGCCCACAGTACTTAACCCTGCGCCCACCCCTGTTCAATCAGCACGTAACCTTGGCTTTCAATTCGATGACTCACTCTCTTGCAAAGCGCAAATTAACAAGGTCACCTCAGCCTGCTTCGCGAAACTTCGCATGATTAAAAAGATCTTTCCTTACCTCCCCTTGGACGCCCGCAGTACGATCACTCAGGCCCTCATCACATCTCATCTAGACTACGCCAACAGCTTATATGCTGGTGCCCCTCAATATCTGATTGATCGTCTTCAGATCGTTCAGAATGCGGCAGCCAGACTGATTGGAAATATCCCCTACCGTCAGTGGGTTGCCTCTTATTGCAAAGAGCTACACTGGCTTCCCATTGCAAGCCGCATTCAATTCAAGATTCTCACCCTCGCCTTTCGGGCTATCAACGGCCTTGGGCCAGGATACCTGAAAAAGCGAGTGGTAATATTTCAATCTGTCAGATCATTGAGATCTAACAACTTAAGCCTCTTGATTGCACCTCGCTTTCGACGATCCAGAATGGGCGGCAGAGGGTTCAGCGTAATGACTGCTAAACTATGGAACTGCCTCCCACTCGACCTCAGGTTCTGCCCGTCTGAATCCATCTTCCGTAGTAAATTAAAAACATGGCTGTTCTCCAGATTATGATTCTAGTCCTACAATCGGCCTGATCCTCTCCTTCATTCCTGAGTTTCTGCTTTAGCGCCGGGACACCCCTCCGGGGGTAGCTGCGCGCTGTATAAGCTACTTAAATAAATAAAATAATAAATAATAAAAAGATTACTGATGACGTGGGTAGAGGAAATGCATTTGCGGATGAAATAGCGAGGGAAACGGCACAGAATGTTGAAAGTCGAATGTACGTTGCAGGACCCGCAAGTTGGGTCCCAGATGCTGGTATGTGTGAAGACACAGTAGAAAGCGTGAAAATGATTCAGAAGGAGGCAACTGAGAAAGAATTGAGTAAGTGGAAAGAAAGTACGGGAATGTTGGATATGATGGGCTGTTGGACGGAATTGTCAGAGCATCAGCGATGGTTGTTACCAGATGCGTATGTATTACCTGTGGTTACTATGGCTCATGGACCAGCCCATATTAATGCAAGGGGTATATGTAAACTCCTAGCTCCAGTATGGGAGAACGAAAATATTCCCAAATGTGCAGAAAATGTAGTGAAGCATTGCAATGTTTGCTTGATGCATAATCCAGGAAAGGGAACTCCAACTCCAACAGGTCACTTTGCTCCCCCTACGTATCCTTTTGAGGTACTACAAATAGATTACATCTATATGGAATGTTTCAATAATCTTAAGTATGTCCTGGTGGTGGTTTGCGCCTTTTCCGGATGGATAGAGGCCTACCCCCTAAAGGACAATACTGCTTTGTCTACTGCCAAAGTCCTTCTGAAGGAATTCTTCCCGAGGTTTGGTTTGCCACGCATTGTCTGGAGTGACAATAGGAGTGAATTTGTGGGTCAGATTATGTAGAAAGTGTGTGTGGGTCTTGGAATTAGGCAGAAATTTCATGCGGCAAACCATACTCAGTCAGCAGGTTTGGTAGAGTGTTACAATGGCACTCTCAAACTTAAGTTAGCAAAGATCCAGACTAGTACAGGCCTTTCCTGGCCTGATGCCCTGCCTTTGGCACTTCTCTCAACAAGAATGACTGTCCATTCTCGTTTGGGGCTTAGCCCATATGAGATTGTTTTCGGGCGCCCTGCTAATGTCTGGGGAGTCCCTCGCCCCAAAAAGTGCTCAGACATTCCGTATCCATTGTTGGTTGAGTATTTGCATGACCTCACCACTAAATTGAGTGTTATTCGTCAACAGGTCCAAAACGCTTTGCCGGAGGCCTCTTCAGATCCAGGACACTCCATCCAACCCGGAGACTGGGTGTGTCTGAAAAATTTCCAGAGGAAAAAGAATCTGGAACCTCGTTGGGGGCCGCCAAGACAAGTCCTAGTCACTACCCGTACAGCAGTGAAAGTCATTGGTAAAAGAAACTGGATTCACGGCGTGCACTGCAAGAGGGTACCATTGCCTTTACCTTATGACCAGTGGGTCCGAGAAGGCGTTGGTAACAGTGAATGTGAAAAGGTACCCAGGTTCATACCGTTCAGCAGTGCACGCCTGGATTGGACTAGTTCTGAGAAAGAGGACGACGACGTTTTGCAGGAAGCTGTACCTCCACACCTATGACTAAACACATCAGATCCAGAGACTTTATTCAAGGACCAGACGATACCTGGCAAGACACGATACAACCTGAGAGAAAGGTTGCCTAAACACTTCTTGTGTTAAAAAGTGAAAGATTCCTTTTCCATTATCCATCAAGTTGCAGGGTCACAGTAGGAGTCTTAGGTTGTGATTTGAATAGTGACTAGGTCAACAGGACTTGCAGTGTCATAGGACGACTAACAACCACAGCTAAGTGATTAAGGAAGATTATCGTGAGCAACGCCTTTAGAGTAATGGATAGCGCAGAAAAAGAGAATGATGTTAAAATAATGAAAATAAATCATTATAAGAAATTATTATTCAGTCATTGTGGCGTAGCATTATGTATTTCAGTATGTTTATGCAGTTTATTAGCATGTGTAGGATGGATCGTACACAGTATGCAGCCGACACCTGTTCCTACTTCTATTTCTTTGATTTCCTCTACTACTATTTCTCCACATAAATTTTACGCACTCCCAGACCATGAGCAGATGAGAAGAATGGAATATTTTAACAATTCATTTATCCAACTGTTACATCAACATCAATTGGTAGTGAATACTACTGATTGTTGGGTTTGTGGGCTCATACCACACAACACAGAGAGAGGGATGCCGTATTTAGTCCTTCCATTTACGTATGAAGGTTCTGCCTGGACTTATCTGGCTATGTTTTCTAATGCATACCAGAACCTACTCCGATATCCTCCTGGTGGGTCCTATAATGGTGGAGTGGATTTCAGGCATAGTTTTTTGATAAAGGGAATAGTGACCCTGGCAAAAAATCACTGATAATATTAATATTCCCAACGATGGAAAGAGAGCATACGATGGATGGAACGTGACTCGGTATGTCACTAGTCTCACTGATAAGGTTAAACAGAGGAAATGTGCACCGATTTGGGTTTTACCCCAGAGAGGTAATCTGTGTTTACAAATAAATGGCCAGAATACCAAAATTAAGCAAGAAAGTATTAATTGTTCTCACATATATGTCTATACACCCTTGACTCCTTCACCGTTAGTGCCATCTCAAGGTACATACTTTATCTGTCACGACAAAGCTAATACATAGCTTCCCACACATTTCTCGGGGACATGTTATATAGCTTTTCTTCTTCCTTCGACATATACTGCTCCTGCAGATCACCATAGAAAGAGATTTGGTAGAGGGGTTATTGATGTGGAAGACACAGCCGGACAAGAGGGAGGAGATTTTCTGAAAGGATTTCTTCCTTTTTGGGGTCCAATGGCAAATAGTAGAAACATCAGACGCCTAGTTTGTGTGGTCGATGCTACCATAAATATAACTTCTGGAGCATTAAATATTCTGACAGCTGAACTTCAGGCGGATTGCCTTATGACTTTGCAGAACCGAATGGTTCTAGACATTGTCCTTGCAGATAGAGGCGGAGTCTATAAACTGATTGGGTCCAGTTGCTGCGTTTACGTTCCAGATAATGCCCCTACAGTATACCAAGCCATCTCTAAGCTACATGTCATCTCCGAGTCCATTCATCAGGACACTGGAGACTGATCTGTGATGGGATGGTTTTGGGGACTACTGTCCACATGGGGATGGAAAGTGTTAACTTTCCTTGGAGCGATTCTAGCGATCATCTTTTCTTGTTGTCTTTGTTTACAGTGCGGTCCAGCTATTTGCGGACTCTGTGCCACTGTGTGTGTTTCTAAGCCAGTAACACAAGGAACAGAGAACATTAGAATGATGTTGCAGCAACACCTCAATGACCTCATGACAATCGATATCGATTCAGACTAACATGAGTCTTTTGTGCTTTGCCTGAGTATGGCAAAAGGAGGGTCTGAGGTTACGTGGTTTTCGACTTCGCTTCGTATCTAGCCGCCATTTTGCATTTAACCGCCATTTTGTGTTGCCTCACTCAGGCAGCACGGCGGACGTGATGAACGCGATGTTTTTGCTTTTTCAGCTGCTACGTGTCCTTCCCGTTAAAGAGTAACTTCTGCCTATGTTTATGAAACCGATGTCAGGGTCTCCCGAGTTTTGTAAATCCATGTCTAGACTGATTAATCCATGTCTTACTCCACTGTTTGGGTCCCACCATTCTTCTTGACTTTATCTTGTTTAACTGACCTTCACTATTCTCTTTGTGTGTTCTCCTGTTACATAGACTGTCCTTTGAAGCATTCAACATGGTCTACCACCTGCAAATTGAATTACGGGCACTAGTGTTGATTAACCTGAAGGGAGGAGAGCACACAGGGTCTGAAAGGAGGGTGCGTTTTAGACATTCGATAGCTTGTTTTCAAACTATTCCTATTTGTCAGTTTTGTATGTTTTGGAAGTTGGCATTGTAAACCTGTGTACTATAATAGACTGTGCGCCACGGAATGAAGTGGCAGTCTCCTGATAACCTACCCGCTGGTGTACTTACAGGACCACTGTGCTTAGCTGCAGCTAATAAATCTTCTTTTCTACGCCTAACAGAGTGTCACGTGTTTCTGTCTGCCAAAGCAGGTGAACCCGGAGATCTTAGGCGTGCTCTGCGCCGCCTGGCCCGTAAGGTCAGGTTCTCCACCCCATGAGGACCCGCTTCTCCCACCAGCCAATGTGCAAGCACGCATAGCTGGGGGAAAAGCAGCCCCCATGGAAACACCCCTCATTTGTAAAGAGACATCTTTTCCAAAGACAAAATAATTGTGATACAGACTCCATGTTACAAAATCCATAAGCATTTTATTGTGGTTATAACATTGTATCGGTCTAGTGCTTAGAAAATATTCCAATGCCTTCAGACCCGTGGGATGTTTAATGCTTGTATATAAAGCTTCAATGTCTAAAGTAATAAGCAGGGAGTTTTCTGTCAATGAGATGTCTTTGATTTTGTTTAGAAAGTCACCTATGTCTTTTACATAGGTGGGTAGGTTTGTCACCAGGTTTTGTAAAAAGTAATCAATATATTGTGCCAAATGTTCTGCTACGCTGTTAATGGCAGACATAATTGTTCTTCCCGGTACCGGTGAAGTTCCCTTGTGCACCTTTGGTATCAGATAAAACCTAGGTATCATATATATATGTTAGTATAAAATAGATAAAACACAACCCCTGCACCCAAAGGAAAAGAGCACACACACGAGGATTGCAGGAATACAGCTTCTGTATTGCAATGGGCCTCCCTCGACCCTGGTACCAGGAGAGACGTGTTTCGGCTGTAATGACAGCCTTTGTCAATCTGGTGAGTGTGATTTATTTATTTCTATATATAGTTACAACTTCATGGATAAGGTAAAAATACTGCATGCTGATGCACACTAATATATACTGCCTAATGCATCTATATAATCTGCACTGTGTACATCAATACAGAGAATTGTGTAGTAACATTGTATAGCTGTTTAAATATTTTTTTTTTAAACTGCACCAATAGTTATTTGTATTGCCAATACAGATGCAGTTTCATACTATAACTACAACACATTACACAATTAGCATAGAGTGTAAGAAAACATGTTTCAAATATTTAAAATGTGTTTCAATTGTTAAAACCACTTATATTCTATAATTAAAAAGATTAGCGCAAACCACCTCAGATAGCACTAATGTATTAATAGGGCTGTTGGTGTATACATCGTTAAGTGTTGGATAGGGAACCTAGCAGAAAAAGGGAAGGGATTATCGCTCAGTCTGAGTCGGAAAATGTGCTGGGAAGGAAACATTTCCTTTCATGAGTCTCCTCACTCACCAGGGTTTCCCCACGGTGACATGCTTCATCATAGGTGCCATCTCAACCCGCTGCGGATTGAGGCGTGCTACGACTTGCGATGTTACGTAGGAGCACTATATAGTGAGGAACTATGTGTAGTGCAGTGGTGTTGTGGAGTGGAGTGAGTTAAAAGTACCTAACTAGTGGGCGAAATAACTTTATTCTTGCTCCTAGTCGGTATGTTAAAAACGGGGTGAGTTTATAGGGGGCCTAGCTATAATGAGTTAGGGGTCCCTAGAAAACGTCAACATGTTTTGAGACTCCCCAAAGCTCTTCTTCAGGAAAAACATAGGGTCCAGCCCTGTGTGTCCACTCCAAATGTGACCTAAAGTAAGGTAAAGTGAAATCAAGAGTTACGCTGCAACTAATAAGCAAGCGTTAGTAATACATACAATAAGCAATAGTCACATAGTATCTGCGAAATAGAAATAAGAACAGTGTTATCAGTGACAGCCTTCTCTGAATGGGGTCGGTAAGTATAAAATGCAAACACATGTTGCTCCTCTTTGGTGTGTGCCAAAATGCAGCATTCTCGTGTTTCGCCATACTAGCTTTAAAGAAAAACAGACAGCTTGCTAATAATGAAAAACATAATGCTGCTTTTCCAGTGTTTGGTATTAAAAACATGTACACTTCGTGACAGTATAAAAGACATGATGCACAATACATAAAATAAATAAATAACACAGAGAATGACATACTCATTACTAAGCAAAATTGTGCTTCATGGTCTTGAGGGGGTGAGCGGTTCGTACTCGAACTATGAAACGGAGGACAAAGCGTGGTTAATTGCCTTTTTCCCTTGAGAAACTCTGTAATGCTTAGGGGAGAAAAACGGGTATTGCTGTGGATAGTGCCGCAGCCCGCCCGGTTTTTGATCGTCTCCTGGAAAGAAAAGTGACTTACTTGTTAAATTCTCCTCTCAGGCAAATTACCTATTTGTGTCTCTCGAGACCGCATATTGGCGAGTCTCCCATCGGGTGCCGGTATATGTAGGAAGTGTTTCCGCTCAGTCATGCTGTGAAGATTAGAGCGGAAACCTTCACAAGATTGCCGCCGGTTATTGGCTAAAGGAATCGACCCTCTTAGTGAGGGGAACAATTATTCTTGAGTAATGAGCGTTCAATGTAAATCGTGAAAAAACATACACATACAAAATAGGAATGAATAAAAATTTCAATGAATAAAAATTCACACACAGAGAAACTTGTGAGTTAGTAGGTGATACCTTAGCCAACATCTATGTTAGAATATTGGTGTTTGTAAGCTGATTTTTTTTAACCTTCCTTCAGTTCCTTAGAAAACGCGTGGAAAGAACACACCAAGAGACGTGTGTGTTTGGTCTAGGTAAACTGGCCATCATCCTTGCTAAAATGCCGCTATATGTAAGCTGTAGAGAGCTTTTATTACACCTTCATCATGTTACTGTTAAAACCAAAAGGTTCTCATTGACAAACCTTTTGTGCCCTCATTTTGCTTGTGGTGTTAGTTATTCCTAAAGGTCAATATTAATATTAACATTGGAAATCTCCTCCAGTGGTTGTCTAACTTCAAGTCAGGTTAACTTGCTAGTGTTCCCTCCATGGGGTGTATTTGGTAAAGCGTTTTTTGCACAGCTTCCCTAGCATTCAGGTAAACCTTGGCTTATGTGTGCAATGTCTGGTTTCATTTAGTTAATTGGCCCCACGGGATGTTATCATTTAAACATTGACTATCGGGGTGTAACTTGAAAACCCAGCGTTGTTCTTTTTCAAGGAGTGCATGTTCTAGATAGTCATTGTTTTTGATGTGTTCCAAGACCACCCACTTCATGTTGTTGGGTGTATGTTGTTTCTCTATGAAATGTGATGTCATTTTTGTGGTGGCCCGCTTACACCTGATGTTACTGCGGTGTTCCACTATTCTAGTGCTGAATTTTCTGGTGGTCATCCCTACGTAGTGGAGGTTGCAGGTGCAGGTAATCAGATATACAACACCTGCAGTGTTGCAATTTGTGAAATTCCATAGATCCCCGTCATTTGGTTATTAAATTCCACCTTCTTGGTGACTGAAGTAAGATGGCATACACTGCAATTGCTGCATGGATAGTGTCCCCCTGGCAATGAGTGTAAGGTCCTTTGAGGCCCTTCTGTTTTAGCTGTGTTTTTAGGGTATGTGTGTACACAATACTTCCTTATGTTCTTGCCTTTCCTGTGGCTGAACATTGGCCTAGGTATGTCTAGATTGCCACTATTCAGGGGGTCCGCCAATGTTTTTTAATTATCTTTGTCATCTTGTCTGATGCGATGTTGAAAGTGGTTATGCAAATTGGTCATTTGTCTTGTGCAGTCCTTTCTTTTTGTCTGGGTTAAAGGAGTGCTTCTCTGTGGTTGTTAGAGGCTCTTTTTCTAGCTTTAGATACTAGATGTTTTGGATATTGTCTTGCTATCAGTTTTTCCGATAGGTCTTTTGCTTGACTGTTATAGTCTGCCCTCTCAGTGCAATTTCGTCTCAGTCGCAAGAATTGTCTGAATGGTAGGTTGTCTTTCAGTTGCCTAGGATTAAAGCTGTCATAGATTAAGAGACAGTTCCCTGCTGTTGGTTTGAAGTGGGTAGTTGTTGTCAAAGTTCCATTGTTTGCCATGATGTTTAGATCCAGGAAGACCAATTTAGACCTACTCATTGTGAAGTTAAACTTTAGGAACGGGTCTTGGAGGTTCAATCAGTTGATGAAATCCCTGGCTTCCGACTCGTTCCAATCCCAGATCAAAAGCCCATTGTCAATTTAATGTTTCCACAATTGGATGTATTTGATGTGTGGGTTGGAGATGTTCAGTATTTTTTGTTTTTCTAGGTGGTGGACATATAGTCCTGATACACTAGGCGTGAGAGTGCTCCCCATGCTGGTGCCATGCTGTTGACGGAACAGTGTGTCTTCAAACTTGAAGAAATTCTCTGTCAAGGTCAGCCGGCAGCATTCAAGGACTACATGTCTGGGTGATTGGTAACAACATTGGTCTTCAAAGAGTATTTCCTTCGAAATCTCTGAAGTCTCTTTGTGCGGTAGACTCATGTGGAGGCTTTCCACGTCTAAGCCTATCAGGATGTCGGTCATGGGATCGAATTGTAAGTCTTGGGACTGCTTTGGTTCTGTAGGTGCGTTCTAGTGCCTTGTATAAGGGGGCATAGAAATGCATCAGCGAACTTAGAGAGTGGTTCTGGTATAGTACCAATCCCAGACACTATATGTCTTCCTGGTGGGTTGTCCAGTGATTTGTGGATTTTTGGGATGGTGTAAAAAATACGGGATCATAGGGTTGGTATTCTCCAAAAAATAAGCTTCTTTCTTGGTTATCCAGTTGTTGGCTATGTATTCTTCCACCAGATAGGCAATTTCAATGCGTAAACGTTCAGTAGTGTCTTCCTTAATCTTAATATAGTTTCTTTCATCAGCCAGTAGTTGTAGGCATATGTCTCGATATGCTGTGTTGTTTCGTAGTAATATGGCACCGCCTTTGTCTGCCGGTTTAATGGTGATTCTTTTTTCATTGGCCAGTAGTTGTATGACATCCTGTTCCTTTTTGCTAGTATTATGGAAAACTTTTATGGTTCTGGGGTCTATTTCTGCCACTTCCTTCAGGACTATCTACAGCCATCCCTGTTTTTCTCCCCTAAGCATTATGGAATTTCTTAAGGGAAAAAGGCAATTAACCAAGCTTTGTCCTCCGTTTCAGAGTTCGAGTACGAACCCCTCACCCCCTCAAGTCCATAAAGCATATGGCCGAGATACCCGCCACCCCCTCTCAACACACTCCCCAAGGATGGGAAACCGGAAATAGTTCTGAACTTTTGGAAGACGGGAGGGAGTGACCCTCCCGGCCGTATTTATTAAAATATGAAACAAAATTAAAAACATTAAAATAACAGTTTCATATTATGTACAATTTCATTACCACATTGCGATGTTTGGCTAACCTTAACATATTCTCTAATACAAAGGTTCTCCTAGCCGAACTAACATCCTACAAAACATTTACTTGACATTTTGAAATTGTACATCCTAACGTTTAAGGGCCAACGGCAAGGTCGTAACCGGTGTCAAGATCCCTAAACCAGAAATATCCCCCTCACTTGTGAGGGGCGACCGCACAGAGGTGTACCTCAAGTGCAACTACCAATTTCCCTTGACTTGACGGGGGCCCCAATAAACTCGACGCCACTTAATGGTCGTCCGAGGACTCGTGTGAGGTATCTAGAAGGTAGCGTAGACCCCCTCCCAAACCCCACACAACTTACCACATCTGCCGTCGCAGATATCCTGGCCCCGGGAAATTCCCCAGGAGGGGGCTGTAGCCCCTCCTACCCAGGAAGGGGCCTTGACCGCCTTTCCTTTCCTTTCGGCGTCCCATCCTTAGAAGGGACCGCCTACCCGTTGAGGGGCCAATGGCCACCTCCCTCGAGCGCTCCCATCCGTAATGGGTGACGCCCACTCATAGGGATCTACAAATTAGTGCTCACCGATCACGACCTTACCGCCCGACCAAAAAATTAAATACGACAATTTAACTAAAATCACTCAATCACAAAACAACCATAACCATTTCACATGTGATTACTGATCAATACTAGTGCAGAATTACTTTATTTGAAAAACATACTGTAGCTGACCATTCTTTATTGCATATTCAAAATAACACGACAATCACCACAACCTGCAAGAAATAGAATTACCACATCAAAGCTTTATTCAAAACAACTGGCTGTCCTCAGGGGCCGGTGGGTGGGTCAAAAATTGGCTCTTCGTTCCGTCTCGAGCTCACATGCAGCGAGGGGGTGCAGCTTCAGAGCACAGGAACAAGAGGATGCGTTCTTGGCTTGTTGCTCCTTTTATCCGTCTTCAGGGCGGGCGTAAACCCGCCCCTGCCTGCCCCTAGGGCGTGGCCGGTCGCGTCAGTGTCTAGGCCAGCCCACTCTAGGGCGGGAAAAAGCGCGCCCCGGCTACGCCGCTTCGGGCATACCAGCCGGGGCTCGCCTCCCGCCCCAAAATGGCTTCCCGGGGGGCTCGTGGTACTCAACCATACGTTCGGGGGGACCGAATGGTCGCCCCTTTCCATATGGCCGAGATACCCGCCACCCCCTCTCAACACACTCCCCAAGGATGGGAAACCGGAAACAGTTCTGAACTTTTGGAAGACGGGAGGGAGTGACCCTCCCGGCCGTATTTATTAAAATATGAAACAAAATTAAAAACATTAAAATAACAGTTTCATATTATGTACAATTTCATTACCACATTGCGATGTTTGGCTAACCTTAACATATTCTCTAATACAAAGGTTCTCCTAGCCGAACTAACATCCTACAAAACATTTACTTGACATTTTGAAATTGTACATCCTAACGTTTAAGGGCCAACGGCAAGGTCGTAACCGGTGTCAAGATCCCTAAACCAGAAATATCCCCCTCACTTGTGAGGGGCGACCGCACAGAGGTGTACCTCAAGTGCAACTACCAATTTCCCTTGACTTGACGGGGGCCCCAATAAACTCGACGCCACTTAAAGGTCGTCCGAGGACTCGTGTGAGGTATCTAGAAGGTAGCGTAGACCCCCTCCCAAACCCCACACAACTTACCACATCTGCCGTCGCAGATATCCTGGCCCCGGGAAATTCCCCAGGAGGGGGCTGTAGCCCCTCCTACCCAGGAAGGGGCCTTGACCGCCTTTCCTTTCCTTTCGGCGTCCCATCCTTAGAAGGGACCGCCTACCCGTTGAGGGGCCAATGGCCACCTCCCTCGAGCGCTCCCATCCGTAATGGGTGACGCCCACTCATAGGGATCTACCAATTAGTGCTCACCGATCACGACCTTACCGCCACAGGCCGGATAGTTGACCGGCTATCCGGACCCCCCACACACTCCTACCTAAAGGTCATGTCTTAAAGTCCCCAGCCAAGCTATCAGGTCTCCTATGAGTAACTTGTTCCCCACCCGGGACAAATGAACACCATCATCCAAATACATACTGTCCCCTTTAATACAACCATGCGAAATTGAATGCAGTGTATTTGAACGGAACAATCGACTCACTTTATTATTAATCTTCCTTACTGAATGATTCAGAGCAGAAACTGAAAGAGCCCCCCGCCACACTTTTCGCGGGATCAAATGGGACCATGCAATTGTGCACCCTGGAACTCTTCTCGCTAACCAACTTACAGTGGAAAGCATTGCCTCAAGAAGTAGTCGTCTACCAGTGGACACCAAATCGTTGCCCCCAAGATGTACTATGACTATAGCCGGCGGTGACCTCGTCCGCCCTAACAAACCCTCAAAATATGATTGAAACCGGTCAATACAGAGCCCGCCCTTTCCGTAGAAGGACACACTGTACCCGTATTCCCCAGCTACGTGAATCATGTCACCTGCTTTGAATACGTCCGCGGCCCGCCTCACGTATGAGTGGCCCACGACCCACACCTCCTTTTTCACAGCCGGTGATGTCTGACCGCTGACCCGGTGTTGGGTCGACTGCACAGTCCGCCCCGCCTCGTAGGCTTGCGCAACTGAAAACCAAACAAAAACAAGAAGCGTGAGTACATCATTACAGCTTCACAACATGTGCAACCGCACATACCTTTTATAACAGTTCGAAGACCAACGCCCCACACGTTTAACTTGTTCTACATTCAGACCCCTGGCTGTAGCCTCTGTAGCAGCCCCTATCCGAAAGGAATGGGTCCCAAAGTCGCCGGGGTTCAAGCCCGCCGCGGAAATTGACATCGCAAGCACCCGCTGAAACTGAAACCTCGTCAATGGGGTGGTGTCAGCGTGTCTCAACAAGGTCCCCCCCCATGATGCCACCCTTTGCGCTAAATATTCCTCTACGCAACTTACTGGGCACATGGAGGACCCGGGAATCCTTTGTATGATTATGCAGTCCCCCACCGCACCCTGGTCGGTCTTGGACCTGACAAATGAGATGGACATTGTCTCCCCTCTGACCTGAACGTGCTCTCGGCACAGTCCCCCCGTCACATCCCGCTTGTTCCTCGCCACTAGTTCGCTTACCCGCATAGCCCCATGGAATGCCAGCGCGAAAGCGGCTCGGAATAACACAGTCTCATACTGGGATGAACACGTTGAAGGGAGTACAGATAATAACAGGGCCAGCCTATCCAGACCTATCGGGCGCCTTTCATCTACTCTGCGACCCTCAAGGCGTTGCCACCCACGTAGCGCTTTTTGTACAACGAAAGACGCTGTCGGGTCCTGGATCCCATAAGCCCTCGCCACAAAGGAAATGGCTGCCCGATGCCTCTGGGCCGTAGCCACCGATTTGCCTGCCTGATGTAAAGACAGCAAAAATTTTACCACCCACTCCTCCTGGCCCCAAAGTTCCCCTCCAGCAGTCCCCAAAAAGGCCAAATAGGAACGGAACGCCCCTTCATATGCCTTCCTTGTCCTGGGTGCTAAACTCTCTCCCACGAGGTTTCGTAGTTCGGGGCACCGAGAGACCAGAGAGCTTCGGGAAAGGGTGCCGCCACCGGGTCCGCTGTGGGCAGAAAACCCCAGAAGGCCTGCATACGGAAACGAGAGAGCGCATCAGCCGCTTGGTTCATCACCCCCGGTACATGTCTCGCCTTAAATAGGACATTCAATTGCATAGACAACAAGACAATTTCTTTGAGCAGCCTCAGGATCCATTTGCATCGTGCCGCCTGGCTATTGATACACTCAACCACGGTCATGTTATCAGACCAGAATACCACAGAGTGATCTCTAAACCCTTCAGGCCAAGTTTTCAGGGCCACCAGAATGGGGAACAATTCAAGAAAAGCAATGTTACTCGTCAGCCCACCCTCATGCCACCATGACGGCCATTTTTGAGCTGACCATTGTGTGCCAAATATGGCACCAAAACCAATGCTCCCTGCCGAATCTGTCCACAGGCCCAGTTCCTCAGAGGACACCGCCGGTTTGTTCCAGACAACTCGACCATTGAAATCCGCCAGAAATGCCAACCAAATGCGCATGTCCTGGCGAACCTCGGCCGAGAGCCTTGTGCGATGGTGACCCTCCTTCAGGCCGACCATGGCCTGAGCGATCGAGCGGGAAAAGAGGCGGGCCATCGGTATTACTCTCAGGGCAAAATTCAGCTGTCCCACCAATTGTTGTAATTGCTGCAACTTAACCTTGGACTGCCTAATACACGTCTCCAGGGATGCCCTGAACCTTAGTACTTTTTCTCTTGGTAAACGAAAACAACCCTCCTCCGAGTCGAGCTCGATCCCCAGAAACTCGAGGCACGTCGAAGGACCCACCGTCTTACCGGGTGCCAATGGCACACCAAAATGATTCATTAAGACACAAAATTCATTCAAAGCCTGACCACATTCCGGATCCCCGGCTGCCCCTAGAAACAAAAAGTCATCGAGATAATGCATAACCTGATGAAACCCTGTCTTCCTTGTGAAGACCCATTGTAGGAAACAACTGAACTGCTCAAAATAGGAACAAGATATCGAGCACCCCATTGGCATACATCTATCCATGTAATAGTGTCCCTGAAACATGAAACCAAGAAGACGCTGATC
The DNA here is from genome assembly GCF_964263255.1 of Lissotriton vulgaris. Classification (NCBI taxonomy): domain Eukaryota; kingdom Metazoa; phylum Chordata; class Amphibia; order Caudata; family Salamandridae; genus Lissotriton; species Lissotriton vulgaris. The sequence goes on along the minus strand of NC_141685.1, from coordinate 2,079,520,777 downwards.
GTCTGGATGTACCGGGAGCAACCGGAACGCTGACTCGATATCAGATTTCGCCATCAGCGCTCCGGGCCCTAGGCGATTCAATATGGCTACGGCCTCATCGAAAGATGCATACCGCACTGAACACACTGCCGGGTCTATTGCATCGTTTACGGAAAGACCACGTGGGGCCGACAAATTATGTATCAGCCGAAACTCACCCGGGTCCTTCTTGGGGACCACCCCTAAAGGGGAACAGACAAAGTCAGCAACCGGTGGCACGTTAAACGGACCGGCGACTCGACCTCGAGCCACCTCTTTCCCAATCTTCTCTTGTACCACGGTCGCGTGCTGCAAGACTGATATTTGGTTTTTACATTTCGCTAAACCCTGAAACTCCCCCACTGGGATGCGGAAACCATATGAAAACCCGTTTCGCAACACCCCAGCGGAAGCGTGATCCGGGTATTCGCTGAGCCAAGGAATCATTGCCATGGTATCAATCGGAGTTGGTAAAGGCGCCACTCGGACTATTTCAGACCTGTTTGGCGCCTCCTCTACCCCCGTTATCACCCGTTTTGGCTCTGCACATGGACTCAGGATGGGACGCTTGCCCACACCCACTACATTTGTGCCTAAATTTGCATGACCCCTGGGGCCTCGTACATTTACCCCTGTTAAAATTCCAACAACTCCCCTTTTTACCTGTGGTGCCGTTCGGCCTGGAGTGGTGTTCGTTACTCGCGCCTGATCGAAATGGGGTCCCAGAATATTGGCGGGAGGACTCCCCCACACTACTCCCTACCAATGGCAAATTCAACATACCAGTATCCGCCATTTTTGACCATGACACAGAATCGTAACAATCCCAAGTTAAGTTTTTATCATGCTCTTTCGCTTTTCTGAAAATATTATCGTAACAGAACCACTGATTGCCCCCATATGACACAGAATACCCCATGATCCGTGACTGATAAATCGGCAATTCAGACAGCAATTCGGGCCTACGTTCGCCCAAGATGGATGTAAAAATCCCCCACGCCTTGCCCCAATTGCCAATGTTTTCATTTACCTTGAAGGCGGCCATCTTTGCGCGCCAAACACCCGGATGCATGAGCTCCTTCTGGCTCTTAACATATTCCATCTCATAATGATCGGTAAGCAACGAGAAGATGTTCACATACTCATCTGCCCATATCTTCTCCTTAATAGCTAGAGGGACACGTTGACCCAATTTTTCCCTTCGTGACGGGGCAGATTCATCCCTCGCAATCGGCAATGGCCGCTTACCTGAACCGGAAGCTGTATCTGCGGCTGCGCCTATCCCAGGTGGCTTTCCTCCTGCCGCGGCCGGCGTGATCACTGGCGATGCTGCCTTCGCCGCCTCCCTTGTTTCACGCAATTGCCTCATCAAAACCCGTGCGTCGTCAGCCGTGGCGCCCTCGTTATTTTTACCCAACCACGCTGCTAATTGTGCTGCCAGCTCGGGCGGCATATCCTCACCGGACACGGGGGTGACCACCACGGGAATCGGATTCCACTCCGCCGGCACCGGAGTTGGCTCTTGGAGTGGGGTACAGGGAACCGGGATGTCCCCTCCAGCTGCTCCCCTTCTGGGCCTCTTGCCTTTTCCTCCCGGAGCTGCTCCAGCCAACGGACGTTTCGACCCTTCTTCCCCATCTTTCTCCGCCATTCGCTTCTTTAGGTCGGTCACCTCCTTCATAAGAACACGCAGCATCTGGTCGGTAGTCATTCGTTTTCCGACTTTCTTAGGCATTCTCTAACAGAGTATCTGTAAGACAAACAAGAAAGATTACCACACTCAAAAATTGGCTCTTCGTTCCGTCTCGAGCTCACATGCAGCGAGGGGGTGCAGCTTCAGAGCACAGGAACAAGAGGATGCGTTCTTGGCTTGTTGCTCCTTTTATCCGTCTTCAGGGCGGGCGTAAACCCGCCCCTGCCTGCCCCTAGGGCGTGGCCGGTCGCGTCAGTGTCTAGGCCAGCCCACTCTAGGGCGGGAAAAAGCGCGCCCCGGCTACGCCGCTTCGGGCATACCAGCCGGGGCTCGCCTCCCGCCCCAAAATGGCTTCCCGGGGGGGCTCGTGGTACTCAACCATACGTTCGGGGGGACCGAATGGTCGCCCCTTTCCACAATTTTGCTTCGTAATGAGTATGTCATTCTCTGTGTTATTTATTTATTATTTTATCTTATTATTTTATGTATTGTTCGTCATGTCTTTTGTACTGTCACAAGGTGTACATATTCTTAATACCACGCACTGGAAAAGCAGCGTTATGTTTTTCATTAATATCAAGCGGTCTGTTTTTCTTTAAAGCTAGCATGGCGAAACATGAGAATGCTGAATTTTGGCACACACCAAAGAGGAGTAACATGTGTTTGCGTTTTATACTTACCAACCCCATTCGGGGGAGGCTGTCACTGATAACACTGTTCTTAATTTCATTTCGTAGATACTACGTGACTATTGTTTATCGTATTCTACTAACGCTTGCTTATTAGTTGCAGCATAATTCTTGATTTCACTTTACCTCACTTTAGGTCACATTTGGAGTGGTACACACAGGGCTGGACCCTGTGTTTGTCCTGAAGAAGAGCTTTGGGGTGGCTCGAAACATGTTGACGTTTACTAGGGATCCCTAACTCATTATAGCTAGGCCCCCTAGAAACTCACCCTGTTTTTATCATAATGACTAGGAGCGAGAATAGTTATTTCGTCCACTAGTTAGGTACTTTTAACTCACTCCACTCCACAACACCACTTCACTACACAAACAGTTCCTCACTATATTGTGCTCCTACGTAACATCGCAATTCGTAGCACGCCTCAATCCGCAGCGTGTTGAGATTGCCCCTATGGTGAAGCATGTCACAGTGGGGAAACACTGGTCAGTGAGGGGACTCAAGAAAGGAAGTTTTTCCTTTCCAGCAGATTATCTGACTCAGATGAGCGAAAATTCCTTCCCTTTTTCTGCTAGGTTCCTTATCCGACATCTCGGATTTTGTAGGTCTACTATTGCAACAGGAGGGTGGACCTAGTGTATCCCTCTACCTCCCCCCATTTTTTGATTTTATTTCACATCGTTAAGTGGACACGGGTTGCCTGGATTATTTAAATGTTACTGCTTATCTTGCAATCGCCAAACAGCCTGGTTCTGATAACATTTTATGAAATTGCATGTGCTCCTCTATGGCTCAGAAACGATGTAGAATAATCATGCCAGTTTATCCAGGACATAGACATTACTACGTACACGACCTGCATAGGATTAGCATCACTAAATGTCCTCTTTCACATCACTAGAACAATATCTCGAAGGACTAATAGTCTCATAATGCACCAGTAAAGCATCATCTGTTTGAACGTGATGAACATGAATTGACAGCTTAACATGCTATGCTTATTTATACTTGGACAAGCTGTGAATGTAGGGAAAAACGTAAGCAGTCTTTGTTTTCTGAAATACTCTAGAGAAAAATAAAACAACATCAAGTGCATACTGTTCCGCATCAAATAAGCTTACAGATAGTAGGTCCCAGGTATTCCAGTCCAAATCATTGTGTGAATGTTCAGCCGGGTATATCTCCAACAGGTCCAACAGCCCAATGTTATTCAAAATGCCGGATTGGGGGAGATCCATCGGGTATCGGAGCACTTTACATGAGCACCAGTTTTGTCACAGAGGGACACATTCATTTTTGGTAGGCATGGGGAGATTAGGTGATTTGGCAGAAAGGTAGATCTTGGAGCAGAGAACACTCTTTTTGTTAAATGGTGTAAGTCTGTTCAGTAGTTTTTAAGAAATTTAACGATTTCTCTGATATACAACTGTGGCCATGGAGAATCTGCGAATCTTCCTGATCTCATGCCCGAGATCTGATTGGCTGCCAACACTTCAAACCAGGAAGTGTTGGCAGCCATCTTGAGACTCGGTTAAACTGAGTCACAAGCAAAAAGGCTAAAAAACCTATAAAAAGCGGGAAGGTAGAAACACACTGACTCCTAGGCCTGTTCATGGGACCAGGGCCAAAAAAAAGTGTCTTTTAAAAAAAATGTCATTGCGTTTTGGGAGCAACTCGATGGTGTGTGTCCCTTCTGTGTAATATGGTAGAAGGTGCAAAATGTGAGCTTACCGCCATTGATTAGGAACAAGACGGTGGTCAGCACAAGTGCAAGGTGACAATATATATCTATATATATATATATATATGCAGAAACAGCAGTCTCTCACCACGTCGCCACCCAGCAGGCAGGAATAGGAAAGACCACGCAAGTCCCAATGTGTTCTCGGCAGATTTTATTGAGAAGTAGAGTTTACCAAATCTGACGCATTTCGGGCGTCCACCCTTGGTCACAAATCGTCAGGCTAATGAACAAACAACCTTTATATATGGTACACTGCACGATTTTTTTCAAAGTTTCAGTTAGTGTTTTTTTCACTTTGAAACACCATGTGATCAAAAATAAAAACCGGAGACACACTACACATAACTGACATAGACAGTCTGTTTTCCAAACAATAAATACCATACATAGAATCAAAAAAGGAAGTTTGATTTTCGACATTGACAATTGAATTAATAAATGAATCTAAATCATTTAAAAACCAAATTTGACAAAATACAAATTACAAGATACAAAGGAAGTGCTGTAATTAGCAAGTTAAAATATGTAATCTATATCAGCATAAATGCTTGAACCAGGTGAACTGCTGTTGATCCAAAGATGAATGTAAACAATGATCACTTTGTAATAGAAAGTGCAATTTACGCAATTAAAGTGCAAATGCATTGTGCAAAGACGCAAGATAATATGTGCAGCACAGCGTATATACATAAATATATATAAATATATATAAATAATTTTATGGTAAAACGTTATAGATCATATTTTATAGATCTATTCAATAAAATTAAACCATAAAAAACCATTGTCCGTTTCATGTCAGCAGTCTTTTGATTTTCTGCATAAATGCAGTGGTAGTTTATCTACAATATTTACAGCACTAATAAGAAACATTTTTCTATTATGCCTGTCAAAACCATACTATTATTCAAAGCCCCAAAATAGCAAGTCATCTAATAACTTCCAAAATGAATTCATGTAGAATATATCATACGAAAACATACCAAAATATTGTCATAGTGTCTGTGTCCCAAAAGCAATAGGGAAAGTAGTGTAGATCCTCTATCCAGTGAAAAAAAGGGGAAAAAAAACCAAATGTGCAAAAAGTACGTATGAGGTGTAAAATAATGTAAGTAAAATTCATAACATATCATGGTTTTATGAGGCAGATCAGAACGGAAAATTGCATATTTTAAAGAAAGGAGGAAAGGCATGGTTATAGGAAAACATGTAAGTCTTCCGTGGTGTTCAATCCATATATATATCTATGTCTATCTATATATGTGACCAAGACAATGGCTGTGGTCGAAACACGTCTTTTTATCTGCTGAATAAAATATACTTACGACTTACGACTGGTGTGGCTCGTGGATCTACAAGAGCACTCAGGAAGATTTGTCTTTTGCAAAAAAAAAAAAATATATATATATATATATATATATATATATCAAAGCTCCAAGGCTCCCACCTGTTGGAGACGTACTCAGACATCCACTGCAGCTACCTTCATGAGGAAAAGCCGGATCGACGGGCGGATCCAGTTTACAGCATGCCTGTCGATTCACGCCGGATGCGTTTCGTGCTCATAGCACTCTTCAGTGGCGCGACAGTCATTTTGGCATAGAGGCCACACCTCCCACTTAAAAATATGAGCCCTCCAATGGGCAACTCGAATGAGTCTGCGTTGGATTGTGGGTCTTGTAGTGTGTGCTTCAGTTATGTGCCGCTGTTTGAGATGTTTCAAGCCTACCAATGGGCCTCAAGTCGCACATCCGGCTTGTCAATCCTCCATGGATGCCTCCACATTGAGACTCAGTGATTCGTAGCTCCGTTGCCCCAAATTTCCGGGTGGTGCATCTCCCGCGGCTGAGAGGCCGCGTATAAATCAAAGCTCCAAGGTTCCCACCTGTTTAAGACGCACTCGGAAATCCACTGCAGCAACCTTCATGAGGTAAAAACCGGATCGGCAGGCAGATCAAGTTTACAGCATGCCTGTTGATTCATGCCGGACGCGTTTCGTGCTCATTGCACTCTTCAGCGGCGCAACAGTCCGCCGATCCGGCTTTTACCTCATGAAGGTTGCTGCAGTGGATGTCAGAGTGCGTATTATATAAATACCATTCTCAACTACTTTATAACATTATATAATTATAATTATTTATATGAACGTTCAGTTTAAAATTTTCTTAAAATACCAAACCAGTCACTCCTTATCACATCTGAAAACAGGCTGTTATTATAAAATACAGTAGCAAAAAAAGTACAATATCTCTATTCACCTTACCTGGTCCAAACTGGTACATGTGTTGTAGTGAAATGCAAAGAATACTGGAACACTCAGTATATTTATATTTTAAGATTTTCTAATCTATATAAAAGATACAAACCATCTTTGTATCATTGACATGGATACATAACGGAAACTAACAAAGAACAATTATTTAATACCCCACTCTATCTCTATTCCTTATCTATAATGTAGTCTAACGCTACTAATTACCTACTCATTGGTCTTTCGAACTAGCCTCTCCTCTAGTGTTTATCTGCAACCTTTGTGCTTTCTCTTCAGGAATATCTCTGAAGCAATTCAAAATGGGTCTGAACTCCGGAACGTCGTAGGTGAAGTGCGCACTCGTTAGGGAGCGCGCGCCTCACCAAGGATTCCACACAGGTGTGCGGTAAATGACTAGACAGCCACCGCGTCTTTCCTCGACACGGGCATATTTGAATTCCTCTGTTGCACTAAAGCACTCCAAGTTTATTTCCTTGCGGATTCTTCATCTCTCCTGCGCCAGCTAGGTTTTGATAAGCCATTATCGTATCCACTGATTAATTAGGGGTTCTGACAGGTACACTCACTATATAATATTTTGAAATGTCTTTAAAAAATACAAACCATCTTTACACACTTATGTTCTCCAATCTTGTTTTGTTACTTCAGCTCGGTTGATGCACATTCCATCGACCATTTTCAACAGTTCTTTGTACTTACCTTAAGCATAATAAATATTAAAAAAATTATATATTATAAAATTACCATCTGTGGAACACACAAAAAAATACAGTTACAATATATCTTTTACAATACAAAATAATTTGTAAAGTATTACATTTGCCTTTTTTGCTGTTCTCATAATATATTGAATTTCACTAGAAACAGTGACTTCAACACTACTCATCACATAACAGCGGGCAACAAAAAGACAATCAATAAGATTATCTTAAAAAAAAAACATTCAACATTCTAAATAACAATCTAAGAAATAGAAATAAAACATATCTTAATTTTTTTTTATGAGCAATTTCTTACGTAAATATGACACATCTCAAACAATCATAAAATAACAAAGCTTTATGATTAATTTCCATACACTGTAAATAATGTTACTTACAAATATATGCTGACAAAATATACAACAAAAACTCGTTATTGCTTTCACATACTTTTCCGCACGGCCAAGTAGTATGCATCAAATTCTTACTTTGCAAACTGTCCGATAGTAATCCTGAGCATCTGTCGCCCAGCCTTCTGATCCAAAACCACCGACACACTTGTAACTTTACTCTTACACCTTTAAGTAACTTTACCACTTTTGTCTCTTCACAAAATCTGAGCATAAAGTTAATCAAAAGTGTAGACTTACACAGTTCCCTTCCTGAAAAGGGGTGGAGCCAAATTTACAAATATTTTAATCCTATTTTTTTGCAACTACTTTCAATTGATTGCCCCTGTACCCCAAAACCCAAACCTAGCCCTGAAACCTTAATATACCCCTGTACCCCAAAACCCAAACCTACCCCTGAAACCTAAAAATACCTCTGTACCCCAAAACCCAAACCTAGCCCTGACCCATAAAAATAACCCTGTACCCCAAAATCCAACCCTACCCCTGAACCCTAAAATACCCCTGTACCTCAAAACCCAAACCTAGCCCTGAACCCTAAAAATACCCCTGTACCTCAAAACCCAAACTTAGCCCTGAACCCTTAAAATACCCCTGTACCCCAAAACCCAAATCTAGCCCTGAGCCCTTAATATACCCCTGTACCCCAAAACCCAAACCTACCCCTGAACCCTAAAAATACCTCTGTACCCCAAAACCCAAACCTAGCCCTGAACCCTAAAAATACCCCTGTACCCCAAAACCCATACCTATCCATAAACCCTAAAACTACCCCTGTACCCTATAACCCAAAACTATATCTAAACCCTTAAAATACCCAAACACCCCAAAACATATACCTCAGTGCCCCAAAACATATACCCCTATACCCATACTTACCTTATCCAAACATTAAAAAAAACATGCTTTTACCATTCATGCATTTACAACAAATTTTGTTGTAAATGTATGCATGGTAAAAGCATATAAAATATAATGCCATGCGTTATAATGGCATTGCGGAGTCATGGTACTTTCGTAATGAAAGTATGCGGAGTGATGGTATGCGGAAAAAAAGTTGCGGAATAATGGGTGTTTACCCTCCCCCGGTAATCATAAGTATTCCCGATGTTCCAGCCACTCCTTCCTGTTCCTCCTATATTTACAACTAAAACATATACTTATGTGTGCGGAGACTTCTTAGATGGGTCGGAAAAAGATAGGAGAGGCAGAGGCGTAAACTCCACATACAAGTTTGTGAATAGCATTTTGTAGTTTACTTTGTTTACTTGTAGTACTACTGTAGTACTACAAAACATATTACAAAATGTAGTTTGTGAGTAGGCCCCAAAATATCCTTGGAACTGGAAAGTCTAACTGACGTAACAATTACTTTTGTAGAGTGGCCACCAGGGCAAAAAAACTGTAGGAGAAAACATTGTTCTATTTTTTTCTTATTTACTTTTACTTGCTTTTAATTTCAACAATTAGTTTTTAGGAAAATCTTAGGAGATCTGCACCACGACTTTAAAAAAGAAGTCATTAAAAAACCTGTAAAAGTGCTTCTGCTCTTTGCTTAAAACATAGTGACACTGGCTTATACCCAAAGGCATATTTTAATTTACTTATAAGTCCCAAGTAAAGTAGTACTGCACATGCCCTGTAACTAAATGTTACAAGTGGGACTACAGCACTGGTTTTGCCACGCACGTAAGTTGGCCTTTAAACATGATTCAAGCTTGCCATTGAAGAGCCTACGTGCGCAGTTTTAGTCTGTCATTTCGACCTAGCAAAATAAACTTTTTGCCAGGTCCAAACCTTCCTTTTCAATACATACAAGTCATCCCTAGAGTAGGCCCTGGACAGCCCAGAGGGCAGGGTGCAATGTATTTAAAATGTAGGACATGTACTTTTAAGTTTTACATGTCCTGCTAGTAAAAAACTCTTGAATTTGTTTTTCACTATTTCAAGGGCTAAAATTGGAGTTGCCCTATTACATTTTATAAATATAATTTCCAAATGGGAAACGTTTGTTGTCGTGGAACCCTATATTAAAAACCTAACTTATGGTGAAGTATGATTTTAAATTATAATTCTGAAAAGATGGAATTTTCTTGCCTTTTGTTGCCTATAGCTCTATGTAGGTCACATGACTAGGCGTGGGTAACAGTTGGGTTTGTGTATTCCTCCTAGACAACCACACACAATAGGGAGCTAAGGTGTACCTGGATGGGCCAGAACGGGCAGGATGGAAGGGAGGAGCTGGGCACAGCCCAACTTACACCAGAATAGGCTGTGTCCAGCCTCCACACAAAAGATTGCATACCCCCTGTAGTTAGTCTGGAGCCAGGACAGACAAGGCAAGATGCCTAGGCACTTCAAAGGGAAACCACATGAAGCTTTTCCCCCACTTTAAAGGCACTGTGTTAAAAGGACTGGGCCTCCATCTCATGAACCCAGAAAGACTCCATGGTCCAGTGGGCTTGTGTCCTGATCTGAAGCCTCAGGGACATAATGTCGCGTTCTAATCTAGGACCCTGATCAATATTGTGACCTTTTGCCCCTATACGGCTATAATCCCTTTGTACCCCTATATTGGCATAACCGATCAAATGCAAAATTCAGAAACTCGTCTCTGGCCTCACACGATCAGAGCCACATTTCAGAATCACTTCCTCTGCAGCTTCCTCTGCAGCTCATTAGAGCAAATGACACAGCAGAAGCCACTATCTAAGATTCCTAGATTACACTCCGAGTTCTTCAACAAGATAAAAACTCAGCAACCTGGGAAAGCCCCGCTTGCTATGTTTTGATTAGTAATAGAACTCTAATGAGCACTGAGAGACGATCACTTCCTAGTGACATCTTTATTGACGTCTTATGTCCAAAAACTTACGTCAACCCAGGCACCTTTCAGGTATAAATATTACCAACGTTGCCTTAAGCAAACGCTGCTTCACTGAAGCTGAAGCTATCGCTGCCATGCAGATACTGATGCTATCACTGCCTTAACGACATCAGCGAGCGATGGTGTGGTGCACATAGGAGCAGAACAGCTGTCCCCTGCAAGAGCCCAGCAGATGCAAGCTGCCCACGGACGCTGCCCCTCCTCCTCCTCTTTGACGCGCTGAGAGAGACGCTGTCTTTTCTCCTGCCGAGAAATCCAGCTCTGGTGTTTCCAGCCTACTCTTGCGAGTGACTGGGATATCGAGTCCCTGGAAGGAGATACCAGACCCCCAACATTCTATTCCAGAGGTATGGTGTTGACTAAACCCTTAGAGAGAATTCTTGAAGCAAACCTTGGCAAAACCAACTTAACTTAAAGCTACTTACTTACTCCCCTCCCAAGTATTAGGCTTAGGTCAGGTACACTGGGGTAGGCGTAGTTAGAAGCACCAGTTGTGTATGTTAGCCTAATGTATATATGAATGTATATATGTTTTATTCATTTTAAACCATTGTATGGCTAAGAAACCATATCAATGCTTTTACAGTATTATTTCACAATACTCATCTTACTGTACGCACTTTTTATAATAACTAGTCTTGCAATTAAAATTCCAAGAGCATCTGCTCTGGTTTAAAGGCGCCCTAAAACACAATGATCATATTACCAGGCTCGGTCCACTAGGTAGACCAGGAGCAACGTGGCCGGTTCTAGCCAGCTACACACCACATCCGGACATTGCAAAAATGTCAAAAGAAGAGCTGCTAGTACAGCTAAAAACATGAATTAAAATACATAGACAATTAGTCCAATATGTAATGCGGACTGCTACAGTCCAAACAGCTGTTAATGTACCACAGCTGACCCCTCATCAGGGGAACACAAATAAAATTACACCACAGAACATACAATCATGTCTTGTTAAAACACCCATAAAACGGGAACAAATTCCTTTCTGGTTAGCGCAGAAAATTACTCAAATAGAGGCAGTATTTCCGAATACTACCCCTATTGAGAAACACAGAATTCTGACCATCTGCCTTCCAATGGGGGTCGCACCACACGTGGAGGACTGTGACACTTGGGGTACAGTCTTTGCTTCCATTTACACAAAAACACATGGTGTTCCGTCAATGGCGGTAATACCAGAAGTGCTAAAACAGATTCAGAATGAATACGGTCCAGAACCTGCTTTAACTCTTGGTATGAAATTACTGAAAGACTTCAAGCAGGTCTCGGCTATATTACTAGCCAATATAAAAGGAGAAGCAGCATCTGTGGCGATCCGCCAGAAGTTGAAAGAAACAGATATAACAGATCAACCAATTGAGCTTGCCAGAATTATAGAAAAATGTTATGAAGAACTAGGTAGAGACAGGTTGGGTGGAAAACCAGTAAAGCCCCAACTGCTCGAAAATCCTGAAAAACTATTTATTAAAAATAATTCAAACACTCCTAAAAAGAGCTGGGATGGAAATAAACAATCCACTCCCAAGGAAAAAGTTTTCCAGTCCAGAGGAAGGTCTCCTCGACGGAGGGAAAGAACTCTGACTCGAGAACACCATTCTCCCCAGAGGGAGCCCTCTGAGAAAAGATATAACCTTAGAAATAGGGATAATTTGAAGAAGCCTGATAGATATCAAAGTATTGATACACGTCCCTCTCGATCTTTTTCGCAGAAATCGGAAAGAAGAGGATGGTCAGACCCAGGAGAGCACACAAAGTCCAAAGACAAGGAACCTGCTCAAAGTAAAAAATCTCAATTTCCAAGAAAGAAGGTAGTCAGTATTAGAGAATACTGAGGACACAGTTGAAAAACGGGGAGTGGGCACAGACAATGCTAGACAGTGCAGCAGAAATCACCATAGCTCGCAAGATCCTGATGAGTCATCTGGAGACAGTAGACATGAATGAATGCATTCAAGTAGAAACTGCAGACACCAGAGTTAGCGAGCCCCATAAGATATACGAAATAACACTGCGTATAGAGGGTGATAAGACTAGGAAAATAAGGGGTCTATTTTGGGATAAACTCTCAAAAGGCTATGACATTCTGTTAGCTGAAAAAGATTGGCCCCCAGAGTTTGTCAGGGAGTGCCCTCGTGGCGAAGAAATGATTATGCCTGCCTTCTCGAATCACATTCCGATTCACACTAAATATATATATGCAAGGAAATGGGCAGTGGCCCAGGCACCAGCATTATATAAAAATCATGTAGGATGGGATGAGGACTCTCCTCCTCACAAAATCCAGTTAAAAAGTCAACCGACTGCACAAAGGCAGTATCCTTTTAAGCAAGAAGCTAACAAACAAGTCAGGGATATTTTAGATCAACTTGAATACCAGGGGGTGATTGAAACATGCACCTCTCAAATTAACAATCCTTTGTTTCCTGTCTCCAAACCAGACGATTCATATCGTCTAGTTTTGGATTACAGACACCTTAACGCATGTTTCAAAACATTTGCAGTACAGAATTCGCATAGTGCTGCACTAATGAATACATAGTTAGGAAAAAATATAAAACGACATTAGACATATCTAATGGTTTCTTTTGTCAAAATATTGCACCAGAAAGCAGATACTTGACCGCTTTCTCAGTAATGGGGTCACAGTAAAATTTCTGTAGGCTCCCACAGGGATTCAAGAACAGCCCAGGACTATTTTCAGCCAGAGTAACAGAGTTACTACAAATATATGATGATGAGGCATTATCTTGCCTCCAACGCGAGTGGTCGCTCCCCCCGCTTCCTCCCTCACCTGTGGTATCGTAGCGCCTACATCTGCTTGCTGACTGGGCACTGTGTTTGTACTTGCTAGCGCGCACTGTTGTTTATTTAATTGCATAGCGCTTTGCTGATTGGTAACTGATATCGCTTTCACCGTGCAGTACCTGTAATAATTGTAGCTGCGCATTGTCTGCATTGCATTGGCTGTGTTCTTATTTAAAGTGTGTCACGATCTCCACTGTCTCCGCGCATGAACTCGCATCTTTTTGACCCTCATAGCGCTCCATTGCTCCTTGTTGTTGTTGTTGGTCGGCCATTTCCCAGGTTGACCCGAGCCCTCCCTCAACCTCGCCCCCGCCTCCCTGCTGACCCTCCCACGCTCCGCCCCCTCCACTCTCCATTTATGTCAGATGTACCAACGCGCAGCGTCCACGCGCTACATACACGCCGAAGGTGCGCCAAAGGTAAGCCCGTCTACGCCCGTCCGCGCCTGGACCGCGCCCAGCGCCAGACCCCCTGGTCCTCGTAATGTCCTCCCCTCCCGCATTACTTATGATGCCACCACCCTCCTAGCCCTCAACTCCGGCCGTTCCCTCAACTGCGTTCAAGCCTCCCCTGGACACACCCATGGACCCTTTTCCTGCAACTCCTGCAAGTTCGACGGCACCAAGAAAAACTCCTCACCTACGATCACACAACAGATATCCGACCCCAACCACCTACAATGCATCCTGCTCAACACCCGATCGGTCCACAGGCACGCCATTGACCTCTGGAATCTACTAGACACCATCTCTCCGGACGTCGCCTTCCTAACAGAAACATGGATGAACGCCACATCAGCCCCAGACATCACCATTGCCATCCCGGAAGACTATAAGATCATACGCAAGGACAGTACCGACCACACAGGAGGAGGTATCGCTATCGTCCATAAGAAATCCATCCGCATCTCAACCAGCTCAGACGTCAATCTCGCCAACTCTGAACACCTTCACTTCCAGATCCACATCGACCCCAAAACCACACTCAGAGGCACCCTCCTTTACAGGCCACCAGGACCCCGCGCACAGTTTAGTGAAGACATCGCGGACTTCATCACTCCACACGCGCTCCCCTCCAATGATTACATCCTTTTGGGAGACCTCAACTTTCACCTTGAAAAGAACAACGACCGCAACACCACCACCCTTTTGGACAACCTCGCCAACCTCGGACTTAAACAACTTGTCACCACCTCCACCCACATCGCAGGTCACACACTCGACCCTATCTTCACCTCCAGCAAACATGTCTCCTTGAGCCACACCACAGCTCTCCTTTGGACTGACCACAGCTGCGTCCACTTCACCTACAACAAGCCTACCTCCAACAACCACCCTCAACCCACTCTGCAAAGAAACTGGAACAAAATCACCATCGACAAGATCTCCTCATCGCTTCTTCAAAACCCCCCAGCCCACTCCTCAAACCCAGACCAAGCAGCCACCAACCTCACCCAATGGTTATCCAACAGCGCCGACATCTTAGCACCACTGAAAAAACGACAAATCAAACTAGGCAGCAAGAAGGCCTCCTGGTTCAACGATGATCTTAAGAAATCCAAGAAACTCTGCCGCTCCCTTGAGAAGGCCTGGAAAAAAGACCCAACCACCAGCACCAAGGACGCCTTCAAAAACGCCACCCGCATTCACCACCAACTGATCCGGAATGCCAAGAAAGCCGCTCTCAAGGACCGACTAGATAACAACGCCCACAACAGCAAGGAACTATTCAACATCGTCAAGGAATTTACCAACCCCTCGGCCAACTCCAACGACATCACCCCCTCTCAAGACCTCTGCGACTCCCTAGCCTCATTCTTCCACAACAAAATTGCAGACATCCACAACAGCTTCGACAACCGACCCGAAGACCAACCCACCCAACCCCCTACAGGACCCCCACCCCCCTGAACATCCTCAATGACTGGAAGCCAATCTCCACTGAGGACACCATCCGTCTGATGAACTCTATCCACTCAGGATCCCCCACTGACCCTTGCCCTCACCACATCTTTAACAAAGCAGACTCCATTATAGCACCGCACCTCCGAGATGTCATCAACTGCTCCCTCAAATCCGCAACCTTCCCGGAAAGCTGGAAACATGCCGAACTCAGCGCCCTCCTGAAGAAACCCACAGCTGACCCCACCGAACTCAAAAACTACCGCCCTATCTCACTCCTTCCATTCCCGGCCAAAGTCATCGAGAAAGCGGTCAACAACCAGCTCGCCGCATTCCTCGAAACCAACAAATCCCTCGACCCCTCACAATCCGGCTTCCGAGCCAAGCACAGCACTGAAACCGCCCTCATCGCAGCAACAGACGACATTCGAACTCTACTGGACAATGGAGACACAGTCGCCCTCATCCTCCTCGACCTCTCCGCAGCCTTCGACACGGTCTGTCATAGCACCCTTTTACAACGCCTCAGAAACGTCGGAATCCATGGAAAAGCACTGGAATGGATCACCTCGTTCCTCACCGGAAGAACCCAGAGAGTCCGCCTCCCACCATTCAAGTCAGAGGCCACTGAAGTCATCTGCGGCGTACCCCAAGGGTCCTCACTCAGCCCCACCCTCTTCAACGTATACATGAGCCCCCTCGCGGCCATCGCACGCCAACACAACCTCAACATCATCTCCTACGCCGACGACACTCAACTGATCCTATCACTCACCAAAGACCCGAACACGGCCAAAACCAACCTGCATGAAGGAATGAAAGAAGTAGCCGAATGGATGAAGCACAGCCGTCTGAAACTGAACTCAGACAAAACAGAAGTCCTCATCCTAGGCACCTCCCCCTCCGCCTGGGATGACTCTTGGTGGCCAGAGGCCCTTGGAAAAGCACCTATCCCGACGGACCACGCACGCAACCTGGGCATCATCCTGGATTCCTCACTCTCGATGAACAGACAAGTCAACGCCGTTTCTTCATCTTGCTTCAACATTCTTCGCATGCTCAAAAAAACATTTCGCTGGATCCCCACCGAAACTAGAAAAACAGTCACTCACGCTCTGGTCACGAGCTGACTGGACTACGGAAACACGCTCTACGCCAGTACCACCGCAAAAATCCAGAAAAAACTTCAACGCATCCAGAACGCTTCAGCCAGGCTCATATTAGACATACCACGTAAAGAACACATCTCTGGCCACCTGAAAAACCTCCACTGGCTCCCCGTCAATAAGAGGATTACTTTCCGGCTCCTAACCCACGCACACAAAGCACTCTACGAAATCGGACCCGAATGCCTCAACACACGACTGTCCTTCTACACCCCCTCCCGCCAGCTACGATCCTCCAACCAAGCCCTCGCCACTGTACCTCGCATCAACAAAACCACCATGGGAGGTAGATCCTTCTCCTACCTGGCAGCTAAAACCTGGAACTCACTTCCCACTCATCTTCGCCTTACTCAGAACCACCTAGCATTCAGAAAGCAACTTAAAACGTGGATATTTGACAAGTAATTCACCACCCTTCCTCAAGCGCCTTGAGACCCTCTGGGTATGTAGCGCGCTATATAAATTTATTGACTTGACTTGACTTGACATGTAGATGATATCTATCTAACAGACGACGACTTGGAGACTCACTTGAAAAGAGTGAACACCATAATACTTGGGTTCGCAGCAGAGGGTTACAAATTCAACTTCAAAAAGTCCTGAATTGCCCATCTGACAGTATTATTTTTAGGATACGAATTATCAAGTGAAGGAAAAAGCCTAGCGGACCACTTCTTAGAGAAGTGCGCTGTGCTCCAAGCTCCAAAAACGCTGAAGAATTTACAATCGATTCTAGGTTTTCTGAATTTCGGAAGAACTTACATTCTAAATTATGCGGAGAGGGTTAAACCTCTCTACAAACTAATTAAACCTTATTTTAAACCAATCAACTGTACTCAAAAACACACAGAAATTTTGAGATCATTGCAAACAGACATGTTAGCAAAAACAAAATTAGATACACGTGATAACACACGCAATCTTGTAATCAAAGTAATCCCAGGAAGATGTGGATTCACGTACCTGACCTCCAATGAGGGAGAAACGGTACCAATAGCTTACAAATCACATTTGTACACACAAGCAGAAAAAACATTCAGTCCCACAGAAAATACTGTGAAAGCAGTAGAAACTGCATTAGCGAATGAATGAGAACTAGCACATGGCAAGAGGATCAATGTCCTCACAGCGGAATCCGCCTTCGAGGCGCTATTCAGCCCAGTAAACCTGCTTACAGTGTCACTGGATCCGAAATGGATACAGTGTGTAAATTCTCTTGGCGCGGAAGATGTGAAATACTATTTCGCCCTGCAACTGAAAAAACTGAATGATTTGACTTTATCGGCACATACGCAATTGCCATGTTCCATTCTGACCAGGGTCCTGCTTTCAGCTCTCGAGCTTATAAGGAGGCAATGGCCAGCATGGGCGTTGGCTTGCGATACTCTTGTCCATCACACCCGTAGGGAACAGTGTAGTGGAAAGAAAAAACCGGGACATAAAGCACTCTATAACAGCGAAGGTATTAGGTTCGGGTGATGGGTGGGTCAAACATTTAATAAGTGTCCAGCTCAGTCTTAACAATTTGCCAAGAAATTCTCTAAAAGGTTTCAGCCCATACGAACTATTGTTCGGAACTAGAATGTACATTCAGGACTTAGATAGTCAGGTATCAGTGGTAAAAGATAAGGATAAAGACTTTGACATCAAAGATCATTTGGCTGTTTTACAGGACTTGAATGAAACAAGAAAATCCTTAAGCAAAATAAAGTTAAAGCAACAGCCAGCTACCACTGACGAGGCACCACCAGCCCCAGCAAGGCCTGTCTGGATTCCAAAGATTGGGGATCTAGTCAGAGAAAAAATAGCGGTGAAGAAGGAATTTGGGCCTTCTTACAGAAAAGCAGTACCTGTCTTAGAAATCAAGGGAACAAGATCAGTAGTACTACCGCCCCTTGCTGGTAAAAAGGAGAACAGAGTTGTATCAATCGACCTGGTAAAACCACAATCATGTGGCCTATAATCAATAGTAGGCCCAGTGGACTCCCAAGAAACAACAGAATACCTAAACTTGCAACAATCCAAGAGGTTCAAACTGAAAGACTAATCACATTTGATAAACCTGCAGTGCACAGCGAGGGACTATGCAATAATGCCATAGAACTCGTGCCTCTTGAAACACAGATTGAAACAGTTCGTCATGAAACACCAGTCTACAATGATGTGGCATCAGAATGTGCTACCGAAAGACAAATTGAGAGAACAATTCCAACAATTGACAGAACTGCCTCTGGCTACTTCATCAATTTCGATAACTTTTCTGAAGATTTAAGCAACCCTGAAGTAACACCAGAAACAAAGACTTTTAAAGAAAAAGCAACAGAACTCTTTCATCAACTCAAGGAAATTTACCTTATATCCATGGTTAGAGTTCTGGTTTGGTCTAGGTGTATTTTTCCTCCTGCTTTGGCTCATCATGGTACTTTGTTTGGGAAAATTCATTGAGGGAAAATACAGTTCAATGGACACAGCAAGTCAGAACATCAACTTAGTCCTCAAACCACACAAATCATCCCATGTGAAGAAAAGAGAACTGTCAACAGTAAATGTCACAGCCATTCTAATACCCGGCGGGGTAGTATGGGACAAAACTGGCTATGAAATATATGGTCCGGTTGAAATCCTGAAATATCCTCACCAGTTCAAGGTTTCCCTAAGTGACTTTGTAAAACCAAGTACATTTTCTGATGATTGGGATTTTGAAAGTATTAATAATATGATGTCTGATTTAGTGTTGTCAGCAAGATATACAGAACATGATTATTTACAAGGTTCGTCTAGTTATGAACAGATGTACTGCTTCTCACATTACGGAGATCATTACTTACATAAATCTGCACAACCTAGAAATGTTTTTAAGTACAACCAATGGGAACATTGTGCTACTCCACCTAAAAGCAGTTCTAAAACATTCTATGAGAAATTTCAGTACTTCTCAGGGTTTAACACCAGTGATGCAGAAACGTTTTATTATAAACTGTTGGATAAAACAGGGTTGAAAACAATGCTGACAAATACTAAATTGATATATTCAGAAGCATTTTATGAAAAAATGATGACATTTGTTTTTGATTTTTGGAGAAATAACATTGAAACAAAAACAATCTGGGGTACAAAAGATTGGCAGGTACAAGGCCTAAAAGCATTATTTCGAGCCTGCATGATCCCAGAACAAATAATGTTCTTAAATGACACAATTCACCAAACAACCTGTCTTGGCCTAGCTAAGATTAAAGACCTTAACAAACCGTCTATTCCGAAGCCAATACCTGATAATGCAAAAACAGATATTGAAATAGGCGTATCTAAAATTTTACATCTAAACAGAACACATCCTGATTGGAAAAAGTTGTTAATCTGGCCTATTGACACGAATAACTGTCAAGATAGATTCCTGAATAAAACACAGGGGTTAGCAATGGCCAGACCAGACCCTAGATACTCCCAGAGACAACATCCAGGGATAGTAACAACATACAGTGTAGGGAAGCGGTGCCTTGAATGGCTAGAATCGTCCACACTGGCAGAAATTAAGCAACACTTATCTTTACTTAAAGATGGTGCTGATTTGCGCGATTTCATTCTGGGACCTTGCAAACAGCGTCAAAAGCGTTTCATAGCGACCAATATATATGCGGCTTACAACGAGGCTTGGAAAGTAACACAAATTGAAACAGCTGAAAAAATACGAGAACTTGATCGTATTAATTTGGAAAAATCACTTTCTGTTGTGGACAATGGGTTAATGACTCTGACCTCCAGAATATATTCACTGGACAGTATTGTATCATCTGCCATAGATATAATAGACAAAGACTTGCTAATGTTACAGCATGGCCAGTCACAATTGCGTTCTATTGTACAGTTAGGCTGGACGCTGCAAAATCTTCGTTCAGGCTATGTGCCTTGGCGTTTAATCAACACAACGTCATTGTTTTCCATCTTTAACCTTACTGATAAACAAATCAGCTGGGCACAGAAAGGAGCAGACTATACACTCCTGAGCATCGAAAAACTTGAGAGATTACCTTTGACAATGTCAGAAAGTCCTGTCATTGAATGGATAATACATGGGATTATCACAATGCCGATAACAACTTTCCGATTTAAAAATTGCCTTGAATACATACCGACTGGCCAGTATAAAAGTTTGGGTAAAGGGTACATTAAGTCAGCATGGAAATTACCATACACACACACACATGCTATAGTGACAGCAACAAAAATGTATTTCTTAGTGGTGAAAACTGCAAACATTCACTAAGCGGTATACTTTTGTGCCAAGGTATTAATTTACACGGAGCCTGTGAAGGAAATTCAACAACCTTTCATGCCACCAACATGTCACACCTGCAACGCAGATAGAGCCTTTCTTTAAGCAACTCTCGAACGGGAGTTACATTCTAATAACGGATCACAGCTGTTGTGGCCTTTTGCCAGGGAAAGCATATCTCGTACAAGTAACTTCCATGGTCAAATGCTGTATGCAAGCATTGTTTCCAAACGGCCCTGGAGACTCCGAGACTCCCATATGGCCTCGTTTGAATGTCTCTTCTATACGAATTGATACTTTAAGCAGAATGAAGTCTGTGCTTTTGCAGACAACAGTGCCCATCACGTCATCAAAAGAGACGTATGATCTCCAAGTTGCAAGGACAACATCAGAGATTTATGACCTTTTATCAACAAATTGCCCCGTGCATTTCACAGAAATGCTTAGCCAAATTCTTAATATGTCGAGTGCCATAGGCATCCCAGGCGTATTTAAGACCATTTTTACGGGACTGTTAACACCATTCAAAGTAATTCTGGGAATCATTCCCAATTTTGTCCATTCAGTCTTTGGCAGCATACCCCTGATTTTGGGGACTTGTAGCAGGCATTTTATTTTTGACCCTCCTGCTCCAATATGGCAAGCCAAAACTCAGACATGACTCCGGCAAGGATGGAAGAAACGATCCTAGCAATACGCTAATGGGACCGAATAACTAGAGTCCTTGGATTGGCCAGGCTGAGAGATCTGAACATGACCTGGTTTCTTTCATTCAGACCTATATGGCAGACCTGCATCTTACCTGTGCTTCAATGTATGCTATGCGGAGATGAATGCGTTTTAGACACCTGTCTTGCACTCCCATCAGCAGTACTAATGGATATCGATACTTTGCTAAGTCCTGTAACGGCTCACGCATTGTGTTGTCCCCAGCGGCTACCAATCCTGATGACTGCATTCGTTGAGACTCCTGTGCTACGACTAGGTGGTGACAGTGGAGCGAGAAATAAAAGCGACATCCCCCAGGTACGACCTTCTGTGAGCATTGCTGATCCAGGCTTTGATGATAGCAATCATTCTCACACCTGCCAAGTTACAGCACTATCGAACTTGGTCGAACTGTCACCTGATTTTGTAGACCAATTTTTTGAGAGCCTGTCTGATATGATGTTCTCCCCTGAACAGAAACAATAATTTTAAAAAGCATTCCTACACACAGCGTTCCCATGAACTCTGAATTCGGCCTTCAGTTTTGATCAACAAAAACTACTGAAAAGCGTCGGAACCCAATCCCCCTCGTTCACCAAGAATTTTTTTTTTTTTAATTGAACATTTTTCAAAATATTTACTTTTTTTCTGGCACAAAATTCTTTGCTTAAAGTAGACCTATTCATAAAGAACAGAACTTCTATTTTTAGGTACTTCTAGAGACATAATAACTTTACCTCAGCCTCTAGCATTACAGCAATTGCATTTCTATGTGATTAAATTATCTCGCCCTTCTTTTCTGTATAAAGAGATATTTCATGTGTAATTTTTTCACATAATCGTTCACTGATTACTTATGCTATAATTTTGAATGATTTCTATGCTTAAAGACGTACAGTACCAATATTTCCATGTATTTCAAATACGCCATTTCAAATGCAGATATGTATTTTGGGGTGGGCAATGTTACACATGAATCTTATTGCTTTAGTTTTTAGTAATTTGATGGACATAAATTCGCGGAGTGGGTGTCGTGTTCTAATCTAGGACCCCGATCAATACTGTGACCTTATGCCCCTTTACGGCTATAATCCATTCATACCCCTATAATGGCATAAAACGATCAAGAGCGATATTTCAGAAACTCGTCTCTGGCCTAACTCGATCAGAGTCACATTTCAGAATCTCTTCCTATGCAGCTCATTACAGCAGATGACACAGCAGAAGCCACTATCTTAGATTCCTAGATTACACTCCGAGTTCTTCAACAAGATAAAACACAGCAACCTGGGAAAGCCCTGCTTGCTATGTTTTGATTAGTAATAGAAGTCTAATGAGCACTGAGAGACGATCACTTCCCAGTGACATCTTTATTGACGTCTTATGTCCAAAAAGTTACGTCAAACAAGGCACCTTTCAGGTATAAATATTACCAACGTTGCCTTAAGCAAAGGCTGCCGCGACAACATCGATGATAGCGATGGTGTGGTGAATACAGGAGCAGAACAGCTGTCCCTTGCAGAGCCCAGCAGATGCAAGCTGCCCATGGACCCTGCCCCTCCTCCTTGACGCGCTGAGAGAGACACTGTCTTTTCTCTTGCCGAGAAATTCCAGCTCCGGCGTTTCCAGCCTACTCTTGCGAGTGACTGGGATATTGAGTCCTGGAAGGAGATACAAGACCTCCAGCATTCTATTTCAGAGCTATGGTGTTGACTAAACCCTTAGAGAGAATTCTTGAAGCAAACCTTGGCAAAACCAATTTAACTAAAACTGCTACTTACTTACTCCCTCCCAAGTATTAGGCTTAGGTCAGGTACACTGGGGTGGGCGTAGTTAGAAGCACCAGTTGAGTACGTTAGTCTAATGTATATATGAATGTATATATTTTATTCATTTTAACCATTGTATGGCTAAGAAACCATATCAATGCTTTTACAGTATTATTTCGCAATCCTCATTTTACTGTACACACTTTTTATAATAACTAGTCATACAATTGTGGCAATTCATTTCTCTTGCATGAGAAGAAAGACTGTTCAATAAATAATACCTTTTTATTGAAAACGCCCGTCCCTCTATTCTCTGCATCTTGGTGAAAGTAATCTGCACAACTGACTGAGTAAAATAACTGTCTATTGTTTCACACGACTCTAGAGATTGACTCTTATTCTAAGGAGCAAAGTTGTCATGTTTATGCGGTTGTTGGAAAACTGAATCCCTTCTTGTCTGTACCAGGGAAGCTGATCACTTCCTATTCAGTCAAGAAAGCTTCCAGTGACCTCTGAGCTAGTTGGTAACAAACCCAATTAAGTTTAGGATAGTCAGTAGAGACCTGGAAGACCGCACTTCTACGTCTATACTACTGTTTATGTTATTCCAATGCGCAGGGCCTATGGGGAAAATAGGAACTACACTACATATTCTTCGATAAAAAAGTGAAATCACTTGTGGATCAGATCGCTCATCCTACCTCTCCAGAGGAGCGCAAATCCTCAGCCATTTGGCAGAACTTTTACCCCATATCTGAGGATGCCCTCCTCAAGTGAATCCGCGAAACAAAGCCCTCCAACCATTCTCTGGACCCCATCCCCAATGCCATCACCATTGACTTCTATACCCATTCCCTTTCCTATTGGACCACTATGGTCAACCTCTCCCTCTGTCAAGGCTCCCTTCCTGTCTCCTTCAAAACTGGGCAGGTCACCCCTCTGCTTAAAAACCCCACAGCTGATGCGAATAACCTTAACAACTTCCGCCCCATCACTAATCTACCCTTTCTTGCAAAGATCACAGAAAGATGTGTAGCGAAACAACTCTCTCGTCATATCAAGGACAATGATCTTCTTGACAATTGTCAGTCCGGCATCATCCAAAACTGCAGCACTGAAACAGCCCTACTGCAAGTGGTTGATGACGCACTGAGGATACTCGATTCGGGGGGGTCCTGTCTTCTAGTTCTCCTAGACCTTTCTGCAGCCTTTGACACTGTCTATCACAACACCCTCCTCAACACTCTTCAACAAAGAATGGGCATGGAGGGCACTGTGCTTAAATGGTTTGCCTCCTTCCTCTCAGAGAGATCCCAAATGATCAAAATAGCGAACAGTCTTTCATCTCCTGTGGCGGTAGGTCAAGGTGTTCCTCAAGGCTCTATACTGAACACCTTCACTTCCAGATCCACATCGACCCCAAGACCACACTCAGAGGCACCCTCCTTTACAGGCCACCAGGACCCCGCGCACAATTTAGTGAAGACATCACGGACTTCATCACTCCACACGCGCTTCCCTCCGAGGACTACATCCTCTTGGGAGACCTCAACTTTCACCTTGAAAAGAACAACGACCGCAACACCACCACCCTTTTGGACAACCTCACCACCCTCGGACTTAAACAACTTGTCACTACCCCCACCCACATCGCAGGTCACACACTCGACCCTATCTTCACCTCCAGCAAGCATGTTTCCTTCAACCACACCACAGCTCTCCTTTGGACTGACCACAGCTGCGTTCACTTCACCTACAACAAGCCCACATCCAACAACCACACCCAACCCACTCTGCAAAGAAACTGGAACAAAATCACCATCGACCAGATCTCCTCATCGCTTCTTCAAAAGCCCCCCGCCTACTCCTCAAACCCAGACCAAGCAGCCACCAACCTCACCCAATGGTTATCCAACAGCGCCGACATCCTAGCACCACTGAAAAAACGACAAATCAAACTAGGCAGCAAGAAGGCCTCCTGGTTCAACGATGACCTTAAGAAATCCAAGAAACTCTGTCGCTCCCTCGAGAAGGCCTGGAAAAAAGACCCAACCACCAGCACCAAGGACGCCTTCAAAAACGCATCCCGCATACATCACCAACTAATCCGAAATGCCAAGAAAGCAGCCTTCAAGGACCGTCTAGATAACAACGCCCACAATAGCAAGGAATTATTCAACATCGTCAAGGAATTTACCAATCCCTCAGCCAACTCCAACGACATCACCCCCTCTCAAGCCCTCTGCGACTCCCTAGCCTCATTCTTCCACAACAAAATTGCAGACATCCACAACAGCTTCGACAACCTACCCGGAGACCAACCCACCCAGTCCCCTGCAGGACCCCCACCCCTCTGAACTTCCTCAATGACTGGAAGCCAATCTCCACTGAGGACACCATCCGTCTGATGAACTCTATCCACTCAGGATCCCCCACAGACCCTTGCCCTCACCACATCTTTAACAAAGCAGACTCCATTATTGCACCGCACCTCCGAGACGTCATCAACTGCTCCCTCAACTCCGCAATCTTCCTGGAAAGCTGGAAACACGCCGAACTCCGCGCCCTCCTGAAGAAACCCACAGCTGACCCCACAGAACTCAAAAACTATCGCCCTATCTCACTCCTTCCATTCCCGGCCAAAGTCATCGAGAAAGCTGTCAACAACCAGCTCGCCGCATTCCTCGAAATCAACAAATCACTCGACTCCTCACAGTCCGGCTTCCGAGCCAAGCACAGCACCGAAACCGCCCTTATCGCTGCAACAGACGACATTCGAACTCTACTGGACAATGGAGACACAGTCGCCCTCATCCTCCTCGACCTCTCCGCAGCTTTCGACACAGTCTGCCATAGTACCCTTCTACAGCGCCTCAAAAACATCAGAATCCAAGGAAAAGCACTGGAATAGATCACCTCGTTCCTCTGCGGAAGAACCCAGAGAGTCCGCCTTCCACCATTCAAGTCAGAGGCTACGGAAGTCATCTGCGGCGTACCTCAAGGGTCCTCACTCAGTCCCACCCTCTTCAACGTTTACATGAGCCCCCTCGCGGCCATCGCACGCCAACATAACCTCAACATCATCTCCTACGCCGACGACACTCAATTGATCCTATCACTCACCAGAGACCCTAACACGGCCAAAACCAACCTACACGAAGGAATGAAAGAAGTAGCCGAATGGATGAAGCACAGCCGTCTGAAACTGAACTCAGACAAAACAGAAGTCCTCATCTTAGGTACCTCCCCCTCCACCTGGGACGACTCTTGGTGGCCAGAGGCCCTTGGAAAAGCACCCATCCCGACGGACCACGCTCGGAACCTGGGCGTCATCCTGGATTCCTCACTCTCGATGAACAGACAAGTCAACGCCGTTTCTTCATCTTGCTTCAACATCCTTCGCATGCTCAAAAAAACATTTCGCTGGATCCCTACCGAAACTAGAAAAACAGTCACCCACGCTCTGGTCACGAGCCGACTGGACTACGGAAACACCCTCTACGCCGGCATCACAGCAAAACTCCAGAAAAAACTACAACGCATCCAGAACGCCTCAGCCAGGCTCATATTAGACATTCCGCGCAAAGAACATATCTCTGATCACCTGAAAAACCTACACTTGCTCCCCGTCAATAAGAGGATCACTTTCCGGCTCCTAACCCACGCACACAAAGCACTCTACGAAATCGGACCCGAATGCCTCAACACACGACTATCCTTCTACACCCCCTCCCGCCAGCTACGATCCTCCAACCAAGCCCTTGCCACTGTACCTCGCATCAACAAAACCACCATGGGAGGTAGATCCTTCTCCTACCTAGCAGCTAAAACTTGGAACTCACTTCCCACTCACCTTCGCCTTACCCAGAACCACCTGGCATTCAGAAAGCAACTCAAAACGTGGATATTCGACAAGTAACTCCCCACCCTTCTTCAAGCGCCTTGAGACCCTCTGGGTATGTAGCGCGCTATACAAATATTTTTGACTTGACTTGACTTGACTTGACTTGCACCCACATTGTTAAATCTCTATTTAAAACCACTGGGAAATCTCCTAAGTAAATCCGGGATCCACTATCATCTCTATGCAGACGACACTCAAATCTACCTCAAGGTTGCCTCCACTCACGATCTCTCCATCCTAAGCTCTACTCTCGACGCCATTAAAAACTGGATGTCAACTCATCAACTGATTCTGAATTCCTCCAAAACTGAATTCCTCCTTCTCTCCTCCTCACTCTCTCCTCCCCCGGTTCAATCATGGATGGATCAGATTAATCTACTTAACAATAAACCCATCATTGTCGACAGTGCAAAATCCCTTGGCGTCATACTCAACAAAAAACTCAATCTACTCTTCCACATCAATTCCATTGCAAAGTCTGCTCGATACCAACTGAGCCTTCCTTGGGGAATTCAAAAACCACAGTTGATGGACAGAATGCAGAACAATGTCATACATTCACCCCAGTACAGAGATTTGGGCCCAAATCCATCGTTTTTTTGCACTACACACCACCCCAGTTCAGACATGGCCATATGCAAATCAGTCTGACCCTGTGCTTCATGGGAACAGTCCAGACCGAACTGCCAAGCCATGCCTTCCCTGGAAACAAGCTTCTGAGGACCGTTTTCTGGCAATCCAGCCGTCTTTAGCCCGGCTTGCTTGAATCCAGTGGTGTGGAGTGCATGGGACTCACGTCTGAGCATACCCATCCCACTCGGGGTGACAAATGCAAAAACCACAGTTGATGGACAGAAAGCAGAACAATGTCATACATTCACCCCAGTGTTGAAAAAGGTACAGGCAGAAGACCTTTTCCGAAGTTGCCCGGCGTTAGCCGCCTCTATACCCACTCAAGTTTACCAAACAAAGAGGCAGGCGCTGGAGACTGGAAGGCAGGAAACAGAAGTTTTATTCTCTCCGGAGGAGAAACACATCAGTTCGGACAGCAAGTATCGTCACGAGGTGCTCTAACCGCATCTCTGAGGCCTGGCCTCTTATACACAGGTTTACGAACTTTATTGCATGTAACACATTTTTGTAATGCCTTGAAGTATGAAAGGACATCCTCGGAATCTCCCCTTCAGGCCAGTTCCCACACACATTTACAGTTGAAGTCCCCACCCTGGTCAAAACAGGTGATGATTATCGCGCAGCTGGACATTCCGCCGATTCACGGAATGTGTGGGGTTGATCGGATCTCATAGGGTGGGGGCTTTGATCAATTCGAGGGTCCTTTAATGGGGGAAGCCTCCTACTGTACGGGGGGGCAATAAACAGTATCCGCAGGGCCAGGTGGTGGCCTGGGAACGAGGAAGACAAACGGGCACACAGGAAAAGGGGGTTTGTATCAAAGGACCTGGGACTATGAAAGGGATGAAGGGAGGTGTCGCGCTGGGAACAGGATAGGATTCCGAGGCAGAGTCGTGCAGATGGGGAGGGTTTATGGCCCATGCATGAGAGAGCGGGGGTGACCAGTGCGTGGGGGTGCTTGTGAGGGCGAAGAGCCGTGCTGGGGGTCAGTGGCGTGCAGAGGGTGGTTCTGACCAAGGTACCTAAAATGGCGGGTGTGCACGACAAAAAGTGTGGCATCGGGAGAGAAGGCAAGATGGCGCAGATAATGTTTACTAAACCGTATTAATTTTCCACAGTCCTCCCTTTAACATTCCTAAGACATCTTGCTCGCCTATTTCCTACCATGTCTACTGTGGCAGTTATAAGTAAAGAAGTAGGAACCCAGGTGAAGGAGCTATGCATAAACATTACACTTAAAATCTTTCATCTTAGGAGGCGGGCTCATCGCTGAGCTCGTTGCAGGAAAGTCATAGTAATGCGAT
Organism: Lissotriton vulgaris; assembly: GCF_964263255.1. Classification (NCBI taxonomy): domain Eukaryota; kingdom Metazoa; phylum Chordata; class Amphibia; order Caudata; family Salamandridae; genus Lissotriton; species Lissotriton vulgaris. Next base: position 2,079,491,893 of record NC_141685.1, on the reverse strand, counting down.
ATCGGACAAAAAGGATTCTGCAGTGAGAGCGTTGGGTACATTTCATAGATGCTTATAGTCATTCGGAATATGAACTGATGGGTTATTACATATGTAAGTTCATTTTGCACTTGGTTGGAGCATAATCAATACAATGGTAGCTGGGAGAGAAATGAGACGTAGTAAAAACGATAATCAGGGGTGTCATTGTTCGAAGAGGAGGGGTGTTGCTTTTTCCAGTGTCTCATTGTCGTGGACCATTATTAGTGAGTTCTCAGCATTCTTTGTCGTCTTCTGTTGGCACTGTTGAGCACCGGCGGTGGAGCTATGCGTTCAGCTCTATTCCAGGTCCTGCGTTGCAGGGCATGACCTTTTCTTCGTGTTTCCGGTCACAAAGGTCCTTTTTTTCGCCCTGTGTCCTAACTATTCTTTCACGGGTACCTTAGACAGGGCACCCAAGTTTTATTTGAGTCTGCAACAAAACCCTATTCTATCTAATTGCAGTTTTTCTTTTTCGAGTCGATTGTCAAAGAGTTCAGGTGGAAGAAGGGTGCGTGTGAGTAGTCCTTATGGTAGGTCGGAGGAAGAGGGGATGGAGCGGGGCCAGATCGGGAACAGACCAGGGGGACGAAAAATTTCAGGTAGGTGGGCCCATGCTCGGGCTCAGAGGGCGGGGACTTTCGGCATTTGTTGATCATCGAACAGGGGCACCAGGTCAGCCCTTTCCTTTCATTTGGTCGGAAACAATGCCTCGTCCTGCGACTCCTTACTGTTGCGGTCCCGCCTTGGTCAAAGTCGCAGATGATCCACGATCTGCAGTCAGGCCGCGTGCTCCTACATCCGGTCTCTCTCTCTCCTCCGACAGTGGTACCCTTAAATGAGTTTGGAAAGACAGTCTTTAGAGAATTGGCAGTAGAAGGTAATCACATAAGTCTATTTCTCTCCCGACTCCAAGCAACTGGGGAAACATCCGTTACATTGGGGATTACAACCAACGTATAGATAATTGATGATAGGTTTGCTGGATTCCCTACAACTTTCCTTCGTATCTTATTTCCTTGGCGTTTGTTGGTATTACATTCATTGTCGTGGTACGAGGTCTGATACCTATTCATTGCATTTGTTTATTACAGTCACATTAGTTCTTCTGGCAGAGACCTACTTTTCTAGTACGAGTCTTACAAAGCTATAACGTCCTTCAGGGCTTTGTATTTTACAAAAAGTGCAACGTGCTATCACCATGGTCTGATAGGTATCTTTCTGAGGAATGAACATAGGCTAAACAATTTCCCATTATATCAATGCATCCTATCTTTCAGCTAAACATTTTACTCTCAACAGGGTTTACTGCAACAATTTCTTCATTTCAATCTAATCTTAACTTCGCAAACATCATTCTAATTTCTACATAGTCTCTTACAGCCTGGCTACTTCATTAAAAACGGGGGGGCTTGCGATAACTATTCGACTCATCCTTGGGGCGACCGGGGTCTTTACGGAAAACAACTAGGATCATAGCAAACGGGGGTGAGGGACTATCGCCTTGCTTTGTGTCATGAGGGCGTTATCTAGCAGAAGGCCACAGTTCAGTTGGTAAGCGTTCAGGGACATTTCTCGAATCCTGAACCTTGGAGCTCGTTCATCAACAAACCATTTCTAGGAAGAACGGTTGGCCTGTGTCAGTTGTAAATCAACCCATCTCTTACAACCAGGGGTGAGCCACATTTTTTTCAAACTCTCGTCCGGGGCAGCTGATACAAAACTGGGGGCGTTCTGGGAAGACGGGGATGCTTCGATCACTTTTACTGTTTGGACATTGAGATAATTCGGGACGGGGAAGGTCGCGTTACCTGAGGCATTTTTATCATAGAAGCCACTGACATGTAGTTCCCTTATTACGGGTCAGATTAGGGAACCTCAGTCGTCTTACCTGTCCTTTCCTTTTTTGGCCAATTTAAGTTACATCAATATTTAGCAGAAAGGAGAGGTAGTAACATGGTATCAATGTGATTTTATTTAGGACAAATTTATTCAAATACTTGCGGTATTTGGAGCCAATTGGGTGGTGCACCAGGGATGGTGGTTCGCCAATTAGGTGCCAGTCGTTAGGAAGAGTGGGAGTGTGGAAGAGAGGGAGAGAGAGAGAGAAAGAGAGAGAGAAAGAGAGAGAGAGAGAGAGAGAGAGAGAGATATGCAACAATAGGCTAAACAGTACACGTGCAACATGGAGAGTGGCCGTGTACTAAGATAGGCTATTCGGCGCATTACACAACATGAGACATTACGGGTCTGGGTTAGGATTTAGAAAGCATGCAGTTTGACAGAGGGACATGCATTGAGTAAAAGGGCACCATTGTGTCGCACTCCTCGCACTCTCAGTCCTTTGCCTAGTTAAGTCAATGCTTCAGTCGCATAGAAAACATTTTCTCAGTTTCAGACATACGTTGTCTGTGCTCATTCACGCAACACGGGTTAGGGGTGATCGCGTCTCATCATATCATACAACTATTGGCTCTTTCATTACAAGAGCAGTGTGTGGGTGTCTTTAGGTGCCACCTTGCTGCGTTAGTCCGCTTCATGTATCAGACATGGCGTGGCTTCAGATCTTCACTATACCTCAGTCGGGATTCCAATGTAACCTGTAGAGGGAGGAAAAGAGGGGAAGGGAGGGGGGACAACATTCGAGCATATCACATGTACGGGCACGAAAGTCCTTTACTTACCACCTACTCGTCTTATCCCCTCGGGATATAATCCCTGAGATCTTGGTTTCCGAGGCCAGGGGGCGGGCAGTGTGGTAAGGATGGCGAGCGATAGGTTGTTCATGAGGGAGACGGTCCGAGTGTGGCATTATAGGTCGTGTGTAGGGAGACGTTAAAATTAGAGGCGCTTAGTGCGAGGTATCTAGTTATCGGGGATCCTTAAATCATTCCCAATGCTGTGATGTCCTAAGGCATACTCGCTCTTTGGCCAACCCTATTCCCTAGTACCTTTGAGTACCATACCTTTATAACATTTTATCATTTACACCGCGTCACTTTACCCGTTCTCAGAAGTCGAGGTCCTTCTTCATGCGTTTGTTCCTGGGTCAGTCGCACATTTGGGGGCAACGTATCGTGCCTTAGATTCGATCATTAATCCGGGGCTGAGCAACCATTTTCTAATAACCTTAAAAAGAGAACAAAACAGATCGTACAGAAAAACCCTCCCGCTGATCCCACATTTACAAACGTATGCGATACCTGTTCGTAGTTTGAAAAACCTTTATTTGCATAATCGTTCAGCATGTAAATATGAGAGTGCAATCGTATTTTGGCCGGACACGGCGTTGGCTGAAGTGTGTACAGTAGGGGGGCTATTCTGCAGCATTAAAAATATTTTAAAAGAGTTCATTTGGTTATTTGCAGGAAACTTAAAAACGTCTATCAATAGTTGAGGGATCAGGGGACGTTCATTTCATAATTGGGAGCATAGTCAGATTAGTTGCAATCAAATTTCCTAGAAGCATACCGTGGGCGTGTGTCATAAGCGTCGTTATGTATCAGTTACAATAATATCATAATAAATCGTACATTGAAACCAACATTTTAACGGCATCTTTTTACATGTGAACCCTCCCCCTTTTTCGTCAAGTGTACAAAGGATCATATACAATTCTCAGAACATCAAGTCTTATTAGCAAAAGAAGACACCACGAGGTGTTCGTTAGTTCCTATTGCCACCTGCGCCATTTTTGGGCGAGGCCGGGGTAGTCCGGAAGTAGCATCAGGGACAAAATGTTTCCAACAACCGGCGGTTGGACCAGAGTCCTTTTCGGCAGTTCAAAACTTGTGCTAACAGAAGGGGCAGGCAATGTGGACCGTCAATCAAAAAGGGGAGGGAGGCAAAAATCTCCCCTACCGGGTCACGTTGAGATTCAGCCAGAACTTGTTCGAGTGATCAAGGCAGTTGTTCCCCACCGGAAGCCTGCAGGGGTCGAGGGCTCCTGGGACTCTTGTAGAATCTTCAAAGCTGTGGGGATGTTGTCGGAGGTGGGGGCTCGTGCCCAGGTGGGCAAGCGTCCAAGTTACGTTACTGGTCAAAGTTATTCTAGCGGCCCAGACTCGACTTCCAGGGGGCCCAGACGCCATTTTGAGACTCCGCAGCAGCCGCCCTTCGTCGTGTCTGCAAGAGTGGATGAGACTTCTTGGGGCGATAAATGGAACACCGTGCCGTAGGAGCAGGACATTCGGCTCGGGGCACTAGGGTGTAGCTGTGGCGCCTCCACCTGGGGAGGCGAGGGAGGCTCGTTCGCGCCGCCTCCCTCTCCCAGTGCACCCCACGTCGTCCCTTTGCGCAGGTATACATGATGGCCACCCCACATCCCGTGCTCCACAAGTACACCTGAAGGCCGTCATATGTCTCGTGCTGCGCAAGTATGGTTGCCGGCCATTGTATGTCCTGTGCTGCGCAAGTATGTCCGTCGCCGTTGTATGTCCTGTGCTGCGCAAGTATGTGCATCGCCCGGCTGGAGGATTTCGGCGCCGGGCCGGGGCTGGGAAACCTCCACCTGGGGAGGCGAGGGAGGCTCGTTCGCGCCTCCTCCCTCTCCCAGCCCCCCTGCACCATTTCTTCAGCGGAGGTATTCGTGATGGCCGGACCAGGAGATACAAGGGAGGGGGCCATCTGCATCCGCCCTCTCCCTACTCGTGGCCCGGGCCGCGGCGGTGAGAACCAGGAATCCTAACTGCTAGACCATATGGGAGAAGAGGATGGGGCATGCCGAGCCCATGGTGCCTCCTGGACATCCCACCGGCGACCTCTTTGATCGCTGGCTGACGGCAGGACCCCGCCCCACACGTGCTGTGTGTTTCACCTTCCGGATGGGCATGACCGGTGACCTGCTGCATTTTGGGAACTTCCGGAGTGGGTGTAATATGTATTGTATTGCTCCTATTAATACGGTGTTACTTTACTGGAATTAAATCTTAAATTATATAACAGAGACTTGGTTTCCTTGAATCCTTTTACTACGAGAACCTCGCTACAGTGGGGGTAGGTATTTATGCCTGGGTAATGGGAGGGGTGGGGTGTCCACAAGAACAGTGTTCCTGAACGGGGGGTTGTCTATGCAGGCCTATAATTGCTTTTGTTCACAGAGTGGGGGGGCAACAGAGAGTGATCAGTCCCATTGCACTCGAAGTTTGAGTTCGTTAATGGAATGTATACTAATCTGTCCGAAACTACTCTGTGTGTTATCCGAAAGGGTGGCTTTTGTGTTCGGGAATAGTAGCGGTAGTACGGGGTTCGTTACCGGGTAACTTAGAGCTTGACTGGGTTTCCCGTTTTAGCGTTGTCCGAGCTATGAGAACTCAAACATGTCGCTGAAATCGGTCTGGCGAAATCTGTGCCATCGGGCGTAATCAAACGTGGTGGTTCTATCCGGCCTGTCTGTGTCAGTCTGATTCATCTTTATCTCACGCCTTTTCCCTTTCTGCCGGCCTGTTATCTCTGTCGGCCCTCTGCTCTTACTCGTGTTCAGTAGAGTCGGGCATTGGGCTTTGCAGTGCCCGGAATATTTACAAAAAGCACATTGATTTTGTCCTAAGTCTGTTCGTCCTGCGCGTAATGTCGGGGGATTACGTTCGGGTCGTCGTGTCTTGGGGTTGTCCTGTCGGTACATCCCTTTACACCGTTCCCTTCCTGTGTTTACTCCTTGGAACCGTGTCGCCGCTATCCCTTCCTTTGGCCTATCAGATGCTTGGAAGGTTGTCTGTCGCGTTTCTTTACCTACTCTGACTTCGTCTCTTTCTTTTCGTTGCATTGCTTCTTTGCGCCACATACCGAGACTGTCGAGCATAATAGGCGTTGTCTTACTACTACAAAGGGCTATTTCTAACGTTTCTATTTTATCAAGGTCGAAGGATCCTATCAGTGGCCACTGTTTCTCTTGATTTTCTTTGGTATACTTGTGCCATAGCTTACTATAAGCTATGGTAACTAATCCATACTTTGTGAACATGTCTTTATTAGGGGTGCCTTCCAGCGGAGCTAGATGGTCCACCTCTAATAAACGGTCCGGGTTGAACCAGCTACCAATCAGTGAGGAGAAGATAGACATGACGGATCACAATGGGGACAAAAGTCAGCACTGCCTATCTTGTCACTGCGTGCAAAGACTAGACAGAATATTTCTATTCTACGTTGTTTGCAGGCAGTGAATACCTCATGAACCAATATCAAACAGTCAATGTTCGGTCAATCAAACAATCAGTGGGGAGAATAAGTAGGCCCGCAAAGGTCTGCGTCACCTACCCTTTCACTATCTGCAAAGAGGGAATCTGTTCTTTCCTGTTTGCAGACAGAGAATCTCCAGAAAACAATCCGCGAACAGTAGTTCGGGTTCAATCAATTAATCAGTGTGGGAGAGGGGAATCTCCCGAAAACAAAACAATCAATCAGTGGGGGAGAAAGATAGGCACGACGGCTGCGTTACCTATCCTTCACTGCTCGCAAAGAGAGAGCCGGTTGTTTCTCCGTTTGCAGACAGCGAATCTCCAAACAAATCAACAAAGAGTAATACTAGTATTTTCCAAACAATCAAACAATCATTTCGCAATTCGTCGTGTTTACACGACCGTACCCGGACCGCATGGTCAGTTTCTTGTCTTCCAAATCCAGCGCCCGATCGTCCTCTTTTCTCCGTATTCCTCGCGGCACTCCTAATGGTTCCCAGTCAGGACCGTAGATCACTCGAGAGAGGTCTGTTCGGAACCAGTGAAGTTCGGATGATCGGCTGCCAGACGAGGGTCTATTGGGCAGGAGCTCTCCCGATCGTTGCAGTCGTTCACTCTGTCGTCAGGACCTCTCCCACTGGATCCACGTGTCGCTGATGGGCCCCACGTTTGGGACGCCAATTGTTGAAAAAGGTACAGGCAGAAGACCTTTTCCGAAGTTGCCCGGCGTTAGCCGCCTCTATACCCACTCAAGTTTACCAAACAAAGAGGCAGGCGCTGGAGACTGGAAGGCAGGAAACAGAAGTTTTATTCTCTCCGGAGGAGAAACACATCAGTTCGGACAGCAAGTATCGTCACGAGGTGCTCTAACCGCATCTCTGAGGCCTGGCCTCTTATACACAGGTTTACGAACTTTATTGCATGTAACACATTTTTGTAATGCCTTGAAGTATGAAAGGACATCCTCGGAATCTCCCCTTCAGGCCCGTTCCCACACACATTTACAGTTGAAGTCCCCACCCTGGTCACAACAGGTGATGATTATCGCGCAGCTGGACATTCCGCCGATTCACGGAATGTGTGGGGTTGATCGGATCTCATAGGGTGGGGGCTTTGATCAATTCGAGGGTCCTTTAATGGGGGAAGCTTCCTACTGTACAGGGGGGCAATAAACAGTATCCGCAGGGCCAGGTGGTGGCCTGGGAACGAGGAAGACAAACGGGCACACAGGAAAAGGGGGTTTGTATCAAAGGACCTGGGACTATGAAAGGGATGAAGGGAGGTGTCGCGCTGGGAACAGGAGAGGATTCCGAGGCAGAGCCGCGCAGATGGGGAGGGTTTATGGCCCATGCATGAGAGAGCGGGGGGGCCAGTGCGTGGGGGTGCTTGTGAGGGCGAAGAGGCGTGCTGGGGGTCAGTGGCGTGCAGAGGGTGGTTCTGACCAAGGTACCTAAAATGGCGGGTGTGCACGACAAAAAGTGTGGCATCGGGAGAGAAGGCAAGATGGCGCAGATAATGTTTACTAAACCGTATTAATTTTCCACACCAGTACAGAGATCTGGGCCCAAATCTATCGTTTTTTTGCACTACACACCACCCCAGTTCAGACGTGGCCATATGCAAATCAGTCTTTGGGGAATTCATCGCTTTTTCCCGGAGAAGGACCTTAAAACCCTGGTGCAATCACTGGTCCTCTCCAGACTGGACTAATGCAATTCTCTTCTTACTAGCCTCCCCAAATCCCACTTGTCCCTCCTTAGATCTGTTCTCCATTCAGCAGCTCGTTTCATTTATGGGGCCAAAAGAAGCGACCACATCACACCAATGTTATCCACCCTCCTCTGGCTTCCCATCGAGGCTAGAGCTATCTACAAGACTGCCTGTATCACCCACAAATCCTTGCACTCCTCCTCTCCTCGCTACCTGGCGAATAAACTGAAACTCTCTGGAGGCTCGAGACAATCACGTAATGTGAAAAAACTACTGCTTGAACCTCCCACTTTCAAGAAGGAGAGATCGATGGTCCATTCCTTTTCAGGCAACGCAGTGAGAATCTGGAACTCACTTCCGCCTCAGGTCCGGACCACCACCTCCTCCCAGGTTTTCAAAATGGACCTCAAAGTTCTTCTCCTCCAAAGACACCTCCAAAAGTAATTCACGCCCTCTCTATTATCTGAAGGAAGACCTCCCATTACTGAAAACTCTATTCTCCATGTCTATGGAAGTGCCTTCCCAGTTTGTTCTTGTGGTTGGAGTGTATGCCATTTATTGCAGTATTATCTTTGTACCTGTGTTTGGTACTCCTTTGGAACATGCACATGCCACTTTTCTCTTGTAACACACTGTTTGCTACCGCTCACATTTAGTTTGCTTTTGATACTTGCACTTGTGCCACCATTGCCTACGTAACGTTTGTTCTTGTGCCTGAATGTCTAGCATATATTGCAGTATATTACATCTAATTGTACTTTGTTTTCTCTTGTAACCTGCACACTTGTCACTCTTTCCTTCTGTAATGCACTGTTTGCTACCTCATGTATTTTTTTTGCTCACAATTGTCACTTCTACCTCATGTAACTTATCGTCCGCTTTTGTAATTTGTTCACTTGTAATTTTCTGTTCCTATTGTAAAGCGCTCTGACGTCTTCGGGTAAAGTCCTCGCTATATAAAAACGCTTAAATAAATAAATAAAAAAAAATGAACATACTGCAAAGCAGACCTATTCCCATGGTGTGCGATGTGATCATTGTTTTAATCTTCCCAATTTACACACTGTGGGCTTTGCAGTGATAGTCAATATAAGGCCGACCTAGAGTAAATCTTGATCATTAACAATACTGATGTTGGACCTAACACAACCACTAATCACTTATTGCTGCTATGTCTTTGAAATATGTTTTTTAGAACAATGTTGGTACCTCTGAACATCAAATGCAAGAGACCTCTCTGTTCACTATTACAGTGCCAACATGATTATTTTCCTAATAGGCCAGCATTAACCAGGTTCAGTTCTAGGTATTTAACATACAAGCCCACATCTTGTTTGTGATACCTGTGCAATTTTGTTATTACATACAGCTGAGTTCCTTATCCTATGTATCGCCATGCTGCTAGTCTGGAATCGTGAGTAAGAAATATTTCCTTGATATTTTGACTATTATATTAGGGTGTAACGATATTCCCTACTTGATATTCATGGGCCACACCTCTTGCCATATTAGGTTTTGTGTACGAAATACTGAGGGGGAGATTAGTTCTCCATTCCATTCCATTCAAAAGACTTTATTTCGGTCACGAAGACCATAAAAGTGCATTGTCATAAAAACACAAGGAGTATGTACAATTAAATACAGGCTGGTACATAATCTTACAATAGTTCATCTGGTAATATTAATACAAAAATGTACGTTTCAAAACATCTGACCCAAATAAAGTGCATGACTTAGCCTGCTCTGGCCGGGTCCTGGTCCGAAAGTGAAATGCAGTACGTTCATGTGCCAGTAAACAGGATCCACACTACAGGACAGTGTACATTAAGAATTATAAAACCAGAATAAAATGGTAAAAGAGAAGTAAAAAATGATGCAAGCATGAGTGTTATCTTAAATAAGTTCGCCGTTGGTGCCACATTTAATTTAAGAAGCAGGATACAGCAAACACAATGAGAGGATGGGTGTCAACCTTAAAGACTCTCAATGCCTCCGTGCAATGCACAAAACCTATGTTCCTGCATAACTGAATATGCCAGCGCAGCAGGGGTATTTTGTAAGCTGGGCAAAAGAAGAGAACGTGTAGTTCTGTTTCTTCCTTGTAGTTACAAGCAGGGCATCCATGAGAGGGGGTATTAGACCAGTTGTTTGTAACAACATGGAGTGGTAAGGTCCCTAGTCTAAACTGCACATACAGTTTTCTGGCTAGGTTTGGTTGAATGTCATCCAGGAAAGGTTCCTGGCTATATTTGTCTTTAATCTGCAGAGAGTCGGCTGTCAAGCGGCCGCAGGACGAACTTTCCTGGGCGACAGAGAGTTTGTATGATCTGTAGGATCTTACCAATTCCACCCGCGAAATCAGGGGACATGAATCTTGAGGTGAGGTCCACATCTCAATTTTGCCCTGTTTGATACAATGGTCCCCTATATGCTTAAGCCAGGGTATGTTCGCAATGCCTGGTAGGCTCAGGAGATGTCTGAGTTCTGTTCGATAAGTGGTCAGCTCCGGGGTTGCCCCCAACCGCCGCTAAAAGGTTACGGGTCTGAGGGCGATCTCCTCACTAAATGATACCACGTTTGTTGAATATTCCTGTTGGTATTGATGGTGGTAATGATTACAGTGCTCTAGAGCAGGCTGCATAACTTTGGATGCTTCTCAACCCGCCCAGTGGCTGTTTGGAAGATGCCACCTTGAGGTGTACATATTGTAAATACTCGGAGTTTGGAAGTGTACGTTTTTATTGAAGTTGAAAAGAATAATGAATAAGGCTCCTCACGTAATTACTTAAACTCACAGAACCTCATCATACAACCTTTTAAGTTGTGTTATTCTTTGTCAGCAGACAACTGGATTTATTGATATTCTTTACTTTTATGGGAAAGGGAGCTATTGCACATGATATAAGTCATATCAATAAGATTAGGGTTAATATGAAGGTCATATCTCTTTGGAGCTGTAGTCACTGAGGTTTACACGTTTTGTTTAATAAACCATTTGAGGCCCTGTGGCCCCAAGAAGGTCGTCTGATATTCTTATGAGATAGTTAATTTGACTCTTCCATTCATTTTTACGGCTGGAGTTTGCTAACTATCAATCTTGTACTTCCTTCCCTCCCATCATAAAGGAATTATTTGCATTGTCAATATCTTTAAAGAAGGGAGGAGGGAAGCAGCCTTTTTAGCATTTGTAGATGGTAATTGACAGGAGTAAGGATTTTAAGTATAGAAGGGAAAAGTTGTTTCTTGAAATCGATTTACTTTTGCTGCACAAAGTTTTATTTTGTCTTTAGACAGTAATACCAAGCAAAATGCTTCCAACAGTGGTTTAAAATGCATCCTAGAATAAGGCGTGTGATGCATTTTTAGTTTCAGTATCATTCACTATCATAATTTTCTATAGGACAGTTTTAAGTTTCGCTCAACTTCAGATCGGAATTCATTTACCATTGTTTCGCTTCTTTTCTGGGTCTACTTCAGTCTATTTATTTATTTATTTATTTACGCAACTTTTATAGCGCAACAAATACCCGAAGGTGTCTCGGCGCTGTGGAGCAACAAGGTTCATTATCCTACCGTCTTCTCACTGGTTAAACAACCATGTTTTCAGAAGCCTACGGAAGCTAATCAAATTCGGAGCAGCTTTTATGGCAGTTGGCAGAAGGTTCCAAAGTTTTGGAGTGGCCACAAGAAAGCGCCTATCACCCCAGGTGACTGATCTTGTGCGTGGCACCAGCAGAAGACTGGTATTGGCCGATCTAAGGTGCCTTCTGGGGGTATAGAGCTGAAGAGCTTCGATCAAGAATCTGGGTCCTGTGCCATGTATGGCCTTATAGGCAATACAGAGGGCCTTAAATTTGACACGGCTCTCAACTCTCAGCCAGTGAAGCTGGCGAATACCAGAGGTGGTAGATTTGCGGCGAGGGATGTTAAGAAGAATCCTGGCAGCCGCGTTCTGAATAGATTGCAGCTTCATGATGACACGCTTCTGAGTATGGAGAAAGAGAGCATTCCCGTAATCTATTTTTGAGAAGACTAGGGTAGAGACCAAAGTCTTCCCAGCTGACGGAGGGAGATAAGGTAGCAGCTTCTTGATCTTTTTCAAGATGTAAAAAGAAGATGACACAACCTTATTAACATGGAGGTCGAAGACCAGCTTGTTGTCGAAGATCACTCCCAGGTTTCTGGCTTTTTCCACTGGGACAGGTGGATGGCCAAGCTTATCTGGCCACCAACCGAGAGACCATTCAGGGGAGAGTTTTCCGAAGGTCATGATCTCGGTCTTGTCCGAGTTAAGCCTGAGACAGTTCAAGGCCATCCAGGTACTGACCTCGAGCATAGCTTTCTGGAAGTTGGCTGCTACAGTAAGGCCATCCTTATGGATACCCAGCACCAGCTGGGTATCATCTGCATACGATGTTAACTGTATCCCATAGGCCTTTATTATCCTCGCTAAGTCTGCTACATAGATGTTAAAGAGCATGGGACTTAGCGAGGAGCCTTGTGGGACTCCACAAGGGAGTGCAGAGATGGGAGAGTAAAAGTCTCCGAGCCTTACTGTCTGGGTACGGTTTGCCAGGAAGGAAGAAATAAGATCCTTAGCCCGACCATTTATACCCAGAGTTGTGACACGGTCGACAAGAGTGACATGGTCGACCGTGTCAAAGGCTGCCGACAGATCCAGAAGGATCAGGACAGCCGCCCCTCCCTGATCCATGATCGTCCTGATCTCATCAGAGGCCTTTATCAGGGCAGTCTCTGTTCCATGCCCTCTCCTGAATCCAAACTGCGTTTCGTCGAGAAGTTGGTGAGTCTCGACGAACTCTGAGAGCTGCTGGTTCATCAGATATTCGCATACTTTGGCAGGAAAGGGCAGGCACGCAATTGGTCTATAACTTGCGACAGCAGTAGGATCTAAGGAAGGTTTTTTTAGGAGGGGTTTAATAACAGCCTTCTTCCATATACTAGGGAATTGGCCTGTTAGGAATATGTTATTACAAATTTCCATCAGTGGGAGTGAGATCACTTCTGTGAGTTTCTGCATCACGGACGGGGGACAGGGGTCCAAAGGAGAGCCTGATTTAGTGGTGGAAATGATTTTGATCACATCCTGATGTGAAACAGGTGAGAAACAGGAGAAGGAGTCGGGATTAGGGTGTGACAATACTTCTTTCCCGCTGTTACCTCTATGTTCAGTTCTAATGTCATTTCCAAATGAAGCGTAAATATCTGCAACCTTGGTAGTAAAAAAGATGGCCAGTTCATTGCAGAAAATCTGTGAGGGCTCAACTCCAGGTCCAGTGGAGGGGGTAGACAGAGTGGTGACAACGGCGAATAATTCTCTGGCAGAGTTAGCAGCAGTCTCAATTTGTGCTGAGTAAAAGACTGTTTTCCGGGCCAGGATCGCCTTTTTATAGATCATAAGAGCATCTTTATAGGTTTGTCTAGCTGTGTCACAGTAAGCTTTCCTCCAGCGCCTTTCTAAATTCCTACAATGTTGGCGATGTAGACGCAGATCTTCATTATACCAGGGTGCTGAAGGAGATACTCTATTTGGTTGCATAAATTTCTCTGGGGCCACCAGATCAGCGGCACTTCTGATCTATGGAGAATTCTATGGAGAATTCGAATCATGCACGATCAGAGACGCAGATTGGTACAGTAAATGGCAAATTGACTTGACTTTAAAAATTAGGATTTATTAGAACATAGTCCAATACTGACTCTTTCTCCTAAGCCATGCAGTCCTCTTTCTACTACTACGCGGGATAGCCTCCATCTTGCGAGGAACCTTATTTTGGTGTTTACTTGGCGGTCTAGTGGTTAACGATGTGTAGGCCTGCTTAGGCATATTTAAGAGGCACCGCTGAATGGCTGCCAGAGGTAAGTTGGGGGCACACTGAAGTCATGATAAAGGCAAGGCCTTCTGCATCACATATGATGATGCTGTATGGTAAGTGGCCCGTGCTGCTTGTGGCACCATTGAAACTGAACACCAGCAAATAATTGAACTAACATGTAACCTTCTTCCCCTGAGTAAGGAGGCCATGATCACTACTGAGGGGTATATTCACAAGAACGTCTGATAACTACCGTAAGAGTAGCGTAACGCAACTTTCAACATCGCAGCCTATCGTGGGAAATTAACTCCGTATCAACGTGGAATTCACAACGCGGCGGTAGCATGCGATAGTCTGCCGAAACCGCGGACAATGTCCGCGATACAACCACCTTGATGGAGACAAAAACACAAACCAAAACACCAAAAAACCAGCGATGGGCCGAAGCGCGATGAGGAAATCAGCAATTAGCAGCGCCAGGCCTTCAACACACACCTGGCAGGTGGGAAAAATCACCATAAAAGTAGAAGAAACACCCAAACACAAACTGACCAACACCCCAGCACCATGAAGGCAGCCGGAGCAGGCGCAGTAGACGAGCGCATCCCCACAAGCCCCCCGGACGACCAGCCCGGGACCTCAGGGACGGGAAGGGCAAGGACAAGAAGAAGAGGAAGACGAAGTTCAATCTGCAGGCGAACAGGATCATAGTCACGGAGGTGATGGAACACCATCAACAACTGTTCGTCACCTCCAACGTGTCATTGCGCACCAAAAATGGACGAGGTCAAGAGGCGATGGAATGACATCAAGCGGAGGACCAAGGAGAAACTCTCCACCAACCAGAAGGCAGCAACGCAGACTGGAGGTGGGGGCCAAGTGCCACAGCTTGAGCTGGATGACATGGAGGTGCTGGTGTCAACAGTCATCAGTGTCGAGACTGTGGCCGCAGTCGGGGGATCGGATAATGCTCGACAGGACACAACATAACCGCAACAGGGTGAGTGACCACCAGGTACTGGGGGGACAATAGAGATGGGCACAATGGACACATGCACAATCAAGCAGAGAACAGTGTACACCCACAATGTCTCTGGATCCTCGCCCAGATCTACAGACTGTCACAATGTACAATGCCATGCTGTCTGAATGTCAACATATACCATGCGGCTACATACATGTGGACACATTGTAATACACCATCTCCCCTTCACATCGCAGGGGCACCATCAACACCTCCTGCAGAGTAGTCCCAGCCACTCTTCACTGATGAAGAGGAGGACAACACCAGCATCGACACCCAAACCATCCAAGATATCATTGACCTCATCTGCCACTCACCTCCAGGATCAGGGCAGCCCAGCTACATCGAGGAGACCCCACCCACTACCAAAGCACCCAGCAGGAGGCACCCACAGCCCTGGCACCCCCCGGGACCCCCAGGTACAACACATGGCCTTCGAACGCTGTGTGCTGTAGTGCCAGAGGGAGACCGCAGAGCAGGTGCGGTTGGGCTTCGGCATCATTGTAACCAAACTTTACACCATCCTTGGGTGTGTAGGCCCGCTCCATTGTCTCCAATGAGCCCTGACTGACATCGCTGGAGTCATGACGTGGAGAGAAGAACACTTGTCCGCTCAGAGTGGCTCCAGCGATACCAGCCGTGAGCTGGCACACATGCAGAGGCTCATGGAGGACATGGTGCAGATGGAGGTGGAAAGGATGGCAGTCACTGCTGCACATCAGAGGAATGTAGCTGGGATCTACCATTCCCTGCAGATCCTCATCATGGCATTGCTGCCACAAGACATGGTGATGATGAATGCTGCTGTCCCCACACCATCCACATTTCCACCCCCCTGGTGCGTCTTTGCCCCCCAGTGCGGCAGGCCTAACCACTCTGGCACCTGATGTGTCAGTGGGACACAGTGCGGCCGACAATCCACCTCCGGCCCCTGATGTGTCAGTGGCACACAGTGCCTCAGCCGGGACAGCAACTTCCACAGGTGGGGCAGAGCAGTCATCCGAGGACGTGGACATGACTGTGCCTGTGATCAGAAGGTCTCAGTAGCATTCATTTCCGCCACCTGACCTGTTTCTGCTTGGTTCCGCGCATGGCCTCATGACCTTCCACTGACACCTGATTCACTCAGATGCACTCACCTTGGATAATGACATGGACTGCCACATCCTGTTTGATGAACAATGACACGGCGACCAGACTGCGGACTGTACCCTTCCTCTTCCGCAGTACTTGTCACCCCTGGATGGACTCTGGTTGTCCCTCCACGGGCCCATATTGTGTAGTGTTCTTGGCATTGCCCTGTAACACTCCAGCTGCAGAACAGCACTGGATGTGCAATAAACATCCAGTGACACACTGCTGTGTCATGTCTTTCATCATTTATGTATGTATGTTTGGATGAATGTAGGGACAGTGATTTCCCTTGCGTCAATGATGCTCATCCTGTGCGATGCCAGAGGGTGCTACATAGCAATTTGTTTTACGGCAGGCCAGACCACTCCGCTAAAGCTCCAAGGGAGGGGCCTCATTGCTACCCATCACAGGCGTGCTCGCTGGTGGTGTGCAGGTCACTGATCTAGTTGTCAGCATGTCACAGCCACTCCCTGAGGGTAGGTTTTCACGCACACCACACCCATCCGGCACAGGTGTCACAGGCCATGTGACCCCGCAAATATAAGGGGCCGATGATGTCACATACCCCTCTGCCAGTGGTGACTGGATGACGGAGGCAAGGCCTTGAGGCCGGCCAGGGCCTACCACCACAAGGCACTGACTGGGGTTGAACAGGGTTTGTGGCACACTGTGCATTGCGGCCGGCACAGGCAGCCCGCCACGGGACGCTGACTGGGGTTGAACAGGGTCTGTGGCACATGGTGCATTGCGGCAAGCACAGGCACCCCACCAAAGGACGGTAACTTTGGGAGAACTGAGTCATTGGCACCTTCAGCTGCTGCGCGGGTGTGCAGCCTGCGATGATGCCCCGCCCCGGCGGGCCGACTGCTCAGGATTTGTGTGCCTTGCTGGACCACAGTGTGGGCCGAGCCAGTGGGCACCGTGAGCCTACCGCCATATATCCTCACTTCCAGGATCACAGAGTTAGTAGCACCCATTGGGCTGAGCGGCTGTGAAGGCTGCGATGTTACCGGGTACCCTGGTATGTCCTCGCTCTCTCTCTGTCCTTTGATGTGCGCAGAACACACCTTCTCATCATGTTTTTTGTCTTGCAGACTGTGACCTAGGGATTGTCCTGAGGGGAGCTGCCATGTTTCAAGTTTCATTGGTTGCTTCAAAAGTGAATGTGTGATGCTCATTTCTGTGACAACACATGCATGTCACCAGTTGTGATTGTGCAACATCAGGCGGATTATTTCGTATATGTTTAGGTGTAGCTGATGTGGCATGTCTTTGGTCGGTGGGTTGCCAGGGAGTGGTGGTCCTGGGTGTGGTGTCGGTGGGTATTGTGGCCCTCTTGGATGTCCGTGCTGCACGTTCAGTTGCTCCGTGGCATCTGTTTGTTTTCAGGCATGGCGTTGGGCTGTGGTCCAACTTTACACCAGGTCAGAGCAGGTGTTAATTTCCTGCTGCTCCTTTGTGTTCTTATCGCCGATCTGGCTGGTCGCTGTGAATGTTGAGGTGTCGAGTTGCCGGGGCTTTATGCACGGGAACGCCTACTCTGCATCTCATTAGCGATAGTTGCGGGGATCCTCTGTGGCGATGTTTTTAGCTGCTGCTATCGAGTGTAAACTGGTGCTGTGGGCTGTTATCACCAGATTGTGAATGGGGAGGTAAATTTATCACGACTTTGGCTGCGTTAAAGTGCTGTTAATTCAGCAATAGCTCCTTGTGAATAATCCCCTAAATTCTAAGAGATCTTAGAATAATAGCCACTCTCAAGAAAAAGCCTTTTTGTACACACCCATGTAACAACACAAGAGTATAACTAGGGAGGAGCTGGCCTGTAGGTCAATCTGGAAGGTCCAGAAGGGCTGTCCTGACAGAATTTGTGTGTAGGATGTTTGTTTGGCTGTTTATGGGTCTGTTTTATTGTCTGCTGAGACAGTTTTTACTCTTGATTTCTTTGACATTACCACTAACATTGCCTGCAGCAAGCACCATTGCATGCAGTCTCTCGTACCATGCAAATCACCTGCACAGCTTGTCTTATGTTAAAAAATGCTTCGGTTTGTAAACGTGGGCCAAAGTATTAGCAATCTTTTTCGTTAATGCCTCGCCCCAATCTTATATTTTAATATATCTGGGACTATTTTCAGCCCAGTTCCGACCATGGGCATACCCTTTTCTTTTGACCCTGAGAGAACCATTTTACAGTATTTTAGTATGAATTTCCTGGATTACCTATCACCTGAAAAATGTTATGACTATCCACACAGCTCCAGATCTGTGAGTTTCACCATATTTTGACCATCTGCCCCAGAATCATGAGTATGAACAATGCGAACAACAGATTGTTTATTATCATTCTGAAACAATTCACTGGTGATTCTTTCTCCTTTCTCAATTCAGAAGGATGCCATTTTACACTTTGTAACAGTTCTTTCCTCCTTTCAGCATTTCATTGTCGTTGCTATCAATTTTCTTAAACTGTGTAAAAAATTAAAATAGTTTAAAGGAAGCAGCCCAAAGATGATAGCACAGGTGTTATTACTGCCACAATTCTTTCTGTAACATGTGGTTACACTAGGTCATGCATATGGTCCTTGTTTCACAGTTTGCAATAAGAAATCGCGCAAAAAAGTAGACTTTAAAAAAAGTCATGTAAAAATGTCTACAGGAACAAACGTTGTGGCTACATAAAAATCTAAAATGTTGTACCACACAGGACAAAGATAAGTGTTCCAGGAGCAGGGGCAAAATGCACCCAACATTAAAGTAGAAAGAAGCATTTACAATGAAGTGGGGAGGGAGGACTTGTAAAGGTTTTTAAGGGTTCAGGGAAGGATAGAGTTAATGTGTAGTACACGGTTTTAGAGTTCAGGGATGAGTAGCATTAAGGGCAGCGGTAGCTCCTCCGCTGTGGCTGAGGAGCATCGCCTCCCCAAAAACGTCAGGAAAGGAACAATAAAACGATAGTAAACACTTGTTTTATTTTTCATTTCCTGCCTAGTGTTTGGGGTGGGGCCAGAGGGATGACAGGAGGAGTGGTTGTGCACTGCTTTCTGTGCGCAGACGGTTTAGCAGGCTGTTTTAGGCGGGCCAAACCGTCTTGCGCATTGAAGCTCTCTCCAACCCAGCTGCATTGTTGGGTTGGAAAGAGCATGCACAGAATCCCAGTCTGTCTGTGAGTTCAATCGAGGGCACTCAGGCCAATCCTGAAGCTGTTCTTATGCATGAGGGAAGCTTCAGTATTGGCCGAGGCGCAGACAATGCCTGCTAGAAGAGGAGCAGAAGAGGGCAATGCGGCCGTCTGCAGGTAAGATTTTTTAATTCATATTTTGTTTTTATTTTGCCACCCATGACCTCTATGCATCCCCTCACCCAAGCCCACCCCGCAACTCGTCAACAACACTGGCTGCTACTGATTAAGGGGTATAACGGTTTTATAGGGTTTAGCGAAGGGTAGAATTGAGGGATAGTAACGAGTTTTTAGGGTTTAAGGAAGGATGGCGTTACGTGATGGCATTGGGTTTTTAGGGTTCAAGAAAGGGTAGGGTTAAGGGGTAATAAGGGATATTTCAGTTTCAGAGGTGGGTAGCGTGAAGGGATAAGAATTTTTTAGAGTTCAAGTAAGGGTAGCAGTTAGGGTAGTCAGGGTTTGAAGGATCAGTGTAGACTAGGGTGAAGGTATAGTCAGTGTTATTCAGGTTCAGAAATGGTGTTGAGAGGAAGTAAGGGGCATTAGGGTCCTGGGAAATACTGGGTTAAGGAGTAGCAAGAGCTTTATAAAGTACAGTTAAAATATATTTTTGTTTCAAAAGGCCATCTTGTTTGAGACAGAAAGATCAAATATCCCTGTTCAGTGGTCTGAATCTCTATTTGATTTTTACAGAGCTGCACTTGTGTCTCATCCTTATGAACTATAGAAAACAGATTTGGATATAGCTGACCACCATTTGTTGTATCATTGTGTATATTACTAGCCATCAAGTATAAATGGTCTATCAGGGCCAAGTCCAGGCTGGATTCACTGGGTTTTACGAAATATAAATCATAATTAATAAATTCCACCAAAGGACTGGGGTGAGCCTAGCGAGCGGAAATCCAGTTATACTGCTTAGCCATGGCCTTGTTCTTAGAATATTCTGGTGAAATGGTTCTCCTCCCTTGCATTTCTAGTTACATTATGAGGGCTCTCACATGCAACTATATCATTTGGGAACTTTCTACTGATGTATATCAGTGCATGGTGAATGGAAATGGAAGATTAGTGCACAGCCTATTTGGTTCAAAAAGGTAATTAAAATTTCAGGTATAAAGTTCTGGGTGCCACCCCGGTGACGTCTGTTGTCTAGGACGCCTACTATCAATTTCTTGTTGGTGCTTCCAATGAACCACTGGTTGCATCCCCTAGTGCACTCCTATGTCTCCTTGATAGAAGTCAGAGATTCCTTTCAAAAGAAGTAAAAGTACACATTTGAGTCGTTTTCAGTAGTTTTTGTTTTAATTCATGCATTCAGTGTCATTATTTTGTTCAGTTCATGAAAATATTCTCATTTCATTACAATTTCTGACATCATAGCTTTTCCTTTATCCAATGCATTTCAGGCATTTTGTCGCCCTTCATCAGGGAGCATATGCTAAAAGAATCAAAATCAAAAAACATATTCACAAATGATATCAATCGGACATTTATACACACCATGCATCAAGTTTGTGCGTGCAGTACTCTAAGTGTAAACAATAACTGTGCCCGTGTTCTGAACATTATGTGCCAGCGTGAAAAAAAAACGGGGTGAAAGAGGCAGAAAATTGCTTAAATAGTCATGAACTTACATGCCACAGTGGAATGTAATCCACTCGGTATAGACAGGTTAAAAGAATCCACGAAGCTTAGTCAAATCTCAAACTGTAAAAGTACATAAACATGAAAGTTGCGATCTAGTTTGTCAAAAAATGGTGTCAGTTGCTCAAATTCATCGGCTTAGTCGCTTACTTAAAAGACGCCTTGCATCCTTTTATCCTGCTCGGTCGGTATCAGCGTTGTTTGTCAGCTACGGTCGTCAGCGTTAAGCTGCTTCCTGGTTGAATGGTGAGAAGTATGCTGATTGGACAGCGTCTTCGGGTCACATGGAATGGGACGTGGTGAAAGGAAAAGGTAAACAGACTATAAGATCGCGTGGATTTTACCACGTTGGAAAGTATTATAAATAATAAAAAACGATAAAAAACGCACTATGTCAAAAGTGAGGGTTCAGAAATACGTCAAGGTAAAAAAATTGACCAAATTTGTGAAAAGTCAGAGATGTGGTGAAAATGTGAAAATACATGGTGGTTAAGGGTAATAGCAAGCAGTTCATAGAGGCAGGAAACAAGGCTTGTGTCTACATTTGATGAAAATTCAGATTATAAAGAACATGCAAATTCGATACGATCATTCAAACCATTTGGTTTACTTGAGTTCATGGTGTAAATCCAATGATTTTCTCTTTGGAGTAGCAGTTTATTGTTGTCCAGTCCTTCTCTCTTATGAACAGTTTCTAGAATGATAAATTGTAATTGAGATACATTATGGTGTTTCTCTGTGAAATGAAGGGCGACAGATGATTTTTGGTTGTGAGTCCTGATATTAGATTTGTGTTCGTTAATTCTGATTTTAAGTTTTTCTCTCAGTTTTCCCGATGTAAACTTTGCCACATGGGCACTTCAACATGTAAATAAAATTGGAGGTGTCACATGTCACGTTAACACGTAGTTTGATGTTGTATCCTTTCATCGGATGAGTTATGATTGAACCTTTGATGATATTATTGCAGTTGCCGCAATTTAGACAAGGTCTTGTTCCTCTGTACGTGGTAGGAGTCATGGTTTGTTTTTTCAAAAGTTCCCCTAGGCTTTTACCCCTAGTCTATGAGAAAATGGGTGGATTATCAAAGATTGAATTAAAATCTGGTTCTGCTTTTAGGATACTCCAATGTCTTTTGATAATTTTCTTGAATTTTGCACTCGACATGGAATATTTAGATACTATGGCTGTTCTAGCCTCATCAGTTCTTGTGCGTTCTTTGAGTAAGTCATTCCTTTTCATCATGCTAACCTTACTCTTTGCTCTGTCGATAATTTCTTCAGGATATCCTCTTTTGGCAAATCTTTCTCCCATTTCCTCAATTCTTAAAGAGGCTTTTGTGGAATTAGATGTAATCCTTTTTTACCCTCATCATTTGTGAAATAGGAAGACGTTGTTTGAGGGCAGTCTGATGTGAACTACTATAGTGTAGTGTGTTGTTCTTATCAGTGCTCTTCCGATATATATCTAGGGGATGCAACCAGTGGTTCATTGGAAGCACCAACAAGAATATCAGTGCATGGTACCATATGTCCTTGAAGGACTAGGCATGCAAACCCCTGTATGTACTAATACATTAAGGGCCCGATTCACAGAACTGACTTAAGACAAAATCCTAAACTTTTTACCATTTTGGTATTCACAGAAGGCACTTATTCATTTTGGTATTCACAGAAGGCACTTACTCAATGATGAGTAAGTGCCTTCTGTGAACACCAAAATGAGTAAGTGCCTTCTGTGAATACAAAATTGAGTAAGTGCCTTCTGTGTATACCAAAATGGTAGTAAGTTTGGGATTTTGTCTTAAGTTAGTTCTGTGAATCAGGAACTAATTTTGGAACAAAGCTACTGGTCACCCTTTATAGACGCGAAGAGTTCAAGTACTTTTTCAGCTTACAGCTTCCCCTTAATACTTGCATGTCATTTCGAAATGTTTATGTGTATCTTCTGTTATCTTATGGTGATGTTACATGTGTATTCGATTCATTGAATCATAAAAGTAAGCATCATATATAAACATCTTAAAAATTTTCCAACACAACAATTGGGGTGGATATATATTTAAATTTCATAATATAAATATGTAAAACAATCTTAAGCTTTCAGCGTGTTCTATCACTATCTGAAAGTAACTCATGGATTTAAACCCTTCAATCGCATTACCCAGATTTCCTAACACAATTCATAACGTTTCCTAATTGATAATGCAGTTCTAATAAAATTAAGCCTGGCACTACAGATGGCAACCGAAGACAAAGATAATAAATAATTAAAACCCTCTTGATGCGAACTAGGACAAGTTTCCTTCAAAATTGGCCTAATAAAATGCACCCTTATATAATGTGCAAAAGAGCATAAAGTGCATTGTGCTTTGTTGGGCTAAATTATTACATGAACAGGGAGTCAGTCTCTCACACCAGCTCACCGGGTTAGGAAAAGCCGGAAGAAAGTGCACTGTGTAGAAACAAAACTTAGTCAGAAGGAAGCGTGATTGTGTATGGGTGCTAAAAGATAGATAAAATTCCTGGTCTCTTGGCTGCCTATAAACTAAAAGCTCGTCGACCGAGTCAAGTATTCCTAATTCTTTGTAATAAGCATTTTTTATGGTCGGTTTCATATTAGCTGGTATGCTTTCGGGATTGTCATAATAATTTCCCAGGCCAATCTTATTGAATGCATTTTTAACATAAGAGAGCACGGAATGGACAATACCTTTTCTAGGCTCATACAGTCTTTAATGATCTCTCTAGTAAATGACAATTCCTCTGTAGACCACACTTTCCCCCATAAAATTAATGGGGCAATTTTAATTTGGTCTTCAACATAATCAACTCCTAGTTTGGAGTGACAGAATTTTGTAGGAGAAACTAATAGGGACCATCAATAGTCTTTTTAAAAATGTGTTTTCCAGAATTTGTATCTGGCTGCATTTTTGGTAGCCCCATACTCCTGCCCCATAAGTTGCGACTTACCCGCATTTTGATTTATACAAGGTAAGCATTTCTGCAACCGGCTTATGACCCAACTTGCATGCAAAGCGGAACAAGCCCTCTATGATTCTACTAGTATGTTGGGCCCTCACTATGATCAGAGGATCCCAATTCAGTTTATTGTTGAAGACGTTCCCCAGATATGTGAAATTAGGTACTTTGTCAACAGTATTTTCCTTTACCACAAATTTCCTCGTTTTTGTTTGTTTTGGGCCACAGACCATGATAAAAGACTTACTAAAATTTACTTTAAGATCTAGTGCCATCAAAAATCAGTAAAAGCCATTAAAGCTTTTTGTAGGCTATTAGCCGTTAAAGTCATCAGTACCGTATCATCTGCATATGATGAAAGGGGAACTCGCTTTCCTCCAATGCTCGGATAGTCCAGCTGCTGATCCAATAAAAATTTCTCCACCCCATTTGTATATAGGAGGCATAAAAAGGGGGCCAATATGCATCCCTGTCTGACACCCTCAGTAGATGCAATAGGCCTAGTTTTTTCGCCCCCTGGGCCATAGCGTATAGAGACAGAGGTTGTCGAGTGCAATCTACGCAACAAAGGAATAGGAGCTTCCTCACAGCCCATTCTTTCCATTAATGACCATAACTTCCCTCTATTGACTGTATCGAAGGCACTAGATAAGTCCATGAAGGCCAGGTGGATTGACCCACCCTTGGCCTTCATGTACTTACCCATAACTAGGGATAGGTTGAGACATTGTTCATTCGTTCCCATTCCCTTCCGGAAACCATATTGTGATTGAGATGTAAGACCAGAGTCATTAGCCCAGGTTTCCAAAGGGCGAGAATTACCCTCCCCAGCACCTTACATGTTGCATCGATTAGGGATATGTGCTTATAGCATACAGGATCATTCCTGTTGCCTTTCTTATATATCGGCACCACCACGGCCTCTTTCCACGTGGTAGGGATGCAACCCACTATTATTGCTTTAAAGACATTTGCCAAGAATGGAGCCCATAATTGGAGATTGCCCATAAACATGTCTAGGGCTACCCCGTCTGGCCCTGTGGCTTTTACAGAGACGCCCTTTATCAGCACCTCTTCAACCTGGCTGTCATAAATAGATAAACTCAATTGGGTCACAGTTTCCAAGTTAATAATTGTGTGATCTTTTTGGTGTTGCAAGGGTACGCCGTTTGGATTAAATATTTTCAAAAAATGGTCTACCCAGTATTCCCCTGTTATAGTTGATTCCATATTTCTAACAGCGTCTGTAAAAAAATGACGGTTTATGACTTCCCAGAAGCCCCTGGAATCCTTGAGAGCGCTAGCTCTGTCCAAGTCTTCCCAGGCAAGTCTTCTTAATTCATCCTTCCTGAGCCCAGTTGCTTGTTTATAAAGTTGTCTTGCCGAACTTATTAAGGCCTTATCACGGGGAACCATGTACAAGGCTTTTTTAAGGTCTTTTTGGGTCCTAGATCACTCTGTATTAAACCATCTAGTTTCCTGTGGGGCATTGTTCTTCACTACCCTAGTAAAGTTGTTGGTGACCTCTTTACAAATGTCTTCAAAACACTGAATGACCACCTCTGAAGTAGAAGCCTCAGATAAATATGTCAAGACCTTTCCAGTATTAGCTTTGACAATGCTCTCTTCAAATTTTACAGCATCTATTTTAGACCTTTTTATTGTCACCCCCTGACAAGGATTATAATTCGTAGAATATTTATCACCTTTACCCTTTACTGCCATTATTTGCAGACTAGTCGTCAGAGGGTTATGATCACTAATAGGGTTAGGTTCTACTGAGAAGCTTTCAACCAAATGTGAAGATTTACGTGATATCAGCATGAAATCTATAATGTTAGTCCTGCCCCAGCCCATAAATGTTGGATACTCGATAGGAGGGGTACAAACCAGAGTATCAAAAAAGCAGAGGTCATTGACTATAACTATATCATTTAATGCTTCGCCCTGCGGGGTATGTTTAAAATGAGCAAAAGGTTGGTTTTCAATATCTAACATCCCACACACCGCGTGCTTACTATAGTGTCAAAGGGTGTAAATAAAATCTCCTGTCCATATTATGCATACAGGGAAATAAACACCAGCAGCCTTATTAATCTCCTCTTTAAGAGTGTTAAGATATTATAATACCAGTTAATCAATAGTATTGGGACTTCAATTAAATGAGAGATCAAGGTAATCTGGTACCAGAGCACGTCCACGATATTCTCTATCTTTACTGATCCATATTTGACAGAGATCATGGTCACTAAACCTCCCTTTGTCCTCCCTGCAAATGACGGAGTTACGTCTACTGTAAATGAACAAAAGCCATCAATAACCACTACCTCTCTGCACCATGTTTCCTCTAGGCAAATGATATCAAACATCTTAATCTATAATAGCCTAGCCTCATCAGAGAGTCTAGTTCTAATACCCGGAACGTTCCAGGAGACCATTCTCAATGCATGGACATATTGTTAGTCAATGGCCGCCTTATCTCCCCTACCTTCAACAATAAGCTGTTCTGCATGCTCAATACTTATAATACCGTTAACCCCTTCCTCACAATCTGTGTCCAGATGTAAACAATAATTTGGACTATTAACTAAACCAGATAGTGGACGAGGGGCCTCAGTACTTTTTAATGAACCGGGGCCTATATTAGATTCATTATTTAGGGAATCAGTATTCCTTCTGTCTCTCATTTTAACTTTCAGTCAATCTATGTCTCCAAGGCCACTCAATGCCTCTTAACGATTTGGATGGTACCAAGGCGGGTACAAAATATACTGGGGTTCATGTCTTTGTCATTACCTTTCTACATCAAACCACAAGGGCCTAGTTGGCTGATAGAAGAAACCCAGCGGAAGAATAGAAACCCCCCTTGAGCTCACAGACCAGGTTTTAGACCTTTCTAGAATTGCCTAACCTAGGCCTGGTGATCTAAAAGTTAGAACTATACAGTCCCCTGAGAGATTCTTGGTGGATTTCTCAACCCACCTAATCCGTCGTGCCATTTTAAAATCTGTAAACAGTGGATTGCCGATCCCAGTCTTGGTGTTTAAAAAGTGAAGTTATGTATTCATCAAAGAGGACCAATGTTCAGATACGCCGGGCAACAGTGGAAGAACATTCGCTAAAATTATCGTATAGGGGGTTGCTGCAGGAGGTAAATGAAGAATTGGGTGACCGTCCCCTGGAGTCCTATGCTCCTGTGTGTTTCCTCCTAATAAACTTGGAGTAAAATGCCTCTCTAACCTCGAGCTGCAACCACCTAAAGTGTTAACGGCCTAAACGGTCTTGAATTCCATACTGGGACTGTTCCCCTCCGTCCCTTGCATGAGATGCATCACTTTGATTCTCAATACTATTAACAGGTTTTTGTTTGCCAGGGATGCCATTATTGGCATTGCACTCCCTCCCATTGCAAATTACCATAAGCAGGCTGCTGTTTGACACTGGTCTTTCAAGGTTAGATAACCTAATCTCGATTTCAGTCAATCTTTTTATCAATGGTTCTAAGAGTCCTGCAACCATGCTTTCTAGTTTACCCCAAAAATTGCCCTCAATTGAAAGTGCCCCCCCTCACCCCCTGTGTCCGCATTCAGTACAGTGAGTTCCTGGGTATGCTCATTATCAGCAGGATTATTCCTGCTCCCTAGTGGCTTGGGCACTTGGGGTTGATGTTTATTTACAGTTTCCCCTTTCTTTTCTTTGCAGGAGGTGCGAGACTATTGCCATAGTTAGTTTTTGCCTTTGCTTTTTGTCCCCGAGTAAACACACTTCTCCCAATCGGCGTCCCAACAGCAACAGATCGATCATTAGGATCAACACTATCAACACTATCACACATAGCAGATGGATCCATAGATTCAATAACTGGGGCAGTAGTATGTAATCTACTGTCCTGGGATACATTAGGCTGGGTTTGGTGCACTATTCGTAAGTGACTCTAGATTATTTGTACTCTCTTTTACCTACAGGGACCTTCAGAGGGCGGTTTTAAATGCTCCAGCCCTTTGTTGGCACTTCTGTCACTGCCTGCAGCTTCCCCCAGCTTATATGCAGCATGCACTGCGGGGGTCTCCAGGAAATGGAAAGAGAGGGAGAGATGGAAGAAAAGAGAGAGGGGAGGAAGGTAGCGGGCTGATTTGAAAAATGCTTCCTTGTCTGCTTTTGTTTCCGAGTCCACCGATGCCCACAAAAAAGGGTACGTCCACGCGGCTATGTGGTTGTTCAGAGTGGGCCTAAATGCAGACACGGTTTATCCCACAGGTCTCTGGGCTGAGGGTCCATCTCACACATGACAGATTGCCTGAAGAGATTTGTAACTCTTTAGCACCCTTGCAGAGCCCAAGGGGGCTCCATTCCCATCTTGCAAGAGGTCACAGTATAGGCACTGACATTTGCAGAGGGACAGTGAAGTGCTATACTGTTAGACCTGTCAGCCATTGGGTGGTCTTTCCCTGTGATTTTTTGCCCTTGCCTCATTTTTCCCACCTTCTTTTTGTTGGCCCATAGGTCTTCGGGCACCTTTTCATAGCTAATCTGTGTAAGGGTGCAGGTGCTCTCTACTTCAAACATGGCTGCCACTGGCTCCTGCTACTGCAGCGTGGTCTTTTAGTGTAGCACCCTAGCTGCCAGGAGCAGGCTGGATCCCCATACAATGTTGCAATACCAGCCACCCAGCCCCTGTCCATAGGTAGAGTGGGGAAGCTCCTGGAACCATCCAGAAGAAAGGCGGAGTTAGGTTTTCCCGCCTTGGAGAGTGGTCACCTGACCTGGGCATACTTAAGCAAGGGAGGGAACTTTTTCTAGTCAGTTGGGGCATCACTGACCTGGGGAACCCACGCAGGAGTTTTAGGCGGGAGGGCCTAGTGAGGAACCTATGCTACTGGGAGTGACAGGATTTAGGTGCTGCCTCTTAAGCTGGGTGAGGTGTCCTAAGCTAGCCCCCTGATCTGGCCCAGTGGTAGGGAACCCCAGGGTCCATCTGCAGTGACTGAGGAGAAACTCTTCAAGCCTTCAACTCAACCCCCCCCCTCTCAGCCACTTCAAGTAACCAACATCTAAGGGCGCAGAACCATCCAAGCACCAAGAAAACTGCTTTCCTGTGACCAGAGACTCCTGGGGGATCGACCAGGTACTAGACTGTGCTGCCCTGCGCACTCACTGCCCTCATCTGGGCCCATCTGGCCCTACCTGTCTCCCCCTGACTGAACTGCTCTGCTGTCTGCTGTGTTGAAAGCGCTAGATTCTGCTCCCCCTGTCCAGTGCTGTATTTAAGACTGCCTGTCCTGTCAGGAATTATTGAGATTGCCTTCCCTCCTGCCGGCATTATCTGCTGACTGACTGGCCAAGCGTTGTACTCTGTTCCCCTGCCCAGCGCTGTGACAGAGATCACCGAAATTACCTCCCTGGCCCTGCCTGTGACCAGCGCTGTGAAGTCCCCTAAGCGCTTCTCTGAATCGGCGCCAAGCGCTGTACCTTGTCGCCCTGAGGCGCCTGAGGAGACCCTGCCACCGCGGCGTCGGCGCCGCCCACGCAACGCCTCTGAGGCGCTTCCGGCCTGTCCTGTGGCCGCCTGCCTCCGTGCTGTGTCCAGCGCCGTCCTTGACCCCCCTCGGCAGCCCCCGGTGCCAGGAGAGCCGCCGCATCAAGTTCGCCAGGCCGCACTAGGCCTGAAGCCTGCCTGGGCCCCTGTCACATGAGTGGGAGCGCCGCCGCGTCATCGGCCGCGCCCCCGCCCAAGTCGCGCAGCTATTGGCTGCCCAGAACCAGTCCCTGCTCTCAGGGCCCGGCACCCGGGGAAGCACGGTCTCACCGCGAAGGGGGCGGAGGACCTGAGGAGCCCCCTCCGCTTTGCCCCGCAGGCCGCGCTTGACCATCTGGGAAGCACCAGACCCCCGCATCTGCTCCTGATCCCGGCGCTGCCCGAGTGAGGCCCACGGGAGGTTCGGGCCCCTCCCTTCAGCTCCCCGACTCACCGCAAGGGCCGGGAAGGCCGAAGAGCACCAGGTAACCCCCGGGAGGAGGGCGGTAGGCCCGAGTAGGCCCAAGGTCACCTCTCCCCCGGGGTGAACTAAGACTGGGCCCCATTGGCCCCCTCCTATTGTGCCTCGAGTGCTCAGGGGGCTTAGGAGCAGAGATCTACCCTACTGCATCGTTAATTGTGGAGTGATGTTACCCCGTCAGATAACCCACTTCAGTGACTGGTGGTGTTTAGTGGCCGACTTAGGTGGCCTATAAGCTCATGTCTAATGAAATGTTTTCATGCCTGCCATGAGGGGATGACCTTCTCCCTGTACTGAATTTCTTGCAGGGGTGGGGTTCTACAGTTCCTGAAGGGATCAAACTGCAATATTTATTGATTCATTCTAATGGTATTCTGATGATCTGATGCTGGGTCGCAAAACGATCAGTATTCACAAGAAGAAATGCTTGTGGTTGGTTTACTACAGGTTAATCTAGAATCTATAAAATTACCTTTCTGCCTGCTGAGTAGCATACCGCGACAGGCTGTGTTCTTTGAAGTTTTCTGTTGTACTGAAAGTCCTTGCTGAAATGTTTTATCACTTTCCATGAAGTGCAATTTGGAAGGCGTCCATGAGAGGTTTAATGTGGTACTTTAATGCAATGCTATGGTTGCTTTCTGCAGGATCATCCAGGTTTATGAAAGTACCCTCTTTGCCTGCTGAAGAGTATGATACGACAGGCTGTGTTATTTAATGTTTCAATGCTTATATGAACTGGTCATTACTTTAATGACAAGTCTTACTGAAACTGCCTAATGAAATGCGTAAATGAAATACTAATGATTTGCTAAATGTATTACTTGCTTGACCCAAAGTCTATATAAAAGATCTTGATTTTCAAACCGAACTCCTGGTTTGGTCTCCATTATTGCGCCCACTTCATGTCACATTGGATGAGTGTGTTAAGTAGCTGCTTTACACGCAAGCCCCTGGCTGCCTTCCTGCTCGAGCCATGCTACCCACTGGAGAGCTGGTGGTCCCAGTTCTTACATATACCATTTCGAAAGAGTGGGAAAAGCCAATTTACATTTTCAATTCATGTCCATAGTTTCCATAGCCTTGGCCTTTAGCCCAAATGTAGGTCTGTAAACCCAGCTCCCCATGTTTTACTCCATTAGAGATGGGGAACCTTACTTAAAGGTGATGCCAATCTTAATATTCAGAAGAGGATGGTGTGTTTATTTCAATTCTTGTGACGTTTTTCTATTTTTATGGAAAGCCGAATGTACATCGCACACTAGAGTTAAATGCGATTTTTTACAGAAGGTCTGTGGAGGAAATCCTCCTGCTTTTTTCTTTCCAAAGAAGAACTACTTTGAAAAGACCTGGATCAGCACAACAGCAACAACTAATAAATAACATTCATCATGATGAGTTCATGAAGTCGTCCCTTGTTTATACATCAAAGGCTAGAAGTCTTAGGAGACACACTGTATAAGCTACGCTTACAAATTAGCATATCTGAGCCAATTAAGGACAGGAAATTGAATTCTATTTGCTCAATATTATCACCATGGCCCTAAAACTCTATTTCTTTCAAAGGGACCAGCATGTGCTTTGCCTACTAAACAACCTAACTTGGGGTGTTTTTTTTTACCTTGTTCAGTGAATGGTTTCTAAAAAAACAAATCAATTTTCATTAATACTCAAATGACTGCTGGCATGAATTGTCTGAGAATATTACAAGCACACCGTTTAGACTCCAGCAGAAATACTGGTGTGAATAAAATATAGATTATTGCCCATCTAGGTAATAATCTATATTTTATTCACACCAGTATTTCTGCTGTGGTCTAAACGGTGTGGTTGTAATATTCTGCAGTTTTGCAATTACAAACCGCACAATTTACAAAATCATGACTGTGACTGAAAAATGTCTGTTTCCAATGTACAAAATCTATTTTACAAGGTGTAAAGGATTTTTCGACTCATAAATGGGATTTGCGACCTATACAGAATTGTAATTTTGAAGGGGCGTTCCTTCAGAGTTGCAAGTTGGTTTGGCATGTGACAATGGCTTGCGTTTGCAGTTCTGATGCAATCTATTGACCTTTTACCGATTCCTCAAAAGAGGTGGCAACTGACATTCAAAGGGGAAGGGAACCCCATGTAATTCCTTCCTGTCTGGAAATCGTATTGCCAACCTCAGAGGGAATGCGTTTCCTAATGGTTTCCCAAATTGGAAACTTAATTTTTTTAAAGCAGCACCGGTTCCTCTAAGGAACTTGGGTTAAAACAAAATGTTCCGAATTTGGAAGTGCATACACAGGGATGGGGGGGAGCAAAAGGGGGACGGATCCCAAGTAGGCCACCATCCCTGTGTTAGCATCCAATGACAGGGGGTAACAAATTGGAAACTGTCTAATTAGCATTCATTAGGTGGCTCATTCTGTAACCCCACCTTACCCCCTCCCCCGCGAAATGTAATTTTGCTACCCTAATAGTGCAGTTCACAAAATCAGAGTCCATTCTTAGAAAGTGAGTTTCCAATTTACAACTACATAATGCTAATGGACTCTTAGTATATCAGTCACGCTTGCTTTGTAAGAGTACATCAGATACATATGTTAATATATATTTTTTAAAGCGCTCGTACGCCTGTGGGCTTCATGGCGCTATCGAAGAGGGAAGTATAAACACAACATAATACTCTAATGGTAGGCCTGTTTGAAAAGCCAGGTCTTTAGGGTCTGAATATCAGGAGATCCTGGCTCTGTCTGATCGACAGTGGTAGGGAGTTCCAGAGGGAAGCCGCTAGGTGGTGAAAGCAGCTGCCGCCCTGTCGTTTCCTTTTAAACTGAGGTACAGTTACTAGTGCCTTGTGAGCGGAACAGAGGTTCCGTGAGGGGACATATTTTGACACTAGCTCCCTGATAAAATTGGGGCTTTTGTTCTGTAGAGCTTTGAAGGTGATGCATCCGGTTTTAAAGGCCACTCTTTGAGCTACCGGAAGCCAGTGTAGCTCTTCCAGGCAAGGTCTAATAGATTGCCATTTTGGTTGTTTCCAGATAAGTCTGGCCGCCTGGTTCTGGACCAGTTGTAGTCTTCTCAAAAGACCTGCTGGGAGTCCTAAGTAGAGGCTATTTGAGAAGTCTAAGCGGGAGAGAACAAGTGCGATAGTCACCTGGATCAGTGCAGAATGTGACAACAAGTGTGCTATTTTTTTAGTCTTCCTAAGCTGGAAGAAGCTAGCAGATACAACAGCTCCCGCCTGTGCTTTGAGAGAAAGAGACAATGGATAGCATTGCTTGAATTATTGAAGAAGGGACAATATAATGCATTACTTCATAAACTAAAAAAGGGATCACTTTACAAAAATCAAAAGACCATCAGAGTGACAGCACCTATCCTTTGAAATCTCGCTCTTGATGACATCACAGAACTGAAAGCAACATTCCCAACATAACATTAATAAAAAAAAATATCATAACTGGCAGTGTCACCACACTAAGTGCTAACATGAAATTCAATTGCAAACCCTTTCTTCAATTACAAACTTTAAAAAAACTATCTTTAAAATGGCACTGGAGAAGATGTAAGTAATCCAAAATAATCACTGCTGTTCTAAATAATTGTGTTCCCACTTGAAATGTTAGGGTGTCCAAGATCAATCTGCAACCCAATGTGAAGGTGGTAAAAATACTGATGCATAGTGGATGTATGGCTCTACGTTGACATATTAATGTCCCTACACCATTATTTCGTTCTTTGCTTCCTCTGGCTTATGTTGAAATAAGTGTCAGGTCTTAGTATCAGTGAGGCAAAGTAAATATGTTGAGGTAATGGTGTGGCTAGGAAAACACTGGCTAAGTAAAGGGAATGGGGAATGACATTAATAGATAGAACTTTGTGCTTTAACCAATGCAGACGACAGCAGGTTGAGCCTGATGGACCACAGCTGTTGAGGCGCGTCGCTCCTCTCCTTCCTCTCTTTCCACGAGCTGCTTCAGTGTTGTCTTCAGTCGTGAAGCGTGTACAAGGAGCCAGGAAGCCATGTAGTGCAAGTCCCCAGTGACGTAGCAGTGCAGAAGCCAGCAGCGGTCAACAGTGGGAACCCCGAGCTGCTAATGCGCCACCAAGTTGAGTCCTGCGTGTTGGCTGAGGGTGAAGGACCGTTCAAACTGTGAGGCCTTTTGTCGAGCCACATATCCCATGAGGATGTGAGGAAGACACAGCAGGCACAATGTACTGGAGGCATTAAGGTAACCAAGTGTTGGGCGGGAGCCACCTTTATGTATTGCAGCTCTTGACAATCTTGAGGGGCTTCCTTGGCAAGGGGGGAGAAAGCGATACCTTCTACCGGATTATTTTATGCAGATGGCCTTGTTTCCTCTCTATAGAGTCGAAGTGGCTCGGGGTCTGAGGGGTGTGCTAGGTGTGAGCTAGGAGCAGCAGCCTCATGAAAAGCAGTCTCTGGCCAAATAGAGTACCCTATAGCCCTATAGCTGAGCCCTGTGGCTGAGAGCTATTCACTCTGAAGTTTGGGACACAAACTATGCACCAGATGGTTTTGGGAGGACTAGGAGCAGGAGCTGCAGCAGAGGCCCCTACCCCGTCAGCACTGACTCAAAAATCAAAGCAGAAAGCAGCGCAAGCATGACTATTGGCGGGTAAGAGAGGAAGAGCCATACAGAAAAAGGGCGACACAATGAACATTACAAGCGATTTGGCACCTTCAGACGGACACCCCTGCCCCTCCAGAGATGTCCCCAGCCTCCTCAGGGTCCTCACCAGAAATTGTCGCCAGCAGGTAATTGGTATTGTTTATTATGACAGGGTTTGAACCAGAATCTCGTTGAGGCAATGCTTTAAAAAATTACTCAGGAAACCAACTACCGGTTTAATATAAAGGAATGACAACGAAGGTGCGAATTTGGGAATAAGGCAATGAGGGCGGCGAATTTTAAGAGGATTTCCTTTCTTTCGAGTTGGTTGGTGTATCATACCACCCTCATACTACACAAATGGTTTCCAGCACTTCCGAACGAATGCTTTAGATGTAATCTGGCAGGGGCAGGCGATTGGGCGCAAATATTCTTTACATGTCCCAATCTACAACATTTCTGGGAAGAGGTGTATATGTTCATTAGTGATTGTATGTCTATGGCTATTTTACCTTCATCACTGTAGGCCCTTTTTGGCTTCTCACGCAAATAGTCAGCAGCCAAAGAATAGACAATATTTTGTTTTTGCTGCTATAGCAGTAGTCAGATCTCTGGTGTTACAAAACTTGAGATCCCAGAAGGTGCCTACAATGGGACAATGGTTTTCCAAGTTAGCCCGAACCTACCAATTTCAAGAGGCATATGCAAAAAGGGTAGGGGTGGTTCGTCGATTCAAGATAACTTGGAAGGGCTATGCTCGGATTTCACGCTTAGATGAAAATTTGTAATGCAGGCTATTTCCTCGGGTAAAGAGAAATGTGAGGTTTTTATTTCATATTGTGCCTGCTTTTTAATTGTTGAATCGAAGCCAGTTTGCACCATGTTTCCTCCCTGTGTCGGGCTTTTCAGAATGCTGGTTATACTCTAAGTGAATCTATTTATTGTCCACTGAAATATGAATTTGGGTATTATGAAAGTTGAGCCAGGCTTTTTAGAACGCTGGTTATACTGTATAGGAATCTATTTATTTTCTACTGAAATGTGAATTTGGGTATTATGAAAGTTTTTTTTTTTTTATATACCATGTATAACATGTCTACTTTGTCTGCTATCCACCCACAATAAAAACAAGCATGTGCAATGCAATAGGTCTCGCATTAGGAAAGTTTGAGCTATTGGTATTGTAAATGACATATTTTATATTTATGTGTTGGTTTTGAAAATAGCGAAATTAATAGCTTTGTCATTTACAATGCCAATAGTTTTAACTTTCGCAAATGTGACACCTATAGCATTTGAAATGCAATATGTGTTGTATTTACGTGACTTAGATGTATTGATATTACAAATACCAATGGCTTTTATTTTTTTTAAATAATTAATACTTAAATAAAAGCTATTGTAATTCATAATAGCAATAGCTTAAACTTTTTACAATAACTTTTGTGAAGATTATGTTCAGTGTATTTTATTGTGACGAAAATCAAAGAACAGAAGTGAAATATTAACATCTTTTTGTGACATTTTTAATAAAGCTTCAAACATTGAGAGAACATATTTGAACCAGTTGTTGTTGAATGGTTGTACAGATTGATGCTGTGGTGGTGCTGAGTGAAGTGGTGGCGACAAGTGATTCTGTGGCGTTCAGTGATGCTGTGGTAGAGCATAGTGATTTTGTGGTGCCCCTGAGTGATGCTATGGTGGTGCTGAGTGATGCTGTGGTGATGCGATAGATAGATAGAGTGAGGGCGATACATAGATAGAGGAAGTTGATGCTGCATGCTCCACCACATGGCCTGGATTCATATTCAACAAAGGAGCTGCCTAAAACTTGGTTTAATCAACACTTCCTGAGATGCACAGGCAAATGAGACGGCGTTGGTGAGTTCGGTGGATTTCAAATCATATTCAAAGCACCAACAGGAAATGTCAGGGAAAGAGTTAGATATGGGATAAAATAAAATTTGTCATTAGCTTAATAATTGATGTACGGGTGCAAATAGCACAAACCAGCAATCCAAACAGCACGAAATTTGGAAAATGTCAGAGCTTCACACATAGAGTCTTGTTTTATTTCAAGAGCACAACACAAAAGAAAGAATTAAATAAAAAATGACACTGGCATCATGAAGAAAGTCAGCAACATGGCCATGGGAGCAAGTGACTCCTAAAGGAAATAAGAAATTTGCACCAGGTTGATGTTTATTTTAAAGCCTACATTATGCACACAGTCATCAAATGACTTCCTGTTTGCCTAGTTGATTCAAAAACAAGCATGACACATTAATGTACATAAGTATAATTAATGAACAGAGAGCATTT
The DNA here is from genome assembly GCF_964263255.1 of Lissotriton vulgaris. Classification (NCBI taxonomy): domain Eukaryota; kingdom Metazoa; phylum Chordata; class Amphibia; order Caudata; family Salamandridae; genus Lissotriton; species Lissotriton vulgaris. The sequence goes on along the minus strand of NC_141685.1, from coordinate 2,079,455,242 downwards.
CTTTTTCTGGTTAATTTGATTTTTTCAGTGGTTTATTTCAATTTGGTTCTTTATACATTCTGCCTGTTGGGACTTTTCAGGGACTCCCATCTATGCAGTGTCCCTCCAACAGGCTGCAACTGCATGCTGCTTGGCCAGCTCTGCGATATTCTTCTGGTCACGTTTGCAGCAGCTGAATGACCACTGTCAGGGCAGCCAGCTCCAGCACTGACACCAGTGCCAGGGAGAAAAGCACATCCATGCTGTCGCTGGAGAGGACTGGGGGTGTGCAGTGCACCAGCAACAGCGCGTGCCGCTGCCTCCCTGCTCATGGTGCAGGCTGTACACTCCCTGGCACGAGTCGCGAAGAGTGGCACAGAACGGTGGCTCCACGCACACACGCATGCGCTCTCCTTCACACAGAAACTTTAGAACGCAAAAGTTACAGCCACCTCCTCCTGCCTGTCGTAAAAAGGGGCGAGACAGTTTAGCTGCAGTGGGCACCATGTTGGATGGGCATGGCTTGCAGTTAGTGTCCTTAAAAGCAGGAATAATAGCAATTATTCACTTTCTCTTTCACCCGTATTTTTGTAGTGCAACAGCGGGAGGATCAAGTATCCTGTGACAAGACAAATCCCTTAATCTCCCGACTGCTCATGTAAAGCGCTGTTATACCGGCGGATCAAGTTTGCACTATATAAATGTTGAAAGAGCGCTGCTTACTGAGCCCATACATTTCAGTAGAAGACACCTAGCTGCTCCTATTCAGCGGTACTCCTAGACTGGTTGGGCTGCAACCATGATTGCAGCTCTGTGTATGCAATTTAAAAAAAAGCCCAATCACCTTTTTAAAACAAAGGAATGAAATATCTTCCTGCTGAGTGTTTAACTTGTACACAACGCGAAGTCATGCACAACCCACTTCTTCCAGAGAATAAAAAACAAGTTCATATTATAGGGTGCCGCCGCGCTGCCCGCGGCGACCCGGAAGCTCTTGGCCGGCCGGCCAATCTGCTCGCGGCCGACCGGAAGTCCCGCCTCCCGAGGTCCGTGAGCTGCCGGCGCATGGAGCGCTCTGCCAGTCCGGGGTAGCCCGGGTCCCCAGGAGGGGGCCGGGGAGAAGGAGGAGTGTGGCGCCTGTTGTGGGGCTCCTCTGACCTGAGGGAGCCCCGATTTAGAAGAGGAGACGCGCCACGCTGTGAGGAGCGGAGCGCGAGAGGAGCCCCGCCGGAAGAGCGCAGTCGGTGAGTGGGGCCCAGGGCTGAGGTGAAGGGCGTGCGTGCCTGTGTGTATGCCTGTGGGGGAGGGGAGGGAGTGTGTGCGCGCGTGTGCGCGCGAGGGAATGTGTGAGTGCATGCGTGACTGTGTGTGATTGAGAGAGAATGCGAGGCGGGGGATAGTGTGCCTGCGTGTGCATGCGCGCGCCTGTGTGTGTGTGTGCGTGCGTGCATGCAGAGGGGTGGGGGCTGCCTGTGTCTGTGTGAGAGCAAGGGCTTTGCACCGCGCATGCGCAGCTATCAGACGCGCTCACCCGAGGTGAAATCTGACATTGTCAAAGCGCGCGTCTGATAGCTGTCCACATTCCTAAATACGGGCCACAATAGGTCTGAAGCAGACACCTTCAATGCTCACGCATTGAGGGTAGGTCTGCTCGACCTAAAAAGGGAATTACATTTATAGTGTGCGACCACAATAAATATGGGAAATATGTGGCAAATGGTATAAAATATCTAAATTTCTATGCAGCATATAATGGTATGCTCCTATAAGCCCATTCTCACAATAGCATGTATTGTAAGCTCATATTGGCATGTTATAAACTTTACCAGACCATATAATGATAATGGCCTTTTTTGTCGTTTGATTTATCAATTTGGAGCAGAAACCTTTTTTGGGAATACTGGCTAATACGACACTATGAATATGTGTCACCATCTACAACAATAGACAAGTGTTAGACTCGAATACCTCTTCATGCATTAGAGAACTAGTGAAAATTAATTATGTCTTCCAGTTCCACAATTATTTATTTTATTTTATTTTATTTTGAGTATTTGTAAAGCGCAGCTGATACCTTGCAGGCTTCCTGGCGCTGGAGAATACTCTGCTGACGGATAGCCGGAGTAACTAGCGGATGGGCAGACTTTAGGGGAAAAGCCAGGTCTTGATGAGTTTCCTAAATGGAAGAAGTTGTGAGATCTGGCGTATGTCAATGGGCAGACTGTTCCATAACTTGGCCGCTGCGACCCTGAAAGATCTGCCCCCGGTTCTGGCTTTATTGAATCTGGGCACCTTTACCAGACAGGCCGAAGATGAGCGTAAGTCTCTGGTCGGAGTGTACCACAGAAACAAGGCTTGCAGAGGTCTGGGCCCGAGTCCGTGCAGAGCCTTAAAGACAATGCAGAGGGACTTGAATGCCACACGCTGCTTTAAGGGTACAAGGCCATAAGATTCGAGGAAGGATTCTTGCTTACCCAACACTGTTCTATCTGAACCTCAATCACCTCTAAAATGTGCGAACATAGGCATCACACCATTAAATAAGGTTGTGTAGATCTTTTTTCTCACCTTCGTTGTTAAGTAGCAGTGGCGGCTCATAATGTGGATGAGTAGTGGGGTGGGCACACAAGTGAACGCTCACTTCCACCCATCCACTCACAAGCGCACAAACATACTCCCATCCACACATCTACAGGCAAACTCACTCACGCCATCCATTCACAAGCACCCAAACCGACCATTCACAAGCACAGGCATACTCATTCACAGCACAACACATATTTTCTTAAATACACATATGCTCTCAGCATTCAACAAGCAGTTACAAGGATGTGTCTGTGACAGAGGGTGGTGGAATTGAGAAGCACAAAGGCCTCAGAGTTGCTGGAGGCATTGGGGAGGGAAGGGACTCACAGAAGTTTCCGCCACCTCCTCTCATTGGTAGAACTTTTTATGGGTCAGCCAATGAGAGGAGAACCTTCCCTTACTTGGTATAGAGTCGGATGGGGTCAGTGAGACTTGCTGACCCTGCCCCCCTCTGTGACGAGGTGTCATTGGTAGTCAGTCAGCCATGAGTACTTGAGTATATAAAGTGGTGCACCAATGCCTCATGAGAGATAGAAACTCACAGGGCGGTGCTGATGAGGTCACTGCCCTCCGGTCTGTGAAATATTAAACCTAGCATAGCTTGGCTCAGATGCCGGGGACCTGCACATTAGCAGATGTAAAGCACTAGTGAGTGTATGTCAGGCTGACCTATGCTCCACGTGACAGGCACCCATAACTGCTGTGCCTGACAGACATCCATCATGCTATGGAAATGGTAGGCGGTTGGTACCCTAATGTCCATAAAGATAGGCTGCTTTTGTTTTTAAATAGCCTACCACCCAATTAAACGTGCTTAGGTGGCATGGGAGAACATAGTCCAAATAAATTAGCGACCAGCATAAAAAGTTCTATGTAAATTTGTCTGTACCAAAGAACAGTTTTGTGTTTGGACAAAAAACCCCTAGTGGCTATTTTTGTCTTTTCTTATCTTATTGTCCAAATTGCTAACTTAGTCAAATGTACAAATAAAAAGTAGATGCCTCAGCAAAGTCCAAATGTGAAGCAAGTAATCATATGGCACTGGTCCCCTAGGATGAGATCCCGGGTGAGGTTTTGCGAAAATTACTTTTACTATCGAAAAATTCTCTGCAGCTGTCTTAGAACTAGACCCTACCCACAGGCCAATTACTGAAGGAGGTGTAGCTACCCTTGGCAGGTAAGCCAAAGAGAGAATCGGTGCCCGAACAAATCAAATGATTGACTTGGCATGAAGTAAATAAATTGCAGATAAAACTCTACAGAGTAATTTTCAGAATACATTGTTTAGTCCTGCCCGCCAGTTTCACAAGTGTTACAGTTCATGGTAGCTGCTAAAGAAATGTTTCAATTTCAAGTCTTATTTTGTGTACCAAGAGAGGCACCCTCCTTACTAGTGGCCGAGCGACAGGCTTTATTTCACCCAATAAAATATTACTCAGCCAACATGGAATTGATCTGGTGTGATAAATACCACACATAAATAACATGCAGCTGTGGGCGCATCCAGCAGCAAAATCGGCATGGTCTGGTAAATGTGGGGTATTTTCCCCCCAATCATTATCAATAGGCTTGATTGGCTGATATTTATCACAAAACCCATAATTGCAATCTGTGCTGTAGCAGGAGTCGCCACACATATTGCAATTAAATGAGACACTTGTAATGAAGGCCTAAGTTTGAACGCTACTTACATTGCCATGGTCTGGAATTTAAAGTATCCTCTGACGTGCAAAAATATTTAGCATTTGGTTTATGGTCGAGAGGGGCCATATATACATTAAACAACAGAGAACTCAAAGAAGCCCCCTACGGCACCCCTGTAGAGATGACTTGTACTGATGACCTGAATGATCCCAGCACGATTGATTGTATCCTGTTAGTCAGGAAAGATGTTATACATGACAAAGCTTGATCTGATATGCCACATGCCCTTAATCTGGTGAGCAAGATTTTATATGAGATCGAATCAAACGCTGCTGACAGGTCTAAAAGAATCAGGACTGCCTTCTTTCCCTCATCCAAGATAAATTTGATGGTATCTGTTATCTCAAGTAACGCCGACTCAGTAGAGTATTTCGATCGGAAGCCAGATTGACGGGGATGGAGAGCCTTTGTCATTTCTAGATAATCTGCAAGCTCCTTGTGTACAATTTTCTCTGTAATTTTCCCCAATATGGGTAACAGAGATATTGGTCTATAGTTGGTAAGATCTAAGGAGTCAACATTTGGTTTCTTCTTTAAGGGTTTTACTATGGCGAATTTCCATTCGTCTGGGACTGTCCCTGTGGCTAGAGAGGAGTTCACAATCTCATTTATCACCGCAATGACCTATACCTTAATCTCCGGGGTCAACATTTTAGGAAACTTCAGATATTGCAGAATATAGGAGCCAGAGTTCTAACACGTACCCTTAAACATGTTTCAGTCACAAAAACTATCAAGCAGCTGCAGTGGCTACCAGTGAAGGAGAGGATTCAATTCAAGGCTTTGTGTTTTGCCTACAAAGCATTGCACAAACTAGGACCACAATAGTTAGGCCAGAAACTCAGATGGTTCCCGCCTAATAGAACACCTGGATCGTCCAACTCTAGCATCATGGTGGTACCAAAATTGAATACAAAGAACTGGAGCGGCAGACGTTTATATATAGGGAATTCAACAATCTGCAACAAACTTCAGCTAAGCATTCGATCTGCTCCTTCTCTTCTTAAATTCAGACATGAGCTGGTTCTCCTGTTCGACCACTGGCTAGCGCCAGGATATCGTTTGGTAACAGCGTGCTTTACAAATCTCCCTCATTGACATTTAAAATAGTACCAAACCTGTAAACAAGAAATGTAATAAAAAATGTATTAAAAATTAATGTTTAATTTTTGAACAGTAGGTGGCAGTGTTAGACTGTGACAGGATTTTTTTTCAGTAACAGTCGTGCTAAAAGTATGCGTGGTGGTGGAATGCATGGTGAAGGTGTTTCAACTGTGAGTGAATGTAAAAACGTGGTATGAGTTGTAAAATCTGTGACGTAAAAACGTGCGTGGTGAAGGAAGGCGTGGTAAAGTCATACAACCTTTCTTAGCAGGGACTGTTGATGTTGTTATCCTTTCCAGTGTGGGGCTGAGGACAGAGAGCCCTGTGGAACCACACACTTCAGGGGGAAGACATCACAGATTTCGAAAGATCTATCTTTTGGAAATAAAGTGAGCCAATTAAGAGCGACATGCTTTATCACGGCTTCATCGGCTTCACTTATCCTTTGTATAAGGGTTTCATGGTCAACCGTATAAATACCTCTCTCAGGTCAAGGAGGATAATGGCAGCTGCTGCTCCCTGTGTTGTAAATCAGCAGCGGTTAGATTAAGCATTAGCAGAAGACATGCTTCGGTTTTAACCATTATCGTAATAAATGTGCCGACTCCATCTTGAATTTGTAGCGGCCATTTTGTATGCCATACATTGCCATGTGCTCGTCATGTGCTTGGTCCTACCTTCTTGTTCATCGCGCCTGGAGTCTGCCCGGCAACAGGCTATTTTTAGTAGTCTCCGCTTTCAGCATGCCCAGACATGCGCAGTAGGATCAGTGACCGTTATTAATTGGTTCCAGATAGGAATGTGCCTACCAGTTATCGGAGACTGTTAACTCCGCCCACTCATCGATTGTGCCTTCCAAAATGTCCTTGTATGGTCATAAATCTGCTCTTTTCTTTGTACCACCTTTTCTTGAGCCCCCTCATTATGTATAAAAGAAGCCATGTGCTTTAGTCCGGTGTGCTACTCGATACAATACCGAAGGGTGTTGTGTGGGCTGTAGTACCACCTTTAAAGGTTTAATAAACTTTGCTTTTGTATTTTCCAGTTTCATTGCCAACTTCTTCCTAAGGTCTGAGGACTCTGTGCAGAGAAGGGCGAACCCTTGCACTAAGTAGGCCTAGCTGAGGTTTGCTTACAACACCTGGACCAGCAGCATTTTTAACTCCTCCTTTATTGCTAGCAGTGCGGTTTCCGTACTGTATTGTGAATTGAATCCTGTCTGTTTTGTTAAGGCGAGAGTTTTCTTTCAGAAAGAGGAGAGGCTTAGTTAAACATGTTTTTCCAGCACCTTCCCCATGGCTGGAGGCAGGGAGATGGCCCAAATTCGCTATCATTGAGAACTCCCCTAAGGTCAGAGGGAGCAAACCAGTCAGCACCTAAGCCACCAGAAGCGCATCAAACTCCGATTCAACTTAGCAGAGTGCCACACCTCCCCCCTAGGTACTTTAAGTTTCTGACCCAACTAGTGTGGGCACCTGTTGATAAAGATGGAGTACGAAGATATTTCGAACCTCACTGAAAACAGAGCTAATACTTTTGCTTTTTCCACTGAGGAAACCAATAGGGGTCCAAGGTTGATTTTGTGGACAAATAACTGTGCATTGGAAAAATAATGAAACAAAACATAGCTGTGATGTAACAGCTTAACTCTGATCGAAGGATTGAACCACTGATCTAGAAGAATAAATCTGTGCAACTAACAGTTTATCTTGGTATATTGTCATGATTACCTATTTCGTTTGAACTGCATTGAAATAGATGGGATTGATTTCCACAATAGAGTGCGACTGGCCAACCTGTCAAGCCTGACAGCCCAAATTCGCTATCATTGAGAACTCCCCTAAGGTCAGAGGGAGCAAACCGGTCAGCACCTAAACCAACAGAAGCGCATCAAACTCCGATTCAACTTAGCGGAGTGCCACACCTCCCCCCCTAGGTACTTTAAGTTTCTGACCCAACTAGTGTGGGCACCTATTGATAAAGATGGAGTACAAAGATATTTCGAACCTCACTGAAATCAGAGCTAATACTTTTGCTTTTTCCACTGAGGAAACCAATAGGGGTCCAAGGTTGATTTTGTGGACAAATAACTGTGCATTGGAAAAATGATGAAACAAAACATAGCTGTGATGTAACAGCTTAACTCTGATCGAAGGATTGAACCACTGATCTAGAAGAATAAATCTGTGCAACTAACATTCTATCTTGGTATATTGTCATGATTACCTATTTCGTTTGAACTGCATTGAAATAGATGGGATTGATTTCCACAATAGAGTGCGACTGGCCAACCTGTCAAGCCTGACAGCCCAAATTCGCTACAGTTCCAGGGACATGAGGGGTCAAGATTAGTTTTTATGAACAGAGGATTGACCACTGCATGTTTCCAGGCTGGGGGGATCAGTCCAGTAGTGAGAAAGAGATTGGGAAAGATCATTTGTCCTCCTTGTAGGAGTATATGTGGTGGCACCAGGTTAAGGCGGAGCCTGATTTCGCCTTGCTAAATAGTACTGAGAGTGCTTCCTTGGTGATGGGGCGAAAGTTTGAAAGGCAAATCGGTAACCTGTGAGGTAAGTGTATCTCGGGGGGCTGTTGATGGCATTTTATGTCTGTCGTAATGCACAATAACTGCCAAATACTTTCTTTTTTCAAAGGAGCTGTGAGTTCGTTGCAGCGTGCTACTTTGGGGATTGTGAGGGTGCATTCTGATTTTGGAGTGGTCAGAGATTTGACCATTTGAAAATTTTCCCTTGGGCATTGGCCGTATTGTCAGTTTTAGCTTCATAGTAGGACACCTGGGTCTTTTTAATTTCAAGGTGATAGTAATTGATTGTAAGTCAATGAGAATTTTTCAAGTGTTCAAGTGTTTTAAAGCTACAAGGAGAGAGGTGAACCAGGATGCAGATTGATCTTTTTTCCATTCTTGATAGCGGAAATTAGAATGGCTTTGTCAAGGGATTTTCGAATCCACTCTTCGAATTTGATGTTGGCCACTGTTAGAAATGGGGGTCTCTAGTTGGCAGAGGTAGGTACCTTTGTCGAAGTAGGGGCCCTTATTCCTAATCAGGGTAAGGGGGATACACTTCTAAAATAACCCCAGCTCACCCTCTTGGCAGCTTGGTACGAGCAGACAGGCTTATCTCAGAGGCAGTGTGTAAAGCATTTGTGAACACATACAGTAATACAGGGAAAACACTACAAATGGAGACCACACAAATTTGGGAAAAAAAGTAATCTTTGTCTAAACCAGACAAGACCAAAATGATAAAAATATACAATACAATAATAAAAATGAGACTTTCAAATTGTAGCGTAAGTTCAGTTGAAAGCAAATTGCAGATGCAACTCATTTCACACAAAGTACATAGGATTCGTCACACACAAACGAAAAAGGACCGCAGGTAAGGTGATGCGTTGGATCCTTACACTCAGGGAAGGTGATTCATCGATTCCTTACTGCTTAGCAGGGGAGGTGATGTGTCTGTTTCTTACCGGAGAGGATTTGATGTGTTTGTTTCTTACTGCATGGGGAGGTGATGCATCGGTTTCTTTCTGCGTCCCCCAACGATGCAACAGACTTGGCACCTCGATGCGATGCCAAGATCCGGAACAATCGATGCACTCGATGCTGAGTGCAGTGATTACTCAAACAGTGGCAGGCACTGCAAAGATTTCTTTGGCGAGGTGTCGGAAACAGATGCGGATGAATCTCTCTTCTCGAAGTTGCGTTACTTTTGCCAGCTCCAAGCGGCAAACAGCCTCCAGAGGTCCAAAACAACAGCAAACACCTCTTAGCAGGTCAGGACTCCCAGCAAGGAAGTTGAGGGGAGCTGGTGGTGTAGTCTTTGTGTCCCTGAGACTTCAGAACAGGAGGCAAGCTCAATTCAAGTCTTTGGAGATCTTCCTCAAGCAGGGAAACAGCAAAAAGCACATTCCTTACTCCTTTCCTTGGCAGCAAGTAAGCACTGCAGGCCAACCCCAGACAGCAACCAGCACAGGGGCAATATTCCTCCTCACCTTCTCCGGCTCTTCTCCTTGGCAAAGGTTCCTCTTAATTCCCAGAAGTGATCTAAAGGTCTGGGTTCTGGGCCCCTCTTTTTATACAGTAAAATCCTTTGTTCTGGTGGCAGAGAAGCCCTGTCCTTAGTCAAAACCTGTTCTGTCCTCTCTGGTGCAGCTTCCTGGCAGGAGGTGGAGACAGCATTGTGGAAGGCAGACCAGGCCCATTCAGGTGCAAGGAAATCTCCTTCCCCAACTCTAAATGAAGACCAGTTCTATTGAGCCAAGCCCGACTCATCTGAAGAATCTCTGGAGCCACTGTTCCTCCCCAGCCCCTGTCATTACAAACCCAGACATGCAATACACAAACCTAGCAGAGGCACACTGGATGGCTAAGCAAGAAAATACCTACTTTCTAAGAGTGGTATTTTCAAACAGAAGGTAAAAATCACCCTCACTGAAAGATGTATTTTAACATTCTGGGTTCAGGCATATCAAACTTTAATTTCCCTTCTTGTTCCCAGGGGCAATTATGCTTATACGATGTTATAAACAAACTCTCAATTCTATCCTATGGGAACATAGCCTTGCAATACTGAAAAACAAAATTGGCAGTATTTCACTATTAGGACATGCCACACACTCCAGGGCATGTCCTACCTTTTACATACACTACATCCTGCTCACAGGGGTACTTTGGGCCTACCTTAGGGGTGTCTAACATACAAGAAAAGGGAAGGGTAGAGCCAGGCAAGTGGGTGCACTTGCCAGGTCGACATGGCAGTACTATACTGCACAAAGATACTGCAGTGGCACATCTGAGTTACATTTACAGGCTGCGTATGTGGGTTGTGCGATCAGTGAAGCAAGCCCACTAGCAGCATTTGATTTACGGGCCCTGGGCACACACAGTACACTGTACAAGGGACTGACTAGTAAATCAAATAGCCAATTATGGAAACACCAATTCATACCAACAATTTACAAAGGGAACATTTGCACTATGGCACTGAACAGCAGTGGCAAAGTGCCCAAAGCATCCAGACCAGCAAAACGAAGTCCAACATACAGCAAAAACACAGGAGGCAAATGCAAAAAAATGCAGGGAAAACCCACACCAATGGTGCTAGGTTTAACAGCTGCTAAGGAAGGTTTGGCTGAGGCTAGGGAGGCATTCCCTATTGCTCTTTCTTTAGTTTAGACCATCTGCAGTCAAGACTAGATGTTGGCTTACTATCAGTAGATAGTGGGTTAGCATCCAGCGCAAATTAGATTAAGAAGTGGTCTGTCCATGTCGTAGGACATGGTTTCTTGATTTTGACATTAGAATCATTACCAAACACAGGGTCTAGGAGATGCCCTCTGTCGTGATTGGGGTCTTCTACTCTTTGAGTTAATTGGAGGGAGCCTGCCGGGTCAGGTTAATTTTTTCAATGACTAGGCTAGCAATCAACTCCGAAAGGGCTTCTGGGAACTTTGCACAGGGACCTAGGGGGTCTGTAGATCTGTACTCCAGAGAAGGAGCATGTAGGTGACAGGTTTATGGTAAAGGGAAGATCCCCCAGTCTTGGATGGGTAGGGGGTTGTACATGCATTTGTAGGTGGAAGGTGTCTTTTAATATAATAGCAATGTCCCTGCCAACTTTGTTTATGCGATCTTTCCTGCATAGGGAGGATTGATCGGTGATGTAACTATCTTGTAGTCAAGTTTCTGTGAGAAACATGGCATCTGGTTGTTCTTTCTCAATTAGCATTAGTAAGTCAAGTTTGTGGTGTGTAAGGGATCTGCATTTGATAAGAGCCAGATTTCATCTTTTAGCTGAGGAGTGTTTAGAACTATTTTCTTCTGTACTACATAAATTGCAGAGAGGAAATTGCAATTCAATGTTCCCTAGTTTTTGGGCAGGGGAGCATGTCTGCATAGCTGGTAGGGGTCTAAGAGTGTGTAAAAGCTGTGTTGAATAGCCAACCTTCTCTATTGTGATTTGATCAGGGTTCCCGTCCCCATTCAGGACAATGAAACCACAAATTCAAGTCAATCTATCACAACCTATCACAAAAGGTACATACGAAGGAGGACATCTCCTAAACTGTCTTTATTTGTGGATACATATTCCATAGGTCCACTCGTCCTATCTTCTCTAGCCCTACATCCAACACCAACACCACACAAACCCCTCTCCAGGGCTGAGGATACCTCCTGAGTGTCACTCAAATGCTCAGTCCATTGACAACACCATCTGTCCCAAGTTCTCACCATGGCATATTAATCGAACATCCTCTTCACTTTCAGCGAGCAACCAACACCCATATAAGTCACTCCTAAGGTGAGCCGTGTAAGCCACTAAGGCACAACGTAGGAATTAAACATAGGATACATAACATATTGGGTATTGTGTGCTCTTACAGTATAATAAAATCCAAAAGCTATTAGGTTTGTAGGCCTTGCTACACTTTTGTCTGATTAGGTCTCAATAGGATTAGCATCTTTATTTGTAACACCACCATGGGGTAATGTTGAAAAATGCTTCAAAGATATTCCCTTCATATTTTTCTTTATCTAACTTAATATTCCAATCAAATTTTGATAGTGTAAGGGAAAAAGTAACTTTGTAAAAAGGTATTTTAAGCTTCTAAAACTGGCAGTTCTTCCACTCATCACATCTCCTTGGCTGCAAATATATATCCTTGGTTGGGAGTTAATGATTCTGGCTCAGAGTATACTAGCCTGTCTTTGAGCCCAGATGGGTATTAACTGTTGACTACTTAGGAGGATGGGTAACTCCAAAGTTCACATCACGAAGACCTTGTGCCTTCCTATTTGGTTAGTGGGGGCATAGAGAAGAGGTTTCTACAAATGAGGTCGCCTTGCACATGCACAAAATAGATCATCCAAGGAAGGACAACTTATTGAACCTGGTAGCAGCAGAGCAGGTCCAGTACCTTTATTCACAAGTTTGGTTTCACTCCTGAAAATCATCACATTACATTTAGGGACACACCAAAGCAGTCACAACAATCTTTGGATATTTTTGTGGTTGCGTTTATTAAGGTATTGAAGGGTTTGGGGAAGAGTAGCAAAATACTGACTATGAAGGGCTGTACAATTAATTATGTGGGACCAAATTTTGAATCACTGTTTTAGATTAACTGACTGTGATGGGCTGTATAATTTGACTATGCAGGAGCACATTTTGAATCATTGTTTGACAGATTTGCACCAGCATCTCACTTATTCTAAGCTCACTGAACCCAGGGAGCTTGGGAAATCAGCTAACGAAAACAGGAGTGACCACAAGAAGGGTAGGTCATGTCCAAAGCAGATGATTAAAAACACAATACTAGGCCCAAACGTCTGACAAGATGAAAGAGTCCTAACCCACTTCAGGGCAACAGGAAGACTGAAGCCCAGGGGGTGTGGAAGGCATTTGAACGGGCGGGCAAGTACTTTGACTATCAAAAGTCAGGGCACAAGAAGGGAGATTCACTGTTTACCAGGAAAGGACACTAAAGTAGACACTCTACGAAGGGGTAGAGGGGAGGTGATTTCCAGTGGCAGAGGGTATAGCATACCCTTGTGTTCCTTTCTTGGGAGATGGGCCCAAAAGCCAAGCTGGTGATCCCTGAGACTTCCTCAAAGTACTTCCTGAGGGTTACAGTGAATGGGATCCCTTTTACTGCTCTGTGAGGTACCTGTTCCAGCTTGAACGTGGTAGTGGAACAACTAGTTTACCCAGAACAGTATCTGCAGGGATAGATCTGTATGGAACAAAATGTCAGTGGGTGGGGAGTATGACTACCCTTAAAGTGGAGTGAGACGGTTGCCCTTACGAAGCTAGCTGTGCTTCTCTGTGCTTCTCTGCTTACCTATAAAATTGCACCCTTGGTAGTGAGCAACCCGAGGCTGAAAGAAAACCAGTGGGTGATAGAAATCAGGTTGACCCATCAAAAGTCTCAGGGGTTACTGTCCCAAAGGTTAGGTAGAGGGACCGAAGAGAAAGTAAGGGGTAGGAGGTGAGGGCCACCCACATTGAGAGGATTAGTGGACCAGGGGGTACCTGCTCTGACAAGTGAGGACCAGAAGACATACTGACAGTGATGAGGCCTTTTCTGTTCTGGTGGTGCTGCATGTGCTCCACATAGATGACAGAGAGAAATCCTGAAAAAGGCTGACTCCTGCATGACAGGGTGTGGTACTTTTCCTATGGGCTATATTTCCACATTGGAAGCCTTGACTGTGTTCAGCATGAAGGTACATGCCCTGAGATGATGGGCCAGTCTCAGCATGTCACCTCTGAGACTGTAGACCTGAGAGCGGAAGAAGGGTGTCTACAACCTGAGGTTGTAATACTCCTCTCCCAAACTTTGAAAGCTCTGGGAAGCCTTAGAGGCCTCAGGGTTCCCCAATAAGTGGCTTAGGAGCAGGTCAGTTTGTCAAAAGGACAGAATGTCAGGGGGTATCCCCATGGCTCTCCTGGAAAACGTTCAGGGCCCCTGGTGGTGACAGATGAGTAGGGAGTCTTAGGCCCTGTGTCGGCTTCTGGCATGAAAGTTTTGACTCTGGGGCATGTGGTTCCCCCAGGGCTGAGAGTGCTGAAAGGGTTTAGACTATGTCTCAATAGGCCCCAGGAACCCATATGTAATAGACCACAGGCTGAAACCGACCCTAGGTTGGGGGACAGGCATCTGATTCAGGAGGCAGAATGGGCCACATAACCTGGTTACCCATGGTGGTGTCGTTTGCATATTGGGATACACCTAGGAGTACTCTAGGTTTAGTCTTATAACAGGTGAGATCTGCAGATGAGGATAAGGTTAATGGTTAGGGCAGACCTTAACAGAAGTTTACTGGTAGTTTCAGAGGGGCACAGAACAGACAATTGTACTGCAGAGTCAGCAAATGGCCCTTGTTCTACAGTGTGAACAGGGAAGTCCATCAAGGGATTCATTTGTATTCCCTGGCGATCAGATGGGAGGACCGTCCCCTTGTCTGCATGGTAACCCCAGATTTTCCACCTTTTTCTGGGTCTCATTTTTGCTGGTATTAGAATTCTGTTTCACATGTTCCATGTATATGCAGTGCCCCCAAAATGGTAGTGTCAAAATGTATTCCAACCAGTTGGTTTATTTCACTGTCCATTGTCCTGTTAAAACCACGTTTTCGGATCAGTGTCTGGTGAAGAGGCACTAGTGGGAAGGCATAAGATAGACACAACATTAAATTCAGAGATAAGACATCTCTGTAGAGAATACTTCCAAAGATATTTCATCAAAAAAAGGGTTGACACTATTATCTTCACTCTAGTAGCAAACATTTTGATTTCGAAAAACAAAACAGATCTGGAAAAATCCACCCTACACCTTCTGAAATAGCTTTTGTTTGTGACTGATGGGTGTATCTGCTGAGAAACTCTACCTTTGTCTACTCCTTGATCCCCAGATGAGCTGCTAACTTTTTTAGGTCTGTAATCGAGTCCTAGAGGTGTAGTTATGACCGGCAATGGAGCTTGGCCCCAAATGTCATCTTGCTCGTTCAGAACATGGTTCTTGTATTGTCTGTTTGTATTTGGACTCATTTTCCTGACAGAGGAGGGTTTATCAAGTGAATCTTATCATTGTTAATCTTTAGATTATTGATGTGGCAAGACTTCTTCTGCAGGGGACCAAACCTCAATGAACCTAAACAGCCCCCGCCCCCTAGGCGAGTATCCCATCCTTGCAAGGCTGCATCTATGATGTAAATGTAAATGCAGTGTATTTTGTAAAGCGCACAGCTGCCCCAACGGGGCGTCCCGGCGCCGTATAATGCTGTGGAACCCTTCCTGGCTCTCCCTGTGAGATGCCCCTCCTGGGCACCCCCAAGGTGAAGCCAGGCATCCCAGTGTTGTAGGGGCCATTGTGGAGATTAAGCAAGCTATTGCCCAGAGTTGCAGCGTGGGACCCATGATTAGAGTAGGCGCCGAGGCGAGAATTATCGAGTCCGCGGACATTGAGCCCAAGACCCTGCCACGTCGGGACTTGAACCCTGGTCCCGGGCCTGATCTCTGCTTCAGAGTCTGCCGCTCTAACCAGTGAGCCACACTTCTCCACAATGATGAATTTCAGCTGCAGCAAAGGAGACCTGAACGGCTCTTATTAATTCTACTGGGGACAGCCACCATGGTAAAACAAGCATTTACAATGCAACGGTTTCGCCTTTGAAAAAGTTAGAGCTATTGGCATTGTAAATGACAACATTTTTATTTATGTGTTGGTTTTCAAAACAGATAAATAAATGGCACTGTCATTTACAATGCCAACAGCTTAATCTCTCGCAAATGCCACACACAAACACACAGACCCACAGAGTCCCACACACTTACATACCTGCAGAGTCACACGCAGAGCCACACACACACAGAGCCACAGAGCGACTGCGCTATCCCAAACAAGAAGAGATTGCTGAAAAAAACGGGATCAGAAACATTGGGACATTAAAAAAATGAAGACATTGTAACCGAATCAGAGCTATCAAAATGTACACAGTAATATGCCTGTTGAAAAGGAAGTCTTAAAAGGAACAATAAACGCCAACCCCCAGAGAGGAAAATCAAGTGAAAACCTAATAAATAAAACAAAGACAATTGACCCGAGGATGAGCAATTTGTTTTCAGTGATACTATTGACAAAATTCCAAACCACAGTGAAAAGCCCTGGATAAGAATAAGCTTTCTACATGATGGAATAAAGTGGTCTCCTAACGGACTGTGAATAATATTATCCGATCAGACCAAAAGGCCTTAACAGGTGGGGAAAATTGGGCCACCTTTACCTTTCTTGCAGAGGTGACGGACAAATAAATTACGAGCCCGAAACTGAACACTTTCAGCTACAGGTGTGAGAAGTCAGCAGCCGAAGGCCATAGCCCCGCGGCTCCAAATAAGTCATGAACACCAACAATCAGTTCCAGGCTTTGTCTAAAACAATAAACACGCATTGGCAAAGCCAATAGGTCGCACCTTTGGGGCCTATCAACTTTGCGCCAATGTGTGTGCGCTGGTCAGTCGCTTATTTTCTATTATTTTTAGTTACCGTTCCTAGCTGGATCAGTTACCGAAAAGGAAAATACTTAATTTTTTTTAAAACAGGTGGAGGGGAAAAAACTGAGGGGGAGCTACACAGGGGCACAAGATGAGGAGCGGAAGCAACAGGGGGGAGCTGGAAGGGACCAAAGCAACTTAGGGCACTGAAGTAACAGGGGGAAAGAGGGCCAGAAGCAAATTGGGGGACCATGGCGGGGATTTTAAAGCAGTTGGGGAAAAGAACATGGGGAGCAAACAACACTGGGGCACGGATGGGAGACACAAGCTAAACGGGGCACATCGGGGGGCGGGAGGGTGGAGAAACATGAGGACGAGAGGCAGAAGATACGGAATTACGGTGAGGGGAGGTCAAAAGTACGACAGAGAGAAACGCGATTTATAAAGGTTGTTGCACTGAAAACGTGGTTACTACAGGCCAAACAGATAGCGGTGCTACCAACCCAGACCTAATAAATTAATAAATGTTCAGCGTTTTGTAAAGAAATAAAAATAATTTTAAAAAACAGGGATCAGATAGGAGACGTGCAGGCCTGAATTGGGATTACATCCGGAACCAAGGCATTCCTCACGGCAGCCGAATGCTGCCAGGTGAACACATCTGCTCCGTGCCACCCGCTCCCCCCCCTCAGCAAGGCAGTTGCGGCCACATGTCCAGGCACAAGATCCCCGTCTGAAAGCAGGGTTTGTATTCACACAACTGAAGGCATGTTTGTGCGCTGAAATCTTCTCACTGTTGCGAGGTTTTGCCATTTAATGAGCATTCACAGCAAAACAAGTGTTATCAACGTCCCGTGATTTTTTTAAAACACGGACAGCGGGAGGGGGGGTGGGTGAACGGGCTCATGGACAGCTGGAGGGGGGGCGGGCACACGGACAGCGGGAGGGGGGGCGGGTGAACGGGCTCACGGACAGCGGGAGGGGATGCGGGTGAACGGGCTCACGGACAGCGGGAGGGGGGGCGGGAATGGGATAAATAAAAGTATTAAAATATGCCGCTTACCTGCTAGCAACTCGAAATCGCTCAGCCCACCCCTGCAAGGCACACGTTGAAAATGAAACCAACATGCCGATACAAAAAAAAAAAAAAAAACACCCGCCCACCGCCGCAATGACGTGGTAAAAGGGGCTGGATGAGAAAAAATCGCCGGAACGCCCACGAGTCGCCTCGCAGAATGACGGACGCCTCTCTCTTCCAATGGCTAGCCTCCATTTATGGAGCTAGCCAATGGAAGACCGAGGCGGGACAAAGCCCACATACTGTAAACAAAAGATTTTGCCAGCGCGAAACGCTGCTTGCGCAGCTTTCGACAGGCGAAACCTAAACAGGTTGCTGCAGGGTTGGTTTAACTAGTGGTAAAATTCCCACTGAAGTGGTCTCACTCACTACAGACTCTATGTAACCAGCAAGATAAAAGAAGCCATGAAGTCAAAGAGTTTTTCAATGGACCGTGTGTCAAAGACACTAACCTTGAGTCTTACAGGAGCCCTGAAAATTCAACCTCATCAGGACAAATAAACCACCACCACCGAATGAAATGGGCTAGTGACCGTGTAGTCTCAGGGGAATGCGATTCGAGAGGCCTGGGCCAAAGCACGAATTCAGTCAATGTAGAATCTGCCAACCAAGCATATTTCTCTGATGACTGTTTGCATTGGAGCTTAGATATAGGGGACATTCACATATAGCTCTGAATGGTGCATGTGAAGTCCTGATCTACATATAATGTTAAGTGCACTCAGTTCTGCTCTCAGTACTTGTGAGTGTATGGTCTTTGTCTTGTGCCTAGTGAAGACAGACAAGGTTAAGACCTTCACCAACATGGTTTTGGATCTTATGCCTTGTTAAACTTCTCACCAGATTCTTTTTTTCTGTGTAGAAAGTGCCCTTTAACTAGTCCTCTAATTTTTCGCCACATGGTCCTTCTAATTAGGTTTTGTCTTTCAAAATGCTTATTCTACCCCCAGTGCTCCAGCCCAAACCTTATCTATTTGAAAATCAAGTGCTTCAACGTTAGTAAGTGTTGCAACATGATATCGTCTGGATTGCTGAAGTAGGCTTTGGGGGAGGGGTCACCCAAGAGGCATAGATTTTTGGTCGTCAATGATAATGCCTGAGATATAATCCAACTGGGAGTCTGCAAAGGCATTGTTTTGAGGAGGATCTGTAGAGGTGCAAGATTGAGGCACTGAGAAAATTGGTTCATCTGTGGTAATTGATGATGGCAGTTGGTAATGCATTTTTATGAGCCACTTTTATTTACCCACCGTTTTTCTTGGTATGGAATAATTTTTAATACAACTGGGTATCCCTTAGGAATAGTCTTAGGTAAAATCAGATAGTCATCTTCTTTCAGTAATATTTTCGTGATGAAGAGGTCCATTTTAGTGTCAGATAGCAAGCGATTCTGTTCTTGCCTAAGGTTCTCGCATAGATCGGGGTGCTGGAAAGTGTTCTGGGTGTGAACTGAGGTTTCACGGCTTACCTGCTGATGATGTGGTTGATTTCGGTATTCTTTCCGTTGGTAATGTTGCAGAGGTTTGATAGAATGTATTGAACGGGTTCCCATTTCAAAAGTCTAGGTCTGACAGGGGACACTTAACTTCTCGGGTCAGATGCTTTATTTGGGAAGGTGGCAGCATAATTAACCAAGATATGTTGGTGGTTGTAGTGATAGATTAGGCCTGTCAAGCTAGTGAGTGGGGATGATGTTTCACTCAGGCAGTTGTCCACGTGTTTGGCCTGGCAGGTAAGGCTGCATAGGACGTGAGATTGATGACATCTCCTGTAGGATAGGTTGCAGAGACAGAAAGGCAGATTTATTTGACTCTTGGGATGTAAAATTGCGATTGGATAGCTAACCGGTGACTGTAGCTACCCTTTGCTGCATGTTTTAAAATGGATTCATGATTTGTTCCTTAACTAATTACCTGCATTTTGCACATCTTGTTGTTGAATCTGAGGGGAACACGGGGAGGATGGAGTAGCTAAAACGTGGTGGTTTTGCTTCCTTTCGGCCATTTTTCCTTCATTGGGACATGGGGACTCGCCATTCTTACTTAGTGCGCGCTCTATTTCCTGGCCACATGTACTTAAAGAAAGGCACTGCGTGGATGTTGTAAGGTCGCTCTTTCTTTTTAACTGAACGCTACCCTTTGTTGCATATTTTAAAATTGATTCCTGAATTCTGATATGTTTTTTGACTAATTACCTGCATTTTGCACTTCTTGTTGTTGAATCTGAGGGGAAGGCAGGGAGGAGTGAGTAGCTAAAAAACAGTGGTTCCGCTTTCTTTCGGCCATTTTTCCTTCTTTGGGATGCGGAGAGGCGCCATTTTTAGTCAGTGCGCGCTCTAGTCCATGGCCACCTGTACTTACAGAGAGGTGCTGGGCAGATACGTTTTTGGCGTGCCAAAGGAAAGCCCCTGTGCGCCCGGACGTGGCCTGGAAGCAGTCAGCGCCAGCCACTATGCCAGTTTTTTGCCAGAAAGCAAGCATAGATTAGCATATGATGGTGCAACTCTATGAAAATTGGCTCCAGAGTTATCTTGCCCATAAGACTCCATCGCTTGGGAGGGGAATGACAAGCCCTATTGTTTGCATTGCCATTGGACCCCCACAGCCATAGTTGAGAATAGCACCAACCATTCTCCTTACCACATTCTCAGATCCAGTTGAAGAGAGTTCTCAGCATTGCTGTTAAATACTAGCTCTCTGCAAAAGCATAACCTGTTAGTCTTCGACCTGTTTCTGGACCTGATGTTTTTAACGGAAACATGACTCAACAAGTCCTCCAATCCCACTTTAGCAACGGCCATCGCGCAAGGGTATAAAATTCTTAGGAAAGACCATTCGATAGGCAAAAGGAGGGCGGGGGTGGCAATCATTTTTAAGCAGGACTTTGACTGTGTCGACATCAAACTGGGCGAACTTGATGGACACGACTGTTTGGTTTCAGCTGCTCCTTATCTCACCCTCAATCCCTAGCAGGTGCCTTGATTCATAGGCCACCTGGCGCTGCAGGAGCCTTTCTGAATTCCTTAAACCACATTCTGGCATCCAGGTCGCTTAAATATTCTCACTTTCTGGTTCTGGGCGACCTAAATCTCCAAACGGACAAGCCTCTGGAGACTGAAGTGATTTCTCTTACATACACTCTGTCAGCTCTTAGCCTAACCTCATATGTGCTCAAACTGACTCTCATAGCAGGACATATTTTAGACCAAATTTTCTCGGATATCACAAGTACATGATCTATTACCACTAACTTGGTTGGACCATTTTTAGTGAGTTTTAGCTGGCATAGATCCTTAGAAAGAAGGCAGACGTATCCTATAGACACTCAAACAACATCTAGAGCTTTCCAAAGAATTTCTTCCACTGATTTAGGCAAAGCCCTTGAATATTCTCAGGTAATCCAGAGATGGATACCTCCCAGTTAGATGCCTGGATCTCTCAGAGTGTAAATGAGCTAGCTCCTACTGTAGCTCGACACTCTTATAAAATGAAGCAATCTGCCCCCTGGTTTAATGAGACATTAAAAACAAGTAAAAATATCATGTAAGCGCCTGGAAAGAATATGGCAGAGAAGCTATGGCTCAGAGGATAAATGGAATTGATAACTGGATTTAGAAGGATCACTACGTAAAAGTTGATATAGTGAAAAGAGCCTTTTTTGAGTAAAGAATAGAGGAGTCTGAGAACAAATCGAAGTAGATTTTTTAAATTGTTAAATCCTTCCTTAGCCCTGAGGCCACTACTAAATATCCTCAACCTTCAGCGGGTTGGACCAACCAATTGGCAGAGTATTTCTCTGGTAAAATAGTTGCTATACAAAGCTCCCTGGCAATTATGTCCCAAAGCGATAATCATGACATGACGTCGCTTGACCTGAGAAAGATTAATGGGGGAGCTCCCACGCTACTTTGCCTATCACCTATGTCTCCAGGCGAGTCCCTATCTGCCATAACGCATTTGAAGTCAGCCTCCCCTGACGATCCCTGTCCAGCTCAGCTTTTGGCCAAGGTGTATCCGACCATTAATTCAGTAGTTAATAAAGTTCTAAATGCCTATTTGACCTCTGGAACAATATCATGTGTATGGAAACATGCCAAAATTCTTTCGCTACTCGAAAAACCATCAGCGGATCATAAAGTTCTAGCTAACTACCATCCTATTTCTCTACTTCCTGCCTTTTCTAAAGTGCTGGAAAAACATGTCAATTCCATCATATCAGGCTACTTTGAAAACAACAATTTGCTGCATTCCAGTCAATCTGGTTTTAGAGCTAGCTGCAGCATGGAAACAGCGTTGCTAGAGGTATCTGAATAACAGAATTCAGGAAGGCTGGATTCCCCTGTATACTTAGGCCATTCAGAACCTGAAGGTTGGTGTCCCACAGGACTTAGCTCTGAGCCCTACACATTTTAATGTCTATTTGACTCCGCTCGCAGATATGGCTGAATCATGTGGGGCCAAAGTAATATCCTACAAGGGCGACAACTTGCTTCTCTTTTCGTGTGAAAAAGGTGCAGCCGTTTTAGGATGAGACTATCAGAACATGCCATTCCAAGGTGTTTAATTGGGCGACAATAAACCAACTTAAATGCAGTCCTAACAAATCGGAGATTGTCTTTTTTGGAACTCCACCTTCTGAGGACTGGAGGTCATGGTGTCCCCAGGAAATGCCTCAGCCGGCTGCTCTCCAAAATTCTGTAAAAAATCTGGGTATTCAAATTGATAACACTTTATCCATGAAACCCCAAATTCAAGTTTTGGTAAGCACCTGTTTCGGGTGGCTACGAACCCTGAGGAAATTTCTCTCCCTTTTGTCTATTGACACAAGGAAAACAGTGATCGAGGCCCTAATCACCTCCAGACTGGACTATTGAAATGTCCTATACTTGAGTCTGCCATAATATCTTCTGAACCACTTGCAAGTGGTTCAAAATGCCGCAGCAAGACTAATCCTTAATCTGTCACCCCGTACTCATAAATCCTCACATCTCAGGGCTTTGCATTGGCTGTCAGTGAAAAAGAGAATTACATTCAAGACACTGGCTTTGGTACGTAAAGACCGACATGGTAATGGTGCTAGGTACATGAAGAGGAGAATGTTATACTACACCCCTTCCAGAACTCTGTGTTCTTCATTCAGCCACCTGGCTATCACTATCAAGGTATGCCGGGTTAGAACCGGAGACAGATCCTTTGCGTTCCTGGGGGCCCAAGCCTAGAACCAACTCCCACTGGCTCTTAGAGCCACAGCGGAATTTCAGGAGCACAGTTCACAGTTTCCCCCTGGGCACTAAGTCAAAGGCAGAGCGGAAGTCCACGAACACCATGTAGAGGCTGCCACCCTCTACCTTCACGGTTTTCCACAATAGTAATGTTAGGTGAAAGATTTGGTCCATGGTGGAGGTGTTCCTCCTGAAACCCGCTTGAAACGGGCTGAGGATTGCATGCTCCTCATTTCAGTCCTGAAGCCAATCTAAGATGAGCCGCGCAAAAATATTTTGCGGAACATCAATGAGGCTGATAGGCCTGTAGTTGGCTGGGAGCAGAGGGGAGCCCTTCTTGAATATCGGGACAATTTCCGCTCCCAGCCAAGTACAGGGAACTGCCATGCCCCTCAGGACTGCATTGAAAAGTATTTGAAGGTAAGGGCCCCAGATCTCTGGTTCATGTCTAAAAAGATCTACTGGAAGCTTATCAAGGCACGGGGCTTTTCCAGGAGCGAGTTTACCTATTGCATTACATACTTCCTCTGTAGTAAACTCTAGCTCATCATGCTGGGAGGTGGGAGGTGGGGGTACCGGAATACTATCCGCACCTTGTTCTACGGAATATAGGGCCTGAAAGTGGTCTTCCCAGACTTTAGCGTCAATATTTGGTTCAATAGCCGATTTCGGTTCTCCACAACCTGTATTGACTATTGACCAAAATCTCCGTATATCCCTTGAATTAAGGGCGACGGTTAGCTTAGTCCATTTTTCTTGATCCCACTCTTGTTTTGTGTTTCATTACTTCATTATATTGTTGTCTCATAGCACGAATTTGGGGTTTGTTATTACCGAGCTTTAAGACCTGAACTAGCTCGGACTTAGCCTTTCTGCATGCAGTGTTATACCATGAGGATACAGGAGCCCTTTTTGTTCTTTTAGCCCCCTGGCGATTAAAAACCTCAGCTAGACTGGATTCTAGATCCAAATAAAGAGCATGCATCTTATCATTAAAATCAGAAGGCGGAGGTTGGGTGTTTAAAAGATCCACCTCCCCAAACAAAGGAACAATTAGGTTATATATATTACAGAGTTCTTCTGGGTTTGCCACTATTTCTTCCCACCTTCCCCACGTCTATCATTTGATAGAATGGTCCTATCTCCTGAGTCCTCCAGGTTTGCCATGCCATTCTCTTCAAGGCCGGGAAAAACCATCTCTAGACTTAGAGCGTTGTGATCGCTCTCGACTCTAGTATTTAACTTGAAGTTGACAACCTTGGACCACAGCTGTGTCTCGACCATAATGTAGTCAAGGCGTGACTCCTATCCCATTTTATTAAAGGTACACCTCGCTGGCGAGTCAGAGGGCGTGCGGCAATTACAGACCCTGATAGAGTGATTTAAAGTTAGGGCCGTAATCCGAATTGCTAACGGGGGCCATGTCTTCGGCGATGGAGACTGGCTCGGAGGTATGGCCCAGTGATCATCCTCCGCCATGAGGGCGCCTTTGTTCAACCCCAATAGATGCTCAAAGTGGCAATTCAGGTCACCCCCCACCAGGAGATGGATGGAGTGTACAAGAAATGCGACAACTCATCAATGGTACTTGACTCACTGGCTATGCTTACAGGTTGTGAATAAACATTAACAAGAGCCAGCTTAAAAGCATATGGCCATTCCAGAACTACACACTGGACATTGTCTGAGTGAGTGGTCAGAGTGAGTGGTCAGAGTCTCACCGGTACAACACAGGTGCAAACTGACCCAGGTGGTAAGGCCTCCTGACGGTCGCCCCTTCCCCCCCCCCCCAACGAGCGGGTACATGGAAGGCAGCATAGCCTACACGGAGGTTGTTCTTCGCGGGCCCAGGTCTCTAGAAAGAGGCAAATGTCATTCATGTCCACAAAGGACCCCCACTCTGGGCAGGCCATTTTATTGGGTAAGTCTGCAGCATTCCAGGATAATATTGTCACAGAGCTCAATTTAGTGCCATTGGCACTAATGTCGCCATTCCCCATTTGGCCACATTCAGATGGACTTGTCAGGAAAGAATCCGATATGTGACCTGTCACAGTTCTCCCAGGTGGGTAATCGCTATTACCTGTAATAGTGCCAGAATTGGACAAAAAGGGGTCTGGGGAGTCATAGGTTATCTGACTGCTAGCTAAATACCAAAAGGGTCAAGGCAGCAGACCAGGTCAAGCACAACTAGTTCTGTGTTTCTAAATTCTGGGTGGTGCAAACTTCTTCCTACACCTGCTACCAAAGGTGTTTAGGTCAAAGAAACAAAAACGTGGGATGGAAGGTGCACACAATTAGAGTCCAAAGGAAGGATAGTGTATTGTATATCTTCTTCTTTATTTAACAGTTTTTTTCAAATACAGGCACAGCCAACGCGTTTCGTTCCATTAGCCTTGTGGAACTTCGTCAGGGCGAATTGATTCAATTTTGGAGTTAGTCAATCTATTCAGACCCACCGTGTGGATCAAACAGCAACTGACACTGGGTCTTCAAAGGCATGTAACCTTCGTATATTCAGAGAAGGTGTTCAAACTGGATACGAGTGGGTAAGTCCAGTAGATGTTCCAATGCTATATCCAGCAGTGTTCAGAGTATTAGAGGACTAGGTATAAAGATTATTCAAGGTGGTGCGGACATTCGCCAGGAAGTCTAGTTTTCGCAAGGATAATTTCTTGCTCTTCTTTCTAATGTCCAACTCCGGTACGGGCATAAAATGAATATGTAGAGGCCACCGGTCCGTAGTACCGGATTGCCACGAGACTGCATACGAAAATTGAGCACCCGACTACAGGTGCTCGGTGGTTATTACCACGAACACCGAGTTGTACTACGGACCGGTGGCCTCTACATATTCATTTTATGCCCGTACCGGAGTTGGACATTAGAAAGAAGAGCAAGAAATTATCCTTGCGAAAACTAGACTTCCTGGCGAATGTCCGCACCACCTTGAATAATCTTTATACCTAGTCCTCTAATACTCTGAACACTGCTGGATATAGCATTGGAACATCTACTGGACTTACCCACTCGTATCCAGTTTGAACACCTTCTCTGAATATACGAAGGTTACATGCCTTTGAAGACCCAGTGTCAGTTGCTGTTTGATCCACACGGTGGGTCTGAATAGATTGACTAACTCCAAAATTGAATCAATTCGCCCTGACGAAGTTCCACAAGGCTAATGGAACGAAACGCGTTGGCTGTGCCTGTATTTGAAAAAAACTGTTAAATAAAGAAGAAGATATACAATACACTATCCTTCCTTTGGACTCTAATTGTGTGCACCTTCCATCCCACGTTTTTGTTTCTTTGACTGCTAGCTAACTCCGTGGCTTCCTCATGTTGTTCGTTACTCATGCTTGGAAACATCTCATTTGTACCCACCCCAGTGTGCTGCAGTCAGTCTACAATTTCCAAGCAACTGTATCTATTCTGTGTATGTATATAACTGGATACATGTGGTTGTACAAACCGCCCCCTGTCAGCCCTACCAATACCTTGGGGCTCTACTAGGGTCCAATCACGCTCCGAGTCTGTTATGTGGGGCAGAGGGTAGAATGTGCGCTACTGTCTGTGGGTCCCTAAAAATTAACCAGCACACAGTCGCCCTTTATGGTTTTTGACCTGTGCCCCACCCAGGACAACCTGCGCACCATCAAGATTTCACTAGTAATGTGGCCGGGGAGGAGTCTATTTTTGTTGAACCAATCAGAAACTTTGCTTTTTAAAGACATAAAGGATTCCCTACTAGCATCACTTAGTTCAGGGACCCCTGTTAAAACTACCAGATACGGGCTCGATTCTGGGGGCAGATCAATTCTAATTTCCTTAGAAGAGCCCCCATTGAGTGAGTTTTGACAGGCCTCTTTTGGCTTTACAATATTGACCCCTGTAGGTCGGTTAACATGTGAGGCCACTGGTACGGCTAGTTTTGTGATGGGTACATTAAGAGGAGGTGCTAGGGATGGTACAGATTTTTGTGATGCAATCCCCCCTATCCAGTGTTAAATTGAATGTTACCCAAGGACACCTCTTTAGACTTTATACAGTCCACAGTCTCCCGTGTTGCTTTTTCAATCTTGGACAGCTGTTGCTCAATCTACGCGAGTCTATCTTCAAGTGGTTGGAATGAAGACCTTTGTAAGGCGCCCAGTTTTACAAGGAATGGATCCTCCATTACCACTATTGCGCCGGTGGGATTATCCACTGCTGAAGTGTTTACAGTCAGGGGTAGTGAACCATTTTTATCCATAGATTTCGGGATCTCTGGGCCCTGGCGCTTAAGGGTTGTGTCGCTATTGCTGGTGCGCTTAGCAATTTTGGGCTTCCTGCCACTGACAGGAGCAGCAGCCCCTCGCTTCCTCTTTGGTATCGCCCCCTTGCGTCTCCCCCGCATCTGCCGTGTGTTTGGTCTTTCGGGGGAACTGTCCACCATTGACACTGTGGTAGTCTCTAGTGCCACTGATAGCTGGGACTCCTCAGGTATAGAAGTATGACCCTGGTCCTGTGAAATAACTGGACTGTGTGGAATCAGAGGAGCCTCAATAATGGTTGGTCGCAGTGTAGGCTCTGGTGTACGAGCATTTGTGAAATGACCCAAGGAGGATCTTTTTGCTAAGGCAAGATCTTGACAGAGGCGGCGCTCCATTAGGATTATCTCAAGATCGATGACTGAATTAGCTCTGATGATAAAGTTATCCAGCGTCCCTGTTAAATACCCACTCGAGATCGCTGCCTTGCTCCTGCTTTCGCGTGCTAACATTTTACTGGCACAGGACGCAGTTCAAGCTGGTACTTACAGTGGGTCAATATGATGATTATATACGACAAGCCGGATGAAAGAGGCCCGGACCGGACTCCTCCGGGCTACAACGGGCTTAAATGGGCCCGCCCTTGGCCCGGGATTCGCACGCGCGCGTCCAGCAGGGCGGGAGGCCGGAGTGATAGAAGTACGCTGAGCAGTAGGAGGGGCGGGAAGAGGACCCAGCTGTGGCTGATTTTAGGGCTGCTGGTCCTCGCAGACCCGGTAGGCAATCCTTAGTGTGCAGCAAAGGAAACAGCAAAGTCCACACTGCTGCACAATTAAAAGCTGTGCCCTTAGTAGCCACAAGCTTGTCTTCAAGTTGGCCTAAGAGGTTTTCCCTTTTCCGCATTCCCATTCCCGCTCACAGTTTTGTGCTCCCGCTTTCCTCAACCCTCTTCCATTTCCCGCCCAGTGTATACTAAGGCTATACTTACCATTCCCCCAACACCTCAATAGGCTCCCTGTTTTTCTGCCGCTCAGCCTCTTGATTTCTATCACTGTTGTCTCGCATTCCTGGGCAGATTCTCAGCTCTAGAGGAAACAACAATAAAACAGGCAACCAACTAACGGGTTAGTGCACTGAGCCTGTGGATCCTACAAGCAGTTCTTCATATTCAGACCAACTATAATGCCAATACCATACATTTTTTCAATAAGACATGGATACTAAAAGTTTGGACATTACTATATAATGGTGTGGCTACCTCTTTATGGAATATGGCTTTGGACTTTCTTCCTTGCTTGGATTGTGCCCTCATGAGGATACAGAATTAGCACTCTTTGTGCATTCAGTGATTGCAAGTTGTTGCAATGTGGAGACTTCTGTGTTGATTCTGATCTAATGAGAGAGTTATTGCTTGAGGTAAAAAGCAGATATTGACATATGCTTTATCGCCTGCTGTGTAACTTCTAATTTGTTTCTCTGTATCTTTTCACAGAAATCCAGTTGCAGGAATATTTGGACTTCTCAGCGAAGTGTGTGGCCACTGTGGTGATGAGAATGAGAGTATTGGCTTCTGCTTCTTCCCATCCCTTCTTTTTCCTAACTCTTATTCCCCTCGGACACAAACCGTCAGTGCTTGTAAATAATGACTGCCCAGGGCTGTTCTTAAGGGGTATTGGATGTACTGCCTTCACTCCTGCAGATCCTGGTTTCAGGTGAGTGGAGTGTTGACTGAAAGGTAAGCCCACAAAATATAAATCTACCTCGGAGAAGATGAAGCAGGGAGGTCTGATGCAATCCATAGAATCCTCCACTTTAGGTGGTTTGTCAGAGGCTCTCCTACAATTACCATGGAAAGTTAGCTAGAGCTTGCATGCAAGATGAGGTCCATACATTCAACACTAATAACCATCTCTTAAAATCAGAGTTAACTTAGTACAAACCAAGGGGGGATCCTTGGAAGAGGGCCCCGGGAACAGTTCCCAAAAAACCCTCCTTACATACAACCTGCAATTTGTTTTCCTACTCTGTTGGGGCTTCTCCCACAGATATCTCAGAAAAAAAGCCAGTAAATCTCACTGTCATGACCCCGAGTCATGTATTGTTGGGAGGCCCTGAACCTTTCAATGGTGATAGTTCTAAATACAGTGTCTTAATGAATCAGTGTTATTTACAGTTCCTTTGTCAACCAGCTTCTTTTTCCGGACACCGCTGTCAAGGTGGCTTTTGTTATCTCATATTTAGTTAGAAATGCAGCCACTTGGGCCATTCCTCTGGTTGAGGATGATGATCTTTTTTTGTATAACATTCTGTTGTTTAAAAAAGGATGCAGAGTTTGTTCGCCAAACCCACCTTTACGTGGATGAGTGATAATAAGCTTCTTAATTTGAAACAGGGTTCTAGTGACCTATTGTCTTACATGACCAACTTCAATAAATTGGTCACAGAAACTAATTGCCCAGTGGACTTCTTTGAGGAATTACGCATTGACCTCAAAGATATCCTTTCCCAAATTGTGCAACCTCCAGGGGATTGCTCCACTTTTATCAATCTAGTGGTTAAATTGGACCACCGGTTGGTAGAAACGAAAGAGCAAAAAGTCCAAAAAAGACATGCCTCGCATTGGTATATCGCAAAGAGAACATGAAAAGATGGACCCCTCATTCTTCATCTCCGATCTCCTCCCTTTTTTCTTTTTGTTCCTTAAAAGAATAGGGAATTGCAGGTCTGTGTTGATTTCAGAATTCTAAACAAAGCTACTGTGAATAATAGATGCCCGCTAACACTCATCATTGTCCTACTTTACCAGGTGAAGAGCTCTACCAGATATATACCAAATTGGATCTTAGAGGGTTCTACCATTTGATTAGGATACATGAAGGAGATGAGTGGAATACTGCCTTTCCTACTAAGTGAGTTCTGTTTCAATACTGTATAATGCTGTTCGGACTATGCAAACCACGGGCAGATTTTCAGTTCTTTAACACCATCGCTGCATGACATATTTTTCTTCTGTGCTGAGGACCAATATAAATGGGTGTGGTCATGACGAGCTCAGCTCGTCATGAGCACACGAGCACCGTGCCTCATGACGATCTGAGCTCGTCATGAGCACGGAAGGGGTTAATAAAGAAGTAATATGGGATTTTTGGGATCTATTCATCATCCTGAATATCAATGATATCTTGATTTATTCCCAAGCAGAGGAAGAACATGTGATCCATGTCAAACAGGTACTGCAGTGTCTTCAAATGCACCACTTATTTGCCAAATTGAAGAAAAGTGCTTTTCATACCACAGAGTGGAATTTCTTGGTTTCATACTGTCCCCATCTAGCATACATAGAGCTTTAAATGAGCAGGTACTGTCTGGTACGGAGTACCTGCACTTCTTTAATTTGAAAGGGACAGTACCTGCACTACTCAGCAGTAGTGCAATACATTTACTGGAAGAGTACCAGCACTTTTTAGAAGCTACCAGGAACTCTGGAGCGTGAGTACCTGAAATTCTGAATTTCCATTTAAAACACTGGGCATGCATATGGATCCGAAGAAAATCGAGGCTATTCTGCAGTGGCCAAGTCCCACTTCAGTTGGAGAGTTCCAATCCTTTCTTGGTTTTGCCATTTTTTATAGGCGATTCAACACTCACTTTCCAGACATTGTAACACCAATCACAAAATTGTTATGCAAGGGGACTACTTTTATTTAGTCTAGGGACGCGGAAAATACCTTTCTATTTCATAAAGAACAGTTTACTCCTGCTCCCATTCTAAAACATGCAGATCCTTCTCAATCTTATATTGTTGAGGCCCATGCTTCCCAGTATGCTGTGAGTGGAGTCTTGTCCCAGAGAGAAGTAAAGTCTGGTAGAATGCATCTGTTTGCCTATTATTCCAAAACATAATACCAGTTGAGCAAAACTATATCATTGCTTAATGATAACTGTGGGCATTAGCGGGCCTTTCAGGAGTGGAGATATTACCTCTTGGGTTCCCCTCATACTGTTACTACTCATTATGATCACAAACATTTTTGACCCCCCTGGAGTTAGAATAGTAATTTTTACCCATACACTATCCAATAATTACCATACATGCAATGTAATGTTATGCGATGTAATGGTATGCGCTGTAAAAGTAGTATGCGTTGTAATGGAATGCGTTGTAAAGGTAGTTTTTAAAAATGCGTTGTAAAGGTATGTGTTGTAAAAGTATGTGTTGTAACGTTATACATCCGTATGGACTTTATCACAGGCCTACCCCTGGTCAATGGCTTTACCACTAATTTAGTGGTGGTGGATTTGCTCACTAAAATGGCCAACTTAATTCCTGTAGAGAGGTTCCCACTGGAAATTATTCATCAGTAGGTTCATTAACCAGATGACCAGGCACCCACTTGAGAGATCTAAAGCAAACTTGTGAAAATTTCAACTTATTCCAACTGGTACAAAAACCTACGCACCAAGGAGGGCACGCCTTAGATCTCGTATTTGCCAACCAGGCTGAGACTAAGATAGTGGACATATTGCCTCAAAGCTGGTCGGACCACTCTCTAATCCACTTCCACATAGCAATAACACGGCTGGAAGATAATAACAATTGTGGGACAACTTACCGTAAGGGTAGAGAGTGGACCAAGCTAGTAAACAATAAGATCTATTTGACCCCCCAAATCAAAATCTCTTTGTCCCCTCAAATTCTGTTGATGAAAACTATCAAGTATACTGTAACTATATAGTCAGCTCCTTGGACAATATAGTTCCAATAAAGAAACTCAAAAATAGAAACAAAGCCTCTGCCCCGTTGTATAGTGAAGTACTGAAATCATTACGATTGGTCTGTAAGAAGGCGGAGAGAAAATGGAGAAGGGCCTATCTGGAGAGGGATAGAAAGGAGCTGAAACTAGTTAAGACCAGATATAAGAAGTCTATAGCCAGAGCTAAGGCGGACTTCTATACTAATTCCATCCTGCTTGCTCTGAATAGCACGAAAGCACTCTTCAATATCGTCAGGGATCTCTCCCACCCTGCTTGTACAAGCAGCAAGGTGGTTGCTTCGCCGAAACTCTGCGATGTGATTGCCACACAATTTGAAGACAAAATTACTAAAAACGTTGGTGATCTTTGTCCTAGTAACATCAACATTACGAGTGACCCGCCAGAGAGGCCAGAGGAAGGACCCAGGACAGCTACCTGTCTGGAATACTTTCAAGCTCCCACAGAGGATCTTTTTAACAACTTAGCCCTAAGTATCACCTCAGGCTCTCCCCGGGACCCTCTACCGCATAGAATCTGGAAAGTATCTGGGCAGAAATTTCTTCTGTGGCTCGGACTAATCTGTAACCAGTCCTTGGAAGAAGGAGTGGTTCCGGAGGCTTGGAAACAAGCCCCTCTGCTCAAGAAACCCTCCCTAGACCCCATGGTCCCGGCTAATTTTAGACATATATCTCTTTTGTCATACCCGATTGAAATCCTTGAGAAAATAGTCAGCAAGACTTTGTCATGCTACTTAGAAGACAATCACCTACTAGATAGGGATCAATTTGGCTTTCGCCCGGGCCACAGTATGGAGACTGCTCTGGCTGTCGTAATGGACAATCTATGGATGCGTGCCGACAACGGAGATTTTCTGTTCTAGTATTACTAGACATGTCGGCCGTATTTCATACAGTGAGCCACACAATACTGGTGGAAAGATTTAAAAACCTGTGGGTAAAAGGACGTGCCCTGCAGTGGCTACAATCTTACTTATCAGGGAGGCAACAGGCTGTGACTATTTCATTGTTTGAGTCCAGTAAATCCCCAGTACATCACGGGTTCCCGCAGGGGTCTGCGATAAGCCCCATTCTTCTTAATACCTACCTGCGTCCTCTTCTCTCCCTAATTAAGTCCTACGGAATCGACCTGATCAACCACACGTATGACACCCAATAGGTGTTCTCCCTGGAAGGGAAACAGGTGGTGTCCATGGATACGTTTCAGGAGTGCATGCGCCAGACAGTAGGCTGGCTCAGGCAAAATTCCTTACAATTTAATGGGGGAAAACAGAGGTGATATTCTGTCCATCCACCAGCCTGCAGCTACATCCGAAACTGGAGTTTAGGCTTACCCCTGAGGATGATCCCCTGATTCCTGCCAAAACAGTAAGCAATTTGGGGGTTCTAGTGGATTGCAGTCTTCAAATGGAGTCCCAAGCAAATAAAACTGCTAGCATTTGCTTCTCTCTGCTGCGGATGTGGCGACAGATTCTCCCACTTCTCCCTAAAGATACCCGGTCGCTTGTAGTAAGGAGTGTAATTCTTAGCAGACTGGACTACTGCAATGCTCTGTATTTGGGAGCTCCCCAGTACATCTTACAGAGCTTGCAGAGAGTCCAGTCCATGGCAGGAAAATTGGAGCTGAATAGGCAACGTAGGTCCTCAACCTACATTGGCTACCCATCAAAGAGAGAGTCTGCTTCAAATCTCTTTGCATTGTGTACATAGCAGCACACAATGTGGGCCCTATTCCACTACAGGAGAGGTTTATATGGCATAACCCGAAAAGGCAGCTTCGCTCCTCCAATGCAAATCTGATTAAGACCACCAGATTTAAGAAAACCAGAATGGGGAGCAGAGCCTTTGTTGTGGCAGCCACACGATTATGGAATGATTTGCCCCAGACTATTAGAAAGGCCAACTCGTTGACCTGCTTTAGAAAGAATCTGAAAGCTTGGTTGTTTCCAAGGATGGGAGATTAGTCCTCCCACTGCCAACTCTAGGCTGTTAACGTGCTGATTACTCCCAAGTCTAAGCGCCAGGATACCCTTAGGGTGACAGTTTTGCGCTATATAAATACATAATACAATACAATACAATCATGAAGAGAGCACTATGTTTTGCTAAATCAAGCATGACGGTCCAGAAAAGAGGGGGCTCGATTCACAGAAATAACTTAAGACAAAATCCTAGTCTTACTACTTTTGGTATTCACAGAAGTTAGGATTTTGTCTTAAGTTTGTCTTAAGTTTGTCTTAAGACAGACTTAAGACAGACCTAAGACAGAATCCTAACTTAAGTCTGTCTTAAGATAGAATCCTAACTTCTGTGAATACCAAAAGTAGTAAGTTTAGGATTTTGTCTTAAATTAGTTCTGTGAATTGTTAATGGTAGTGACGGCTTTGTTGGCCTACTACACTGATATAATAAAACCAGTTACATCATTCACAAACTTTGTATATGATGCAGCTGGTTTTGATGATTTAGTGTTCCAGCAAGGGGAGGTAATGGAGTTCCATCAGTATGGGGGCGATGTGATCCTATTTCTTCAGGCTCTGGTCCTTGGACAAGGCGTCCAGTGGATTCCTTCCATTTACAGCTTATGTCTTGCTGTCTCATCATTGGGTCAAGTCAGACACACCACACATAAGTCGACCTTGTATTTTCTTACTATATTTAATTTGTAAAGGAAATTAAATAAAGACATTTTTGAGGCAATAAAATTATGGGACAGTTTAAATGTTTCAAGACAACACATTAACAAGTGCTTTACAACCTTCATTGAGATCAGACAGTCCCTGGAGCGATGGGCACTTATATCCAACCGTTGCTCCAGGGACTGGATGATGCTCATTGTAGAAACTGCACGTGCCATGGTAGATATCCTGAACAAGGAAATCCGTGAACTAGAAGATAAGCTGAAAGAAGGAAATGCGGTAGACGATGGTAAAAGGAAACTAGAGGAGATTCAATTTGAACTTGAATCCTTTTCTGACTATCTTCTAAAAAGGAAAACTGAAAGACTAAGAAAGGATATTCGAATGTTTACCCAAGAAAGGGCATACCCCTACCTGGCTACTAACTTTTACACAGCCCAGGAAGAGAGTGCACCTCGGGGACAAGCCCCTAGGTGGGGCCAGGGAAGAAAAGTCACCACCTTTTCAGAAACTACGGATTCTGAAGGAGATACCCCTGAAGACTATGATCCCATTTACGATGAAGGTCACAACCCCAACCAGGGACATAACACCAACCGTGGGAACAGGAATGGCAATTATAATCACCAGCAAAACCGTTTTTTAGGGAACCGCCGGGGCAACACCCGTCCTCCATCGAGAGCGCCTCAGACGAGGAATTACCGTCAGGGCCGCGGACAGCCGCAGATGTACGTACAGACTCGCCACCATCAATATTGGCGAACATAAGGGGGCTCCCTGTGTTCAACATATCAAGTGAAACCATTGACCCAATGGCCATACAACTCCTAACGAGGGGCCTATCCTTTGTACCATCAGCAAACTTTAACAAGTTTGAGCTAAATAAGGATCTGCAACTATTCTTTAGGAAAGTGCGTCTTCAGAAATTCTTCCTGGAAACTCAATCCTCAAACAATGAAAACAATAGATCTGGGTGCAAACCCCCGTCTTCATTTACACCATCGTTGGAAATGGTGGGCCCGGAGGTAAACATCTTCGAAAAGACGGTCATGAATAAAATCAATAAAGTGACCAAATATGTCCCGATACCAAAAGCAAACCTTCCTTTATCAGAAAAAGCTGCTCTAAAAGAGCTTGAATTGAACAAAAACATCACAATTAAACCATGTGATAAAGGGGGTGGGATCACTGTATTTGACACCAAAGACTACAAAAGAAGAATGACCGAACTGCTCTCCGCGTCAGGCCACTATATTCGAATTACCAGGAATCCTGAAAACGCTTTGAAAAAACGAATTCTAAACCTTGTCCAGAGAGGGGTTAATCAAAAGTACATATGTGAAGCGGAAGCTGAATTCCTTACCCCCAGTAACACCAAAATGCCCATCATATATGGGCTACCGAAGACCCATAAGAGCAGCACCGATCCCCCCATGCGACCTATCGTTTCTACCATTGGCTCTGCCACCGAGCCACTGTCAAAATATATTGACAGATTTCTAAATCCCCTGGTAACTGAACTAGATTCGTACGTGAGGGACACAGGACATCTTATCCAACAAATAGAAGGATTACCATTCCAGGAGAACTGTGAAATAATGGTTACCCTCGATGTTGAATCATTGTATTCAAACATACCGCAGAGAGGAGCATATGAAGCCATTGAAAGCATACTCTCTAGAAAGCCCGAGATTACCAACGATGAATTCATCTTGCAATGCCTCAGGATAGTTCTCTTTGAGAACTATTTTGAATTTGATAACAACATATACAGGCAGGCCACTGGAGTCAGCATGGGGGCAAGCTGTGCCCCAAGTATAGCATGCTTATACATGGGCGAATTCGAAAAAATTAACATCTTCAATGAACTGGCCCCCTTCTTCGAGAACGTCATGAACTGGAAACGGTTCATTGACGACATCTTTTTCATCTGGAGGGGGGCCGAAGAACAGCTATTTGAATTCATCCAATGGCTCAATTTAGCGGACGCTAATTTGAGATTCACCAGTCACACTAGTACCTCCAAAATTGAATTCCTGGACGTCTGGATTGAACATGACAAGAAAGCCATTAAGGTATCATTATACACTAAACCTACGGCTCGGAACACCTTACTTCAGTATTCCAGCTTTCATCCACGTAGCCAGAGGGATAGTATCCCTTACAGTCAATTTCTGCGAATTAGGAGAAATTGCTCTGATATGCACGACTTCCTGACCCAAGCGGACATCCTACAAGAGAAACTCCGATTTCGAGGCTACCCAGCAAGGCTGATTAAAGAGTCCTTCAAACGGGCCAGATACACCAACAGAGAGGCTATGTTCACACCAAGAAATTCTGAGAAAACCAACCAGCTTGTATGTGTAACTCGCCACTCTGAAATGAACCACAAGATTAGACAGGCCATCAACTCAAGTTGGCATATTTTGAATGTAGAAAAGGAGAAACCACATCTGACTCGACCGATTTTTGCTTTCAAAAAAAATCCCAACCTGAAAAACCACCTAGTCAGGGGTAAATTCAAGGAAACGCCCGAAAGCATTCAAACTTCAATAACCAGATTAGAACCAATATATGGAAACCATAAATGTGGGACTTGCCACATTTGTCCTCAAGCCATTGTGGGAGAGACAGTCAGTACCAACGACCGCACGATATCTGTACGACGAAATGTCACTATGACAAACTGTCGCACGAGTAATATCGTATACCTAATTCTATGCCCATGTAACCTCCTATATGTTGGGGAGACGGGCAGAGAATGTAGAGTACGGATAGGGGAACACAAATCGAACATCAGGAATGAAAAAACCACTGCTCCCTTGGTCACTCACTGGCTTGAAAAAGAGCACACGGAACATGATCTTCGTTGGTTCATCCTAGAAAAAATAAAAGCGAACCCAGGCACTGACCCCACAGGTCTAAGAAAAAAACGGGAGGTGTTCTGGATTTTCTACTTGGATACTGTAAACAGAGGACTCAACGAAGAATGCCCTTGGCATCAAGCATTTTTGTGAAACACTAACTTTGTCAAGCCAAGAAATAAACGGTAAAAAACTATGAAGTAACTGCCTTGCCTTTGATAATTAATTCAAAACTCAGTAGGGAGCATGCAACTACAATACACGTAGAACATTTGTATTTGGATTTAAATCGCAGGAATTGACCTACCTTTCTAAGAACAATAGCTAAGTGACCTGCTAAATAGGTCTAACTATCACCTTTCCAGCACTAATAAGGTCGAGGAATATCATTACATCTGTGCTTGGTTGAGGACGATAATCCAGTGGCCTGCCCAATATTCCAACAACTCGCATCTGCAGCACGTGAGTAGTGTTTCTAAGATGGCTATGATAACCTCATTAGTATCAAATAAATATACCGGTTTTTCATCATAACCTAGGTGGCAGATACATTTCAACCACTTTAAACAATGGGTGCAAAACTTAATAAATTATTAACAACAAAAATTAAATATGATTATCTTAAACACCCTAAAGTCTATGTAAATGAAACAACTAAACCCTCCTGAAAGATGGCGACTACAACAATATAATACCATTCATCTAGTTAATCAATCCCCGTTCAAAGATGGCCGTCACTAAACAATATAATACCATTCATCTAGTTAATCAACCCCCGTTCAAAGATGGCCGCCACTGATCGAAATCCCTTTAGTCCATCTTTTACTTTACTACCCCTGAACAGCTGATCTGCGTCAGGTTTGGCGCGAGATTTCGGCCATTTAAAGCCCAAACAGCCTCAGTGCCTCTGCGAGCCCTGCCCCCTGTGAGGATAGGTCGATACGGCCAATCGACGGAACCCCTCCGATGGACGCCTTGTCAGGAATGCCAAGTAAGTACGCCGTGTTGATGCCCCTCGCTTTTTATAAAGCTGAATACGCGAAGAAGCTCTCCTCACTCTGCCTCTTCTTACATCCAAACACTAGGCAGTTCCTGCTAAAGACCCACAAACTAAATGCGCCTATGACAGAACCCCATCCATGGACACCCTATTAGGAATGCTAAGTAAGTGCCCTTTATCAATGCGTCTCAGTTTGTTTATAGTAGAATGCGCGTAGAGGTTTTCCTTACCCCGCCTCTCTTTACTTTTAAAACACTAGGTAGCTCCGTCTAAAAATCTACAAAATAAGTACACTTACGAACCTTGTCTTCCGTGAGGAAGGGTCGGTCCGGCCAACCGACGGAACTTAATCTACGGACTGTGTGTCCACTCAGCCAAGTAAGTGGATTTAGCAGATAGCTCGGTTCTTTAAAACAAAATGCGCTAGGAAGTTGTATTCACTCGACTGCTTTTCCTCATTAGGCGGGCATATGCCAGCAGCCTTGGTGGATCCAGATTTCCCAGATTGGATATTCCTAAGTCATCTTTCATGGTGTGTATAAACCATTAGCACTCATACCCTGTGACTAAATGAATGATGGCCATTATGCATATTTACTATACTGTCTTACTTTAGGGATGCCTGCGTGATATGTCCAAAAAATCTCCAAAGTAGAGCAATCTTCAGCTCATCCTTCATTTGTGAACCTCTGTGTAGTGGAATTCCTCCATTGACAAACAAAATTTAAAAACTCAGGTAATGAAATTAAAAGTTCACCAAATGCCTGGTTGCAACAAATCCATGAGGATAATATATAATCAGAGTTTATTTATCACTTATTAGATTGCTGATTTGCTGAAAACATCAATTTTATGCGCCCTTTCCTCTAAGGATCCTCTGTAGACCATTTCAGGTAAATTAAATACTTAGATGAGGTTGTGAGTCCTTATATCATTTTTCAACCAAAAACTACCAATAGATAAAACTTGGTGTAACCATATGTTTACCTTGTATAATAACATTCTATTAAATTACCCACACACTACTTAATATCATCGCTGTCTGTCTTTACCTACTTTACTTAATATATGCTCACCTGTATTGACATCTAAGATCCAATAAGTATCAAAGGTTTGGCTCCCAAAACCCCGTATTCTATGACTACCAACTTGATGTATAATAACCCTTGGTGGTGCTGGTCAAAATGTGTCCGAGAATGAGTGTTCCTTATAATGTCAGTAAATGTGAGAGATGAAAGATGCTAAAATGCTCTCTTTTGGTTACTTAGCCTAGGTTATCCAAATGCCTTTCACAGATCTCACCCTCTGGGAGTCTGGTTTAGGGAGTGGCCCTAGACATGTTGGGTACTGCATATTGTCACAACGGCAACTATATAAACATCAGACTAAAGATGACAATTATGTTTTCTCTATTTTCTCTTTTATCTATGTTTAGTATAAAGAAATGTATTAGAAAGAGATATGCCTTGACAAACCCAATTGTAATATAGATTAATACTAAAGCACTGTATTCTATTTTTAGATTATTATCCTGTTTCCTCCCAGTCAACAACTCCCAGCCCTGACGAAGGTGCGGCCCACCCGGCCTTTCACCGAAACGCGCGTCGGCTCGTGGCTCCAGAAATACGGCATACTATGTAGTATCAACTAGGTGCCGCAACAAGATTAATTGTCTGGAACAATATTCTGCTCTATGCCACATATCTACCATCCCTATGTGGCATACAACAGAACGATTTGCATGAATTGAAGAGTGTGAGTGGAATGTCTGAACTTTAGGTAGTATTAGGTTTTGAAACACTGTAAGAATGAAAGTATGAATGAAGTATGAAATGTTACTGGGTAGGTTCCTAAGAAGAATGTTATTTTGTCACTTTTACCTGTTTTCTAAATTGACTACGTATATTGTGCAATATTTATAAGATAATCATGTGCGATGGATGTATATAAATGCTTTCTACACTAAAAAAAAATACCTATATATTTGCTAAAAACCTTTCCTTGCAAGTAATTGAATGGTGTTAATCTTGTAATGTGCAGTGCCAACTCCTAGGTTTATCACCCCTCATATACTGGGATCCCGGATTTGGGACCACATGATCTACTGGCGGGGTACGTTCTTTGTTCTTTATTCACTTTACAACCTCCTTGCCTTTGTTTTCAAATTTACTTTAAAATACACCGTTTGCTACTTTTTTTCAAACTATTCTTGGAGGAGAAACCCCGCAGATCAGATTTCCATTTTGTTGGTTGGGCTCGATCACTTCACCCATGACATAACACTTACCCAAAACGTTTACGCCACACCACTTTCAAATGTCTCCAGCAGCCAATGCCAGTGGAATGTGGGTGCCTTCATGTGTGCATGCCATTCTTGGCAAAACGTTTTATTTTTCTTTGCCTCTGTGGGGAACTTTGTCACCATGTGTTTTAAAGGGGAGGTCTGGATCACTCTGTTGATTTTGTGGAAAAATATGCTACTCAATCTTTTCTTCTGTAAGAGTGCACCATGTACATTTGTCCCCACAATTAGAAGATGTTTTTGTTTCTTGTGTAGGCGAAGATCGGCAACTGTGAAAATGTGTTTTTAAAGTCTGGTTCCATAGTTAACATTGGCAAATGCTTGTGGATGATTTTTTTTTTTTTTTAAAACCTTTGTTTTGAGAAAGCAATACAAATACAGACCTACAACCACAGGGGCCGGTCAGTAACAGCAAGCATCAAATTCCGTCAGTATTACACAGCTCATCAGCCAGCAACCCGGGGGTCCAGCAGCGATAAAATACTCCCAGACAATATCCTTGAAGCGGAAAGAGGATAATTGAAAGGTTTCACATTTTTTATTTTTAAAAACAAAACAACCTAATCCCGAGGTAATGTGTAAGGTGTGTGACTGTCCCAGATATCAGGGGGAGCGATTCAAGATGTCAACTATAAAAGGATATGAAAACAGAAGGGGGGGGAATGAAGGGGTCAGGGTCAGACAACCAGGCAAAAAACAGCAGGACAGAGACGTATGGAATGTTCGGTCACGGGGACTGAGGAATGACATTCGTTTCTACAAAGGGGGGGTACAGATTTCCCCACGATACGAGTTCCACTGACCCCATATCCTTCCCCATTTCTTAGGTCGTCCACGGGAGATGTACACAATTTTCTCTCGGAACATGCACCAATCCATGTTGTCTTCCCACGCGGAAACCAGAGGCGCACGTGGAGACCCCCACAGCTGGGCGATGTCTCTCTTTGCAATCATGTTGCCGAGGGAGGACCATTGAGTCTGCGCTATGCTATAGTCATTCGGTTCCCACACATTCAACAGACATCTCCTGGCCTCTGGTAAAAGCGAAACACCCGTGACTTCATCCATAACCTCATGCACTCGTTTCCAATATTCCACTACTACCGGACATTCCCACAGAATGTGAAGAAAAGTAGCAAGCATACCACAGCCACGCCTACACAATCCATCCAGAGAATAACCCATACGCAGCAAACGTGAACCCGTGACATACACGCGGTGTAGAATCTTCAATTGCACCAGTCGGAGACGCGCCGCGATCTCCACTTCATTAGGAGAGGATATCGCAGCCTGCCAATCTTCATCGTCCAGTTCCAGTCCATCACCGGTCCAGGGCTCACGAAGCCGCACCAGAAGATCTGAGCGATTATTAATCAATTTTTTATAAATAAGAGAGATGGTGCTATCCGGGACATGCCCGTCAAGCACCCTGTCTTCCAAGGGAGAGGATTTCGGGACATCAGTACCGACAGGAAAGACGGATACTAGTGCGTGGCGAACCTGCAAGTAGCGGAAGTGCTCCCTATCGCCCAGTCTATATTCTTGTTGGAGTTCCATAAAAGATGTAATCCTCTCCTTGACCCAGACGTCCCCAACCTTGCTAATCCCTATGAGATCCCACTTGTCAAACCCCTTTGTTCTCCAAAGACAGCCCAGTCGCTCAGCCGCATAAAGCGGAGTAGCTCTGGTCAGCCGACCTGCCCATCCCGTGGCAGCAGTCGCCGCACCCCACACTTGTACCGCAACCCTGGTGGGTCCGGTTAAAAACTTTCCCGCCGACTTAGAGTACAACGCCCTGTTATAATCTCCTCCCAGGAGCTGCCATCTATCCATCTCAAACGCCGGGTTAGGGACCGGACCATACATTGCGTGGTTGATGGCACTGAGTTGCGACGCCTAGTAATACCTCTTAATATCAGGCAGCGCAATACCACCGTCGTACCAGGGTAGGGTCAGTTTCGCCAAGGCAATGCGGGGTCGCCCGCCCCATATCAGTTTCCCCTGGAGGCCCTCAATCTCCCGGAAGTAACTTGCAGGCACCAGGTCAAGCGTGTTCTGAAGGGCATACAAAAAGCGAGGGAGGGACATCATTTTGAACAAGGCCGCTCTCCCAACCGGGGACAACGGCAATCCGCACCATGCCACTACGTCAGATCGGAGCCGGATGAGTGGCGGGAGCAGATTCTTCTCATATCGTACGGCTGAGTCCAGGGAGATAAATATCCCTAAGTATTTAAAACCGTCACGCGATATTGGTATCAGACAGTAACGGGGCAACAGTGGTATCTCCGCGGTGAGCGGGTAGATACAGGATTTAGACCAATTGATGGCTAAACCCGAATTCCTTCCAAAGGAGCGCAAGACATCAAACAGCACTCCCAGGGACTTGCGAGGGGAAGTAAGATATAACAGGATGTCATCCGCGTAAAGGGAGATACGGTCCTCATATTCAGGGGACCACCTAATGCCCTTTAGCGACGGTTCCCACCTAAGCCACGCTGCCAGGGGCTCAAGAGCAAGCGCAAAAAGGAGCGGTGATAATGGACATCCCTGTCGTGTGCCTCTGCCAAGAACGAAAGGCTCGGAAGCCCTGCCGTTGACGACCACTTGGGCCATTGGCTGTTCGTATAGGAGTTTAACCCAGCCGATAAACTGAGGCCCGAAACCGAATTTAGCAAGTGCCGCCCACAAATACGGCCATTCGATCGTATCGAAGGCCATCGAGGCATCCAACGAAACCAAAATGGCCGACTCGCGAAGCGACCCCGCCCTAGCAAGCACACCATGGAGGCGGCGTAAATTGAGAGCCGTATTCCGGTGAGGAATAAACCCGGATTGATCTGGGTGTATCAGATCGTCAATAACCGTAATCAAACGATTCGACAGGAGTTTCGCCAGAATCTTGGGTTCAACGTTCAGGAGTGTCAGGAGTGAGATATGAAGAACATTGATCACGAGGCTTCCCATCCTTATGAATAGCAACAATAGAAGCCAATCTCTGATCTCGGGGAAAAAGCCCAAGATCGCGCGATTCCAAAAACATTTGGCAAAGGTATGGCGCCATTTTATCCGGACACAATTTATACAGCTCTATCGGGAGACCGTTTGGACCAGAGGCCTTCCCTGAACGAAGGGAGCGAATAGCGAGCGCTATTTCATCAGTAGAAAAATCTACCTCCATAAGCTCCCTATCAGACTCCGAGAGGCTAGGCAACGCGATATCTCTTAGTAGCAAGTGTGAATCCTCCTCAGGCCTGTCGAAAACCGGCGAGTAAACCTTCTGGAAGTGCTGAGCAAACACCGCTACTATACCCTCCGGGTCCATGATTCGTTCACCGTCCTCATTCACCACCATAGGCACCACACGATTCAGCCTTTCTCTCTTATCCAGCCACGCAATCAACTTACCAGCCTTATCTCCGACGTCATACAATCGCCCCTGTTGCTCACGACTCATCATCCTCGCCGCATCTGTCACTAGCGCCTTGTAATCGGCCTGTTTAAGGGCTAAAACATGCAAACCCTCGGGTGTAACTTCAGATCCCAACTCCTCTTCTAACGACGCAATTTCAGTTTCCAATC
This sequence comes from Lissotriton vulgaris, assembly GCF_964263255.1. Classification (NCBI taxonomy): domain Eukaryota; kingdom Metazoa; phylum Chordata; class Amphibia; order Caudata; family Salamandridae; genus Lissotriton; species Lissotriton vulgaris. The sequence continues at coordinate 2,079,411,140 of NC_141685.1, read as the reverse complement.
TCACCACCTCCTCATTCTTACACTTTCTCGCGCTAGCAATCAGAGAAAGGGCTTGACCCCGGACAACAGTCTTAAAGGCCTCCCACAGGGACACCGAAGAGGACACCGACCCAGCATTCTCCACAAAGTAATGGTCTCCACATTTCACTACCTCAGCCCTTGTTTTCGGATGACGTAGATGCCAGGGGTTAATTGGGGCAACCCGGCCTCCGGCTTCCAATTGTACATCTATCGTAAGCCAGAGAGGCGAGTGATCCGAAATCCCCCGAGCAAGATGGCGAATGTCCCTCACAGAGACCATCTGCGCCGCTGGCAATAGGATATATTCGAGCCTAGAGAGACTCCCGTGTGCCCCCGAGTAGAAAGTATATTGTGCCTGCCCAGGGTGTAAGTACCTCCAGCAATCTACCAAACCCAATGCATTCAGGAAATCGCTCATCCATAACTGCGACCTCAGAAGAGTCCGGGGTGGGTGACGATCTTCGCTACCACAAACAACCGAGTTAAAATCTCCACCAACCACCATCATACCCAATGGGATATTCAACACCACTCTACCCAGATCAGCAAAGGTGACAGACTGTAAACCCGGTGGGACATATACAGAAAGAATAGTGATCGTCTTCCCTTCCCAGCGACCTGTAATGGCCGCGTACCGGCCTCTTTCATCTAACACAGTATCGTCTATCTCCAAGGGGAGGGAACTCCGAATCATAACACCCCCCCCCTCGATCCAGTAGTGAATCCTGAATGCGCCACCAAGCGGTATCCCCTTCTGTTCATTGCCTGGCAAGCATTTCCTATAAGATGTGTCTCCTGCAATAATACTACATCAGCTGAAAGACGATTCAGATACTGTAAAACGATCCCCCGCTTAATCCTGTCACCCAGACCGTTAACATTCCAACTCAGCACCCGTAGCCCCCTACCCCCCATACCCAGAGCATGAGCAATGCCCCCCCCAAGGGAACAGACACAGTGATCGAAATATGCAGCAAAACAGACTCTCGGGATAAACAAATAGACAAAAAGCCCCCCCCCCGAAAAACCCACAAAACACACATCCCCACCCTGCACCCCTGCGTTAGACCCGAAAGCCACCCCAACTTGCAGTGTGCCTGTCGCCCCATTAAACTAATCTACGGAAAGAGAGAAAAGACCCCTTAGAGGAGGAAGAATCCCGAGCCCTCCTGCCCCCTAGCAATCAATAGGTCATACGAAAATAATAATCAAACCCCCGCTGAAAGTCTAAATAGATGGTCCGCCGGTCAGGGCTCACTCCGCCCGATCCTCCAGGCCGCCTTCGGCTCCCGCCGACCGATCTTGTCCATCACGATCTGTCGGCAAAGTGTCCAGCCAGTCACTTGCAACCTCAGGGCGGTCAAAGAAGAGCACACGCTCCTCGTACTGGATCCTCAAGCGAGCTGGGAAGAGCATGGCATATTTTAGTCCCATGTCCCTGAGGCGCCTTTTAACACCAGTGAAGCTCATACGCTGTTTCTGCACCGTCTGCGTGAAATCCGGGTAGAAGTTGATCGACGCATTATCAAATTTCGTAGGTCCGTTGGTACGCGATGCTTGCCGGATAGCATCCCTATCACGAAAATTGAAAATCCTGGCACTAATAGGCCTCGGCGCGGCGCCCAGTTTAGGCCTACCACCCGGGACTCGGTGAGCACGCTCCACAGTGAAGAAGTTGCTTAGTCCCTTAGGCGCGAGATGGTTCAACACAAGATCCTCCACCAAAAGGTCCATAGAGAGCTCTGAGGAACTTTCTGGAACACCAATGATACGAACGTTGTTACGCCTGGCACGGCTTTCAAAATCATCCAGCCGGCGAGCAAACAAGTCGTTTGATGATTGAAGAGTACGAACCTCCGCTTGTAGTTCCGATACATCCGTCGTAAGGCTAGCAGTTTTAATGTCCAGCGACTTGACCCGCTCGTTGGTTTTCGCAAGGTCCGTTCTGATAAGGTTGACTACAATCGCAACCGTATCTATTTTCGAAACCAGGGTCTCATATTGCTGGCTCGTCGAAGTCCTAACGCCGGCAATGGCGCCCATGATATCCCGCAGTGTCAAGTCCTCCATTCCAGGAGAGCCATCTCCAGCCTCATCCGAAACCTTGCCCCCCCCCCCACCTGGGGATCCCTTCGAGCGGGCAAAACGGTCGATAGTATTAGACTGGGCTGCACCTCCTCGGAATGTGCCCCTGGTGGCTCTCTTCTCACTATCCGGTCTGCCCATCATACCGGTGAGCGAGCCCAGCCGGGCCGTTCGAGATCTGGTGAGAATGTCTCCCCAAGACACCAACCAACATAGGCAGGGATGAGGGCAAAAGGAGAGAGACGTAGAGCCAGCCGCAGAGCGAAGTCAACAGTCGCAGTAGTCGGTGAATCCCAGTGGATGATGAGTCAAAAGCGAAACCGAAAGTACCACAGGGGCGACAGATGAATGCCAGCAGCCGCTGTTGTTCAATTGCCACCTGGGTACTTCAGAGACTCAAGGCCGCGGAGGTCCGTCGGTGTAGGCCCCAAAAGGTAAAAGGCGCAGAGAGTCCGGCTCCCAGCATCCAAATCAATTTCTGAAAAACGACAGTAGGTCAGCAGGGCATCATCTACTATAACCCGTCGTCCGAATCAGGATATTTAGCAGGATAGATGCGGGAGGCGGAAAGGGTCTCGGGAGCCCTGTGCTCACGCGTCCATCTTGGATCCGTGCGTAGCTCCTCCCCCCGTGGATGATTTTTTAAAAGATTTTATTTGAGGTAGAAAATCTGGAGACTATTACCATCCTGGTATTTACCGGTTTGTCTTTGGTTGTCAATAAGTCTGCTCGTGACATGGTTTCACATCTTTTCTTGGCTGTCTCCATAATTTTTGGAGGGTACCCTCTTTCTGTGAATCGTTGTTCCATTTCAGTCATTCTTTCTGACAGTTTAGTCGGATTTGATACTATTTTTTTGACTCTCATCATCTGTGATAATGGTAAGTGAGTTTTCAACGATGTCTGGTGATAACTGTTGAAATGTAATACATTGTTTCTGTCTGTCTTTTTGCGGTAAATGTCCATTTCTAAACCAGTATTGGTTCTTGTAATTGACACATCGAGGAAAGTTATTTGCTTTTCTGATATTTCACTAGTGAATTGGATTCTTTCATCCACGCTTCTAGTGTCGTTTTCGCTTCCTCCTGTGTGCCTTTCCACAGCATGAATATATCATCAATGTATCGGAAGTACACTTTTATCTGTACTCTCCATTGTGGGTTTGGTAGAATGTGTTCCTCTTCAAACCTTTGTGTTACTAGGTTCGCATATGCCCGTCCTGCGCAATTGCCCATGGATGTACCAGTGAGCTGAAGGTACCATTAGTTTTCCCACTCAAAATAACTTTGATATAAGGTGTAATGTATAAGTTCCATCAGAAAAATCTGCATCGAGTTGTCCAGATCATTGTGGGTTAATGCGTGTTCCATTGCTTCTAATCCCATAGAATGTGGTATTAATGTGTACAGTGATTTTACGTCAGCTGTACATAGTAATATTTGTTCATTGGAATCCAGTTGTATGCCTCTTAATTTCAGAAGAAAATCTGTGGTGTCCTTTATTTGGGAGTTCATTTTTTTGACACTAGGTTGCAAGTATTTGTCGATAAAGTGACCCACTGGCTCATGTACGCTTCCGCAAGTCTAAACTATTGGTCTAAATGGTGGATTTTTTTCATCCTGGTGGATTTTTAGGACCATATATAACGATGGACTCCTTGGATGTTGTTTGATTAGGAATTTCATTGTTTTTTCTTTTATTGTCCCTGTTTCGTATGCTTTAGTTACTACATTTTTTAATAGGTCCGCAAAATCTCTTGTGGGATTTCTCTCCAGTTTCATATAGGTGGAATCATCCTCAATATGTTCTTTTACTCGTGTTTCATACTGTGTTCTATTGATAATTACTAATGCACCACCTTTGTCTGCATTCTGGCATACAATGTTAGGGTTGTTTGCCAATTTTTTTTTAGAGTATCCCAGTCCTTTTGTGTAATATTTTTGGTAGATTTTTTGTTGCAATTGATTTGTGATAATTCCTGTTTAACCAAAGTTTCGACGAGATCCAATGTTTTGTGACTGGTTGGGGCCATATAGGTTCTTTTGGGCTTCAAACCATATAGTTCATCATGTTCTGGTGCTTTTTGCTCTAATACAACGTTGTCAAAAAATTCCTTAAGCGTAGCTTTCTCATGAATTTAAATAGGCTCACCTCCAGCTCTAGAGGATTAGTTTATGTAGTGGGAACAAAAGATGTTCCTTTTTGTAGTAATCTCAGTTCTGACGATGATACTTTGTAATCGGAAATATTGATGACTAGGTTTCTTTTGGGAGTTTTTTTCTTGTCCTTCTTGGGCATTGTGGTACTTCTCGTGTTCGGGTGTTCTTTTTCTCTTTCCCCTCCTGGGTCTCCTTTTTCTGACTGACCTCGTACTAAAAAAGGCTGTCCTGAAGTTGATTGTTCTGCGCCTTCCTGCCTTGGTGTTGATTGTGGTTCACTCACACTTATTGTTTTTTTGTGATGCATTTGATGTTGTGGTCTTTCGGTGAATTCGCTTCCAGAAGATGATGTGTCTGTCTGTTGAGTGTAGGGGCGGTTTTGACGTCTTTGTGCATTATACCTCTGCCCATGTGTATACTTCTCCTAATTTGTAGTCTAGGGTGTCTCTCCAAAAGGTAAAAGGCACTACAAGAAGAAGAAGCATGCTTCGACTTCGCCCGATTCGTTGTGCGATGAGACGGAGGAGCGTTGCCGCAGAGCGGGTTCCTGGGTTGGCTCAGATTTTCCCCGTTTCCAGAGCTGAGAGAGACCCCACCCAACTAAAAGAATTTAATGATGCCATGTGCACCATATTTGGGCGGATTGAGCCTGCTGGCGTGCCTTCCGGCCCCACAGGTTCAGATGAAGGAGACCCCATCATCTCTATCTGGGGTTTACTTGGGACACAAGCACTCTGTTTGCCGTGCTCCCGTTTGGACTCACAAGTGCCCCTTAGCTGTTCACAAAGGTAATGTCGGTGGTGGCAGCCCATCTGCGACGATCCGGGGTTCCAGTCTTCCTCATCTCGATGACTGGTTGCTGAAGGCCGGCTCGTCCCAAGCAGGGGTTTCCCACCTCCAGACCACAGCAAACCTCCTGGGGTTCACTATCAATGTGCCGAAGTCACATGTGACTCCCTCTCAGATGCTCCCTTTCATCGGAGCAATTCTGGACATGGTGCAGTTTTGGGCTTATCCTCCTGAGTCGCGAGTCTAGGTTTTTTTTGCTATGATATCGAAGTTTCAGCCTCTTTCCTGGATTTCAGTGAGAATTACTCTGATGCTATTGGGCCTCATGGCCTCCTGCATCCTGCTTGTGGACCATGTTAGGTGGCACATGCAGGCTCTACAGTGTGACCCGAAGTTCCAATGGGCACAGCATCAGGGAAATCTCACCGCCCTGGTTCAGATATCCGAGGGCACTGCAAAAGCCCTGGAGTGATTGCAAACAAACCACGATTGGGTCAGAGGCAGACCCCTCTCCCTTTCCCACCCAGATCTCACAGTAGTGACAGATGCGTCTCTTCTGGGATGAGGAGGCCATCTGGGAGTTGTAGACCAGAGGACTCTGATCTCCAGTGGAAGCCAAGTTCCATATCAGCATGTTGGAGCTTCGGGCGATCGAATTGGCACTGAAAGCCTTTTTACCATCCATACAAGGAAGGCTGGTTCAGGTGTTCATGGACAACACTACCGCCATGTGTTACTGCAACAAACAAGGCGGTGTGTGGTTGTGGACCCTCAGTCAAAAGACCCTGTATCTCTGGACTTGGCTGGAACAACAGGGCATTTCCCTCGTGGTTCAACATCTAGCCGGTTCTCTGAATGCCAGCGCAGACAAACTCAGCCGCCTTTGCCTTGTGGATCACCAGTGACGTCTCCATCCAAAGGTGGTCTCTTTCAGCGGTGAGGAGAGCCTTTATTAGATCTGTTCGCCATTGAAGAGAACGCACAATGTCAGCAGTTTTGCGCATTGGAGTTTCCAAGTCGGCTCACGAACGGTGACGCTTTTCATCGTGAGTGGAGTTCAGACCTCCTGTATGCCTTTCTGCCCATATCACTCCTGTCCAGAATGCTCAAGAAGATCAAGAGCGACCAAGCACAAGCCATTCCTGTGGCTCCAGACTGGGCATGGAGAATCTGGTATCCCAAGCTTCTGCCAATGAACATTGATCCACCGATCAGGCTGCCCCTTTGGGCAACAACAGGGGAGGGTTCTACACCCGACCGGTCCACTCTCCGCCTCCTTGTATGGAAATTGAGCGGCGACAGTTGACAGCTTTTGACATTCCTGCTGAAGTCTTCTAAATTATTCTGGCAGCCAGGCGTCCATCCACAAAGTCAATATATACCTGCCAATGAAACAAATGTTGTAAGTATTGTACAGAGAGGGCTATTGACCCATTATCTGCCTGTCTGTCAGATGTTCTCCTGTTTATTCTTCCATGGCCCAGCAGGGCTCTGCTGTGGGCACTCTGAAGGGCTATCTTTCAAACTTGTCTTCCTTTCTTCGCCTGCCAGATCAGCCTTCACTTTTTAAATCCCCTCTTGTGCAGAGATTTTTTAAGGGGTTAACCCATTTGTTTCCCCTTCCCCTTTTATTATGCCGCAGTGCTGCCTTAATTTGGTGTTTATGTACTTGCTCTGCACAAGTACCCTCTACAACTGCTCAGTATCAAAACAGATTTTTTGGTGGCAATAACCTCTGCCAGGAGGGTGAGCGAACTGCAGGCACTGCCATTACAGTATCTTTACCTGACCGTCTTTCCAGACAAAGTGGTACTCCAGACTTGGGCATCTTTTCTGCCCAAGGTGGTAACACCTTTCTATCTGGGACAGTCTGTTACTCTGCCCACTTTCTATCCATCTCCGCATCCTACTAAGGAAGAGGAGCTTCTCCACCGCCTGACCCCAAAAAGTGTTGTGGTTCTACCTTGATCCCACCAAATAGTTCCGGGTGGGTGATCAACTCTTTATAGGGTAGTGGGGGCAAAGAAATGGCATGCTGTCCAAAAGAAGACCATATCATGCTGGGTTATCCTCTGTATCAAAATATGTTATGCCTTAGCAAAGTATCAAAACAGCCTCCTGAAGGCCTAAGGGCCCATTCTACTATGGCGAAGGCAGCAACCACGGCTCGCCAGCATGGTGTTCCAATTGCTGATATCTGCCAAGTGGCTGCATGGGCATCTCTACAAACGCTCAATAGACACTATTACCTGGATCCTTAGGTTCCCAGGGAGAGCCTGTTGGCCGCTGTGCCTTGCAGGACTTCTTACAAAAAAACCTTTCTGCAGTCCCTCCTCCAAGGAAGGTATTGCTTGGGTATATGTTCAAAGGTAAAGAATCTGCTGCTAGATGTCTCTATCAGATGAACAAATTACTTACCTTGGGTAATGCCTTTTCTTGTGGAGACATGATTTAGCCGCAGATTTCTTACACCCATCCTTTCCGCACTGCAGATTTGTTTTTAGTGTCAGAGCCGTTTCCCTTCAGGGCCCTAGTTTTTTTTTTAACACACCATGGTCAGTCACTTCATGGCTCAGTTTCTGCCATGAAAAAGTCATGGAAAACACTGACGTCAATGTGCCGGAGTGAAGGTTATATTGACGACTCAGACGTCACAACGACGATGAACACAATGTCACGCGGCGTCGACTGATACCACCTACCGGTGCGCAGGGGTACTGCTATCAAACATCTTCTGGATCCAGCCTGACGCCTGGGAGTTTAAAGGTAAGCAATGCATGGCTATATCATGTCTCTACCAGATAAGGCGTTACCGAAGGTAAGTAACTTGTCCTTCACACAGTTTGTAACTCAGCAAGATTGTCGCAACTCACTTTAAGATACGCCTCTCACATTGCAGACAGAGAAAGAAACACCCATCCCCATGTTAAAAAAACATAAGCAGCGATTTGTCAGAAGACAGAAGCTGACATTTGAGCTCGGTCTTTCAAGTACCAGCAACTGTAACAAGATAAACACAAAATGTAAAGGCAACTTTATTAATTCCTCTGACTTTTTCAAACCACCAAAAAATATGCTTGGGTTGCAACCCACAGTTTGGGAAATGCTGCTGGAGACCAGTAGTGACCGAATCTCAGATTTCCTTGAAGAAGACAGCCTTCTCTCTGTCAGACTATTTTCTTCCACATTAAAAACACAGAATCAGTATTATATGCAATCTTGCAAGACCTTCCAGATATGGTAGATTTGAACTCAAACATTCCTCCTTGACTAGTATCAATTGGAGACAGGTTATCAGCCTTGCTGTAACCATTCGCGGGGCTAGAATCGGAAAGTAGAATGTGAGTCAGAGTGACCCAAAAAGCTTGTGAGACCTAGTATTACAGTGTTGTGAAAATATTTAGCAAGTAGTTTGCATTCTATCTGTATTGTGAGGTTCAGCCAAAGGAGGTATCCTTAGACCAGGATCAAAATGGCATTGGCAGATACAGAAGTTAACCAAATGATACACAAAGGGGCCATTTCAAAAGTTGTGGACTCAGAAAAGGGTTTTGCAAAGACTGTTTTCTTGGTCAAGAAAATAGGCAAAGTTTGGTGTCCTGTAATAAACTTGAAGGAATTAAACACATTTTTAATGTACAGGCATTTCAAGATTGAGGGAAGCGATGTTTTGTGGGATGTTTTACAAGAGAAGGACTAGCTACTGAAGCTGGATCTGAAAGCCGCCTACTTCACAATCTCCATGGACGTAGGATCCCAGAAATACTTACAGTTCAGATGGAGAGTTATTTTATAACAATCCTCCTGTTTTCCCTTTGGTCTGTCATCAGCTCCTTAGTGTTTCACCAAGGTACTGCTCCCTGTAGTAGCTCTCTTGAGAAAGAGGGGAGTGTGTTTAATAATCTACATAGACATCATATTACTAATGTCTCAAGATCATGAGTAATTGCTGAAGCACATGCGGTAGACAAAGGTCTCCTAGAGGCCTGAGGGTTCATTAGCAATGTAGAGAAATCCATCAGGATTTCTGCACAGAATTGGGAATTTCTGGGGTTTCAGGTGGATACGAAACTGGCCCAGTTATTTCTCTCTCAGAAGAAACTAACAAACATAAACAAGTAGGTCAAGTCCTAGCAAAGGATGTGGTGACTGGGGAAGCAGGCAAGGGTGGCCATACTTTTGGCGTCCTCCATTTACGCTGTTTCCTTGGGCCCACTCCTTTACAGAGCTCTCCAGTGACTAAAAGCCCTAGGTTTGAGGAAGGGTCAATGGTATGCAAATGTAATTCCACTGTCATAGTAGGCTCGAAAGGATCCAGAGTGGTTGTTGAACAACCTAGAGAGCTGGAATGGCAAGGCAATATTCAGAAACTTTCCAGAATTTACCGTAGAATCAGATGTGAGCTACCCTGGCTGAGCATGGTTAGGAGAGATAGAAACTGGAAGGAAATGGTGCAGGAAGAAACCTTACATATAAATTGGTTAATGATGCTAGCAGGTCTGAATGCTTTGATGAGTTTCAAGACTATTTTAGCAAACAGTGTAGTGTTGATCTGGTGGGACAATTTCACAGCTGTATCTTACATCAATAATGTAAGGGGAGCAAGATCAAACCAACTTGCAGATCTAGTCAGGGAAATTTGGTATATTTGTTGGGAACGAAAAATACTCTTGAAAGCAGAATTCATCACAGGTCAGCAGATGAGAGAGCAGATTGGAAGGCAAGGAACTTGAGGGATACCATAGACTGGAAACTGAATCCAGTATGTTTCGATAAGATTCAGGATTTATGGGGTTCCTTCAAGGTAGCTCTATTTGCCACAAATTGACAAATTCAGGTAATAAGGTATTACAGTGGAGGCCAGATCCCAGGGCCCTGGCAGTAGACGCATTTGTGCAGACTTGCGTGGGGGAGGATTTTCATGCGTTCCGTCCGTTTGCATTGACTCAGAGAGTATTGTTGAAGGTTCGAAGGGAAGGATGCAGGATCGTTCTAGTAACTACCTTTTGGGCCTCTCAAGTTTCGTACCCAGGAGTAATGGACCTAGCAGTAGAAATTGCCCTTTTGATACGAGTGAGTCCAGCCAGGTCTTTTGGAAGGTCACGACGGAGAAGACTATCCTATCAGAGGAGACCAGAACTTCCACCTCGGCAACACCAGTGACCCCAACTCCACTATCGTTTGTGACAACCTCGCCAGCATCTGACTTAAACAACTCGTCAACACACGGACTCACAGAGCAGGGCACACCCTCTACCCCATTTTCGCGACAGAAAACAGCATCCAATTCAGCCACACAACGGAGCTGTCATGGACTGACCACCACTGCGTACACTTCGCCCTCATTAAACCCAAGGCACTCAAACCAGCCCCACGCCCACCACGAAGGAACTGGAGCAAGTTTACGGATGAGCAACTTAACTCCCCACTCACCCGAGACAACCACACCTGGGCACCTGACTCAAACAATGCAAACTACGCAACCAGAGAACTCAACAAGCTTGCCCCGCTACCAAACCCCAACAGACAACGCCTCATGAAAGCCGCCTTGCTCACCACCACTCTCCAAGAAGCACCTGCAGACATCTGGAGAAGAACTGGCGCAACACCAAGACAACCAAGAACCAAACCACCTACAAGGATGCCATGACGGACTCCCACAACCAGATCAGAGCCACCAGGAGGAACTTCATCCACACAAAATCATGGCCAACTGCACCAACTCCAAGGTACTTTTCAGTGTCATTCAAGAATTCACCAACTCACGGAGCGAAGACACAGACATCACCCCATCCCAAGACCTCTGTGACAAGCTTGGAACCTATTTTCACCTCAAGATCAAAAACCTCTATGACAACTTCATCGACCACCCACCAGGTGCCACAGACAGTCCCCCCGCCACCCAGAAACACCAGCAAGCACACCATCTCCAAATGGACACTGATCACGGCCGAAGACACCTCCTCAACCATGAAATGCATCTACTTGGGGACCCCACCAACTCCTGCCCCCCTCAAATCTACCACAGAGCCGCGGCCACCATCGCACCTGAACTACAACGCACCATCAACACCACCTTCAAAACAGGTACCTTCCCAGGTGGCTGGAAGTGCGCAGAAGTCAGACCCCTGCTCAAGAAGCCCACAGCTGACTCCACCAACCTCAAAAACTATCTGCCCATCTTACCCCTCCCCTTTGCAGCCAAAGTTGCAGAGAAAACAGGAAACGAACACGATTCATTGAAGAGAATGCCGTCCTCGACCCATCGCAATCCAGAGTCTGAAACAACCACTGCACAGAGACCGCCCTACTCACCGTCACAGACGACATCCGGACCCTTCTGGACCAAGGCCATTCCGCAGCCCTCATCCTCCTCGAACTATCAGCGGCCTTCGACACCGTCTCCCACTGCACACTTGTCTACATGACGCAGGCATACAATGAAAAGCCCTGGACTGGAACCGATCATTCCTCACTGGAAGAAGCCAAAGGATCACACTCCCACCTTGTCCTCTCCGAACCCACGAAAATCACCTACGGAGTCCCACAGGGTTCATTACTGAGCCCCACCCTCCTTAACATCTACATGGCCCCCCTCGCAGCCATTTTCCAACAACACAGCCTCAACATCGTATCTTATGCCGACGACACCCAGCTCATCCTCTCCCTCACCAAAGACCCCACCACTGCCAAACTCAACTTCCAGAATGGAATGCAAGTCGTCGCACTCTTAATGACCAACAGCTGCCTGAATCTCAATGCCAAGAAGACATAAGTCCTCGTCCTCTGTACCACCCCTTCTGCGTGGGACAGCACCTGGTGGCTGACCATCCCCGGAAGCCCACCTACCCCCTCAGACCACGAGAAGAACCTCAGTATCGTACTCGACTCATCACTCACCATGAACCGACAGGTCAACACTGTCATCTCCAGCTGCATTAACACCCTCCGCGCTCTCCGCTGGACCTTCAAGTGGATCCCCGCTGAGTAAAGGAAGACAGTCACCCACGCACTTATCACTAGCAGACTGGCCTATGGAAACACACTATACACTGGCATCAACAAGTACCTACTCCTCAAACTCCGGACAATACAGAACACCGCTGCCAGACTCGTCCTCGGCATCCCCCGACACAAACACATCAGCCAACACCTACAAAGTCTCCACTGGCTCCCAGTGGAGAAAAGAGTAACTTTCAAAATCCTCACTCACGCCTACAAATGCCTACACAACAACGGACCCAAATACCTCAACGATAGAATCAACTTCCACGTGCCCAAAAGAAACCTCCGATCTTCCAACCTCGAACTGGCCGAAAACCCACTCATCCACAGAGCCAGAGCAGGTGGAAGATTCTTCTCTCACATTGCAGCCAAGACCTGGAACAAGCTACCTGCAGATATCAGACACGCCCCCTCCCTGAACACCTTCAGGAAGACCCACAAGACCTGCCTCTTCAGCTAAACAGATTTGCGCCCCCCCCCCACACCCCCTCTGTCCCTTGATACCCTCATGGGTAAGTAGCGGACTTACAATTCCCTGATTGATTGATTTAGAGATAGAAGAGAACATGAACCTTCTTGTTCAGAGGATTTCAGGGATACTCTGGCCTTTTGGGAGAAGCGAAAAATCTATTATGTTTCCTTGCTGGCTAGATCGCCCAATTTGCAGTTCATCCTCAAAGGGATAGCTCTTCCCCTCTCTGCAATCACCCCGGCATCAGCATTCCCAAGCAGGCATGAAGCCCGCTGGCTCCAGCCTCGAGGAATTCAACGTCCACTGGCACGCCCTTGTAACTTGCCTCCTCAGTCATGTCTAAGATCCTAGCCAGCGAACCCATGATCTCTAATAGCTTGTCCTGGCATTGCTTAAAGCAGCTCTCCAGGCCTTTCCTAATGTCCTTTTCAGAATTCAAAAGGAGAGACATTAACTCTGGGCCCAGGTTTGGTGCAATTACTAATTTGTTATACAGTAATGGTCTTGGATATTCAGCCCCTATAAGGTTGAGAGTCTGCTTATCAAGAGACTTCCTTATCCAATACTTAATAAGGTCGTCATGTGATCCCTAAGCCACCAGTCTGAACCTCATGAGTGTGTAGTGAGGGTAGGACTAAACATACCCACACTCGATGGGCCTTTGATAGCCTTCAGTGCTGAAGGTTAATTCAAGTCCTAATCCTTAAACTTAGTTTCCAAGGGCTCTTAAGGATCGAATACATACTCATCCATCTGATCTACACCATTGTCAAATAAAATGTCTTCAGTATGTGTACTGCAGGAGTATTTATCATCTTTTGTACCACTCATTCTACTTGTACCGCGAGGGACACCCAAATCTATTGCGCCAAAATGGTCATTCCAGCCTATTGTGCTACAATGGACACTACGGTCTGTTGTAGCACTTAGGCTACCTTGCCACAGGTTTCTATCGACTCTGGACTCCTCCCTGGTCCGATATTTTGACTTTTTTGAGACCTTACCTTCCTTTTCAATAACCATAGGAGACTCCCTCTCAGATAATGAGAAAAAACCCTCACCAGAGAGAGGATCTCTTTTCCCTTTTGCAAAAAAAGGCTTCTACAGCCTCTTTAAGGGAAGATCTGAGCCCCCTGTTTAAGTAACTCTGCAAGATATCTTCACTGAGGGCGGAGGCAGGGTGCCCCTCAGAAGCAGATTCATCGTCCATAATAGCAGACTGCCACAAGACCAGGCGTGGCCGGCACAGGTAAGAGCAGTGGGCAGTGGGCAGTGGGGTGGGGCGGGAAGTCGGCAGACAAAGGGTTAGGTAAAATAAAATTTAAAAAGAAATACAACCACTTTACTTGTACTCGCTGCATTGCTGACTCGGTGATCAATCAATCAGGGGTATGTGAAGCGCACTACTCACTTGTGAGGGTCTCAAGGTGCTGGGAAGGGGGCTTGGCGCAGCTACGTCTCATCCAAAGAGCTAGGTCTTGAGGCTCTTCCTGAAAGCTTGTAGGTTGGGGGATCGCCTGATGCTGAGAGAGTTTGTTCCAGGTCTTGGCTGCGGTGCAGGAGAAGGATCGTCCCCTCGCTCTAACTCTGCGGATGCGAAGGATTTCGACCAGGGCCAAATCAGCAGATAGGAGGCTTCTCTTGAGCGCCTAAAAGGAGATTCTTTGGTTCAGGTATTGGGGTCCGATGTAGTGGAGGGATTTGTAGGCGTGGGTGAGGAGCTTGAAGGTCACTCTCTTTTTGATGAAGAGCAAGTGGAGTTCTTGTAGGAGTTTGGTGATGTGGTGTTGTCGAGGAATGCCGTGGACCAGTCCAGCTGCGGTGTTGCATGTGAGCGCAAGGCAAGTGGCTTTATTCATTTTTTTCTTTTATTTTATCTATCAGGTCGTCTACTGATTTTCCCCCTCCCCACTGCCCTTACCTGTGCCGTCCGCGCCTGATCAAGACTCTTTCAAACACCCTTTAAGAATACAAACTACAATGTTTCTGCTTTTGTTTGGGATGAAATAAGACCATTAAAGATCACCAACGTGCTCCTGGCGGCCTGTCTCTGAAATGGCAACAGTTGCCAGATTGCATTACCAGGGCAACGCTCTATGCCTGCTGAATGCGTTACAAAGTCCAAGAAAAAAATGGCCACCAAACGCAGAGTCCACTTTCTAAGTTACTGAGAACTCGGCGGCGTGTCGGAAAGAAATTAGGGACAAGCATGGGAGGCCCCTGCAGGCAGACGTGCCTCCTGCATGCAGACACCCCCCGAAGCTCCTTGAAGAGAGAAGGAGCGCAACTTTGAAGCCTATGAGGCGATCCCTCTCTGTGCCCGCGTGTCTTCCAAAAGATGCCGAAAGAGACACACTCCCAGTCCACGAGATGCGTCCGGGGCCTTCTGTAGGCCAACTATGTAAGTTTGGAAAGCCATTTAGAGGCCCAGGCTGGGGGTAAGAATTACCTAGCAAACACAAGGAGATGATGGATGGAGCACTGAAACTTTTCAGACACTCACCCCCAGTCACAGATCTGGATAAGAAAAACCAACCTGGAAATTAGACTTAAGGAGGCAGCAAAGAATAAATGGCAAATAAAGAAAGCACAAGCAAGACAGGAAGACATTTGAGAAAGAAAAAATGCAACCATATATTGGAGCGACGAACTAAAGAACACCTACCTACAGTAGTAAGTAAATGGTGATAATAATTAAGACATAAAGTAAATCCATAGTAGGTGAAATAAAGTCATAGTGCTTATCTTGTTGAGGAGCAATCAATGAGGAAGGAATGTGTTTATCTGACATGAACATATATTCCAACCTGGAATGTTTGTTTATATGGGCCGGGATGCCCGCCACCCCTTTCACCACCAATCCCAATGGGAGGAGACAGGCACAGTTTGAACTTTTGGAAGGCAGGGGGGCCTCATGACCCCCCCGGCCGTATTTATTAAAATATGAAACAAAATTTAAAACTTTAAATTAAAAACGTTTCATGTAATATGTACAAATTCAATTTCCATTACATTTGATGAAGACAGGTATTCAGGCTAACCTTAACAAATCTCTAATACAAAGATTTCCTAGCCGAGTCTAACATCATGACAAATGCATTGTATACGAATTTGTACATCCTAACGTTAGGGGCCAACAGCAAGGTCTTAACCGGTGTCAGATCCCTATCACCAAATTCCTGTCCTCACGTGTGAGTGGCGCATGCGCAGAGGACTTTACCCTCGTAGCCAACTGTAACTTCCCTTGTCGTGGGGGCCCCCTTTCACTCGATGCCATCTTAAGGTCGTCCGAGTTCCCGTGTGGGGTATCCGTAAGAAGGACAGCGTGGACTCCCCCCCCCTTTCCCCGCACTCTCTTCCGCCGGAGCGGATATCCGGCCTCCGGGAAATTCTGGGGAGGGGCATATAGCCGTCTCCCCCTGGGAGGGGCCTATGGCCGTCTCCCCCTGGGCGACCCATCCGTAATGGGTGCCACCCCCCCGTGGGAGGGGCCAATGGCCGCCTCCCCCCGGTTGCTCCCATCCATAATGGGTGGCGCCCCCCCTAGGGACCTTGAAATCACTGCTCACCGATCATGACCTTACCGCCACAGGCCAGATAGTTGACCGACTATCTTGCCCCCCATACCTCTTATAGGTCATGTCTCCTCAACCCCACTAGCCAAGCTATCATGTCTCCTATCAATAAGTCATTCCCCACCCTGGACAAGTGTACCCCATCATCAGAATAACAGTGATCACCACAGATGCACCCATGAGATATGCTTTGAAGATGAGCAGAGCGAAACAATTTCTCCATTTTATTGTTGACCCTCTGTACCGAATGGTTCAACGCTGTCGTGGACAAACCACCCCGCCATAACCTCCCCGGAATCATGCGAGACCACGCTATTATACATCCCGGGAGCCTTTTTTGCTAACCAGCTAAATGCAGCAAGTATGTGCTCAACTAAAGCTCGTCTGCCCAGTCTCACCAAGTCATTGCCCCCAATGTGCACTATGACTACAGATGGCGGTGACCTGTGCCGCCCTAGTAATTCTTCCACAAAACTTTGCAGTCGGTCAATACACAGGCCGCCCTTCCCATGGAAGGACACCCTGAACCCATATTTCTCAGATGTGTGGATCGCATCACCTGCCTTGAATATGTCCCGGGCAAGCCTCACGTACGAGTGGCCCACGACCCAGACCACACGTCTTCCATTCCTTATTCCTGAAGTGGTGGTTAGCTGATACTGGGCCGGTCCCAATTTCCGCCCTGCGTCACAGGCTCGTGAAACTGTAATCCAAACAAAAGACAACAAGCGTGAGTGCACTTCATCCGTAACTTACAACATGTGCAATCGCACGTACCTCTTGAAACAGTTCGAAGACCAGCGGCCTACCTGCTTAACATTGTCTGCCTGCAGACCTTGAGCCGTAGCTTCTGTAGCGGCCCCTATCCTGAATGAATGGGTCCCATTCTGAAACAGAAAAAACAACAATTACACGTTTAAAAAAACTGCAGCTTGTTCCCTTGAGGGCTCACGAGCGACGAGTGGTGCAGCCTTCAGAGCGCAGGAACAAGAGGACGCTTCCCTGGATTCCCGCGCCTTTTATCCAGCAGCGGGAAGGCGGGGGCCGCGCCCCCATCCCGCCCATAGGTACACGGACTTCCGGGCGGGTGTTTAGGACAACCCTTTTAGGCGGCAGGGGAACCAAATATCTTTAGCGGAACCTTAATCAAAACACTCTGTATCACCCAGTAGCCCATCCACAGATTGCAACTCATCTTCCTAGAATGAAAACTCAGGCATTTAGCAAAGGAAGAATTTCATATCCGGACAGGCTTCACTCCTGATAACCTCATTCTCTCTTTATTAAATTCCACCCCAAACTAAAATGATTCGTAGGGTGTAAATGCTATAAATAATCTTGCAAATACTGGGACACAATCGAAGAAAATAAGGATAATCAACCACATCTGTTTCATGTAACATTATATGAACAGGACGGGCTCACATGACTGACGGGTCATTAGATACAAGATGCCATTCTGTCTCGTAAACTCCATTTGCTACATTCCTCTCATAGAACTGCAATGTTACATAACTCCATCCCTGGACCTAAGCACAGACATTCGGTGTACCATGCTTCTACTACGTCTACAACCCCCACACAGCATCACCCTTTTAGCCACACACTCCAGTGAGTGGCCAAGACCTAGATACAAATCAAGGCCCATGACAGCATTGTCAGGGGTAGGAAGCTCTATTTAGATGTAATAAATGGGGGTATCAACTCACTCCACCACCCAAAAACGATTTGGGTATCGCAAAGCAAAACAAGTGTTATAAAAATACCAATATAATAAAATACATATTTGTTCAATCTGTAAATATTTCTACAATAAATATAAGATAAACTTTTCAGGTGTTGGTTGTAAATAATAGTAGAAGTATGGAGCTAAAGAATATATGACCAAAATGAAAAGTTATATTTGCAAGATAAAGGAACTATTTTACAAAGTTCATGAGAATTGCAGCAAATATACTGGACATACACAACATCCTGTACTATTACTATTATGTATAATATTGCAAAGAGATACAAACTTATGGAATAGCAGACAATGAAGAATGAAATGCCCCCCCCAGAAGTCCGGCATGCACTCTGGTTGGATAATCAGTCATACTGGAAAGAATAGAAATGCCAAAATGGAACCGTGAAAAAAGGGATCAAAGGCCAAGGTGCTGCAGGAAGGCTGAGTTTGAATTGCTGGGGATCATTACTTGAAAAATGTGAGAACAATTTCATTACAAGACAAGGAGGCTACATTATGCATTAATCCTTTAATGCAACTCACAACAGCCGCTTACATCATAAAGGAACAATAAGAAGAATCAGATGACATCACAGCATCAATATAAGTCATGAGCAGGAGTAGAGCTGCCTCTTTTAAATGCGAACGAACAATGAGAAGTCTGATCAAGCTGCAATTTGGAAGAAGGATACTGAACAGGTTGAAATCCAAGAAAGGGAGAGAAGATAAAACCATGGAAATCCATTAGTTCGAATTATCTGAAATAAAATGAAGAACATCAAATATTTGAACAGAGTTGTCAATGGAGGAAATACAGAAAGAAGTAATAACATTCAAAGTAAACAATCAATAAAAGTTGATAATCGAATGCTTAACAAAAATATTGAACGTAAATAATGTCTATTTGGGTCATAATCACGAATAGATACTCCATCCAAGGGAAAGGACAGGATGGATAATGTTAGCCTCCGTGTCTTTAATGAAATCCAGATTCTCTGGTCATGTTAATAGGATAATCGCAATTTCATTACAAGACAAGGAGGCTACATTATGCATGTTGGTAGCCTTGAATAACAGCATCGGAAACATGTTCATTAGGTTAGCAGTAATGATGCGCAAAGGTAGAAGCGTTAGACCAATCTGCACACTTAAGGATAAAATCCAGCTTACCACCAGACCAGAATGATTTGCTGGCCATAGCACTTCGGAGGGAGTGAGCTTGAAATTTAGAAAGGTCAATACCAGCAAAGTTCATAGCCAATTTAACCCACCTAGCGATAGAGCAGGATGAGATGGGTTTAAAGGGTTTGACATGAGAAACAAGAAGCTGATTTGCATCAGGGGAACGAAGGTCTTTCATTCTTGAATCATATTCCTTCATGCAGTCAACTACACAAAGTTTTTTGCAGAGATCAAAACGAGGATATAAAATGAAATCAGACATGGTTTAGTTCTTCTAAAGATTTCAAATTTAACACCAGACATGCCATAACATCTATTAGAGATATCTAGAGCTTTGACGTCGGAAACTCTGCGACAAGAAACCAGACATAAGAGAGAGGCAAGTTTAATGGAAAGACATTTTCTGTTAAGAAACGAGTTGTCAGGCCAGGAGGAGAAAAGGTCAAGCAAAAGTTTAACATCCCAAACAGAATGGTATTTAGGCCTAGGGGGTCTTTTAAGCTTAATACTTTTAAGAACTCTACAAATGATAATATTCTTACCTACCGTCTTACCGTTGACAAGAGAATGTCCTGCAGAGATGGCGGATCTAAAACAGTTAATTGATCTACAGGAAAGACCAGTGTCGAAAAGTTCCACCAAAAAATGTACTATATTAACGATAGGAGCCTCCACGGGATCCAAGTCCCTTTCCAAGCACCAACTAGTCCATTTTTTCCAGATGTAATTATATCTGTAGTGTGTTCCAGGTGACCAAGATTCTCCAAGGAGAGTGAGAGCAGATGACAAAAGTCCAGACAATTGGTTAGATTGCCTGACACTTTCCAGGCAAGAAGGTTCAAACTCCCTGAGAGAAACAGGTGGTGATCTTCTCCGTTTGCGTTTAGAAGGAGCCCTTGAGTTGCCGGAATCAGGAAGGGAACGTTGCAAGAAAGTTCCAGAGCTATGGGGAACCATGCTTGAGATGGCCAGAAAGGGGTTATCAGGACTAGAGAGCACTGTTCTTGTCTCACCTTCTGCAGAACCCTTTGGATCATCGCGAATGGCGGAAAGGCGTAGGGGCGGAGAGGAGCCCAAGGTTGGAGGAAAGCGTTCACAGCTGGAGCGCCCGGGTCTGGCATCCAACTGAAATACTGAGGGAGTTGGAAGGTCAAACGGCTTGCGAAAAGGTCCACATCGAAAGGACCCCAGAAGTGAACCAGGAAATTGAAAACGGTCGTATCCAGTTTCCAATCGCTGAAATCTAGAAGGAATCTCGAGTTCCAATCCGCTGACAGATTGCATTTCCCTGGAAGGTATTCTGCCTTCAGTGAAATCTTGTGTTCCAAACAGAACATCCAGAGTTTCCTTGCCAGGTCTGATAGGTCTATCCAGAAAACAATGGTTCCTGTGGCATATCACTTTATCAATTACTTAATAGACTGAGGCTTGATAACAATCCAAGTATTAGAGAAAGGGTGGCAACAAGGAGAGAGAAACACAATCATACCAGTTTCAAACCATTTTTGTATTTCAAAAAATAAAATGAATAAAATTGATTTGACTGCGACATACAATATAATATACAAAGTGCAATGTGTTCCAAGTGATTTGTGAAGTAACCAAAAACAACGTGTGTACAGTTAAGTGAGCTATACAGGTTACAATAATGGCTATTTACAAGAAGGAGACATGACTCAGAGCAATTATTTAAATCAATTGTAGAACAGCTGCTATATAATCATAGGCACTGTGTGAGTCTTATTCGCCTCCAAGTACGTCGACTGCGTTTCGACCCTTAGAATGAGGGTCTCATCAGGACTGGGAGTGAGGGACGTCTATAAAAAATAATGATTTATAATGTGAAATTGTAAATCTATACGTAGTCGCCATGAATATATTGCATATTCCTGGAGAAGGTTTAAGAATTTACCTTATACTGGGGTAATAGAGAGTGTAACCCATGCATGTAAAAGTAAATCGAATTTACTTACAGTGAACCCAGCCGGGCACTGTCGAGGAACAGACAGAAAGAGGGCATGGAATTAGCCACATACGAAACATTATAGTTCATACAAGGCACACTACAGCTAGACCAATGATACAACTTACCACTGTCATGGACAACTTGGTAATATGGTCTATCTTTGTGTAGCGGTCGATACCGTCACTGCGCAGAATAAACAGGGAATGCCTGTAATACAAAGCGCTGTCTGAGTAACTGTAGGTTGCGTGTAGCATTTATCCGTGCTAAAGAGGCCAAGTAATAATGGCAATCTGCTTCGTACCTGCGCGCGTTTCCAACCAGCCCGATCGCTGCCTTCAGGAGATTGTTTGGTGCGCGGCCGGGTGACGTCAACGCGATTATACCGTGCGGCGTTATGCACGTAATCGCGATAGAGGAAGGACTGGATTGTTTTGTTTACAAGTGCGGGAAATACGAACACATTTGATATTGCGCAAAGGTATATGTTGGTATTGGCTTTTCAAACGAAGTGTGATATTGTGGTGATAGGATCGCAATCGGAGAAGGACATACTACTATTGTTTACATGTACGGGTTTAACAGGGAGAGAGCGTGCAATGTTCGCATTTGCGTGAATATACATACACTGTTCCAATTTAGCATAACCACATTTGCTGGTAATGATTTGACAAAGTACGCATGATATTAAACAGAATCACCTGTTATAATAAAATCATGTAACCAATACATGTATATACAGTGTCACAACTTATTAAAATGATGATGTATAAATGCTCAAGATGTCTTCTCATGGAGGAGCTACGCGGGCATCCAAGATGGTCGCGTGAGCAGAGAGCTCCCGAGACCCGCGCCGTCCTTCTTTATTTATCCTTCACCTATCCTGGTCAGTTTGACGGGCTTTTGTAGCGCTATCTTCACTGATGCCAACGTTCCTATTTTGGTCGAAATCGGACCCTGGGGACCATTTCTCTGACATCTGCAACTTTTTGGCCTGCCCGCGGGCGCGACCGGGGACTCGGCTACCCACTGTGGCCGACCTGTAATTGAACAACAACGGCTGACTGGCATCTGGCCCACCGGAGGTGTACTGCTTTCACTTTCGGTTTCCATCTCTTTGTTCTTGTTTCCTCCTACTCTGCCTGCGCCTGTTGCCCTCACAGCCCACATTTTCCTCCGTAGGACTGGCACGGAGGTCGCGATACTCCCATTTCACTGGCACGTTGGAGTTTCGAGACTTTTCCTCCTTCTCACCACTTCTCCTGGTTATCCGGCCAACACTGAAAGCGAGATGGCGACTAAAGCGGAGGCCGACAAACGCCGGAAGGCTGCGACCCGGGGGGGATCGATCCAGTCCAACATGATCGAACGCTACACCCAGCCGAGAGGCTCCCCCGGGGCCACAAGCGTTGGTGCTGAAGGACTTCAAACGGACATGCCATCTTCGTCGGAGGTATCGCTCCAAGATCTTTTGGCTGCCATCACTGGACTTAAGGCCGATATGAGTCAGCAATTCGAAGCCGTCGTGTCCAAGATAGACACGGTGGCGGTGGATGTAACTCTTATTCGGGCCGACTTAGCCAAAACGAACGAGCGGGTGAAGGCTCTGGATCTCAAAGCATCGAGTCTGGTGACGGACATGGCTGAGGCGCAATCCGAGATTGGTAATCTGCGTGCCTCGCACGATCTGCTGGTCAAGCGGATGGAGGACTATGACAACAGGGCCAGGCGGAACAACATACGCCTGGTCGGAGTGCCGGAATGTGATGGTGCTGTATCGACCGACCTGTTGGTCGAGGAACTAATTGTCGCTCAACTGGCTCCAGCAGGACTCAGTAAGTTCTTTGCCGTGGAGCGCGCCTACCGTTTTCCAGGAGGACAAGTGAAGCCAGGAAACCCACCGAGGCCTATTATTGCGAGACTTTTTCACTACCGGGACAGAGACGCTATCCTCCAGGCCGCCCGCAAGCACGGCCCTTTAAAATATGACAATAACTCTGTCTCCATATATCCCGATTTCACTCCCCAAGTGCAGAGGCAAAGATCAAGTTTCCTTGGAGTGAAGCGTCGCTTGAGGGATCAGGGACTGAAATACGCCATGCTGTTTCCGGCCCGGCTACGGGTCGAATTTCGAGAGCGTGCCTACTTTTTTGATCAGCCTGAACGTGCTGCCGACTGGTTGGACTCGCTGCCGGCGGAAGACTTTGGAAACGGAGGCCCCGGTGGCGCGGAAGGTGGTGCACCGGCCCAGGAGTAATTGGGGCCCCTGAGGTTCTGATTGAGACTATGCAATATACTGTGTAACTTAACTTTGTGCTTCATGTTACTGCCCGTGACGGTGCGGGAACGGGTGATTTCTCCCTTCCTCCTCGGGGGGATCTTTGTGTAGATAATATGGGGCGACAGGCACACTGCAGTTGGGGGTGGCTTTTTAGTCAGCAGGGGTGCAGGGAGGGGGGTGTTGTGATGGGTTTCGGTTTTGGGGTTGGTTTCTGGGGACTTGGTTGGGTTTTGTTTCGTTTGTTTTGTGTCGGTTTTCATGGTATTTCACATTTTGCAATGACTTTGAACTGTGGGTTTTGCTGGTGGGTGGGGGTGGAATGTCTTTGCCGCAATGGGGGGGGGGTGAAATGCGGGTTCTTTCTTGGAACGTAAATGGTTTGGGTGATAGGATTAAGCGGGGCATTGTACTGCAATTCTTGAGGCGCCACACCCCAGATGTTGTATTGACCCATTTGATTGGAAATGCTTGCAAGGCCTTAGACCGCCGGGGTTATCGCCTGGTTGCACACTCTGGTTTCACTTCAGGATCTCGGGGGGTGGGTATCATGGTAAAGTCTTCCCTTGCTCTTGCTATTGACGAGGTGGTCCTTGATGACCGTGGGCGGTATGCTGCTGTGTCTGGGAGGTGGGAGGGTAAACAGATCGTGTTTGTTGTAGTCTATATTCCCCCGGGACTGCAGGCTGCCACTTATGCTGATCTTGGCAGGACCCTCCTTGGGCTTCCGGACGGATTGTTAATCCTGGGTGGGGACTTTAATTCTGTAATGTCCGGTGAATGTGATCGACTTCCCCCTAGGGTGTTGTTGCAGTCCCAGATGTGGCTCAGTGAGATGGCTGATACTTTTGGCTTGGTAGATGTCTGGCGCTCACTGCACCCCACACTCCAGCAATACACTTTTCACTCGGGTGCGCATGGTAGCCTCTCCCGTATTGATTATTTTCTTATGTTGGCCTCCACTCTGTCCACAGTTCGAGAGATACGACATCTTCCTCGTGGTATCTCGGACCACTCCCCCTTGCTGATTACGATTTCTGTAGGCGGTTTACTTGGTAACAGGGTCCCCCCAATTCCTCCCTGGCACTTCCGTAACCACCGGCTCCGCTCAGAGTTGGTTAAGGCAGTAGATTGCTACTTTTCTGAGAATGTGGGCTCGGTCACTTCCCCCACTGTTCTTTGGGAGGCTTTCAAGTCGGTTATTAGGGGTTCTGCTCTATCATTCATTGCCGCGGAGCGTAGGGTCAAGAGGGAGGCTGTTGTGGCTCTTGAAACCGAAATTACTGCGCTTGAAAGTGAGCTGGGTGGGAATGACACGCCGGCCTTGCTGCACGCTTTGGAACTGAAGCAGGCGGACTATAGAGCCTGTGTCACGGATGCTGCCAAATTGATGCGGGCGAATCAACTGGGCCGACTGTATGATGTGGGTGACAAAGCTAGCAAGCTCCTTGCGTGGCTGGATAAGACTGAACGTGCGAGTCGTGTTGTTCCTGCCATTGTTCGTGAATCTGGTGAGAGTGTCTCTGATCCGAGTGAAATTGTTGATTGCTTCGTTGACCACTTCCGAACTGTTTATACGCCTGTCAGCGATCGAGATGAGGCCGACTCCAGGCTCCTGCTGCGGGACATCGCCCTGCCCACTGTTTCGGAGGAGGACTGCCTTGCCCTGGAGGCCCCATTTACTGTCGATGAGATTGCCCTCGCAATCCGATCCCTTAGCTCGGGAAAGGCGATGGGCCCTAATGGACTCCCCATTGAACTTTACAAACTTTGTCCCGACAAGATGGCCGCCCACCTGCGTCAAATGTTTCTTGAGGCGGTTGAGGCTGGTTGCCTCCCCCTTGAGCAGCGCCTCGCTACCATAGTTGTCATTTATAAGGACGGCAAACCTCGTGACCGCTGCGCCTCGTACCGCCCCATTTCCCTACTCAATGCGGAACCCAAAATCCTTGCTAAGGTACTGGCCAATCGGTTGCTTAAGGTGATTTGCGACCTGATCCACCCGGATCAATCCGGTTTCATCCCCCATAGGAACACTGCCCTCAATCTGTGTAGGCTCCACAGCGTTCTCGCGAGAGCTCCGATCCTCGCCGAGCCGGCGGTGGTTGCGTCCCTCGATGCCACAATGGCATTCGACACTATCGAATGGCCCTATCTGTGGGCGGCCCTCGCTAAATTTGGCTTTGGCCCTAACTTCATCGCATGGGTCAAACTTCTTTACGAACGGCCACTTGC
Organism: Lissotriton vulgaris; assembly: GCF_964263255.1. Taxonomy (NCBI): domain Eukaryota; kingdom Metazoa; phylum Chordata; class Amphibia; order Caudata; family Salamandridae; genus Lissotriton; species Lissotriton vulgaris. Next base: position 2,079,385,650 of record NC_141685.1, on the reverse strand, counting down.
TCAGGTCGCCGTGAATGGTAGATGCTCGGATCCCTTCCCCTTAGGCCGTGGCACACGTCAGGGCTGTCCGCTTTCCCCGCTCCTATTCGCATTGGCGCTCGAACCCCTTGCCGCGTGGCTCCGGTGGGAACCCTCCATTAAAGGGATCCTATGGTCCCCAGACCTCGAGGATCGTGTTTCCTTGTATGCGGACGATATTCTCCTTTACCTCACTTCCCCTCAGAAGTCGCTCAACGTTCTCTTCGACGTTCTGACGTCTTTCGGTAAGAACTCGGGACTTGTCATTAACTGGACCAAGTCCTGTGTCTACGTTATAGCTGGCTCGTTGCCGCCTTTACCCCGTAGGTTCCCCATTCTGGTAGCGGCCGATGGCTTCAAGTACTTGGGGATCTATGTATCCATGTCTTCCTCGGTCCGCTACGAGCGAAACTTGTATGCTCCGCTTCGTAGGCTGAAGCAGGACGTTCGACGTTGGCGCGATCTGCCTTTATCTCCATTGGGCCGGGCGGCACTCTTTAAAATGATGTCGCTCCCCCGATTCCTTTACGCCCTGCAAAATTTCTTTGACCCTGTTCCAGCTCGCTATTTCCGTGAGGTCGAGAGTCTACAGCGACAACTTATTTGGGATGGCCGTGCCCGCATTGCCTTATCCAAGCTCACGCTCTCCTGGTATGATGGGGGTATCGCATTGCCGGATATTAGACGGTATTACTGGGCCTCACACCTTAGCGCCATCAACCACGCGACCTATGCTCCGGAGCCCGCACCCGCTTTTGCCCTGGATAAATTATTGTTGCCTGGTGGCAATTTCAATAGGGCTCTGTATTCGAAGGCACCCTACCGGCTTCTCACGGGCCCGATGAAATGTGCAGTGCGGGGGTGGAGGGATGCTACCGTGGCCACGGGCTGGGGTGGTAGGCTGACACGCAAGACACCACTGTATGATTCGGAGCGGTTGGGGAACCTGTGGAAGACAAAAGGGTTTGAGAAATGGGACATGATTGGGATCAGCACGGTGGAGGACCTGTGGGCTCGGGCGCGGTTAAGTCCTTTGAGTCCCTGAAATTGGAATACCGGCTCGATGATAGAGAGCACTTCCGATACATGCAGGTTAGACACGCCTTATCTTCCATCTTTCCATCGGGTACCGTTATTCCACAATCCTCCCCCTTGGAGGATCGAGTTCTTGACGGCCACGTCCCGGATAGCACCATCTCCTTAATCTACAAAAAGCTTATCAACAACAGAGCTGACCAGCTTGAGAAGCTCCGAGCTGCCTGGACGGCTGACGGACTCGAATTAGACGACGAGGACTGGCAGTCAGCTGTGTCCTCCCCTAAGGAGGTGGCTATCCCAGCACGGCTTCGCTTTGTCCAGTTGAAAATCCTCCACCGTGTGTATTTGACTGGGATGCGTCTGGTGCGAATGGGTTTGGTTTCGGATGGTCGATGTAGGCGTGGTTGTGGGATGGATGGCACCTTTCTTCATGTTCTGTGGGAATGCCCGATGATTGCAGCGTACTGGTCCAGGGTGCATGATGTCATGAGTCGTGTCACGGGGATCCCACTACTTCCCGAAGCACGTCGTTGTCTGTTGAATGTGTGGGAACCGTCTGATTGTAATGCTGCCCAGACGCTTTGGGTTACCCTGGGGAACATGGTCGCAAAGAGAGATATCGCGCAGCTCTGGGGCTCCCCTAGACTACCATTGTTAAGTGCCTGGAAGGAGAACATGGATTGCTCCATGTTCCGAGAAAAGACCGTGTATGAGGCTCGTGGGCGCCCAGGGAAGTGGTCCAGAGTTTGGGCTCAGTGGAATGCTTATCGCGGAGACATCTGTTCTCCTCCGCTTGACTATGAGGTCCCTCTCCCCTCATCTCCATGATTTACGTTCCTCCTTTAATCCCACTACACGTTTTGTTTTCCCGCACGCGTCCACCCCCCCTTGCCAGTATCCTCCTTTCCACATCTTTTTTCCCCCCCCCCCCACCTCCAACAACCCTTGCCACTATGATACCATGTGTTTGTGTGTTGGCATTCTTTCAACAAAAACATAAAATTAAACCTTTCTTATCCTTTTTGTATGAAACTATGCTTTACCGACAATGTGGACTTGATAGTTTGCTTCAACAACGTGCTGTCTCTGATTCTACTTTCACTCAGCCTGTTTATGTCATAGCGGCCGGCCCCGCGGGGTTGTAGGCAGACGCTGTGTATTGTGCATTCGTAAATAAAGGTTTAAAAAAAAAAAAAAAAAGATGTCTTCTCATATAGATGCCACAAAATTATCTACTTATCGAACCATAGTTATTAAACCAATGTATACCTGTAACAGTGAGCTTTAAATTTAGTATAATTCGTATACATGTTGTCTAATATCCAGAGAAGACTTCTAGGGCTACATAAACAGTCTTCACAGTGTAGTACACAGCTTCTAACATTCAAAATTCTTAAATACAAAGTGGATATTATTTCCAAGTATTGATTAGGTCAATGTAGAGCCCTATTCTGGCTTTTATCATTTGTTGAGTTTGCCCAATGTAGGGTAGGCCGCACGGACACCATATGCAATACACGACATTTCGTGTGTTACAATTTGAAAAGAAATCAAGTTTGTGATCACAGTTCCCATGTTTAAAATTGGTAGTTTTACAAGTTAATGGGCAGATCACACAGTTGCCACATGGGTGGTGACCAAGAAGAGGGGGAAGATTCCAGGATGTTTCAAGCGTACCACTTCTCTGAGATGTTTTTTCAGTGGATCACCTAACCAAATGGTCCTTAAGATTTTTTGCCCTTTTGTATGCGAACAGGGGTACATCAATTTCAGAGTCAATACTTTGGCAATTTCAGAGTCAATACTTTGGATTATCTTCCAATTTTTCATGATTGTTTTTCGAATTTTATTAGTATTGACACCGAAAGTAGTGACACACACGATTTTGTTCATTTCCTTCTTTGGTCTAGTGACCAATAATTCCTCTCTTGGGCAATACCAGGCATGCTTTAGTGATCTTCGCACCAATCTGTTGGGATATCCTCTGATTAGTAGTTTAATTTTCAAAACTTCTGATTCTCTCATATAGTCCTCTCGTCGTGCACAATTCCGGCGAATTCTCAAAAATTGCCCAAATGGCAACAAGGGTGGGGGAATTGTAATCCAAGAAAGGACAGACTATGATATTGAGATTAAAAAACAAATCTCGGAAGAGAAACATTACGAAAAGCTTAACCGTAATCCTCTTTCTGAGATCAAAGAAAAGATTATATCAATCACAAAAGAAGGTTTAGATGAAGGTTTCATCACAAGAAAAGAGTTTGACTTTTTGAATTCATTTAATCCTAGGACGCCCGTTCTATATACCCTCCCCAAGGTCCACAAAAGTACAACACACCCACCGGGTAGACCTATTTTATCTGGATGCGGTTCAATTTTAGAACCGATTGGTAAATACATCGACTTTTTCATCAGAGACTTTGTTCCTCTACAACAGAGCTATGTGCGTGACACTATGCATATGATTAATTTAGTTGAGGGAATACCGTATAACAAAGATACTGATTGGCTTGCCACCCTCGACATATCGTCCCTATATACTAACATCCCCCAAAAAGAAAGTATCAGCTGTATAAAAGAACTTCTTGACACGAGACCAAGACCATTCAATGTGCCAACTTCATTCATAATTTCACTGTTAGAAATAGCACTTCAGAGAAACTATTTTGTTTCCAATGGACAATTTTACGAACAATGCTGTGGAGCCAGTATGGGCACAATTTTTGCCCCGAATCTGGCGAACATTTATATGAATCATGTTGAAGGACTCTATGTCTTGAATGTTCAAAATCCATACTATGCCAGCATTAATTGCTGGCATAGATATATAGACGATATTTTTCTTACTTGGAGAGGCAGTGAAGAAAACTTCACTAAATTCATTTTATATTTAAATACTGTTCAAACTCATTTGACTTTCACATCTACCCTACAGAAAGAGACGATTCCGTTCTTTGATCTAAATATCTTGAATGTAGACAATAAATTGATCACATCTCTCCATAGAAAACCTACGGAGAAAAACACATTGTTGTCATATAAAAGTCAGCATCCGAGAGCATTGAGGGATGGCTTGCCATTTGGGCAATTTTTGAGAATTCGCCGGAATTGTGCACGACGAGAGGACTATATGAGAGAATCAGAAGTTTTGAAAAATAAACTACTAATGAGAGGATATCCCAACAGATTGGTGCGAAGATCACTTAAGCGTGCCTGGTATTGCCCACAAGAGGAATTATTGGTCACTAGACCAAAGAAGGAAATGAACAAAATCGCGTGTGTCACTACTTTCGGTATGAATACTAATAAAATTTGAAAAACAATCATGAAAAATTGGAAGATAATCCAAAGTATTGACTCTGAAATTGATGTACCCCTGTTCGCATACAAAAGGGCAAAAAATCTTAAGGACCATTTGGTTAGGTCATCCACTGAAAAAACATCTCAGAGAAGTGATACGCTTGAAACATCCTGGAATCTTCCCCCTCTTCTTGGTCACCACCCATGTTGCAACTGTGTGATCTGCCCATTAACTTGTAAAACTACCAATTTTAAACATGGGAACTGTGATCACAAACTTGATTTCTTTTCAAATTGTAACACACGAAATGTCGTGTATTGCATATGGTGTCCGTGCGGCCTACCCTACATTGGGCAAACTCAACAAATGATAAAAGCCAGAATAGGGCAGCATTGTAGCCGCATAAGAAAATCTGTTCTGACAGCTCCTCTCGTTGCCCATTTTAAAGAATTCAATCATTCTGCAGATGAAATGAGGTGACAGGTTGTAGATATAGCAACACTACCTGAGAGAGGTGGTGACATTGCTCAGATTCTACAACGCCGGGAATGTCATTGGATTGACAAAATCAATTCAATAAATGAAGGATTGAACTCCGCTGATGAATGGAGGGGCTTTGTCTCTACATTGACCTAATCAATACTTGGAAATAATATCCACCTTGTATTTAAGAATTTTGAATGTTAGAAGCTGTGTACTACACTGTGAAGACTGTTTATGTAGACCTAGATGTCTTCTCTGGATATTAGACAACATGTATACGAATGATACTAAATTTATAGCTCACTGTTACAGGTATACATTGGTTTAATAACTATGGTTCGATAAGTAGATAATTTTGTGGCATCTATATGAGAAGACATCTTGAGCATTTATACATCCTCATTTAATAAGTTGTGACACTGTATATACATGTATTGGTTACATGATTTTATTATAACAGGTGATTCTGTTTAATATCATGCGTACTTTGTCAAACCATTACCAGCAAATGTGTTTATGCTAAATTGGAACAGTGTATGTATATTCACGCAAATGCGAACATTGCACGCTCTCTCCCTGTTAAACCCGTACATGTAAACAAAAGAAGTATGTCCTTCTCCGATTGCGATCCTATCACCACAATATCACACTTCGTGTGAAAAGCCAATACCAACATATACCTTTGCGCAATATTAAATGTGTTCGTATTTCCCCGCACTTGTAAACAAAACAATCCAGTCCTTCCTCTATCGCGATTACGTGCGTAACGCCGCACGGTATAATCGCGTTGACGTCACCCGGCCGCACACCAAACAATCTCCTGAAGGCAGCGATCGGGCTGGTTGGAAACGCGCGCAGGTACGAAGCAGATTGCCATTATTACTTGGCCTCTTTAGCACGGATAAATGCTACACGCAACCTACAATTACTCAGACAGCGCTTTGTATTACAGGCATTCCCTGTTTATTCAGCGCAGTGACGGTATCGACCGCTACACAAAGATAGACCATATTACCAAGTTGTCCACGACAGTGGTAAATTGTATCATTGGTCGAGCTGTAGTGTGCCTTGTATGAACTATAATGTTTCGTATGTGGCTAATTCCATGCCCTCTTTCTGTCTGTTCCTCGACAGTGCCCGGCTGAGTTCACTGTAAGTAAATTCGATTTACTTTTACACGCATGGGTTACACTCTCTATTACCCCAGTATAAGGTAAATTCTTAAACCTTCTCCAGGAATATGCAATATATTCATGGCTACTACGTATAGATTTACAATTTCACATTATATATCATTATTTTTTATTGACGTCCCTCATTCCCAGTCCTGATGAGACCCTATTCTAAGGGTCGAAACGCCGTTGACGTACTTGGAGGCGAATAAGACTCACACAGTGCCTATGATTATATAGCGGCTGTTCTACAATTGATTTAAATAATTGCTCTGAGTCATGTCTCTTTCTTGTAAAAAGCCATTATTGTAACCTGTATAGCTCACTTAACTGTACACACGTTGTTTTTGGTTACTTCACAAATCACTTGGGACACGTTGCACTTTGTATATTATATTGTATGTCGCAGTCAAATCAATTTTATTCATTTTGTTATTTGAAACTGGTTTGAAACTGGTATGATTGTGTTTCTCTCCCCTTGTTGCCACCCTTTCTCTAATACTTGGATTGTTATCAAGCCTCAGTCTATTAAGTAATTGATAAAGTGATATGCCACAGAAACCATTGTTTTCTGGATAAACGCATTACCCTGGTTCCTTTGTGAGTAGGGTCTCCCTTGTTCTCTTCTTTCGCAGGTCTGATAGGTCGGCAGACTTCGTACCACCGAGACGGTTGACATAGGAGACTGCGGATCCGTTGTCCATCTTCAGGAGAACGGATCTGCCCTGAAGAGAGTGTCTGAAACTCATCAAAGCATGGACACCGGCTGTCTTTTCTAGGAAATTTCTATGGTGTGATGACTCTGAAGGGGTCCAGACACCACCAGTGTCCTGGTCGAGGAGACGTGCTCCCCAACAGTGAAGGCTGGCGTTCGACTCTTAAGCAAAGTCCGGAGTCGAACCGAAGATAGCCCTTCCATTCCAGGCGTCCAAATTGTCCAGCCACCAAGAGAGTTCCAGTCTGGCTTGTTCGTCCAGAAAAAAGTGGTCTCCGCACCAAAGGCCAGATCTGAGAGCATTGGCTTTCACTCTCTGAAGAGCACGGTAGTTCAGCGGACCTGGGAAGATAGCTTGGATCCAGGAAGAAAGGAGACCGAGGAGTCTGGCTAATTCCTGGAGGGAGAGAGACTGTTGCTTCAGAGCAAACCTGATCTCTTTGCGAATTTTGGCAATTTTCTTTTTTGGGAGTAAGAGGAGACAATTGGAGGTGTCCACTGTGAAGCCTAGAAATTCCAGAGATTTGGAGGGTGAAAGGAGGGATTTTTCCTTGTTTATAATGAATCCGAGATCCTCTATGAGGTTCATGGAGGTTTGGAGATCTTCTAATATCGGTGCATGAGATCGGGACATGATAAGGATGTCGTCTAAGTAGATGATGAGATGAATACCTCTGGCTCTCAGGATGGATACGATCGTTCTCATGACCTTGGTGAAACACCAAGGTGCGGATGAAAGGCCAAAAGGAAGGGCCTGAAACTGAAAGAGGCGGTTCTCCCAAATACATTGGAGAAAGGGTTGATGTTCTATTGCCATGGGTATGGTGAAATAGGCATCTTTTAAGTCCAATTTGACCAACCAATCTTCTTGGAGGAGAAGGTCCCTGAGCAGATGGATGCCCTCCATCTTGAAATGTCGATAAACGAGGTATTTGTTTACCTCCCGAAGGTTTATTACCGGACACCAACCCTTGTCCTTTTTCTCGACTAAGAAGAGGGTGCTTACAAAGTTTTTTTGAGACCAAGGTACCTCGATTATAGCGCCCTTCTTCAACATGGAAGAAACCTCTTCTTTGACAAATTCTAGGTGTTCTAAAGGAAGAACCAGAGGTTTGGGAGTAACAGATTGATATGGGATCTCCATGAAATCTATTTTGAAACCCTGGACTGTCTCAAGGACCCAGGGGTCTTGTGTCAAGGACTCCTAATGTGAAAGAAATGTTTGAGCCTGCCCCCGACCTTTGGAGGGGAAGAAGAAAGAGAAGCACTTACTTTGAGTATTGTTGTTGGAAGCACCACGGGCGGGAAAGCCTCTTCCACGTAAACCTCTTCCTCTCTGTGGGTAGTATTGTCTGTTGTTGGAGGGATAGAAGCCTCTACCCGTAGAACCTCTTCCTCTTCCTGATGAGAAGGGGCGGAAATTTCCACGGCCGGAAGAACGGCCCCTTCTTCCGGCCTGACCAAAAAGGTTTGAAGGAAAAACTTGTTTCATGTTATTTTGAGCTTTGTCTAAAGCTGTAAAAGTTGCAACATATTTACCAATCGTTTTTATCATATCCTCTCCAAAGAGGAGGCCATTGGGCTTACTCGAAGGTTCTTTCTTGGCAAGATCCCGGAGTTTTGGGTTGATTCTATTAAGGACAGTCTTCCTTCTCTCAATGTTAAGCGAGGAATTAGCGTTACCAAGAAGTACTATTGCTCTTTGGCTCCATCCCCTTATTAGATTGGTATCAAGGGGTGAGTTAGAAATGTGGGATTCCTCAGCTAAGTCGAGGGTCCTAATAAGGGGGCCTAATAGGTCAAGAAGGCGATCCTGACAGGCTTTAAGAGCCCTTTCGAGGCCCATCCTTGGATCCTTGCTCAATTTGAATAAGAACTTTATAAGGTCGGGGTCTAGGTTAGGTGTTTGGCAAACTTTATATTCTATGTATGGTCTAGGACACTCAGACCTCATAGTGTTGCGTGATTCTCTCTCGAGGGAGTTCCTCAGCCATTTAGTCACAAACTTAGTGACGTGGTCGTGTGGATACCACCTTGAGCTGTTAGGGTGGGAGATATTGTTCGGGGAGAACAATTCTCCACCTAGAGGGTCTGGTTGGATAATCAGTCATACTGGAAAGAATAGTAATGCCATAATGGAACCGTGAAAAAAGGGATCAAAGGCCAAGGTGCTGCAGGAAGGCTGAGTTTGAATTGCTGGGGATCATTACTTGAAAAATGTGAGATAAATTCGGCAACCATTTACTTTACGTGGATGCAAACATGAAAGCCAAGGGCTCAGATTATTCAGCCAGATAACTGAAAAAGATGGCAAGTGGTATGGATTCCAACACCCAGTCAAGGAGACCTGGTCTTTCAAGCTCTAGGACGTACAGAGATCCTATTGCGGGGAACAATATCTAGTTTATCTGAGGATCACATACCAATTGTACCGGAGGTGTCATGAAAAGTAAATCAGAACAAACTACAATGGGCTTGCAACACTGACATGCCTGAAAGCGATGGATGTGAAAGGAGAAACTGAAAGAGCAGGTTACAGAAAAATGAGTCCAGGAGAACAACAGCCTATATATAGGCTGCAAAGCTGATTATGAGTCAGGAGGACTCAAAAATATGGGTTCTTGAGGCAGCAGAGATCAGCAGGAGACATTGAACAATACTCGAAGAAAGATGAAGGTAGGGTGATGGGCCTGCATCAATGGTAAGTTTCTTAAAGTTGGGAGACTCATGTTGAGTTTCGTTTATGTAAGTATTCATCAAGATCCATAGGGTTTGTGGGGCCACAATATGTCAGGAGAGAGATGAGGTGGAGAAATACGGCAACAGGCAGTGGCTATCTTTACTCAAGCACGCTAGGTGATCTGAACAGTTATTAAACAGAAAACTTGAAAAGCATTTCAAGTCTGGATGTGTAACTTCCCTATAATGCAATTTTCTACTCATACCAGAATGCAGCATTAATAGAGGTCTATTAACGAAACAATTTGTCAATAAGTGGATCACATTACAGTACGAACTTCTTTTAGCATTCCTTTCGAATCCCCTCTAAAGAAGCTTTGCAGATTATTTTTGAATACTCAACATGCCTCGCTTTGTGAATGTCTGGAAGACATGCTTTCAGCTGTTATGTGCAATGCCATGGAGAACCCCCAGGAGTTGTGAGGCGCTTAGTGACACAATGAAAGCGATGGTGGCACACAGCAGGGCATCAGGAGCTGTCAAGACAGCAGTATTTTGAGTCTATTAGCGTCTAAACAGCACTCTGGGCTGGTGAAAATGTGACACCCCAGCAGCGTTGACATCACCAATTTTACAGCGTTATATTCTTCCACAACAAAAAAATCGTTTTTTCTGGTTGCTGTCAGAAATAAATGCATATAATTCTAAGTAAACAAAAACATTCTTCCATCTGCCAATAAAATATCTTTTGGGTTAGAAAATAATATCAAAAATAAAAATTCTAAAGAATCGATGACAAAACAAAACCAACCATTCACAAACCTCTGGTTTGCATGTTGTTTACATGTAAGAACATTGACAAAGTCAATAGACTGTCAGTAGTCTGTGTTGGCTGCCAGGTCCTTATCAATGTCAGTTTTATTTTGTCCAGGTTTTTGTCAAACTTTCTTGTTGGGGAAGATGCAGGGCACTCAATATTTATATATAAAGAAAGACATTGGTTAAAAGCAAAAAATATTATTGGTCACAAAAATAACACAATGTCCTAATTGGCCCTGGCAACGAAGCTGTGCACGTTGTATTCGGGTGTGCGCTTTGTGAAAGGGCACAATGCTGCCATTTACAGTAAATGTACCCAATCGATTACATTGAACTAACCGCTTCCCCATGCTATTTGCTGTACTGGGCGTAGGAAAAATATGAATGAGGCAATAACTGACTAAGAGGGCTGGCGGGGAGCACCTGGATGTATGCATATTATACATATCATTTTCTTTTTTTAAACTTTATTTATTGATCTTTGTTATGCAAATAAGTCATAAAGCATTGTCAATTGGCATTTAACTGTGCATATCATTACTAGAACAACACACCACAAACAACAGGCTTGGTCAATAAACCTTTGCCCATGTCTGTCACCTTCAGCTCCGCCAACAGACGCATTACAAATGGAAAGGTGCCACTAGTGTATCAGCCTCTACATTTATCACATATTTTGTACATTATCCACTTAATTCACACTACCAGGGGGCCGCTCCCTGGGTCCATTTGAGCATCCCCGCACCTTCTTCAAGGGGGTTATAATTGGGGTACCGTGCTTGGCGGTGTGTCAGTCTCAGGGGAGTAGTGTTCCCATGTGTGTTGGGCATCCAATTATCTGTATTGTGGGGCTCTTTTCTGCTCAGCCGCCCCGTAAAGGTGCTCCAAATGTCATTAGGTCTGGAAGCCATGGGCACGAGTTCCCAGTACGGCGACAGTTGCTCCTGGTAGTATGCGACACTCTTAATCCAGGAGTTAATAGAGGGGTTATGGCCAATAAGAGCAGCATCGCTGTTAGTTTCCTCGTACTCGGAGGAATCTCCTTAACATACCCCAGTAGGCCCGGCAGCGGCGTACAGCTTGTGACCATATATGTGACCTCACTTGTTTTACTAAGTACTTTGCTCCAAAAGGCAGCCACCTGAGGGCAGTGACATGCAAGCTGTATGCATGTAGCCTCTGGTGCCCGGCATCTCCAGCACCGCCTGTCAGGCCGACGGCCTATCTTCTGAAGCTGCACAGGGGTCCTGCACAATTGGTGCAAGAATTTAAAATGTAGCAGGTGCAGTCTGTAGTTGGAGGAGAGTGATTGTAGCTGGCAGAAACAATATTGCCACTCTGCCTCTGTGAGTGGATTCTCTAGAGCTCTATCGCCTGCGGTTTCGTCACTGGGTGTTCTAGCCGACTGGAGGCATATAATCAGGGTTGTCCTTTAAATGGTAGTGGAGTAGTGTATCTAGCAGATTAGGAGGGCTACCGTCGGCCGCCTGTGGGGGGGCCAGAAACACATCACCAGGATAAAGGTCTGCAATTTTGGTGAGCCTCATCTATGGCCAGGGACTGCCGGAGGACCACCCCATCCCCCCCTTTCCATTAACAAAACATTATTAACAAGGACATGAGAGGGATTTCTTTGGAGGCGGGGGTCGTAGAACCCCAGGTCGTATTTATTAAAACATACAAATTAATCAAAAATTTAAATAAACAATATTTACACAATTACGCAGAAAACGTTCCATGACATTCGAGTACAATTGATATATACAGATATCAGATGGCTAACCTTAACATAATTCTAGTACAAGGTATTTCCTATCCGAATCTAACTTATAAATCTTACAATACTTAATTTTGTGCGCATCCTATTTGGGCCTACAGCAAGGTCACTAACTGGTGTCAGATCCTTATCACTTAAACCACTCCCTCCTGTTGGAGTGCGCATGCGTAGAGGGCCCGTTTACCGAGAGGGTACTCCCCCCCCCCCCCCGGTTACCCCTGTACGCCCTATTAACCACACCCTTCCGTCAAAGTGCACATGCGCAGAGGGCCCGTTTACCGTGAGGGTACTTCCCCCCCCCCCACCTCCCACTCCCCGGTTACTCCTGGATGCTCCATTAACTCCATTAAAGGGGGCCCTTGCATCTCTGCGCCATTTACTGGTGTCATTGTGCACGTGCGGGGTCGCCAACTAGCCTATAGAAAGCATGACTCTGCCCTCCCCCGCACCCAGGCAGCCAATCAGGGAAGGATGACTATGAAAATTACAGTGTAAGAAAATGAAGAGTAAAAAGTAATTACCGCAAAGTACAGATATTTTAAACATTCAGTAGCAGAATGTCTCGGACACATCAATTTCTGTTAACACAATTTTCATTTGTGCACTCGGTAAGTAACTACAAACGCATAGGGTGTTGGAATGTACAATATTTTATGCAGCAGCTGCGGAAAAAATGTGCATGTCTTATTATACCCGATTAAACACACTTGTCTCTAATTCTCTTATTACTGTCTACCTAAGGCATTGATACTTCTGTGCAATAAGAAAGTAACACACAACCTCTGCTTTAGTACAAGCGGTAAGTGCCTCCGTCCAGATATACTGCCCTGGCCGGAGCAGAGCGTGCCAGCGGAGGGCGTCTCGCGGCTATGCTGCTGCAAGGATACTTCGTCTTGATTACAATCTTGTTACTGATAGCGTGCCCAAAATACTTGTTAAATGCCTAAACCTGTAATGTCCCATCTGCTGACCTTGCGCTGCCGTGTATTTCCGTGAGGAGTTAATACTTGCCGCGCAGTGCGCTAATGGAGAGGCCTTCTCTTTAGGGTCCTGCCACAATACGGAGAGTAATTAAGAACTGTTCTTGCTTAATCTCCTTTATTTAAAAGGCTGCCCACTCACTCTATTTTTAATGAAAACGACTTCAGGTCATTCATGTCGCCTTGGCCAGGCCTGAACCAGTGCCTGAGAGCGCGCACAGTACCAAAGTGTTGTGTTATTTCTTCTGGTTGCTCCGTATGTATAGATACCATTATTTCAATATTAAACAGCATGGACAGGGCACGCAATCATCCTGGGGACAACTCGCAGATGTCACCAACCGGCAGGATCAAAACTTAAGGACATCTCTGCAGCGTGTGCCCGCGATCCCACGGAGCGATTGCAGACTCCCTAACCATAAGGCATACCAGATCCCAACCACTTTCGTGAACAGCGCGAAGACAGGCACAGCAACACGACAAATGCTCATAAACTGCCGAGCGAACGTACCCATTTTTCAAAGCGGCGGTGCCAGTTCTCCTACTGGAGTGCGCGCTGTGCCGTCCACAGTACTGCCATTTTACAAAGCGGCGGTGCCAGCTATCCCTTGCCCCTGTGCCTACAGCGGCCTTCGGCAAAAACGGTGTGCCACTGGGAACCGCTGCGACGAACGGTCAAGGCTGCCAACCATGCTGTGGGGCTTCCGGCTTGAATCCTCCTTCATGTGCCGATGTCCGTTCAAGTCCGCTACTCTCCCGCTGCCGACATCAGTTGCCGGCTCCACAGCGTTGTTTGAGGTTGGCTGGAGTTCGACTGCCCGTTTGGCTGGATTGGGCAGAGAGCTGTTCCTCCACTAGACTTGGTCCTTTCTGTTGTGGTGGTCCATGGGTTAGCAGGATCTTGAGACTGGACTGACTGGTTTTGGCGTTGCGGACATGGAGTTATGGATGGATTACCTCCCTTCAGCAACTTGACTTCCTTTATGACGCTGGATAGAAAATCTGGGAGCGAGGAAAGAGAATCAATAATTGGGGAGCAGCAACAAATCGGCTGTACGAGCTTTGTGGAGGCTTGCGCTCCTAGTATTAAGTTATTCAATTTGTCGAGTTTGCTGTCGATCCCTGACATAAATAGCGCTAGGGTGTTTAGAAGGTCAACCTGCGCCTCCAGTTTGTCCGAATGATAATTTAATACATTAACTGTTTGTTGGAATGTCTGAAGAAGTTGTGGCGGGACACTGGTTGCTGTAGGTTCTTCTTTTTTGGGCTTTGTTTTTGGCGTGTGTTTGAGGGAATTTTGAGTATTTTTGAAGAAAAATGACAGATCTGCTAAGAGCTGGTCATTTGGATCAGATGATTTGAACTGTTTTTGAGGTGATGCCTATGTTACTACAGGTGGTGAAAATAGAATGTGCTGGGGACTTTGCGCCACTAGGAATTCTTTCGTGTGCTTATGGTTTGAGGTGAGTTGGACAATTGACTGGTATTTTTGCGCACGTGAGTATTTTGCACATGGATTTGCGCACGGGTTAATTGGCAGGGAGGAACTGTTATGGAATCCTTTGGCACAGTTTTGTTGGGAGGGTGTTGCTTGAGTTCCTGGTGACTGTGTTGAGTCTGAAGAAAAACATGGATTGAGCGATGGGCTTGGGCAGTGGGCATGCTGCATCTTTGTCTGTTATTGTGGGTGGGGTAGCTGGCCCAGTTGCAGCTGGGCTTGGTGGTTAGCTGGAGGGTTTTGAAAGAAGCTTGCATCCCCCAGCCAGTCCTTGGGCTGATCGTTGAGTGTTGATCCGAAGATATAAACTCTCGGGGGTTGAGCCGTCTTTTTGGTTTCAATTGACCACTGTTGTAGAAATAACGGTTGTCGAGGGAGCATGCTTATGTCAGCCAATTGGTCCGAGGCTCCAAGCCTTGTTGCCTCCGGGGGCTGGGACTGTGAAAGAGGATCGGTTGTGATTGTTTTTTTTTTTAAATAATCCAGCAAGCTTGAGGGCTTTAGGGCTTTTGGCATATCTGTAATGTTGCCTTTGTGGACGGAATTATCATAGCAGATCGACGGGGATTTTGCCGCAATTACTATTTCTTGGCGAGCCCGGAGGGGTTTATGGCTACCCAAGTGGGGCTCCTCTTCAGAGGCGGGCTGTTTTGACTTCCTCCATTTAGGCGCCACTGTGGTCTTTCTTACTTTCCCAGATCTCATAGTTACAATTGTTGGATTAGAGCTGATGCAACACGCTCTTCCGGTGCAGTGCTCTACCGGAGCAAGTAGAGGTCTAGGGGGGATTGCAGAGGCCTAAAGGCTCCGATGGTTCTGCGGTGGCTCTCCTGGGACGGTTTGTAGACTTGGAGACAGAAAGCGATTCGTTGTCCTTGAATCTCCAATGGCTCAGGTGGCTCTGAAGGCTTCAAAAGACTCCAGACACTCTGGGGACTCTGCCCGTGCTGACAACTCTGGCCAACTCTAATAGGTCAGTGTTAAACCGGTCTTTTATGCTCCGCGCTGTCCCAGGATTCTAGCTTGTCCTGTCAACGGAGAGCGGCGAGGGACTGTCAGATTAATTGGTATCTGTCTCTTTTTTAAGGCGGAATACTTTGACACTTCTGAGGGCATGCACCGTAGCTTTATCAATGTGCCTCGGTGATCGCCAATGTCGTGACAGATGGCACCCCTGCTCTTTTATTACCACCTGCCCAAGCCGCCAACCCGCAACAGCCCGCACACGCTGCACCCCTCGAGCCCAGACTGGAGGTCAGGACAAAATGTCAGGAAGAGAGCTACACAGATAATGGTGCCGGGGAACAGGGGTGGCTCAACCAGAGTGGGCCGAAGGGGACAGCAAGGCCGGCCGACGATGGGCTGGTTTAGGGCAGGTTCAGGGGAAGAAGGCGGGGGGAGCAGCCCCAGAGCCAGAAAAAGCAGCCAAGTGCTCTGCACGGCCGACAGGCTGAGCTGGGGGGCAAAGGCAGCAAGAGAGCGGACACAAACCAGCGCAAGTGGGAGCTAACTGCGGGGCCCTTGAGAGCAGCACCGGAGAGAACCAGGAAGTGCAGGGGGGAGGAGGGGGGGTTCTCAGTGCGCCGCACCATGCGACAACGTGTGGAACAGGGAGGGGGTGGGAGAGCAGGGGTGAAGACCGTTCTCACCCGACCGAGTGCCCTACCCTACCCCCAAACTGCAGGGGGCAGCAGACGGCCCTCGCGCCTCTCCACCCCTCACTCCCTCACACGGATTTAATTGCCGACTTGCCGACTTACCGGTACACAACCGCACCTGCACCCGGATCCTGGTCTCAATCCCCGATGCCGATTGTGCACCAAGGCACTCCGAGATACTCGGCTCCCGGCTCCCCGGCTGCCGGATACGGCAGCTCACACACCTTGCCACTCGATCAGCGTCCAACCCCGCCCACCTCGCCTCTCCACGCCTCGCCTGACACATCCGCACAGACGGCTGCAGTTTCCGTTAGTGGGGCGCGGCTCAGTCTGTCTCCTATGTTTCCTATCAGGGGCGGGGCTCCACCGTTGAACTCCCTAACCGTTGTTAGTAAGGTGGTCAAAGAATTAGATGTCCTGTGGGCACCCCATAGCATATATTTCAGAAATGGGATTCAGGACATCACTGAGAGGCAACAAGAGGTTTTCGTGCAGTTCAATGTTCTGTTGTCAAGTGGCCGACTGTAAAAGAGATAAGCTAGTTAATCATTGTCACTTAAGGAGCCAACCCCTCTCTGTCCAGATGGAAACAAGTTGGCACGCTGTTGTCAGGAAAACTTCTTTGAGAATTGCATCGCTAATTTTACATCCGTTAAGAGGTGTTGTGTCCCTTCGTGAGTGACGCGTTAGTTTTGCCGAGGATAAAAGAGCATAAGGGATGTCTACCATTTGCAGGAGGCGTTCACTGGGATGAACTCTCTGCAAGCCACTTGGACCCCTGGGGTGAAATCGGTGTAGAAAGCTATTGTGTAACATTGGTTTTGTATAGTGCCCCACTCTCGGGCCATATGCAGTATCCTGTCCCGATCTCTGTAATTTAGTATGCGCTCTATGATAGACCTGGTGTAGCTCCAACAGGCGGTTTTGGGCCCTGCGAGCGATGGGCCCTTTCTGCTAAAAAAACAGCAGAGAGCTCCGTGCCAAAGAGGTATTTTAATAGGGATTCCACATATTGCTCCATTTACACGATAGCTGTTGTCTCCAGCACCCCCGCAATGCGCAGATTGTTGCGCCGAGAGAAGGCTTCGAGGTACTCATTTTTTGCTCGTATTACCGAAAGGATTTTTTCCATTTGGAGCATTTGTTCCTTTGTGTCTGTTTAAAATTCCTGCGCATCTTCAGCTTTGTTTTCCAGCGTGTTTAGGCAGGAGTCATGCTTATTGACCCTGGGCTTAACTTGGTCCAGCCTTCTCATCAGGGCATCAAGCTTCCCATCAATGATGTGAAGGCTGGACTGCACGTCCAATAGTATGTTGCGAGTGTCTGCACCTGGCTACCCCGCAGTCTCCCCCCGCCATCCAATCTTCCTGTTGTACTTCGGTTTCCGTGTGCCTGGTTTGCAGTTTTGCATCAACATTTTGTTTGCCTTGCCTGGGGTCTGTTTTCCACATTCTGCAGCCGTACAGGCACGCTTCTCCAGCATGCCCCTCGCCTCCAGCCTCGCACCGCCGCTTCTGCCGCTCTCCCTGGTTACTGCTCCGGCTTCGAATATGTGCTAAGTGTGGGTGCTGGCACACCTATCACCAATTTAGGCTGGCGCGCACGCCGGGCCAACCGCCGTGCAGCACGTGCAAGCAAGGCCTCATTTAGTGCTCATGGTTTGAGCAGTCCAATATGGCAGCATGGGATCAGCAGGTGCTCTTTCCTGGTCACACACAGCCCGTTCGGGGTGCCCAGTTGTCGATTCATTCGATCGTCTGAGTGTCTCAAGCACCTCAGAAATAGCTGCGGTCTCCCCCGCAGCACTGGGTATAGACCTTGCTTCCCTGGGGAAACCACTTCTCCTGCGGTTTTCGCGGATCATCACCTGTGGAGAGCTTCTTTTCTTGCCGGGGTCTCCTTGCCTTGGGTGCACACACCACTGCAGCTCAGGTCTGTGGGAAGTTGGTCTGGCACATGATGTCCACTATTCTAGTGGGCACCTTGCACCAGTCCAAATTACCCTTATTGATGGTAGGTTTAAGACACCCTTTATAGAAAGCTATCCTAGTGGAAGGTGTGGAGAGCAGCCTTCAGGCTAAGTCTTGAAGGAATGTAAAGCAGCCTGTTTTACCAGTCTATAATCCCTTGAATAATCAAATGAAATGAGATCCACACCAGGTATATATCAAATATATATGTATTTATTCTAAACGCAACCCCTCTAGTCTCTTAATGAGGCTGGAAGTAAAAATACAATACAAGAACTTAAATAGCACACAGTAAATTAGCACAGTATACGTTTTGCTCTAGGGGCCTCATAAACCATTTACTAAGAAAGAGGTATAAGAACCACGTGAGGAATAGAAGTTAGGCCTAGAGCCTGTAGAACTGCTGGGGCAACCAGGAACCACCCAGGGTAGGGACGCAGGAGACCCAAGGGGACGCGTGCCGTGTCTAAACACAGCAGCGTATCACCATTGACTTCTAAGGCGAAAGTTTAAGTTACAAAGTTAAAGAATAAGGACACATGGTAGTGGACTATGGTTTGTTTGTCTCTCTTCTCCCTACAGGTTTTTGGTGTATCCCTACTAAAAATTGTAGTGGGTAACTACGGAAATTATCCGTTATTTTATTACTATATATATTTTTCACATTTTGAGACTCTCGGGAGGGTACGCCTTAGCGCGCGCACACCACCGGAGGACTTTTGTGTAGGTCCTGACGAATGCTGAGCAGATTGCAACATTAACAGCAGAAACATGTTGACCATCTTTTGATTCTTACTAGGACTCCGGTTCCATAACTCAGAACCTTGAGTAGTCCATCCACTTTGTTTTTATCTAATGCAGGTTAGCCATTATTAAAGATTTTTGTAAAGGCACAACTTTTGCATTTTTTAAAACACTTACACACTACGTATAGTCACCTCCTAATTTGGGCACTGTTACACTCACCACATCCTGCTCCGCTGTAATCAGGCGTTGTAGCACGCTGGGGGGACATTCGGTCACCCCAGCGGGGACCCAATGATGAAGCATGTCACCAACTAGTGGTGAGTGAGGGTCCTTCTAAAAAGCAAGGTTTTTTTCCCCTTTCTAACACTGGGTGATCAAAAAGCCCATTAGGTTTCATCCTCAGAGGAGGACCTGTTGGGCGTTCATAGGGAGACAGAGAGATTTCGCTTTGTACATGCACGTGTGTGAGTATTGATCACATTTGCAGCACAGAGCGAAATAATATCACACCTCAATATCTAAGTTTGATAGCACTTTTTATCACAGTCACTCCTTTGTTGTTTATTTACAATTGATTATGGTAAAAGCCCTTCAGTACTGGACACTTCGAGAGTCAAAACCCAAGGAAGCACCGAAGTACTCGTGTTACCTCACCCAGGGAAGCCGGGTGCATAGGTGTCTTTTCGTGTCGGATTTCGTAGTTTTCAATGGCGAGCTGCAAAGAAGTGCTGCAGGCAACCAGGAGAAAAGTGTCCGGATGGATCCAAGGGTGGATTGGAGATCTGAAGAACCTGAAAGCAGAGGGGACAGAGTCTGGGTCACTAGCCAGTGACCAGGAAGGCGACAAGACAATGCCAGCCGAAGTCGGGTGCTTTCAAGTGAAGTAGGTGAAGCTTGACTCTTCAGCCATGAGGTCCAGGAGGTGTCGACGACAACCAGAAGCTGTATTCGAGCTGTCCCATGAAGGATGTCGAGTGCTGCAGCATCAGTATCCGGATTGGACCCAACAAGCCTTGGCAACAGCAACCCACGCAAGATGACAAGATTGGCTTCGGTGCAGACCAGCAAGGTCTGAGAGACTCACCCTTTGGAGGGGAGTCAGGGCATGTGTGGATCAACCAGGAAAGCCCAAGAAACAAAGTAGATTCCTTCATGGGGACCCACTAGCCAATGCACTAGGGATCGCGAAGGCCCCTTGAGCTGAAATGCTGAAAGCGGGCCCACGGGCCACTCGTGGAGTGTAGGCACACAATCTTCAATGCAAAAGGTGCTCAAGGCTAGGACCACGAGTAGCTCAATGCACAACTTCGGGAAAGCTTGGGGAGTTGATGCACTAGCAAATGTGCAGGATGTCCAGGAGTTCCGGTCCCACGTTTCTCGTGATAGCTACAGGTCTCAGCTTTGCTGGGGACTCGTGTCAGCCTCGGAGATGTCTAGAAGTCCATGTCCTGTGTCACAGATTCTTCGGGATCCGGCGGGAGCCTCGAAAATGCAGACCGGCAAGATGCTTCTTTGGTGCCGGTTTGAACAGGGAGTCTTCCTGTCGATATGGAATGTCGAAGGTTCAAGATTTCTGTATCAGAGTTTCGTCCAGGGGAATCTAAAGTCCTAGGGACTGGGTTCCTATACTTATACTAAGTTTAGGGGATGGACTAACTCTAGGGTCCCATCAATGGGAGGACTGGGGAGGGTTGGTTACACCCCTTCCCCTTTGTCCAGTTTCGCGCCAGAGCTGGGGCTGAGTGCACCAGCAACCGGTTTGAACTGGGGAATGCACTGGGACACCTTGTGTGCCCCAGGCACTGTCTGAAAAGCATTCACTGAATGCAACTCTCCCTGCTCCAATACACTTAAGCCGGTCTGGGGAGGTGACAGGAAACCTATTGTCCAGGCCTCCCCTGCCGGAGTTTTGTCCAGCAACAGGAGGTCAGACTCGTGTCTGTGGCAGCAGCATCCATTTTGTGATGCTGGGGCTCTTTTAAACTATTACCGGGAAAGTAAGTGTGAACATGTCTTCTCCCTCTAGAAGGGTGGAATGCTACCCCCGCCGCCATGACTGGCTGGGGGGTAGTATTTCAAATTGTTTGACACAAAATACGACATGTTTTGATAAAGCCATTCCAAAATTAGCATTAATCGCAAGGATTATAATGTACATGAGAGTGTATGGTATGGCCATATCCAGTGCTTTAAATGGGCCGGTACTCACCGGTACTAAGTACCGGCACTTCTTATTTTTATCACCCTGAGTACCGGCACTTCTCTACAGCCGTGGAGAGTACCGGTACTCCTGAAGGGTAGGCGCATTGGCCTCTAGTGGTAGTAACCTTTCTCTTTGTTCAGCCAAATCAATTTTAAAGACCTGAGCTGAGCCCCCGCTGAACTATTCAGCGTGGGCTCATTTGCATGATATCTTGGTGTTCGCCATCATAATGTGTTGCAAGGAATCGAGGCAGCCCAGTTACAGCACAATGTGAAAAGCCATGGGAGGTTAAAAGGGCTTTAATCCCACCCGATTCTTTTGTGTAAGTGTCTGCTTGTGTGTGCGTGTTTTTGTGAGAAATATGACAAAATATGGAAAGGTTAAAATATCACAGTTTGACTTTCATTTTGTACAAGGAATTAACCAGATTTATATATAAATAGAAATTTCTCGTGTGTATTGCAACTCGTACATATGCCGAAAAACTTAGTATGTCTTGCATTTAGCCCCACCCCTAGCCCCGCCCACTCGCCACATTTAAATGAGTACCTGCACTATTTTTTTCCCATTTAAAGCACTGGCCATATCACAGAACAGCTATAAGGAAGGGCTTCCGAAAGTTGCAGAGGGGCTCAGCTCATGCTAGGGCACCCTCTCACAAACCCAAGCTCTCTGCCTTCAGGATTGTCAAGGCCTGCCATAGGAGTGACTTATAGGTTAATATGGGTCTGATTTAAATGGTAGATATAGGTATACTATATCTCAGTAAGGGGTGCTTAAACCACCTTACCCAGGCTGCAAATGCAGACCCGTGGTGCCATTTTGGATGGCTTCCCAGGGGTGGCATAATACATGCTTCAGCCCCTGGTAGGCCTCTGGGGTACCTTTGCCCTTGGCACCTAAGGTACCATAGACTAGGGGCTCACAAAGGTAACTCAGTAACCAATCTGGTATGTATCTAATGTACAGGTAATCAATTTAGAGAGGAAAACAGATAGGCTGGGGCCCTGGATAGCTGGATCCCAGTCACACTGAGTAAAAAAACATCAAAACACCAGGAAAAAAAATGGGGGTAACCAAATAGTCAGATTTCACCTTCCTACACAACTCTCCCCCACCCCCCCAAACGAAAAGAGATGAGGATAACCTTGCCCAGGTGAGCCTATGTTGACTAAGTGGCCATATAAGGAAGTACCTGCATTAGCATGGTTACCCCTGTCTTATGGTACACTAAGCAATCCCTCACCCTAAGGTTATCAGAGGGTCTCCACCATGGGGAATTACTACCTGTGGGGTGTTTTGGCAAAGCAAAAGGCTGGTGTTGGGATTGAGTATTGAAGTGAGGCCCTACTAAGGTTGGGCTCAGCTTCCTCAAATCACTGTCCACCATAAATGCCTTTCTTTCCATGACTGAGTTGCACTGTGCTCTCGGGTCAACCTTTAGCTGCCTACCACTGGGGTTTGGATCCCTTTGGCTGGAACACTGGAGGGACAGGGCAGGTTTGGGACCACTGGGTCCCAGGTTTGTCTTGGCCCAACAGAGTCCATCTGGGGGAGGTCCCTACACAAGGGTAAGGGGGATCCCTCAGAGGGTTGAGGAATTTTCACCTGGCTAGGGCTACTAGACTGGGTGCCCCTAATCTGCTGATGGGGGGGTTCATCTGGACAGGGAGCCCTGTGGGGTCCACTGACCTACCTGATCTCTGCAGCCCTGGGCTGACAGGCAGGGTAGAGAGGGGTAGGTTACCTGCTCCAGACTGTGTACCACCTTGGAAGGGTTCACTGTCATCAGGGGTACTGCCAGGCAGGACTGACTACCTCTGGGGCAGTTCCTTCGCTAGGAGTAGGATCAGTTCCCTGAGGAGGCTGACCCTCACCTAAAGTCTGGTGGGAGGGAGACTTGTCTTCCTCCCCAATGCTCTCTGTCTGAGTGGAGAGATCCATATTTTCAGGCTTCACAACTCAAACATCTGTGGCCCTCACAGCCCTACTAACCTTTTCAGGAAGGCCTAACATTTTGGAATAGGCCTCTTTTTCTACCTCAGCCCAGACTGAGATCTCTAGATCACTGCCTAGTAAACAATCTACAGGCAAGTTTGGGGACACTGACTCCCTTTGGGCCAGTGACTCCTCCCCAGTTGAGATTTATTACAGTCATGGCATGATCTGACTTGACTCCATCAATATTTGTCACCTGGTATGTGAACCCAGGAAAAAGCTGATCTGGGGGTACTAGTTTCTCTGCCACCATGGTGACACTAGCCCCTGTGTCCATATATGCCACAGCTGTCTGACCATTGATGTGGGGCTTTTGTCTGTACTTACCCAAGGTATTGGGACAAGCAGTGAAATTGGCAAACCCCATGCCACCATCATAGACTAGAGTTGTTGCAGTAGGGGACCTGGTTAGGCCAGAGTCCACCTGAGTTTCCCAAGAAAACCCGACCACATTTTTGGGGGCACTCCCACCATCTGGGGGGTTACTACTAGTAGTAACAGGAGGTGTTGGAGTATTACTTGGAGGAATATTTTCCTTACGGCTGGCTTTTGGGCAACTGCTATCAGTTTTCCAGTGGCCAGGTTTCTAGCACACATGGCTAAAGGTTTCTTGGTTGGAGAGGAAGGAGTTTGAGACCCACCCCCTTCAGAGGATTTTTGGGGCCCTGTTTGGATTTATCTTTAGATTTATTCCCACCTTTCTCTTGTGGCTTGGTAGAATCTTTCTTCTGGTCACCGCCCTGATTTTTAGGCCTAACCCTGGTTCTGACCCATTTGTCTGCCTTCTTTCTCAATTCTTGGGGAGAGGTCAGATCAGAGTCCACCAGGTACTAGTGTAAAAGCTGGTTCTGACCATTGTTAAAGATCTGCTCCCTCATAATCAAATTATACAATCCTGTAAAGTTTTGCACTTTGCTGCCCAGTACCCATCCTCCCAGAGCCTTAGTAGCACAATCAACAAGGTCCACCCAGTCTTGAGTCTGAGCTTTTTGGGTGTCTCTGAACTTCAACCTGTCCTGTTCAGTGGTTAGGCCAAACCCATCAATCAGAGCACTCTTCAAGACGTTGTAATTGTTAGCATCCTCTTCTCTAACAGTGAGGAGCTTGTCTCTCCCTTTGTCTGCAAAGGAGAGCCACAACATTGATGCCCACTGCCCCAGGGGTACCTTCTGTACTTTGCAGGCCCTCTCCAGTGCAGTAATCCATTTGTGGATGTCATCCCCATTCTGATAGGGAGGGACAATCTTGTTTAGGTTTCCGTGGTCATAAGACCTATCCCTACCACTAGGGATATTGCTGCCACCATGGGGCTCTAGCCCCATCTTTTTACTTGCTCTTTCAAGCTCTATGGTCTCCTTCTCTAAGGCTACTTCTTGTCTCCTAATTCCCAGCTGGGCTTCTTTCATCCTAGCATGATGCTCCCTCTTCTCAAGGGAGGTACCCCTCCTATGAGCAGAGGCAGAGGACCCTATAGATGTATAAGAATGGTTAGACTCCTGGGAAGGAGATCTTTCCCTTCTGGGCACACCACCAACTCTACCTGGGGGGACAAAGAGAGGGCCCCTTTGGCCCTCCTCATCTCCAGGTATATCTGGATTCACCAGGACTAGGTCACTGTCACCTACCTAGTCTTCATCATCTTCAGAGTCCTGGTGTGGCAACCCACTAGGGTTCTCTTCTTCTGATATAAGAAAATCTTGATAATGGGAGATTTTAACTTGCATTGGGATAGCCCCCACAGGGACCTGCCCACACGCCAATTGGACACTACTATGTCCGCCTTGAGTTTTAGTTAACTCGTGGAAGTACCCTCACACATCAAGGGTCATACTCTTGACTTAGTATGGACCACAGACCCAAATGTCATCCTTAGGGATGTGGTCCCCTGTGTTTGGACTGACCATTATTTGGTGACCTGTGAGGTAAATATTAATGATCACTTAAAGCACCTACCCCGAGGTACTAGAAGGACCCGTAAATGGACTGAGGTTGACTTAAAAACCCTGACCTTGGTGTTCCCGAAAGTGGCTTGTCTGTCGAATACAGATAAAAGCCTGGATCTAGAATATGCGGACCTAACCCGGAGCCTGGGCGAAGCTATCGATCAGATAGCGCCGGAAAGAACTCAGCTAATAAAAGGACCTGGTAAAGAGGCTCCCTGGTTTACCCCACTATTAAGGGAACAAAAAAGAAAACTCCGAGCTCGGGAGAGAACTTGGAGTAAAACTAAGCAGGACACAGCGAGGAACCACTATAAAGGCTCTCTCCATCTGTATAAAAAACTTATTTCACAAGCTAAGGCGGAGTACTATGAGTCTTGCCTAAAGAAGGCTGGGAATACCCAGAAGGAGACTTTCAAAATCCTGTCGGAGCTGAGTAAAAAACAGGAGAATTTTGAGTCTCCCATAAATTGTAACACCTTCCAGGGGTATTTCTTAGAAAAAGTAAAGACCATCAACCTGGAAATAAAAAGTAGTGTGGTGAATAGTGCTACTATACACTCTGATGCCCATAATCCTGTTCACTGCTCTATAGTACAGTTTCCTGAGCTGGATGAGTTGAGCCTAGAGCAGCTGATGGGTAAAACCAAATCTGGTTCCTCAGCGGACCCGTGTCCCCCGAGTGTCTTCCGTGTGGCACATTCTCTATTGGAAGATCGGATCATCTCTCTCCTCAATAGGTCCCTAGAAACAGGGCATCTACCGGATGATCTCAAGGAGGCTCGAGTTAGGCCCCTGTTAAAGAAACCGGGCGCAGACCCGACCGTTCTGAAGAACTACAGGCCGATTTCCCAGCTGCCTTTCCTTGCCAAGATCTTAGAACAACACGTGCTGAAGTCCTTGTCCCTGTACCTGGAATCCCATGGTTTACTACATGAGCGACAGGCGGGGTTTCGAGCGCACCATAGCACCGAGTTAGTGATGCTCTCGGTGCTAGATGAATTAAGAGGCATGGCTGACAGTAAAAAAACTAGCGCCCTGATTTTATTAGATCTGTCAGCGGCGTTCGATACTGTCAGCCATGACCTGCTCCTGGGAAGACTGGAAGCCTTTGGGATCAGAGGCCTGGCCTTTAAATGGCTGCAATCCTTCCTTTTGGGAAGGACACAGAGGGTACAACTGGTGGGCTCGATTTCAGAGGTGGAAACCTTAGAGTGTGGGGTACCACAGGGCTCCGCACTTTCCCCACTTCTGTTCAATCTCTACCTACAACCTCTGATTGCATCTCTGGCAGATATGAGCTGCAGAGTCTTTAATTATGCTGACGACACTCAGTGTCGATAATACAGGGGCAGCACAAATCCAAGCCCAAAACATCTTGAGGTATACCGTAAGATGGATGACGGAAAACCTGTTAAAGATCAACCCAGATAAGACCGAGGTATTGGTAATTCCATCTACCGCCTCACCGTGGAATGATCTGTACTGGCCTGCAGAGCTAGGACTAGCCCCAAAACCAAGTGTAAACGTAAAGAGCTTGGGGATTAAACTAGACTGTGATTTGTCAATGTGCAGCCAAATATCTTCCATTGTCGGAAGCTGCACGAATATCATCAGACAACTGAGAAAGTTAGCCCCCTTTCTCTCTCAATCTATGATGCGCTCAATTGTAGCAGCAACCATCATCTCACGGATTGACTACGGGAATGCCCTTTATCTTGGCCTCCCAAAAATGCTGACTAACAGAGTCCAGGTCGTGATGAACGACGACGCACGATTGATCTTTGGACTACCCAGAAGAACGAAGGCCTCCCCTTTACTAAAAAATCTTCATTGGCTCCCTGTTAAAGAGAGGGTTGAATTTAAGAGTCTATTTATAGCTCACAAGGCGATTTACGGCCATGCTCCTACCTACATTAAAGACCGCCTGGAAGTATACAACCCAAAGAGAACACTTAGATCATCAGAATCCCAGTTACTGGTCTGCCCCGCTACAAATTAGTAACCAAGGGAGGGAGAGCCTTCTCTGTTTTGCCCCCCCCCCAGTTGTGGAATAAGCTGCCTGAGGGGCTACGCAGGGAGGTGAATCTTTTGCGGTTCAGGAAATCATTGAAAACACTGCTGTTTGGTAAAGCCCTGAGCGCAATGTAAACTGGTAGCTGTGTCTCTCTGAGGTGTTGAGCCAAGTTATTGTAATAACATCGATTTCCAAGCGCTTAGAGACCTGCAGGTGATTGGGCGGGTTACAAATCCAAATTAACAATAACAATAACAATGATGTACCCACCCCATTGCCTACCCTATCAGGATCTGATGCTTTCTTAAAGTCATCAAGCAATAACACCTCTATAAGGCATTTGGGTATTAGGAATCTGTCCTGGCTTCAATTCTTTTATGGCACACAGACCCCTTAACTCTTGGAAGGAGAATGTGTCATACTTAGATGTCTGCACTTGGCTGACATCTGGGATAGACCCACTAGGTCTGTCCTTTGAAGTCATGACTAGTGAGGTGTGGTGTATGCACCTACCTACACTATTTGGTTTCCTACTAAACCTCTCTTGAGTTGTAGAAAGGGAGTGCTAGGCCTTTGACATACAACTCTAAGTTCAGCAGAACTTACTGTATTTATAAGCTTGGATTATATGTACCTATGGTACCTTTAGTGTTTTTTCAAATGATATTCTCACTATTATCTGGTAAAACAATGCAAGCTGGAATCTCACACACTGCACACCAATGTGAGAAGTTGGCCTGGAATATGATGTCCACTATTCTAGTGGG
This sequence comes from Lissotriton vulgaris, assembly GCF_964263255.1. Lineage (NCBI taxonomy): Eukaryota > Metazoa > Chordata > Amphibia > Caudata > Salamandridae > Lissotriton > Lissotriton vulgaris. Next base: position 2,079,357,870 of record NC_141685.1, on the reverse strand, counting down.
CACCTTGCACCAGTCCAAGCGACCCTTATTGATGGTAGGTTTTAGACAACCTTTATAGAAAGCTATCCTAGTGGTAGCTGTGGCGAGCAGCCTTCAGGCAAAGTCTTGAAGGAATGTAAAGCAACTTGTTTTACCAGTCTATAATCCATTGAATAATCAAATGGAATGAGATCCACACCAGGTATATATCAAATATATATGTATTTATTCTAAACACAACCCCTCTAGTCTCTTTAAGAGGCTAGAAGTAAAAGTACAATAGAAGAACTTAAATAACACACTGTATAAGTTTTGCCCTAGGGGCCTCACAAACCATATACTAGGAAAGTGGTATAAGAACCATGTGAGGAATAGAAGTTAGGCCTAGGGCCTGTAGAACCGCTAGGGCAACCAGGAACCACCCAAGGTAGGGACGCAGGAGACCCACGGGGGATGCGCGCAGTGTCTAAACACAGCAGCGAATCACCATTGACTTCTATGGCGAAAGTTTAAGTTACAAAGTTAAAGAATAAGGACACTTGCGAGTGGACTACGGCAAAACCCCTTCAGTACTGAACACTTCGAGAGTCAAGATCCACAGGAGCACCGAAGTACTCGTGTTACCTCACCCAGGGAAGTCGAGTGCATAGGTGTCTTTTTGTGTCGAGTTTCATCGTCGTTTTCAATGGCGAGCTGCAAAGAAGTGCTGCAGGCGACCAGGAGAAAAGTGTCTGGATGGATCCAAGGGTGGATCGGAGATCTGTAGAAGCTGAAAGAGGGGACAGAGTCTGGGTCACTAGCCAGTGACCAGGAAGGCGACAAGAAGATGCCAACCGATGTCGGGTGCTTTCAAGTGAAGTAGGTGAAGCTTGACTCTTCAGCCATGAGGTTTCGATGAGGACCAGAAGCTGAGTTCGAGCTGTCCCATGAAGGATGTCGAGTGCTGCACTGTCGGTATCAGGATTGGACCCAACAAGCCTTGGCAACAGCAACCTATGCAAGATGACAAGATTCGCTTCGGTGAAGAACAGCAGTGTCTGAGGGACTCACCCTTTGGAGGGAAGTCAGGGTATGTCTGGTGCAATCAGGAAACGCCAAGAAACAAAGTAGATTCCTTAGTGGGGACCCATTAGCCAACGGACTAGGGTTTGCAAAGGCGCCTCCAGCTGAAATGTTGAAAGCAGGCCCACGGACCACTCGTGGAGTGTAGGCCCACAATCTTTGATGCAAAGGGTACTCAGGGTTAGGAATACAAGTAGCCCAAAGCACAACTTCGGGAAATCTCGGAAAGTCGATGCACTAGCATATGTGAAGGATGTCTAGGAGTTCCATTCCCATGTCTCTCATGATAGCTACAGGTCACAGCTTTGCTGGGGACTCGTGTCAGCCTCTAAGATGTCTGGAAGTCCATGTCCTGTGTCACATATTCTTCGGGATCCGGTGGGAGCCTCGAAAATGCACACCGGCAAGATGCTTCTTTGGTGCCGGTTTGAACAGGGGAGTCACTCCTTGACCCCACGGGAGATTTCTTCCGTCTTCCAGTCGATATGGAATGTCAAAGGTCCAAGATTTCTGTATCAGAGTTTCATCCAGGATAATCTAAAGTCATAGGGATTGGGTTCCTATTCTTATACTAAATTTAGGGGATGGACTAACTCTAGGGGGGGACCTGGGGAGGGGTGGTTACACCCCTTACCCTTTGTCCAGTTTCGGGCCAGTGCTGGGGCTGCGTGCCCCAGCAACTGGTTTGAACTGGGGAATGCACGGGGACACCTTGTGTGCCCCAGGCACTGTGAAAAGCATTCACTGAATGAAACCCACCCTGCCCCAATACACTAAGGCCGGTCTGGGCAGCTTCCAAAATGGCACCACAGGTCTGCACTTACAGTCTGGGCCCAGACTGTAAGTGCAGACCTGTGGTGCCATTTTGGAAGCTGCCCAGGGGTGGCATAATACATGCTTGAGCCCCTGGTAGGCCTCTGGGGTACCTAAGCCCTTGGTACCCAAGGTACCATATACTAGGGGCTCACAAGGGTAACCCAGTAACCAATCTGGTGTGTACCTAATGTACAGGTAATCAATTTAGAGAGGGAAACAGATAGGCTGGGACCCTGGACAGCAGGATCCCAGCCAAAATAAGTAAAAAAACATCAAAACACCAGGAAAAAAGTGGGGGTAACCATATAGTCAGATTCCACCTTCTTACAAGGTTAGTGTCTGGCTGGGAGGCACTGGTTGCGCAGGGGGGGCCGGAGGGGGAAGAGTCCAGTGCTCTACACTCGCCGAGGCCCCCGTCACCCAGCCCCACTCAACTCCCACTCTTCAGTTCAGGTAACTTGGGGGGGGGAAATCGCCGTCAATCCGTCCAGCAACCTCGGATCAGGATCGCCGAGGCCCGTTCACAGGTCCGAGAGCTGCTCCGCTCCCACGACTCCACAGAAGTGCTCAGTCAATTTACATGCTGATTTCACCTTCCGATGTGTTGTCCTTGCCTCCTCTCCCGATATTTAACTTTTTTAGTTGCTGATTGCCCCTGTACACCGCAGATAAATGGAGGATATTCTTGGTGGCTGGCAGAGCCCTCCCAGGGAGTGGCCATCTTGCTGCTTTGCTCAGCCACGCCTCTATTACACATATAATTTTAGCAAAATAAAAAGTCACCCGTCGGGTACCTTGGACTTATCAGTGTCTATTCCCAATCCTTTAACACCATGGACGGGTTTCACCCTTCTTGCCACCCTTCCCAGATTACAAATTTTTCTGCCATGGGTCTTGACTGCACTGCAAAAGAGATTGGTAATCTTCATAGATTCAGGGAATTTGGAGCACTCTTTGTGGCCAGTGGGAGCTCTCACCTTAATCCATTCATCCAGTTTAAAAAGTATTAGATTGGTTCTGGTTATACCGTTCACACTAACCTAGAGTTGGGTCTCCAATCTCTCAATAGTTCAAAGAGCCTCATATTGGTGGAATGGTGCAGAGTGAGGCGATAGGCTTCCAACCTGTTCATTATTTCTTCCCTCCAACACAATCCATTTGCCTTTGCTAATTGGATACCTTCTTTAAGGGTTTTATTAAACTGCTCTACTACCCCATTTTTCTCTGGATGGTAGAGAGCACAGAGTTTATGTTTATCTAGAAATTCCTTTATTTTTCCTGAGCAAAATTGTGTCCCAATATCAGTTATCATGAACTCTTCCACAACAAATTTGATTACAGCACTATAACTGGTATCTGACACTATTTTAATTTCTGGCCACCTTGAGAAGGGATCAACCACTACTAATATAAAGGTAGTATTCCTTTCTCCTGAAACCAGGCCAATTATGTCCAAAGATACATCTATCTAGATCCCCTCAGGTAATGAATGACACAACATGGTTGAAGTATAAGAGTGTAGGAAGCTATACCAAAGTAAGGTATAGTGTGCACAGAGTCCAGTTAAACCCCAAAGGTAGGCAGAAGTAAAAGTAGATAATACCTTACTCTCTATTTGTGTTCATGTGGGCGAGCAGTAAGGCTTTATCAGTGGGTAGTGTTAAGCATTTATTGTACACAATCAGGCAAGAAATGATGTCACACACTTAGAGACTGAAATCAGATCAATTTTGTTTGTATAAAAATATTATTTATTTTATTTCTAGAACCAAGTCAGACCTGTTGCAGGTAAGTGAAATAATACTTTTGCAGGTAAAATGCAGTGAAATACAAGTTTGAATACAGTTGGATTGGCTTACAGGTAAGTCATTGGTTTATAAAACAGTTTGAATTACGTTTCAGTTACTTTACAGATTACCTTTTAAGTTACTTTTTCTACTCAGTGTAATAAACCTCGATATCACACTGGAAATTTACTAGAGGAAAGGTAAGTAAACCAGTTTTTGTAAATTTGCAGTTTTTTAGGTTTTCATACAAATTAACTCCACACTTAAAAGACTTTTCACAGAAAACCAGTCAATACAATCCTATGGGAGAAAACAGTTTTATCGGTTTAAAAGTAAGTACTTAGGTTTTGGAGTTGGTATTGTGGGGTTAGGAACAGGGTTCCCCAGGGTCGAGGATGCACTCTCAGAACACCCTCAGAGGCACAAGCGCGGACAGGTGCAGAGTGCTGAGGCCCAATGTTATCCAATGGGGAATAGGAAGTATCCAATTAGTGGCTGCTCACGAGTAAGCCACAAGTTTGTGGGAGCAAAGCTCCTGGACTTAAGCTCAGGGCAAAGGGGGATCCAGTTTAGCACACAAGGTGCACCCACAGCGGCACAGGGCGGCCGGGTGCTGTTTTGGCATCGTGTGCCCTGTTGTTTTCATTGGGAGTTGCCGGTTTTGGATTTTGGCCGCAGGCTCAGTCCAGAAAGACCTCCGGGAGGAACCAACAGCTGGGCAGATAAATTGGAGGGCTTGGGGACATATGTGCATCTCAGGTTCTCTTCTCCAGGACGCAAGGCAGCTGGAAGCAGGGCTGTCTTTTGAGGTCAAATTTCACCTTACCTGGCCACTCATGGTTGGGAGGTTCTCCGTGCAAAGGCTGCAGGCGATGTCGGGGAGTACTGGAGGGGTCAACCCGCAGTGGACTTGGATTCTGGAGTGCTTGGGGATCTTGCTGGGACCTGTGAGCCACCCAGATTCAGACCATAGGAGTTAGGTGCAGTTGCAGACGTCGGGTTTCTTTGTCCTCTGAAGGCTAAGAGTCTGTCTTGGGAGTTTGTTTTGAACAAAGCTGCTATTCACTGGAAATCTGGTCTTTGTTGAAGGCAGTCAGTTCTCCCAAGGGTTCTGGAGATCACTAGCTGCAGGACAAGGCGAATTTCCGCGCAACCCTCTGGAAACTGTAGACTGGCCGTAGGGCTGGGGCAATAGGCTACTGACCTTAGGGAGACTACACCCTTGGTGTGCTCACCCAATGTGGGGGAGGGGGCACAATCCCTAATCCTGATTGGAGAGTGCATGCCATTTACAAGATGGTGGGCACTGAAGAGTGGGCTTCACCTCGCCTCCCTGACCCGAGGGGTGGGGTTGGCAGAGATGGGCACACCTTCTGGGCTGCTCTAATTTTTCCCGCAAGTCTTCCCACCAAAACTGAGGAGAGACAGGAAGGGGACCTGCTCCTGATAGCAGGAGAGGCTGGGGGGTCACGTTACAAAGGTGGCAAGGCCTTTGAAGCTCCCCTGCCACAAATGGTTCTTCCTGACCTGGGGAGGTGTGAAAACTTCTGCCCAGGAAAGGCTTTGTTTCTGGGCTCAGGGAGCGAAGGCTCTCACCCCGGGGATCCAGAAACATTTCTCGTGGTGGCAGGCTGGAGTTTACCAGTCAGGGAACCCACCAGAGACTGGTCATTTTACAGGGGGCATCACTAAGAAGCCCTCTGAGTGCATGGCATAAGAAATCCCACACTGGCATCATTGTGGGTTTATTATGCTGAGATGTTTGCTACCAAGCTTCCCAGAATTCAGTAATACCAATATGGTGCTGTGGGGATCGTAATGACAAACTCCCAGACCACATACTCTTTATGGCTTTACTGCACTTACAATGTCCAAGAATGGGCAGACTTAGACACTGTAGGGGTACAACGCTCATGCAACTGTACCCTCACCAGTGGTATAGTGCATCCAGCTAGAGGGGTGCCTTACCTATACCACAGGGAGTGGGTTGTAGCATTGCACATAAGTATGTGTGCCATGTCGACTCTTCACATTTCTCTGCACCAAAACACACAGCCAGCAATGGCAGTGTGTGTGTATTAAGGTACAGGACCTCTAAGGGTGGCACAATATGTGCTGCAGCCCTTAGAGGCCTTCCCTGGTCACGGTACACATGGTACCTTTCACAAGGGATTTACATGTGGACAGAGGTGTGCCAATTGGGGCTACAAAGGTACAGTTTTAGGAAAGAGCACAGGCCCTGGGAACCTGATTAGCAGGGACCCAGGACTTATCAAGACAGAGTGCATCAGAAATCTGGAAAAAGGGGGTGGTTACTGCAACAGAAACCCAGATTCCTACAAAGAGTTTAGGACCTCATCACTGGCTGAGAAAGACAGTCTCTAACCACCCTTTCCACCACACCATCTACTCCAGGCCACCGAGGGTCCTGATGCAATTTGGTTTTGCTTTTGTGATGCCAAAATGGCCCTCATGTGTCAGTTCAATTAATCTTATTCTCAGATTGCAGGTGGTATCAACTTAGTGGCTCTGAACAAGAAACCATCCAATCCTAACAATTCTTCCCAGATTGTCCAGCACAGTCTTATTTGTTCCTCTATTTTCTTTTCTGAGACTCAACCTTCGACTAATATCTCTAAAACCTTTCTTAGGACGGGGTCTCTGTTGAGTTCTGGTTTCCAACTACTCTCCTCAGTAGCACCTTTAGTGATAATAACCATTTTCCTGGTGAATATCATTATCATCCTGGTTCCTGTACAGCTCATCTTCATATTTATCATCAGTTTCTCTTACTAAGCATGACAGCGAATAAGCGGTACAGCTTTTGATCTTGGGGACATGCTCTACCTCAAAGCTCAATCTTGCAAATTTACCACCCACTTCTTGATTCAGCTGGAGATCTCTATCAAGCCTTTCTTTGTAAAAACCTCTTTAAGCAGTTTATGGTCTGTTCTTAAATACTTTCCCCCAGACAAAATCTTTGAATTTATTGAGTATATTCTGCTGGTCTCAGGACTCCAAAAGCAAAGGCAATAGTTTGTTCACCAGTATGGTCTCCCTGTAATAGAACTGCTCCTAATCCTTTAAGCTAGCATCAGTTGCTATTGTGGTGTTCGTCACAGGTACTAGCAACTTTAAACCTGGTGTGCTAGCCATAGCTTTTTTAATATCCACAAACTCTCCCTCACATAACTCAACCCAGGTGCAGATTACATTATTTTTGAGTAATGTTCTCATTTGGAAGGAGCGGCCAGCAAAATTATTTATAAACTTTCTATATATCACCATTCCCAAGATGTACTTCAGTTCATCCTTGTTTCTGGGTGAAGTAAAGTTCAATATGGAGGTCAGAGGGGTGTATGCCATAAGAAGAAATCGAATGTCCCAAATAATTTGCACACTTAATTCTACATTTCTACCTTTTTCATCCCACATTCCTTAAATGTATTGAGCACTAGAGACAGCCTTTTATCATGAGTTGCCTAAGTCTCACCAAAAATCAGTACGTCATCCTGGTGAAAGAACACACTGTGACATCACCTAGAATGGATGACATGGCACTCTGGAAAACCACTGTCACAAGGCCAAACAGCATTCTATTAAATTTGTAAGACCAATGGGGCGTTATAAAGACTGTGAGGTCTTCAGAATTGACATGTAAGCAAACATGATAATTTGTTGATGTCAAGTCTAATGTTGAGAAGTAATTAGCTCCAGCTACCTTGATAATTATTTTAGTGATTTAAGATAACAGGAACTTGTCCACTACAACTACCCTATTAAGAGATTTTAAGTGTCCGGGTACTACGTCGTCTCTTACCTTTTTACTTGCGATGACTTAGAGAAATTTTGCAGGGACGCAAGGGACCAACTTCCCAAACTACTAACTTACAACGTAAGATCTTTTAAAGTATACTTAAAGAAATAATTTAGAAACTAGGGAGGAGGGCCTGGTACTGGACGTGGAGGGATTCTTGCTGTCAACCTGTAAATCAACAAGTGGAGTACTATCAGTTTTAAATTATAAATATAATTTAATCTCTTTACTTAATTATCAATAGACACTTAAATGGTTGTTAACAATAGTGTGTCCTTTCCTACCTGCGATCAGTAGATGTCTTGCCTACGTCCAGTATTTCTTGTGTTGATTGGAAGTGAAGATAGTAGTTAGGCGATTTTCATTGTTGTCTGTCTTTGGAAAGTTAATAGCATTAGTCTGAAAAGTAAACAAATAGTTACTCTTGGTTCTTTTTATTCAGTGATCCTTTTATAGCACTAATTTGCCTTTGAATTTACTTTGCTTTTAACTTGCACACTTCTGTAATCTTGCCAGGCTATTCAAAGATAACTAACCAAAAGGGCAAAGAACTTTTCACCTATGTCAAAATATACAAGGTTCTAATAATTTCCCTATTTTCTTCTTAAAAAGAGATACAACATTCTTGTGAAAAATACACACGCATTTCCAAGAGCAAAAAGTCTTTAGAAAATGATAACCAAGTTCACTAAAGTCTCTAGTTGCAAGTCTCCTTTTTTTCCTTTGAATTAAAAGAAGTTTCCAAAAATGATTTGCAGTTCATTTAGCCTTTCTTGCAATGGGCCCCAGAAACATATAAACACTTAGCTTCTTGTCTCTTTTTTTCCCTGTAGGTTCGGTGTTCATGAAGAAGATTCTTCTGTGTGCTGTCCCAGGATTCCAGATGCAGGTAAGTATTTCTCTGAGGATCGGGACATCGAAGCTGCCAAGGAAAGAAGTTGAAGGCAAAGCGCCTTCTAGAGCACTCGGCGCGGCTTTTATAGCCAGCCGCACCCAAACGTAACTGCGCACCGTCACGTCCTGCGGGCAGTGCGCAGTGAACGGAGCATTTCTTTACCGCTTCGTGTCTTTCAGCTGTGTGCTTTCTCCTGCGGGCGGCGCACAGTGATTGAAGCATTTCTTTTCTGTTTTCATATGCGTACTTCAGAAGCAAGCAAATACCCATGTTGAAAGTGAAACAAGTCTTTGCTTTATATCTTCAAGTGGTTTACAAATCAAAAATACAATCAGAATACAATAATACATTGCAGGATATCAGTTTACTTAAACAAACGCAATTCACGGAGTGCTGGTCACGGGAAAGGGGTGGGTTTTTCTTTGATTAAACTTACATGAGTTCTATGGCCACAGATGCTGTGGAAAATCTTGTAAATTATGTGTGAATGATTAAGGCTCCAGATTTTTCATGACATTAAGTCTATGCAAAAGAGTAGTTTCCCCTGCTTTTTTCTGCAACCACGGTTGGAGCCAGCTGCTCTGTCAACTCTACCGTCTAGAGATGACATCTAACCAGCATAATTCTTATAATTCTGCCCTCACTGCCTCTTGTACGCTAATGGGAAGACTTTACTTTTGCAAATAATGCGTTGGCATGGTCCTTTGGTTTATTTTATGTACAAAAGTTTCCAGACAACCCAATTCATCAGAGAAAGCCTCTGGAAATTCTCTATCAATACTGTGCATATCATCCCCTGACTGTGAACTTTCTGTACTAGAATCTGTGGACATGAAATTGGAGAAGTGTGGCTCACTGGTTAGAGCAGGCAGACCCTGAAGCAGAGGTCAGACCCGGGACCAGGGTTCAATTCCCGACGCGGCAGGGTCTTGAGCTCAAATGTCCACGGACTTGATAATTCTCGCTTCGGTGCCTGACCTAATCATGGGTTCACACTCTGCAACTCTGGGCATTAAGCTTGCTTAATCTCCACAACGGCCCCCTGCGGCGGGATGCCTGGCTTTCACCTTGGGGATGCCCTGTAGGGGCTATCTCACAGGGAAAAACCAGGACGGGTTCGCAAGCGCTTAGAGACCCCTGGGTTATAAGCGCTATATAAATCCAACATACAATACAATACAATTGGGTTGCGATACACAATTCCTTCTGTACGGGTCAACCCGCACCGATACATACATCTTACACATTGCATATCTGCTCCATCATTCTACCTTTCCCAGGAAGTAACCCTTCATTTTTATTGGCTGCCCTTCATATCCACTCAGGAAATGTCCATGTTTCTTCAGAACCAATTGTCAGTCAGAAACAAGAGTCAAACAGGACTTCTACATCTTTGCCATTCATCTTTAGCCTGTCCTTCAGATTGCTAAGGTTAGTGTCTGGCATCTGCAACACTATTTCGTCACAGACCACAGTTACGTTTCTCTTATCTGCTTTCCTTATAAAGGTACCACTCATGCAGCATGCTAAGTAATGCCTCTTTTTACCACACTTGTTGCAAGAGGCTAAAGTACTGGCCAGCCTCTGTTCTTAGCCAGGTGCCCTGCATGCCCACATCAGAAACATTTCCCTTTGAATGTATCCACATTTTTCTTTCCACTTGGGTATGTGTTCTTCTTCACTACTTGGACACTGTTTTCTTCAGTTTCTACCTGCTGTAGATCATCTTTGCTTGTGGTGTCTCTTTTGATCTCATGCACACACTTCAGCATGTGTTCACCTGCTTGACTGCAATTAAAACCTCACTTAATAGAGGATTAGCTTTAAGCCATAGTTCTTCACAAACCTACACTAAGCTGCAATTCAAAAGAAACCGATCTCAAATGTTCTCATCCGCAACTGCCCCAAAGCTGCATGCGGTAGCCAACTTTCTTAGCACATTCATATAGTCCTCAAAGCTTTCTCCATCCTTATGCAACCGTTTACCAAAATGGAAACAATACTGGATTGTGCCAATTCTAGGCAAAAAAAATGGTTATTTCACTTTTTAATGCAAAAATTCGTAATCATTCCAGCCTCCAACTTCATTCACACCTCGGTCCGGCAGATGCTCTAAATTTTCCTCCACTAAGCAGTGGAGTAAGAACGAAGTCTTCATTTCTAGACCTAGATTTGAAGCACAGACTACTATGTAGTTATAGAGTACCCTTTTCCATTCGCACCACCTCAATGGTGGTTCACCCAGGCACGATTGAAAGAAGGGTGTGTGTGTGTGTGACAATTTGCATGTATAACAACTCAAAGGTATGTGAAATACCCTAGAACTATGAAAGTCCAGCACATGTAATTAAAGTACCACCTCCCCTAAACCTCCACCAGACACTTGCTAAATCACTGAGTATTGGGACAGTTACATCCTTGTGTGTGAAATCCAGAAGAGAAAATGAAATTATTTATATAGTTACACACTTTACTTTCAATAAAATATCCACTGTATTGGAACTAAAATATTCCCTGCGTCCACAATTTAGAGGAACTCTGTAGCAGCTTTCAGACTCTTGGCTTGACGTTACTACTCACTACCAGTGCGCGAACCACTGACTAATTTTACTCAAAATTTGCATAAAGGGTGTTCCACCTCACTCACATTTGTGACACCTTCTGCCCTAAAGTGTATGAAACACTGGATGGACTTGACCCTGGAGTCTGTAGTTGTGGATCTCTGAAGCTGATGTAGTGGTCAATGAATTTAACATAAAAGTCTCCCAACAGTGTGAGAATCACCGAAGCTGCTCAGTGCCCGTATCGTACATGCCCCACATCACCTGTCATTTTTACACCCTTCACAAAAGTGTGCAAATCACTGGAGAAATGTACAGACAGGTGTCCGCAGTTCTTTCAAGAATGTACCGGGAGGCAGTGTACTCATGAGAGTAGAAAGATCAACAAGGTGGAGGAATGAAGAAGCTCTCGTCAGTGGCGAGAAGACATGCCTCTTCCTTCACTACATAGGCTCCACTCACTCAGAGTAGCAGAGAGCGCAGAGAATTTGTTGCAGGAAAAGACAACCACAACTGTAGGCCTTCCTAAAGGCCTTTCTATGACATTGGTTGGCGCTCGCAGACCTAGCGTAGACATACCCCTCACTCAGAGTACACGGCAACTGGCACCCTGAAACCACACTTCTCAGGAAAAAATATAGTGCTACCCAGGGTCAGAAAGTTGCTTGCTGCTGATAGCAGAAACTGCTCAAGGGGTATCTTCATGGGTTTAGTCACTTATCAGGCAAATGTACATCACAGTCAATCTTTTGTCCTTTAGATGTAGTATTCACACTAGGCAGACAAATGCCTGCGACAAAGTACTCATGCCAGGATCCAAGGTTTACCATCTCTGTCCTCAGAGCCAGTCTCAATTAGGAAGATCCACTGGCAAAAGATCTTACCCTAGCGTGTTGAGGTGCAGTATGGAGTGGCCCTCTATTGTCCTAAGACGGTCAAGGTCTCCAGTCGTCACCAGTGTAAAAGCAGCCAGATGACAATAACGAGGCACCACAAAGGATACAGAAGCTTATTCAGTACACCACAGCCAGGGACACACTGCTGTTCCACTCCAGTCATCCCGGGTGGCTACTTTGGAACCTTAGTGACATTAGGGTTCCATGGCCACGAGCCAATCCCAGTGTCCTTGGTCAATCCCCAAAGACAAAGGAAAGGCAATCCCCAAGGACAGGCCAATGACCAAGAACAGGTTGTCACAAAAGACTGTCAACAATCCTGAACCAGCTTCAATACTGAATCCCTCCCCCTTCCCTGTCAATCTCAAATTAACAGAGTATTTCATATTCTTGTAGTGCCAAGACTCCACATGGTTGGCAGATGCTACAACTGATAAGCATATAACCCACACACTGCATAAGTATCATCTTCAGTTGAGACACCAATACTAGTGTAGATGTTTGCTTTTTCAGTCTATTTGCTTATGCTCAGATCTTTTAAGGGAAACACTGTAGGTGTCATTATTTCATACAAAGAGGAAAAACGATTTCTAGCCAAACACCACCGTGGCCTGCCCCGTCTGAGAAGAACAAAGGGCCAGATGTAGGTAAGTAACATTTACCAAATCTTAATTACCGAAAATTACCGAATTTTACCGATTCGGTAATTAAGATTCGGTAAATGTGAGGGGTTGGTATGTAGGGAATCCAGATGTTCCCTTTTACCAAATCGGTAAAATTCGGTATTTACCGATTCGGTAAATACCGAATCGGTAAAGCCTATTGATTCCTATGGGCTTCAAAGCCCATAGGAATCAATAGGCTTTACCGATTCGGTATTTACCGAATCGGTAAATACCGAATTTCACAAGGGTGCAGGGGGTGTCACTTTGACACCCCCTGGCACCCCCTAAACAGGCGTGGGTGCCATGTGGCAGGCATACCTGCCCTAAGGGCAGGTCTGCCTGTCACAAGGCATAGGTGTGCATGCACACATGTGCATGCACACCGGAATCGGTATTTTACCATGGATTTGTTTTCCATGGTAAAATACCGATTCTGTAAGCCATGTGCAGGAGGTACATTGCCTACCTACATTGCATTTTCGGTAATTTTACCGAATCGGTAAATATTACCGAATCGGTAATTATTTTACCGATTCGGTACATATTACCGAATCGGTAATATTTACCGATTCGGTAAAATTACCGAAAATGTGCCCCTACATCTCAATAGCCCTTTACCGATCGGAAACGGCCGAAAATCGGTATTTTCGGCCGATTCCGATCGGTAAAGGGCTACCTACATCTGGCCCAAAGGCCCTTATTTATCAATAAAAGTAATTGCGATTTCCAAATTGCAATTTGGAAATCGCAATTTATAATGTATAAAACTTTTTTAAGATAGTGATTCCTTGTGTATTCCAAATCAAACTACTTTATGAATATTAATGAGGTAGGTCACAATTGCGATCCACATGGAATCAACACCATTACAGGGATGGTGGATGGCACAAGTGTTTCTGAATGTATGTCACAAGGGTTTTAAAGAAAAGATTTCATTGGGAGTGGATAGAGGTCAGCACAATGATTCAAAGGGTGATTTGAATAGTAGTTCCAGCACTTGGATTTGTGAAGGGTTCACAGAGGGTCCACATGAGCTTGTTTGAAGTTCACCATTTAATTTTTCTGTTAACATTCAGTGCATGCACGTTCATGTGTGGATTTATGTTTATTGTAGTTTCCCTGACGAAGGGCATCGGAATGCCCTAAATGCATTGGGATAATTATCTTCACGTTAAAATATGAGGAAATGTGCACCTGCATGTGTTTTTGGAGTAATGCTGTTACAGCACTCATTGAACTTAATGGAAAGATGGAAGAAAAGAGATTCAGGATTACTGTTCAAAAAAAGATGGAGAAGATTGAAAAACTCTACTGGGCTGTGCATCCTGAGTTGTGGACCCTGACGAGGCTCCAGCATTACCTTGGACTGCCGAGGTCACCAGACCACCAAGTTAGTTAAATTAAAGGAAAACAGGATGTGTTTAAAAATGACAGTTTCTTTTGTTTGTTTAAGACGCAGTGGTCTCATGGAACACTGCCTCCTCTTAAACTTTTCTTTTCATTCACTACCCTTCTGTACTGTATGATCTATTGATTTACCTATTTGACTTTGTTCCCTCATGTACTCTTCTATGTAAAGCGCTCTGATATCTGCGAAGATCTTGTTCGCGTTATATAAAACTTTGAAAATAAAATAAATAAATAAATAAATGTAATTCCCAGTGTACTCCTTCCCATTTGTGAATGTATTGCCACTATACTTCTGTAGCCCGGGAATAATGGTTTTGCAACCGAAATTTGGTCTTAAAATATTAATACATACCCCTCTGATTTGGAATTTGCATGGGACACCCATTCCAAATACTGAATCGGTTTTGGTAGCAAACCAAATTGAGACTGGGTAAGGCGCTACTGTATTGCAGTTTGGGTTTGATACATGTCAAAATGATTTTTTTGCGGTCGTGATTATAAAAAAAAGCTTAATACATCTGGCCTTTAACTTGATTCTTGGAGAAAAATTCATACATGTCAATGTATTTCTTTGGCACATTTTGGCAATAGAATTGTGCGCATCAAAGAAACAAGTATTAGAAAAACAATAATTGATAATACAAAAACAAGTGAAGAGCAAGATATTGAACACATTTTAGAAAGGTTGCGCGGGTAGAGAAAAGCAGTTATAATGCCAAACCTGTGGCACAGTCTAATGCAGGAGGAAAAAAAAGTTCTATTAGACAGTGGTCAGAAAGAGATGAAGAGGGGGGAGTAGTAGGTAGAGGAGGGCCCCAAGTAAGGTAGGCAGGGGGGGGGGGAGGGGGGTTCTCTCTGCCCAATATGAAAAATTATGACTGACCGAGAGACTAAGCAATTGCTCAAGGGATGAAAATACTGATGACAGATATTTTCGTAGAAATGCGGATCTAATATTGTATAAAGGTAGAATACTACAGCTTAGGTCCTAATGTCTGACCCTGCAAGAGATTTGGGTCTTCCTTGTGCCTGCTAATATTTAGCCTGCCCTTTGCTATTCTACTTTCCACTGGCCATGGGATCTGGCTATGTGAATCTAGAATCACATGCAGTTTGGAGTTTTCAGCCCTATTTCTGAGTCTCAACTTAAGTATTGGGTGTGCGATCTGTAGGACTTGGCCCTTTTTGGCTAAAGTCCCTAAACTTTTTATTTTCCGCCTAGACCTTTTTTCTGACATGGTGTTGCCAACTTAGCTTAGCTTTGGACACTTTGCCACTGCTAAGTGTCAAAGTGCAAGTGCTCCCTGTATAAAGTGTAATGGTAATTGGTTGTCCATGATTGGTATGTTTGCCTTACCAGTAAAGTCCCTAGTAAAGTGGACTATGTGTGCCAGGGCTGGTAATGCAAATGCTACTAGTGGGCCTGCAGCACTAATTGTGCCACTCACACAAGTAGCCTTAAAAAGGGAACTCAGGCCTGCCGTTGCAGTGCCTGACCGCAGTTTGTTAAACTGCCATGTTGTTCTGAAAAGTGCACTCTCAATGGGGAGAGGTGTTGGCCTAACGGCTACGGCGCTCGACCTCGGACCTGGGGAACTGGGTTCGAGTCTCGGCAATGACGCTAAACATCCTGTGATTCTGGGCAAATCACTTAATCTCCCCGTGCCTAACAAAAATGAATGTGTGTCCATATGTAACGTAACTGGTGCTATGTAAAGCGCTCTGATAACCTAATCGGTTCAAGTTCGCGCTATATAAAACTCTAAAAAAAAAAAAAAAAAACAATTTGCCAGATCGTACCCTTCCCTTTCTATGCACATCAGACACCCCTATGGTAGGTCCACGGTACTCCCTGTCCTGACAGTGAAATAATCTCCGTTTCGTTTTTCACTGTTGAAACACCATCTTGCCCATAGGATAGGCTGTGTAATATGTTTTCCAGCCTATCTTCCCAAAGGCTAAAGATTGAGGAAATATAAATTTTTGGTCAAGTTATG
Organism: Lissotriton vulgaris; assembly: GCF_964263255.1. Lineage (NCBI taxonomy): Eukaryota > Metazoa > Chordata > Amphibia > Caudata > Salamandridae > Lissotriton > Lissotriton vulgaris. The sequence goes on along the minus strand of NC_141685.1, from coordinate 2,079,341,985 downwards.
TTCCCTATCGTGTACCCCACCGTCTCCATGTACGAGTTTAAAGTGCATGTAACTTCCCTCCTGTGCCAGCTATGAAGACGCAAATACATTTGCGTCCAACGTTAACATGTCCTCTTTCAGACCCACCCTGAATGGGTTGAATAGTCCGTTCCTAAGTATGCCATGCCAACGTCTTTTTGTGGTGTACTTTACACGTTTTCAGCTCTGGCAAAGTAGGCCCTGAATTTCTGCCATCGAGCCTTTTTCTGCCTTCTGACTCTGAAAGCCTCAGCCCAGGCTGCCCAGGCTGCCCCCGTACCTGTGAACTCTGCCTTACTTCCAGCGCGGCCCACCGCGCTCAGCTCAGCCTGCTGCCTGCCAAGACTGACTACAACCTTCGAGTTATCTGTTCCGCTCCTCGAAAATACATTCCTGCCTACTAGTTTCAGTAAACATCCCCCAGCTGCAGAGCCGAAGGGCCGGCCTGTCTCCGTGCAAGTAATTCATAGCCTCTGTTACCATGCTCCCATGGAAGGCCCATGCCCCCACGCTTTTCATGCAGACACTCAGGCGCTTATACACGCACTCACAGTCAGTATAGAATAGCTTCTGCCCCAGAGACCTTTCCGCCCAGATAGCTCAGTTCCTAAACATCAGATATCAGATATGATAGAAGCACAAGTTGATCTGACATGCCAGACTTCTGTCTCTTTCCGTCAGTGTAAATGTCAAGTCCCCTGCACCCTCCAGTTTCACGCCAATCATACGTCATGCAGCTGCGCGCGCATCCAAGCCTCCGATTTCTGCTGACATTGCAACATTTCTGTTTAGTGCCACCCACATGTGACACCTACCTGTGACGTTTCTAGAGCACACCTCCAGTTTACGCCTAGTCCACGCCTTCTGATTACGTACTAGTAACACGTGGATGCTGTTATCTTGTCTTCTCTCAGCTGTTACGCCTACTATATTGCTTTCTATGATGTAAATTAAGTATATAAGCTATGTATTGTCAATAAAATATTGCTCTATCCCTTCCTGAACCCTTTGTGGTTGCAGGAACCTGATATCCAGTTCCGGAACGATTCCTATTTAAGGAATAAAACCCCTAAGAACTCTAACACCACGGACTCTGTTTCTTTCTTTCCGATTGAGTTATTATTGATTAAGTACTTACCTGCATAGAAATTAAGATGGTAAATTAAATATTTACGACATTTTGGCGCCCAAATAGGGACCCCTCCCCCACCCCACGCGCCGGTTGGTACGTTGCAAGCTCTGTCCCCTGCCATCAGTTAGAAGGAAACTACGCGTACCGGCAGGATTTCCTGTATCTCCCTCTGGCCCACGGAGGTGACGAAGATTGCGATCAGTGCCCAGACGAGGCGGTGAGGAGTGCGGAGGATCCCGACCAGAGCCTAGCCGAAAGAAGCAAAGTCCGAGGTGTCAAGAGGCCCACCAGTTTTCCGAAGTATCCACGTGTCGAGTCGAGTCGAGTCCGGTCCAGTCCAGTCGAGTTTTCCGAGGCCTTCTGTTTTCCGTGCTTCCCGGTGAGTACCATTGCTGGGACGTATCTGGACGGGTTTGGGTACACAAGTCAGGTCTGCACTGTTTTAGACAGTGTATCTGTACTGTTTAGCAGTACATCCGTTATTCAAGTTTTTGCATTGTCTCTGACAGTGTATCTGTGCTGTTTAGCAGTACATCCGATATAGGGGGTAGTCATATATGTCGCAAATGTCTTTTTATGTGATTAATGTCGTGGTATGAGTGTGACTGTTTTTAATGTGCATTATTGTGTTCTTGTATAATTAGCTGTATCCAGTATTAAGTAGCAAGGATTGAGCGTTCAGTACTAAGTAAACAAGATACCGTTTTTCAACAAGTTAAAGCAGATAGGAACTAGGAAAGGGATACTAGAGGAAGAAATTCCTATCCCCCCTAGGGACACTCCTGGAAATTTTATGTACCATAAGCATGGCATAGATGCCATATTGTATCTAGAATTATGGGCCGATTATACTAAGCATCTAGACGAGAGACACAGATGGCCAGTTACTGGAACATGGGATGCCGAGTGCATCATGAAGGTAGAAGAAGCATTATGGAAAAAGAAAGCCAGACAATCCCAGAAAGACGCCATAGAGTTTTGGCGTAAGGAATCACATAAGCGTGCTGAAAAAGAACTACGTAGAGAGGACAGACTTAAAGAATCAGATAAAGCCCAAGAAAACGAATTAATTACTGAAGGGATCCGAGTAAAATCAGAGCAAGTAGACCGTGCACGAAATAACCTCGTAAACGGTATGTATCTCGCGGCCGAGGGTTCGCCTGAGGCCATTTCAGAAATACCGAAAAATCTGCCGCCACCATTGGTTCCAACTAAAGTAACTCACAGAACCACTAAAGACATATTCCTGAATTCCTATCTAGAGGATGTAGCACCCGCTTACACCAATCTGCCTGTCCGCGCCCTGCCTAACGACAGGGACGGGGGTGGTAACCCGCCCCAAGATTATATTCCGCCAGTACCACAACAGATTCCCCCTGTTCCACCACCTCCACCACTTCCCACACCTAAAGTTAATCTACCGAAACCACGTCTACCTGACCCTACTAAAAGACAAATTCAAGTACAGATACAGACTCCACAGAGAGATAATGTCCAAGCTTCCGCCTCAGGAGGTGCGACAGGGGGTCTCCGGACCCCGCCATTAACGCACAGGTTACAGCTCGGGGACTTGCAGAGTCCTTTCACGTTCAAATCACCCCCGTCTCGACATACTCAAAGGACAACTTACAGTTTGCAGATATGATCCAGTACCCGGCAAAGACGATAGAATGATGATGGCATCACTACGGTTACGATCTGCTACTGATTTCCTGCTGTTGTTTGCAGGAATGAAAGAGTACCTAGATAGAATATATCAGTTTATTCAAACTGGGAAAGACCCCGACAGTGTTAAGGACGCCATGGAGCATCAGAAAGTTGACGTTCAAGGACAGATACTATGTTTTTTCATAAATTGCCTAATAAGAGAACGAGACAGGCCTGAGACAGATCAGGGTGAATTAGATGCACTCAACAGGTGGGGTCAAAATATATCTGAAGGAAAACACGACAAGGGGACTTGCATAGCCAGTATGTACAAGAAAATAAGAAAAGCAGTGATAGACCTACACAAAGAAGAGAAAGAAAAGGCTTCCTCCGAGGGGGAAGAAGACCCTGAAGAACCAGAAAAGACTACAGACACTATAGCGTATGTAGGTAAGGGAACTTACCTTAGGAAAGGCATTCGTCCAGAAAGCAAGAGAGTTTTTCTCTCTGCCTTAACAAACCCGAATTCTCCTGAACATCAGTTCCAGGAGACTGATAAAAGGCTTCGAGAACGAATGGGGTACCATGTACTCAATTCTATGGATGAACAAGAACTAGCCCGGTCAGCCATATTATGGACTGACAATCCGGATATATACAATGATGACACCGTAGCACAGACATTCCTGAACCTTTCCCCAGACGAGCAGAAATTAGCAGGTGTATACATGATTCAGCACCTCCTCACGAAATACAGAAACCAACATTCTGATCCAGGTCCCTTACACGAAACATTAGAAGTACTACTCATGGATAGATGGAGAGGTTTAAGCACCAAATTAATTCAAATAATTCTAGAACAACGCCACAGATATAACACTTTCATAAGCTCCGAATATGTTCCCGCCCCGCCCCCAGAAAGAAAAATGTATCATATGGAACGTCTGCATGGCATTGAAAGTCAGAACCCCTTACGAGAAGTGCATCCAGTTATGGGTGAGGATCATAACTTGAAACGTGTATATGTACACACGCCTCTGACTAAGTTAGAACTGTTAGAAATGAAGAAATTAGTCCCGTGCCATGATAAAGACCCTGCAGGTTTTCACAGAGAGCTTAAAGACATGTTACTGATGGGGGATTATACGTACGAAGATATCACGAAAATGTTAAAGGTACTGCTGCCCACGGGCATCTACGAGAAACTAAAGGAAAAGGAATGGGAGGTGGGAGAGAAAAAGATTGTATGGGCAGAAATAGAAGACGAAGAGAACAAACGTGTCCCAGGGGTAGGCCTTGGGGAGAAAACTAAAGCATTACCAGGTTTGATAGTACAGGTTCTGCCAAGATTATTGACAACTAGAAAGGAAGACTGGGATGCAATCTCAGCATGTAAACAGAAACCCGACGAAGATACTAGTGACTTCTATTCAAGATTCGAGAAATGTTTCATTATTAATAGTGGTCTTAAACCAAGTAGCGAGTCGTACCCGCATCTTTTTGTATCAAAGTTAGTCGAGAATTCCCTGTTAGCAGTTAAAAACCGTGTATACAAGGTCGAGAGTACATGGCAAGCCAATACGCCATCACAGATGTTACAAATGTTACAATATCATCAGAACAGAATTAGAGAAGAACAGGATCAGGAACAGAAACGCATGAAAGACACGAAAATGAAAATGCTAGTAGCCCAATCGGTCCCAACCGACGGCCACAGAAAGGGTACGACCCAGACAGGTCTCGCCGCAGCTCCCGTTAAAGGGACATGCAATTATTGCAAGCAGCCAGGTCACTACGTACACGAATGCCCAGTTCTGAAACATAACATAGCGACAGGTAAAACTAAAGAAAGACCGCATCCGCCTAGACAAGACCATAACCAGCATCAGTCTTCACAGAATATACAGCCCATGCAGAATACACAGCCTACGCATGCTTCATCACATACAGCACAGACAGTAGCGGTATCACAGCCGCAGCCCATTGCCGCAACTCAGCAAGTTTCACAACAGATGTACCAGTATGCTCAGTCCGCTTACCCCGATTATCCACGATATACATGAAACAGCCTAGAGAGGGAGGGTGGCTTGCCTCTTATTGAGATTCCTGTAGATCAAGAGGGTCCTTATGTACATAGTCAAGTATTGGGAAAAGACAGAAAGTTTTTAATTGACACAGGGGCAAGTCGCACCACAATCAGTCATGATGAAGTTCCAGGGGCACCCCTCTCAGGCTCACAGAATGTTTCCCTTGGTTTTTCAGGACAGCCCATTGTAAATGAGGTATCAGAACCAGTTCCCCTGGCTGTGGGTCCATTATCACGTGTTACAGACCTGTTACTAACGAAATCATGTCCAGAAAATCTGTTAGGAATAAAGACATTGAAGGCTCTAGGAGCCGTGATCTGCTGTTCCCCGGAGGGAGTTAGACTCTTTCTGCGGGATTTCAAGGGTCATTATATGTTACGTGAGTTTGATGTCAGATTGAAAAATGTACCAGATCACTTGTGGGCAAAAGGCCCAACTGATGTAGGTTGTATGCACATTACACCATACCGTGTTACGCTCAAACCAGGTGTAGTTGTACCCAGAATCAGACAATACAAGTTACCACCTGATGCTGTAGTGGCTTTACTGGAAATCATTGAAGAGCTCATTGCCCAGGGAGTGGTCGTAGAGACCGACTCCAATATCTGTAATTCACCCATCATTCCAATTCTTAAACGTACTGACCCCAATGCACCGCCAGTATATCGGCTGGTGATTGATTTAAGAGAACTGAATAAATGCATTGTACCACAGTACCCTGTGGTCCCCGACATCTCATCCTTATTGACTGCTATTGATTCAGAAGCAGCGTTCTTTACTGTAATTGACCTCAAGAACGCCTTCTTCAGTGTACCTATTGATCCAGAGAGCCAATATCTCTTCGGATTCAGTTTAAATGGACGAAGTTTCAAATTTTCACGCGCACCTCAAGGATTCACAGAAAGCCCCAGCATCTATAGTCAAGCACTAAAAAGACAACTAGATTGTCTTCAAATGCCAGTTAACACCGCTTTACTGCAATACGTCGATGATCTGCTGATCACCGCACGAAGTGAGCCCGAATGTGAACAAGCATCACTGACAGTTTTACATTTTCTGGCTGACAAGGGACACAAGGTGTCTCCTTCGAAGCTACAATTCTGTGTTCAGCAAGTTGTGTACTTGGGTCACTTGCTGTCCAAAGTGGGGAGACAGCTCACTCCCGATCGCATTCAGTTAATTGTAAATATGCCACAACCCCAGACTCAAAAGGAAGTGCGGGCCTTTATAGGCCTCACCTCGTACTGCAGACAATGGATTCCCCAGTATGCATTTCTAGCTAAACCACTCATTCAGTTAACGACACAGGAGACAGCGACTTCGACTGTCCTTCCCTGGACTCAGGAACATACACAGGCTTTTGAAGAATTAAAGAAAGCTTTATGCCAAGCACCAGTTCTAGCGACACCATGTTACAGCAAACCTTTTACACTTTTTGTTACAGAACGTGAGGGTACAGCATTGTCTGTCCTCACTCAAGACCAAGCAGGTTCACACAAGCCTTGCGCTTATTTTTCAAGTACATTGGATTCAGTAGCCCAGGCACTCCCTGCGTGCTTGAAGTCAGTAGCAGCAACAGCACTAGCAATCAGACAGAGCGATTCAATTGTTTTAGGACATCCATTAACAGTTCAAGTTCCACATTCTGTAGAGGTTCTTTTAAACAGAACCCAGACTCAACACTTGACTATAGCACGACTGACAGGTTATGAATTGACACTATTCCAGCCACACATAGAAATCAGACGCTGTAGCATTCTGAACCCCGCAACATTGTTACCTACAATTATGACAGATCCAACACCGCATGATTGCATAGAGAACATTAATGCAGTAACAAAACCTCGACGAGACCTAACAGATGTCCCACTGACAAATCCAGACCTGACACTTTATGTGGACGGTTCATGCATGAGAACAAGTACAGGAGAATTAGTGGCCGCGTATGCAGTGACCACTGAAACTGAAGTTAAAGAAACACACCGTATTGACACACTGTCTGCTCAAGCGGCGGAGCTCATCGCTCTGACCCGAGCTTGTATTCTAGCCAAGAACAGAAATGTTAACATATACACTGATTCCCGCTATGCGTTCGGAGTCGTACACGACTTCGGCATGTTATGGCAAGAAAGAGGTTTCTTGACCTCTCATGGTGCCAAGATCCAACACGGTCCCCTCATTCAAGCACTCTTAGAAGCAATACATTTGCCCTCGGGCATATCAGTCATGAAGTGTAAAGCACATACTAAGGTTACAGATTCTGTTTCCCAGGGTAACGACCTGGCAGACCAGACAGCAAAACATACAGCATTGACTCACACCCAGACTACTGATGTGACAAAGACAATAGTACCAACTCAGTGTATGCCAGTCAGGGATCCCACCCTAGACGTAATCGATATTCAGACACATGCCACTCTAGATGAAATAAAGAAATGGACTGAACTAGGAGGGATCCAGACAGATCAAGGATGGGTCACAAAGGGAAAATCTACATGGTTCCTCCCCGACTCAATGGTCCAAATCATGATAAATACAGCACATAGTCCTGCACATCTAGGAGAGAAAGCTATGTTAGACAGTTTACAGAATCTCTGGTACAACAAACACTTACGAGCAGCAGCAAAACAGAAAGTGCGCACTTGCATGATCTGTTGTCAGTTCAATCCAGGTAAAAGCGTTCCTGTAGAGCAAGGTGGATTTCATCCTCCCGATCACCCTTTTGAAGTCCTCCAGATGGATTATATCCAGATGGACCGTTGTCGAGGATTCAAATATGTCCTCGTAGTGGTTTGTGCACTTTCTCGTTGGACCGAAGCATACCCAGTCTCAGATTACACTGCCCCGACCACTGCCAAGCAGCTGGTTCGAGAATTCTTCCCACGATACGGCCTGCCTCGTGTCGTGTACTCAGATAACGGACAGCCGTTCTCATCCGAACTCATGAAGCATGTCTCCCTTTTGCTAGGATATCAGTGGAAATTCCATTGTGTCCGACATCCCGAAGCCGCAGGCCTTGTAGAAAGGCATAACCAGACACTTAAGACCCGCCTTGCCAAAATATGCCAGGAGAAAGGGGTCGACTGGATAGTCGCCCTGCCAGTTGCACTGTTCTATATGAGAATGGTTGCCCATTCGAGATCAGGACTATCCCCGTACGAAGTGGTCTTTGGCAGACCACCGAATATGTGGGGGACGCCCATTCCTAAGAAAATTACCGATGTTGATTGTAACATGTTGACAGATTACCTTGCCTCCTTGATGTCTGCACTCCAATCATATCGTTCACAGGTTGCCGCAGCCTTTCCTGACAACACTGATGTAAAGCCGCATGATGTCCGTCCTGGCGACCTGGTCTTAGTTAGGAACTTCGACAGGAAAAGCCCGCTGGAGCCCCGCTGGAAAGCGCCGAAGACCGTCCTTCTTACTACGAGGACCGCAGTGAAGTTGGAGGGCAGAAAGGGGTGGGTCCATACGAGTCATATTAAACTATGCAACGAACTGAAACCAGACCCGGACTCGTCCACCCCCACCAAAGACTGTATTAAACCTAGTGACTTTAAAGTATCCGAACGAGAGAAAACTCCCCAAGAGGAGTATCGATTGAAGCTCCGATCTAGCAAGTCAGACAGTTTAATTGTTTAAGTCCTCCCCTAGGTGAACCGGTTAAATAGTTTCTGACATGTATCCCCTAGATCGAGATAGAGAGAGAGAGAGACAATTCAAGAAACGTACATACTGCAAATCACTGCGTAGTCACTGTATAGTGACATTGTTAATAATGTTTTTTCTAAGTATTCTGATTATTGTTGCAAGTATACTACTTCCTATCTATTGCCCTATTTTCAAGCGTGAACAATCTGCTTACAATGTTTCTGCTGAACATTCTTTTAGTGAGTTACCTCCACATGAACTTTCTTACAGACTTGCGCTGCGCAACAACACATTCATTAGTATGTTACACCATTCCCATCAGACTAATAACGCTACAAACTGCTGGATATGTGGCCGACTCCCTCCCTACCAGAATTACAAGGGAGCTCTGCCCCTCTTTCCGTACCCGTTCACTCACAATGGCTCCTGTGGTGCATGGTTTAAAATAATTAATTCCTTAGATCCTGATATTGCTGTTTTCGACGGGAGCTGGGTTTGGGGAAATTTGAACTTAGTCCTGCTCGACGTCTGTTACCCTGATAAGGAGGGGCTCCCCATTAGAATAGGAACTGATCTAGAAAATGAAGTATATGGATTACGTAATTACACAATTAACCTTATGATTCTTACTGTTGAATCCGAAGCTGCACCAGTTCTGCCCGCTATGTCAGTATTACCAGTCACTGGTGAATTATGTGTCAGGAAGAAAGGTTCAGTACACTTAGGTCATAGTAAATGTACTACTGTGGTCGAATTCAGTGATCATGGTAAATCGTCCTTTAAAGCTACCCGTCATTCTTATTTTGTTTGTGGTCATACCGCATACATACGTTTACCTCCAGATTGGGATGGTACCTGTTATATTGCATTCCTTCTGCCACCTGTTTTTCTAGCCCCTCCTGATTATCACAGAAACACAAATCTAGTAAAGAATAGACTCCGAAGAGATCTCCCGCTTGTCGACTATACAGAAACGGCATGGGAACAATACACCGATTTTAATAAAGGATTCTTTTTCTTTTTAGGCCCCGTCCAAAACAGTAAATTAATACGTAGATTAACTAGAACCCTTGAAGCAGTAGTACATGAAACTGCCTCCGCCCTAGGTAACTTAACCGAAGAGCAGTCCGCCATGCGGGTTGTTGTCCTTCAGAATCGTCTTGTTATTGACGTCATCTTGGCAGATAGAGGTGGAGCCTGTAAGGTCATCGGGTCAAGTTGCTGTGTTTTCATTCCAGAAAACGCGCCTTCTGTATACAAAGCCATTACACGTCTTCACAAAATTGCAAGTTTAATACATCAGAATCCAGGCACCTGGACTTGGTCCGGTTGGTTCTGGACAACGTTGTCCGCTTGGGGATGGAAGATCCTATCCTTCCTAGGCATTGGCCTAGTCCTAGTATTCAGTTGCTGCCTGTGCCTACAGTGTGGGCCAGCGATATGTGGACTGTGCGCCACATCGTGCATTGAACATTCCAGTTTTCTCTCAAACAGACAACGGAAGAGAGACGAGCAAATTATGTTACAAGAACAGACTGATCAATTCATGAGGATCGATATATCATGAAGGGTCCGAAGGGAACAAGGAGGGAATGAAGAAATATAAATTTTTGGTCAAGTTATGTTCCCTATCGTGTACCCCACCGTCTCCATGTACGAGTTTAAAGTGCATGTAACTTCCCTCCTGTGCCAGCTATGAAGACGCAAATACATTTGCGTCCAACGTTAACATGTCCTCTTTCAGACCCACCCTGAATGGGTTGAATAGTCCGTTCCTAAGTATGCCATGCCAACGTCTTTTTGTGGTGTACTTTACACGTTTTCAGCTCTGGCAAAGTAGGCCCTGAATTTCTGCCAGCGAGCCTTTTTCTGCCTTCTGACTCTGAAAGCCTCAGCCCAGGCTGCCCAGGCTGCCCCCGTACCTGTGAACTCTGCCTTACTTCCAGCGCGGCCCACCGCGCTCAGCTCAGCCTGCTGCCTGCCAAGACTGACTACAACCTTCGAGTTATCTGTTCCGCTCCTCGAAAATACATTCCTGCCTACTAGTTTCAGTAAACATCCCCCAGCTGCAGAGCCGAAGGGCCGGCCTGTCTCCGTGCAAGTAATTCATAGCCTCTGTTACCATGCTCCCATGGAAGGCCCATGCCCCCACGCTTTTCATGCAGACACTCAGGCGCTTATACACGCACTCACAGTCAGTATAGAATAGCTTCTGCCTAAGCATGGGCGAATTTTGCGAATCTCGCGTTCGCGAGTTTTGCGGATTTGCGAACTCACAATCCGCAAAATCCGCGAATTCCCGCGAATTTTTTTTTTTTGTGTGTTTGCCCGTGTTTCTGCCAGTTCGCGAGGGTTTTTACAATTTCGCAATTTGCGAACTTACCTGTCGGGTCGCAAGTTTTGCGAACTTGTTGTTTCTACGTGTCCAGCCTGTTTGGGACACTCTTCTTCATCACTGCCACTCTCTGTCACCACTGCCACTCTCTGACTACTCATGCCACCCTCTGGCCCACCCATGCCACCCTCTGTTTCATCACCACACCCTCTGGTTGTCCAGTGTACATTATTTTCGGCAAAGCAAAGCACACCTTCCCTGCCTCAAGTGACCTGAATTAATTTGGGGCTGATTAATGTGTCACAGAATATTTTTTTAGCTGGCACCTGCTTCCTTAGTGCGCCCTGATTAGTGATCTTTTGCACTTGCTAAGTGCTTTCATTGTTGCAAAATTAGTTACAACACCTGCCCTGCCCCAACTGACAATAATGAATTAGGGGCTGATTAATGGATTTTAACTTCCAGCCTGGCTCCTGCTTGTCTCCCTTAGCTGTAATTCAGGACCTTTGTGGCATATGTGTAACTATTCTGAGGTTCAGAGCAGGGTCACATAATAGTTGCAACTGGCAACTGAACTCTGGAGGGGCCCCTCAGGAAGCACTACAGGAAATGGCTACTAATGATGAGCCTGAACTTTTGAACCTGGTAAGTAGTTTCAGTTTTGCTAAGATCGTATTTCTGCAATTTAGCACTTATTCGCGGGGAGCGAAGTTGTACTGGAAAGCCGCGAACTCACGCGAACAGTGCGAGCAGTGCGAGCAAAATCCGCTGCTCGCGGATTTGGCGGGAGATTCGCGGATTGCGAATTTCCCGAAAATCCACAAAATCCGCGAGCGAAACGGATTTTCCGCCCATGCTTACTTCTGCCCCAGAGACCTTTCCGCCCAGATAGCTCAGTTCCTAAACATCAGATATCAGATATGATAGAAGCACAAGTTGATCTGACATGCCAGACTTCTGTCTCTTTCCGTCAGTGTAAATGTCAAGTCCCCTGCACCCTCCAGTTTCACGCCAATCATACGTCATGCAGCTGCGCGCGCATCCAAGCCTCCGATTTCTGCTGACATTGCAACATTTCTGTTTAGTGCCACCCACATGTGACACCTACCTGTGACGTTTCTAGAGCACACCTCCAGTTTACGCCTAGTCCACGCCTTCTGATTACGTACTAGTAACACGTGGATGCTGTTATCTTGTCTTCTCTCAGCTGTTACGCCTACTATATTGCTTTCTATGATGTAAATTAAGTATATAAGCTATGTATCGTCAATAAAATATTGCTCTATCCCTTCCTGAACCCTTTGTGGTTGCAGGAACCTGATATCCAGTTCCTGAACGATTCCTTTTTAAGGAATAAAACCCCTAAGAACTCTAACACCACGGACTCTGTTTCTTTCTTTCCGATTGAGTTATTATTGATTAAGTACTTACCTGCATAGAAATTAAGATGGTAAATTAAATATTTACGACAAGATGGAGAGGTGAAGTTTAGTGTGCCTGAACTCACAATGGAATAGCACATCTTTCTATAAAGGTGGTTTTTGCACTGTGTGTTTATAAGCAACTCTTTTATAAGTGGCTGGGTTTTTGCGCTCTAACAATTCTGTGATATCTGCCTGGTTGTGGATTGACTGTCCGGATTTGAAAGCAATAGGATCTGGGGAATGTCTTGACCCAGGGGAGGATGTGAGACAGCAACAGGCTGACCTACATCTGGGGAAGGAGTAGCCCCTAGAGGTGAAGAGGCCTGGGTTGCTACTATAAAACAATTGTCCTATCTCCTGCTGAGTGATTGAGAATCCAGACCCCCACTGATCAAAGGAAGAAGGTGTCATTGGCAGGGAGGCACCCAGAACTGGTTTGAACAGGGGCGAGTGCCCCCTGCACACAAAGACTTCAAAGCCATTGAGGGGTAGAAATATGAGATCCGAAGCCCCTAAAGTTTGGAGAATGGCTTGATCAAGATTGAACAAGACTGGAGCTACTTCATGCTCAAGAGGAACCTTGCCAAGGAAGAAACAACTGAAGAGACTGAAGGAAAGGACTGACCCTTGCTGTGTGTTCTGGGGCTGGCCTGCAGTTTGCTGTTTTAACCAAGGAAAGGCTAAAGAGAGTTTGCGGTGTGCTGTGTCCCCCCGTTTGAAAGGACTTTGCTGTGCTGAAGTAACTTTTCCCCAAGGGCACGAGGTGAGCTTGCTCGCTGTTGTGGAAACACAGGAACTCTAAAGTTTCCAGTAGAGTCTCAGCGGCGCTGTGTGCGCATGCTTGTTGCAGCCTGAGACCCTCATAAGATGTGCCCTGTGATTGTGGGCACCTGGAGTCGAAGTAAGGATCAGCGACACGGTGTGCGTGTACTTTTTGCAGCCTGAACCCCTTTGTGAGGATTGTCCAGTTGTCGAGTGCACCGGAATCCAAGTGAGTCTCATCAACGCTGTATGCGTGTGCTTTGTGCAGCATGAGGAATTGCCTGGTTTTCATGCACCTGGAGTCCAAGTGAGTCTCATCAACGCTGCGTGCGTGTGCTTTGTGCACTGTGAGACCTTCGTGAGGATTTGCCTTGTTATCGTGCATCCAGAGTTAAAGTGAGTCTCAGCGACGCTGTGTGCGTGATCTTCGTGCAGCTTGAGACCTTCGCGTGGAGTGCCCGGTGATCGTGCACCAGAAGCTCAAGGTTGTCTCAGCGATGCTGTGTACGTGTGCCATGTGGCAGCCTGAGATCTTCATAAAAGTAGCGGGCCGGACCGGCAGCCTCGAAGGAGCTGAGCCGCCGGCCCGAGCTCGCCATTGACAATTCATAAAGATTGCATTGGAGGCCCAGCCGCTGGACGAGTAGAGTTAGTTTGCACCCCCCAGGTAACGTGTGTTGACTCCTGGGACGGAGTGCGGGCTCATAGGGAGACACTCTCAGCCTCTCTCTCTCATTTCGGCAGCGCGAGCCTCTGCTTCGGCTTGTATTGCCAAGGAAGTGGCAGTACCGGGGCCGGAGTGTGGAGCTGCACTTTTTGATTACACCATACCCATGTTTGGGCAACTGTTGAGAGGCTGACTGCAAGTCAGAAGGAGTGGCGGAGAGACCGCCTAAAGCACCGTGATCGTGCCTGAGTATTACGCATTATTCAATTTCTGCATAACGGAGTACCTGACTGTCTTATTACGCATTGTATTATTCCTGCATAACGAACTACTGATTAGTGTATGACGCATGGCATTATTTCTGCACAATGAATTACCCGACTGTCGTATGACGCATAACTACCTGATTAGCGTATTACACATTGCATTATTCCTGCATAACGAACTACCTCATTAGTGTATTACGCATTGGCTTATTTCTGCATAACAACGTACCTGGTGGTTGTATTACGCATTGCATCATTCTTACCTTGCAAAGTGCCTGATTGTTGCGTTACGCATTGCATTCTTTTTACATTGCAGAGTTTCTGATTGCTGCATTATTTTTACATTACAAAAGTGCCGGATTCAAGCATTACAAATTGTATAACTGGATAATAGGGTTACAGGAGATTGTTTAGAAGTGTTCATTAATATCACCAGAACTTACAAGGGCTGGCTGGCCTAACAACCGGCCAGCAGAAATAGTACACAAAGTCCTATGTTAGATTTAGATTGTGTGGTCTTATTGTATATCTTTTTATATAAAATGTATACTCGTTTTTATAAAACTTGTGTGGTCAATTTGTGGTGTCATCTTTGGGTTGCTGTGAGTGAGCGTGGTTGCAAATACTTTATACATTTGCCTTAAAGATGAGCCTGGCTGCTCTTGCCAAGCTACCAAGGGGGAGAGCAGGGCTATCTCATGAGGTGACCTTCCTTTAACGGATGTGGAACCACAGGTCCCTATTTGGCCTAAGGTACCTACCTCAGCCAAACATGGATCCCGGGTGTAACACAATCCTTTTCAAAAACCCTTCAAAATACAATCCTTAGTGGTTGACTATTTCTGAATATGGAATGTGAATTATTCTCAGGTTCTGATTTCTCATGCACGGGGACCCACCTTGTCCTGCAGCTAGTTCCAGGCCACAACTTTTAACGCATCACTTGGTTCCAGTATCAAGAATGTGCCTGAATTTGCATCACTTCTTTTATCATTAATTCATTTGTGCCATTTTTTTAATCTTGTATCTTTGGCAGAAATTATTTACACTTCTCAAAACTTATCTGCTAGAAATTGGGTCTAATTTGCACAGGTTTGTACCGTGTCCAAGTAGGGACTACAATCCTAGTCAGGGTAAGCTAGATAGGCACTTTAAATTAACCTGTGCTCTCCCACTGGTAGCTTGGCACAGAGCAGGCAGGCTTAACTTAAGAGTCAATGTGTAAGGTATTTGTGCAACACACCCTAACGCTAGGAATACAACACAAGAAGACTCTACACAGGTTTAGAAAAATAGACACATTTTATGAGTAAAACACAAACAAAATAAAACAAATCCAATAAGTTGAAGTCGAGATGCAATTTTCTAAATCTAAAAATGCAAAAACTGTGCTTAGGAGTCAATAGCACTTAAAACTTACTTGAGGTCACAGTAGACCAGGGTAAATCTAAAGTTCGGGCCAACCACGATCAAGGGCAGGCCAGCTACAGGACTCAGACAGGTCCCACTAATAAAGTACCTTGGATGGAGCAAAGTGTCAACGTCAAAGACTAGAGTAAAGGAGTCAAGAGAGCACTGCATCGTCGTCAATCCATGGATGGAGGAGAGTGATGATGTGAACCATCGGAGGAAGCTTCAGTGTCTAACACCTCTGCAATGCAGGCGCTGAGTCTATTTCGAGCTGCGCTGTATTTTGGCGTTGTGTCACCCCGGCTGTAGAATCTGTCATCACGCGGCCGCTGCTTCGCCAATGAAGACGCATCGGTTCCGAGCGGCACAAAGTCAACAATTAAGTGGAAAGAGCTGCAAGAACCCACGTCTGAGGCCCAGAACCTGGAGGGGGCACCTCAGGCAAGGGTAGGACTCTCAGAATGTGGATTCCAGCAGAATTGCAGAAGTCTTGTATGTCCCTGAGACTTCAGAAAACAGGAAGCAACCCAGCACGCCTTCGGAGGTCCCTTTGAGGGAAGGCAAAGTTCAGCTCTCATTCAGCAGAGTCAGGGAGCACCAGACAGCAGGGCAACAAGCCTAAAAGACTTCCTTCCAGGAAAGCAGTCCAGTTGAGTCCTTCAGGCAGCTCATCAGTCTTTCTGACAGGTTCAGTTCAAGATTCAGACGTGTCCGATTAGGTAGGGTCAGAACCCCAGTACTTATACCCAAATGTGCCTTTGATGTATCGGGTGACTTCAAAGCAGCCGTCTGAAGGGCATAAGGATCTCTTTCAACTCAAGCGTGTCTGCTGGGGGTGGTGTGTGTGTGTGCGTGTGTGTGTGTGTGTGTGTGGGGGGGGGGGGTGTTTGTAATAGGGTAAATCAGTGCTGTGTGTGTGGACAGGACGATACCTATCGAAGTGTGAGTTTCAGCCCATCCCATTACTCACTGCCCAGGAAGACCCACCAGAATGCAGATTAATGTAGATGAGTGCTCAGAATGCAGATGAGCCTCACCTTCCTGTGTTTGTGGCTGTCCAGAGGCAATGCACAAAGTGTAGTTGTTACCCAGCCCAAACGTGTAGTGGAAACAGACAGTTATAAGCACAGAGAAATGTCCACTTTATAAATGTTCATTTCTAAAAACATTAATGTTAAACCCAACTTCACCAGTAAGGATGGTTCATTATTACTATTCCAAACATATGAAAAAGCTACTCCTCTCTGATCAGGAGTTACAGCTTAAAAGTGCATTAAGTAATTCCCAATGCAAGGAGTAGGCATCAAAGTAGTGTAAAACGAAATAGGCTGTTTGTCGCTACCGTAACATGAAAAACATAAAAGTACATGTCCTACCTTTTACTTACATAGCACCCTGCCCTTAGTGTCACCTAGGGCCTACATTAGGAATGACATATGCAATAACAGGAGAGTTTAAGGCTTGGCATGCAGTTATAAATGCCAAGTTGAAGTGGCACTAAACTGCACAAACAAACACTGCAGTGGCTGGTCTAAGACACGTTTGAAAGAATACTTCTGCGGGTGGCACATCCGTGCTGCAGGCCCACTAGTAGCATTTAATTTACAGACCCTGGGTATATGGCATATCCATTTACAAGGGACTTACAAGTAAACTAAATATGCCAAACGTGTGTAAACCAATTATACTATTGTTAAAGAGAGCTCATGCACTTTAGCACTGGTAAGGTACTCAGAATGCTAAAGTCAACAAAATGAGGGTCTTAAAAAGAGCAGGAGGAAGGCAAAAAGTTTGGAGTAAGCCTGTAAAGAGGGTCATTTTCCAACAATATCCTTTTTTATTCGATTATAGATTTGCCTGCACTTTTTTTATGCCAGTAGAGAGAGATGAATATTTTGCCCCAAAGCTGAAACCTGCAGCTGGATGGTATCCGGCAACCACAATAGTTATCTGATCTACCGCCTAACTTTGACACATACAGGCTTTTGCACACTCGGTCATAAAACTTTGCATTTCAACAAGGACACATAGTTGTCCAATTATAAATAGTTCAAGGTGCACAACAGTGAACCATTCACAAAACAATTCAAGGCATTTTGACTTATCTGTAGTGTGCAGAATAATGAAACAGTAAGTGCAAATCATTTGAAGTATTTCCACCACTTCAGCCCACATTTATTTTCCCCCTCAGGTTTGTGGTGGTGCCTTCAGAGGGGATAGAACCAGAGATAATTTTCTTCATGTCCAATTACGTAGGAGACGTGGGTAGACAAACATTCCAGCTTCTCTTCTCAATGGCGGCTGCCTTTTTGCTCTTTCCTAACAAGATCTTGCCTTATGTTCTGAAAAGCTATCGCTTATCTCCTAACCCAATTCTTTGGGCCCACCTCGGTCATGTGGTGGGCTGAACAGATATTATTACCAAGAACATTATCTGTTGTAGGAATATGGATTACTGGTTGATGGTGGTGGAACTCTACTCACACAAGCACACCCCCAAATTAACCTGTGCTCAACCCTCTGGTAGATTAGCACAAAAGCAGCCAGTCTTAACTTGGAGGTAATGTGTAAAGTATTTATCTAGCATTCCCCTTCTGCCTTTAAGGCTTGATCTGGGGCTTAGGCCCATTGATGAGGTGCTAACGCTTAAACCTCTAAGGTTCTGGCGCAGGCTCTGGGTGACACCGGAGCTTGCAAACTATAGGCAGGAACTTGCAGAATTACTGACCCTTCCTGGGGCTGGGAAAATTCCCTGGCTTAGATTCATAAAGAATGAATGTTTAAGGCTAGGAATATATGCCCTATGGTCTGACCCATAGAAAGGTTCTACTATGATCACTCGAAAAAACCTTACGAAGATCTATTATGAAAACAAACATACTGTTGCTTTGTCTAATTCCGAAGTCGGCACTCGAACGGCTTCATTTTTAACTGTTAAAGATTTTCATAATTTTGAAGAATTCATGGATGAAATTTACTGTATTCTAGCAAAAAAACTGTATATACAGTGGAGATACAATGCTTTACCCCTGCGAGCTTTGACTAATAGGTGGTCTTCAGTAGCTGTTGACAATGTCCTGGGTGTAACTGTGACCGGGAAAATGATCTGCACGTTCTATTCTTCTGTCCAGCTGATTGTAAGCCCAGGAAGTACTGGCTTGCACCCCTGTGTAAGAATTTGGGTTTTAATCACTGTATGTACGCTTTTAGAGTTTTTAAAACCGACTCAACCAGATTAATGTTTTTGCTGTGTTGCAATTTTTGGTAGCAATGTGGCGCAAGCGAAAGTTCTTAATTAACGCAACTTCGACATGAATGTGATATGTAGCTACCAGACTTCGGATTGGTTGGATTGTTTTATATCTGTAATAACTTTTGCTTGCCACAATGAATTGTTTTATATTTGTAATAACTTTTGCTTGCTACACTGTATCTTGCTTTGGATTTTGGGATTTGAAACGGTCACCCATGAATTACTGTATTTATATCTTGTGTATCTTTTATGGAATATTGCCGAAATAAAGATTTTATGATGAGGAGTAAAGTATTTAAGCATACTTCAAAAAGTAATAAAGTGAAAACAAAAGAGAAATAACACTCCAATTAAAAAAAAAAAGTGTGAAATGTAATAAATTATTTGAGACAAAAATCTAATCAGTAGAACTGGAGATATGCAATCCCCAGATCTGAAGTCAAAATAGTGCCTAGAAGCACAAAAGACCAACTGTGGGTATCTGATCACGCAGGACCGGGACAAAGTCACAAGTACAGGCTGAATGAACATGGGCCAGATAAAGGGACTAAGTTAGGCCTGCTGAACGAAGTACCTTACAAGGTGGTTGTGAGGCGTTGTGAGGTCTTGAATCGAGGATACGTCGCACAGATGCAGTTCCGAAGAGCTGCAAGGTTTCGATGTGGATTCCTGCATTGTCTTTGAGGATGCCATCTCAAGGGGCTTGTAATGTGAAGTCCTGCCTCGAAGATACGTTGCGCAACAGTAGTTCTGCAGAAGCTGCGGGGCTGCGATGTGGAGTCCTTCGTCATCGTTGAGGATGCCATTGACATTGGCTAGAAGCTGGCTATGCCAAGGCATGCGTCAAGGATGCATCGTGCAGCAGGGTTTCTGTAGCAGAGCTGTGGGAAGATGCGCCGCTCCAACCACAAGACCAAAGCTGGACTACCAGAGCACCTTCAGGCCCACATCCAAGTGTCAAAGACAGGGGTAGCACCACTTGGGAGGGGGTGGGACTCACAGCAGGCAGAATCTGGGTGCTGGGTTCATGGTGATTGGAGCCTTTTCTGTCCAAGAGGTTCTGATCAAGAGGCCAGACAATTAGCCTTTGGAGTCAATCTGGTGGTGCTGGGTTCAGGATGCAGGCCCAGCCCTTTCACTCAAGCTGCAGGGCAACAGAGTAGCAGTCTTTTTTTGCAGAGCAGCACTGTAGTCCTGCTTTTTCCACAGGGGCAAAGGTGTACTGAAGATTAGGGTCCGATGGTCCATTATTTAGACCGGATGCCTACTTTAGTAGAAGGTTCTAGAGACTCCCACCCCCAGACGTTCTCGGAATTTCCTGTCTTCCTGCTCCCAGCTTCTCTGGAGGGTAACAAAACACGAATGCCCAACCCTTTGTGAGTGTGCTCTGGCAGAGCCTTTATGATGTGCAAGTGTGATAGGTGACATCTCCCCCTCAACAAGTCTGAGGTGACTTGTCCTGCAAACCCCTACTCTTTTTTGTGTTGCTGTCTGGGAGCATTACACAAAGACTAACTGCAGCTACACCTAGTCATGTGACCCAGGATAGAGGCACCAAATGAAATGAAATGAAAAGAGATTTTGTAAAGCGCGAACTGCCACTCCTAACGGACTCTCCTGGCGCTGTAGGCAACAACAGATCAAGTGGATGACATAAGCCTAAACTAGCTTTTGGCAGCAAGCATCTGATAGACCAAATATCCACGTCTTTAACAGTTTTTTAAACTGCCGCTCATGTTCCATGGCTCTAATCTCCTTGGGCATGCGGTTCCATGCTTTAGCTCCCAAGACAGTCGCTGATCTTCTGCCTTTAGTGACTAACCTAAATGCTGGAACACTGAGCAGGTTAGCAGAGGTTGACCTTAGTGTCTTTACAGTGGTGTAAGGCCTAAATCTTGCTGAGAGGTATCCTGGGCCTAGGTGACGAATGGAGAGGACAAGGAAATACAAACTTACTAACAATTACATTTTCAGGATTGTGACTTAAAATCAGACTTTATCATTAAGGAGGATTTGAAATGACATTTCTTTAGACACCAAACTCAAAATTCTACTTGCTCCCGATTCAAAGTTGTCACTTATTAAATGTTGTAAGGTAGCATAAGGTTATCACTACCAGGACATATAGAGGGTACATGTCTAGTTTTCTGAATACACTGCACCCTGCCCTATGGGCTATTTAGGGCCTACCCTTGGGGCGACATGTGCATTTAAAAGGAAGGTTTAGGGCTGGCAAAAAGATTTTTTTGAGAAATCAATGGGAGAGCGAGGGTATAAGGGGTGCGTCCTATTCCCCAGGTGCGTACTATGTTTAAACAATGTGGACGGGTCCACTATGTAAGTGTAATTATTTTAGTCACTGTTTGTGGCAGGAGTTAGGACCCATTAGGTGCTATTAAAAGAACCCTTTCACAACAACCTGGTTGGTGTCATGCTTCATCATCGGGGTCCCAACCAGGCGGTCGAGTGTCACCTGGTTGTGCTACGACGCTGGATTACAGCGGAGCTGGTGTGGGTGCAGAAATGTGATGTGATAATACAGTTAAAAAATACCTCTGGGAATCCTTACCTTTGTATTTTAATGTTGGCGGCCCAGGGTATCGCTTAAAATATGTGTTGTGCAACTATTAAAGGAGTAATTTACCTATGAGTTGACTTGTGTGGCTGTCTACATGTTTCAGCCCCCGCTGTGTAATTAACGGGGCTTTCTTCAGGACCAAGGCAGTGAAAAGTGAGTGGCGAAAGGTGAAAGTAACCACGTGAAAAAACAGTGTTATCCCTACACACTCGCTAAGGTGTGTGGTATAGAAAAAATGTCGGCATACTCACTGACACTTTGGAATAGCAAAGAAATTCAATGCTTAAAAGGGTTATGGCAGAAATCGGGGCTCAGTGAAGAGGCTCATCCTGGATCCAATTTGGTAGTGATGTGTCCTCTGCTGCAAACTTATCTGTGGTCCCACGTGGTCCCGGCTGGACCACAGGGGACCACAAAAGATTATTTTGCCAGGTTGAAATGGCAGTTTAGAGTTGCACACACAGGTTGCAGTGGCAGGCCAGAGACATGCTTAAAGGGCTACTTAAGTGGGCAGCACAATCAGTGCATTTAAGTACAGGCCCTGGGTATATGCAGTACAACTTAAGAAGGGACTTACAAGTAAATTAAATGTGCTTATGGGTGTAAGCCAATTTAACTATGTTTAAGAGAAAGCACAAGTATTTAGCACTGGTTAGCAGTGGTAAAGTGGCAGAGTGCTAAAGCCATCAAAAACAGACGGATGGAAGGCAGAAAGTTGGGGGAAAACCACTACAAAGGATCTTTGGTCCAAGATCTGTGTAGTCAAAGGAAAATGCTACTTACCCAGTTCTTGGCATGTAGAGCTGTAGATTCACATGCTTTAGCATAGATCGCCATCTGGTGTTTGGCTAGGATTTATGCACTATGTTTTTCTACGAAGAAGTGTTTGTATTCACGAGGTAGGAGACTTCTCCTTTTGATGATGGTGCGCATGGGCATCAACTCCATCCCCAGACTGTTATTGCCATTAAGGGTGATGATGGAGTAATAAAGAATAGAAATAGATGTCCATGTGTGTTGTATCTAAGTAAGATAATACAGCAGCAGTTAAAGGTACCTGGGGAGGTGGGTGAGCGCATATGAATCTACAGCTCTACATGCCAAGAACAGATGCATACTGGGTAAATAGCATTTTTCGTTTGAGGCATACGAGCTGTGGATCACATGCTTTAGCATAGACTATACAGCAGTTATTTTCGTATCGGTGGCTAACCTGCAACTGTTGCAGTACATTGAAAAAGTGTTCTTAAGACAGCCTGGCCCACACTAGTTTCTTGTTTTGCATGCACATCTACACAGTAGTGTTTTGTGAATGTGTGAAGTGTAGACCAAGTTGCAGCCTTGCAGGTCTCATCCAAGGGTATATTCCCTGAGAATGCCATAGCAGCCCCTAGTTTGCGTGTGGAATGCCCTCTAGGGGGAATAGTTTATGTGCATTTACCTTTAGTATAGCATATTTGGATGCATTTAACTATTCATCTTTGCAATACCAGTTTTGGAAATGGTATTGCCTTCATGCGGCGGTGAAAAAGCAACAAAGTTGTTTGTTTCCCTAAAAGATTTAGTTCTTTCAATGCAATAAAGTAGTGCTCTTTTGACATCTAGTGTGTGAAGAGCACGTTATGCCACTGAAGCTGGTTGAGGGAAAAACACTGGTAGTTCAACAGACTGATTGAGGTGGAAGGCAGAATCAACTTTAGGTAAAAATGTTGGATTAGTCCTAAGAACCACTTTGTTGAGATGAATTTGTAAAAATGGGTCTTGTATGGTTAGTGCCTGGATCTCACCAACTCTTAAGAGATGTGATGGCTTTAAGAAAGGCTACCTTCCAAGTGAGGAACTGCAGTTCACATTTGTGCAGAGGCTCAAATGATGGACCCATAAGACTTCTAAGTACAATATTACGGTTCCAAACTGGAGAGGGAGGAACTCTAGGGGGAATGATTCTTTTGAGTCCTTCCATAAATGCTTTGATAGCGGGCACTCTAAAAACAGACACGTGTTTTCCGTTTTGTAGATAAGCGGCTATCGCAAAAAGATGCAATCGTATAGATGTGTAAGCTTAGTTACAGCGCTTTAGGTGTAAGAGCTAGCAAACAATGTTTTGAATGGAAGCATCTAGTGGAATGATTGATTGTTCATACATTAAATTACAAATAGTTTCCACTTTGCTGCTTAGCATGCTCTTGTAGTGGGACGTCTAGCCTCTTTAATGACATTCATGCAGTCTGGCGGGAGATTAAGGTAGCAAAAAACACTATGATCTCAGGTGCCAGAACGCAAGGTTGAGTCAACTGGGATCTGGAGTCTTATCTCGTCATGGTTCTGAGTGAGAAGCTTGGGTGAGAGATGTAGTTTTTGATGAGGAAGAACAGATAGTTCCAACAGGGTTGTGAACCAAGTTTGTCGAGCCCATGTGGGAGCAACCAGGATTAGTGTGAGGGAATGCTGTTGCAGCTTCCAACTACTAACGGAATGAGTTGGAGAGGTGGAAAAGCGTAAGTAAATGTTCCTGACCAGTTCACCCGTAGCGCATTGCCTTTGGACAATGGGTGTGGATATCTGGACGCAAAGTTTGGGCATTTTGCGTTATGGTGTGTGGCGAACAGATCTATTTCTGAGTAGCCACACATGTGAAAAAATGGAAGGAGAACTTGAGGATGTAATTCTCATTTGTGGATCTATTGTCGTGGATCTGCAATGTGATTGTCTACTCCTGGAAGGTGTTCCGTAAGGAGATATATCTTTTGAGGTATGGCCCATCTCCATACGCTTTGAGCTAGTTGCGAGAGCTATAGGGAGTGTGTACCTCCCTGTTTTTGTATATAGTACTTTGCTGTCATGTTGTCCGTACTGACTAGAACAGCTTTGCGGACTAGATGGACTTAAAAGGCTTTTAATGTTAGAAAAATTGCCAGTAGTTCCAGATGGGTTATGTGGAACTGTTCTTGTTATAGACTCCACATGCCCTGTATGGTATGGTTTTAAAGATGAGCCCCCCAGCCGGTGAGCAATGAGCCTGCTGTTAGCACTATCTGTGGAACAGGGTCGAGAAACAGCCACCCTTTAGAAAGGTTTTGTGTGTTCCACCACTGCATAGAGCCATGGGTTCGGCTGTCTACCAACACCAGATCTGTTAACATACCTTGAGCCTGGTTCCACTGATGTGCTAAGCATTCCTGTAGAGGACACATTTGGAATCTTGCATAAGGGACGATTAGAATGCAAGAGGTCATCAATCCAATTAACTGCATAAACACTCAAGTTGGTAATGAGAGTGATGTTGAAATTGTGATGTTAGAGCCTGCATGTTGCGTATCCTGACAGGGTTGGGGTATGCTAGAGCTTTGCAAGTGTCTATTGTAGCTCCTAGATAGATTTGTTTGTTGGAGGGCTGGAGGTGGGACTAGGTGAGGTTTACAGTGAATCTCAAGTGGTGCAGCAACTGAATTGTCTTGTGGGTGTGTTGAACACAGCTGTGTTGTGAGTTGGCCTTTATGAGCCAATCGTCTAGATAAGGAAACACTTGAAAGGGGTATCTTCACAAGTGAGCTGCAATTACTGCTAGACACTTGGTGAAAACTCTGGGTGCTGTGGTTACCCCGAACAGGAGGACTTTGAATTGGTAGTGTTGACCGTCCACCATGAACCGGAGATATTTCCTGTGAGTGGGGTGAATGGGAATGTGGACGTAGGAGTCCTTTAGATCCAAAGTGGAAAGAAAGTTGCCTTGCTGAAGCAATGGGAGCACCTGTTGGATGGTGACCATGTGGAGTGATCCGACTGAATGTAGAGGCTTAGCTGTCTGAGGTCCAATATTGGACCAAGAAACAACAGGAGAGGAAGGGCTAGAGTAGACACTCCTATACCCCAAATGAATTTTTATAAACAACTAAGGAGTGACTAAATGTGAAAAAGAATTAACAAACAACCACCTTAGATGAGTGGTTATTATTAAAGTCCCATTAACCCAAACAGGCGAAACCCAAAACAAGGAATTTTTTTGGTGGGAATGGCGGCTATTGGGGACAAAATAAGCCCAGTATAGCCGCTAAGGGAAAGAGGGGAATTCTTTCCTTGTAAAGAAGGACCCTCACACACCACTAGTTGGTGACATGCTTCATCATCGGGTCCCCGCTGGGGTGGCCGAATGCCCCCCCAGCGTGCTACGACGCCTGAGGTACAGTGGAGCGGGTTGGTGTTGAGTGCAACAGTGCTCAAACAAAAAGGTGTATTGATATGTGAGTGCTGGTTAAAAAATACAAAGTTGTTACCCAAAAAATATTCAACTAGGGTCAACCTGTATTAAGTAAAAACAGTGTGCATGGACCAACTAGGTTCTATGTTAGGAAACCTGTGTCCTTTAATGGAGATAAACGGTCAACATGTTTCTGCTGTTATTATATGCTATTACGCTCAGCATTCGTCAGGATCAAGAAGTAGATAAAAAGGCAGGCCTCCGGTGGTGTACGCGCTCTAAGGCGCACCCTCCCGTGGGGCACTAAATGTGAAAAATTAGATCAACTCACGGTTACTGTCCGTGATCACTCTGAATTTCACAGCAGTAGAGAAAACCTGTAAAGAAATGGGAAAAAGGGACAAGACATAGTGACATATAGTGACAAACAAACATATATTGTTGCTGAAATTTTTTTTTTTCTCTCTCTATCAGTAGATATGGGTCTGCTGTCCAGACTCCAAAAGACATCATCTGAGGAGACTTAGGTATATATTAATATGTTGGAATCCAAGTCTGTTTATAGAGAATTTTTCTTTCACATTCTAGTCCCAAAAACGCTCTTTTTGGAAGTGTCATTTAAATTGTTGACCATGCTAATTGGCCATGCTAATCACGATATGCGACTATATTTATTAAAGGAAGGAATGATCGAATGCGTAGCAGTTGTTAATAGGGCTGGTGAATAATAGTGCATACCTCATAGTTTTACAAACACTGATAGAGCCTTAGTTAAAATGGCAATCGCCAGGAAATGCGAGTAAATAGGTAAATTCGCATTCGAGAAGGGAGAGAAATTCTCCTTCGGATCGGACGATGTGGGAAGACCTTCACGCGGTGTCAAATCTGGTCGGAAGGGAAATAAATAGTGGTTTAAGCTTTCACCTTCGGAATAAACATGGCTAATTCCCGTGATTGTCGGCGCAACAAAGGTAAACTTACTCAGACAAACGCGACTCCCCGCCAGGAACCTACACCTTCGGCGATCGTCAGTCCGGAAGTGCAGGTCAAGGGCGGGGCGTGTATTCTTGTTGGTTTGTGCAGCCGACCACGTGGTTCCCATGACACTCGGTCAACGCCGATGTCTTAAAGGGATACCGTATCATTTTGTTAATGAAAGTCAGGGTTCGAATCCCGGGGAGGCTCTTGCAGTAAAAGACGCGCTAAAATATTTCCAATTTCAGCGGGGTAAAAAGGAGGGTTTTAAAAAAGGCAAAACATAGAAAACCGACCCAGTCATAAGAAAAAGGAATTGTAGTGGATATTCCTCTACAGCGTTACTGTTCAGGGAGAGGACTCAATCAAGTAGTCCTGTAATAGGTTAAGAAGGTTCCTGTTTTGCATAGCTCCAATTGAAGTGAAACACAAAAGCACAACAACAGGAGGGATTAGACCAGAGAAGGAACAGTGATGAGGTGTTGCTATTCTTCTTTGCTCATGATCAAATGTTCAGAGGGAGAAAGGCAGTATGTTCAGGCAGTTTGTAAGCAGAGTTTTACCTGGTTTTTCAGATTTCAAGGGAAATACTGGGTACTGATTCTTTAACGCCGTAGGACAGAGCCCCATGGGATATCATCATTGAGCCCTTTGGTGTTAGTGGCTAGACGGTATACCCAGCGTTGCTCTTTTTCAAATAGCAATGTTTCTGAAGATGAGTCCACATGTTCAAGAATTGTCCAATGTAAATCATTGGGGTTATGATTCTTCTCTACAATGTGAGCTGACATTTTTGATGCAGTTCTCTGGCACCGGATGTTACTACGGTGTTCACATATCCTTGTTTTGATACGCCTGGCAGTCATTCCCACATACTGTAGGCTGTAGGCTATACTGGGCATATTTTGTCCCCAATAGCCGCCATTCCCCCCAAAATAATACCTTGTTTTGGGTTTCACCTGTTTGGGTTAATGGGACTTTAATAATAACCACTCATCTAAGGTGGTTGTTAATTCTTTTTCATATTTAGTCACTCCTTAGTTGTTTATAAAAATTCATGAGGTCCAATATTGGCCTGAGAGAGCCATACTTTTTTGGAATTAAAAAATAAAGAGAGTAAATCCAGTGCACTGATGAGTCAAGGGGACTGATTCTATTGCATGTTTTTGTAACAGGGAGAGAACCTCTTTTTTTAGGGGGTGAGATGTTCTGAGGACATTGCACGATGTTTGAGAGAAATATTTGTGGGAGTGAGGTACGTTCCAGGCACACCACACTGGATAATTATTCTTACCAACTTGTCTGTTGTGATGGAATTCCAGATAGGTAGGAACTGTGAGAGACATCCCCCGACAGGAGTGGAATGATCAGGGGGTAGTTCAGGGAAGTCACTGTTTGGTGGCAGGGGAAGTGCGGGTGGAGTTACCTCTGCCTCCTCCTCCTATTGTTATTTCCTCTGTATCCTTCACAAAAATATCCTCTGGAGGAGGAAGATTGATAGGGACTTTTGTTAGAGGGGGAGGAATTTTCTGACGCAGTTGTTTTTGAGCCACCCCTGTAAAAGGAGCCCCTATTAGAAGGTAGTTGCAAGGCCCCCATGGACTTGGCAGTCTGTGTCTTTTCATTTTTTAGAATGAGAAATCGACTGTTGCCCAAATAGATGTAACTGATCAAAAGGATGATTAAGTATTGATGATTGTACTTCTTGCTTGAATCAGGAGATTCAAAGCCATGCGTGCCGGCGTAGTAAGAAGCTAGTGTTAATGGCATCAGATGCTGTATCAGACACATCGAGGGAGCATTTTATAGTGTTTGTGATGAGCTTACCCTCTTGAATGAGGTCATGAGCATTAGTTTTTCAATGTTCTGGCAAATGCTGCATTAATTTTTCCAGCTCATCATAGTAAGCTGTATCATAGAGCGCCAAAAGATCTTGAGCATTGGCAATATGCCAATTATTAGCAGCTTGTGATGAAGTAATTTTGCCTGATGCGTCTCCAGAAGCGTTGCCTGTAGTTGGCGAATTAGCTCTCCTGCGTGCGTTGGAGACAAGAGAGTCTAAGGGAACCTGGCCTCTGATATAAACTGGGTCTGTAGGAGTGGCTTTATATTTTTTATCCACCCTTGGCGTAAGTGTTCTAGCTCCAACAGGGTCTTTGAATACCTCATTGGTGTGTTGTATCATGCTTTTGAGCATGGGCAAAGTATTTGTGGATTTTTGGGAGGTAGCGAATGTTTCCACTAAGAAATTGTCCTCTACAGGATCAGTATGTAATTGCACCCCATGGTACTGAGCAGCTTTGTTAATAAACTGTGCAAAGCCACTATCATCATCGGGTGGCGATGGTCTGGAGGTATATAGATCGGATCATTATTATGATCTGGATCTTTATCTTAATAATCCCGGGGTCTGTGTCCTGTGGTATGCTGTCCTCATTGTCATCCCCATCTCCATCCCCATCATGGTCATCCTGTGGATCAGGTGAGAAAGGTGATGGTGGTGAATTTGATGGTGAAATCAATAAGTTTGGATTAAAAAGGTGGAGGAGAGGGAGGTATGTAAGGGGTAGAGGGGTTAGTACCCATGCCTTTTTTCTTCAGAGGTATATGCTAGTCCTCTGGAAGAACCAGCTTCCGTTTTTTAGGAAGTTTTGCTAGAAGGTGTCCGGTTTCAGGGTTGATATGTAGTTGTTTCTGTTTTGGATCCAAAGGGTCTTGTGGAGGAAGTTCTTTGGATGGGGTGTCTGTCTTTTTGTTTTGATTCAGAGAGTTTTTTAACAGGGTTAGTCTCTGAAGCTTTTGGAGGAGTTGTGTGCTTTTTGGGCTCCGAGCCTTTCGATGCGTAATGTTGGGACTCAGAAGGCTTGACTAACTGGTTTGGGCTCCGAAGCTTTGGGTTTAGCCAGTGTCGGCTCCGGAGCTTTGAGTTTAGGTGGTTTCGGATCAGTTTTTTTCGGTGCTGAAGATGTCTTCGGAGGCGAAAGTGAAGCGTCAGGCACGTGCTTGGTCTTGGTTTTCGGTGCCAAAGATGTGGGTTCGGCACCGGAATGGGGCTGGCTCGATCCAGAGCCAGAATGTTTATCTCTATGTTTCATAGCCGGGCCAGAGGGCGGGGCATCTGAAACGTTTTCACAGTGTCGACCTGGGCCAGAGGGCAAAGGTGATACCGGAGCCTTTGTTGTTTTCGTCATCCCTTGGGGCTTGTTACTCACCATTCTTTAAGCCGGGCTGTTGGAATTCAGACTCTTCTCCGAAGATGTCTGGCACCGGGCTGGTGCTGCGTTGCATGTCGTGACGTCGAGCCAGAAGGCCACAAATGGTTTTCTTTGATCGGAATTATCGCCAGGCCTCGCAGTTGATTGCTTCGCGCTCCGGGGATAGGCAGAGGTTACAGACCTCGTGCAGATCCGTGTGTGGGAACTTAGCACCACACCCGGGTCACTTCTTAAATGGAGTCCATTCCAAGGACTGCTGCCGTGGTCGGCGATGGTAGGCCTCACGGCCCGCATCGTAGCTACTGATCAAAATTGTCTGATTTTATGATGCGCGTCAAAAAGGAAATCGTTATCGACAACAATAGTCGAGTGGAAAGGATTGAGCCTCAAAAGGGTTCGAAGAAGATACCGGAGCACAGCAATACACATCCGAACCCGATGGTGGATAAAAACAATCTGGGAATGGAGTCGATGCCCATGCGCACTATCATCGTAAGGAGTCACCCACCTTGTGACTACAAACACTTCTTCGAAGAAAAACAAAGTGCAAACATCCGAGCCCAACACCAGATGGAGCTCTATGCTAAAGCATATGATCTACAGCTCATATGCCTCGAACATTAGGTTTCTGGCTTTGTGGTTTTTAAATTTTTTTAAACAAAGTAATTTTCCTAAAAAATAGATTGTTTTTAACTCTTAATAGATAGTGGCTTGTAAGAAAGGGCATGATCATTAATTAATTAATTCCTGTAAACTTCACATCTACATTTCCGCTGACCCCTCAATTTCCTTACACTTCTTTCCCCAACAACTTGGAAGACAGCGTGAGGAGGACCCCACCATATTACGAGCTGATTTGAGGTACGAGGTACTTGTCCATATTTGTGTGGATTTTGTTTTGCTATTTTAAGCTATTAGTTGAAAATTCTAGATAGTTTGATTATAGAAGTACATTTGTTCCCTGGGTTTTGGTTTGGATCATGGGTTCAAATATGTAAAGAAATTTCTTCCACCCATAGAGTGTTTGCGAACTTTGCAAAGAGATAGCTTTAGAGAATTTTATAAGGCTTTTACCTGCTGAGTCTGCAGCCAGAGCAAGGATCCCTGGCAATCCTGTTGAAGTAAACTTTCCGTAACTCCTTTTGTAATTTTGAAAGGATTCATACAGAACACTTATACCTGAGGTTTCTTGGCAGTAGACAGAGTTCTAGCAACAAAATAATGAAACAGGAGTTAAGACTGAGAATAGGCTTGTAAGAAAAGCTAGGATTTTCAGCGAACGTCTAAAATTAAGGAGCCTGGACTCAAAACAAAGTTGATCTGAATGCGAATTCCAGAAACCTAGGGGTCGATTATGGAAGCCTCCAAATTGAGATTAAATATTTAGGAACCTCTAGGGAATTGGTCGTAAAAGGACAGACAGCGGGCTAGGTTATAGATTTGTTTCTTCTGGGAAATTAAGCAAGAAGATTAATCTTGAAAGGATCTGAATACAATGCATAGTGCCTTAAACATAAGCACTGCTTGAATGAAAGCCAATGTAGAAGACGGAGCAAAGGGACGTGAATGGGCAAATCCATGTGCTCTTACAATTATACCCATGAACTACTTGGAACTTGTTAAGTAAGCTGGTAGGCAGACCTAAATACAGTGAGTTTGCATAATGCAGCCTTGAGCCAATTAAATCTCGAGCCATAAGGAGTCCAAAACGGTACTCCCTGAGGATTCTGAGGTGGTAAAAACATGTGGATACCACTAGGGAGATATGTGCTGCCAAAGGAATGTCTTTATCTGTTTTTACCTCTAGACGTTTCACAGGGAGCTGGGATCTGCAGACAGCCATTTTTATCAGCCAATTTGTGACAAGCCAAAGATCAATATTGCCATTGATTTGCAGTATTTTTATTTTGCCTGCATTCGATTAAGAAACTGCTATCCATCCACCTCCATACTAAGCTCATGCGTTGGTGAAAGGCTGAGTGGGAGACAGGCTTATTATAGAACACAGAAAGATCTGTGTGATTGGCATACAACTAAATGTTAAACGCTCTCTTTCCTAGTGCTTTGGCTAATGGATTCACCTAAGTAGTGAAAAGCTAGCTAAGGGGGGGGGGGAATTGAGAATAATACTGAGGAACCCCTCAAGTGTTAGGGATTTTTTTCAGTGCCAAATAGGATAAGGCATTTAACTGCAAAGAGTCATCAATTTTATGATGTTGCATACCTTAACCATGGAAGCCTTACATATAGAAAAAGAGGTGTTTAGTGTACAGGATACTAGGTAAAGCACGCTTGCAAACCACTTCTTCACCACTTCCTATAGAACTGTGACAGCAGAACGTTTACTCTTTTGGTATACCTTTTTGGCCTTCTCAAAATCCTTTGGCCCCTTCTAGTGCCCCTTACTTATCCAGAGAGTCATTTGGGACATTAAAGGGCATCCACACAGCCTAGGAGGGCAGGTATGATGCTTCGAGCTAAAAGCACACTGCTCTGCTTGCTGGTGGTGGTGGTTTGAGTGGTGGCAAAATCTACCCTTCCATGTATACTCACTTTACTTAGGTAGAACTGGGGAGGCTGATGAGCAGTGAAAAGGTAAGATGTGGGGAGCACAAAGACCCTGGTGAGATTCTTATGTGGGGAGTATTGGTGACTCAAGAAGTGTTAGGATAGGGCAATCAGCAGACAAGAGCACCCAGTGTGCAGTAGCTGGCACAAACTTTACTTTTAACAATGATAGCACAATATGTGTGCACGCTGGTTAACAATGGTCTATTGGTAGGTCTCGCTTAGGCCGCCCAGTTTGCAGCATGCATCTCAGTGTATGCTTCTCCCGGCATGTAGATACCACTTGGCTGTTAAACATATAGTCTTCTTTCCCGTTTCCTCTCACCAGTGCACGTCCCACCAGCAAAGTGCATGCAAGCGCTCTCAAAAAAGTCCTCCCATATTTTATTTCAAATCTAAATGTTAGTTTTATCACCATTATAAATCTATGCAAATAAACAAAGCATAAGATGTTTCGAGGCTTTATTCGACCAAATGAAAATACAATGAAAATGCTCTGAAGCAGGGTAAAATGAAACCAGAGGAAAAGAAATCCATAAATATTGTACTCTCACTCTCAGAACTAAGGCGTACGTCTTCCTGCTTCTGGACCAATCAGCAAAGTACCATCACCTTGCGTTCCCTTGGTAACGAGAGCCACTCCTATAACCAATCTTAGCTGAAACTGAAACAACTGTTTATATTTTACTTTTAGCACAAAAGACAATATAGTCTGCTGTGAGTCGTTTGCACAACTATGTGTCTTTGATAGGCAGAGTTTTTTTGTTGTAAGCAACAAGTGATCTTGTCTCCCAACATTTGGGGTAACCTACAAACTCAGTTTCTGCTCAGTTGTGTGTTGCGTGGAGAGCATGTCCGAGAAGGATCCCGTTCTTCTCCGTTTTGATGCCGATGGATTAAACACTGACTGACTGCATGAACGTTCAAGCTTTAATTTCAGGAGTCGTGTTAAAAATGGGGTCTGCATTTTCTGCCACAAGCTCTTCTGCAAATTAAAACAGAAAATTAGCATTTGTTTAAAGACGGTTGATTTTACTTACACCAAGCATTACAAATTAAAATTATTTACTCTCAAAATAATTTTACAAAAATGTTAAGTGAGAAATCAGGAAGACCGGGCAATCGATTGGTCAGTATTTAAAAATAGAAATGTTGTATCTACCCTACTACAGCTCAAAGACTAGATTGAGGGTCCCTGACAATTTCCTACTATAAAGAAAGCACATCTAGGTTACTTTAATTACGTTCTCAAACCATTTAAGCATTTCCCTCTAATGCCACTGTTCTTCATTAAGTACTGATGAATAACGTTACCACAGTTTACAAAGAACCAATGATTCTATACCACCTTCCGGAAGTGCGGAAGAATATTCACCACCTTGGGTGGAAACCAAAAGAGTATCACCACATGAACAGCTGGTCGGAGTTTGTAGAATAACAGAAATGTATGGAAAAAGTAGAAGGGAAGGAAAGAAAAGGAAAGGAAAAAAGGAGTATTAGACCTGAAAACATTTAATATAAGCAGATATTTGCAAAGTGTGGTCCGTTTTCAACTATTGCAATGTGTTTTACTCCGATCTTCCGACATCAAAGTTAAACGTGCTCGATAGAAGACAAGAGATTCAGATTGATATTACATCCTGCAGAGCCTACGCTTCTGCGGCACTCTGACCTCCAACGGTTTCCAGCAGAACAGAAAATTAACTGAAGTTTCAGGCCTCACTGAGAAATTTACAAGAACTCACAGCAGGTCAACTTATTTGTGTATAATCATGATCGCAATTTTAACTTTCACTTCAAACACTCCACACGTATTCCTCCTTTTGTTCGTTTGTTGGAGGTCATACTGACTTCCAAGGAACAAAATGTTGCAGAATGTGTTGAAAGTCTCTTATGCTACTAAATTTGCTCGAATTTGCTCTCTAAAATAACACATCCTGTGAGTCACACATGCATGTCAGGCAGTTGTACCCTTGTTTTGAGAGCAGTTGCAATCTTAGAACTCAAATCAAAAGGTTTATTGAACAATTAATAAAAAGCATTGAAATCATAACTAGTGAAATATAGTTATTACTAATATTTTCAAACACGATATGATTACATAAAGGGAAAGTAGATTATTCAGATGAGATCAACAGTATATCATGCCAATAATACATGCAAACATACACACAGAAACAGAACGACATACACATTTGAGCTCAAGGACTTTTTTACATATGATAATGATGCAGGACTTTTCTTTTTAACAGGGTTGGTTAATTTTTATACACTCTGTGAACACAGTGATCGTGGTGAAATAAGTAACGTGAAAAATGATCAAAAAGGTTATGGAGACAGACTACTGGATCTTAGTATGTAGAGCACTTAGTATAGCTTAAGTTAATAAAATTCCCCAGAGAAGTTTTCCATATCTAGTATTCGAAAATGACGTTGTGGTGTCAACAGCGTTTTGACCAAAATAATTCAACCGCTCATCTTCAGGACCGAGCAAGTCGGCTGACCACAAACCAAAGTGTCATTGTATAAATCAGAGAAATAAGCATTGACCAAGTCAATACGTTGCACTTATGTGGCATCTATTAGCTTTGTTAATGTTTATCTAGACATGTTACACAGCAGCGTGGGCAGGTATGCAATATGGCTTAAAGCAAAGCGCTATGACATGGCCAGAGATGACTGCGTCATTACGCTTTGTCTAAGCCATGCTGACCAGCAGCCCGCGCTGCTGTATAGCATGTCTAAATACACAATGACATTCGTGACTGTGAGAGCTACTAGACTTCGTTAATGAGTTTTTGTGCGGGATGGGAAGGGTAAGGGGCTGCCACATAACGGACAGTGTCCTCGTAGCCATGACAGCCGTAGAAAGAAGGTTTATTTAAGTAGAGACAGGTATCCTTCCTTTGTCTCTGTTAGACCAATCCGCCTCAGTGTGGTCGTCCCCCATACTTTTTGCCTTCTACCTCCACGTTCTGCAGATCTCGTTTATGCCAGCCTTGGGACTCTTCGCACTTTACCACTGCTAACCAGTGCTAAAGTGCATGTACTCTCATCCCTAACACAACAGTGGCTCATACACAATTGGCATAATTAATTTACTTATAAGTCCTTTGTAAAGTCACACTACATGTACCCAGACCATGTAAATTAATTGCTACGCTAGTGGGCCTGCAGCACTAGTTGTGCCAATCACTTGGGTAGCTCTTCAAACAGGTCCCAGGTCTGCCATTGCAGCCTATGGGTGCAGTTTTAAACTGCTTTTCTAACTGGCAAAATAAACCTTATGCCAAGCCCAAACATTCCTTTTTAAAACATACAAGTCGCCATGGGGCAGTCCCTGGGAAGTCCAGAGGGAAGAGTGCAGTGTATTTACAAAGTTGGATATGCACTTTTAAGTTTTACTTGGCCTGGTAGTGAAAAACTCTTAAATTCGTATTTCACTACTGCAAGGCCTACCACTACCGAAGGATAACTTTGGAGTTAACTTGCGACTTTAATAAGCTAGTTAGTTCTAGTAAAATTCTTTATTGCATGATTAATAAAAATCATTGCAATCAAAACACTTCACAATCACCTAATATATCAAAACAGCAGAACTCAATACATCAAATATTATCAATAATTGGACCAATGCATTAATAATTATCCCATAAAACAAAACATAAAGAAGATCTTACAATAAAAACTGATTTCAAAGAGAAACGAATACATTTTTTAAAATGTCAATGATTATTATAGTAAGATATTGCACATATTACATATTAAAGTGCCAACACGCATAAACGGTTAATGCATAACTCAATAACAATGATAAAGTGCATCAATTATGTCAGACCCAGGGTTATTTAAAAAAAAAAAAAAAGATTCCACAAATACTATAACAAGATAACACACCTAATTCTGGTTAAAGTGCCAACATGCCATTGGTTATAACTTCATGATTCTAGGACACTAGTAAAGTGCAACAAGTTTATTGTCCCAAAATAGGTATAGTAGGTTCAGTTTGTACTACTAGATGTCTGACTGAATTTAATAAGCTGTAATTTCCAAATAAGATTAGGTTACAGTTCACGCTTGGCGTCTTTGGAAAATGTAATGAAAAACCCTCTTTCATAGGTAGGTCTGATTTTTTAATACAATTTTGAAAATGCCGCTTTTGGAAAGCTGGCATTTTCCTGCCTTAGCAGTTTAGTGCCTGCAGCCTGTAACTGGCAGGATGGGAGAGGGGAGCTGGACGCAGCCCCATTTACACTTTAATAGGCTGTGTCCTGACTCCACACAGAGGACTGCATAGCCCCTTTAGTTAGTCTTGAGTCAGGAAAGGGAAGGTAGGATGTCTGGGGAATTCAAAGGGAAACCTCTAGGAGCTTCACTCCCACTTCAACAGCCCAACTGGGAATAAATACAGGACCTCAGAAACCAACTCTTCAGTACCCTTCTGTACGTGTGGATACTCTGTCAGGAAGAAGAACTGCTGTGCCACTGAAACGACTGCCACTCTGCTGTATGCTGTCCTCTTGCTTGAGTGAGAAGGACTGGACCTGCAACTCTTGAACCCAGAAACAGAGTGACTCCATTGGCTAGTTTAATCGCCTCACGACTGGAGTCTCCGGGACCGAAGGCGCCAACAATCTTGACCCAGTACCTGGACTATGCTGTCTGAGTCTACACAGTCAAGTGTTGCCACCCAAGTCCTAGGCCCTTGGAAGTGGGCGTAAGGTGCTCTGAGGATCCAGCGAAACGGAAGACTCTCCTCTGCCGGGTTGCACAATCCCGAGCAGAACTGACGAATCACCTCTACTGCATGGATCATAACTGCTGCAAA
This sequence comes from Lissotriton vulgaris, assembly GCF_964263255.1. Taxonomy (NCBI): domain Eukaryota; kingdom Metazoa; phylum Chordata; class Amphibia; order Caudata; family Salamandridae; genus Lissotriton; species Lissotriton vulgaris. The sequence goes on along the minus strand of NC_141685.1, from coordinate 2,079,304,968 downwards.
GGCCAGCATCACATTGCAGCCTGTCACCACACTAACTGCGCTGTGCAACCCTGGTGCAGGCACTTACCTCCCTCATCGAGGGCAGCCTCACTGACTCTACACTGAACTCGGCATCACAAGCCCTGGGCGACTGCATTCTTGAGGACGACACAGGCCCTCACATCGTAGCCTTGCAGTATATCGAAACGGACGCATCGCTTCGGCTGCTCAACACATCTTTGGCGTAGATCCTCGCAATGCTCCGCAAACTAGGATTTAAGGTAATCTGTTCACCATGCCTAGCTGGGTCCCCTATAGCCGGCCAACGCTCCATCGCGGCCAGTCTGAAGTTGTGACTTGATTCCTGTCCGGTGTGACCAGATAACATCATTTGGCATTTTATACCCTCTGGTGCTATTGTAACTAAACTCTTTAAAATTGAATATCTCGGATTCTACATATTGCAATTTTGTTATTTTGGTCTCGTTTTATTTATTAAAATGTACCCTAAAATTGGAAAAGAATCCTTTTGTGGTGTGTTTTCACTGTGTCTCTTCTTGAATAGTAACACTGAAAGTGGTGGTGTGCACACCGCGTTTATTCATTGTTAACCTTGTTTAGTCCATAAATCTTTAAACATCCTTGTCAGTTCGCGTGCGAAACTGGGCAGTGCCAGGCCCCGAGAGCACCATTTTTCAAGTACAACCATATGGGGAGCGCTCCACTCCCAGACGCACAGCGCATGTCTGGATACCAGATTCAACCTTAGATCATCCATTTTATCCATATTCATGTTCGTCGTGTTTTATCCATAATATAACCATACTTTCCTTCTCTATATTAACCATTCCACAATTGAAACTAATTGTATTTGGGAAACTTCACGTACTAACTTGTATTAGCTTGATAAAAACCCTAGCAGCATAAAAAATGAGTCCGGGGTTTGTAATGTAATTAGAATGCTTTTTGAACTGCCGGTTGCTCGTTTCAATTTAAGGGCATAAGGCATGATTGCCAGAAGCAAAGTCTGATTTTTAAGAATGTAAAGACACACATACACGTGTTTTACCCAGTTTCACTAGGTTTATGCAAGGTATTTATTTTGGATAATAGGGGATGATCACTACATAAGAATTGGGTCAATTTAAGAAATAGGTATTGTCATATTAAATGCAAAACATAATATGCGAAATGCTGAATCAATATGAATGCAGTTTTGTTTAAAAAACGAGATATACAGTAAAATAATTCATGTTATTGTTGACTTTCAGTCACACCTGATGAAGGGCTGGTAAAGGCCCGAAATGTATTGGGTTGAAATAAAGAATTGCTGCTTTAAGCTACCTGTTGTATTGGATCGTATTTACAAGGAGGCCTGGATGGGCACAAGTTAATACGTGAAGTTTCCCAAATACAATTCGTTTCAATTGTGGAATGGTTAATATAGCAAAGGAAAGTATGGTACTATTATGGATAAAACACGACAAACATGAATATGGATAAAATGGATGATCTAAGGTTGAATCTGGTATCCAGACATGCGCTGTGCGCCTGAGAGTGGAGCGTTGTCCAGGCACTCCCCATATGGTTCTTCTTGAATTGTTGCACAAATACTTTACACATTGCCTCAGAGTTAAGCCGGACTGCTCTGTGGTAAGCTAACCGAGGGTTTAGTACAGGTTAATTTAGGGTCTGCTTGCGATTTCACCCCGAGAAGAACTGTGGCTGCTGCTTGGCCAGGGCTCGCCCTCAGTCAACTAAAAACCAGATTTCTGACATTCACATTAAAACCATTAATTTCAGAATGGTGCGCACACAATGCCTTTGTGCCCAGTGTTCAACACTCTCTGGCACTGGCCACAGAAGAGAATTTAACATAAGATACTAGGGGAGAGGGTGTGGCGCTAGTACTAGGCAGACCCTCCAGGATTTCGCGATTTGCAAAAAAATTGCGAAATCGGCAGTTTTGTAAAACTGCCCGCGAAATCCGACCCCTTCTATTGGCCCGGTGGCTCTCGCAATGGAGCCAATAGAAGGAGGGGTCCTCGGGTCCTCACAGCAGGCAGGCGAGGTGGAGTGCTTATTTACACCCCTCCACCCCTCACCTGCCCTACAGCTGCTGCTTCATCGGCCTTCTCACCTGGAACTGCTGTCACCTGGATCTGCTGGCTACTGCCGAAGGCAGGTCTCCTTGTTGGCGGGCCCACTGCCTGGTGGCATTCTGGGCCCGCCGCACAGGGGCACGCAGCGGTCCCAGGAGTGCATTTAAAAAAAAAAAAGATTTTATGCTGTGGCCGTCGCGTGCCAGGTGTGCGGTGGGCCCGGTGGCATTCTGGGTCCGCTGCACAGGGGCACGCGGCGAGCCCTGAGGGGCATTTATTAAAAAAATTATATGCTGGGCCCGGTAGCATTCTGGGCCCGCCACACAGGGGCATGCAGCGGGCCCTGAGGGGCATTTATTAAAAAAATTATATGCTGGGCCCAGTGCATTCTGGGCCCGCCGCACAGGCGCATGCGGCGGGCCCTGGGGGGCATTTAAAAAAAATATTTATATGCTGGGCCCGCTGCGTGCCCGGCAGCATTCTGGGCCCGCCACACAGGGGCACGCAACGGGCCCTGGGGGGCATTAAAAAAATAAACGCTGCGTGCCCGGTGTGCGGCTGGCCCGGTGGCATTCTGGGTCTGCCGCACAGGGTCACGCAACGGGCCCTGGGGCATTAAAAAAAAAAACTATATGCTGGGCCGCCGCGTGCCCGGCGGGCCCAATGGCATTCTGGGCCTGCCGCACAAGGACACGCGGCGGGCCCTGGGGGGGGGGGGGGGGGGGGGGGGGGGCATTTAAAAAAAATAATAATGATATGCCAGGCCCACCGAGTGCCCGGCGGGCCCAGTGGCATTCTGGGCCTGCCGCACATGGGCACGCGGCGGGCCCTGGGGGGCATTTTAATAAAGATAACTATATGCTGGGCCCGCCGCGTGCGCGGTGTGCGGCAGGTCCGGTGGCATTCTGGGCCCGCCGCGGGCCCTGGGGGGCATTAAAAAAAAAGTTACATGCAGGGCATGCCCGGTGTGCGGCGGTCCCTGGGGGGCAAACTTTTGGGGCCAGCTGGTTATGTGGGCCCGGGGGCACATGAGGGTGCTGTGTGGTTTTTAAAGAGGCGTAATGGGGGAGGTGACAGTGATGTGGGACCGGTGCCCTGGGAAGGGCTACCAAGCCTGCCGTAACTCTTTTTTCTTCTTTTTGTAGTGTCCTGGAGGGAAGAATCTACTGGTTCAAGAGCCGGTGCAGAGCACAGGTAAGTTTTGTCCCCGCCGCATGCCCGGTGTGCGGCGGGCCCAGAGGGGCATTCTTTTGGTGGCAGCTGGTCATTCGGGCCCCAGGGGCACATGGGGGTGCTGTGGTTTTTAAAGATTTAACAACAAGGGGTGGTGATGGACAGAGTTTCTGAATTAAGCAGAATACTCTTACCCAGTCAAGAGATCAGGGCTAGATCCAACATCGTTTTTTAGCTCACTGCACCATCCCAGCTCAGAACCTGGCTATATGCAAATTAGTCTGTTCCTGTCCCAGTGCATGATGGGAACAGGGCAAACCAAACTACCAAGCCAATTCTTACACTGGGAAGGAAACAAGCTTCCGGGGACCGGCTTCTGGCATTACAGCCGTCTTCGGCCCGGCTTGCTTGAATCCTGATGGTGCAATGAGCAAGGGACTCACATCTGAGTATACCCTTCCACGCTTATGGTGGACAAAATATTTAACAACAAGGGGTGGTGATGGACAGAGTTTCTGAATTAAGCAGGATACTCTCACCCAGTCAAGAGATCAGGGCTAGATCCAACACCGTTTTTTAGCTCACTGCACCATCCCAGCTCAGAACCTGGCGGTGTGCGGCAGGTCCGGTGGCATTCTGGGCCCGCCGCGGGCACTGGGGGGCATTAAAAAAAAAGTTACATGCAGGCCATGCCCGGTTTGCGGCGGTCCCTGGGGGGCATTCTTTTGGGGCCAGCTGGTTATGCGGGCCCGGGGGCACATGAGGGTGCTATGTGGTTTTTAAAGAGGCGTAATGGGGGAGGTGGCAGTGATGTGGGACAGGTGCCCTGGGAAGGGCTACCAAGCTTGCCGTAACTCTTTTTTCTTCTTTTTGTAGTGTCCTGGAGGGAAGAATCTACTGGTTCAAGAGCCGGTGCAGAGCACAGGTAAGTTTTGTCCCCGCCGCATGCCCGGTGTGCGGCGGGCCCAGAGGGGCATTCTTTTGGTGGCAGCTGGTCATGCGGGCCCCAGGGGCACATGGGGGTGCTGTGGTTTTTAAAGAGGCGTAGTAGGGGAGGTGGCAGTGATGTGGGACCTGTGCCATGGGAAGGGCTAGCCAAGCCTGCTGTAACTCTTTTTGTAGAGTCCCAGAGGGAAGAATCTGCTGGTTGAAGAGCAATTGGGCCGTCTGGCAACTAATATATGCTTTCTGCTGCACAGAATGGGTAAGTTTTGGTTTCTGTACACTTCCGGGGAGATGAATACCACATATGCTTAAGCGCAGAAGCTTGAGGTCGCCACCCATATTTGTGAAGTCCTACTTGTGATGGATGGGAGCGCTGTGCATGGTTTGGTGATGGGATTCTGTGTGATCATGTGGATTTCATACTTGTAATATTGTTTTTTGTATTTCTTGGGGTGGTTTAGGGCTATCTTGGGATTTTCCCTAGACACCTGTTAAGCACTGTTGGCCCCCACCCAGAGTGTTAACGCCGGGCTTATGCGCTCCTACAAAGTACACTTGCACAAATTTGTTTTTAGCGGTTAGATTTCACTTTCTTTGCAGTTGGCTCATCCTCCCCCCTTCTTCCGGTTTTTGCCCAAATATGATTTTTTATTTGCAGGCACTTTGGGGCACAGTTGTTTTTTGGTTAACACTTTTGCCTTATGTTTTTTAGGTTTACCTCACACCCCCACTGCCCTCCATAGACGACTCAATGTTGCCTAGCGGGATTACACAAGTGTGCCATTTTACTTCGAAGGACCTCTGCCTACCTGTATGTTAACGCGCTATGTATGCAACTTTGCTTCAGAGTTGCATGCATTTTTAATCATGTTTAACCTATGTTCTCTTAACTTTCCATCCAACAATTGCAGTGCCCTTTTCCCCTCTGGAACACATCTAATAACACCAAATATATTTGTAGGTGAGTTACGTGAGTGCGCCACAAGCCTGAGATCTTTTGGATTCCAAGGAAACAACAAGCCACTACAACAAAAGCAGGTTGGAGAAGTTTCTGCAGCCTGTGAAGACTGTGAAACACCGATCACATCTACTTAACTTAAGGAAGATTGGGCCAAAGAGTACAGCACCGTGATGCATGCTGATGGTGGTGTGCTGTTTTGCAGTGTGTGCAATGTGGCGGTGGACAACATCCGGAAACACACAGTTGATATGCATGTGCGGTCCCAAAAACATTTGAAGTGCTGTTCAGATGATCCAGACCCTCACTCTTCGCCAAAACGTGCCCGTCAGATGACTGTGAACTCACTTTTCACAAAGAGTACAGCTGCCGGTGCCTCAACCCAGGAAATCATAAGTGAGTGAGTCAATGTCTGCACAGCGCTGAACATTCCACTGAGAAAAACCGACCACCCTGTGTTGCACAAGTTTCTCCATGAGCCAGTACGAAATGGTGGAGCGATACCTGGGAGTCAGCTTCAAGAACGTGATCTCCCAGAGAGATATATAGTAGCAAAGAACAAGCTGAAAGAACACTTGCAAGATCAGAAGATCAGTGTTATATTTGATGAAACACCTGATGTCGAAGGGTGTTGTGTATTAAATGTGCTATTTGCAGTGGTCTCTGCGCAGGGTGGCCGTAAGATCCGCACCCACCTAGCAGACACAGTGTACCTCTCACAGTGCAACCATGGGACTGTAGTGCAAGCAGTTGTGAAGGTGCTCAAAGAGTACAGCATAGCCTTTCAGGACGTTATTTACTTTAACACTGACAATGCAGCATACATTCTCAAGGCATACAACACTATTTTGAGAAATCTGTACACAAACTCCATACATATCACCTGCATGGCACACATAATGAACCTTATCGGAGTGTCATTTAGGAAGCCTTTCGTGGAGCTAAATGCTTTCCTTCTGTACTTCTTGCGCATCTTTTACATGGCCGGTTGCAGAAAGAGAAGGTACCTGCACCATCTTGCTGAGAACCATGGGATGAAACCACGGATGGCACCTGACCCCTGCAGTACCCGGTGGAATTCTTGGTTTGCTGCTGTCCAGTACCATTGCAAGCATTTTGAGGCCAATGCTGGGTTTGTTGAGTCTGAGATGCAACTCAGCAAGACTCCCCCAGATTCCCTTAGAAATCTGCAAAGGATTTTGAACAGCGACCAAAGAAACTGCATTAAAGTGCAATTGGACATTGTGGCCGAAAAATGCCAGAACATTTTACATCTGATGGACTTATTCCAGAGTTAGACACCAGTGACAATGAAGGTGTATGTTTATTTGGAGGACCTTCAATTGACCTAACAAACAATTCAGTCCTCACTCTGGAGTCCCTACAACCATTTTTACAGACCACTGCAGGTGCTAAATTAACTCTGACACAGAAAAAAAAATAACAGCCCAGCTTAATGAAGCTTTTGAAAATTCTCTGGAAAAGGCGGGCAAATACATGGGGGGGGGGGGCCAACCAGGCATTGGGTTCTTGAAGCAAGTGCGCCTTTTCAATCCTGCACAACTCTGCATGCTGCCTAAGGACAAGAGTGCATATTCTGACATCCTTGGTTTCAGCGAATTTCCCGATCAGGAGCTTTGCCTCTATATTGAACATGTAGGCCCAGAAGCAGTACAGGCATCTGTTTCTGGGGTGATTGACACTGACCTCTTTTGGCATGGGATAGCTGACCACATTCCAGTCCTTTCACAGCTTGCAGCTGTGTACAAGGACTGTGTGATCAGTCCTGCAGATGCTGAAAGGAGCAACAGCATCTACAAAATGATTCTGTGTGCCAGACGAAGGTCCCTCCGGGCATTATTGTTTTTGCATTATAATCAGCAACACAATATTGGGCTAGATTTGGACGGCTCAGAAGAACTGCAAGATTAACACGACAAGCATACAGGTTTCGTGGGCATTTATTCATTAACATGTTTATGTCTTATATGTAGCCTTTAAGCCAAACAAAGTGTCTACATCGTAAACAAACCAAATATACATATTATTTTCCAGAAGACTTTCACGATTTTGATTTCTTGCTCGCTTCTGGGCTTTTTTGATGATTTTATTCGGATAGTCATTAATCCCATGTTTCTGCCCTAACTACAAGGCACACCATTGAGTTACCCTCACAACGACTCTGCTCCCCCCGCAGGCACACGAGTTATGAACTTTAACAGATTTGTAATTTCTATTTATTTTCCGTTAACTCCGCGCTTTTTCAAGCATACGAACAATTGTTACTTACCTGTAAACAGGTGGTTCTCCAGTATTGGTATCTTTCATAGATTCACATGCTTGAATATTCCCAGTCGTCGAAGTGGGAGTCCCACGGTAAATAAAATAGCAATAATGCTAATATATATATATATATATATATATATATATATATATATATATATATATATATATATATATATATATATATATATATATATATATATATATATGTACACATAATGTATAATAATAAAGAAGAAGGAAACATAATAGAAAACCTCAAAAAACGATTCCTACATAGGAATGCATGGTAAAGAGAAAAACTATTTGCAACACATCAGTGTCATTATGTTAGTCCAAATCACAGCCAATCAGGCGCCAGCACCCTCTAGAACCTTCTCCTCAGAAGCTCAAGCCCTCAGATGTTCGTAGCACAAGTAACTAAGAGTGCATGAGGAGAAGAAGAGCTTCTGAGGGGAGGAGGGTGGGTCGCATGTGAATCTATGAAAGACACCAATACTGGAGAACCACCTGTTTACAGGTAAGTAACAATTGTTCTTCTCCAGTATTAGGGGTGTCTTTCATAGATTCACATGCTGGAATAGAATAGAAAGCAGTGACCTCCGAGAACTGAGATTGCTAGGCACATATATGGAAAAAACCAAGACCGTACTAGAAATAATACAGTCATGTAACACATCATAGCAATCACAGTAAAACATAAAGGAGGGGGGAACAGAGGCTCACCTTATTGAAAAAGATGGCGAAGCACTGCCCCACTGCGGTATCCGCTTCATTGATGGCATCCAAACAGTAATGTCTGGTGAAGGTGTGCCTGCTGGACCATGTCGCTGCACGGCAGATCTGCTGAAGTGGCACACCAGCAAACAAGGCGGTGGATGAAGACATCGCCCTCGTAGAATGAGCCCTCACTGAAGATTGCAATGGTCTGCCCGCTTGTTGGTGGCAGAAAGCAATGGCTGAGGAAAGCCACCGGGCAATAGTCGGCTTAGAAATTGGATGTCCCTTGCGCAGTCGTCCGTAGGCAATGAAAAGTTGGTCGGACTTGCGGAAAGGGGCAGTTCTGGCAATGTAAAACTTAAGACATCGTTTGATGTCCAGAGAATGTAAGCGCTGCTCCGCCGGAGATTTTGGATCCGGAAAGAAAGTCTTGAGAAATACAGGCTCATTCAAATGAAAATCCGTAGGTATTTTAGGCATGAAAGAGGGGTTAGTCCGAAGTGCCACCCCGTCAGGTTTGAACTGTAGATAAGGTGGTTTGAAAGTAAAAGCATGAAGGTCACTCACGCGACGAGAGGAGGTCAAAGCCAGCAGAAGTGCAACCTTCCAAGTGATAAACTTGATATCCGCCCTGTGGATAGGCTCAAAAGGTGATTTCATAAGTTGAGATAGTACAACATTGAGGTGCCAAGCTGGAGGAGGGCGACTCACAGGTAGAAACTTGCGGAAAAGCCCTTTGAAGAATTGACGTATAATCCGTGATGAACAGAGGGATTAAGAGCAATCATGTCGGAAACGGGATATAGCAGCTAAGAAAACTCTCAGTGTAGCATGAGAGAGACCTGACTGAGCGAGGCTCAAAAAGAATGGAAGGAGCTGCTCAGGAGTGGAATGGATGGGATGGATATTGGCCGTAGCGCACCAATGACAGAATCGCTTCCATTTAAGTTTGTAAGTCTTGATGGTAGACGGAGCTCTAGCATGAGCTAGGATGTCTCTGCACTCCTGGGATATGTTTAAACCAGCGAACTCAAGGTGCTCAGGTTCCAAGCCCACAATTGTAGCGTTGAGGGATCTGGATGACACACTAAGCCCTTGTCCATGGTTAGAAGGTCCGGACGAGGACGTAGAGGAATGGGCTCGCACAGTGCAATTCAATTCAATTCAATTCAGTAATTTATATAGCGCGCTACATACCAGGGGGGTCTCAAGGCGCTTGGAGAAGGGTGGGGAGTTACTTGTCGAATATCCAGGTTTCTGAATGCTAGGTGGTTCTGAGTGAGGCGAAGGTGAATGGGAAGTGAGTTCCAGGTTTTAGCCGCCAGGTAGGAGAAGGATCTTCCTCCCATGGTGGTTTTGTTGATGCGAGGTACAGCAGCAAGGGCTTGGTGGGAGGAGTGTAGCTGGCGGGAGGGGGTGTAGAAGGAAAGTCGTGTGTTGAGGCATTCGGGTCCAAGTTCGTAAAGTGCTTTGTGTGCGTGGGTTAAAGGCAGAATGTTATCCTCTTATTGATGGGGAGCCAGTGGAGGTTTTTCAGATGACCAGAAATGTGATCTTTACGCGGAATGTCTAGAATGAGTCTGGCTGATGCGTTCTGGATGCGTTGGAGTTTTTTCTGAAGTTTTGCGGTGGTACCGGCGTATAGGGTGTTTCCGTAGTCCAGGCGGCTTGTAACCAGTGCGTGGGTGACCGTTTTTCTAGTTTCAGTGGGGATCCAGCGAAATGTTTTTTTGAGCATGCGAAGAATGTTGAAGCAAGATGATGAAACGGCGTTGACTTGTCTGGTCATCGAGAGTGAGGAGTCCAGAATGACGCCCAGGTTTCGTGCGTGGTCTGTTGGGATGGGTGCTTTTCCAAGGGATTCTGGCCACCAGGAGTCGTCCCAGGCGGAGGGGGAGGTACCTAAGATAAGGACTTCTGTTTTGTCGGAATTCAGTTTCAGGCGGCTGTGCTTCATCCACTCGGCTACTTCTCTCATTCCTTTATGTAGGTTGGTTTTGGCGGTGATAGGGTCTTTGGTGAGTGAGAGGATCAGTTGAGTGTCATCAGCGTAGGAGAGGATGTTGAGGTTGTGTTGACGTGCGATGGCCGCGAGGGGGCTCATGTATACGTTGAAGAGGGTGGGGCTGAGTGAAGATCCTTGTGGCACGCCGCAAATGACTTCAGTGGCCTCTGATTTGAATGGTGGGAGGCGGACTCTCTGAGTTCTTCCGGCAAGGAACGAGGTGATCCACTCCAGTGCTTTTCCTTGAATTCTGATGTTTCTGAGGCGTTGTAATAGGGTGCTATGACAGACTGTGTCGAAGGCTGCGGAGAGGTCGAGGAGGATGAGGGCGACTGTGTCACCATTGTCCAGTAGAGTTCGAATGTCGTCTGTTGCTGCGATGAGTGCGGTCTCAGTGCTGTGTTTGGCTCGGAAGCCGGACTGTGAGGAGTAGAGGGATTTGTTGGAGCTCCGAAAACCATGCTTGTCTGGGCCAACGAGGAGCAATCAGTAGGATGTGGCAGGGCTGCCTCCGCATCTTCCACAGTACCCGCGGCATCAATGGGAACGGCGGAAAAGCGTAAGCGAATAGACCGCTCCAGTTGATCAAAAGGGCATTCCCACGGGACTTTGGGTGGGGATGCCAACTTGCATAAGACGGGCATTTCCGGTTCTCCGGCGTGGCAAAGAGATCCAGATCCGGGTGACCCCATTTGCGGAACACACGATCCAGAGTCGGTTGGTGCAGTTCCCATTCGTGTGTCGAGGAAGTGGACCTGCTTAGAGAGTCGGCCAGGAGGTTGGATACGCCTGGAAGGTGGACAGCTGTCAAAGTGATTTGATGGCGAAGAGCTCAATCCCAGATTGACTGGGCCAAGCAGGACAAAAGCGGAGACCTGGCCCCCCCCCTGCTTGTTCACGTAGTGCATACTGGTGGTATTGTACGTTTGGATTAGCACTGACTCCCCGTGAACAACTGGGAGGAAGGACTTGAGCGCCAGAAAAAAATCGCCATTAATTCTAGCCTGTTGATATGCCACGTGCGTTGGGTCGGCGACCACTTGCGCTTGATGGATAGGCCCTGAAGATGAGCGCTCCACCGTTCTAAGGAGGCGTCCGTCGTCAACGTAAGGTCTGGAGCATGATCGAGGAAGGACACACCCATTCCCAGATTTGCGGGCTGCGTCCACCAAAGTAGGCTCTGTTTCATGCGAGCTGTGACGGCAACAAGATCCGGAGCCCTAACGCCACTGTAAGTCCAGTTCTTCCTGAATGGGACGGGCGCGCAACCTGCAATTTGGGATCAGTGCGATACAAGATGAAGCCATTCCCAAGAATGATTTTAATGTCCGAACAGAAACGGACTGTTTTCTTCGAATAAGGGAGACCAGACGAAGAATCTTTAGACGTCGTTCGTCCGAGCGAACGCTTTTGAGAGCTGCGTGTCTAGGATTGCTCCCAGGAAAGATCTGATCTGCAGAGGTGCAAACTGTGACTTCTCTTTGTTGATGGTCAACCCTAGAGACCGAAACACTTGCTGGCAAAGGTGCGTGTCCCGATCCAGTTGATGGTGGCATTGAGACTTGAGAAGGCAATCGTCTAAATAGGGAAAGATCTGAACTCCTTGTAGACGCAAGTGAGCCACCACCGGGGCCAGTACCTTTTTGAACATAAGAGGAGCTGAACGCAGTCCGAAGGGTAGCACCTTGAACTGAAAATGCATTGGCCCCACTTTGAAACGCAGGTACTGGCGATGTCGTTTGATTATTGGAACATGAAAGTATGCGTCTTGAAGATCTATGGTGGTCATAAAATCGTCGCTGGATAGAAGACGCAGAACTTCCAGTAGTGTCAGCATACGGAATGACTGTGACTTCAGGAACTGGTTGAGAGCCCTCAAATCCAGAATGGGTCACCAATCTCCGTTTTTCTTGAATATGAGGAAGAATCGAGAGTAAAAACCTCTCCCTCTGATGTATAGGGACCACTTCGACTGCACCCTTCAACACAAGAAGACGGACCTGATAGAAGAGCTCCTCGAGATGTGGAGGAGGTGGGCCACGAGGTGGAGTGCAAGGAGGAATCTCTGTAAACTCCAGGGTGTGACCCAGTTTGACAATGTCCAATACCCAGCGGTCCGAGGTGATCGAGGACCACTGGGAATAAAACAGAGAGATTCGCCCTCCAACACTTTGAGAATGGCACAAGTCATTGGCGTTTCTGAGTGGTGCCACGATAGGACGACTTTCCTCTGTAAGGTCTGGAGGGTTGCTGACGAGACTGCTGGTTGGACGTGTAACGTTGGCCGCTCTGAGTGTAGGAGCGGTATTGTTGCCCTCCTCGGAAGTTGGAAGTGCCACGTCCGCGCGCACCTCAAAAGGACTGTTTCCAAAATTGGAGCGTGCCCAAGGACTTCGCCGTATTGGTGTCCTTCTTGATGGACTCGAGGGCATCATCGATATGGGATCCGAACTGTGATTCCCCATCATAAGGCATATCCAATATTTTGCTTTGGACTTCCTGCCGGAAGGAGGTGGACTTCAGCCAACCCTGTCTTCGGAGTGCAGCCGCACTTGCCAGGAGGCGGAAACCTGTGTTAGCGATATCGACTGCACAGTCGATGATTTCTTCCGCTGCCCTTTGACCATCGCGGAGAATCTGTTGTGCGTCAGTCTTGGATGCATCAGGTATGAGTGCCATGAAATCTGCCATATCTGACCACATCTGCCGGTCATAGCGTCCCAAGATGGCTAAAGCATTGGCTGCTCGGACAGAAGTTGAGGCCATCGTTGAGAACTTGCGGCCAATAGCATCAAAGCGTTGACCCTCTCTATCCGGAGGGGATGTGATTTGGGACGCTGGATTCCGAGCTCTACGCTGTGCGGCCTGAGTCACAACAGAATCCGGTTTGGGATGAGAAGTCAGGCAAGCTGGAGAGCCAGTGGGGGCCTTGTACTTCTTTTCAAGGCGTGGAATCTGAGCAGGTAAGGAGTTTGGAGCTTTCATTAGTTTAATGCCTTCTTTCCACACGAACTCAATAATAGGAATAGTGTGTACCTGCTTATAAGGTTTATCTTCAAAGTCATAGAGAAAGCAATCTTCCTCGTGTTGTGACCGTGGAAGTTTGAAACGCTGAGTCGCTTTATCCATTAAAAGATGGAAACTGGCAAGATCAACTGGTGGCGAGTCACTTGAAGTACCAGGTTGAGAAGGCGTTTGCGTCCTATAATCGTCCCAGTCGGCCATATCCTGATTACCTGCTTCATCATCTGTCTCGTCAGGAACTTCACCATCCTCCCGTTCTGCGTTCGCTTCATCATCCGCATCCTGCGGATATACAGGGTTATGGATGCTAATAGATCTATGAATCCGAGACGAAGTTGTAGTTGGTACGACAGGTGGCAATGAAGGTGGAGGTAGCACCACAGGAGCGGGAGATTGTGCAGGTGTAGTTTGCGGACTAGCCGGGAAACGGCGGTTGTAATCATCCATCATATGCTGGAGATTAGGAATCAAGGTCAAAGGAATGGTGGCCACAGGGGTTTGAACGAACTGTTCCTCCTGTTGAAATTCTGGCTCACCGCCATCATCAGAGTGTGTCCTGACATTTAATTATTAAATCAGAGGGACTATGTGCTGCCCCAAACGTGTCCTCTTCATGCTCAGAGTCTGATGTAGTTGCAAACATCGGAGAAGGTGGTTGAAGGTCTGGTCCTGAAATCTGTTGGCAGGGTACTGTAGTGCGAGAATGAAGATTTAGAGGTCTTCAAGGGCACTAACGGTACAGATGCAAATGAAATAGTTGCCGTCGTCGACGGAGCCATTACCGACGACGAGGCTGCGTTAGCTGTTGTGACCGGTAAGTTTGAAGAAACCTGCGTCGACGAGCGATCCATTCGGGTTCGTCGTCGTCGACGGGCGTGTCATAGTCGACGGGTTCGCCGTCGATGCTGGTACTGAGTCCGTCGACGGGCCTGTCTTCGTCGACATCTTCGTCGACGAGATCTTGGTCGACGGTGTCTTCGCCGATGAGGCTTTCGTCGACGGAGTCGTCGTCGACGACGATGACTTTGGGTCTTTAGTCGACGAGGATTCTCTCTTCTTCGTCGATGAGATGAGAATCGTCGACGGGACAGGTTTAGCAGGCAACAAAACCCTCGTCGACGTGAAGGCCGTCGACGAAACCATTGTCGATGATGAGAAAGCCGAAGTGGTAGTCAGTGTAGTCGTCGAAGATGCAGGCAAAGCCGCTTTCGTCGACGGACCGCACGTAGACACTCTCGTCGACGGCGGGACTGTAAGAGGTGTGAAGACACCTCGAGAGGTAGCCAAAGACGCCCGAGAGCCAGGTCTCGTGGGCGTAGAGGTGGTAGGAAGGGCAGTAGATACCACAGGAGCCACAGACAGGGCTAATGTTGGCTTCTTGAGGAAAGGAGAAGGAACCTCCTGGACACTACCCCTCTTAGAGGCTGCTGAGGAAAAACCAGATTGTAAACTCTCTGCGTCGGACACAAAAGAGTCCTTGTCCTTAAGACGCTGCAGCCAAAGAAGAAGACGGCCTTCCCTGTCCTTAAGAGTTTTGGTAGAAAAAGTTCTACAAAACTTGCAGCTGCCAGCCTCATGATCCGGATATAAACAATAAATACACTTCTGGTGGGGGTCCTTTTTAAAAAGGCGAAGCTTCCCACAAGAAGAACATGGTCTAAATAAAGACTTCTTACTTGACATTGTAGTAATTTCTGGAAAACTAGAAGATGAAGTTCTGAAAAAACTGAGCAGAGCTCAGGGAGACTCCCTTCACACGACATGCGGTAGAAAATCTGAGGGCTTGAGCTTCTGAGGAGTAGGTTCTAGAGGGTGCTGGCGCCTGATTGGCTGTGATTTGGAATAACATAATGACACTGATGTGTTGCAAATAGTTTTTCTCTTTACCATGCATTCCTATGTAGGAATCGTTTTTTGAGGTTTTCTATTATGTTTCCTTCTTCTTTATTATTATATATTATGTGTACATATATATTTATATATATTTATATATATATATATATTTAGCATTATTGCTATTTTACCATGGAACTCCCACTTCGACGACGGGGAATATTCAAGCATGTGAATCTATGAAAGACACCCCTAATACTGGAGAAATAATAATTGTCCCGAAACACTACCTCTAATACACTTTTAGGAGCCACTGTCATCGCTTATGTTTATCAACATTAGACTAAAAACTCTGCTACACGCATGCGCGTCGAACCGATGCGATGTTAGCATTCTAGATGCACGGCGCACCACCACTGCACGTACTCTGGCAAAAAGATTGCTACCAGCCCTATACACATTAGAGGTAGATGCTACAACGCACATGCGCCGCTAGTTACTTCTAAGTTAGCATTCTAGTGGCGTTATGCACACTTCCGCCCACGTGACGGTAATGGCACATCCGTCATGCCCTACTTGTAACAGACCCACTAACGTCTCACAGCTACCGGCGGGACCCTTCGAAGAGCGTAGGTCAAACCGACTCTTTTTTCCACAACAAATGTGAGTACGGGGGCTTTCCAAACGAGCAACGTACCTTTGTTGAATATTTTAACTTTAATGCTACAATGCAATTTGTATCATTTGGCCCAACCGCTACCATTACCCATAGCCATGATACTTTACATCTAACTCTACTGCTACAATGACATTTCAATAGCCATTTTTTCTGACGTTTTCCAAACGTGCAACGTTGCTTTGTTTTGTCTTTATCTTTCATGCCACAATGCAATTTGCATAATTTTTGTCCAACCGCTACCATTACCCATAGCCACGATACTTTACATCTAACTCTACTGCTACGATGACATTTCAATTGCCACAACCGCTCCCAATTCTTTCCCCCTTTTTTCCCCATAGGGTCGGACTAGGGAAAAACTCTCCGTAGGGATCCATGAGGCAATGCCCTCAGAGTCAAAATGAGGCTGCTTCTATGTTATTTGTTGTCAGTCTTTGTGTTGTCTCAGTCTAAATTACCAGTGTTCTTGCCTGTTTAATATCACGCGCTATCACTGGATACAAACAACTTTTAAAGCTTATTTTTAATCATCCTCTTGACAAAAAACTCACCCAATGTGCCACAACACGCCATTTCGGAGTTCCTTCAATCCTTTGGACTTTATAATGAGTAACCAACACTGGGGCACATTGTAGCCACGCAGGGCTATTTTAGCGATGGCCATCATGCATGCCTTCACACAGTCACATGCATGATGCCATCTTTCCAAGCATACTGAAGCGCTAGCTATTAAGAAATATAAGACATGCATGATAATTTATCTTGTCGTATTGTGCCTGCATCAAACAAACTTTTTCCATTCACAGGTACTCCACTCTAAGGATCTGCAAGTTAAAAGGTCCCACCACACTCACAGCACACTTTAGGGGGTGTGCTGATACTTGCACCACTGTGGCCGTTCTTCTTTTTCCGCCACACACCTTGGTCCTGATGAAAGCCTCTTTACCAAACCTGAAGGCTGAAACTAGTAGACCTAAACCCAAAAAGGGATACAGAGGTACATTTTAAACCTCACGTGTATCCCGTTGATTTTTTTACCCATGTCCTAGGACCCTTCCATTAAAACTTTTATAAGGGTAATTCCTAGAGACATTTTTAACACATAATCGCGCTTCACATAGCACTTCACTTTTGTCACACTAACAACCTGCTCCGCTGTAACACCGGCATTGAAGCACAGCTGGAGTACATTAGGTGGTCCAGCTGGGCCCCGATGATGAAGCATGCCACCTACTAGGTAGGTGGGTGAGGGGATTCCTAAAAACAACATGGGTTGTTTGCGCTCCCTTTTTCAAGTGTTTGGGTCATGAACCACAAACCTAAATCTGCTAAAAAGACTTGTCCACTTTGTTCATTAAGTCACAACTGCAGGTCTTTTGCAGCCTCATTCGAAATCTGGACCAGGTTGGAGAGAATGCCCTAGTGTTGCACCCACTAGTACTTCCGATTCCACTGCAGAGCCCGTATAGGCTATCAAGTGTGTTTCACCAGCAGGATGGAGGACGCGATCATCCCAAGCACTCTCCGAGTTAGTCTCCCCAAAATCCAGGAATTAGGTTGAAACATTGGGATCATAGATAAAATGTCCTGGACTCTCCGCTTGTGCAGATAGACATAGAATTGCACTGCGTTCAGAATGGCTCCAAAGTCGGGAAGCAACTGAAGGAATCAGGTGTGACTTTGGCATGTTGATTGTGAAACCCATCGAATGCAGGAAGGCCGCTGTAGTCTAGAGCTGGCCAACTACTGACTGAGCCCACTTTTAGCAGCCTGTTGTCGTAGAAAGTACAGACTGAGACCAAAAGGGAGCCTAGCGTACTGCAAATGCTCCTGTTCCACCATGAACCGCAGGACGGAGTTTGCAAGACAGGGGTATTGCAATAAGCATCCCGTAGGGTCAATGCTACCCTCCAAACCCCAGTGTCTAACACAGACTGGAGCTAAGTTAATATCTTGACTTTTTCCTTCCTCAGGAAGGTACTGAGAGGGCGCAGATATAGGATGAGGCGGAGGCTTTAGTCCTACTTTGGCATCAAAAGGTAGAGGGAAAACCAAACACAACCTACTTCTGATGCCGGCAAGTTCTGGATGGCTCCTCTGGTCAAAACAGCATGCAATCCCTGATGCATTAAGGAGAGGTGGTCCTCAGTCAGCTCATCAGAGGATGTTGGCAGGGTTTTCAAGAGTGGAAGGGTGTAACCCTGCTTGACAATTTGGAGCACCCACGTGTCTAAAGTTATGCCTTGCCATTGGGGCAGGTGGTGCCTGATCCTGCCTCCAACAGGGTGCCTGTGTTGTAGTGAGGGAATATTAAAGAGGCTTGAAGGCTGCAGCTCCCGGGGGGGTGGCAGACTGAGCAGATCTTTGGCCTTGGTTCCCACAAGACTTGCCGGAGCTGCACCCGCGGCCATGAAAAGGGTGGGAAGAGTGTTGGCCACGGTGGCTCTTCTGGAAAGGACACACCTAGAAGCACCTCTCGTAGCCATGGAAGGAGCAAAAGTTAAAGTGGGGATGGTGTGGAGTCAAGACGAGCCGCAACAATCGAGCAGTGACTATACTCTCCTTTGTTGCGGGATTCTGCTCATGCACAGACGTGAGTCCCTTGCTCACTTTGCCACTGGATTCAAGCAAGCTGGGCTGAAGACGGCTGGAATGCCAGAAACCGGTCATTGGAAGCTTGTTTCTGGTCCAGGGAAGGCATGGCTTGGCAGTTCGGGCTGGACTGTTCCATGAGGCACAGGGTCAGACTGATTTGCATATAGCCATGTCTGAACTGGGGTGGCAGAGTGGGCTAAAGAACGGTGATGGATTGAACCCAGATCTTTTGACTGGGTGCGAGTGTTTGATTGGTTCAGATGCTCCGTCCATTACCACCCCCTTTTGCACCGCTTTTGGCCGCCATAAGTGTGGCAGGGTATGCTCAGATGCGAGTCCCTTGCTCACTTTGCCACTGGATTCAAGCAAGCCGGGCTGAAGACGGTGTACCAAAAATCCACCTCAGTGCCTAAACCCCAATCCGACGTGCATCGGTGTCCAATTCGTTCTCCCTGATACAGCGAAGCTACCAATGAATAGACAGCCCAGAACAAGCGACTTAGGAACCTCTCTGGAATCAAGAACACTTTCGTTTTTATTCTCCTGAATATCCACAATATGAGTAATCAGAGACACAGGCTACTTTAAAATGTTTATTTTAACTATGTGCTCCAAGATGCAGTATCTTCGCTAACATAAGTAAAAAGATGCATAAAATCAATACAATCAGCATTATTACAAATCCATAAAATACAAAGAGAGAAATCATATTATAATGATAGTGGAATCAGGCCTATAGCGCCTTGTGTACCACCCTCTTCTTGCTAGGAGCTAGCTATTATAATAGAAGATCTCTAGGTATAAACGGGGAGCCCCATACCTCTCAAATCAGATGAAGTGAATCACATCCCAGATCAGCCCAGCTCTTTGTAGATGGAAAGGTTCTCTCCAAGTGTTTGTCTCATGCATGCAATGCAATATTAAAAGAACCCGAGTTTCAGAAATGTGCAGCTGTGTGAGTGTTGTGTCTAGAGCGTGGGCCGATCAACCTGAATAAACAGCATACATTGTTATTTACCTTGGAACACTCTGTGCAGACTTGAGGTGCAGTGTAAATCTAGAGATGTGAAAAACAGACCGATCTCATGTGAAGGAAAGCAATAAGTTTGTCTTCGTAAAAACAGAGGCATGTAGAGTTATTTGCAAAACCGGCAAAATGGCGACTGTGCAACTAACTCACTCATGCTAACATACCAATGTGTGCAAGAAGAACCGTAGCTTCACTGCACCTTGAAGCGATCAAGCGAATATTCGGCTTTGCCACCGAATAGGCGAGTGCCAACAAAGGTCATGTTCATAAGGGATGCCTGAACATCCCCTGAAAGGACAGTTAACCTCAGCCAAGTGTGGCGGTGGAGTGTCACCGATGAAGCAATTGGCCTGCCCACAGTATGCAGAGCCTGCCCACATCTCATAGCAAACTTTGCTGCACCCTGCCATTGGGGATAGCCAGGTTCAGGATGGCTTGGGCCTCCTCCGGAGACCATAGGCAGCAATAGTGTAACGGAGTCCCAAATAATGTGGCTACATTGGTCTAAGAGGCATGCAGTGTTCACCGACCAAGAAAATACTCTTCCTGAAGGTGTCCAGCCTCTTGGATTCTCTATACAGTTGAGTGGTAGGAGATCTACAAAGATTCCCTTTGAATGAGGAGGTCTGCACCACCAGTCTCTCTCAGGAGTGAGTTGTTGAGTGAAAATTGGGTCCCCATGAGCAGGCAGTGGTGAGGTGCAATCGTCCTGTGCATGGGAGGAAGTCTGTGAGGGTTTGATTGTAGGGTAGTAAGTATACCCATGCTGGATACCCTCAGCTGAAGCACCTCCATCAAGACATTGGTCTTGACTTTCACAGAGGGCACCCAGAGGTATCCAGCTGCTTTCCTCACCATCAAAGCAAAAGATGCACCTAGCTCCGTAGCCACACCAGGAGGGGAGACCAGGCCAGTGTCTGGTGAGGTGTCTAGGCCGCTGGTATCTGCCAGCTCCTCATACCAGCTGCAGTCGTCCAACTGGGCCAAAGGGTACTCATGGGGGATCAGCATAGCTGTAAGGATCCTCTGATCCACACCTGCCACATTCCCACCGGGTCTGTCATAGAAAGGAGGTAGTGACTTCGATTCAGACAGTCGCTTCGATTCACCAAACTCCTCTACCCTTTCCATTCTCTTAACTCGGATGTTAAGGAAAACTTTGCTGAGGGCATGAGGGCAGTGTCCAATTGGATGGCCTCCAACTGCCTCCAATGCACTGTCGGGAAGACTGAGGTAATGCTTTTTGGGAAAGCTACCATACTCTGGTCTCCCGACTGGTGGCCTCTGGACCTGGGACCAGTACCCTGCCCAAAGCGGACCGTAAAAAACTTGGGTGTGAAGCTAGACCAAAATCTAACCTTAAAGGAACATGCAAATTTCATCTCTGGAGCATGCTTCCGCACCATTGGCCTGTTAAGGAGAGTCTTCCCTCTTTTGCCTGATACGCATAGAAAGACCCTTGTACAGGCCCTGGTGATAAGCCGGCTGGATTACTGTAACGGGCTCCTGATACTAGCTAATGAGGACGCTTTAAACCGGTTACAGGTGGTCCAAAACACGGCGGCAAGACTAATCCTGAACGCTCCCACAAGAACCCCCTCCAAGCCCCTTTTGAGAGAACTCTACTGGCTACCGATACGGCAACGTATTAAGTTTAAAATCTGCTGCACTGTCCATAAATGCCTTTTTGGAGATGGCCCCAAATACCTGGCCCAAAAATTCCAGTTCTATAAACCTGATCGCCCTCTTCGATCAAGTAACCAACTGCTATTAAAATCCCCGCTCATTAAGAAGACCAGGCAAGGTGGGCGAGCCCTCTCCCTTATGGGGCCAACCTTGTGGAATAAACTGCCCCTTAGTCTCAGACAAAACACCAATCGCATATCCTTCAGGAAAACGCTCAAAACAACTTTGTTCCTGGAAGAATAATGGCCCATAGCTCATCTACAGAGGTACAAACCTTACCATCCCGGCGTGCAAAGCGCGGAGATACCCCATTGGGGTCGATTCTGGCGCGATATAAGAAACTGAATAAATAAATAAATTAATAAATAAATGGTCGGCACTGATTGACACCGGTCCGGTCCGGGTCCGTGTTTGGGTAGGAAATTTCTAGGGTTCGGCGCCACAGACAGATGTCAGCGTTGCTAGGAACGGCACCATGGGGCCGAACCCTGGTGAAGGTTGTGGATTTGCGATAGGAATCAGTCCGGATAAGGGAATCGATGTAGAGGGCCCATATAGTACAGAGAACGAACCTGCCGCTGGAAGTCCAGTTGGGGCACATCCGAGACCGTTGGGGCCCGAAAGCGCATCAGACTGCCTAAATATGAGGAGCAAAGCCTCATAAAACTGAGTGGGGCAGGAGTCGCTCACGTTCCAGGAAATTAAGAGAAGAGCAGAGCGGACCCAGGCTCTGCAGGTGGATTCAGTGAGCGGCGCCTGTACTTGTGATGTTGTTAGTGCGCCATGTCTGATGTCTTAGACTGGCGTGGGGAGGCTGAAGAGCGCTTCGGCTTTTAGACTTTTTGTATTTGTTGGACTTAACCGACAACTACTTCGACTGTGACGACGACCAATGGGATTGACTCAGATAGCTCACCTGAGACCGTTCACTCAAACGGAATCTTGAGCTGTACGGAGTCTTCCAATGTTAGGCCACTAGGAGCTTAGTCTCCTACTCTCCAATCTTTTTCGAATTGCTGGTGTGATAGTCGGGACAGTTCCTGGAGTTGTGGTCCAGCTCCAGGCAACACAGACAAACCAGATGGTGGTCCATCGCAGAAATTAACATGTGACAGTTCCCACATGTGACAGTTCCCACATGGTTGATAACACACGGACTTCTTAGAGGACATGGAATGCTCAAAAGTAGACCAAATGTCAAAAAAGTGGTCAAAAATTGACAAGGGTAGTTCTTCCGAATCCTCGCTGTTGGAGCAGAAAGTAAAGAACTGAAGTCAGCCTGCAGGGGTGGCACACTGTACACATAGACTATGCCTACATGGACCCATTTGCACCATGTAATGGGGTATTGCTCACAATTTCCGGGTCCAGTTTGATGCCTGGGAGACTCGAAGGTAAGAAATCTGCAGCTAGAAGTCTATCAGATAGAAGATTTACTTGAGGGCCAAGGAAGGTAATTATCAGGGCAAAGAGTAAAACTAATTTCAGAAGAATGAATTGTCCAAGGGGGTCCAAAGTGTTGTGGTCCATGCAAGGGTAACCAGGAAAGGCATGCGCAATCAATGGAAGGGCTGTGCAAAGGGAGGTGGGATAAGGTGGTGATTTGCTAAATGTATCCAAGAGGAGGATACACACATTTCCACCTTTTACTCTCTCCACAGGTGTCTCCAGTTTCTTCTATTGGTTGCATGCTCTTGACCCTTCCATAAACGATTTAAGGGACCCACCTAGCTCGTAGGCCATTCCATCCATAGGGCATGTATAACGCCACCTTTGTGACCATGCTTCTAAAAATCTGGCATCTGGCCCTATGCTTATAATATTTTCCATTTTGATTTATTTCATTCATACGACAGACTTTTGCTTAAGTTCAACTCACTTGGTCCGGACAGCCCTCTGAATTATCTTGGGCTCAAACACTTGAAAATAAGCAGCTGCAAATACATTTTTTGAAATTTGATGCAGAGTCCTAATCTGGAAACTATATGAACTTAACAGACTATGTGTGTTCTAGTATGTACAGTATTTAGTATGTCGCCATAACCTTGTTTGATCACATTTATGGGCTACTTATTTTACCACTAGCACTGTGTGTTCACCTTTCACACTAGTATACATCTACTTTGTCTAACTGCTGAAGTGTGTCTGCCCTACATCGTTATTGTATATAAATTTCTTGAACTCAAAAGTATATACATGGTTATTTATATTTATTGTTAGGATGAAATATTGATATCTGAAAAATGCACTGAATTCTTTCTGGTCTGTGCACCCCCCCATCCCCAGATTTTATTGAGAGCAATTTCATCATCAAACTACAATTACAGTGATGCCATCAGGTGCCTTGCTGTACTTGAGGCAATACATTCTTCCTCAAAAAACCTGGGGTTAGTTATGCCCTATTGAGGACATAAATGATCAATTTGAAAGGTGTTCCTAGATACCTTTGGCACCCTTTCTAGGATCACCCAATCACCTTGAGGTATGGGAATCCCCAGGTTCTACTCCTATTGTGTCCGCAGGGTTTCTAGGGGCCGAAGACTGTCCTCCGCATTGATATATAGAGGCATGTGACAGCTTTGATGGTGCACAATAACATAACATATTGGCAGCTTTTATGGGGTAGTGGTTCTGACATACTGATATTTCAGTGCTTGCAGAGTGCAGTTGTCACCGCTCTGTGGAGTAAGAAGTGGCCCTGTGGTAAGT
Organism: Lissotriton vulgaris; assembly: GCF_964263255.1. Lineage (NCBI taxonomy): Eukaryota > Metazoa > Chordata > Amphibia > Caudata > Salamandridae > Lissotriton > Lissotriton vulgaris. Next base: position 2,079,281,247 of record NC_141685.1, on the reverse strand, counting down.
CAAATTCAGAGTGAAAGTCATGAAATGGGAGCAGCTCCTCAGCACGGAATAAGTTCCCCCAACTCTTGTTGCCCCCACTATTTATTAATACCTGGACAACTATTGATGCATTATCTTTCCAGCTCATTTAATGCTTCTAGCAAACAAATTGTACAGCCCAATATTATTGGGTCGTCTGCATATTTTAACACATTTATTGGGAAGCTGTAAGTAATGAAGTGGCTATATATAAAGTATTTATGCAGCACACAAATGGTAATTATTTGAAAACACAAGAAAAATTCCAAATGAATTTATAAAAATATAAGTAAACTTTACCAAATACAATGATACCAGAAAGAAAAATCTAATCAGAAGAACCAGGGATATTACATTTTGAAGTCAAGTGAAAATAGAGCCTAAAACCACAAATGGTCACTCGCAGTCACCGGGTCATACTAGACAGGAGGAAAGTCCTAAGTTCAGGCCGATCACAATAGAGGGCAGCTCAGACACAGTGACCAGGTCAGTCCTGCTGAAGAGCTACTTTCTCAAAATCTGGCACAAACTGTTCCATTTGCGTTGGAGGAGGCTGTGAGGGCAGATCTAGCTTTGTATATGGGCGCGGCTGTAGTGCGAAGACCAGCTTTCATGTTGCCGGCCCATCATGCATAGCAGAGATTCATCATTAACCGGCCCATTTACAGTAGTGAGGAGCCCAAACTTTGAGATTTTCACTTTTTCAACAGGAGGAGGCCTCACTAATGCAAGTGAAGTGTCAGGGCCTCTGGGCACCTCTTGGAGATCAGGTCTCCGTCCAGATAGGCCAGCAGCACAGCTGATGCAGGTCCAGTTGCAACAGGTCAACTTGGCAGTTGGGAGGCCTCGAAAGCTTTTGTCCATGTAGCTCAATAGGAGGTCAGCCCACTGACCCTTGGAATCGCTCTGAGTGACCTAGAGTAAAGACAAGCAGGTCCAATCTTTATCAGACAGCAAATCAGTCTTTCTGAATCTTACAGGAGTGTTCTGATGAGTGGCTCTGGAGGTCCAATATTTATACCTGGAGCCAGTGAGGTGGAGTCCCTGACCTAGCCCCAACACTGAATCTGAAACATTCTTACACTTTCCCTGGTCATAGATTCAAACTGTCTGGGGTAACAAAAGGCAACCAGGTCTAGTGTCACGTTCCTTTGATTGTGTTGGAAGTAAAGCCCTTTAACGTGTAACTGGTTCAGGATAAAAGTCCATCCCAGTCAACCTGTCAGGACGGACCTTTTCCAGCAACAGCCAGGTCTCATTTAATCAAAGCAACTTGAAGAGTTTGAAGACTAACATTATAGAAAATTTTAAAGTGCCCAGTTAATTGGTAGTTAGTACCACCCAAATATTTTCTAATTTTTAAAAACAAATTGTCTTAATTTCCTTCTTGGTCCAGACAAACCCTTAAGGATACACAAAATGCGTACAAGTGCCTCATTAACACTGTCTGGGCGTAATATGCATTCTTAATGGGGAGAGTCATTAACAGGCCATTGCAGCTGGATAATCCTAGGAGTCTTAAAAGGATTTTGCGCAGGAAAACAAGACTTTCTACAAGTGTCATTTTCTAAAAACGTAATCTAAACTTCGGTATTACCATTAAAGGATTTTAAATTACAATTCTTTTGAGTACAAACAGCATATTTCTATCCCCTCACAAAATTACGTTAGCTCTGTTAATTGAAATAAGGTAATCCAGTTTTAGCCTATGGCAGAGATGGCATTGCCATAGTAAAAAAAAAAAAAAAATTTTAAAACTACTTTATGAGTTTTTTTTAGTACCAGGACATATCAAATATAACCCCGCATGTGCAACTTTTTAATTACCATGCACCCTACCCTATATACCTTTGGGCTTCCCTTAGGGTTTACATATGCATTAAAAAGGAAGGTTTACTGGCAGTTTAAAATTGCACTACAGGCTGCTGTGGCATACCCAAGACATATTTTAGAAGGTTACTTTAGTGGGTGTCACCATGAGTGCTGCCGTCCACTAGTAGCATTTAATTTACAGGCCTCCCGTTTTAGACCTGTGTGCCTGCATCTTCGCGGTAATGCTTGGTCAAAGTTTCCTTTTTACCCACATTTCTGAGCAGAGTAGCTTGTGGGAGTAGATCTTACAAGGGGCAGAAGTATGCCGCAACACAGTACTGTGGATCATAGTTTGCCTCAATGCATAAAGAATAAAGCTGTTTTAAAAACAAGCATTAGAAATGCAATAGGTCTCGCAGCATTAGAGTTAGTGCTTTTAGAATTGTTTATGGGTTTTTTTGTAAATCTTTAGCATTTTTGTTCCCTGTAGCCAATGCTAAAGAATTAAAAAAAAAGCCATAAACATTTCTAAAAGCTCTAACTCAAATGCTCCGAGACCTATTGCACTGTGTGAGGGTGAGGGGGTGAGGGGTTGAGGGTGAGTGAGGGTGAGTGAGGGTGAGTGAGGGGTTGAGGGTGAGTGAGGGGTTGAGGGTGAGTGAGGGGTTGAGGGTGAGTGAGGGGTTGAGGGTGAGTGAGGGGTTGAGGGTGAGTGAGGGGTTGAGGGTGAGTGAGGGGTTGAGGGTGAGTGAGGGGTTGAGGGTGAGTGAGGGGTTGAGGGTGAGTGAGGGGTTGAGGGTGAGTGAGGGGTTGAGGGTGAGTGAGGGGTTGAGGGTGAGTGAGGGGTTGAGGGTGAGTGAGGGGTTGAGGGTGAGTGAGAGTGAGTGTGAGTTAGGGTGAGGGGTTGAGGGTGGGTGAGGGTGAGGGGTTGAGGGTGAGTGAGGGTTTGAGGGTGAGTGAGGGTGAGTGGGTGAGTGAGGGTTTGAGGGTGAGTGAGGGTGAGTGGGTGAGTGAGTGAGGGTGAGTGAGGGTGAGTGGGTGAGTGAGTGAGGGTGAGTGAGGGTGAGTGAGGGTGAGTGAGGGTGAGTGAGGGTGAGTGAGGGTGAGTGAGGGTGAGTGAGGGTGAGTGAGGGTGAGTGAGGGTGAGTGAGGGTGAGTGAGGGTGAGTGAGGGTGAGTGAGGGGTTGAGGGTGAGGGGTTGAGGGTGAGGGGTTGAGGGTGAGGGGTTGAGGGTGAGGGGTTGAGGGTGAGGGGTTGAGGGTGAGGGTGAGGGGTTGAGGGTGAGGGGTTGAGGGTGAGGGGGTGAGGGTGAGGGGGTGAGGGTGAGTGAGGGTGAGGGGTTGAGTGGGAGGGGTTGAGGGTGGGTGAGGGTGAGTGAGTGAGGGTGAGGGGTTGAGGGTGAGTGAGTGAGGGTGAGGGGTTGAGGGTGGGTGAGTGAGGGTTTGAGGGTGAGGGGTGTCCCCAAACAGAAAGTTCCAAACTTTGCCATTGGCATATTCTAAACCTCACTCTTAAACATTACATACCAACAGTCACTATGCAATGCTGAACAAACCCGGCAATTGGTGAAAACGGCCAACTTTCAAAATCTAGAAAAGTTAATGCCCTGTAACAATTTTGTAAAACCCCGGTCAAAATCGCCCAGAAAACAACCCTGAATAAAAAATAAAACTGACAACTAAATAGATTCCTACTTGCCTCCCTACTGGGTCCATAGACTGACACCAAAGGACATCATCAAGAATCAAGAGGATGTTGAGCGTCGTTCCCGATACTCTTTCAAAAAAAATTGCGAATAAACGTGACTAAGCACAGGTCTACGGCGCACGTAGCATGGTTAAATGACAGGTACGGGAACAACTGGTACTCTGAGTAGCACATGGGCAGGACTAAACTGCGTGTAAGCAGCACGCGTTGTGAAATTGATGGCAGGTTGGGGAATGATAGCTGCTACAGAGCAGACTAAAAGCGCGTGTAGGAGAACTAATAGTAGATAGGGCCATAAGTGAGGCTATGAAATACAGGCAGAAAAAAAAACTTTGGGACACGTGCGTAGAGGAACAAAGGGAGGAGGTGGAAAGCTGATAGGGGGGTGGTTGGTATTATGGCGGCGCTTGCATGCAATATACCTGTGAGGCATCGGTAGTGAATAAGTCCTCGGCGGTGGCTCGAACACACATCAGAGGGGGCTGTGATCTGTGGGGAAACAGGGGTTTAGGACATTGGGTCAGGTAGGCGTGATCACGGGAGGTGGGCGCTAGAGGCAGTGTACCTGATTGGTCTCTGTAGCCACTCGCAACAGGGTAGTAGGTAAGGACGTGGATCCGGCGGACAAAAATCGATGTCTTCTGTCCGGTTGAAAGTACGGTACATCCACGGGGGTACCGAAATGGCCGATACTGAATCTGAGGGGAGAGAGAGAGGTACTGGTCAAAGGACTGCGAGGCCAGCGCAAGTAGCCAAAGTAGCAGCCTTGATGATACACATACCTCTGGACGTGTATGGAGTGCTTCCGGGTCAGTCAGGAGCCTCGGGCGTAGTCAGGGAGACCAGAAATGTCTGGAAGGAAGTAGAGAGGGGGCGAGGCCAGGTGACGTGGAATCGTCCAATAGGTCTGGGGGAGGAGGTGGGGAAGGGGCGTGTCGCACAGAGGGGTTCGCACTGGTATGTATACACAGGGAGAGCGAAAACCCATAGGAGTCCGAAGGACAAAATAAAATAAACAAATAACACGGCGGGCAGGGGAGGGGGCGGAGAGGAGAAATGCGACACGGAGGGAAGGGGAGGGGGCGGAGCGGGGAGGGGGCGGAGAGGGGAGAGGTGCAATAGACGGAAGGAAGAGAGGGGAGGGGGAGGAGAAAGAGAAATGCGACACGGCGGGAGGGGGCGGAGCGGGGGAGAGGGTGTGTGTGTGTTGTTAGGAGACGGACGTGCACGCGCACGCGCTTTTAAGGTCAATGCGCATGCGCATAAGCTCAATGCGCATGCGCATTGACCTTAAAAGTCACGGGCACTGCAAGGAATCGCCACGATTCCTTGCAAGTTAGAAAAGAGTCGATGAGCCCCTATAGTCTCGCTTGCTCGATGCGCATGCGCATCGACAGGCGAGACCTAACAATGTATCCTGCATAGTCTCCCTGTTGTGTGGGTTGTGCAATGCGTCAGAAATGACTAAGTGGTCTTCTATACCATAATCTTGCTGTAAGATGGTTTGATAGAAAGCTAGTATTTTATTTTTATTAACCGTTGTTTTGAGTTCATGTATTAATTCGAACTTTAGAAAAAAAAGAAAGTATATCTGCATCCACATCAAACAATGCTATAAGATGACTAATAGTGGGAGAGGTATAAATCTTTCTGAAAACAGGAAATAAATTGCAACCCATTCAAACCGCTTGCCATGCTATTAGCTACCAGGCAGTGGGGGGAGGGGGGATACAGAGTTAGGCTCTTCTTTAATCTCTGCTTTGGCCCTGGTTACCACACCATTGATCGCTCCATTTATATGTTGATTCCCATTAAATAGGCTGACAGTGCCAGCAAGAGACCCACTAAACCTCTAATTTCTAAGCATGTAACGAAACAGCATTTACTTTAGCATCTAAGGAACTGTCCATAAGCGTTGCATCCCTCACGTGGGGCAGCTATCTTTAAATATTTGAGGTAATAAATGTACTGCAAGAGTTGAGCTCCATCTGTTCCCAACTGATGTTGTGTTCAATACAAATAGAATTTTGGGTGCATTTAGACCTAAGAGAGTTCTGCAATTTGCCAAAGGAATTTCAAGATCTTGAGGATTTGTGATTAACCTATTGGGGGTGAGGGGCGAGGGAGGGGGGTGGCAAAAGGAAGAGTGGATGTTGCTACTTGTCCGGCCCAATGAAAGAAATAGCTGGAGATGGGTATGAACGAAGAGCATTTTTTTCTTATGAGAAGCCTAACGTTTGCTTTTTCCAAAGGATTGCAGTACAGTAGTCCCTTTACTACTAATGCTAGAACAAGAGCGGGACCTGGACATGCATGTATGTATTTTGTGTGAGTTTGTTAATTCATTGGATACACAGTTTGGTGAACTGCCTGCGCATATGGCATATCTTGATCACAGTGAAGCCTGTATGGGTAACCAACAGTAACTAGAGTATCCCTTAAGTGCCTGGCATGAATTTGGACTGGACGGTTCCCACTGTGGCTCGGACAAGACTGGTTGGGTCCAAACCGAGGTGGCATGGTGTGAAAAATGATGGATGGGATGCGGCCCCAAGTAATTACTAGTGGGTGAGATGAATTCTAGAATTCCATGCATTCTTTTTTGAATACTTTTGTTTTACATCAAAGACATAGGCATGACATGCAGGACGATCCGAAGTAGGATGGGTGAGTATTGCAGTAGCATAAGATGCAAGAAGAACACCACAAAGAGGAGTAATCACTTCATCACACAGGGACACTCCCAAAGGACCTGAGATGGGCTGTTTTGGAGCAACAGGATAAACACATCCAGGAGGCTGAAAAGATCCCTTCTTCAAAAGAATGGTGGGTGTACCATTTGGCAAAATACATTAAAGGATGTAATGTATTAATGGTTGGCAATCAGCAAATGATGCCCAGATTATGAAACAAACCACAATACCCATAGTATGCGGGTGGATTTCCAAGCGGAAACAACTTAAAATGAACTCTCATCACTACTGTTCTCACTGCCTTGCATTAAAGAAATACATTCCTTCTCACTCCCTCGTTTTACAACACCGAAATAGCCATTAAATTGTGTGTTATTTGACCTGTACAATGGACAGCCACATATCTGTAGATCTTTTCCCCCAGACACAGTCAAATGCCGCTCTTTATTCCATTCACCCGGTTTACCACATTACTTTTTGGCAAAGTAAATTCCAAACACAACTACAGAGACAGATCTGTTACGCATAGGATGATGTGATACAAGGGTAGAGCCTGTACATATGGCCACACACTACGGGCATTTGATGTACCTGTCCAGACACTGACAATATGCAGGGGTTTGGAGAAGGAAGGAGGTCCAAGATACTGGGTGATCCCTGGACAAAGTGAGTTTGACTATTCCAAATGAAATACACGGAATACTTGTTGCATTGGTAATGTAGGGGTCTGTTTAGGGATGTTCTTCCTCCAGTATTTCACTACAGGATTCCCCCGCCTCTGCCCTCGAATAAAAAGCAGGCTTCAGTCATACTTTATCTGAGTGTTGACCTCGGACCCCAATCTGTGTTTAACGCCAAGACTGCCCTTGTGGCTTACACCCACAGCACACTGTTGGATGTTAGGATTACAAGATTCTTGTCTGCGCTGAAATACTGCACAGATCCTGCTTTTACATAAAGTTTGCATCGCTAACTAATGGGGAATTATATTTCCGATTACTGAATAATATGGCTCCTAATTATGAATCTTTCTTTTCCTGTATTCCCCCCAACCACAGGTGATAGAAGGGCCAATGAACCCTGTTGGTATGCAAGTGTGACCTGCATGAATGTATGCTTTTGTCCAGAGCACTGTTACAAGTGTGATGACATTTAGTCTGTTGAAGGTAGTAACAAGGCAATTCCATAAAGTAGAGTTTTGAGGATCTGTTATTGGAGGTACTGAGGAAAGAAACTAGATCCTTGTTTGGATGAATAATGGTGGCTAAAATATGTAGACCCTTTCTCTATGCAAGGGATCACTAACTATACTCACTGGCATCATCCTTGGTTTTAATCGTACACAATTACTCTGTAGCAGATTAAAAATGTGAAGAGGGGACAAGACAATTTTAATTGTAGCACAGATCCCACTATCAAGAATGTCCCTTAGAGCCTCCTTTAGTAGAAGTTTGAGTCACCTAGACACAATAGGTGCCTGCGTGAAGAGTTGAAGCGTGCCACTAATTGAAAGGATTCCCCTTCCAGGTAGGGTGGGTGGAAATAAGTTAGGGTTATTGACCTGAGGTGGACTCCATCCCAACTGACTGACGATCAAGATACAAGGATGGTACGAGCTTTCAATAACCTTCAGCAATATTTAGGTACAATTTTTCCATAGTGGAACTGAATTCTGTGATTAGATCTTGTTACATAGAAACCAGATTCATACCGAAAAAAAAAATGTTCAACCAGCAAGGCAGGAAAAAGGGTGTGGGAGGTGTGGGGGGGATGGGGGGATTTGGCCGGGGGTAGGATCAATAGAGAAGAAAATCACAGAGTATGGATTGACAAGGACCCAACAAGTCAACCGGAACACCTGTACAACGAGCAGATAAGAATTGTATATATAAGAATGTAAAAGGCTTGATTACTGGATTATGCAGCAACACCTGTGTCACCAAGATAAGTCTTAAACAAGTGAGTCTTTATAGCTTGCCTGAAGGAGAGGATGTTCACATATTATTCACAACTAAAGTAGTTTTGGACAACCCACCGCAAAGCCTAACAAGAATTGCTTTAGGGTTTGGGTGGTAGGAAATGCGAGTGCTTTCAGCCGAAGATAGTTCTTACTTAAGAAGCTTCACAAGTCACAATATGCACAATAATACCCTGTTAATACCATTACTGCCAATGAAGCATGTAATGCTTAATGCTGTGTGATACTTTATTCTACTCTTACACTTCTTGTTAAAGAACCACAGTACTTAGTAATGCAAGTCCCTGCACCCCAGATCCTTAAGTATTTCAGCTCAGGAGTGCTAAATAGCTAAAGGAACTTTTCTCCATTTCACACTTTCTGTAAACACAGACTTAAAAGCGATAAAATATTAGGGCGAGGACTCTCATGGCAGCATGCCACTCTGTCTGCCCCAGAGCCTGTTTTTGGCAGTGGTGTTCCAACTTCCCTTCCTGTGGCAGGCACCACAGAACCAAATACACAAATTTCCGTGAGTGCCCCGGAGGTTTCTGGGCGCTCTTTTACCCTCAAGAGGATTATTTTTTAAATAAATCGCACTTTTGGGTGGTCGACTTATTTTTGTTTTTCAAAAGAAATGGGCTACTTGGGATTTCTGACAGTCCAACCCAGCCTGTCCTGCCTGGCTCAACACCCAGCTGACACGGTCTCCTGTGCTGGAATGGGGAAGATCAGTCTCTCACCTACAGATAAGGTCAGGTACTCCGGGGCACCGCTCTCCCTCCTCCACCCAGACATATGCACAGGAAGTAGGAGGGCGAGTTTTCGGGTCTGGCCCTCCTCCTAGGGAGCGCAGATTAAGGGAACTGTGACATTACTCTCTACCTACAGAGAACTGTCATTCTTATGCATGTAGAGTTAACCAGGGTGCTGTAGGGGATTTACAACCTGGCAGTCTTCTTACCCCAAGAACCTGGTCCTCCCTAGGAGCTTTTAAAACCCAAACAGGGGAAATCTCGCATGCTCGACACCAGAGAATGTGCAAGGCATGGCCTTGGAGTGAAACATGAAGAGACCCTGGAGCACAGATTTCCAAGGGGCTTGCAGCGTTTTAACCTGGGTGGTAGGGTCTAGCCACCAGAAGTATCCATTTTGGGCTTGCTGGGCTCTTAAACTTTTCTTCGTTTTCCAGCTGCTGTTCTTTTGTAGCTCTCCCTTTGATGTGGGTAAGCTTAGGGCATGCCCATGACTCTTCATTCAGACCCGTACCTCTATATGGGCTTCTGCAACTTCTCCTCGTCCAGTATGAATCGGGAGTCCCCCACCTACAGAACTGGGGTGAGGGAGGAGGAAAGTAAATGGCTCAGAGCCCTTTACTCACATGACAACATTCATTTATCCTACCATGTAGACATTTAGATTTGCGCTGCTCCAAGATGCACAGCAAATGTTGGGTTAATTTGAAGTGCATGGTACTTGTCGATTCAGACTAATGCACATAATGAAAGTCTACAGTTTAGTTTAAGTAGACTGGTTTCAAAGATGTGTGTAGGACTGAAATAGCCTCTTGCCGCTATACGCATGTGCACAGCACCATAGACAACAATGAAGTGTGCATTTACTAGTCGAACTACTGCATGATTTGATAGTAGGGTAGGTTATAAAGCAGACTGGGGTAAATAGAACTGTACTTTAATATACAATGGGGACCGGTTCTCTCAATGCATCGGTACTCACAGAGATAGTGATTGTCTGGTTCTGTCAGGGTTTACCCACGGTATAAGGACTGATCCAGTGCTCACAGCATGGGACAGACAGACAGACAGACACACACACATTTACTCTGCACATATGCAAACTCACTCACTTCTCCCACACTCACCTCTCCATTGCTATATATATATTAGAGTATAAACATGGCATACAAACTTCGAGTTTAAATGCCTCGATGTTAGAATGTAAGCATAATAAATCAAAAATAACCCCGTTTGCAAAGACGCATTATACAAAAACGTTCACAGATCACGTTAGCGAAAAGTGTAAACCATTCTTACCTGGTAGTACACATTTCCAGAGGCCATATGTCTTTCCAACTGCAGTCTGCCACAACCTTAATGTGCCATCCTCTGAACCACTGGCATACAACTCTCCATCAGGACTAAACCTCACACAATGCACGGGGCCAAAGTGCCCTTTGTAGGATTCTGCAACAGAACAAAAAAAATTTAAGAAGACTAATGATAGTGCAACCTTTTTACTGCCCTAAATAAGGCGACTTTGATTCCAAGATAGAATGTCGCTTGGTTTCGTATGGAAATAACATTTCCACGTTTTCAACCACTGTTACCGAGAACCATAGTATATTAGTTATCACCAGTTTTATCAATATGAATATGAAAAGCAACGAGTCCAATAGCTGTTAATTCGAAACATGATATCATTTGACAAATGCAAAATACTTACTTGAAGTCTGACTTCACCTGCGAGTCTCAGTGATCCGTCAACCCTCTGAGGGTGCAAGCTTTAAGGTTGCAAGGCTAGCGGAACACTCCTGGTATTCAAAACAGAACCATTACCCCATGGGTTGTCATGCCTGTTGCATTAATGTTATGCTACTATAAGGAGGCACTCTGGCATTTTCAGTTAGCACAGTGAATTTGGTTGCAAAGAGGTACCCCTCCCATTTCAGATAGCGCAGTGAAATTTGCTGCAAGTTTTTTTTGCAGTTTTATATAGCGCGAACTAGGTATCAGAGCACCTTACCTGAGCACCAGTTGCGCTAGACGGACACATCCTTTTTTTTTTTGTTAGGCGCGCGGGGATTAAGTAATTTGCCCAGAATCACATCATGCTGAGTGTCCCTGCTTTGACTCGAACCCGACAGCTCTAGCCTTTAGGCCACATCCTCTGCATATGGAGCAGCAGTGTTGAAACTGACTTTGTGGCGGTTCCACTGCTTACAGCCTTCAATGTATTTCAGTTTAGTGCGTTTGTTAAAGACATTTCTATTTGGCCAATTTTCTTACACCAAAGCCCCTACCACTGGGACTAAGAATGTGAAGCTAAGTAGCCACTCTGTTGAGAACCAGCCAACCTGGAACACAAACCATTACTTCAATCAATCCAATTCAAGGATCCAGATATAGCTCTCAGGGAAGTCTTCCATTTTTTTTAAAAACTGCAAACCAACATACTTTATTACGTACAATACTGCCACCTAGTGGCATTTGCGATATAACATTTACATGATTTCATTTCAAGCACTGTTCTTACACAGCTGACCTAGCTTTTTGCAGGAGATTCACAAAATAAACTTCACCCAATCGAAGTGAAAATCATTTAACTAATTACCGACACTAATCGTTACTCCAGTTGCCACCCCCTTCAAAATCTGTTGAAACGTGCCTCTTACAGCATAATCAAATGACAGGCGCCAGTACGTACGGAGGTTGGGCCCCGCCAACTAGGGTTACCAACTGGCATGGGTGCAAATTCAGGACGGTCAGTGTAAAAATTCAGGACAAAGGGTCAAAATTCAGGACAAAAATTCTGGACAGAAGGTCAAAATTCAGGACAAAAATTTGGGACAAAACATAAGTTTTACAAACATATCAGAGGAGGTGGCACAATAATATATAAGTAAGTAAATAGATAACCAAAATAAATACAAGTAAAAATAAGTTTATATAAGGTTGAGCAAATCGTGCACTTCACAGTTTTTCAGTATGCGCGCAAAGCGATATCGGGCCCTTTCTGCAATCAAGATTTGTGCTAGTAACAATAAACATTAATAAATCGTATTTTATATTTGTATGTTCAAATCTGTCTTTTACATGTGCAGTGAAAACGGTGTTGGTTATTTTATTTTTATTTTCTCCAGCATGGCGCCAAGACAAAAGCAGAATGCTTTGCACTAACTAGTCCCATGCAGGAGAAGGCACACCACATGCTGTCACTACATTTAGGCCCATTGTCATTCGAAAGGGCTTATCAGCTGCACTCTCAGAATGACAATGGGCCACTCCACCGTCTGAGCGAGGTCCGGGTGGGGCGGCTGCAGGCAGCCTCTACAGAGTAAAAGATAAGAGCGAGAGGCCCGAATGAAATCTTTTAAACTCAGGGGGCCTCTCGCATATGAAACTGCATTTCTTACTGAAATTTCCTATTTCGACTTTAGTATGATGTCTGTAAGGCGTCCGTAATTTGAGATCCCCAAATTACGGACGCCTTACAGACATCATACTAAAATGACGGACGGTCCGTGAAATTTACGGACGGTTGGTCACCCTACCGCTAACCGATTGGGAAAACGGAGGATCCTAATTCGTAGTCTGTTCTACAGACCCGACCATATTAAGCACTATCTCCACACGTAACAGGCCACATGAAGCAAGTCACCTAGGCAGATCTACATTTAGGCCCTCTCATAACCACTAACACCGCCTTCGTCCTTACCAAGTACACTCAGCTGAGGTAACATTTATTCTTTCCAACCACACACGTGCACACATCCTGCTGCAGTGCCTCACATCGGCAGTATAGACACAATCAGTCAAGTCAATCAATCCAGCTCAATAATTGCTCCGGTTATTTTTCTCAAATTGATGGCATACATTCCATTTGAATTTTTCTTCCACCTACTCAACTGCACATGAATATGCCATTAAAAAGTAGTACTGAACTGGTAGGTAAATCTAGCAAGTTCGTCCCTTTTGAATATTACCCAGACGTCAGACTGGATCCCAAACATTTTTCAACAGTATCTTAAAACGACGAGAAGTGGCGCCGTGCAGCTTCACACCAACGTCACTTCAAATGACATCTCATGGTCTGAGATTCCCCAAGAGCCACAAGATTATAATAATAGGGGGCTTATAAAGCGCACGGCTACCTCCAACGGAGATGTCCCGGCGCTGATCGTGCTGCTGAACTAGTTGCGTGGCACCTGCAAGGAGTTAAGGAAGATTTAAGAGCCACGTTTTTAATGCTCTCCTGAAGATCTGTTCAGAGTGTATCTTCCTTAAATAGTCAGGCATGGTGTTCCACAGCTTTGCCGTTTTAACCGGGAAGGAGCGACCTCCGGTCCTGGCCTTTGCAAACCGTGGAATGATCAGAAAGTTCTTCTCATTAGATAAGAGTGCTCTCTTATTACTGTACGAGTCTTCGCATCAAATATAGAGGATCGATGATATTCATTGCTCTGTGGGCCAATTTAAAGGCTTTAAACTCTACCCTTCTTTTCACTGGTAGCCAGTGAAGACTAATCCGGTGGGGAGTTATGTGGTGCCGCATTGGCACGTTATGCACAAGCCTTGCTGCTGCATTCTGAACAGTCTGCCGTCTTCCTAAGTACTCCGGAAGTCCAACATACAGACTGTTCGCATAATCAAGTTGGAAGTGACCAATGCATGCACCACATTCTTTCTACACTCCAAGGGAAGATAATGGAGAAAGCTGAGAAGAGCCGTCATCTTCCAAAAACATTGTCCCGAGACACGGATGTAGTGAAGGAGGTCCACTCAGGAAGGTTGTAATTCAAGATGCTTTATTCATAAAGACAACCGGTTGTAAGGAACAGGACATCATGTTGATAAGTGGCAGATCAGAGCCCCACCAGGAGCTGCCTGTCAACTGCTCAGCCCATGACCAACTGTCGCTATGCCTCTCTCAGTCCCAACATTCCGAGGCATCATCAGACTCCAACATTCTAATGAGTCAGAGCACAGGCACTGGCAGAGCAGGTCAAGTAAAACACCTTACAGTATAATATGCAGGATACTACATATCCCCTTTCGTTCTAACAGAAGCATTAAACCACTACGTAAATAACAACTGGCGAGAGAAAACCAAGGAAGAGATAACAAGGAAGAATAGCAGAGGAACAGAAACAACAACAAAGAAAGGTGTAAGCAAAGCAGCGTGAAGAGACATGTGGAAGGAAATGAGGAGTAGGAAGAGAAGAGTAAAGCGGGAACCGATAGAGATAACACAGACTCACGGACATAGAAAAGATGAGGGTAAGATGAGTAATCAGAACATGGAAATAACAAGGGGCAGAAGAACTCACACGCACCAAGGACTAAACCCCAAACACACCCACTGGCCAGGCAGGCAGGAAGGGGAGAAAGAACAAGGCACAATGGAAAACTGACACCAGCCTCCACACAGACACAGGAAAGAGGGAGTAACAGATTTCCTCCGAAACAGGGAAGGAAAGAGTAAAAAACAACGAAAGAAAGCTAGGAGGCAAAAGACGGCAACAAGACGTGTAGATCCAGAAACCAGGGGTGGCAATGAGAATGACACCACGAGGAAAGCTGGACGAGTAGGAAAACAGAGAAGAGGCAAAGTAGATACAAACAGTATAACTACAACTTCCCTCAGTTTTCAATAAACAATATAAATGCGATGTAAGTGTAACATTGCGTTATTCAAAACAGCAAAATTACAAAATGTAAAAAGACAATACCAGTCATAAGGACTAAAACCCATGACCGTCCTCTACTCCTATGTAAGAGTGTGAGGAGCACTGTATATGGGACTGAAACCCATGTGACGCCCTATGTAGGGTGACCATCTAAATGTAAATGGGACTGTAACCCATAATAAGCCCTGTGTGTGGGTACTCGAGTAAAAGTAGAAAGGGCAGTGACCCTAGCTACAGTGCCCTTGTAAGGCTAAAATTCGTATGTTACCTATGTAGGCAAATGTATATGGGCAAAATGGGTCTAGAACCCATTCCCATCCCTTTGTAGGGTAAAAATAATGTGAACAGGCACATATATGTGGGCAAACGGGGAAATACCCATTCCCACCCCTGTGTAGGGAAATATCTTTTGACATAAATAAAGATGCAAATAATGCATAGTTTTTTCCTCTTATTTTTTTTTTGAGGATGCTAATGGGGCTAGAACCCATAGCGGTCATCTTTCAATATAAAATAATGTGCCATCGTTTTTCACTAAACATATTTTTAAACATTTTAGAAAATAGGTGTGTGTGTGTCACCATCGTCCTGTGACACTTACTGGAGTACGTATGTTACCCAGACTTGCAGATGTAAACAAAAAACAGCAGACATTTTAATGTGAAAAGCTCTCCAAGTTGCAAAAGGAATCTGCCAGACTATGTGAGCTCAAAAATCACAGGCACAATAGAATGTAAGCATGTCTGCTAAACATCTTTTTCCTTGTTCCTTGAATGTGCCAGAGTAAGAACAGCACTCTTTGAAAAGTCCCCATGTTCAATAGATAATTGCGCAAAAACGAAACAGCTCACCAATGCTCCTAAACTGTCTCTGCATCAGAAACTGCATGAATACAACGATGAGCTCTGTGGTGATCTGCCAAAGTCCAGTGCATGTGAAAATGATGCCACAGTAGGAAACAAATCATTGCACGATCTGTAGCTTGCAGAGCGCAAGGAATTAGGCTCTTATTTCATTCCAGCAAGAGCTGACAATGCCATTCCACTGAAAACGATAAAATGAACTCTAAGACTTCAGGTATGAGTTTCTTCGAAGATGAAAATGGTGGCACGCACTGAATGTGGCGCCGGATGGCTCCCGGTACGTTCCTGCGCTCAAGTTGTGCCTTAGGAGCAAGGATGACGTCACCGAGGCTTACTCGGAGATGAAGAGATCTGCGCAGCTCTTCTGAGAGAGGTGAGATGCGCGCAAGGAATTAAAACGAACTTTTATGACAGTTGAACTGTCGCAGAGCAGGCTGCAAAGAATGTCACTGAATAAAAATAAACTGTAGAGAGATTCACCTCGGCATATTTATTTCTCGGTGGCAATGTGAGGAAAAGTGAATAGTGCGCACTGGGGGCATATGTGTAAAAAAACACAAATGGACATTTCCTGAAGTTGTAGGCAGTCCATCACAGCAAATGTCAAGAACAGATAACCTCAAACGTTGACCCTTTCAGTATTTCCCAGGGATGTGTTTAAAGGCACAAGAACACAATGGGTGAGGTTTGAGGCCAACACGATGGATGAGGTGAATAGTTAATCTTTTAAATCTAGATGTAGCCACCCCAGCGCTCCGATGTGCACAGGATCACACCATGCAGGAATAAGGTGCAGAGAATCACACAGTATAATGAATTGAAAAAGCACAGCACACCTGTACTAGGGCTGGCCGGTGGTGAGGCCACTGGTGGGGCTAAAAGGCGTAATATTTTGTGCTTACTTGTTTCTTGTTCTCTTCTTTTTCTTTTCTTAGAAGTTCTTGTTTCTTCCTTACAGATGTCTTCATTGTACTGTTTAGAAAACGCTTTTTTCTTCTTCCTAGTTGATTCTTTCTTGTGGTTACCTCTTCTTCTGTAAATTGTGGTAGTTGCCACTGTAGTTTCTTTATTTTGCGCCATCTCCAGGTCCACTTTTAAATCAGGTACCTGAGATTTGCTTGTAGCTGTAGCTGTAGGTTCTTCGTCACCACGTCGCCAAAATATGTAGTAAAGGAGGTCCACTCAGGAAGGTTGTAATTCAAGATGCTTTATTCATAAAGACAACCGGTTGTAAGGAACAGGACATCATGTTGATAAGTGGTAGATCAGAGCCCCACCAGGAGCTGCCTGTCAGCTGCTCAGCCCATGACCAACTGTCGCTATGCCTCTCTCAGTCCCATCATTCCGATGCATCATCAGACTCCAACATTCTAATGAGTTAGAGCACAGGCACTGGCAGAGCAGGTCAAGTAAAACACCTTACAGTATAATATGCAGGATACTACAACGGACAATTTGCACTTTGCTGGACAATTGTGTGTCAAACTTAAAGCCCAAATTTCTGGCAGAGGTAACTGGAAGAGGCGGGGGATTTAACTCACCCGGCCACCAGAGCTCTGACCGTGGGATCGGAGATTGATTGAAGAAGAGAACCGCCGTCTTTTCTGTGTTTAATCTCAAGCAGTTCTCTGTCATCCATGAGGAGATATTCAGAAGACATTTCTTAAAATTGACAAAGGCTGTCTCACTATTGTAAAGGAGAACACTAATTGTGTGTCGTCCGCATACGAGACGACCTTCACCCCAAATTTCTCAATTACTGCTGCCAAAGGAGTGAGGTACACATCAAAGAGAGTTGGGCTCAAGGCCGAGCCCTGCGGAACCCCACACTTTAGGGGGCTAACAGTAGAAGTGTAGGGTTGGAGAACCAATTGCTGCGTGCGTCCCTCTAAGAATGAACGAAACCAGGCACAGACAGTGCCTGACACTCCAAGATCCCCAAGTCTGTTTAAAAGGATCCTGTGCAACACGGTGTCAAAAGCTGCACACAAGTCCAGCAGCACCAGCATCGCACTACTTCCTTGATCAACGGTTTCCCGAATAGTCTCTGCCACTTCCATCAAAGCTGTTTCCGTACTATACCCGGATCTAAAGCCAGATTGAGAGTTGTGAAGAAGATGGTTTATTTCTAGAAAGTCTAAGCTGTTTCTGTACTTCCTTTTCTAGGATTTTCGCCAGAGCAGGAAGGAGAGAAATTGGTCTAACATTTTTAAGCTCCAGAGGATCTGCATTTACCTTTTTTAACATAGGCTGGACAAATGCATTTTTCCAACTAGCGGGAAAGACCCTGGTTACCAGCGATGCATTCCAAATTTCATGCAATAGCGGCGGAAACCAGAGTGCAGGAAGTTTGAAGAATCTAGTCGGGCATGGATCCATGGGAGAGCCGATTTTATCTTAAGCTTCCCCGCCGACAAATCCAACTTTAAGGACAAAACTCTTCCCACATACTAGTCACCGCCAATGACTGAGATGGAAGATATGGTGGTCCCGGAAGTGGAAAGTAGGAATAAATGTCCTAAATTTTTGTCACGAAGAAGGTAGCTAGATTTTCACAAAGTTTTTGAGGAGGGAATAGTACTTTCGAACGCGACCGGTTTCATGAAGCCCTGTACAATACTAAACATTTATTTTGCTGATTTGTTTGAGTCGCCAATCTAATTGGCAAAGAAGGTTCTAATGGATTTACGTTTTACAGCATGACATTTTTTTAGCACTGTTTTAGAAGTACACTTGTCTGTCGGCTCATAGTGTTTGCGCGAGGCACGCTCCAACCTTTTGCACAGACTCTTCTCCACCCGGAACTTGTCCGTAAACCAAGGCGCAGAGGGTTTGTTCTGGGTAAACTTCCTATTTTTCATTGGGGCTTTAATATCCAGTGCGGAGGTAACCCACTGGTTAAAAATCAGTGCATCATGGTTAGGATCACCAGTAAGCACGGGGGAGGTGGATTGCAATAAGAAGCCCATTGAGTCAGTGGAGACCCTACTCCAGTTCCTCTTGACTACCTGGGTAGTACTTGCCAAGTCATTGCGGTGACTGAAAGGAATCAACCAATGATCCGACCATGTTATAGGGAGCGGATCATCTACCTGTAATGTTTGAACCTTAGTGAAAAGTAAATCAAGCATATGGCCTGCCATTTGGGTGGGTGCAGTTACCTTTTGCATCAGATTAAAACCTTTTAGAGAATCTTCCAACTGCACTGCTAAGGAGCAATTGGAGTCGTCCATATGGACATTAAAATCTCCAAGGACTGTCAGGTTGATATATTTCAGTGATAAGGCAGCAATGATGTCATACAGTTTCAGTAAATGGGCTCGAGGGGCATTAGGAGGTCTATAGACCAATAATCCTGGGGAACATCCTTTACAACGCAACTTTTAATCCGCACTACCATTATGACGCAGCTATTACAACGAAAGTCGTTACAACAGCTTTCGCTGGAGGGCGCTGTAGGATAGGGAATAGTTTAATTTTCTATCCAGCACCTTCCCTACTATCCACGGGGACTGGAGTTGGAATAGAAAATTAAACTATTCCACTATCCAGCGCCCCCAAACGCAAGTCATCGTAACGACTTGCGTTGTAAAAACTGCGTTGTAATGGCATGCGGAGTAAAAGCATGCGTTGTGATGTCATACATCCAATAATCCTGCCACAGGAGAAGCTTTGGCGGGTCTAACACAGTAAGACATAGCCTCAATTTGCCCCAAGTTCTCAATTCCCTTAAATGTAATCTCCCAGTCATCTCTTATAATGATTGTAAGGCCCCCACCAACCTTATTTTTGACCCGATTTACCGTAGAGATCCTGAATCCTGCTGGAGTAGCTGGTGTTATACAAGGATTAGAGCGATCTCGCAGCCAGGTTTCGGTAAGGAACATAATGTCCCAGGCATTCGTCTTTAAATTAAGCCAAATATCATCGGCATGTTTTGGAAGTGATCTACAGTTGATAAGGCATACATTAATGGCGTTCTCAGAGGGGTTCGTATATAACCCGTATGAATGAACTCCTTGCCCGTCTTCATCTTCCCTGGCCTCGTCCAACCTGAAGTTACAAGTCCTGTATCAGTGCTCACGGGGACTGCCTTCCTCATATCCTTCTGATCCTGGGACCAAGCATGCATGCCTATAGCAGTTTCCGGCAGAGAGAGCAAGTAATTGCTTCTTACTCCAAATAATTCTTAGTATTGACCCTTCTCGGGCAGCGTGGCTAGTGCTAGCCACGTTCTGGACGTGGACGGGAGCAGACAGGCCTGCCTTTGGAGCGCCCTTTTATCAAGGGCGTGCGAGACAGCGAGCAGTAAAGTGATAAAACACTCCCCCCCCGGGAGCCTTAAACACAGCTCCACAAGTTCCTAGCACAAAGTAACAATTACAGTTTTAAAAAAAAATGCTAAAACGGAAAATCGCCAGGAATGACACCCCTCTCTCAAGCCCTGCCACAGCTTGATTGAGTAATTGTCAGGCAGCACTAGTTGGACAGGAAAAGAGCAGCGTCTGGGTTATGGTGATGCCTTATTGTGTTTCTTCAAAAGAGCAGGTTAACCTGCATAATCCCCAATCAACTACACATCTGCCTTATGCTTTTATCCCTTAACTCTAGCATTAGAAGGACCTAGGGAAGGTTTACGTTCACAGCCCTGAAAATGGTTCACTTCGGTTGACTAAGGAATATCACCGGAAACATTTGAATTATCTTTATATAGGTGCTACCCCTGTGCGCCGACATTAGTTCCTTTCATAACATGCCACCAGAGGTGGATCCAGAGATCCTCATCTGATACTATGCTGATTTGACAAAACCTCAGCATGCACAGGATTTCACTCCCGAAAAAAAGGCAGGTTTCAAGCCCTGTGGCGACTGTTGCAAACAAGTGGCTGTGACAAATCTCCATCAGGTGTGCCTGTGGTGCTTGGAGTCGAGCCAAGACTCAAAGGCCTGTGAAGACTGCGTGCTGATAAACCCGAAGGCCTGTAGGAAATGTAAGAGAAAACCAAGTCGCCAAGCAAAAGAAAACCTCGTCAGGAATGTTCAAAATTGAGCTTCACATCTAAGGTTCGTTCGGGATCAGCTGAGCCACCCCAGAGATCAGTTTTCATTACGCTCCTAGTCTTCAGGTTAACAAACAACCCTGCAAAACAGAAGTAGTCCAAGCGTGCCTTAGCTTCTTCACGCCACACACATTCTCCTGGGGAAGGGGGGGGGTAGGACGGTGCTGTCCTTCTTGATCTCGCTCCACAAGTTAGCCGACTTCGGAGCCGATCCTGCTGCTGGTTCTGGCACAACCAGGTCAGAGTAGGGTATGCATTTCCTGTGGAAGAGGACCAAGAGGTCACAGAGAAGGAAGAGAAGGGCAGGACGAGTTACTTAAGGTAGAGGAAGGAAGAAGGTGGGGGGGTGGAAGAGCTCCATTAAGGAGCAAGAGCCCTCACACACCCCAGGAGGTGTCATGCTTCATCATAGGGTAGCTTCTAGTTGGGCCGACGCTGAAATGCTCAACGGGCCCCGCAGGGAGGCTCTTTGCCGGAGGTCTTCAGTGTTGTTTGCCGAAGGACCCTGGATGAAGGGGTGTGGGAAGCGTGTGCGAAATGAGTAGAGTGAGAGTGTGTCTAAAAATAGCTAAAAGAGTCTAAAGGAGTAGTTTCTGTCCTGTAACTCCAGTTCTGTAGTAGGGGTATCTCTGTTATAGTCATAATCTAGTGAATAGTCCCGCCCATGTGCGTGGACCCCGGCAATCAAAAATAATCTCTTAAGTTGTCAAAATCATGCAGAAACTGCAAAGACACTTAAGAGAGAATTTAAAGACAAATAATGCAGCCTATATCCACAGGCTACACTGTCCAGTACTTCAACTAGAAATTCCACCAAAAATCACCACACACAGCCCAGCCTGCCAGTTTCTACCATAGAGAAACCTGCCTCCCCCAGTCCAAGACTCAGGAATGATAGAGAGGAAGGTAGGGACAGACAAGCCCCATAGGCTGCCATTATGTGGCTTAAATAGGATACTGTGCCTTTAAGAGAACTTTCCAGACTTCTCCCAGTATCCCAGAATGCATAGCAGGTCCAACTTACTTTCAGTTCTTTTTGAAGGCGTATAAAACGCCAGACCTGCAGCATTGTTCACATGAAGAATTCTCCACCGGGGAGGAGGGAGGGCGCTTATGACTATAACAGAGATACCCCTACTACAGAACTGGAGTTACAGGACAGAAACTACTCCTTCTGTAGTAGGGGATCTCTGTGTATAGTCATAATCTAGTGAATAGAATGGCAAGCCCATCCCCACAACTAAGCGGCGGTGGAGAATAAATACATAATGCCACTATTGTGCGAACAAATTCCGCAGCGAAGCCTGTCCAACCTGAGCGTCTGCCCTGGCGTCAGTGTCCAGGCAGTAATGCTTAGCAAAGGTATGAACCGACTTCCAAGTGGCTGCCTTGCAGATCTCAGCAATCGGCACGTTACGGAGCAGAGCCGTCGTGGCAGCTTTGCCCCTGGTGGAATGAGCCTTAGGCTTACCTCCTAAGGTCTTATTAGCTTTCTGATAACACAATTGTATGCAGGACACAATCCACCTAGAAATGGACTGCTTAGAGGTCGCAAGACCTGTCCTGACCGATCCATAATTGATAAACAACTGGTCAGACCTACGGATATCTTTGGTTTTATCCAGATAAAATTTCAACACCCTCCTAACATCCAGAGAATGGAGAGACCTCTCCGCTGGGGATGAAGGGTTCTGAAAGAACGTAGGTAAAGTTATAGTCTGGTTGACATGAAAGTCAGAAATAACCTTGGGAAGAAATTTAGGGTGAGTACGCATAACAACCTTAGCAGTATGAAATACAGTATAAGGTTCATTACAACACAACGCCTGAATTTCACTCACCCTGCGGGCCGATGTAATGGCCACGAGGAACGCCGCCTTCCAGGACAGGTGCTGCAACGAAGCCTTATGAATAGGTTCAAAAGGTTCCTTCATCAATCTGGACAGCACCACATTCAATTCCCATGAAGGCGAGGGAAGCCTGACAGGAGGGAATACTTTCTTCAATCCTTCCAGAAAATCTTTGATCACTGGGATCTGGAAAAAAGAAGTCTGTGAAGGGCATTTCCTGTAGGCAGTCAATGCAGCCAGATGAACCTTAATGGAATGCACATTAAGGCCAGACTGCGCCAAATGTAAAAGGTAGGGAAGGATGACATCTTCCTTACAGGTCGTAGGATCATGGTTTTTAGACTGGCACCAGATACAAAACCTCTTCCACTTGTAAGCGTATGAAGTCCGAGTGGAAGGTCTCTTGGACTCCTTCAGTATGTCCATGCAATCGTCGGGCAGATTCAGATGGCCATATTGCACTATCTCAGGAGCCATGCCGCCAAACTCAAAGACGAGAGGTTGGGGTGTAACATCCGTCCCCCGAACTTCGTGAGAAGGTCCGGCCTGCACGGCAACCGGATGTGAGGAAGGAGAGACCGGTGAAGTAGGTCCGTGAACCACCACTGCCTGGGCCACTCCGGGGCAATGAGTATCATCCGAGCCCTGGACCGGGCCAGCTTGATGAGCACCGCCGGAATCAGGGGAATGGGAGGAAAGGCGTACAGAAAGCTGTTCGTCCAGTCGATCCATAACGCATTCCCCAGCGTCCGTTGCTGGAAGTACCTGGAGGCGAAGTCTCTGCACTTGCTGTTTTCGGTGGTGGCAAACAAATCTACGTCTGGAGTTCCCCACCTTGCGAAGACTTCTCCTAGTACTTCGTCGTTTATGACCCATTCGTGGTTTTCCTGAAGCAGTCTGCTCAGTGCGTCTGCCTGAACATTCTGCACACCTGGTAGATGGGTGGCCGTTATCGTCAGTCCTCTGGCTAGGAGCCAGTGCCAGATCGCTTGCACCTCCTGCGACAGAGTGCGCGATCTCGAGCCCCCCTGCTTGTTGAGGTAATACATCGTGGTGGTATTGTCCGTCTGTACAAGCAGAGAGTTGGTCTGGAAGGACGGAAGAAAGGCCTTCAGCGCCAAGTGAACAGCCCTGAGTTCCAGGAAATTGATGTGATACGTGGCCTCCATCGGTGACCACGTGCCTTGAATCTGTAGAGTCCCGGAGTGCGCTCCCCATCCCAGAAGAGACGCATCCGTCACGACAGTCTGCGTGGGAATGTCCTTGTGAAAGGGAACCCCTCTGAGGAGATTCTCCGCCGAACACCACCACTTCAGGGACTGTAGAGCATGCAGCGACAGGCGAATCTTGTCGTCCCAAGATCCTTTCCTCTGATCCCACTGATCCTCCAAGCACTCCTGCAACGGTCTCATGTGCAGCCGTGCGTGCGGCGTCAGGAAGATACAAGAGGCCATCGATCCCAGTAGAGAAGACACCGTCCTCACTGTTGTAGATGGAGTCGTCATAAGAGCCTGAGCCTTCCGAAGGAGTGATAATCGTCGCTCTTCCGAAGGAGACACGCTTGCTGACAGCGTATTGATGGAGGCTCCCAAGTACTGTATGCATTGGACCGGAGTCGGGACAGACTTGGCCATGTTGATGTGCAACCCCAGCTTGTTCAAGAGAACGCACGTCTTCTGGAAGTGTGCTCGCGCTTCCGAGAAGGAGGATGCCTTGATCAGCCAATCGTCCAAGTACAGGTAGACGAACACCTTGTTCTTCCTCAGGTGTGCCGCTACCACCGCCATGCACTTCGAGAATGTCCTTGGCGCAGACTTCAGTCCGAATGGGAGTACTGTGTATTGATAGTGATTGGTGCCGACTTGGAACCGCAGGAACTTCCTGTGTTTGTGTGCAATGGGCACATGGAAGTAAGCATCCTGTAGGTCTATAGCGCAAAGCCAGTCTCCCTGTTGCAACTGAGGGTAGATCTGGTGCAACGACAGCATGCGGAACTTTTCTCTGCGAATCCACTTGTTTGCCTGTCGCAAATCCAGAATGGGCCTGAACTCGTTCCTGTCCTTCTTGCGAACCAGAAAGAACCGGGAGTACAGACCTCTTCCTCTCTGAGACAGAGGTACGTCCTCTATCGCCCTTTTCCTCAACAGGATATCCGCCTCCGCCTGAAGCTCGCGCAGCTGAAACTGCGAGCTGACCGGGGGAATCGCTGGAGGAGGGCTGGTGAACCGAAGACTGTATCCATTGCAAACAATATTCAGCACCCACTTGTCCTGAGTAATTTTTCTCCACTCTGCCAGAAAAAGTTGGATGCTTCCCCCTACCGGAGTGGGTAACGGATCCGGGGGAAGTAAGTTCCTAGGGCCTAGGCCCCGCCTGGCCCTTGGGCGCCGAAGCCGACTGCTGGCCTCCTCTGCCCTTCTGCCGCTTCTGGAACGGCTTACGGAACGGCTGCTGCTGTTGCGAGTGCCCCGAAGCCTGTCCCCGGCCTCGGCCTTGCCCTCCGAACCGCCGTTGGAACGGGCGGTACTGCTTCTTGGTTTCCTTGGGCTTTTCCAGGCCCACCGCCGTCAGTGTTTCGGTCTCCGCCTTCATGCGGGCCATTTCATCATCTGCGTGCTTCCCGAAGAGGGTCTCCCCGGAAAACGGCAGATTGGCCACCCTCTGCTGCGCGTCCGGTTTCAGGGACGTCAGCCGGAGCCAGGCGTGGCGCCGTTGGTTGATCCCGTGGCAGAACCCGTGAGCAGCCAACAGGGAAGAGTCCGCAGCCGCGCTGATTATCTGGTTGGCCACCAGCATCCCCTCACTCAGGACCTCCATGAAGTCTTCATGCTGCTCCCGAGGTAGATGCTCCGCAAAGCGCTCGAGGGAGTCCCAGAGGGCGCGGTCGTAACGCCCCAACAGAGCCGTGGCACTCGCCGCTTTCATGGATGTCGCGGAAGTCCCACAGATTTTTCGCCCCGCCGAGTCCATCCACCTAGACTCCTTGTCCGGGGGAACCGTGGAGGTCGGGGTGGTGGAGTGCTGCTTGCGGGCCGCCGTGACGATGACGGAGTCAGGCGGAGGCTCCGCTCTCAAGAAGGCCGGATCCGAGTCGGGAGCCCGGTATTTCTTCAGTAGTCTGGACGGGGCCGCTCTCGTCACAGCCGGGGTGAGAAACAGCGCCATAGCCGGTTCTTCCAAGCCCGGCACCAAGGGCAGGAGGGGACGAGACATGTGCCTCTGATGTAGAGTCTCGAAAATGACGGACGTCTTCGGAGTAGGCACTGTCAGTGTAATGCCTAGCTTCGCCGCGCCCCTCAACAGGACGTCTTGAAAGGCAACCAGGTCATCTATCGGGGACACCCTGGTGTCCGGCGACCCCGACAGCGTAGGTGAATAGTCCCTGGTCCCAGACGATCTCGTGCGGGAGCGAGATTCGCGCCTCCTATGGCGGTGTCTCGACCTCGTGGAAGATCTGCGCCTAGAGCGAGAACGAGACCTGCCAGCTCTAGGGCGCTCCTTCGGCTTGCGAGGAGGGGTCTTCCGTGGCTTCTCACAGGGACTCTTTGGATCCTCCCGGGGCTTCGGTTTCGGGGTCCCCTTGGGAGGAACAGGCAGTGACGGCAGTGAA
Organism: Lissotriton vulgaris; assembly: GCF_964263255.1. Classification (NCBI taxonomy): domain Eukaryota; kingdom Metazoa; phylum Chordata; class Amphibia; order Caudata; family Salamandridae; genus Lissotriton; species Lissotriton vulgaris. The sequence continues at coordinate 2,079,255,250 of NC_141685.1, read as the reverse complement.
GCGGACCTCGGCGGAGGCACCACCGGCCGCGGGGCGGGCCCATGCGGTGGGACCGGAGGTGGAGCAGGATCCTCCGTAGGAAGTGGTGGCACGGGCGGAGGGTCCTCCTTCGGTACTGGTGGAGGAGCAGGAGTCCCGGGTCGAGATGGAGTGTACACTTCCGAGTACACCGAGCCCGGTGAACCTTTAGGGGACGGGTGCGGAGATCCATCCCCATCCGCAGGCGACCACTGGAAGTGGCGTGACTCCTGGGGCCAGAGCCCCCTCTGCTTCGTTTGGGAGAGGGAGACCTACTCCTCGACGCTGACCGCTGTCTGCTGGACGCAGAACGACGCTTTTCCGGCGTCGAACGGCGCTTCCTGGACTCCGGCGTCGAACGTCGTCCCCTCGACGTCGACCCTCTCATCCTCGGCGTCGAACGTCGACTCCTCGACGTCGATCCCCTCTTGCGCGACCTCTCACGTCGTCCTCTCGACGTCGATCGTCGCCGTCGTCTTGATGTCCCCGACGTCGAGGAGCCCCTCGACGTCGATCGGCGGTGTCGCCTCGACGACGACCGACGGTGTCGCCTCGACGGCGAGCGTCGGTGCCGCTTCGACGGCGAGCGCCGATGCACGTCCCTGCGCCTTCGGCGTCGGTATGAAGACCTCGACGTCGACGAAGACGATGACGTCGACGGCGGCTTCGACGTCGGCTTCTCATTCACCGTCGAGTCGTCACGCCGTCTCGACCCGGAGAGACGGGGAGCACGCCGTCGTCATCCCTCTCGACGCCGCCGTCGAAGCCTTCGACGTCGACGGAGAATGGGATCGTTGGCTGGACTTCCTGCCCCCGGGGAGCCCCCCAGGGGCCTCAGCAGAGGCAGAGGGATCCCTCCCAGGCTGCCCAGACCCACCTGCAGCACGTTGGCGCCTATCCTCCAGGCCAGCCAGCCTGATCTTCAATCTGTCCCTGAGTGTCCTAGCAGAAAGTTGCTGGCAGATCACACACTCCTCAGGGCCATGATCTTCTGGAAGGCACACGATGCAGACATCATGGGGGTCGCTTTTGGCCTTCTTCCTCTCACATGCTGGGCACTTAACAAAAAGGCCAGGCATTTCGGAGCCCCAAAACGCCTAAAAAACAGCACAAGGGTGAGAAGAGAACACCAAGCAGTAATCACAGCACTTTTAAAAGTCAAAAAGTGCAAAAACGAATTCAATAAACCCTTGAAAAAGGGAGAGCTCAATGCCAGGGTCCTGTAAGCAGGAGCCGGAAAAAAGAACTGAAAGTAAGTTGGACCTGCTATGCATTCTGGGATACTGGGAGAAGTCTGGAAAGTTCTCTTAAAGGCACAGTATCCTATTTAAGCCACATAATGGCAGCCTATGGGGCTTGTCTGTCCCTACCTTCCTCTCTATCATTCCTGAGTCTTGGACTGGGGGAGGCAGGTTTCTCTATGGTAGAAACTGGCAGGCTGGGCTGTGTGTGGTGATTTTTGGTGGAATTTCTAGTTGAAGTACTGGACAGTGTAGCCTGTGGATATAGGCTGCATTATTTGTCTTTAAATTCTCTCTTAAGTGTCTTTGCAGTTTCTGCATGATTTTGACAACTTAAGAGATTATTTTTGATTGCCGGGGTCCACGCACATGGGCGGGACTATTCACTAGATTATGACTATACACAGAGATCCCCTACTACAGAACTAACTTTATTCAGTGCACGCTGATGCTATGGTTAAAAACAGACTATGTGAGAATTCCACCTACTGTAGCTAAAAGTGTAGGTGAAGTGCAAGAGGTCAGTGGGTCGACATGTTTCATGCCTCAATTCTCTAAACGGATGAGCAGCATTTCATCAGGACTGAGGGGAAAAAAACTCATCTACTCTGCAAAAGAAGAACGGTCAAGTCAGTGTACTAAGAGGATCCGTCCCTGGAAACAGAATTGAAAGTGAAATTTGGGGTGCAAATGGAGAGTGGGAATAAAAACCATCTACCTTCTGGAAAAACCTGGAGGAGAAAGAAGGGGTACAAACAAGGATCACAAATCACACATCTATTGTATTGGATGGTCAGTGGCCCACGGCCACACAGAGTATGCAGGGAGCAATAGCTGCAATACAAACAAGTTAGACTGTGACATGGTGAGAAGTGTGCCATGCCACACCTGTGGTAAAGGTAAAAAAACATGCACAAGCAGGTGCTGCCGGGCGCGTGTAACCTTAGTCAAAGATGTCATATATCCTGTGTACAAGTGTCGGTACAAAGTCTGTCTGGGGGGAGAGGTAGGGCAATGCCACCGTTACCATGACCCCAGTCTGAGGGTCACAAGGACTCTGAAAATTAGATGAACCTGACTCACCTAGAAGGGATATAGGGGAGGCCCCAACCTAGATGTCTCAGTAACTCTCACACTGGCGAGGGCGAACAACTTGTTGCAGCTGGTTCTGCACATTGCTCCTAAACACGTCTGGACTTCAGGGATGGTGTCCGGACCTTTTGTTGGAAGGCTTAAGTATCTTGACTAACACCAGGGGTCATGGTGAAGAGCAGGGGTACGAGAGCTAGAGTGGAGTCGAACAATGCCGGAGGCAAGTGGATGGCCGGTCAAACCAGGGGCACATAGTGAGCAAACTGAACCAGGTGTGTCTACATGTACGTAGAGGCTCATGTGGGTAGGTGAAGGCGGTGCGGAAGTGGCTGTATGTTATAATCCTATCCAATGGGCAAGGTGTACAAAGGGAACCAAGGTCCTTGATAGTATATTCAGAAGTTCACTGCCCTACCTCAGACCATGGGATATCATCGTTGAGCCCTGTTGTGTGTAGCAAGTTTGAAAACTCAACTTGTTTTTTTACTGAAGAGAGTTTGATGTCCAATGTGGGCTGGGACTAAAGTATGGTCCATTATATATCGTCAGGAGTGTGGTGCATCTCAATGTAGTGGGACAGCATTTTTTATGTGGATCTGCCGCATCTGATATTACTGTGGTGTTCAGAGATCCTTATATTGACTGCCCAGGGAATCATCTCCACATATCTCTTCTGAAATGGACAAATGAGAAGGTAAACACAGTTCCGGGTGTTGCAGTTGGTGTGGTACTTTTGGGTCCAGGTGTCAGAGGGACGGAGTACGATTGCCTTGGAAGGGCGGGTGAAGGGGCACATGCTGCACGACCGACAGGGGTAGTGCCCAGGGATCGGGGGTAGCCCCCACAGTTGGAGTTGGCGTATGGGAGTGGGGGTACTTTGGATAGAGGTCTTGTGTAGACAATATTGTCCCTAATGTTGGCTGTGCGTCTGAAGGCAAAGCGTGGTGTGGCTGGTGACAGCCTGCACAACCAGAGCACACTGAAGACTTATGGGTGGCCATACTCCGGCTCCCTGCAGACACAGTCTGGGTAACCTTCTGGCCTCCATATAAGCTACTATCGGAAGGTTCACCCTCTGAGCCCATCTTACCTCCAAGCTCCTCTTCTGACTCCCACTCCTGGTGCCATGAGCCATTAAGGTTCTGGGCCCGATGATGCCTACTTTGCCACTCAAAGAGGCAGATCCAATTTTTCTTTTTGATGTATATGCCGGTCCAACCTCATGAAATCGTGTCCTAATCCAACTAAGGTGCCATTCTCCCCTCTGCACTCCCTTGATCATCTGCCTATTGAGCAACCGGAAGGTCATTGACACTCTGGGCAAACCCCTTTTGGGAATCGTTTCAGACAAGGATTACGACCCAGGAGATGAGTTTGCTCAGCCGAATCAAGATGACCATTAGTACGAAGACATACATGAGGCTAAGCCTTTATACTTTCCCTGAGGCAGCACTGGTTTCGCCCCCTGGGCCAGCCATAGAAGAATCTGCTTCCTATGCCATGGTAGTGCATGATGCAGCTGAAATTCTTCACCTACATCTTACTCCTCTAGAAGTCAAAACAAACGTTTTAATCAAAGGTCTCCAGCCTGCCCAGATATCATCAGAAGCTCTGACTTATTATTGAGGCACTGACGGGCACCTTACTAAGTGCCTAGGCAAAAACGTGTTCTGGCTCACCGGTCAATCGTTAAGTTGCCAGGCTCCATCGCCCTGCTCCTGACAACCAGGCTTTCCTTTCTCAGCACCCCTCACCGGACAGCCTTATGGTCCATCTAACGCCTGTGAAAAGGAATCTAAGACAGAGGAAATTTTCACAAAACCGGTCTTCTCTTCCACCGGTCCATTCAGTTAACTCCAGCTGCTTGTTGGGCTGTTATTCTTACGCCCTTGGGCACTCGGTGGCACAAGTCCTCCCTGGCGTGCCTGACGACTCGGTCTCAGTCGATTCAAGATGGTCATGATGTGGGCAAGTTCACAATTCACTGTGACTTGGACATTAACCGATTCAATTGGGCCGCTATTGGCATCAGTGTTGCAACTCGCAGTCATGCTTGGCTACACTCTAGTGGGTTCTCAGGCAGTGTATAGTCCTCCTTGATGGACATGCCCTTTGATGGGACTCTTCTATTGGGCGACAATGCAGACTCTGATCTTGAGTTGTTTAAGGACAGTAGGGCTATGGCTCATTTCCCCGGCCACTGTGCTCCACCTTGCCAACCCAAGCGGTTAGACCGTTCCTTTGATGGCTTTGGGCGAGGAGCCGTATACTGCCAGCTTGTCCAACCACCACAGGCGACCCAGGTGTAGCGAAAGAGGTGCCCACTGACTCCATAGCCAAGGTTAACGAGACACCCAGTCCACTGCCCCCTCCCCCACCAATCCATTTTAGCATGTCCTGCCAAGGACACAGCCTCCCGGTGGGAGGCTGAATTCACCAATTCCACCTGTGGCTGGCAACCATCACCTGGGGCAGGTGGGTTCTGCAGATAGTCTGCAAAGAATAAGCCCTTCCTTTTCTCTCTTCCCCCGCTGCACCTTCCACCATCCCCCCTCCCAACGACTGATGGAGGATCATCTTTCTCATTTGCTGCACGTAGTGAAAGACCTTTTGGCCAAAGAGGCTACCAAGAGGGTGCAAGCACCAGAAGTTGGATGTGATTGTAATTTCAGCTACTTCTGGTGCCGAAGAAGGACAGAAGTCTTTGTCTAATTTTAGGCCTGCTCCCTCTCAATGCCTTTCCCCAGAAAAAGACATTCAAAATACTCACCCTAGCCCAGATCCTGTCCTTCCTCTAAACAGGAGACTGGCTGGTGGAGATGGAACTGCCCTTTGGTGAAACCTGTGGTTTGTGCAAGGATTGGAGCATTTTCAGTTCATTGTGCTCCCCTTTGGTCGCATCAGTGCCACTCAGTTGCTCATGAAAATGATGCCAGTGGTAACAGCACACCTAATTAGGTCAGGGGTACCAGTCTTCCCCTTTCTGGACGAGTGGCTGTTGAAGGCTGGTTCACCCCAGGCAGGCATTAATCACCTCCAGACTACAGCAAACCCACTATTCCCCGACTCCTCCTCAGCTGCTCCCCTCAATCTGAGACATTCTGTACACAGTTTGGTGTCATGCCTTTCCCCCTTGAAAGAGTCCAGGATATTCGGGCTATAATCCTGATCTTTCAGTCTAGGTCCCGGATTTCACGGAGATCGACTCAGAGGCAGATGGGACTTTGGCCTCCTGCATCCTGCTGGTCTAGAATTCCAAGTTGCATATGCAGGATCTGCAGTGGTATCTGAAGTCTTTGTGAGAACAACGTCAAGGAGAACTCTTAACCAAGTATATATTTCAGTGGAGACTGTAAATGATCTGCAGTGGTTGTTGCTGGACAGCGATTGGGTCAGCAGCAGAGCTAACCTCTCTACATTCCACATCCTGAGCAGACGGTGGTGATCAATGCATATGGTTTCTGGGTTGGGGCAGCCATCTGTGTGAGATGGAGATCAGAAGCCTCTGGTCTTGGCGGAGTCCTGGCTCCACATTAACCTCTGGAGCTGAATGCCCTCCTGAAGTCCATCAAAGGGAAGCAGATTAAGGTGCTCACGAATAACACCACCGCCATGTAGTTGCAACAAAGAGTGGGGGTGTGGTCACAGACTCTGTGGCAGGAGGACATGCACCTCTGGAAATGGCTAGACTGTCAAATAATTTTCTTGGTGATGAACAACCTGGGAGGATTCTTTAATGCAAAGGCAAACAAATTGACCAGGTCAGAGTCATTCTAGTGGCTCCGGATTGGGCAGAGTATACTATCCAGAACTCCTGGGCGTGAGCATAGGTCCTTGGATCAGGTTGTCCCTCTGGGAAGACCCGCTGTCACAGCAACAGTGCAGGGTTCGGATTCCGGGCTTTTTGCACTCTCAACCTTCATGATTGGAGTTTGAGCGGCAATAGCTGAACGCCTTTGAAGTTCATCCAGAGGTGGTTGAGGTAATCTCTGGAGCCTAGGATCCCTCAACAAAAACTGTATACGCCTTTTGGGACAGGATTAACTTGGTGTTGCACCCATTAAACAAACCCCCTCCAAGCCAGGTTATCTGACATTATTTGTTCTTTCTCATGACCAGCAAGGTGAGGGTTTGGGCATCTACTGCCTACACGTCGTATCCTGACGTCAGACGCCATCCTTTTCCGTTAGTCTCCGTGCTCGCGTACTTGACAATTCTGATGCAGTATCGAGTTTCATATTTATGAGAATAAGTACGGAGACGATATAAGACTATACTGCTCACTCGATCCTGTTTATTGCCACCTTTGACGAATATCAGACATCTAGCTGTATCTCATCTATCGATCTACATTCAAGATTCGGGTTATGGACAATTGCTCGCCCTCCATCTAATTACCCAGTTATAATTTTAATTAAGCCTTGGCCGAACCTGTATGATCGACTGTGAACTTTGAGAGCTATGCGTTTAGCTACAAGGAATTCGAAACAGAACAGTGATTAGTATCATACTATCAGAAGCATACAGTCCATAAAATAAATCGAAGTAAGAAGAAGTGTTAGAAGTTCCACATCTTGAAAATTATAGTTACTAAGTGGCTTGTCCTGAAGAAGGCGCTGGTTCGCCGAAACGCGCGATCTATTTTTAACTTTGTGCCACATTTATTTTTTAACTCTTTGTGTGTTTTTATTGTGTTTAATATTTGATATTTGTGTATTGTTTGTCAAATGAATTGTTCTAGCTTTTGACCAATCTACTTGTTTTTAACCTCCAATCTTTTTGATACATTGATAATAAAAGCTGTATCTTACTCCTTTGAAGTTGGTTGTTCGCTCATCTATTATTGAATAGACAAGTAATAGCAATTGCCTAGGTTTTTTCTTTACACATGAGGGTTTGGGCATGTTCATGGTTTATCTTCGGCCTTACAGTTGGTATTTAACCCCTTCGAAGCTTGTGACGGAACCATTCCGTCATGCTTCATAGTTGAGCTGTGCAGATGACGGAATGGTTCCGTCACGACCACACCCGCGGATGGAATGTTCAGCACCGGGGGAGAATCGGCGCCGCACGCAAGGTGTTAAGTCCCCATCTGTGATGCAATTTTTCAAAGGCCTGGGTAAGAAATGTAGTTATTGGTTGCCTGGGGAGGGGGAAATGGGGGTTTGAAACCCTTCTCAAACAACAACCATAATCTTTGCCTGGGTGAACCAATAAAGTCAATAAATTAACTTGTGCTTAACCTTCTGGTGGCTTTACACAAAAGCAGTCAGGCTTAACGTAGGGGGCAATGTGTAAAGTATTTATAGCATACAAACAGTACTATAGTGAAAACAAGTAAAATCCCAAACGAATACTAGAGTAAATTGTAATAAATAAAATGATACCAGAACGACAAAAATAGTCAGTAGGACCAGAGATATGCAATTTCAAAGATTCAGGAAAAAATAGTGTTTAGAAGCACAAAACGTCAACTGCGATCATTTGGTCGAACTGGTCCGGGACAATGTCAAATGTTCAGGGTGACAGCGATTGGGCACATGCAGGATACAAGGCCTAGTTTGGTGGGCTGAAAATAGGACTTAGTGTCACTGGAATCAAGATGAGGTCCACATCGGCCAGCGTCAAGGCCGCTGGAGCAGTTGAGTAGGAGCTGTGATGCAAGGTTCTCTGTCGAGATGCGTCATGCCGATCAGCAGCGCAATGAGAAGTGCAGCTGCCAGCATCACAATCCGTTGGGTCGATGATGCCACCTTTCTGGGACTGTGATGCAGAGATATGCCTTGAGATGCGCTGTGCTGGGTTGGGTTGGTGAAGCCAGCAAATAGGAGCTGCAATGCATTGAGAAGAGTCCTGCAGTGTCTGCTCAGATGAAGCCGCCGGTCTGGAGCTTTTTGTGCCCCTGTAGCACAGAACTGGTCAGCCAACTGACAGCTGGAGTTACTCCAGTAGCCTCACTTCAAGGAGATGGTCCTTTCTCTCCTTCAAGCAAGAGAGGGCAACAAGCAGCATGGCAAGTTATCTAGGGAAAAAGACGGGCCTTGAGCACCAGGACAGTCAAGTGGTAGTGGCAGGCCTCAAGCAGCAGGGCAGTTCTTAGAGTCCAAGGCAGTGTTTCCAAGTTCCTCTACAGGTACAGGAGTGTACTACAGCACAAGTTACTACTTGTGTAACAATATATCTGTAAGAGACATTAGTTAGTGATAGATTCCTTACCTTAGAATATCCCCAGGCGTCAGACTGGATCCGGAAACTTTTGCGTAGCAGTACCCTTGCGCGTCGGTAGGCGTTGTCTGCGGCTCCGCGTCCGTCGTCGGCGTCGTGGGCGCCGTCATGACGGAGTACTTAGACGCCGCCTCCGCGTGCTGACGTCAGTTCTTAGATACAGCTTTTCCGCGCCAGAAGGGCAGAGCCATGCCAAAAACCAACACTGGTGCCAGGAAACTAGGGCCCTGAAAGGGAATGACCTTAACCCTAGATATCGGTTCGCAGAACGCTGAGGATGGGTGGGTCGGTAAGGAATCTATCACTAACTAATGTCTCTTACAGATATATCGTTACACAAGTAGTAACTTGTGCATCTGAAAGAGACACTTTAGTGATAGATTCCTTACCTTAGAATAGATACCCCAGCAATACCATCCCCGTGGTGGTGGGTCTGCAAACCAATAATCACACCAGAAAGTCCTGGAGGACGGAACGGCCGAAGTAGCCGTCCCTCCGGACTTGACTGTCCAGGCAATAGTGTCTTGCAAACGTGTGCAGCGAGGCCCACGTAGCCGCCTGGCAAATGTCCTGCAAGGGCACACCTCTGCCCAAGGCAGTTGTAGTGGCTGTGGCTCGAGTGGAATGAGCCCTCAGCCCAACAGGGGGTTCCTTCTTAGCCAAGGAGTAACACGCCTGGATGCACAAGATAATCCACCGGGAGATGGTTCGCTTGTGCACCGCTTTCCCTTTCTTAGCGCCCGCGTACCCAACAAAGAGTTGATCATCCACCCAGAACTGTTGTGTGCGATTCAGATAAAATGAGAGCGCACGTTTTGGGTCCAGACGATGGAGCCGCTCCTCCTATCTCGAGGGGTGCGGAGGCGGAAAGAAGGTGGGCAATGTGATGGATTGCCCAATGTGGAAGGCCGTGACTACCTTGGGTAGGAAGGAGGGCCTTGTCCGTAACACAACCTTGTCCGGATGGACTGAAAGGAAAGGAGGTTTACAAGATAGAGCCTGGAGCTCACTCACTCTCCTGGCAGAGGTGATGGCTATCTGGAAGGCAGTCTTCAAAGAAAGAAGGCGGAGAGGACAGTTGTGAAGTGGCTCAAAGGAAGCGCACATCAGAAACGTAAGAACCAGGTTCAAGTCCCACTGAGGCATCACGAAGGGAACAGGAGGAAACGTATGAGTGATGCCCTTCAGGAATCGATTAACGATAGGGGACTTGAACAAAGAAGGTTGGTCAGGCAGCCTCAGAAAGGCTGAAAGAGCTGAAAGATAGCCCTTGACAGTGCCCAGAGCAGAGCCCTGCTGGGCAAGAGAGAGAAGAAAGAGGAGAACCTCAGAAAGAGGGGCATTGAGGGGATCCACAGCCTTTGCTGTGCACCATGCCACAAATCTGTTCCACCTGCAGGATTATACCGACTTTGTGGAGGGACGCCTGGCTGCCAGAATGATGTTACAGACTTCAGGAGGCAAGTCAAATGGCCTCAACTGTCGCCGCTCAATCTCCAAGCATGGAGGTGGAGACTGGACAGGTTCGGGTAGAGGACTGTCCCCTGCTGCTGCGACAGAAGGTCCTCCTGAAGAGGCAGACGAACCGGGGGATCGACTGACATACTGAGTAGCTTGGGATACCAGTACCTTCGTGCCCAGTCCGGAGCCACAAGGATAACTTGTGCCCGGTCGCGCCCGATCTTCTTCAGCACTCTGGGCAGAAGTGGTATAGGCGGAAAGGCGTACAACAGACCGCAGCTCCACTCGCGACGAAGAGAGTCTCCGAGCGAGTGCTGCCTTGGAAATTCCAACGCGCAGAACAGATGACATTGTGCGTTCTCTTTGGTGGCGAATAGATCTAACCAAGGCTCTCCCCACTGCTGAAAGAGGCCTTGCGCCACGTCCGAGTTCAGATGCCATTCGTGATCCGTCGAGCACCGTCGGCTGAGTTAGTCCGCCCTGGCGTTCAGAGAACCTGCCAGGTGTTGAACCATCAGAGTCACTCCCTGATGTTCCAGCCATTGCCAGAGGCGCAGAGCCTCCTGGCAGAGGGTCCACGACCCCACACCGCCCTGTTTGTTGCAGTACCACATGGCGGTGGTGTTGTCCGTGAACACTTGCACTACACTCCCTCGGACAGACGGGAGGAATGCCTTCAGAGCTAGACGAATCGCCCGCAGCTCCAACAGGTTGATATGGAGCCGGGATTCCGCCGGAGACCAGAGGCCTCTGATCTCCGCCTCTCCCAAGTGGCCTCCCCAACCCTGGAGGGACGCGTCCTTCACAACTACGTGCTCCGGTTGGGGAAGGGAGAGGGATCTGCCGCTGACCCAATCGCGGTCCGTGAGCCACCACTGCAGCTGTCTCGCAGTGCCCTCCGAGATCAGGACAAGGTCGGACAGGTTGCCCTGATGCTGGGCCCACTGAAACTTCAGGTCCCACTGCAGAGCCCGCATCCACCACCGTGCGTGATGCACCAGAAGGATGCAGGAGGCCATCAGCCCCAGAAGCCGCAGCGTCAACCTGACCGAAATTCGGGATAAAGGCCGGAAGATCGGAATCAGAGCCTGTATATCCCGAACCCGCTGTTCGGGCGGGTAAACCCGAAACTGCGCCGAGTCGAAAATCGCTCCGATGAAAAGGAGCTTCTGAGGGGGGCACAGGTGTGACTTCGGCACATTGATGGAAAATCCCAGCTGGTGCAGGAGATCCGCCGTAGTCTGGAGGTGGCTGACGACTGTCTGGGGTGAGTCCGCCTTCAACAACCAGTCGTCTAGGTAGGGGATGACTGACACCCCTAACCTGCACAGATGAGCTGCGACCACCGCCATTACCTTCATGAACACTCGTGGGGCGCTGGTAAGGCCGAAGGGGAGCACAGTAAACTGAAAATGCTCGTGACCTACCGTGAACCGCAGGTAACGCCGGTGGGCCGGCAGGACGGGGATGTGGTCCTGCAAGTCCAACGCTACCATCCAGTCTCCTGGGTCTAGGGCAGCTAAGACCTGAGCCAGAGTCAGCATTTCGAACTTCTCCTTCCGGAGGAAGCCGTTGACGTTCCTCAGATCCAAGATAGGGCGTAGGCCCCCTTTGCCCTTCTTGGGTACCAGAAAGTAGTGGGAGTAGCAACCACGTCCTACTTCTGGCCCAGGAACGCGCTCGATGGCCCCCTTGGCCAAGAGGGCCGAAACTTCCTCCTGCAGGAGCCGCAAATGATCCCCCGATACACGGTGGTGTTGCGGTGGCATGGCTTGAGGAGTCGTCTCGAAGGGGAGGGAGTAGCCCCTCCGGACGATCTGCAGCACCCACCTGTCTGAAGTGACAGTGCGCCAGTGAGAGTGGTGATGGCGAACCCTGCCTCCCACTGGCGTCACATGGGCCGAAAAGCACAGACTAGGAGGGTTTAGAGGGGGATGCCGCGGGGGCAGGTGTGGACTGACTCCGCCTGGTTCCCCGACCGCCTCCGCGGCGGTTTCCACGTCCGCCGCCGCGCTGGACGACATTCTGCGGCGAGTGGCTGGTGGCACGTGTGGGGACGTCCCTTCCCTGGCCACGAAAGGAGCGAAAGGCACCCGTTTGCTGGCGCGGGGGCGAGAGGCCCAAGGACTTGGCCGTAGCCCTGGAGTCCTTAAAGCGCTCAAGCGCGTGGTCTGCCAAAGAGGCGAGGGCCATCGAACGGCATGTCCATAAGGGTGTTCTGAACATCTGCCGAAAAATTGGCGGATCTCAGCCAGGCGTAGTGCCTCACCGCCACGGTCGTAGCCATCGCTCTGCCCAGGGAGTCAGTAGTATCCAGCCCACACCTGATGGAATACTTGGCTGCGTCCCGGCCCTCCACAAGGGCTTGGCCGAGTTTGGCCCGTACCTCCAACGGGCACTCTGGCAGCACTTCCGCCACCGTCTCCCACAGAGAGTGGGTGTAGCGGCCCAAGAGGCATGCGGTGTTGGAAGACCGCAGTCCCAAACTAAGGGATGAGAATATCTTCCTCCCATAATTCTCGTACCTCTTGGATTCCCTGTCCGGCGGGGCCGTTGGGAATGCGGTCTGGGAATTAGAGGCCTGGATGACCAGACTCTCGGGGGTGGGGTGGGAGGACAGGAAACATGGGTCGCCCGGAGCCGGGCGGTGGCGTCTGGCCACGTTCCTATCTACGGGCGAACCCGTAGCGGGCCTGGACCAAGTGCCCAAAAGAACGTCGGTCAAGGCCTCATTAAACGGCAGCAGAGGCTCCATGGAGCAGGACTGCGGCTTAAGGACCTCTGTGAGGAGGTTAGTCCTCACGGCCGCGACGGGGAGCTCAAGGTTTAAGGCCTTGGCAGCCCTCGTCAACACCACACCATAGGTAGCTCCCTCCTCCGAAGCCACGGTAGGAGGAGAGACAAATCCAGTGTCTGGAGAGGTGTCCAGGTCACTGGCCTCCCCAAGGTCTCCTGCCCAGTCCATATTAGACTGACACTCCTTGGTCAGAGGGTCCTCAGACCCCTCCCAATCCTCCTTATCACCCATGTCCTGAGATTCAGGGTCGTAATTGCATGAGGTCGGTTCGTAGAAGTAAAAATCTCCAAACGGCGTCGGGTGCGGCACCGATAGGCGCCGGAGGTGACACCACACGGACCGACGCCGGGGGGGGGGGTGGGGGGTGGGGTCGTAAGGTCCACCGGTGACAGTCCATTGCCCGAGGAAGGTCCAGTGGCGCCCTGCGGCACCGGGCCCGAAGGCGCCGGGGGCGCCGCTGTACCCTGCGGCGCCGGGCCCGAGGGCACCGGCGGTGTCGGGGCCGAAGCACCCAACGGCGTCGGGGTGGAAGCCCCCGACTCACTAGGGCCCCCAGACGGGTTCGCTGGGCCCGAAGGCGCCGCGGAACCCGTCGGAGGAGAAAGGGGCCTCATGGCCATGAGGAAACGCTCGATCTCCGGCGACGCGTTCAACCCAGGGACCGGAGGGTATGGGGCCGAACGCGGCGCCCGCGACTCCCGAGGAGCCGAGTGGGCTGTGTCACCCGAACCCCCGGCCGCATCGCGCGAGCCAGAAGAGCGATGATGCCTCTTCGACTTCTTATGCTTCTTACCGGACTACTTGGACCCGGAGGAGTGGCGCCGACTCCCGGAGCTGTGACGGCTCCGTCCCCGCGACCTGTCCCTCGACCTCCCGTGGGACTGGGACCGGGACCTCAGACGGCGCGGGGCCGACTGCCGGAGTTCCAGCCGCCTGCGGGACCGCTCCCGCCTTGCTTTCCTCGAAAGGGCCCGACAGTCGGGGCAGGCCTCGTCGTCATGGTCGACGCCCAAACACGTCAGGCACAGGCGGTGGGGGTCCGTAACCGACATGGTACGGTCGCACTCGTCGCAATGCTTGAAGCTGGGCATCCCTACGGCACCGTCGGAGTCGTACAGACTTCGAAATGGATCAAAAAGATCACCAAAAACGTAGTAAAAAATTGACTAGGGTAACTGCTTTTTCCAGATCTGCGCTGGCTGGCGCGGAAAAAAGAAGAAGAACTGACGTCAGCACGCGGAGGCGGTGTCTAAGTACTCCGACCACGTCATCACGGCGCCCACGACGCCGACGACGGACGCGGAGCCGCAGACGACGCCTACCGACGCGCAAGGGTACTGCTACGCAAAAGTTTCCGGATCCAGACTGACGCCTGGGGATATTCTATTTATTTTATTTATTTAAACTTATACCGCGCACAGCTACCCACAGTGGGTTTCCCGGCGCTAGGGATAGACTGTAGAAGAAGGAGGCAGCTTCACCTGGCTAATACCATAGCAGACTATTGGGCGCATTGAGTAAAAAGCAATGTCATTAAGGCCTTGCGGAAGCGAAACAAGTTTGTCTCAAGTTTTAGGTCCAGTGGGAGGGAGTTCCAATATTTGGGACCCAGAGTAGAGAAGGAACGACCTCCCATTTTTGTTAGCTTCCACCTTGGCATAGTGAAATTACCCATGTCCGATGACCTAAGTGGACGTAGGGGTCTGCAGGGTGTTATCAGCCTTTGGAGGTAGGCTGGGGCACTACCCTGTTTGACCTTGAACATATAGCATAATGCCTTAAATTTGATACGTTCAGGGATACTCAACCAATGAAGGTCACGTAAGGCGGCCCTAGCTGAAGTGCGTCTGGGGATGTTTTTTAGCAGGTGCGCCGCCGCATTTTGCACTACCTGCAAAACATGTAAGGTGGCTTTATCTGCGCACAGGTAAAGGATGTTGCCATAGTCCAGGCGAGATGTTACAAGTGCCTGGACCACGGTTCTGCGGGAGGATAGTGGAAGCATCCACAGGATCTTATGGAGCCAACGCAGCGTTGAAAAACAGATGGCCGCGACCTTAGTGGCCTGTTGTCTCAGAGTTAACCTATCGTCAATAATGACGCCCAGTTTACGAACTGCGATGGAGGGAGTGGGCGCAGTGCCCAGTTCGATGGGCCAATGGTGGGGACCCCAAAGATGTTTATTCCGACCCAAGATGACCACCTCGGTCTTCTCCCGTTCAGTTTGAGACAGTTTCTCCGCATCCAGTCAGCCACAAGAGTGAGGCCTGACTTGAGTGCGGAGATGTTGTTCTCGTCTCTGCCTGATAGGGAGAAGACAATCTGGGTGTCATCTGCGTAGGAAAACAGGATAAGCCCGGCCTGTTCAACAATGGATGCCAAGGGTTTAACGTAAATATTAAATAAAAGGGGACTAAGGATTGAGCCTTGGGGAACGCCTGGGGTAGATGGACAAATGGTGAAAGCTGCTTTAGGAGAGAACACTTGGAAACTTCGGTCATTAAGGAAAGACACCAGCCAGGCCAAGGCCAGGCCACCTACACTTCAGAGAGTTAATGAGGATGGAGTGTGACACGGTGTCGAACGCTAGGCTCAAATCTAACAGGATGAGCGCCATGGTGTTACCTTGGTCGACACTGTGCCTCAAACTCTCCGTTACCCCCAGGAGCGCTGTCTCGGTTGAATGCCTAGGCCGAAAGCCCGACTGAGAAGGATGGAGAAAAACTGTGTTTTCGACCAATTTGGAAAGCTGGGAATTTATGTGTCTCTCCAGTATCTTCGAGATGATTGGCAGCAAAGATATAGGGCGGAAGTTGGCAGGGTTGGAAGAATCGGCACTCAATTTCTTTAGTAGAGGTACCACCATGGCATGTTTCCAGGATTGGGGGACCTGGGCCTCGCTCAAGGAAGTATTTAGTAATTTAATGAAAGTGAGGTGAGTAAGGGGATCCAATTGTTTTAATATTTTGGCCGGGAGCACATCCAGTGGGGAACCAGATCGCACACTGTTTAGACAGGATACAAAGGAGGTGGCGTCTAGAGGCTGCCAGGTGGTAATTGCTGCATCAGTGGTGGTGTTCACCAATTCCTGGATCGTATTAGGGGCGGAAAAGGTGGTATCAGAAGGTGGGGAGAAATGATCCTAAATGAGATCCACTTTGTTTATAAAGTAATCCGCTAAGGACTGACACTGGGTGGCATCAAGAGCTGGAGGAGGGGGAGAAGAATTTGCACCGGTCAGTTTTTTCTAAGGTAAGGAATCTATCACTAACGTGTCTCTTTCAGATGAGTTGGTCTGAGGATCCAATATTTATACCTGGTGCCACCCTTTGAAGTAAGAAAACTTCTAGGCCTTTCTGAATCTGGTTCTGGAATTTCTTCCCTTCCCCTGCCCAGGCTCCAAGAGATATAAGGTGACGAAAGACTGGTGTCAAATTCTTTGTGAGTGTGCTGAAGGAAGCCCTTTTGAAATGTAGGCAGAGTAGTCCATCCTGACAACATTTAGTCACCTTTTGTCTCACTCTCTGGTAGGAATACACAAGGGCCAACTACACACAGTCATGTGATGCATGACAAGGGTATCAAATGGCTAGGACAAGAAAATTCCAACTTTCCAATAGTAAAGAAAGTACATAGAACGCGTGCTCTAGACACAGTGTGCACTACTAGTGCCCACTACGAGAGTGGAACCCAATTGTAACACAATTAAATGTATTTTTAGTAACAATTCAAACAGTGAGTTATTCATACATAAACAATGTTCCACAGAAAATTCTAAACGATGACTACACTCGTAGACTCTCTTGATCAGGTCGATTTAATTTCAAAGATGTGATTCTTATATGAAAGTATTCCACTTGAAGGCTAGTCTTGTCATTCTTATGAGGCTAGCTGTGTGATTCATCCCAATGCATTTTGGGCTGTAACAACAGCCCTTTGTCAGGGGTATCTACAATCAAACACATATCCTGTAAATTCTCAACAATAGTTTAATGTCTAATATTCTTGCATACCAGAACCTCTCAACATGAGGGACATTCACCATATGTTTAAAGACTGTTAGAGGTAGCTCAAAGATGAATATATGTTCCAAATAATACCTCTATAGATGCCCAACAGGGTGCTCTGTGAGTCAGTTCCATTGCAGTAATGAGAAAAACCAAATGTTATGAAAGCTCAAGAATGCTGTTCGCATTATAGTGAGGGCTACTCCTGTGGACCACTCAAAAAACGTGAAAAATCCGGGCAAAAAGTGATGGTCTCTAAAGGGGTAAATCAGACTTCCACTTATATAGTGAGGTGCACTTGCAGGACTAACTGAACGTGACGAACAAGTGAAGTCAACAAGTGAAAAAATTATTATTAGTACCATACTCCTCGAATCGTTAATGCCCCCACATTCAGTATTTAGGTGGCCCCCTGACACCAGGAACTCCGATTCACCCGACCCCAGAAGAAGAAACACAAAGAAGAGCCTAAGAATGTAAGAAAGGTGGTCTAACTGTGGACTTGGCACCAAACCCTCCTGCCTGCTCCTGTTTCGACAATTGCAAAGATCAGACTTGTCCTGAAGCTGTGCAACCTCCAAAGACCTCTGATGGCCACCAGCACTTCACCAACCCATCAGCATCTCCGTTGAAGAGGAGGAACCACTACCCTGCAGCCACCAACTGCAACATCCAGTTCACCGATCTGCTAGCCACCGGGTTCATCGACGCAGCAGCCACCCAGGAGGTCAGTTCCATCCCAGGAGCTGCCATGCACCAATACCCGGGGATACGGACACCTTGAAGAAGTTAAGGCTGGTTCCATGTCCAGCCGGACACCAACACCGCCAAGACTGACCAACCAAAGTGGGTTTTCATCACCTGAGAAACCAGCATTGAGGGTGGCCCTGCTGTCCGGTTTTATCCCTATCTCCAGGGCGACCCCTAAAGTGAGTCTCTCCAATGTAAGCGACCTGCCAGGCTAAACACCTCTGCCCAGTCCGAGCCTATTGACAATGCAACCTTGCTCCAGAGACTCTCAAGAACAGAGCCCCCTGTTGGGTTTCGACCGACTTGTGCCCAAGTCCCCACTTGCAGCATTTTTCTGCGTACAGCTTTCTCCAAAGTCTGCAGCTGTAACATTTGAGGCTACCCTTGTGAACAGCACCTTTGCATCCAGACACATCAGGGCAGGTAAAACAAAAATGCTGATGGTTCTACAGGCCATGGCTCCTACTTACCTTAAGTCCAGAACAACAGTCCAGTAATTCATTTGCAAGTGTCCATATGCAGTGTATGTTTTTCCCATAGGATAATATTACAGCGCTCGAGGCTCATGCCTCAAATCTGATAAAACTATTTTCTAAGTATTTGAAAAGCGCTAACTCGAAAAGTACTTACCTAATCTTGTGGATCTTGCTGTCTAAGTTAATTTAAAACTCAATGTAATTTTTCAAAATTGGTGTCGGATTTCCTTACTGAGTGTGTGTCTCATTGATTGATTCTGTGTGCAACAAATGCCTAACACTCCCCTCTGATAAGCCTAAGGCTGCTCGATCACACTACCGCAAATAGAGCTCCTTGGGATGGTTATTGCAAGCCCCAGTACACTAGTAAGGGATACCTGGATTCTGCACAGTGCAATTCATGTTGGTATATTATATAGAAAACCAGATTCCTACACCCAGAAGTTAGGTAGCCACCCTTTCAATATCTTGTTAGGTCTCACCCGCGACAGCGCATCTGCTCTCACTTGCAAGAGAAACTGTTGTTTTACAAGGCACTTGGAGCTAACACTGCTTATAATTCATAGGCATAATTGTGTTACTTTTCTGTCTCACAAATGGCCAGCACATGCCGGCTTCACTTTCTCCTCTTTCGTGTGAAGCATGGACCAAATACGGATTGCTTTATCTTGATTAGTGTCCTTCTGCTGTTTATGCTATGAAAAAGGTACTATTTTTGTATTTGTTTTCTTCCCATCATGTTGCTTCTTCCCTACCACCACAACCACCTGCTGCCCGTGTTGCTTCTTACCTTCCGCCAACACACTCATTCACTGTGTTGTTTCTTCTCTCTAACCTCTCACTATCCTGCTGTTTGAACTGCTTCCTCCCAACCACCCCACCTCACGTAGTCAGTGCTTCTTCCCTTCCACCCTCTTGTTGTCTGTGTTGCACAACCCGCCACTATAAGTAAAAACAAATCATATGACACGGCCAGCGCTGGCAGCACAATAGTACTTTTTTTTTTTTTAATAAATAACTTTTATAGCACACTTCATTATAACTTTTAGTAATGAGTAACAGCAGACACACATGGGCAGAGCCAATAGCTTTCACACAGTAAAGACTTATTGGCTTTGTCAATGTTAGTTTAGCGACTGCCATGCGGCTGCTTTGACAGCAAGTGCGGGACCTTTGTTGCGCATGTAATTTTTTACTGCAATCACACAAGTGTCTTCCGTCTGGTCTTGGGACATTGTTTCCCTCATTGGCCTGCTATTTCTTTGCATGCAAGTTTTTGCAGTCATCTTGAAAAGGGAATTCCAGATCCCATCATTAGGCTTATAAAACTATTAGGGTTTTACATTGGGGAACTAATCCCCTCCCTCTTTCATATTTTTCCCATTTTAACCTCTTACACTATCATGGGCTTTTACTGTTTCCTGTTCCTAGTTAATTCGTTTTAAAAGCCCTATGTAAGGAGACCAGGGTTGCCTGCAGGTATGCAACAAAGTTGCTTCCAGTTGTTGTTTGCTCTAGGGATGATTTCCTGTCTCATCTTTTCTTCTCTCCTGTCTCTTAACTGCCTGTTACTTATAAAACATAAGTTCCCTTTCAAATGCACTTACGTTTTCTTCAGTTTGCCCTCCCACTTTCGCAAGAAATTTAAAATCTGGAGTCTAAGTTGAAAGATGAAGGGAGCAGGCCTGATCTTCAAGCCATGAAGCGTCCTTCGGCCTCGCCAGTAAAAGGAACTATTGACAAAGAGTGGGTCACCACTGCAGTCTTCATTTTGACAATTGAAGTATTGTGTCCGATTACTTTTAATTAATTAGCTAAAAGACTGGACAAGAAAAATGACTAAACAAGCGAGGCTACGTAACCTTCTGAAGAGTCAAAACCTTTCTCCATCCTTGTGCAAGTTCTCCAAACCCACACATCTCCACACTGATGCAGACCTGCAACTACCTCCTGGAGAGGAAGAGGGACCTTAAAGGAGGATGTATTGAGGCAGAAGGGGTGTAAGTGTAAAAAACGCTCCAAGCGCTGAATTCCTAGGTCAATGGGCAATAACGTGAGTTTAGGAACCTCAAAAATTTATGAAAGTACATAAAAGAAAAACACAGGAACAGTACAAGCAGAGAGTCTTAGATGTCACATAAATGTGTTATAAAAGATGTGTTATAAAAGAAACTTATCCAGGCAAACATGGCCGATAAGAAATGGCACTAAAGAAAGAGGCAGCGCTGAATAGGTCAGCCATTAGAAACGCAAGTATGTCGGACTTTTATGGTGTGCTGCAACCAAGAATTTTGTGTTCAACTCATAGTGCTGAAATACATGCAAGAAATTTTAGGATGCAAGATTTGGACGGTTGAGCCTCAATTTACTTGAACACAACACTGGTTCCAAATTATGTAAAAATAGGAAAAATAAATCAAAAATGTTACATACTTAAGCCAGAGTCTGTAAACAGCCAGTCACAAACAAAAACAGTATTTTATTATTTTAGAAAGAGATCTTACCAAGTTCTTCCCCTGAGATATAATCATATTTATAAAGTTTGAAGTCGTCACCACCTGCAACAACACATTCTTTCTCTGGATGCAGAGATGCAGAGTGGATGGAAGCAGGAGCTTC
Organism: Lissotriton vulgaris; assembly: GCF_964263255.1. Classification (NCBI taxonomy): domain Eukaryota; kingdom Metazoa; phylum Chordata; class Amphibia; order Caudata; family Salamandridae; genus Lissotriton; species Lissotriton vulgaris. Next base: position 2,079,234,564 of record NC_141685.1, on the reverse strand, counting down.
AAAAGACTTTATCAGCTCGAAACTGAAAAGAAAAGAAGCTTTTTTGTAAAGTCTGTGACAAGGTCAAATAGAACAATTTCAAGTAAATCTTTGAACATGGTCCAGTGACTTATTTATGTAGAACAACAATGCAGGTCAGAGGCAGAGGCGTGGATACATCTCTAAATTAAATTATTATTCATGCTGACCTCAAGGCTGTTACACGTCTGAAAATGCTCTTGTTGTTTGAGAGCGCAGGTAGCCTCTCACAGTGTCAACTGAAAAAGTGACTCATGTTTTTGGCCTACTTCGTTCACTTTTAGGTTCAAACTAGTTAGGTCGAGCCTGGGAACACGCATCCGAAGGATGCGGTCCAGGTGTAGAACTATAGCTAGCTGACTCGGGGGAATGAAGGACAAGAAACTGCCACGCGCTTCTCTCCGGCTGGATTCAGCTGCGTGCACGCGCACCCACATTCACGCATGCGCACAACCACACACAGCCACACGCATACACAGGCAAACCCCCGCCCCTACACACACACTAGCGCACCTACACGCACACACAGAGACCCCCCACACACACACCAGCGCACCTACACACACGCACACATACAAAGACCCCCCTCCCGCCGCCGCCATCGCACACATACACACACACACACACACACCAGCACCGGACCCCACTCACCGGCTACGCAGGATTTCTCTTCTCTGGGGCGGTACCGGGTCTCTCCCTAGCTCGCGGGAGGACTCAGCTTCTTTGCTCCATCCCGGCGGGCAGCCAATCATAGCCCAGCAGCAGGCGGGACTTCCTTCTTTCTACTGGCCCGGCCTACATCTTCTCTCCCGTTGCCTGGCTTCCTGCCTCAGGGGTCCGCCAATGGCAGCGCGGCCCCGAGCAGGGAGGCGGGCACAGCGTTTCCTCTGGAATCCCGGGCCCGTCGGCGGTGATAATTATTTATTGCAGCTGATATTTTTTTGAAATGCGGTTATTATAATGTTAATAATGAGCGTGCTAATTAATGGAGATACTGTAAATATATCGGCTAGCTGAATGTCATGTGTTCAGCTGGACTGACTTAGCTTTTCATCCCTTTTGAGCCGATCACTAGTACCTTTTTTGCTGTTGTTGGGTAACATGGCGGGCAGATTAAAAAATATGATCCCCGAGGTTCGATGTTGCTGCAAAAAGCCCTGTTTGCGTTTTGAGGTTGACTCCGCCCTGTAAAGATGCAGGGACATGCTCATGCCCCCACGTTCGAACACGTGCTCCTAATGTGGGGTGGGAGCAGTATCATTTCTGTGACCTGTTCTTGTTTTATGAATGTGTCATGTACACTTTGAAGGAATGCATTTTTCTGATTCATGCCATGTCTGTTTGTGGTTAGGTTTTCATCTTGTCCGGGTACGCCCAACTTTCTGGGAAGAATTAGATGGTCCCGACCCCTCCCAGCAAGGCCTCGGCTAGAAGCATTAGTCCTCCTTCGGGGCCTACGTGTCCGGCCTCGCGTCTTTTGAAGGTCTCGAGGGCTGTTGTTGAACAGGACTCTTCCCCTGCCATGCAAAGGCGCGTAACTGCCCGGCCCTTCAGGCCTTTCAGAAGTAGCATTGCCGCAGCAGCAGGACGCAGTGCTTTGAGGCCCATGCTTGCCTTCCAGGCGCGGCGCCCCTGGTGAGCCGCTAAGACTATAAACTTTCTGGCCTTGGATAGACGGTGCCCTACTGGGATGTAGTGAGCATCACACTCGATGCTTTGAAATGTCAGGTCAGGCCCAGGGGGCCCACGCGTGCTACCCGTCTTATGCCCCCCTAAGCACCCCTCGGACGAGGCCTGCGCACTGGGTCATGCTGCAGTAGCAGAGCCCCCAGGACTGATCTCACCGAGAGTCCTTTCTCATCCGCCCCCGTGCCATACATTTCTCTGCTTAAGCCCCCTTTGCAAAAGCCTTCTGGTTTTACTAGCAGAGAGGCAGCGGCTGCACTTTGAGGGACCCAGCGCCCGCCCAGAGAGGCCGGAAGTGGGCAACCCAGAGGCAAGGGGTACACACGACAACGCATCGCGGGACAAGGCGCACTGCGCCACGTCGAGGCAGCTGTAAACAGACACCTGTCGGCGACCAGGTGCAGGAGACTTCCATACAAGTGCCGGGATTTCAGAGACCGCGCGCACGACGTGAAGTTACAAAACCCAGACGTTACTAGTCTCGGGCTAACACTTTCCCTTTAATAGGACGGTGACACTTTGCAGGTGTGATATACTGCACATGGTTGTGCTGACGAATGGCTTTATGCAATAATAGGTTCCACCTTTTCAACCGATAGCACTTAACTTCTTGGCACTTGCAGTCAGTTCTCTTGTTATACATGGCTACTAATAACCGGTCAGTAGTGTGTATAGCATTTCTAAGAACACAGCTTCACACAGATTGCCACATAGCTATAGGCGCTATGCATGCTTGGACTTCTTACCAGCTTTATACAGGCCATGTGGCCACTGGGCAGCTGCGAGGAAGGGGAGGGGCTAGTGAGATGAAAGAGGGGGTGGGGGGTGTCCCCGTTCACACTGTTAATATATTATGGCTATGTTATGTGTAATTTGCCTGCCCCCAACGAACCTTCCTGGGCAAAGTATGCCAATAAGTAGGAGTGGGCAGGCAAGACATGGCCCGCACTCATTTTATGTAGCTAGGCACTGCTGCTTTCTCCCAATAAATTAGATGTTTGCTTAAAAAAATGTAGGTGCTGCCTTGATACAGAGAAATTCACAGCCCCTCAGATCCCTAAGGAAACCAGTGTTAGGTGTTAGTGTTTCACAACCCACAACCACACTCAATTACACAAAATAGTTGGTATCCACTTACAAAGGACTGGGCACGTCCGCTCATCTTGTGCCCTCCTCACTGACCCCATTAGGGTACCCCGCTTTTCACTGCCACGCCCTGTTAGCCATCTTATCTCCCTCATATTTGAGTCTGTCCTAGTTAGGTCGAGCCTGGAAATACGCATCCGAAGGATGCGTCCAGGTGGAGAACTATAGCTAGCTGACTCGGGGGGATAAGGACAAGAAAGTGCCATGCGCTTCTCTCCGGCTGGATTCAACTGCGTGCACGCGCACCCACATTCACGCATGCGCACAACCACACGCATACACAGCCACACGCATACACAGGCACACCCCCCCCGCACCTACACACACACCAGCGCACCTACACGCACACACAGAGACCCCCCACACACACACCAGCGCACCTACACACACACGCACACATACAAAGACCCCCCTCCCCCCGCCGCAAGACAGTTTGTCTGCTCTTTCTACAGTATGCATCTAGATGTCAATAAGCTGCACCAACAAACCCACCACATCTGGTACCCTTTGTTCAAACTACAAAAACCATCCGCATAGCCAATAAGCAATATACATCCACTCTGTCTGCTCTCTGGCCACTCTATCTATCTATCTATCTATCGCCCGCACTCTATCTATCTATCTATCTATCTATCTATCGCCCGCACTCTATCTATCTATCTATCTATCTATCTATCGCCCGCACTCTATCTATCTATCTATCTATCTATCGCCCGCACTCTATCTATCTATCTATCTATCTATCGCCCGCACTCTATCTATCTATCTATCTATCTATCGCCCGCACTCTATCTATCTATCTATCTATCTATCGCCCGCACTCTATCTATCTATCTATCTATCTATCGCCCGCCCTCACTCTATCTATCTATCTATCGCCCGCCCTCACTCTATCTATCTATCTATCGCCCGCCCTCACTCTATCTATCTATCTATCGCCCGCCCTCACTCTATCGCCCGCCCTCTATCTATCTATCGCCCGCCCTCTATCTATCTATCGCCCGCCTTCTATCTATCTATCGCCCGCACTCACTCTATCGCCCGCCCTCACTCTATCGCCCGCCCTCACTCTATCGCCCGCCCTCACTCTATCGCCCGCCCTCACTCTATCGCCCGCCCTCACTCTATCGCCCGCCCTCACTCTATCGCCCTCACTCTATCTCCCTCACTCTATCTCCCTCACTCTATCGCCCTCACTCTATCGCCCTCACTCTATCGCCCTCACTCTATCGCCCTCACTCTATCGCCCTCACTCTATCGCCCTCACTCTATCGCCCTCACTCTATCGCCCTCACTCTATCGCCCTCACTCTATCGCCCTCACTCTATCGCCCTCACTCTATCGCCCTCACTCTATCGCCCTCACTCTATCGCCCTCACTCTATCGCCCTCACTCTATCGCCCTCACTCTATCGCCCTCACTCTATCAAATGGTTAAAATAAGTTCTTCAATGTTTCAAGCTTTATTACAAATGTCACAAAAAAGATGTTAATATTTCACTTCTGTTCTTGTATTCGTCACAATAAAATACACTGAACATATTCACAAAAGTTGTTTACAAAAGTTTAAGCTATTGCCATTACAAATTACAATAACTTTTATTTAAGTATTAATTATTTAAAAAAATGAAAGCCATTGTTATTTGTAATATGAATACATCAAAGTCACGTAAATACAACACATATTGCATTACAAATGCTATAGGTGTCACATTTGCAAAAGTTAAAACTATTGCCATTGTAAATGCCAAAGGTATTAATTTCGCTATTTTCAAAACCAACACATAAATAAAAACATTGCCATTCACAATACCAATAGCTCAAACTTTCCTAATGCGAGACCTATTGCATTGTAAACGCTTGTTTTTTTTGTTGCAAGACTTAATCAGTGGAAAGATGTATTTCAATCAAACTGCGCAATACCGTGGATAACATCGCCATATCAAAGTGCAATAGTTAGATAAACAAAACTACCTCCCACACGATACCCGCCCTGGTGCAAAGCAAAAAATCATACAGCGAAAGTGTCAACAAGCCACAAATAAATTACTTTGGTGGGTTCTATGCCTGAGGAGCATGACGAGGCTCTGAGTCAGAGCAGTCCCAGGTATTTAGAGTAAGTAAATTCAGTGAACTCGAGGAAGCGAGACTTTCCATACCGAGCACATGCTAAATGCGATGTAGCCAGTTCTGCCTAGTCAGTACTCCATTTGTTCCCCAAAGCGCCAGAATAGCTTGATGCACTGCTCCAAGTGCTAGGCTAATGAGTCTATCCCTGCGACACTTATGAGGATAGGCAAGTGGGTTGGGAAGTCCCAAAATGGTGTCTGTCTGGAATATAGGGATCCGAGTGTTTAAATGGGTGTCTATATCTGTCAATCCCAGACCATGTGAAAGGGCCCCACTCAAGCCACACAGTCTCCAGCATTCGTTACTGCGTGTAGGCGGTTATCCCTGTGTAAAAGGAGATGGGTCTAGTACTAGTATGTGACTATTTTCATGGCAGTTTCCATCTCCACGATACTGCTGGAGGTATGAAGTGCTCAATGGTAAATATTCTGGCATTCTTTAGTTGTCAACGGTCTACTAAGCTCAGCCTCATCTTGCCTGTGCCGGGGACTTCTGTCTGGACGAGTCAGGTAGCAATATATCGTAAAGTTCTGTAAATTGAGGTTTGTCTGGTTTTTGTAATACTCCATTTTTCAAATGTTGCGAGATGCCCTTGTGCAGCTTCCTTAAGCGAAGGCTGCTTAAGCCAATTTCTAATCTGTATGTAACTGAACTTTTCATTCTTTGAGTTAACCACATCTGCTTGCTTCTTGTCGAAAGATATGGGGCCCTCTAAATCAAAGAAATGTCCTCTAGACATACCTCCCATTGACATTCCTGAAATAAAGTTCCATCTAACGCCGGAGAGAAATCCAGGTTCCTTACTACGGGGAGGGGGGGTTAAGGGAACGATAAGAGACCCCCTTGAACCGCCGGACCATTCCACGTCTTCAGGATTGAAACAGTAATCGAAGATTGATGAAGGCCTACCGGGAGAAGAGTGGGAGGCAAAAATGGGACCTTCCACAGAGAGGCACCCGCTATAACTCGGTCCATGAACAACCATGGCTTTTTAGACTCTAAACGAGACCACTCAAACAGGCAGCAGTGCTGTAACACGTAGAAGTAATGGAGGAGGCTAGGGAAGCCCAAAGCTACCTCCCAAGGCGGGCGGCAGATAAGTTTGCGTTTCATGCGAGGGCGTCCATCGAGCCAAACAAAACCCTTAAGTTAATCTTGTAAAGATTGTATCCCTCCTCACGGAGGCCAAAGGGGGAGAGTCTGGAACAAACAGAGAATCCCCTAGCGAACAGTCATTTTTAGGGCTGCCACCAGTCTCAATAAAGACGGGGATACAGTTTCCAATGGGCAACGTCGGCTTTCACCTTCTTGACGGAGGCTTGGTAGTTAAGATTTTTAGTCCCTTTCCGCATCTAGGATAGCTGAATTCCCAGATATAAGACTGAACCCTTTGTCATTGAATCGAGTATTCTCTGGTCAGATGGGCCATGAAGTCAGGCAAGGAGGACAAGCGAAGTGCTTGGAATTTAGTTATGTGAATATGAAAACCAGAGGCCTATCCAAACAATCTCACCTCCCTTAGAAAGTGAGGCAAAGCTTTTTATGGGTCATCTAACCAAACAATAGCATCATCAGCATACAGTGTGATGACACGCTCCTCTGCCCAAAAATATAACATACTACAGTTATATTAGGACTAGCTCTCACCCTTTAGGCAAACGGCTCCAAGTAGAGTGCAAACACGGGCGACACAGGACACCCCTGATGTGTGCTTCTTCATATAGGGAACAGGGCAGAACTGGTACCATTAACTAACTTATGCCTTGGAGTCACCATAATTACTCAAAATCCAGCCACGGAACCGCTCTCCAAAGCAGAAACTAACTAGCGTCTGGGCTAGATAAGGCCAGTGTACACGATTGAAAGCTTCAGCATCGATAGAGGAGCACAAATTCCCTTTCAGAGCACCAAGCCTGATCTAGGAGGTGTAGGATTCTCTTTATATGGTCTGCACAATGCCTCTGGGGAATAAAACTAGCCTAGTCCAAGGCCAGTAAACCTGACATCGAGGGGGCAAGACAGCCTGCAAGGATGCCGGTGAATAGTTTAGCGTTGACATTTCATTTAGCAAGGAGATGGGGTGATAGGACCAACAGTGACATTTAAAAGTTGCAAGGCTTAGCAATGACTACTATTGACACCTTTGTCATTGAAGGCAGGAGTGAGGCTGGGCCATTATAAGAAATATAGACCCTGGTAAGAAAGGAGGCCCAGAAAACCTTATAAAAAGTTGCCAGGAGGCCATTTGGACCAGGGGATTTAAGGATCTTCTGCCTCGAGATGGCCGCTATGACTTCCTCTGTTTTAATAGGGGTCTCAGACCCAGAAGCTTAATCGGTCAGGTGAGACATATTGGAAGCACACAAGTAGTGCGTTTGGGTCTGTTCAGGAAGAGTTTGAGCTGAATAAAGTTCCTTATAGAATTCCCTGAACGGAGCACAGATGGGCCCATCCCCTTCAACGAGGTTACACTCCTTAGTCAATTTGGAGTCAACCCCGGCCTTTTGACACCGAGTCCAGAGTTTATTATCCAGCAGCCTCCCATATTTATTCCCCCCTACATAGAATGAATGTTTAAGCCAAAGTAGGGAGTACTCCGCACCATCAAGATCTAACCCCGCGAGCGGTTTCCAAGTGGCTTCCAATTGCTGCTCAATCCTCGGAGCCCAAGTTCAAGGATGAATGCGCTCCAACTTCCTCACCTGCGGCCACAATTGTGTCTTTTTAGCTTTCCTCAATTTTTTGTCTGACGCTGAGATTGCTATGAAGTCTCCCCTTATAACTGCTTATAGAGCGTCCCAGACCAAGGACATGGGGTATCCCGTTGTCATTGACCCTTAAATAATACGAAATTGCGTTCTGTATCTGGTGGACGACAGTCGGTCTCTGAGGGAGAGACTCCCTCAAGTGCCACGGTCTGGAGGAACCAACAGGTCCAGAGAGCTTTAGATCGAAAAGAACGGCAGAATGATCCGAAAGAAACAGAGTTTCTATTTCAACGGTTGTGGCTACCATCTGAAGATCCCTGGAGCACAAGAAATAGTTTAGGAGAGCGTAAGGTTTATGTGCGTGGGAGTGGAAAGTCATCTATGGGTTACATTCGCACCAAAGATCCCTCAGGCCCATCTCCTGGAGCCATAAAACACAATCTGGGGGCGGAGATATCTAAATCGTTGTGAAACACCAAGTTGAGATCTCCTCCAATCAACACCCACCATACTTGTGCTGTGAAAGCCTCTGCTACTGCTCTTGTTATAAACTGTTCCAGCCCTTCATTTGGCGCATAGATGGACCCTAAAACTAAAATGAGTGGCCCCATGTTAATCCAGTAACAAGGAGATGGCCCCTAATCTCTACTATTTTTACCCCTATTTTCCCTCAAAAAGAGCGTGGAAAAAGTATTGCTACTCCTGCAGTCTTGCGTGCCAGGAAGTTTTGCTGGGGGAAGAGTCTTAGTCTTGAGCCTATGCCAATCACTCGAACCCAATTGAGTCTCCTACAGTACACATAAATCGTCCTTAGACTGTTCAAGATAGGAGAATGTAGCTGGTCTGTTAATAGGATAATTTAGCACTTTAACATTGAAAATGATAACTCTCAGTGTGTCCTGGGGACAAGTCATAGTGTATCATCTATCGGTGTTGGCTCTCAGGGCTGAAATCTTTGGAAAGATCGCTTTAAAAAAAAAAACATACAAAGCAGAGAATCCCCACAAATCAAAGATAAACCATGTATGCTGGGAGAATTGCAAATGTAAGCACCCCTGTAGAAAAATAAAGACTCAACAAGAACAAAAACAGAACAAATGTCCCTGGTGGAGAAAAAGCCCTGGATAACTCCAGTGTAAAACCAGTGGAAGATGAGAAAATGGGGTCCATGACCAGGATCCCAAAGCCCTGCAGGCTACATCTCCTGACACCCAGTTCAGACACAGTCATATTCCTCATGTGAACAATCCAGCACAAACTGCCAAGCTAGGTCTTCCCTGGACCAGTTTCGGGGTAACACCAGTCATCAGCCAGGCTAGCTTGAATCCAGTGGCAAAGTGAGCAAGGGACCCACGTCCGGGCATACCCTGCCAATTTAGGGCAAACAAAGCAAACACAAAGAGATGATTGACGGAGAGCCGAAACTTTTCAGACACTCCCACCCAGTCACAGATCTGGATTGAATTCATCATCATTCTTTAGGTCACTTTGCCACCCCAGTTCAGACTCAGTCATATGTAAAATCACTTTTAACCCTGTTCCTCACTGGAACTGGATTAAAGCTAGCCTGGCTGGATTAAAGACTGGGAGGTACTACTTGGGGCCACAGATTTAGCTAGCTGAACTGGAGTGTAGAAAAGGGGGTCATATCTGAATTGTTAGAACATTGTAATGTATGAATTAATATGGAATAACATACAGAATATGGAGAAGCACCAAATTAAACTGTGGCTCATTAAAATTGTGTTATGCACATTGTGCGCAGACATAACGAGGCAACCAGACACTTCTGAATATTCACCAAGGTTGCTGGCCCGAATAGGTGTTTGCACAGCTAACCACAAAATTATTTTTAAATAGTGTTCTGAGGTGCTCAAACAAAAGAGGAACAGCCACACCAATTCCCCTGAAAATGCATGGTTGTGTCCGGAAAGAAAGAAATGTCACACATAAATACACACGCCACAAACAATCTAAAAACTTAAAAAGCTTTGCGAATCAGAGTCCACCGAAAATAATAGGACATGATAACCTCAAACAAATTACAAGTTTCTGGGAATAACATGCACATATTTGGTGCTCATTTCACCAAAATTCGCATGGTAGGGCAAATTCTGGATTTTTTGCTGATAAATAGATGCAGGTTCGACCAGCCGATATTTATCATAAAAGTTTATTTTTCACCAAAAAACACCCACATTGACTTAAAATCGGTTTACTTTTGCATTTTATGACGGTCCCTCGAGACACAACCACTGGGTAAATTGTCACGTCCTTCCCGAAGAATCTTCCCACTGCCTGGATATGATTGGCAGGAGGAGAGTCTGAGAAATGCCTTCTCTGGACTCTTTTCAATTGCACAGGACTGCCCTGTAGTATAAACTTATTGTTGGATTAATTAAAATCAGTTATAATCACTTAAAACATGTTGATTATAATAACAATAAGGCCCTATGTGTATTCTTTTAAGTTCTTACAAGGACTTAATTGGAACGCTGTAGAATAATGCTGATGACAGGATTATACTATAATCTGAGACGATGCACAATTTCACTCTGCATGATCGAATAAAATGTAGGGAATCACAGTGAATTACTGAAACTCATTAAGTTAAGACGCATTAAGATCCAGGAGCATGTTGTGAAGGTCACTTTTGTGGGTCCAATCCAATTCAACATCACCAATCACTGAAGGCCATATACCGAACCGGACCGTACAGAGCTACACACTTTCCAGGCCAACATTCGAGGGAGAGAGATGGACACGTGAAACTCAATCAATCTGTAATGGGAAGAATCTGCTCTCTCAGATCACTGCCTTAGTGTTAATATAAACGTCAACGTTTGACACATTATAACCCAAGGCCAATTATTTATAGGTCAGTGGCCTAACCTAAACATTGATGCATCAATTCTGCCAAACCGGTATCATGCTCTTTGTTAGACCTGACATCATTGGCCTGAGTCTCTCCTCCATTTTTTTTCTGTTTGCCTCCTCTGTTTATGATATTTTTGCTGGTATATTGCTTTGGGCACTGTGCCACTGCTGATCAGTGCCACAGTGCAAGTGCTCCCTATGTAAAACTACTGTATTGATTGAATTCCATGTTTGGCTTATTTGGTTTACTGGCAGTCCCTAGTCTAGTGCACCAGGAGTGCCAGGGCTTGTAAATACAAATGCTGCTCGTGGGCTTGCAGCACATGTTGTGCCACCCACAAGAGCGGCCTAGTAAAAGTATGACTAAAAGGTCTGCCATTGCTAGACCTACGTGCAGTCTGGTACTGTCACGCAGACTGCGCAAGTACACCTACTTGCCAGTCCCTAAACCTTCCCTTAACTTCATGTTAGTCACCCCTATGGTAGGCCCACGGGCAGGGTGCGTTGTAAGCATAAGGTAGGACAAGCCTGACTAGGTTGGCATGTCCTAATAGTGAATTACAGCCATATTCGTTTTTCACTATTGTAAGGTTACCTGCTCTCCATAAGTTAGGATTGGCTGCCGGGGTTATTAATGCTATAATCCTGGCTGGCTCGGGGAGCATGGTGCAATGTCGAGTTTGGTATTCCTGAACTCAGGGTTTAATAACGCATCCGTTTGTATGGATGGTTTTTGGACTCTGGGTTTGAAAATAGCACTTTTAGAAAGTGGCTATTTTCTTGTCTAACTATTACTGGTTTCTGCTGGTTTGGTGTGTGTGTGTGACAGGGGCTGGGTGGCTCCAGAGTTCTGAAGGAGTCAGTGTGGGGTGAGTAGTGCATTTGCAAGGAGAGTAGTTCCTGATAGCCTGCCCTGCCTGATACAATGCTGGCTCCACCTCCTGCCGGGCGACTGATAGCTCTGCTCCTGCCAGTGACAATACTGGCTCCAACTCCTGCTGGGCGTCTGAGGACCCTGCCCTGCACAGTGAATAGGCCAGGTGCCTCTGCCTGGCTACACCCACCACAAATCCAGGATGAGGGGAATTCCCCTGCATGGACAAAGGGATCAAAGCCAAAAAGGGGTATAAGAGAAGGACCCCTGAACCAATACTTTAGATCACTTCTGACAAGGAACCCTGAACCAAGGACAAGAAGCCTGCTGATCCAAGGACTTGCCTACCCCTTCTGCCAGAGTGCTGTTTGCTGGGGGGAATCCTGCAGTTGCTTCTTTATTTTTGCCAAGGAACCAGGAGAGAGGAACTGAGTGTGTACTCTCAAACTTGGCCAAGGAAATCTCCAAGGGCTGGAAGAGTGCCAGCTTCCTGTTGAAGTCACAGGGCTAAAGGACTTTTATTTATTTGCTAAAAGTGCTTGTTGCTGGAACCTGAAAATCCAGCACCTCTGAAGAATCCAGCAATCTCGACGCCGACGGACGCCGCCGAATCCAGCTCGACATCGTGAATAACGGCTCCAGCATCCCGCTTCCTCGCCGCCGGCCCCGATAGACGCCAGTGAGTAGCGAGTTCGGCTCCAGCTCCAAGTGACCCTGTGTCGACACCGCCGCTGATTGCATCGACCCGAGCCCTCTCGACGCTGTGTCCGCTGCTCACTCTTGCAACATCATCATCGACATAGACGACGACGCCGTATCCTGCTTCGCCTCGGGAGCGCTGATCCTGCCTGACATCTGTCGACGCCGCTGCAGATCGCCCCGACTCCGAGGCCCGATCGACGCCGGACATCTTGACGCCGCTAATCATCGTGTGCTTCGCTTTTCCAAGGTACTGTCTTGTGGGGGTTCCGTGTGACTCCGGGCTCGACGTAGCGCTCCTCGGGGTCGACGCCGAACCTTTGGATTAACTTTGCCTCGACGTCGTGTGACTCCTGTGTGGGTTACATTGTGGCCAAGAACTGTGACTTAAAGAAGAAGAATTATTTTTGTTACTAAAGACTTTGTGCTAAGAAGAAACTACACTTGAACTATTATTTTTTCCTTCCAAGAGTATTTATTAGGATTGTGGTATATTTTTGTCGTTATTTGGTTTTGTGCTAAGCCTTATATAAAAATCCTTATTTTTATAATACTACTGTGTTGTGTCCATTTGTAGTGTATTCACTTTATTACTGTATGTGGTCATAAATGCTTAACGCACTGCCTCTGAGATAAGCCTGTCTGCTTTGCCAAGCTACCAAGGGGGTGAGCAGGGGTTATCTAAGTGTGTGATCCCCTTGCCCTGACTAGAGGAGGTGAGTCCCTATTTGTCAGAAGTGTATACCTCTGCCAACTAGAGACAGCCAAGTCTAACACTCTTCATCTTAAATTGGTTTTAATTGTGGATTGGCACCAATATTTGTTGTATATATATTTCAATACTCAAATGTATTCAAATATAATAGCAGGTTTGTGTTTAACCATAATAACTTAGGTTATTGCTTCACAAAATTCACACTGATTCTACTAACTAGCTATGCTTAGAATTAGCAGACTCCATAACCTTGAGACCTACCAGATTAATCTAGAAACAGGTTGGAGGGGGTGAGGGGGTGAGGAGGAGGCCGACGAGGTTTAGTTTTTGGTGGAGGCCACTTTCCTACTTTCAGATGTAGACTGGACCTGGGGAGGGCTGAAAGCAGGATGTTGGGGCCATCCTTTTTTATTTTTCTATCTATTTTCCTGTATTAGTAATTTACTACCATATGGATGTCGAAGACACTACCTACTATAAGACCTTGATAATGAGAAGGATATTCAGTACCAAAGGGTGTTGATGGCGATCTTTATGAGGCAGAGAATCATAATATTTCACAGATCAGGGTGCAATGCACGGAACTATGCTAACATGCCCCAAAAACAGGAAAGAAAAGCTAGAAATCAAACGAAATTCCAATGATCAAATTTAAAACGTGAAATTCTCAATCACTCTGTTAAAAGGAGGAATAATCGAAACTATTGTAGCAAACAAAGACGCGATATAGGAAGTCCCTATGAGTGCCAAAATAATCCTGGTGTGGTTTGACTGAAATACTGGGCATAGAGTGAAATTGAGTGGGTACTGGATCGAAAGTTGATTCCCCAGTCCATCCCACCTCTTGTAACGCAAGCTGCTTGGGAATCCATCACCAGGGTGAGCAGAATGGAAAGGGAGGTTACCCGGCCCTCCTCCCCCCTGCCAACTTGTAAGCTGTGGAGAAAAATCCTCCGAATATGGCATGGACAGTACAGGCTCCTAAGCAGACTCTAGATAGAACTTTAAATAGGTTGTCCAAACTCAAGGTGTCAAACCTAATACACAAATCTAGTATTAGGGCCATGGTTTGAGGCCATCGCTCCTGTAGTGCCTCCATGATCAAGTCAAATCCCTCTTACAGGGAAGGAATTTGTTACTTACACTGTAAGCATCTATTCGTAGCTTGTAGTGGTATAGATTCATATGCTTAGCATTATCCGGCCATCTACTGTTGGGCTTGGACGATTACAAGTTGTTTATCTTTGAAAAAGTCTTTGAGTAACGAGGTATAGTGACTTCTCCTCCGCTGTGTATTGTGCATGTTCCTTGGATCCTCTGTTAGATTGTTTTTGGCTCAGAGGGTGAGCGTTAGAAAAGGAGCAATATAGGGGCAAAATAGGGAAACGTGCATAGAAGGGTGATTGCGTAATTTACTGTGCTAAATATAGTAGCAAATACTACAACCAAAAGCTTCCGGGGAGGAGGGTGGGTGCATATGAATCTACGACACTATAGGCTTCAATAGATGCTTACAGGGTAAGTAACATTCCATTCGTAGCATGTTGGCCGTAGACATATGCTTAGGATTGAATGTAAAGCAGTGTTCCCCTTGGCGGTGGCTAGTGATTGGTTGAAGTACTCATCTGAAATAGTGTTTTAAGTACAGCTTGACCCACTCTTGTTTGTTGATCTGTGAAGACATCAACATAGTAGTGTTTTGTGAATGTGTGTGGGTTATTCCATGCTGCTGCTCTGCCAATATCCTCTATAGGGATATTTCTTAGAAAAGCCATAGTGGCACCCTGTTTACATGTGGAATGAGCCCGAGGTGGTACTGTAAGTACCCTCTTGACTTTCTGTTAACGGGTTTGAAGGCATCAACTATCCATCAACCAATTCCTGCCTTTGATATGGTTGCCACCCGGAGAAGCTTGGTAAAGGAGACAAAAAGTTCATGTTTTTCTAAATAATTTTGTTCCATCAATGCAGAACACGATAGCCCTTTTGACATATAAGGTATGGAATGCTTTCTCTGCTACTGTGTCCGGGTTAGGAAAGAACACTGGTAGTTCTATGGCTTGACTTGTGTGAAAGGCTGAGACCACCTTGGGTAGGAATTTTGGATTAGCTCTTAGAACTAACTTTGATTGGAACATTTTAAATAAAGGTTCCTGTTGAGCAAGTGCCTGTAGTTCATTTATCCTTCTGAGAGTAGTGATTTCCAACTTTCTTCGTTAGAAATGAAGCGGACATGAATGAAGGGGTTCGGATGGCGGTCCCATAAACCTTGTTTAGGTTCCAAGCTAGGGCTGGTGGAGTGGAACGTGGGATAAAACGAGTGCTTCCATGAATGCTTTGATTACTGGCACTTTACATATGGACATGTGTAGCCTGTTCCGCATGGAGGCAGCTAGGGCTGCTAAGTATAATCTGTCAGACGTGCAAGCGAGCACCGCTTGCTGCCGATGGAAGAGATATCCTATAAGGTACTGTACTGTGGGTGCTAAAACTAGAATTTGTTTATTAGTACAGTAATGTACAAACCGTTTCCATTTTGCAGTGTAGCATGCTCTAGTTGTAGGCCTACAGGTTTAAGGATGTCCATACATTCTATTGGTACATTTAGATGCCCACATTCTCGGATTTCGGGAGCCAAATCCCTTAATTTAGCTGCCTGGGATTGGGATGCATTACCTTTCCTTGATCCTGCGTCAATAGATATGGCCAAAGAGGTAGTTTCTCATTTGGCACTATAGAACGTTACAGTAGGGTTGTGAACCATGCTTCCTGTCCCCATGTTGGGGCTATTACGATTAGTGTTAGAGAGGTTTGTATTAACTTTTGTACCTCATATGGAATGAGTGGGAGAGGAGGAAAAGAGTAGGCAAATACTCCTGACCAATTCATCCATAGGGCATTGCCCTTGGATTGAGGGTAAGGGAACCTGAAATCAAAATTTTGGCATTGGCTTTGAGCTGACTGGCAAACAAGTCTATGTCTGGTGTCCCCCAACTTCTGAAGTAAGAGTGGAGTAGTGGTAGGTTGATCTCCCACTCATGTACCTGCTGATGTGTCCTGCTAAGCATATCTGCAAAAATGTTCACCCCAGGCAGGTATTCTTCTAGGAGGAGGATTTTGTGAGAGACTGAGCAGTGCTAGATGCGCGCTGATAGGAGGGATAGCTGTGAGGAGGGATGGCAGTTTTTTAATAGAATGCATTGCAGTTATATTGTATGTGCAGACCAGTACTACCTTCTGGTATTGGTTACTGCAAAAAGCTTTGATGCCTAGTTGCATTGCTAGAAGCTCTAGATGACGGATACGTACACGTCTCTTAGATAATGTCCATAGACCGTGAACTGCAAGATCCTGCAGTTGTGCTCCCGATCATTGAAGGGATGAGTCTGTAATGATGGTGGCTTTCAGAAGTGGGGCCTTGAAGGGCTGATCCTGCAACAAGTTGCTGCTGTTCGACCACTCCAGAGAGCGATGAGTCGCTGGCCCTACCAATGCTAGATCTTCTAGATGCCCATCCACAGAAGGCCATAAAGATTGCAGAGTGCACTGAAGATGTTGCATATGTAGGAGAGCATGTGGTACTATGGCTAAGCAGGAAAACATCAATACCTTTACTGTGAGTTCAGTTGGTGTTTGAAAAAGAGGCAATGTCTGTGTGAACTTTTCCACTCTTTCTGGACTGGGATAGGCTTTGGCTATGACTGAATTAAGTGCTACACCTAGGATGTGTTGAATTTGTAGGGTTTTCATTTGAGACTTTAGTATGTTTAGGCTAAATCACCGTTTGTTCAGAAGGTCGATAACCTGTTGAGTGTCCTGAAGACACTACTGGTAGTTCCTTCCCTTATGAGATGAACTGCCATTACTGCAAGGCATTTGGCGAACACCCTTGGAACTACAGTGAGCCGAAGGGTAGCACTTTAAATTGGTAGTGTTGGCCTTTGAGCTGGAAACTGAGATAATGGTGATGCACTGGGTGTATGGGAATATGGAAGTATGAGTCTTTGAGGTCTAATGCAGGCAATAAAACTCCTTGCTGTAGCAGTGCTGTGGTGTGCCCATGTGAAAGTGTTCGGAGGAGATGTAACTATTGAGTGGCCTCAGATCTAGGATGGGTCTTAATGCTTTGTCCTTTTTGGGGATGAGAAAATACAGGAGTATACTCAGTGTCCCCAATGTTGTTAAGGTACAACCTCAATGGTACCTTTTTGAAGGAGAAATTGGACCTCGTCCTGTAAAAGATTAAGATGTTCTTGTGGCATATTTTGCGTTTTTGGTAGTATTGTGGGTGGCGTCTCCTTGAGTTCGAGGGTATATCTATTTTTTATTATTGATAGTATCAATTAGTTTGTGGTGATGTGCTGCCAATGTGGATAGACATTTTGTAACCTTTCGCCCCAACTGGTGTTATATGTGGTGGTCACAGTTTTGGAGAGGTGGGTCTTTTGGTAGCGGTTGCAAGGCCTCCACCTCTATTTCTGCAGTTTGATCTATAGTAGGAACTTCTGATAAACTTACTTGGATGTGAGCCCTGTCGTTTATGAGCAGTGCCAGAATCAGTGGACGAACCCCCCCTCTGGCTGCACCCTTGTATTGGCCCCTACAAAAGGAACTACGGTGTTAGTAGATTTGTAGGTCCCATCACTATCTTAGCAGTGTGTTTCTCATTTTTTTTTAACTTTTCCAACATTTCATCCACCTGGGGACTAAAGATATTTTGTCCATCAAATGGCAAATTTAGCAGGTGTGGTTGCACTTCCTGTTTCAAACTGGAGGCTCTAAGCAGTGCATGGGGTCTGATAAAGACTCTGGTGTTAACCTCGCAGGCGCTTGTGTCTGTAGAGTCCAGGGCGCACTGTACAGTGACATTAGAGATAGTCCTGCCCTCTTATACTAATCGAGTACCATGTTGTTGGTATTGGACAGGGAGGTGTTACAGTGTGCCACATTGGATGAAATGCATCTGCTGAATTTGCAATGCGCACGTCATTGGCTGCTTGTGCTTCGACAAGCTTTCATGCGGCATCATATTTCTTACGCTCCTTATCGGCAGGAGGGACATCTCCTGTGGCCTGCGAATTTGCCCTTTTCCTGCTGTGTGCACACCTAATAAATCTGGTGTAACTTGGCCCTTAATATATTCAGGGTGCAATGGTCATGCTTTGTACTTTTTCAATTCTAAGGGGGACTACCCTAGATTTAGCAGGTTACTTAAATAGGTCTTGTGTAGAGGAAAACATGGTTTTAAGCATATAGAGCGACTGAGCTAATTTTTGGGATCTAAGTGCATCTACTAGGAAATCATCATCTAGCTGTATAGTGTGTAGGGTTACCTTATGGTAGGCAGCTGCTCTGCTGACATTATGATATGGTGTTGTATCCCGCATTATTTTATTAGGACATTTGTGCCCCAGGGAGGTGGCAATCCCCGGGGCTTTGAATAGCCCGAGAGGGGGGGGACGGAACTACTGAGCTCCCCTTCCTCTATTTTTACCATGCCCCCAGGATATTGCCCAACCGGGCACTTTAGAAACAAGCATTTGCAATGCAATAGGTCTTGCAGCATTAAAGTTTGAGTTATTGGCACTTTATATGACAATGTGTTGCATGAATTTTTTTGCAAACTCTGTATTGGCGCATGAAGATGATTTGCAAGTGGCTATTTTGTTTTTTGTAAATAAATATGTAAAGATTGTATATTTGTTTTGTTAAAGTTTAATGTTTCGCCAGGGCGAGACCTAAAAAGGCGGCAATGTATCTTTGGATGTGTGGCGAAAGAGGCCTACTGGCTTGAGTGCAAAAAAATATTGCATTCAGGCGGGAGTGAAGAGGCTCTTTTGGGGTAGGACTGTGATATCATTCATTGGATTGGACCTCTTTGGGAAATGGACCCCATTAGGTGTGGGGGAGCTGATCCCAATTGCGCAGAGGGTTATAAAAAGCGGAAGTAGTAGATTCCCTGGGATGGGAAGTATGGTAAATTTGGGCAGGGTGGGTGTTTCTCAAACGCTGTGGGGTTAGGGGTAGAGAAGACGTGTGGAGCAGGCCCCTTGGGTGCAGTCACTGTTTTCGAATTGTAGTGTCAGGTGTCCATTAATCACATGGTAAAGATTGCAGTGGATCGCTAAGGCACATTGCATCTTTGGCTGAAGCTGATTCCCGTATGCACTTGATCGACATGTGGAGTGTCTATTGGATTTTATTGTGCAGCTTGTACAGGGTGCAGCTGATATCTGGGAATGGGGCTGCTGCTCAGGCACTTAAGTTTTCGGAGGAATTAGGTTTATGTTTTGTACATGTAGTATATCGAGGTCTCCAGCCGAGTGGAAATAGAATTTCAACCTTCAAAAGGATTTCAATCCCTCTGTTCACCCTCGACCCTTCAAATGGGTAAGTAGCGATCCGGAGCCACGATCTTTTTTCTCTAATTACGCAAATATTTTTACCCCGCTGAACGGTGGCCACAGCTCAAAGGAAACGTTTTGCGTTATATACGTTCAACCATAAGTAAATGTGAAGTAAACCGGTCCAGATGAAAACGTAGCAGGAGCATTCACTTGCCTTCAGCATGCAAGGAGGATATTCGATGACGTAATCTAAGATTTAAAGGCGGCAATGACCCCTCACTTACCACCGCTGGCAGTGCGCCCAGATCTTTGGTGGTGAAGGCAGGGTTTGGGCTCTTATTTTATTAGCGCGAACTCGACCCGAACTGCTTTACACGAGCACCAGACGCATTCATTTTTTTAGTCACGGGGAGATAAAGTAATTTGCCCAGAATCACAGGATGTTTGAGCCGAGCCGAGACTCGAACCCGGTTCCCCAGCTACTAAGTCGGCCGCTCTAGCCGTTAAGACACATCCTCAATTGGCAATTTCTGTCAGGAAGGCTGCTGGGATATGACAGGCAAAAGTGTTGCCTCATGGTACAGACAATGCTCAGTCACAGAGGTTGGCCTGTAGTAGGATCCATCTGTGCCATATCTGAACAGGACCAACCATAAACGAATCAGTCACGGCCTGACCAATAGGTGGCAGTCCACCGAACTACTACTACCAAGCCACATCCCATGAACACATTAACACAAACAGCCCCAGATGCACTAAGCCCTTGATGGTACTCAGTGGTGAGGTGCAGCTTGAGCTCTTCTAGAGTTAAGGTCAAACGCTCCATATTTTGGTTGAGGGGTGTTTTCATTTAGGGAGACAAATTAATTTCAAGATTATGAATATTCATTCATAAACTCGGGAATAGTTTGGAATAGTATTCCATTCAATCATTTTAGCTGGGCTACACCATTTCAGAAATAGATCAAATACATGCACATGAGTTGTGGGCCCATGCCTAAGGACACCATCCAGTTTTAACTGCTGGCCGTGCCCCAACTGGAAGGGTGCACAAGTAACCCCAGGGCGGGACTAAGATTTTGCATGTGGTTGGCTATCTTCTGTGATGACATAAGGGCCAAATACAATGGGAGCCAGATAATGTTCCAGTTTGTAAGATTAACTGAAACATCTTCACTCATCATCATGCAGTGTATTTTTTAGACCACCCTGACACTGCTGTGGTCATTAAAAAACAGATGGCATGTTAGACCTTGCAGACATTGTTCAAAACCCCCAACACAGCCATGTCTTAAGAGACAACCAGCACAAAGCCTGCTCGACAAGTCCCTGGGCGATGGCCTCCAGTCTAAGAAGGCCTCTGGTCCAGATGCTCTCCCTTTTCTATTCTTAACAGCAGGCCATTCTCAGTTCATATGCCGGAGGCAGGCTGTCAATCCAGGATGCAACTGGTTGTAACAAAGATCAGTAATCACAGCCCGAGCAACAGCCATAAACTAGCAGAGGCGAAAAGCACAGCACTTTTGTTGTGGACGGGCAATACGCATTTCATTTTACAAATACATGCTGATGTCAAACAGTCTGTGAGGCTCTGTGACAGCTACAACGTGAGCTCCCACGCGAGGCACCACACAGAATGCCTCGAAAAGTAAAGTCTGTCAGTGAATTGGCTGAATAACAAATACCAATATAGGTACACACGTCCACATATACGAAACAGAATTATAAACATGAATTTCATCTTTTTATACATCAGAAAAAAAGTGTTAAAAAAACAAGGTATTTCTTCATGCTATGGGTGTAAACGCAGCCACTTGTACCAAACCCTCCACGCTAAGAATGTGTCACTTTGAAACCTGCCGGGAAAGTTGACATGGCATGGGTGTGGAGGATTCTTTCTATGTCAGCCCTTTCCCAGGCGAGACAAAACAATCACACCAACCTGGCAATAAACATTCAATAACACTGCAAAAACAGCACTGCCTGTGCAAGAATCTTTATCTGTACCTTTAATGGACTTATCTCCGTAAACATAAGGTGGAATGCGTTAATGTGGAAAGCCAGCGAAGCATACATCTGCTGAGTGAGTGTATAAGGCAGTGACAGAGCTCACATCCACCATTTCTTCTTAAAGTTGTGATTTTCTGCCGGATATGAGCGCGTGGGATTGCTAAACCTACGTGCTAATTCGGCAGTAGAAAAAAACAGAAATTCCCTTTCATGTGCGGATTCCCTGCTGTCCGCACGGCTCGTCTCTAAGGGGTTTGGGTACTGGCAGGAATCCCGGTAAATACACACGCACAGCAGCAGCACGACCGGTGCTGTCAGCCCTCGCACCAATCAGCGGTCTGAGCCTCACAAAGCTTCTCAACCTGGAAGTGTTGCCATCAGAGCCTGCTGCTGCAGCCCGCATTTAATGGGGATCCATGTTTTGCCACACGCACCCGGGCGAGCTGCCTCCCACTTCCCCCGCTCACTCTGCTGTATCTGGTCACGCTGCTCGGCTTTCATTAGCGGAAAAGGAAAACGCACAGATAACAAGTGTTATTAAATGAATAAAGGTGCAGGCATGCTGTTTTGGGAGGTGGGAGGGGTTTGAAAGCTCCAGTGTTAATAAATAAATAAAGGCGCGGACATGGCAGGCGTCGGATTGGTGTTCGAGAGAAGTCAGCATGAGTCACCGTACACTTCAAAGGCCAGGGGCATTAGAGGAAGAGGGTGAAGCAGCCCCTCCGTCAGCCGAAGGAACGCCCAGGAGGTTCCTGGCAGAGTCGGATTCCGACGCTCGCCTTGGGATTGGGCCGGGCGACGTGAGCTGTCTACGGTAGAAGCTCACGTGCGCAACCCAATCCCAAGGTGCGCGTCGCAATCTGCCGCTGCCATAGACCATGCTGGGCGCGTGGCCAGCTCTTGTTTCCCCTCGTTGTCGGCTGAGCCGGCAGCTATAGTTCTCGCTGCGAGAACGCGCTTAGCGCGCGTTCGGCGGGGCGAGACCTAAAAAGGATCCACCCAGGAGTCCACAGCAAATAAATAAAAAAAAGGTTCCTACTCTACCCCATTTTCTTTCTTCTTCACTTTTCTGGAACTCTGCTTCAGCCGAGTCCCAAGATGTCTGCCAACACTTCCTGGTTGCAGTGTTGGAAGCTTACCGCTTCAGAGTGTGTGCGTAACCAACGTTGCAATATTCCTGTGGCTAACCAAGTATGAAAGACATGTCAACCAAGCAATGGGTGAAGGAGGCGGACACAAACAAGCCAATAGCTGAAAGGACACTATTCAAAGGTCACTCTCTGCAATACGTTTTCAAGGCATGCGCTCAGGGAGAACTTAACAGGCAGACCTAAACATCTAAGTGAATACAGACCATTATCACCAAGCAGTAAGAAGGAGGAATACTTAAAAACCCAGCAGTAAAGCATGTACAACTGTTTTTTTTTTTTTTTAGAGTACTCATGGCAACGGAAGCCTCGAGAGACCAATCTATCTTGGTTTGCTATAAACACAGCAATCTGGACACTATGAGTGAGACACAAGAGTTTACATGGGGGAGTAAAGCTCAGCAAACCATAAGGTCTTAGAATAGACAAAGATTCAAAAAGTATCACCAAGGCACATCAAGATATTAGTAAATATCAACAAACCGCAATACTAAGGATTAGATATTAAAGCATGAAGGTTATATACAGTCCTGGAACTGAAGTATTAGATCGAGTGCACAATTATAGAGCAGTCAATAGAAGAGGTCAGACAAGGAGTCAGACACTAGGTTTACAGAAGTGGATAACATTCAGGATTAGTCATACATGTTTCTAAGACAGCAGTGAAAGCCTGAGACTGATCAGAATTCATTAGTATGGGGGAATTGCAGAAAACCCCATTACTAATGGCTCAGGTGGCAGACCTGGGATTTCATCTGTCTGTGGGAATGTTGTTGGGGACACAGTTGACCAAAGATTAACCAAAGAGACAAAACACTCTGGCATTATTGAGGGGCATGGGGGGCTAATGACAAGATGCTTCCTTAGTCACAGAAGAGCTAAATGGACTGACTGGAGCATATTGTGGAGAGGAAGTGGTCAGAGTGAGCCACAATGAAGCACCTAAGCTGGAACTCTGAGGGAGGCTGCCAACACTATCTCTGAACTGGTGATGCCGGTCAATGCTGCAACCTTCCTATCGTGGTGAACATGGAAGACTGCATGCCCCCATGCATGCGGGTTATCATGAAAGGGACTGCTAAAGTGACCAGAGTCAATGCAGTGCATGAAGCCTGCGGTTTTCTCTATTGGGAGTGATCCAACCCCCAGACCATGCAGCATTCTATTTTGCACCATAACATCCTTGAGCCATTAGTATGTCTGCCCTTACCAATTACAAAAGACAGTATGGACAAATGTAGGTTTGAATTCTGGCAGTTCCCTTTCACCTCACGCATTCTTGACTGAAACCTGGACCAACACCACCTTGTGACTGGACTCTGCTATCGCCATTCTCCAAGTATACAAAATCTCCCAGAATGACCGCCCCACCCGTCCTGTGGGGTTTCAGGAGGGGGAGCGGGGGTGAATAGCCATCGTCCATAAATCCACCCTCCGGCTAAACAAATTCCCCGACGAGCCCACAGACCTGATGGAACACCTACGCTTCAAGATACAGGCCTGCCCTACCACGTAAAATTGCTAATGATGGTCAAAAGGGGGCTCTAGTCATGCTTGACCTAAGTGCCGCCTTTTACACGGTTTCTCATGGCCTGCTACTTGACAGACTACACCAGGCAGGTATAGGAAGTAAGGTCTTGGGCTGGCTGGCGAGCTTTCTGGAGGGTAACACTTTTCAAACTACCCCGCAACCCCATGTCTAATCTATTCAACATTTGAAACAGGGCGTGCCTAAGGGCTCCGCCTTAAGACCGACCCAGTTTAATCTATATATGCAGTCATTGGCAGATCTGTTGAGCAAACAGGAGGTTCAGGTAGTGTCATATGCAGATGGCACGTAGCTGATCCTCACCTTTGCCCAGGAAAATGGCAAAGCAGCAGAGGATTTTAAGCTCTGCATGGAGGACATGGCTAACTGGATGAAATAGTTGCCTCAGGTTTAATGCTTGCAAAACTGACATTCTAGTTGTAGGAAAGCAACCCTCCATCTGGTCCTCAAGGTGGTGGCCTATGTTGTTAGGATTTCCTCCCGCTCCAAGTGAGGCATTTAAAAATCTTTGAGTTTAGTTTAACTCCACCCTATCCTTGTCTGATAAAGTTTCACCCCCTTACAAGTAGCTGCTTTAGGATGTTAAAGATGCTGAAGAAAATCCTAGGACTTATCCCAGACGATGTTAGAAAGACAGTGGTACACGCACTTGTGACATCTAGACTGGACTACTGTAATGTCCTATATCTAGGGTGACCAAAAAGGAGCATATATATAATCCCAACGGGTGCAAAAATCTGCAGCTCGAATGCTTCTAAACATCCCTAGATTCTCTTCAACAGGGACTGCTCTGGAGATTCTCCATTAGCTCCCTACTGAGGAGAGGATCTCCTTCAAAGCCATGTGTTATGTCCACAGGACACTGCAAGGTACGGACCCGAAATACCTATGCCCCATGATACACCCCTATAATCCCACGCGCAGTCTAAGATCAGCCGGAACTGGGCTGGTCTGCATCCCTAAATTTAACAGGAAACGCTTTGAAGGTATCTATTTTATGTACTTGGCAGCTAAAAGATGGCCTTTTCCTCCTATATACCCAAGACAGGAGACCTCAGAATCAGTTTTTAGGAAGCAACCTAAAACTTGGTTGTTTAAGAAAAAATCTTGTTATCTAGAATTTTGATCAACTTTTGCTTTGATTTATGATCTCAGCCTCTGATGGAATTTAGCGCGGGGGTACTGCCAGAACATAACTACTAAGGAAGAAGGAGAGTCTGCTGCATATTCATACAATAAGGCACTCCTGCTTGCCTTGAAGCTCTTCTGCATCTCTTACTGCAACATTGGATGGAGGCACACAAAATGAATGTGAAACCCAGCAGAGCTTTAACAAGCAGCTGTCAGCTAAGTGCTTTGGCAATACTACTGCAGCCTGCAGCTCTCATAGAACTGTTGGCTGCAACAATCACCTGTGGGAGTGCATTTTCAGAAGTGCATTCACAAGGAGGGCTTCAAAAAAGCTATTGTGTGTTCTATTGTTTGAAGTATTGTTAAAAAAAAAAAGAAAAGAAAGGGAAGAAGCCTGCATGTATCTTGCATCACTCACTGTTGCTGCATCTGCAAGTTGGTCTAAAAGCGACTGCACTAGTGAACATATAACTGAGTGGTACCATGTAGAATTGGCTTGCACAGATGAGCTCAATAATCCATTTAAACAGATGGACAATTACTTTTGTCCATCACCACTGTCGCAAAATGGAAAATTGTGCAATACTCTTGTAGGTTGATCCAAATGTGAAAGACACAATGGATAATAGAGGTTCTATGCATGCTTGTAATGAGGAAATGAGCTCCCATGTACCTAAAGCCATCTGCATCCAGGCCTAAGAACGTTCAAGCTTATGGGATAACTGGCACCGACCACAGAGGCCTAAATCCCACTCTTCATCATGTTGGAAGTGCACAAAACATTTCAGCACAACAGCAGTTCGCATATCTGGAGGAGTCAAATATTTCGGATTACAGGTGCACAACACTTCCATGCAGATAGCTGTGAATGAACTAAGGAACATTGTGGATGACAGCAATACACTAGGCGTCATATTGTTTTACCCTGGAGACCAAGTTTAGTCACAATTGCTGGCACTGTTGCTGCCTTGTTCACAACTTCCTTTGAAGGTTACTTCACTCATTAACTTTACATTAAAACCATTTTATTATTTAGTGTGGGGTCTTACAGGGCTCCTCTATCATCCATCTTCAACATATATTTGTGACTTCCGAGTTCATTAGATCATGTGCCTGTTCTACTGTGTCTTACGATGATGACGTCTGACTGACTCACATCTCGATCATCAGACGGTGAGCTCTACATTCAACCTGAGGAACTGCTAGACAAGTATCCACTGCTAAATAAGCATTTTTTTTTAACAAAGTGAAGGCTAATAAAAAACAGAATTGCGCTAGTCAGTCCTCGGCATTAGGGGATCCTCCCAAACAAGCAACCAAAGTCAAACCATTGGAAATACCTTCGGTGAGAACCTCTCTTCAAAAGCCCGAATCAGTGGTTTCCTCCTACTTTCAAGATTTTTATCTCCGGCAAAAGAGTCCCATTTCTATCTAAGGAGAGTCACTCCAAAGAAGTTGCTAAGTGCATGTGTGTGTTTTTTTAATGTAATACTACAATACGCCTCCAAAGCGCTTTCAAAGCTGAGGTGAATACAAAGTATGCTATCCAGAAGGTCATGAATCTGACAAAGTCTGAAAAGGGGTCAGAAGAGCAAAGCACACTATATTGGTTCTGGTGAAGAATTAAGAACCTTAACCCGTTAAGCGCTCGCAAACATTCCGCCCCAGTGCGGACGTTCGATTGCGCTAACGGGATTCGGACGGTCGTGCGCAGCACTAGCGAGGTAGTGCACGCGACGACCGTTGGACGTTCAAAGCACTGAACGGGTTAAAGTAGACTGACTGCCTTCCCATCCTCCCATATCCGTAAACCCGTTTAAACAAGGAAAGCAAAGCAAGAAACAATCAATGACTGGCTTTAGGAATATAAGGGACAGGTGCTTAAACCAAGTGGGCTTTGTGATACATGCAATCATGAAAAGTGATTATGCGTATTTTAGGATAACTGTTTCCATGGGACCAAATTCAACGTAAATGACAGTGCACTTGGTTTTCGTTGGCCCCATCCAAATTTATAGTTTTGTCTTTGAATCAGAGTGAATAATTGATCCAACAACAACGGCAGCTG
The DNA here is from genome assembly GCF_964263255.1 of Lissotriton vulgaris. Classification (NCBI taxonomy): domain Eukaryota; kingdom Metazoa; phylum Chordata; class Amphibia; order Caudata; family Salamandridae; genus Lissotriton; species Lissotriton vulgaris. The sequence goes on along the minus strand of NC_141685.1, from coordinate 2,079,207,459 downwards.
TTTCTGGATATATGTGGCCCCCGGGGAGTAAGCAATTCAAGCTCACTTTTTGAATCGGCAAAGCTTTGTGCATCAGCGCACAACAAAGAATTGGAGAAAAGACACAAAGTTTTACAGGCATTCCCCCGCCCCTTTAATAGTAAGAACCTGGAACTGAAATAGCCTGAGATTGCTGACATCTGATCAAAAAAATTTACATTTATTTTTAAGGTCAGAATCTGCCTGAACGTGCAAGAACAAATTGGCAAATTGCCACATCCCAATGTCTGGAGGTTCACTGCCAGAGCTAGTTGAGGCATCCAAGACCAGACCAGAAGGCTAATGTTTAACTCTGGGTGAAGCACTATGCTACGCTCGCGTAGTTTGCGCAACTTCGCACTACGCGAGCTGCACGTAGCGTAGCGTAGCGGTCTTTTTTTTGCTTTTTCGCAGTCCTCAACGTCATGTTCGCGACTGCGAGCAAGCAAAATGACATTCCGGCGAGATTCTCAATGCGGGGAGGTCAGGTTTCTCATTGCGAGTGGTTGCGCATGCTCGCGACCGCTCACGATGAGAAACTACCAGTTCGGGTTGAGAAAGCTGCAGCTCGAGTAAAAATCTACTCGAGCAGCAGAAAACTACAGCTCGCTCGGTGCAAGATGCCGTTTTCAATGATTGCACAGTGAGGACAAGCATCCTGCACTGTGCAATCATTGAAAACGCATCTTGCACAGTGCGAACATGCTACTACGCAGTTCGCGTAGTGCTACGTGAAGTTCGCGTCGTGCGAAGTGCACTTCGCTGTGCAAAGTGCACTTCGCTGTGCAAAGTGCACTTCGCTGTGCAAAGTGCACTTCGCTGTGCAAAGTGCACTTCGCTGTGCAAAGTGCACTTCGCTGTGCAAAGTGCACTTCGCTGTGCAAAGTGCACTTCGCTGTGCAAAGTGCACTTCGCGTGCAAAGTGCACTTCGCTGTGCAAAGTGCACTTCGCGTTGTGCAAAGTGCACTTCGCCTTGTGCAAAGTGCACTTCGCCTTGTGCAAAGTGCACTTCGCCTTGTGCAAAGTGCACTTCGCCTTGTGCAAAGTGCACTTCGCGTTGTGCAAAGTGCACTTCGCGTTGTGCAAAGTGCACTTCGCGTAGCTTCGCGTAGCGCTACTTTGCTAATGTTCTGCTCCTCTTCAACGGCCACATCACAATTTAGACCTACGTTTCCAGATCCCTACATCACATAAAGGATCCATTCCCGATGCAAGTGGAGACAAACAGCTAAAAGAGGAGACTTCGTCCCCATATAATCCAGTAGAGGCCAGATTTGTGATTTTCGAATTGGAAAAAAGGTATTGAGAATATATTGCTCATTACAGGCTAACTCACTAGACCCTAGGGTTGCTTCGAAATTAAATGGAAAGATGGCAAATGATGACAACAGAGACCAAAATGGCCATGATAACCCTAGCAATTTTCTCCAATCTCACACTGATCCAGTTTATATATTGCCATGTGTTTTATTACAACCCAGTGCAACTATGGAAGAGGGGCAGGACCCCACATTTACACTGCCTACAATCTAAACAAGCATTTGCAATGCAATCAGTCTCATATTAGTGAAAGCTAGAGCTATTGGCGTTTCAAATGACAATTTTTTGAGTTCTTTTTTTTTTTGCAGTGGAGTCAAGTCAAGTCAAGTCATAAAATTTGTATAGCGCACTACATACCCAGAGGGTTTCAAGGCGCTTAGGAGGGGGAGGGGATTATTTGTCAAATATCCACGTTTTAAGCTGCTTTCTGAACGCTAGGTGATTCTGGGTGAGGCGAAGGTAAGCGGGGAGTGAGTTCCATGTTTTGGCAGCCAGGTATGAAAAGGATCTGCCTCCCATGGTGGTCTTGTTGATGCGAGGTACAGTGGCGAAGGCTTGGCTGGAAGAGCGAAGTTGGCGGGAGGGGGTGTAGAAGGACAGTCGGGAGTTGAGGCAATCTGGTCCGATGTCGTAGAGTGATTTGTGTGCGTGGGTAAGCAGTCGGAAAGTGATCCTCTTATTGACGGGTAGCCAGTGGAGGTCTTTAAGGTGCCCAGAAATGTGTTTGTTGCGTGGGATGTCTAGTATGAGCCTGGCTGAGGCGTTTTGGATTCGTTGTAGTTTCTTCTGGAGTTTAGCGGTGGTGCCTGCGTATAGGGTGTTTCCGTAGTCCAGTCGGCTCGTGACTAGAGCGTGGGTGACTGTTTTCCTTGTTTCGGAGGGGATCCAGCGAAATGTTTTTCTGAGCATGCGAAGAATGTTAAAGCAGGAAGAGGATACGGCGTTGACTTGTCTGTTCATGGAGAGTGAAGAATCCAGGATGACGCCAAGGTTCCGTGCGTGGTCTGTCGGGATGGGTGCTTTTCCGAGGGCTTCCGGCCACCAGGAGTCGTCCCATGCGGAGGGGGATGTACCTAAGATGAGGACTTCTGTTTTGTCTGAATTCAGTTTCAGACGGCTTTGTTTCATCCATTCGGCGACTTCTTTCATTCCTTCGTGTAGGTTAGTTTTGGCGGTGCTGGGGTCCTTGGTGAGAGAAAGGATCAGTTGAGTGTCGTCCGCGTAGGAGATGATGTTGAGGTTGTGTTGGCGGGCGATGGTCGCGAGGGGGCTCATGTATACGTTGAAGAGGGTGGGACTGAGTGAAGATCCTTGAGGTACGCCGCAAATGATTTCAGAGGCCTCGGACTTGAATGGTGGGAGGCGGACTCTCTGGGTTCTTCCGGTGAGGAACGAGGTGATCCATTCCAGTGCTTTTCCTTGGATTCCGATGTTTCTGAGGCGTTGTAAAAGGGTGCTGTGGCAAACTGTGTCGAAGGCTGCAGAGAGGTCGAGGAGGATGAGGGCGACTGTGTCTCCATTGTCCAGTAGAGTTCGAATGTCGTCTGTTGCTGCGATGAGGGCGGTTTCGGTGCTGTGCTTGGCTCGGAAGCCGGATTGTGAGGAGTCGAGGGATTTGTTGGTTTCGAGGAATGCGGCGAGCTGGATGTTGACGGCTTTCTCGATGACTTTGGCCGGGAATGGAAGAAGCGAGATGGGGCGGTAGTTTTTGAGTTCGGTGGGGTCTGCTGTTGGTTTTTTCAGAAGGGCGGTGAGTTCAGCGTGTTTCCAGTCTTCTGGGAAGGTAGCGGAGTTGAAGGAGCAGTTGATGACGTCTCGGAGGTGAGGGGCTATGATGGAGTCTGCTTTGTTGAAGATGTGGTGAGGGCATGGGTCTGTGGGGGATCCAGAGTGGATGGAATTCATCAGGCGGATGGTGTCTTCAGTGGAGATTGGGTTCCAGGCGTTAAGGGTGTTTACGGGGGGAAGATGGTCAGCAGATGGTAGGGCGGGTTGGCTTCCGGGTTGGTTGTCAAAGCTGTTGTGGATGTCAGCAATCTTGTTGTGGAAAAAAGAGGCAAGGGAGTCGCAGAGGGTTTGGGAGGGGGTGATGTCGTTGGAGTTGGCCGAGGGGTTGGAAAATTCCTTGACGATGTTGAAAAGTTCCTTGCTGTTGTGGGCGTTGTTGTCAAGTCGATCCTTGAATGCTGTTTTCTTGGCTTTTCGGATCAGTTGGTGGTGAGTACGGGTGGCGCTTTTGAAGGCGTCCTTGTTGCTAGTGGATGGGTCTTTTTTCCAGGCCTTTTCAAGGGAGCGGCACAGTTTCTTGGACTTCTTGAGATCATCGTTGAACCATGAGGCCTTCTTGTTGCCAAGTTTGTGTTGACGTTTTTTCAGTGGTGCTAAGGTGTCGGCGGTGTTGGATAACCAAAGGGTGAGGTTGGAGGCGGCTTCGTTGGCGTTAGAAGAGAGGGCTGGGGAGGTTCGAAGGAGCGATGTGGAGATCTGATCCGTGGTGGTTTTATTCCAGTTTCTTTGTAGAGTTGGTTGGAGGTGGATGATGGGTTTCGGCTTGTTGTAGGTGAAGTGAACGCAGCTGTGGTCAGTCCAGATGAGATCCGTAGTGTGGCTGAAGGAGACATGGTCGCTGGAGGTGAAGATGGGGTCGAGTGTGTGACCTGCGATGTGGGTGGGGGAAGTGACCAGTTGTTTAAGTCCGAGGTTGGCGAGGTTGTCCAGCAGGGTGGTGGAGTTGCGGTCGTTGTTCTTGTCAAGGTGGAAGTTGAGGTCTCCCAGAAGGATGTAGTCTTTGGAGGGGAGCGCGTGTGGGGTGATGAAGTCCGTGATGTCTTCACTGAATTTAGCGCGGGGTCCTGGCGGTCTGTAGAGGAGGGTGCCTCTGAGAGTTGTCTTGGGGTCGATGTGGATCTGGAAGTGAAGGTGTTCGGAGTTAGCGAGGTTGGCGTCGGAGCTGGTGGAGATGCGGATGGATTTCTTATGGACGATAGCGATTCCTCCTCCTGTATGGCCGGTGCGGTCCTTGCGTGTGATCTTATAGTCATCAGGGATAGCGATGGCGATGTCGGGGGCGGAGGAAGCGTTCATCCATGTTTCCGTTAGGAAGGCGACGTCAGGAGAGATGGTGTCTAGGAGGTTCCAAAGGTCAATGGCGTGCCTGTGGACCGAGCGGGTGTTGAGAAGGATGCATTCTAGGTGGTTGGGGTCTGGAATCTGTGGTGTGGTCGTGGCGGAGATGTTGTTGGTGCCGCTGAATGTGCAGGAGAAGCAGGAGAACGGTCCATGGGTGCGTCCAGGAGCGGCTAGGACGCAGTTTGGGGCGCGACCAGGGTTAAGGGCTAGGAGGGTGGCGGCATCGTAGGTAGTGCGGGGGGGCTGGGGAGCGCGAGGGGCAGGGGGTCTGGCGCTGGGCGCGGTCCAGGCGCGGACGGGCGTAGACGGGCTTACCTTCGGCGCGGGTTGGGCGCGGTCGCTGCGCGTAAACGCTGCGCGCGGGAACTCCTGTCATATATGGATGGTGGAGGGGGGAGGGGCGAGGGCGGCTCAGCTGGGAGGCGTGGCGGGCTCAGGGGAACACAACAACAGCAGTAACAAAATGGAGGGGAGGTCAGAGCAGGGCGCCGGGGGAAATCACACACAACAATGCAATTCAAGCAATCTAAGCGCTGTGGGATAATAGCGCTATGAAATAACGAAGCTTACAAAAAATTCGAGCTATGCAAATAATACAACTTGGTTACAAAGCGCTATGCAGATAACACTAATTGAAAGCACACATAGATCACTTTTATAACTGAATAAATAGCTCTGTTCTGAAAGCAAATAAGTTAACAGTAGATGACATTTTTGTTCCACCACTGTTTAAGTTGTGAAACCTGTTCCATCTCCACTTCCCAAGAGAGTGTGACAGCTCCTGTGTAGATTATTCAGTTTTTACAGTATGTAATTTTTCCTTGACTAAAGTCAAGGTACCTCGAGACATATAATACCACCTTTATGCATTCTTGGTCATGTCATCAATTTAAAGGATATTTTGCTCGAAGTGTCAGGAATGTTTCACCCTACAGGTCACGACCTTGGAAGAACAGGCATACAAACCTATCTTAAACTAAAAAGGTTGGTTGGTAGGACTCACTGTGTCCTAATCACTGGGGGAATTTATTGGCAGTATGTTTTTTTGATGTCAAGTTGAGCAACGCGTCAATTCCTCTCTACCCAGGGCTAGAATTGAAAAGGAATTTTGCCCCCTGGCTTTCACAAAATAGCCATTCACAGGTGCATAATAATCTGAGGTTTAGTCTCGCACAAGGCACAAAATTCTCAGGAGGGAAGACATGGGCGTACGTAGTCTATGTAGAATTTAATTAAAAATGAAACAGTTGCAATGAAATAAATGTATAGATGGAAGCGCAGATGGGCAACACATTTTTTTTAAACTATCGAGCAGCAATGGATGACACTGGGGAGAATACGTGATGGCAGCAATTATGAAAGGGAATGGGTGTGGGGAAAGGAGGCGACAGACGGCCAGAGCTGGCCAACCAAAAGAATCAATCAGTGATGTTCAGAGGGCAGATCGATACTACTGACCAACCAGAGTAAAAAGGTACTTAGAGAGGCAGACCAACCAACCAAAAGCGCTGAATACAGCATTCCTCGCAGAGCAGCCCATGCACTGCCCAGGGGAGACCTAAAAAGCTATGGGCATTTATTTCCATGTGATCTGGGAAAGTCAGGGAGAAGTGGTGGGGTGGGAAGTTGAAGGAAACCCAAAAATTATGTTACGGGGAATTATGAATAGATGCGCGGGCCACACAGCACCAGAACCTTTATTGGAATCCATTTGCTACTAGACAAAATTGACATTTCAAGCACTGGCATTCAGAGGAAACTCCCATGACAAGTGAGTGGGAAAGACATAGACTTTTGTGCCGCAACTTAAGAAATGGTGCAGAGCCACAGGTTGTCAAGCACACCAAAGTCTGGGGCAAATGGTGGGACTATTTGCAGATCACAGACTCATGAATTTAGGAGAGCACAGTTACTTAAATGGTACTGCCTGTACTCTACGTCATCCTTGGGTATGATGGAAATAATCTGAATATTGCGTTGTGTGACAAGTATAAGATGTGAATACTGCAACAAGCCAAACCTGCATTGGTTACTTGTTAAAACCCAATACAAAATTATACTTGTCAAAGATATTATCCTGCTTTATTTTATTTTTTCGTATCTGTACTTTTATTTGGAAATTTCTAATAAAAAATTTCAACACAAAAAAAACCCCAATACAAAGCGATTGAGAGCGAAAAAATAAATTGAGAGATCAAGAACTCAGATAGTGCAGAAAACCTTGTCATAAACCTGCCCAAGATGGTCTTCCATTCATGGTCACGCCACATCACCCATTTTGTAGCCTGCATGTTTCAACAATCTGGCTCTCACTGCGTGTACCCATTACTCTGGTTAACAATCGATTTACATCGGTTAGTAAGATTCATCTAAACCAACCCCCTATCCCTTCTTACTCTCCCCAATTCTTGCCTGCTACCTCCATATGTCCAGGATGAACTAATGCGACTTGTGGGTTTCCCCGGTGACAAACTTCCACCCCTCCCCCGCTTCATCAGCATCTCCAGCAGGGTCAGCCTGCAGCACAGTCGTATAATTGCATCTTTGTCAAGATCCAGTATGACAAAAAGGTGTCTCCTCAGACAGCTTCAGCATACTCAAAGACCGCAAGTACACAATTAACTTCCTAGTCAACAAAGCAAGCAAACAGCACCTGGGCTACCACAGTAGGGGCCAGACTGCTCCCAAGGGTCTTCAATGCGGCTCTGTGTAATACCAGGAATCGCTGGCTCATCGGCCACCATTTACCCGTCATCCATTGGCTCATTTTATGTCGGCGTTTGGCCTTGAAGAACATGGTGCACCTTTAATCCCACAGCACCACAGTACACATACAACTCGGGAGCATGTCTATTATTTGTTATTACGATACATGCTGCTTACTGTGATTCTTTAATGTCAAATGTAATAAAAAGACTAAAATAAAAAAAGAAACATTGTATCCAGCACAGAGTTTAACTGCCAAACTACTATACAACTAAACTATTGGACTTATGGAGTGTTTTTATAATTAAAAGAACAGATTACACTATTTATTGTATTAGTTATTTGCCTTACACAAGCATCTTTCTAGATGAATCCTCAGTAGGTAGACCTCCTGATTGACTGAAAACCAAAGGATGAACTTAATATTTTTGTAAACTCTCAGCAGAATCGGATACCTGTGGTTCCAAGGACAACAGGCAATAATCAGCTCAATAGGGTACATTAAGCAGTAGAATAATAAACAGATTGCAAATTGGGAGGCTAATGCAATATTTGCAGGGCAAATCCATTATTTTGCTTCTCTTGCATTTGTGCTGACGTTTTTATACTCATCAGAATATTGTGCCTAACACTAGAGCACAGAGGTGATAAGAGGAAACAATCTGCTAAAAGAAGATGCAAAACATGATCACACAAGAGCAGGAAAGGTACGGTGGTCACGAAATAAGATGCTACAGGCATAATTTAAAATGTATGTACAATTATAGCATAAAGTACGCAACTTACCTTTCGGTATTATAAAGAGCAATTGTTTTGCCATAAGTTATAAGTAACGTCTCTCCCTCTGGTAGATATTCCATACTGCTTACAGACGTGGGAAAGCTGAGGCTCTTTACTTCAGTCATGCTGGCCCTGTCCCATAGCCTGAAAAAATACAAATAGCATACTACATGAAAGGTCAATCAATATTCAGAGTCCACACAAAGGAAACCTTTAGCTGTGCAGTGCATATGTTAACTGCACATGCATCCTTTCTTGGGCTTTCAACAGTAAGCTAACAAAATCAGCTGATATAATCTAACAGGACAATCACCTTCGAAAAGGTATAGATTAGATTAAATAGCTCAATAAACTATTGGGTTGCTTGTCACATTTAGGATTTATGACTGAGGCAAAATGAACTTACTAGTCAAAATATTAAAGCAGAATCTTCTGAATTCCAAAATTAAGGTATTGGGATAAAGCAGAAAATGCAGACAGCTGTGTAGTAAACCTAATACAATTGTCCTTGTTTGCAACACAAACCATTTTGTGTTCGCACATACAAAAACAAAGCAATTTCAAAAAGGGCCCACTCCAAGAGATCTCCCCATACCACTAGTTGCATAATCAGAAGTAAAGGTCCAGTTGTAGAGAACCGATCCAAGGTCCTCTTCTGGTGTAGTTAGAATATGGACCTAAAACTGTGAATTCCTATGCTCAATTTGCGACTAAAACAAATACCATGGATTGAGAACTGGTCAAATATCGTAAAACCAATCCATATCTAAAATGGTATAAAAGATTGCCCGTGTAAAGTTCTCCTCTGTGCCTCAATTGTTGGTCAACTGAATAGAGAAGTAGAAGAAAAACTTCATTGTTGTATTCCACAGGAAGTGAAAAGGAATAGAAGAGAAACCAGCAAACTGCAGTGCTACTCTGATGCAGAATTGAAACAAGTTTCTCCTTCTATTTATGCCTTTAGTATTAATGTAAAGCGCTTAGAAAAGAATGGTGTAAAGCTATTCACATATACAGTTGAAATTAAAAATCTCAAAAATGTTGATGTGCTTGAGGAATATTGTGTTCATGTGAAAGCTAATAAAACACAAATGCACCGTCATTAGGATATCCACATTCATAAGTAGTACGCTTTCCTGCCTAAAGCAAATTGCAGCTGTGGCTGTGAAACAAAAGTATACTGCTCAACAGATCAGTTGATTGAAGTAAGAAAATGGTAGCAATGCATTATCTTTTTTTACCGAAACGCTTGTCAAACAAGAAAGTAGAGGTGATAGAAAACAACTATGTTCGGAAGAGGGGGGTGGTGGTGAACAACACAATTCCATAACGAATGTTAACTAGTTAATTGCCAACCTAGGTCACCCACTTTTTTGTTTACAAACATACTAATTAAAAGAAATCAACATAAATTCGAATCACAAATTTTATATTGCAAGCTGCAGTAATGTGCAGTCCTTTAATCAGCAATGCAATTAGAAAATAATATTTCAAACATACATTTTTAGAACGGCCGTTGGTAGAAGCCTAAGCGCAGCTCAATAATTAACTTGTGTTAAGTTCCCTTCTGAGCTTTCATCACAAAGTTAAAAGCCAGGGTTGCACACTTAGTATTCTGTAAGATAAACGTGCAAACTACCCGAGAACCGTATGCAACAATGATTATTTTATTTGCAGTTGTTTTCATATTTAAATATATAATTATCTGTTGCAAAAATAATATCTGCTAAGAAAGTAACTAGTAGCTTGTGCAAGGCAGGTATATTACAGTGAGCCAACATTTTAATTTTCAACGTCTGCTCTACTGCTAACAAAAACAAGCATGTCCACGCCCAGTAAGAGGTGAGCAGGGAGATGTGTTTCGCTTTCTCACTGAATATTCTCAGCAGACAAAGGGCTTTGGGTATACAAATATCGAATTAAAGACCAAATGATATTTCCATACAGCAAACTAGTTGTAGTTTACCTGACTGTTTTGTCATCTGCTGCTGAAAGAATTTGCCGGTCTTCGTTGTACCAGAGAGCCTTTTTGATTCCAGAGGTGTGGCCACCAATCTCCAAAGGATCTTAAAATTAAAAATAATTTTGAGTAAAGCAAGGATAAAATACACTTAGAACAATTCACATTTAAAATGGTCCTCTCTGCACAATACTGTCATGGAGTTAAATATTATTATTTTTTTTTCTATTTTGTTTTACACATGAAGACATGGATAACAATAAGTCAACATGCCTATCACAAGTGTCTCGCCGAATTCCATATCGGAACCTGGAGCATACAGTTATTCTTTCTCATTCTTTATGGACTGGCTTCACAGCGCAGCGGTCACCAGACAAGGATGTGAAAACCACAAGGAGAAGGGTTTTGGCTCTGTCCACATGTTGGGAGTAAGGAGTTCATGTTTTGAATAGGTAGAAGTTGTGTGCTTCCACAAAAAAGTGCTTGCCATCAATGAAGTAGTGAGCATTTTATTTATTTATCCACATACCTGCATGCAAAATTAAACTTCTATGCATCATATAGACATATACATTAGTAGTGCTCAAAATAAATAAGGAAAATAATAGACTAGTGTTTACTGTAGTACACGTATGGATACTTCAGAATTGTGAATTAATGCAACAAAACCATAACATGCTTAAAAAATAAAATAAAAAATAAAAAACACAACAAACAATCCCCAGAAGTATGAAATCCACAATGTAGGTACCTATAATATTCCTCCTTAAAGATGAAGATGAGGAGTGTAGAGTAAATATAGATGTTTATTTACGCATAAATAGAAAGCAGCTAGTTTCAAGAAAAGCCTGGGCCAACTGACCTAAACTGGAATCTGGGCCATCACCAGGTTCTAGCCCAAGATTCCATTGGTCAGCATTGGTCAGGATGTCACACATCCCCTATCATTAACAAATTTACAATTTAGAGAAAATGATAAGAATTATACAAATGAATGGCAAATAAGAAAATAACAACATTTCCACAACAATGAAATGACACAGGTGAAACGGTATGCAAACAAAAACATATGTACAATGTCAAAGTTGAGTAATACAATCAGGTACGGTGTGTTCAACATGAGGCGTGAACACATGGTTTACATTTATAGACTATGACAATCTTTACACCAAGCTGGTTTAGATTTTAATCTTAAAGCAGATGTCTTATTTGACTCATCACTATTGTATTGTTTAATTACAACATCTCTTGGTCCAGAAAACGTATCTACATTAGGCCATAAACACTTAGGCCCTTTAACTACTTTGCTCATGCGCCACACGTTTCCAACCGATAACTCTGGTGCCCCACTCTGACTTTTTAATGGGAATAGAAAATTTGAATTCTCCAGATTTAACTAATCTTCCCTTCTTCACACGAACCCATTCACCAAGTTGAAATTGAAACATGGGACTCTTATACCTTTGAAAAGACGCCTGTTTATCATTTGATAGCCATCGACTATTACCATTGGAACCACCAGCCACTTTGGAACGATCAACTTAGTTTCTCATTTCCATAATCCACATCTGGTTCAAGTCACACACAGCCTTCCTACCCCTCATTTTCTCAAACGGGGCTATATCATCGACCGTTCTAGGAATAACTATAATTCCACACTAAATCTTTGAGTGCTTGAGAACAATTCTTCCCACTAGCTAAAGCCAATTGTATACCTTCCTTTAGAACTCTTATCCATCTTTCTACAATTCCGTCACTTTGTGGATAATACACAGATGTTCGTAAATGGCTAATGCCATGTTTATTCAAATAATCCTTCATCTCAGTTGACTGTAACTGCACACATTATCCGTAACCAAACATTTAGGAAATCCTTCAATTTTTAAATGAAGTTTTTGAAAAGGAATTACTGTGTGAGAATCGACTTGATGAACCAATTTAATTTTTGGCCACTGGGATAATCGAAAAATAAGAATAACATACACCTGACTTTTGGATAAACACATTGGACTGGCAATGTCAAGAGAAATTCTCTCCCATACCTTTTCTGGTCCAGAAACAGGAGCTTTCTCATAGCTGATAATCTTTTGCGATTGATCACTGATGGCACACTCAACACAGGATCTAACCTTAGTCTCAATACACCCATCAATGGCCTGCCACAAAAAACTCAGAACGTAATCTGTTTTTCATACTAGACATGCCAGGATGACCTACATGAGCCATGTCGAACACTTGTTCCAGCAAAACTTTAGGTACTACCAACTGTACACCACAAAATAACACGTAATCTAGGACCGATAATTCATTAGCATCATAGAAATAAGGTAACAATTCGTCATCTAAATCTTTCTTAATCGGCCATTGAGAACAGTTATATTTGATGACTTCTTGTATTTCCTGATAATTATTGCAGGTATTCTTCCATTCATCTTGCTTAATGCATCCACACTTCACATGTCCTCATCAGTCACAGATTTTTCACAATCCTCCTTAATTGGTAAACGGGATAAGCAATATGCTAAAATATTCTTGGCACCTGGAATATATTCCACACTGAAATGAAAATCTTGCAATTTGTACTGCCATCTAGCAATTCTTGGTGTTGCTTTTCCACAACCTTTGGTAGTACACCGCTCCACCAATGGAGGATGATCAGACCCAACTTTAAATGGGGTACCATATACATATTTACGAAAGTATTCTATGACCCACCAACATGCAAGTGTTTTTTTTCCAAAGTTGAATATATAACTTCAGCATCCCTAAGTGGTCTTGATGCAAAAGCAATGGTGACGATATCCATTCTGATTATGCATTTAAAAAAACTGGCTGCTTTTCTTTCTACACCCGGTGCTTCAGATACAAAGAAGCCTCAGAGGAGCTTGGCAGCACCTTGACAGGCTAATTTCAGGCAATGAATGTCACTGTAAGATGGCACGAACAACCAGCGCTTTTAAAACAAACACCTGTGGTTCCTTGCTCTGAGACTCTGGAAGTGGGCACGGCTTCCGAAGACATTCGCAAAAGTGGAGTTGAGCTAACATCACGCGAATGCATTTAGACTCAGCACAAAACTAACATAATATTTCAGTTCAGTTATACCAATTCAAACAACAATAAGTAAATGCAGGCCACTCAAAGTTTACCGGAGTCTGCACTTCGTGGTGAACATTGGTGAAGTCAAGGGGCAGACAAAGGAACAGACAAAGCTTGCTGTATGCAGCCGATTCTAGGCAGCCCATCCTATTTGGAATGTTTTCAAAAACTAAACTAAAGGAAAGTGTCTGCAGATCTCGAAGTCTTTTGAGACAATGTGCAACACTACAGTCCCCATTTCCAGTTGAGAGCTTTAAACACAATAAATGAGGGCCAGTAGGATGGTCTTGTGAGCTACTGGGTTCTCGATAAGTAGAAAAAAAGTTGCTTTTCAAGCTACTGATGTGGAGTAGCTTATAGAGCTGACGACCTTGTGCCTGGGGAACAGAGTCTCGGCGTCAGCTCTACAAAACACATGGCAATCGCAATAAATAAAATTTAACTCCTAACAAATAAATATCAACAGTGGCAAATCTGAATCAAAGGATGGAGGAGCAATTAAAGTAAAATAAGCTGAACAAAAACAGTGGCCCTTGAAACAGGTCTGATGAGCAAAAAATGCAAATGTCAAGTCTGTTAGACAGGAAGCCCAAAGTCAACCAAAACAAGAAGTTGCTGCCATTCCTGAAGCTGGCAGTCCCGAGACGGTGTGTACGTTAAGTAAATAGTTCTCCTGAACCGGTTAATGAAAACTACAGAGTAAGGACACATGTAAGAGGGGATGGCCTTATGGGAGGTACTAAGGAGGAACTACTAAGCATACCAACTAACCTAAAGCCATCATTTACAAAAGGACAGGAAGAGAAGCCAATTGGAAAGATGGGTGGAACATGGGTGGAGCTTAATGCCCATATACTGAAGTCTCGAAGAGACAGCGGAAGCACTGCCTAGGCGAGACCTAAAAACAAAACAAAAATCTATTTCAAGCAGATTGGGGACAGCAATATTCCTTGGTTCCAAATGCGGAGGCAGAAAAGAGATGTTCTCAGCTGCTGTCAAAGGAACTAAAATAAGGATTAGCAAAGCCAATGGTTACAATTTGATAGTGTTTTCAGAAAGTTTGATCATCAAAATAATAGCTGTGGTGCAGAATGATTTTGCAACAGCTATAAATGAATTTTCACTGATGTTTGACTGTTTATGGGCAAAGCTAGGAAAGTAGTTATACCGGAGAACATGTAGCGTGGCTGGGATAGTGAAGGCCAGGCATTTAGAAACAGCCCATAATCACAGAGCAAGAGTTATTTGGATTGGCGGATTATGTACTCCCTATTAATTCCATGGGTGCATTTGGCCTAGTTTCGCATGTAACACTTCAACAATAACTATTTATCCCAAATACAATTAAATTATTCACAGCTCAAACATCTAATAGCAGTCACTACTAATGGATTCTGGTGAAATAAAACATGCTGCTGACAAAAATAACCCATCAACAATTTGCACAGCCTAAACGCAAAGGTTTGTTATTTGAACTTTAAAAAAATGTAAACTGTAGTAGGATTTTGATTATTACATCAGATTACTCAAGCCGAAAAGTAAAAAGTAACAAAATAAAAAAATAAAAAAAAGTTTACATAATAGTTTTGGAAGTCACAGAAGAAGGTGCTTAATGTACCCAATTGTTAAAATACTTTAATGTACATTAGTATACAGATATATTCGAGCAGAAATATTCTGCTAGACAGAATAATGGGCCTAAAGACATAATCCAAACTGGTCTCTAGATTCTATTTGTTTGCATCCTTTGGGTTTAACATATTAAATTCTTTCCTGCAATGTATAATATACATAATGTACTTTGTTTTTAAGAATTTAAACCTGGGGGCACGAAAACATTTCTTTTATTGATAGTGAAGCGCACCTGCATTTGATATGTGTACAAAAATTAGAGTACACATTTGGGAAATTACACCTTGTGATTTGATGCCAGAAGTTGCCAATTGAACATTAATCAACGAAATCTCACCTGCTTCTGGTTTGTTCATGTCATATATGCGCAACAGTTTGTCTTGACCACCCGTCAAAAGGTTGTTGCTGTCCTACAGTGAAAAGAAACAAAAAAAAAAAACTAAAACCGGGTTGAACTAAGATTAACTGTATTCTAGAATCATTCCCGCAATCCAAAAACTGCAATCCACACTCTACCCACAATGTTACTACATGCATGTGATTGCCTTGGCACTACAATTAAAGTTGAAGGAAAGAAATTAAACGCCTGCAATTTTGCAGTTTCTAATCAACAAGAAACGTGGTTTCCACATCGACTGTCAATACTCTGTTCTGGAAAGCCTCCAAGGAGACGAATGTGGATTATTAAGGGAGGTGCATAAGGACATGTGTAGGAGTATATGCGCACCTTGCCGCTTTTGCTGCACTGACCATTTAAACTCGTGAGGGAACCAGTCATACACCTCAGGAATATATGTCCGAACTGTGAAATCAGTAGGAACAATACATTTCCCAACAACTCCCAACCTTAGCACACCCATAACAGAAAAACATTCAATTGGAGGAGTAAAAAATAAAGGCAAAACAGACTTCAAGTAGAACACCCACTTATGTTAAAAGACCAAAAGAGCACAATTGTCCACAATAAGAAAATTCTAAAAGAATGTCAAGGTAAGAAGTAAATACACTGAATGCTTTCTTGTAGGACAGCATTTCAAGGTTTAGAGGGAATTCAAAGAAAGGGGCGGTGGGTCAGCACAAACCCAGGGTACAAAACCAGATACACACTTTAATACAACACTGAGGATCACAGGACTGTGTGGATCGAGAACAAAGAACAGGCAGATGGGGATTCTATTACCCACACATTGAAATGGATCAAGATATTCCTAAACGAACCAGAATTACTACATTCCATGGGCACTTGCATTTATGTATGAAGGTGAGATTGTTGTCAAGCGCAAGTGGGAGGCAGAACTAAGACAAGAGAAATTCTAACTAAAAGACGGGTTTTAGTTAATGTTCAAAAGAACCATATGAAGTCAGCAGGGTCTGTCAAAATAGATAGGAGATCATTAACCCCATTTTACTTGTTAGATGCAGTATGATTGCCTTAGAGTCTGGGTGTTGAATAGACATTGTCTGAAGAAGAATTTGTATGGATTCCAGACAAGAAAAAACTGCATTCCACCTACAATGGTTGATGTCCTTGAGTTCCTCCCCAGTAACGAAAATCCAAACATCTGGGTGTGCCAATTAAAAAATATGATCACAGAACAAATGAAAAAAGCACTACCTTTAGAGGCAATGCGTCAACCATCCCTCAAGCACTCCAGCAGATCCAAAAATGCAATGCTCAAACTTTTAAAAATGTTCAACCTTCATTATTTGATAGTGTTGATGTTCTGCTCTAGCCAACATGTGTTTTGTCAATTTAAAACAAAGAAAAACTTGCTGCTGGAAAAAACAAAGTGCCTGTGTTATTTTCAAAGCGCACGTCTACAAAATGACGCAGGGCATTTTTTTTCTTCTCTCTTTAGATACCCATCAGAATTGTATCAGTAACTAAAAGGGAAAACATTTTTTTTTTTTTTGTAAAGCAGGTGGGTGAAAGCTACAGGGGAGCAGAGGGGAAGCAACACGGGAGAGAGCAAGCGGGGCGTGAGAGCGAAGAGAGCAACACAGAGAGCAAAGTGCAGAGCTAGTTAGGGGAGAAAACGGGTGAAAGGCCAACATGGAGCTGGTGGGGAAAAGCACAAAGGTAAGAGACAAACACTGGAGCACAGTGAGGGAGAAGAGAAGTAGACAGAGGAGACTGGTGGTAAACACCAGCTATCTTGTAGGGTTCTTCAACAAAAAGAAACATAACACAACCAATGCATTCATGCTTCAGGGAAGGGACAAGCAAAAGGAGGAAGAAAAACCCACACAAACTAATTGATGAGAAGCAAGCAGATAAGTGCCAATAAACTTAATCAATAGTAAGCAATTAGTAGGATTTAAGCTCACTGTAAAATGTGCTGTTTTTATGGCTATGCATTCCTCAAATAATTGGGTTAGCGAATAAAGATCAAGCAGCAAGAAAAACGCTGTCTGCATTCCAAATAATATAGGCCACGCCATAAATAATAAGATCGTCATTTGTGGTGGAGCAAAACATTTTTAGATTGAGAAATGTCACATACTCTGAGCACCATGGACCATGGAGGAACGTCTTAATCAAGTTCTTTTTAAGGACAACTAGTTTCTCAAACAAATGGACTGCTTTCCACTTATGAAAAGCCCTGAAAACACTGCACATTCTGTGTCATAATTTGAAGGTAGAATATGAAAAAAGAGACTGGAAATAGGAATCACAAAATGTCGGAATGAACCATCGGTAAAAATTATGCTTTTATGAACATGGATGGCTTTTGCCTCATACCTGCGTAAAATCCACACTTTTCACAATGTGCCTGTGAGCCAAGGTTACCAGCTCATCTCCGGAGACCGCATCCCATACTTTACTAAAATACAAGAGATAAATATCATGAAGAATAAGTTATCATAAAAACAATTGCGAGATCAGTTATACAAATATCCTACCCATCATTCATCACCGTTCATATGTGGAAACACTAGAGTAGCATTTTATTTTGAAAAGAAAAATTATTTCTGTCAACATTTTTATTACTTTGGAGACCAAAAGCTACCAGCTAGATATGGTCAACACTCAGATTGTATTCGAATACTTACAAGTCTCTGTAACCTCTCATACTTCAAGGCCATCTGTAGAGAAGTGTGCAGACAGTGGCACAACAGGCAGGAATGGGGCTGGTAAGAGCATTTTATTTGGATTTTTACCACCATACAGAACTAAAGTAGGACCTAATCCCTTATTTCAGTCCTACAACAGCAGCTTTTCTATAACCAACTGCATAGACATAGGGTTTTTGGTTGGCTAGGGTATACACCGAAGCCAGGCAGAATCCACCAGTCTAGTCAGGGTAAGGGAGTTACACACCGAAGGTAAGCCCTGCTCACCCCCTTGGTAGCTTGGCAGAGCAGTCAGGCTTATCCCAGAGGCAATGTTTAAACACATACACTAGGCACACCACAAAAAGAGGCTCCACACAAGGTTATATCAAAAATATCCTTTGTATTATATAACATAAAACACAGGCCATAAATCAATTTGAAGTATGTAACTCACATTTAGACCATAATCAAATAAATCACTGTGCCACTAGGCATTTGTTTTGAACGTAACAGGTAGACCAAATATCACTTTGCAGTATGAAAAATATATTAGCCGCAATCACGGAAATCACTGTGCCACTAGGTTCTTGTCATCAAGATGCACATAAGGCACCTAGATATGTCACTTTGCCAACTAGCACATAGAAGATTGCATTTAGGGCAGTAATCATGTTTGTGATATGTAAAATGTATATCAGACCCCATTCACATAAATATGCTGGCTAATCAGGAATTGTTGAGGCAAGACATGCGTTACACTTTCTTTAATAGCTATCTGCTGCACATTTCTAAAGGAAAGCATTATTTAACTAACATTGTGCACAATATCAATGTCCCTTGTAAGCCATCATTACACCAGGAGCAGCCTCTACGCTCCCAATACCTGCAATACCGTGGCGAGCACACTAGCTTGGGTACGGATGCATCAGAGACCCTATCAGGGGCTATCTGGTAATTTTGGAGGGAAAAGTAACCATAGCAAGACCAGGACCTCCGTTGAGAGGTTTTCCTTTCCGTCCTGCCACCAGATATAAATTCTTCCGGGTCCCCTAATCTCTCTTGGGCTCTCCCCTTCCTCGTGATAGAGAAATCCCATGGGGGAAGCACACAGTGTTGAAATTCATGGGGAACCTTTGCTGGGTCCTCCCGGCAAGAGAAATCATTGAAGGCAGCTGCCCGCAGACTCGCGTTGCAGCTGCTGGTCCACTACGGCTCCTCAGGGACTCCGCCCGAGCCTCCTTCAGCTGCAACAGCAAAGGGTGCACTTTGAAGACAATCCACCTCGAGTCGTACTGGCTCCCTCAGGGTTGCCGCGCTGGAGCAGGGCTCCTGCTCCGGCCTCACAGGAGAGACCCTTCTCTGTCTTTCTCCAGGCAGCGGGCTGCCCTTCAGAGGCGGGGCGGCTGCTGATGGCATCCCGCTGGCCAGGAGTTGCGTGGAACGTCACGGAATTCAGATAAATTCACTACGCCTTCTGCACGAACGCTTACTGGGGGCCGACTCGTGTGGTTTCTCGGTCCTCCCCCTCAGGGCGGGCGGTGTCTGTTGCTGCACACATTAACTGGAGAGAGGGGCGCGTTGGGAACTGTTCCTTGAAGCGCTAAGGAGCTTCCCCAAAATACAAGCCCAGAGAGGCTTCTTCGGCCCCAGGGGGATTTAAAGATAAATGCACAAATTGTCCCCCAAGAACACACAGCGCTGAGGTACGGCCAGACATACAGCGTGCTGGCAAAAGCGCACAGAGCACCTGAAAACCACCTGAAGCTCCGGGTGGTATTGGTTGCAGAGCACAACACTTAGAGCTCTGCCAAAAGTAAAAGGTTGTAGGGTACAGTGCTTGGAAACTTTGATGTCCCTGCATTGCCAAGCACAGAATGCCAGCGCACACAAGCCCTTGGAGATACTTCTCAAGCAGGGTGGCACAGCAAAGTCCTTGTCCTTTTCTTGACAGAAACAGCTACTGCAGGCCAACTCTAGACAGCACACAGCATAGGGGCGGTACTCCTGCTCCAATTTCTCCAGCTCATCTCCTTGGCAAAGGTTCCTCTTGATTCCCGAAGTAATCTAAAGTCTTTGGGTTTTAGGTGAAATACTTATACCCCAAAATGTCTTCGTTCTCTTCGTGGCAAGGGTCTCTGAACCCAGTCCAAACAAGTTCCGCCCTCACTGGCGCAGCATGACCACAGGGGGCGCAGACAGCATTGTACAGAGACCATCATTCAGGTGTAATAACAACAACACCTCCCACTACTCTAAATGCAGACCAGGTCTATTCAGGCCTGCGAGAAGTCACCCAGGCAAGGCTGGGCACACATCAACACCCCTCCCCCGTGACTACCTAGATAATGCACATCTCAGCTCCTGTCACACACACCAGATTCTGAATACACAAACAGCCATAGGCACAAAAAAAGGTAAAGTAAGAAAAAGCCCACTTTCTAAAAATGTCATTTTAAAACACAGTATTTAACAAGCATTGGCATAGGCAATAGTTCTAGCCTGTGGGACCTTACAAGTGTTTTGCTATAGATTTGGGTCATGTTTTTAAGGTTGAAATGTGGTGCACGTGCACCCACTGCTACACGGGAAGCGACAGGATGATTATTGTACCAATACTTTTATAGATCAACAGTATGTGATCCTGAAAAAGTAAGTCATCTCCATGTGCCCTAGTTTCTTTGCATGTAGAACTTAGAAAATCTTAGAAACTGGTTAAATTTTGTTATTAAGCGATATATGAAAATAACCCGAAGTTAAACTTTCCTGCAGTAGCCAAACAAATAACTGAGGGGCGCGACATTTCTACACGTTTAATTTCCAATTTAAGAAACTTGGCCGAAGTTTGCAGCACCCAACCTATACCTGTGGATTTTGGGGCACATAGTGCTGTGAGGGCCCCCACCGTACTTCAAAACAGTGGCAAGGTGTGCGATGTAGCTGGAAACCATCCTGGCCACACAACCTTAGAGTGACCAGACTACAGGAGTCCTGTTCGGATCAGCCAAAATTGTAGTTTCCTTAGCACTTAAAAAAAATTTAAAAATAAAAAGAAGAGCGGCATCTCTAAAGAGGATCGAAAGGTGCCCCCTCCCTGCCAGCGCTACTCGGAGTGACAGGGGTGTCAGGGAGCAAAGCCCTCTGCCAGGCAGTGCCATCTGCAGCCAAACAACGTTGTGTCCGTCAAACAAACACATCTGGCTCTGCCAGTGCATCCCCCACTGTGCCGCACATCTGAAGCAGGTAAGCTAGGGGGCGGGGCACAGGGCACAACGGGGCCCAGGGGGGGAGATGGCGTGTTGAGAAAGTGGGCAGCGTGGCACAATGTCAAATCCTGCAGGCATTGTGTGCCGAGAAGCAGATTAAATTAGCCCCGTTAGCATCCGTATTCTCACTGGCTGACTGTGCCTAAGCCGGCAGGACACTTGCAGTCTCTTCCCCACCTCTGCCATCTGCTCACGTCATGGCATGGTCTGCTAATAAGCAAGCTACCCACTTGGTTACGACAAACGGGTGGTGGTGTAGAAAACTAGTAGTTATGCCCCCCCCCCCTCCGACCCGCCTAAAAGAATCGTACGCAATAGCCACAAAGTCCGTAAATTGGCATGGTGAGCAGACCAGCTATCTAGGAAGTGGGTCCACGGTGTGAAGTTTATATGTTTAGCCATAAGGACAGCAAATGAGTCCTGAAATTGATAACTTTCGACTAACAGGACTGACTAGTCGTCAGTAATGTGCCAAGATAAATCAATTTAAAGCAGCAATTCTTCTCTGTTAATAATAAACCTTGTTATCAAGGATCCTGAATATCACTCATAGACAGCTGCTCTGCGACTCTTGGAAAACAGGGCAACCACTACTTCAATTTCCCTAAAATCTCTTTTTGGTATCATGAGCACTGCAACAGTCCATTCAATTTGTTTTTTGACAATTTAAAATGTCCTCCTCCATTTTCCCCATAACGGACTCTGGGATCTGCAAGGGCTGTACATGACTTATCACCTGCAGAATTTAACAGTATGGTTCATGGCACCCTAATCACTTTGCACTCCATTAGGCTCACTTCCTTGAACTTTTTGCAAGGTACAGTACCAACAATGCAAATGTGTGCTAGTTTTAATCATGGCTTATGCATGCCAAGGTTGGCTCCTCGATACCCAAATTTAATTTTTGTCGGACAGTATGAAGTCTCTTCGACCCGTTTCAGAGCAGCAGGGAAGTTGATTTGTCTTACAGGTCATTAATCAACAGTGTACAATGAAAATACCATACATCTATCCCATATTATGCTGAACTTTTGGCTACTGGGGACCTTGAATTCATAATAAAGTGGTGGAAACTCTGCCAAGATGATGCTGAAGGAAATATCACCAGGAGCGATAGGTCTACTGTCCTTTAATAATTATCTCTCTTACATGGGGCTGTATGGTTTATACGACCCATGGATCAACCGGTCAGTGGTCTGTTATGATTTTAAATCCCCACTCTCCCATTTCAATGTTTTTTTTGGTTTGTCTTTTTATGTAGTAAGACAGTATACAACACGTTGCAAAACTAATTTCTAGCACAGTAAAGGAGGATTCAACACATGCCTGTACACTGGCCCTCCCAGGAACCAGGATAAAGTACATTGTAGTGCATTACTTAGCCTCAACACAACTTTCAAACACTGGGCATTGACTTCTAGCCGCATTTCTATAGCGAGTCACAATACTTATGTTCATCAAAAAGATATAATAGTACCACAATCATCAATGACAGAAATAACAGTGTATAATAATCACATACCTAAAATTCTACCCCTCCCCTTTCCACCCCTCAAGCTTCCAAACATCTTCTGGTCCGCACATAAAAAAGTGTTTTCAGTCGCAACCATGCATCTACTGCTCCTTAATATGACAAGAATAGTCACTTGGTTGCTGGCACGCATCCACACTTCTCACTCAACCACTCTACAGTACAGCCTCCTAATAAGCTAATGTAGGTTGTGCTACAGGAGTCTCCAGAAGCACTTGCGTCATAGCACCCCTAGAAAGTAGGTCTTCAGCCACCCTCTCATCCTCAAATGCACCTCTTCAGTCCTGGCCCATTTTAGCAGGTCTTTTTTCCAGTCCTTATATGAAGGGGGCTTAGCACTCAGCCACCTAATTGCAATGAGTCTCTTAGCCACTGTGAGTCCCAACACTATAAATCTTGGTTTTTTTCTATGGGTTGTCAGGGAGAAGGGCCAACACGGACAGTTTAAACGTGTTGCACATCACAGCCCATTAAGTTTAATTTAACGTAATATCTCCGTCTAACATATACCGTAATAATTGGGAAGTGCCACGTTAATTGGAGGAAATCTGCCATAGGAGCACCGCACCGGACGCAGCTCTGATTCCTAGTAGGGTATATAGCGTACAGCCTCTTGGGTGAGCGATATGCAATGTGTACTATGTTGTTTTGAATCACTGTGAACTTAGCACTGATCAACTTTATGCACACTCCTGCGTGAAAGCCAGTCTTTGGGTGTAATAATTTTGTCGCTGATGCGTTTCCAAGATTCTTCAATCCGCAGCGGTGCTAGTCGTCTATCTGCATACAGCGCACAATACATGTGCGTTCTGAACTTAAGCTCACCCGCCATGGATAGTATGGTCACCAATGTATGCATGGGCTCAGGGAACGACAGCCATAACTGACGTGCCTTTGCCGCTATTTAAGCATATTGAAGAAACTGACCTCTACCAAGATTGAATGTTTCAATCACAATCTACATGGCGAGGAAGAGGACTGCTGGGTATAGATCTGACAACATAATGGCCCTCCGTCCCCCCACCTCCCACTGCCTGCCATTGTGCAAGTTATTTGCTCAAATGGGGACACTATTCACAATTCCAGGCCAAGAGCACATGGTGCCCGTCGCGTTACTCGCTGCACCGCTCTCTACCATAGACAGCCTAATAGGCAGAACAGGTGTGGGAAGGTATTTGGTATGCCCCTTAACCTTATTAACAGTGTTCCGAGTTGGTGCCCGTCATTTCCATGTCCGTGTTACTATTATTTCTGTGGAAATAGGCAAGAGCCTAGCACTCGATTCCAGTCATTGTTTGTCTGTTTGTTTAACAACCATAACGATCTCTGAAAATACTTTGGACAAAAAGAAACACCCGTTTAGTCTAGATTGGGTCATATGTTGAATCAATCACAGTCGTCTGTTTTGGAATGCAAGAAGTCAGCTGATCTTCCTGCTCCTTTTAGCACCCCAGTGGAAACATTTGAAATGTTTATCAGAGCAAATTATAACACTTCTAGACCCCCAGCTGCTAACTGCCTCAAGGTGGCTATCACAGGTTACAGTTTATAATATGTGAGGGCCTTTAACCTGTAAGTAATCGCCTTTTGTTTTATCATTACAGGACTGCTGACACCAGACTGTAACTGTAGAACGCAAGCTACATCTCTACTCATTTGCAATAACGTATTACATAAGTCACCTGGGATGTCACAACACCACATATACCAAACATCTGTTGTTGTAAAGTCTCCTCCTGTCCCTAATGCAATCGTGCCCTGTCACAGATTATGGGTTGAAGCTTCAGCACCCCTAATTTCACAATGTGGATGCGCGATCAGGGGCCTGGCATGGAGACCTCCACCTGCTGCCTTTCTTGCAGACCTCAAGTTGTATGCAGGCCAGTGGAGCTGGGGGAGCAACAACAACTAGGTTGAACATGTACAAGTCACGATCTAAATTGTCTTTTGGTCAACTGGCCCCTTACACAGACTACCAGTACTTTCTCAAAGAATCAACTGACAGTTCCATGCTAATAGGAAGATCTTTAATGAGAAGAGAGAAAGAACGTCAAGTCACCAATTCTCCTGCTCTTAGGCCAGCTGTGAATATATAGCTTTCTTTTAAAAAGTGGATTTGAATACTCCTGAAAGACCACGCGGTTGTGCAAAGTGAAACTTAAAAATTCTATCCAAATACATGGAATAAAATGCATACAATAATACACACTAAATGGAACCCCGAAGAATTTGTTGCCATACAACCGCCAGAGTAACCCACTACCTAGAAAATACTCTGAAGACTGTTGGACAAAAATATGAGATAAACTATCAGGCAGCCAAATTGCTTAATACTACACA
Source organism: Lissotriton vulgaris (assembly GCF_964263255.1). Lineage (NCBI taxonomy): Eukaryota > Metazoa > Chordata > Amphibia > Caudata > Salamandridae > Lissotriton > Lissotriton vulgaris. The sequence continues at coordinate 2,079,182,623 of NC_141685.1, read as the reverse complement.
GAATCCTCGATGCCTTTAAGGCTCTATAAACTGGAGTCTACTTAAAAGCATGGCATGCTTTTGGTGCAAGAACAACAATGCAATAATTAAGAATGCCATCTACTTGCAGATTCATACAGACGTACTAGAGAGAAGTTTCCTGGACAATTTAGCAAAATAACTCAGCCCCACAAATCCAAAGATCATATTCAACTGAAAATATCTATTGATAGCAAGACCGGCACTTAAACTAAATAACAATGTTACACAAAATATTACTATTCCATGGAACATCCTGTTTAAAGTGTACCTGCACTACACTTTGACTTAATTCTTCGAGTTCCTGACCTGTCAAAGTCTCCTGCAAACAAAGTAGCTTCACAAAACAAATTAAGTACGCAATCCTCTGTAGTTTACACAGATTTGATTTCCACAGATTCTACACTCCGCTTGTTTTCTCAGAGTATAAAGCACTGAGACCCCACTTCTTCCCAATATGGTGCACCCTTCACTACATCAAATACTGCCACTGAGCCAATAGCACACACACTCCGATTCATTTTCCGAGTTCAATAATTAAGGCTAACAGCAATGCTATAGAACTCTCATTACCCATCCCTGGTCCTCCACTCTAAACATCATCAATATTTTTTTCGCTATCTCCCTTCTCCTTTAATACCCTTTTTCATTATTATGTGCTTCTATAATAAAAAAAAATTATTTATTTTTTAAAAGAAGACAAATATCACAAACGCTTCCAAAAATAACATTTCAATGTACAGGTATTGGGTGAGCATATGTGCCTGAGAAAGTAAATAGCAATAGGTCTCCAAGGCTTGTGATGAGAAGAAATGTAAGGTATTGATGGAAAATTGTGAAACCAAGGCTATTTGAACGGTTTAATTAAAGGTGAATCAACATAACAAGTTTGGCACGGGTTGAAGTAGGTGGCACTGACAGTCAGGGAAGAAGTTGCTGTTATGTGGACAAGTACATGATCCGAAGGGGAGGACTGTACAACAGGAGCGAAGTGGGACACCAATTTCTATTTATGTTTGGATGATGCCCAAGGGTAATGGACAACACTGGAATAGGCATTTAAAAGGGAACAAAAAGTACCTCTGTGGGGGGATTATTAACGTTAATGGGTGGGATGAAGACAGGTTCCGAGATTATATCAAGATCTCTGAAAAAGATAAGTGCTTCAGAATCCCACAGAGCAATTCATGCATTTATAAATATTATTTAAGATCACACCATAGGGACCACGCACCTAATTAATCTTATTGAGTCACAGCCATTCCATCCCAACAGTGAAATTCTTGTGACTCTCGACAGAGTCACTTTACACAAACATCCCGCAACAAAAAGGGATAGGTGTAATCAAGAAACATCTTAACAACCGCCCAGCACTTCACCAAGTGCCCACCGAGTTCATAATCAGTCTCCTTGAAATAGCCTTAACCAAAAATTATTTTTTATTCAAAGACACATACTATAGACAGTGAAAGGGAACTTCCATGGGGGCAATTTTTGCCCCCAATTTTGCCATTCTGTTTGTGGATGACCTAGAGTCAAACATCATCCTTACCGAAAACAACCCGTTCCATGACCAGATTAAACTATGGCGCAGGTACATCGATGATGTCTTTATGATCTGGAGTGGTGAGGAGGAGGCACTACACAGTTTCTATGCATGGCTAAATACAAATCGAACAGACCTCAGATTCACCTACTCGCATAATAGACAACAAGTTGATTACTTAGATGTGACTATTAAATGTGAGGATGAATTATATACCACCTTGTTCCGTAAGCCCACAGAACGCAATATCCTCCTGCAATACCACAGCGCACACCCAAGGGCCCTGAGGGACGGGCCTCCCTTACGGTCAGTTCCTGAGGATCAGAAGGAATTATAAATATAAAAACGATTTCTTTAAAGAGGCCGAAATTCTATGCAAAAAATGAACATCCAGAGGCTACCCGAGAAAACTTGTAAGAAGGGCTATGAAAAGAGCCTGGTATACACACAGGGAACACTTGCTTGAACCCCAACCCAAAAAAGCCTTATCTAAAATCACCTGTGTTACCACTTTCAATACAGTCAGCAATAAGTTATCCAAGCTAATTAAAAAACATTGGACTGTACTAGACCCTCTAGAGCTAAATATAGGTCTCCCCCTTTTCTCTTTTAAAAGAGGTCGAAACCTTAAAGAGCATCTTGTGAGAGCAGCGATTTGTCCAACTAAGAACAATACAATTGAAAAAAGCCTTAATCTACCACCAGTCTTGGGCCATTTTAAATGTAATAATTGCATGGCATGTGAATTCACAAAGAACACTAAAGTATTCGAGTATGAAAGTTGTAAGCACACTCAATTTCTTCACCAATTGTAACTCGAAAAATGTCATTTATTGCATTGAATGTCCCTGCAAATTGCTCTACATTGGCCAAACGACCCAACAAGTTAAGACACGGATATCCCAACATAGGAGCAGGATTCGATGCAAAGTGACAACGGCTCCCCTTGTTGAACATTTCCTTGAATTGGGACACTCTGAAAATGACCTCAAGTGGCAGGTTATCGATAAACTTGCACCAAATGAAAGGGGTGGAAATCAACAGACTATCTTGAATCGCCTGGAATGTAAATGGATTTACTATTGCAAAACTATTGAGAAAGGACTCAATTCCCTTGACGAATGGAACATGTGTATCTGATCACTACCAGCGCGATATTATCATGTTATCCTTCAACTAAAATATGCTGTTTAATATTGTTTATTGCAAATTTGTATTGTTTTTTATATATGCTAAAAGAAACAGTAGTTGGAATATTAATCTGTAACCCACCTTCCACCATAAATCCCTCAAATTCGATCCTCCTACTTTTAAGGAGCCCCTCCTTAACCCCTTCGATGCTGATGACGAGCTCAGCTCGTCATCACCCACGGGGGTCGTGTGCTGATGACGAGCTGAGCTCGTCATGGTGCCACTAAAATGGCATTTTCCAGCACACAGCGGGAAAATGCCTAGCATCCAAGTGGTTAAAAAACTAATCGCTAATAATTCCACCAATACCGATCCGATGATCTTAAAAATAACCAACGCTGTCCATGCGCACTAAAAACAGAATAAACGCCTTCATAGTAGCTTAAATGGTACACAAGCGTGTCCAAAACACTACTGGCGCGTTATTACCCTAACGCGCATGCGCGAACACAAAACGCTCTTGCGCTAGCGCGCGCAACCAGGAGGCTTTGTTATTGCAGTCCCGACTCGGCATTCAGCGTGAGAGCAGCTAAGCAGCGAGGCACTCGGACGCCCTCCTACAGCCGCCTACCCGCCGTGATTAAGTAAGTTCCCTGTCACCTGTGCTCTGTCTAGGAGTTAACTCGATGGAGTTGCAACTACTTAATTAATTTTCTGCACTCTTGCCTCGTAGTTCTAGGCGACCACTACACCAACAAGTTATCCTCTTCTATAGCGACTACAGCGCTACTCGGACCCCCAAGAAAACTATGTTTTTTTAAAATACTCAGGAAGTTTTCTTTTTTCCCGCCTTTTCACTTTGCCAAGGCTCCTTAAACTGCCAGTTCCTTATGTAAATACTTGAAATGTTGCCCCGCAGGTTCCAGTAGGACCCTCATCTAAGCCAAATTGATCGAGCGCTACTCGGACCCCCAAGAAAACTACGGTTTTTAATATACTCAGTAAGTTACCTTTTTTCCCCCCGCCTTTACACTCTGCCAAATCTCCTTAAACTGCTAGTTCCTTATGTAAATACTTGAAATGTTGCCTCGCAGGTCCCAGAAGGACCCTCATCTAAGTCAAATTGATCAGCCACTCTAACTCCGGTCATAGTTACTCCTTCGGTTCTAGTAAGTCCAACAGTGATTGAGCCTTCGCTCTGCTAGTAATCCTGACTCCTCCTTTGGCAACTACACTTTATCATAACTAACTGAGCCTTTCACTGGCAATTTAACGCTGCGCCATTCATGCCATGACTACTGTAGTATTCTGAAAACTAGCCACTACTAGGACTACTAGAAGAGCTACTGAGCCTGGTCACTGACACTTTATATGTTGTAGCGATTACATCATAATCAAGTTAATGCTGCTCCAAGGTTAGACTGAATCAGTGTGGAAAGCCATGACTATTAGAGCTCTGTAATAACTAACAATTATCTACATGTCCACTGCTCGAAATGACACCGGTTTTCTGTCCCCTTTAGAAATTCTCTGGCAAATTACCGGATAAACCAGTTATTCTGATTCAAAAAGTTTTTTCTGTCAAGTTCAATTGCCCTAAGGTACTAAGTAAGTCACCCGTACGACAATAAAGACATTGCATGCATCCACATGCTAACCCCCGGTTTTAGATAAGTAAATATGCGCAGCACACATTTGGTGAGACTGCTAAGCGCCCCCTCATCCATTTTTAATCGAAATGTGCATGGAAATAAATCATGACACTGGGAGCACAAGTATCATGAAGCTAAGAAAATGATTCTGTAGGTCCACATGCTAATTTTAATTCCAATCACCTCTTTGCAGCTTCAGGAGGCTCATCAGTCCTGATGATGATCTAAAATCATATAGATCGAAATGTCGTCGACCTACCCAAGCAAATACCCCCACTTCATTGTATATATCTCTGTGGTTTTTAGCCTTGTTGTTGTGTGACATTTCGTTTTTTCACTATGTTCACTTGTGTCACGTTCTGCACCTTGTCACTTATTTGAGCACCTGAAAACATTATGAGAATTGTTAATATAAAAAAGAAATTAAATAAAAGATTCTATATTAACCTACATCTCTAGCTCCCCAGCGTTAATTAATCATTCGCTATACTCTCTTTAGGACCTTATCAGGCCATCCCTGAACCATTGTTTTTCTAAATGTTGAGATGAAAATATACACAACGATAATGCATGCATCAAATGTTGTCTTGCTTTATTAGCATGCAATAAGTAAAATGTTTCAGATTGAAATGAGAGGAGTGTTTGTTGTCAGTATTGCACTGCAGAGACAGCCAATGGCCCTCGGGATGGGGGATTGGTGTCACTGAGGATATTGGACCAGCATAGCCAATAGGTCTCGCCTTTGGAACTTTATAAGATATTTGCCAGAGCTATTGGCTTTGTTAAAGTGTTTAAGCTATGTTGTAATGCACTTACGACTGCCTGTTTAGTAGTAAAATATTGCAATAGTTGGTTGTTAGAGGGGATCCTAGAGCTTTGGGCCCCAGTGTCACTACATTTGCTGCACCATCTAAATAAATCCTCTTTCAACTGCAAGGTAACTGCAATTTGACTGCCCGTTTAGTAGTAAAATATAGCAATATTAGGTGTTTAGAGGAGTTCTGACAACTTTTTAGCCCGGTGCCATTGCACCTGCTCCACCATTCAAATATATATCAAAACAAGTGTGAATATTACACTGTTTAACAGTACACAATTTATTAACCTGAGAAAGATGAACGGTGGAGATGGCCCGCCAGATTTTGAACTTGCATTCTGAATGAGGAAGAGGGAGAAAGGGGAAGGAACATATCATTGAAAGAGAGGGAGAGAAAAACTGGAGTATGCTTCGATAGAGAATTCTAGAATTTGCAAGAATTAGTAATAATCAGCAGAGGCAAAAGACACCGTAAATAACATTCTGAAGTACGAACGTGATCTTGACAATCACAACTTTTCATCGACCACGATCCCTTTCAGGGCCTGTGAATACATGATTGCTGAAAACATATTTTAATCAAGGATGTCCTGCATTTCTACACTCATGTGGAAAATCTCATTATGTGCACAATGATTTAGCAGTCACTGTAGGCGCACCTGAGGAATTGCATACCTGGCACTGAGTGATTGCATTCCGCAACACACGGTGCTTAGCAGTCTACTCAAAACTAGTCTGATTTTATCAGCGCATGGTTAATTGCAAAAGATTTGATATTCTTCTGCAAAACGAGAAAGGGCTGCTGAGGAGCCGACACAAAGAATTCACGCACAACAGGCAAAGATGTCCGGATGATATCACATTGATGGGTGTCGGCAGGACTTTGGACTGCGCTGGCATTTATTTTATTTTGTGCTTTTTCATCCAAATTCACTCTTTTGAGCATAATAAAAGTGGCAGCCAAATGATGTGCCATCGCAACAGTGTAACTAACCTCCTTTACAACTCGGCTGTAAAGAAAAGCATTGCAGAGGCTTGGTACAGGTTTGCACAACACGCAAAGCCTAATAACATACCGCAACGGAGCTCGAAGTGGAGCGACTGAAAGAAACAAGCACGGCACGAAAGTGACAGGGACCGCGAGACAGGCAAATGTACACAAGCGCGCCATGCTAATTATAAACAGCTGGTCCTTGCGAGCCGCTGCTCGCTCCAGCAAGGTGGATGCTGTGGGAGTCAACATTTTGAGAAAAAGGTGGGACATGTACCAGCTCTTGGCCAATTGCGTGCTTTCTTTTCTGAAAGACAAATGCAAAAGCCAATACAATTACTGTAACAAAAAAAAGCCGCACGCATTTCAGAAAAGTGCAGACCGATTCCAAGAGGACGTCGCCTAGAGCAGAGCATGCGCGCTGCGCTAGGCTAGACCTAAAAAGCACTGCCAAAGAAAATAGGTCATGCCTTGTCGACTTACTGGCAAGAGTGAAAAAAGAAAGAGTGAGAAATATTATATGGCCACTACAGGCGTGCGCAAGAGTCAACTCTTGCGCAGCAAAGAAATGGTGTAGACCAGTGTTTCCCAAACTGGGGTCCGCGGACCCCCAGGGGTCCGTGACACATTCCCTAGGGGTCCGCAGGCAACCGTTTTAAAAGCACAGAAAAGTTTCTTTTATAATTAGCAGCTTTCCAACAACAATAAAAGTGTCAAGATCATTTCAGTGATTAATGTACCTGCTGGAGCTTGAGGAGAGTTTTGTTCAGTGGCAGCTTTGACTTAACTAATGTAGCACAGAGGGTTAATGTGCCTACTGCAAAGCACGTGTAACATGCATTTTAAAACGCAGTATTTTATGTGCATAGGTCCGTGGTTACTGCTTTTGTCACGGAGATTCTTTCGTTACTGTGCACTTCACAAGTGACAGTTGTAATGTAGCAGAGAGACATAGGGACCTATAAACTGTCATCAAAGAGCTGCTTGCAAAGTGCATGGTACAAGTTAGTAACTTATGTTTTTCCCAAGTTATTCATTATCCTGATGCTGCTAAAAAGGTTTATTTGGGTGGAAATACATTTTTAATGTTAAAGTCAGTGCTAGCCACCGTGTTATGTTCTGAATCCTGAGTTTTTGCTTTTCCAGACCAAGCACTCTTTAAACATTTTATATACACACTGATTTACATATATGATTCAATGTCTCTATATGTGTGTGATGTAAAGTGCTCTGGCATCCTACAATGGTATGAGAGATGCTATAAAACAAATTAAATGCATGTGAGAGAGGGGCTATTTCTTCAATATAAAATACTAAGGGCCAGATGTATGATCCGTTTTTATATGTGCGAACGGGTTCGCGAACCCGTTTGCGCATGCAAAAACCTATTGGGCCATGTACATTGCCTATTTCGTGAGTCGCAATTTGTTTGCGACTCGCTAAATACATTTTGCAGCTTGCTATTTGGAAGGGGCATTTCCTTCCAAATAGCGAGTCTCAAAACCATGTACAAATGTTTTGTGGTCGCAAAACATTCGCAATTACCACCTACTTCAAGTAGATGGTAATGCATCTGCAAATGGGAAGGGGTCCTCAGGGGACCCCTTCCCCTTTGAAAATGCATGCAAAATATTTTTTTACGGGCAGGCAGTGGTCCAAGGGACCTCTGCCTACCCTTAGAAAATTAAACGAAAATGTTTCCTTTTTTCTTTAAATGCATGGTAAATGGCTGCAGTTTCAATTTAAAACTGCTTTATTTAAAAGCAGTCCCAGACATGGTGGCCTGGGAGGGCTGGCATTCCCAATGGGCTCCCAAATTGCGAGAGGCTCACTAATATTAATGAAGCTCGCAATTTGCGACCCCATTGGGAATCCCAAACGTTAAACACACTGTTGTACGTTTCATTTAGCGACTCGCAATTTGCCACTTGCCATGTGTCGCCAATTGCGAGGCGCTAAATGAAATGGTCCTACATCTGGCCCCAAAATACTTAGTACTTTGAGTATTTGTTTTGTATGCACACGTGTGTATTTTTTTCGAATTACTGTTTTAATATTTGAAATTTAACTCATGCAAATTGCTTGAGGGTCCCCGGCTTCCAGTGGTGACTCAATGGGGGTCCTCAGAAGTCAAAAGTTTGGGAACCACTGGTGTAGACCATTTATTTTCTTTGGTTTACTAATAGAAGATGGACAACATTAAGAACTGTAAATTTAAAAAAAGAAGATTTTATTTTCATATCGCAGTGTGACCCTGAAGCAAATAGCAGCTGCCTAACCTAATGAAAATAATTGTAACTCCTGGGAGGGGCTGAAGTGCAACAGAAGATTAGGATGGTTGGAGAGAAAGTCATGGGCGTGGAGGAAGCAGCACAATACGAAAGAGAGCAAGGAAGCACATACACTCTCATGTAGGGCATAATGAAGAAAATAACAATTCTCTAACCTTAAGCAGTGGAAGGCCATTCAAAAGCATGTTAAGGAGGTTATGCTTAAGAGAAGGATAACCAAGAAGAGGAAGGCAAGCCAATGAATAATAAGCAAACAAATGAGTAACTATAAAGCCAAAGGAAAGAGAGGGCTCTAAACCCACTTATGCTTTTGGTATAGGTCACAATAGGCTTTTGTCAGCTGACAGCTCAAATCGGTCTCGCTGGTGAGCCCTAAAAAGGTGGAAGGCCGCTTGAAGTGTAAATTGGAAAGTAACAGTGAGAGGAGATCAACTCTGGCTGGGATTTTTAAAGAACTTCCATATGCTGCAAAGATTTCTGAATGGCTTGCTCTTGCATGAATAAAGGAGTGATACTTCATCAATACTTCCTACTCCAATACGTTTTACATGATCTCAAAATGATTTCACCTCACTTGAGCTTAATTCAATTTAGCTTAGTCACCTCAAAATGCACATAAACCACATGCAAAGTGCAGATTGCATCACTGTAAATTAACACAAACCTTGATAACGATATAAAATCATTAATGAGTGAAGGCTTGGCCACTTCTATTGGCTCCTCTCAACTTGCAGCTGCAGTTTAACCATAAAAAGAGGACAAACAATGTTCACTTACGCTGTAAAATCTGCAGCTGCTGTTGCCGCTTTAGAAGCATCCTTATTTAATGTGGCACCCCAGACAGCACCTTTGTGACCAAGAAAAGTACCAATCCAGTCCCCAGTGTCGCCCTGACGAAGCATTGGTTTGCCATCTGTAACAAAATTAAGAAGGTTAAAACTACACTTATGTACAAGTTTTTAGAACACACTAGTATGAAGACATTAATAATTCAGTATCCTGAAATGAAGTGCAATTTCTTCAATCAATCAGAGTACTTGTAAAGCGCGGTACTTACCCGTGAGGGTCCCAAGGCGCTGAGGGGAGGGGGGTGCTGCTACTGCTCGAAGAGCCAGGTCTTGAGGAGTCTTCAGAAGGCGAGTAGGTCTTGGGTCTGCCGTATGTGGGTAGGGAGGGTGTTCCAGGTCTTGCGGCGAGGTAAGAGAAGGATCTGCCGCCGGAAGTCTTCGTTGGATGCGGGGGACAGTGGCGAGGGTGAGGCTGGCGGAGCGGAGCTGGCGGGTGGGGGTGTGTAAGCAGAGTCTGCTGTTTAGGTAGGCTGGTCAGCGGTTGTGGAGTGCTTTGTGTGCGTGGGTGAGGAGCTTGAAGGTGATCCTCTTGTCGATGGGGAGCCAGTGTAGGTCTCAGGTGGGGGGTGATGTGGCTGCGGCGGGGGACGTTGACGATCAGTCGGGCGGAGGCATTTTGGATGCATTTCTTCAGACTTTTAGTATGATGTACTCTATATAGTAGCACACTGTGACAAAACACACTTGAATCTTTTAATGATTGCTTCCGAAGTTCGGAAAGCAGTAAATAACTGAGTTGGTAACCCACCACCTTTTTCACTGCTTCCTCTTACTGTAATAGGAGTATGCAAGACAAAACACCCTTCTTGCTACAATGAATGGCCATGGTGGGAATCAAAGCACATAGGTGTTGTGAGTCACTTGACCAGGTCCACATAAAATGCCGACTTTCAAGGCATCATCTTTAATGATGGAGACTGGGGCACTTTCAAGTATTCGCAGCGGTCCAAGTGAAGCCGAAACTATGAATACCCTCCGCTGGCTGCCAAAGTATTCACTAAGCACAAAGTATTGAGACTATGCTAATGCACAAATAAAGTAGGGGAAAAAGGGCTTTTTAACCTATCAAGGGGGAGGGTGCATAAAACGGCCCTGGCACATCCCTAGTAAAAAAGCAGTGCAATGCAATATTTTTTTTTAAGGTTTATGGTCCTAAATAAGCATTATTTCAAGGGGTGGCTTTACAAGAAGGGGATAGTGATCGCTTGTACCAGACCTGTACACTGTGGTCAATTTCAGTGGATTACCAAACCTGTAGCCTCAATCCCTACAGTAAACAAACAAGCACATCCAGGAGATACAACTGCATACTTCATATAGAGAGATTTTTAAACTACCCCTCATTCAAATAACAGACTAACACAGTTTGCTTTTACTTATATGTGCTATGTAAAAAGCTTCTTCAGTTTTAACTATGATTTTCGATCTTACTCAATCCTAGTAAAACAGAGCATCAATCTTTCAGAAAACTATTTTTTCCAGTAGATCCTGGGTTCACATTTACAGGCATAAAGGAGGAGGATGTGCTAGACTTGAGACCCATCCCCATAAATGTGGCCTTGAAGGCACAGTAGTTCCACTTCCAGGACATAAAGCAGACCTCTCTCCAATATACTCTTAACAGCTCTGATGCCATAATGAAGTACGTGCATGCACATTGCTCAAAAGGGCATTCGGAATAGACCCTTGCAGTGTGTATACATAAAATGCAAATGAAGAATATGATATTGAGCAACAAGAATGTGAGCATGCATTTAGGAGCCTTGTATTAAGGGCAAGAAAGGGAAAGACCCCTCACAGTTAATCAAGAACTAGTTGGTGTTTTTTCCTCAAGAAAAAGACAGAACCCTGACCCACTACCAGTGGCACGTTTCATCAGGTTCCTCCTCACAACAACAGGAATCCTGGCATGTGGTATTAGCCATAATGAATCACTGGTGTCAAAGTCAGACCAATTAGTCTCAAAAGCTTGCAGTGGTTACAAATCTTACCACTCACAATGAAAACCTCTGCCCCACAACCCACTGTTGGTGCTTGCTGTATCTTCAGCGAGCTTCCTAAGGGTCTTGAAGCAGGCTTGGGCAAAATAATGAAATGTCATAACACTAACTTATGACGTTGTATTTCTAGAGGTGGTTGCTGCTAATGGGTTAGGGTGAACCAGTTACCGCGTTACACAACTGTATCATCTACCGTTGTCTAAGGAACAGTATAACCATAGCCAGTGTCCCATTATGGGTTGCTGTGCGATGACTATACTATTACTGGTATTTAACATAAAGTTAAAATGTGCCTATATGTGTACATATTATTCAGTACCTTTAGATTAGTTATCAACATCATGTCAGAAAATGCACTGGTAATGGCGCAACTGGTTGGGTGGGGGGGGGGGGGGGGACTACTGACAGGTTTAAGTGGGAACCCTCTAAAAATCGTTTTGGATTTCAATGATGTAGGTCTAGAATGATTTGAGGCATGAATGGTTAGCTACACGTTAAGGGAAAATAATAATAGTGTATATATTTGTTCTGATAATCAACTAGATGTAAGACTGTACCTATCTGAAAACACGTGGAAAAGATTAGAATTGGCCCTATTTAATTAAATCATCAAGGCCCACTTTATTTGTGGCCAATGTAAACACCCACACCTTTTATCCCTGAAAGGTAAGAGCCGAGTCCTTTGATCGAGTGTTCCGTGGTCAAGCATTTTTAGTTGTCGCTGAGCCAGCGCATGCGCTGCTCTGCGAGAAATTTAATAAACAGGCTTTTAAAAGTGCTACCAGAGGCTTTCCCTGGCCTCAAGCTTGCGTGCACGAGCGTGCCCAGCCGCCATGTGGGTTTCTGTCAAGGCTCATTAAGCCTTGCGTGCCTCTCTAGGCGCTTCGATTCCCTCCCCCCTCCCCCACCACAGCTTACATCACTCTGCTGGCCTACACTTCCCCCTCCCCAGCTCACCCTCCCGCCTCTCTATACTGAGCGCGAGCCACGCGCGGCCAATGCTTGTTCTGTCTAGATTTCAATTTCTGGGACTCAATCCACTTTCACGCCTTGTTCTGTCGGCTCCTGATTTACTGTTCCACCATGTAGTGCCACATCACTTGGGCCCAACACCCCCATCACTGTTTTCACCTCCGTAGAACACTGGAACAATATTAACTCAAGCTATGCTGGGTGTTTAACTGCTGGACTTCTAACGCCTGGACAGAAATGCACAGTTTTATTGAAGCGCATCAGTTGGATGTAGACTTCATAATGGAATTCTGGCTTCTGGAACACTTCAACAGTAGATCAAAAGACACACTCCCTTCTGGTTATCGCTTCTTTTGCTTTGATCTGCTTCATAAAACAGGTGACAAACTGGCAATTATCTTTAGACACGTACTAACAGTTACCCTTCTAAAGGAGAGTTCTTTCCTGAATGCTGATTTAAAATAAAAGTAAAAAAAATTCTCTTTTTTATACTTGACCCTTTGAGCTACTCCAAAGGTAATGCTTAAAGTCCTGCTAATTTATAGGCCTCAGGGATACTATCTCAGTTTCTGTCTTGCCCTTGTCGATTTCCTCAAGTCTTGTCATCATACGTTATCGTACGTGCCAAAAGACCTGATTCAGGCCTCCTCTTCAATAGAGGTCATTGATTTCCTATTCGAATTAGAAACTTCTTTAAGGGTTGTTAAACGTTAAATTTACACAAAATGTGGTAGACGCCACCCATGTCGAAATATACTAGAGTTAGTCTTCTCGCCAAACAAGTTTATTATCAACTGCTTGAGCCTGCCGTTAGGATTGTCCGAACATTATGTAGTCTTGTTTTCTGTATGTGCCAGTTAAAATTTCTTGCATACTAAATCTTCGACTTTTAGATCCACTAAAAGAAAATGGGCCAAAGTCTCGGTGGAGGAGGTAGCGCGCACCTTGAAGGCAGTTCCTCCTTGCACAACGGAGAACGTTCATGACAGCACAGTTGTTTGAATAGTGGATTAGTTCTGTCCCATTCCACTAACTCTGGTAACAAGCATTGGCATAGCCAATAGGTCTCACCTTTGGGACCTTATGAGTGTTTAGCCATGGAACAGTTGATGTTGTTGCACCAAGGAAATTGCGCTGCATAACTATATAGTTATAAGGTCCCAAAAGCGAGATATATTGGCTATGCCAATGCTTATTTTTATTAACAGTCCATGTTAGGTCATTTTCCAAGTGTCTGCATTCATTTTAATGCAACTCCAATCTAGTGCTCAAGTTATCGCATCTAATACTACTATGATGCTCTGCGATTCTTGTTCTGACGTTTTGTGTGGTTACACCCACATATCTGAGACTGCAAGGATAGGTGGTGCTGTAAATCACAAACTCCCTGTTCCAATATGTTGAGAGTGGTCGGTCTCAATAGTGTGTAGAAACTTGGGACAATGTCTGGATTTATTGTGTGAATTTGCATAAACTAGTTTCCACAAGGAAAACGGCCTGTTACTGGGAGAAGAGACCATAAAAGTTGGTCTTTCTTGTATCTTCTGTTGTCACGGTCAGATATGGAAGAGGTTATACCTTGAAATTCTTAAAGACAAAAGGGTTTGCCCCAATGGCCACCCCCATTGGGGCAGGAACAGTTTAAATAACGTGCACAAGAAAAGGTGCTTCCTTGTCTTTTGAAAACCAACGCCGCTGAGGAAGGGATTTTCATCTCCTGAAACACGTCTGGCGTTTTTATTTATTTTGTTAGGCACTTTGGACTGGGAGCCTGCCGGCAAGCTACCAATAAAACAAGTGAAGCTAAGTTTCTTTGTGTGGCCTCATTTCGAATAGGATATATAGATATATATATATATATATATACATACATACATACATACATACACACACATACATACATACATATACACACGCACACACACAATATCTCGCCTCTCACGCACTCCTGTAGATCAGGAACAGATGATGCAGACACAGAATTTGGGGCAAATAGTGTATTTTGTGCCCTGCACCACCGCCATAATGCGTTTCGGCCTTCAGGAGGCCTTGGTCAGATGACGCGCTGGTGGAGTGACTTCACATATTTAAAGTGCCAGTGCTCAATACAAGTGACCTACGTTTTTCATAGACATGGAAGAGTGTTAGGTATACAATGTCAGGTAATGCATTGATAATTGAGTACATAAAGTGCTAGTAAACAATATTTTCAACAGTACTGATATAAATGTTTTTTAAAAGTGTACATAAATATTTAAATAGATACATAGCTGTTAAAAAATGCATGATTAAATATACCTCCGACATATAAAGAAATTACACCTAAAACGCGGAGTAAAATACATGCTAAAAAGTTAACCAAAACACAAACTTTTTATGTATCAAAATATCCCAGTCATATATAGGTGTGAACAGCTCTCATGTCCTTAATATCTCATATGCGATTGTAAAACAATTATACCCAAGTGGGACAAGACTGTACTCCATGACTGACCTCAAATAAAGTGTCAGTGCTAACTAGATAAAGTGCCACCTACAGAACCCCAGTAGGTTCTTGATGTACAAATATGCAAAAGGTACATTAAGTGGAGATTAAAAACATTACAGAGCCAGTATTGAAAAACAAAATTCATAAATACATGTAGCTAGGCTCTCAAACAAGTTAGAAAGTCCTCGCTGGAAAATAGGCCTCCAGGTGTTTTGCAGTCCATCTCCAAAATGTATCTGGTCTCAAGTTTCATAAGAAGAGCTTCCCGGTCACCTCCCCCTCACAAGGGAGGGACCGTGTCCACAATGAAGTACCTGAGATCTTGTGCATTCTTAGCATGAAATTCACCAAAGTGCCTTGCAACAGGGTATGACAGATCACCATTGGTGATGGCCCTTATGTGCTGGAGTATCCTCTTGTGTACCTGCAGCTTCGTACTTCCAACGTACCGCAGGCCACAAGGACACTCCATCACAGAGACTGCATATTCTGTTTTGCAGGTCAATTTTTTGTTTATGTGGATGGGACTGTCTTGAAAGGTGTAACCTACTCAGATTTGCTTACCCCATGTTTGCAGGCCTTACAAGTGGCACATTTGAGAAACCCTTTGCTAGTACTGAGCCAGGATGTATTAGTTCTCACTTCGGGACTACTCTTGACTACAGAGTTGCTCATTGAGCTAGTCTTTCTGAACGTGATGTTGGGCGACCTAGTTAGATTAGCCCCTAAGACCGGATCATTCTTAACCAGGACTCAGTTCTTGTTGACTATCCTGCGTATTGTTTTGGGTTGATTACTGTACATCAGGAAAAATCTAGATGGCTGTTGAGACTGAGTGTGTTCCCTTTTCAGTGCTTGATCTACAAAATCTACAAACCAGAGCCTGGGATCTGCCCATTTCGTTGGTTTTCTCTATGACTTTATCAATCTCACCCTGGGAATAACCCCTGGCTAAGAACCTTACGTGACTTTCTTTTTGTGCAAATTCACCGTTTGTATCAGAACTACAAATCCTCTGGATCCGCAGCATCTCTCCAAATAGGATGCTGCGAATCAGGTGTGCTGGATGATGGCTGGAGGTATGTAACAAAGTGTTCCCTGCTGTTGGTTTTCTGTGTAACTTTGTTTCTAGCTTGTCCTGTGTAACCGTGATTTCAACATCCAAAAAGCAAATGGAATCCTAGCTTATCTGGTCAGTGAATTGTAGGTTTAGGTTGTAGACATTAATCTGCTCAATAAAATGGAGAGCACTCTCCTCCGTATCTCTCCAAATGATCAGCAGGTCCTCAGTATACCGGTACCATCGTATGACAGGATTGACATTGTTTCACCATAGGTAAGCATGAGGACTGGTTCCTCCCATAGTCCCATATGCAAACAGGCGTAACTAAGGGAGACACAAGCCCCCAAAGCCACGCCTCTCACCTGCTGGAACACCTGGTTCTGAAAGAGGAAAAAGTTATTTCTCTAGGCAAGTTACAATCATGGTCAGTAGCATTTTGTTGTGTTGAAAGAAACACATAGGTCTTGTATTTAAGTAGTGCTCAACTGCCTAAATCCCATCTCTGTGATTAATGCTCGTATACAAAGAAGAGACATTGAGCGAAATGAGTAAATATTCTAAGTTTCACTTGATATCAGATATTTTTCTCAGCAGATCACTAGTGTCCTGAAAGAAAGAGTGAAGTTTCTTCACATGTTCCTGCAAATAGAAGTCCATGTATCTAGATGCATTCTCCATTATGCTGTTACAGGCAAAAATTATTGGTCTGCTTGGCGGTTTATTCACATCTTTATGTATTTTTGGTATGAAATATACAACAGGCATCAAGGGATGGTCATTTTTTTTAAACGTGAACTCTTCTGCAGTTAACAGCCCTGCACTCTTCCGTGCTAGTAGACTGGGGTAAAAAAAATGTCCACAAGGGCTTGACAATTGGCATTGTGCTGCACCTAGAACATTCCCCGTTGTTAATATATAAACAGACACACATACATATTTTGCCAGTGGTATAAATATGACTCATTTTAAAGTCACGGCCATACAAGAAGGCCTATATGAGGGTCGCTTAAGCCCCATTTATCTAATGGGAAACATTTTGTTCAACCTGGGGACTGCTATTGCTACCAGGAAATGACAAGTGAGATGGTGGGCTGTTACTGCTAGTTTAAATGTGCGAGGCTATGTCCTACCACACAGAGTAACCTCCCCACAAATGTTAGTACAAAGATCTCTTAGATGTAGTTACTATCTCACTGGAAGGCTCAAAGGCAAGCTCCATGATCATATTTAAAATATTCTTGGTATCCTGTAGATGTGATGACATTTTCAGCATCTCAGGTCTGAAGTAAAAATAAATAAATAAATCCATACTTTGTGATGGGGTTTCATGACTGATCTCATGAAGACACCATTGGTCTGGTACGGGAAGGTAGGGTTCCTTTGTGAATTTTCAGGATAACGTAGAAATAGGACATCAAGCCACCTACAACATGCTCATACTAAACGCAACCACATCAACGCAACAGAATACAAGTAGAAATAAACCCCCTAACACAACCATTGGAAACTGGGATAGTAGGACAAATTATTTCAGAATGGATTTGCCTGTTTTAGCTAGCTGTAATGTCTGGCATGGTGCAGAGTAGGCGTCTTATCTCAGCTTGAACAATTGGTCATGTGTATCTTGTATAGGTGGATTTAATTGATCTGGTGTCATCAATGAGTGGTTGATATATAGTTTTAGTAAGTGGCTGGTTTCAAAGAGTTTAGAAATGTGTTTCAGTCGGTGTATGTTGCCAGATTTCAGTTTGTAGTGAAGATAGTTCCACCTTGTTGACTGCATTTAAATACTGGACAGTGGAGACTATTAGCGAAAACACCCTGAGGAATTGTTTAGTTGACAGTACTCTCAGCATAGTTTGCATGAACTCATTCAACCTTTTAAAGACAACACTGTGTGATATGCATGATCCCTTGAATCCAATCCTGCAGATTGAGGGAGTTAATTGACTAAGCAGATGTGATAATATCGGCTCTTGGACCAAGACAGATCAGTTGGTTGAAGGGTTTTGTACATGCTGAAGTCTGCACCTTAAGAAAGGTTAGCCATATGAAGAGGGCACAGCCATAATGACGGTGGTACAGTGTCCTGGCCACTACACTGTGGATTTCTGGGGCAAATTAAGATAGGGAACGGTTCTATTGGGGGCTGTTGTGAGGGGATTGTTATGTCGTCAAGTAAACACCAGTACACGCAGGTATGACTGTTCGTGGTCCTGGCCTGACCAGGACTCTTTTATTGAACAAAGAAATCCCGCCCCCAATTATCCAATTAGCCCATCACCCTTCATAAACAACACCTGTGGCAGCGTGGTCCCTTTTGCTGCCATTCCTGCTCGTCAACCGATACTCCTTCAGAAACAAAAAGATCGTCAAGACTTGGATTGTACCGTCAGAAACAGCAATCCTTAAGGTTTTTATTCAGGGTCCTCATAAACCGTTCTACCTCCCAATTAGCTTGAGGCCATAAAGGGGAGTTACCCTACGATGCAAAATGCCCCTTGACTGTAAGTAAGAGGAAAACTCATGACTGGAAAAGGGTGTCCATTGTCGGTACGTAACTCAGAAATTAAACCATGGGTTGCCATAATTTTATCGAACAAAGGAATTGTACGACTTGCGGTGGTAATGTCCATGATCTCCACTTCGGGATACTTAAAAAAGTCATCAATTACCACCAACATGTGACGACCATCAGGTAAGCATCCGAAGTCCGCACTAGCCCTTTGCCAAGGAGAAGGAACCTCCTCAGTGATAATAGGAGCAGGAGCATCTCCACCCCCCCAGCAGCCTGACAGTGCACAACCCAGAACAGTGTTCTCCACTAGAGAGTCCAAACCAGGAAACCATAACTTGGACCTCAAACGAGACTTCGTTTTCACCACCCCTTGATGGACCACATGTGCCAGATCCACCACCCGCTGTTGAAGGCTTGCTGGAATCACCAATCATCCCTCTGGGGAACAGGTCAATTCACTTCGAACTTGAAACCACCCTGTCAAGGTAGATCGGGCATCGTCAGTATGGCATTTGGCGGCACCCAGAACATCATTCCACTTTCCAGACCCAATAGCCGCCAAGCATAGCTGAAGACACTCGTCATGAACAGTGGCGCCCACAACTTCTTCCAGAGAAAACGGGCGAGGCCGAGACCTCTCGACCACCATCCAAACATACTCCTCGGTCTCCTCAGCCTCATTTGTCTCAAACACCGAGGCAGGTCGAAAATGCCGGGACAAATAATCAGCTGGATTCATAGCCCCAGGACGAAACACCACTGTCAAACAATAATCCTGCAGCTGCAGAATCCACTTCTCAATCCGTGGTGGTGGTTTTGAAGAAGAACCCATAAACAGAGGAATGAGTGGCTTATGGTCCGTGTACACTACAAAAGGCTGACCATATAAGTACAGATGGAAATGACGACACCCCCAATGCACTGCAATGGTCTCCTTTTCTATGTGAGAGTATCGTTGTTCAGTAGCAGTTAAAGCACGACTGGCATAGGCCACAGGAGCCAATTCACCATTTGTTTGACGCTGGGACAATACTGCCCCCAATCCACCAGGACTTGCATCTACAGCCAGTTCCGAATCCAAGGCTGGATTGAAGTAGGCCATGGTGGTATCCGCAGATAACGCCCTTTTTGTGGCTTGAAATGCTGATTCTTGCTCAGAACCCCAATCCCATGGAACATTGGACTTTGTAAGCTCTCGTTGTGGGGCAGTTAGAGTAGACAATCCCGGAATAAAGCGTCCACAATAATTCACCATGCCCATGAAACTTCTCACCCCAGATACGTTGACAGGAGCAGGAGCAGTCTGGATATCAAGCACTTTCAAGGGATCAGGAGACGCACCATTTTGGGAAAAATGATAAGCAAAAAATGAAATGTCAGTCCTCAAAAATTCAAATTTCTCTCTATGTAAAGTTAACCCATGATCCAGCAAACGTTGGAATACACCTTTCAGACGACAATGATGCCCATCTAAAGTGGGAGAATGAACCAAAATATCATCGCTGACATTATTTACTCCTTCCAGTCCTGCCAGCACTCCCCGAATAGTGTCCTGAAATACTTCGGCAGCACTGGAAATGCCAAAACTTAATCGTTTAGAACGCCTGAGCCCAACATGTGTGGAAAAAGTGGTAATTCCCCCGGAAGTAGGGTCAAGCATCAACTGATGGTATCCAGCGCGGAGATCCATTTTAGAGAACCACCTGGACCCACTGACTTCTACCACAATGTCATCGACTGTGGGAGTGAGATGACGCTCCCGCTTAATTGCCAGGTTAGGTAATCGCATGTCCACACAGATTCTGACCTCTCCAGGCTATTTAGGTTTGCGAGCAACTACAATTGGGAATACCCACGGAGTCGGACCCTCCGCTTTTTCAATGATGCCAGCTTCTTCCAACTTGATCAACTCCGCCTCCACCTTCTGTCGAAGATGGAAAGCCACACGCCTATGACATAGTGCCACTGGTCTAACAGACTCATCAATATTTAACTTGATCATCCGATCTTTCAGACACCCTATGCCTTCAAACAGTTGCGAGTACAGACTTAGCAAATCATCCATGGTCCATTGATGGATAGCCAGTGCAAAAACCACCAGCTGTAGGCGCTCAGCGGTCTGACAGCTCAATAGCATCCCATGACCCTCCTTGGTGACATAGATCGCAGTTTTCACGGATTGGGTGCCATGGGAAACCACCGCAGAGAAGACCCCAGCCAACACAAGAGGTTCACTGGCTCCAAAAGCAAATACTTTGACCGATGTATCACTCAATACTGGTAGGCTTGGCAGTCCCTTCGTCATGGATTCAGCCATCACATTAATGGATGCACCAGTATCAATCAGAGCCGGCACCAAATGACCATCCACTTTGACATCACATTTGGGCAAACCCCTCCGTACTGCACCCCCAGGCTGTAAAGCACGTAACACATGGACAACCTCTTCATCATCATCATCATCATCCATATCCTCCAGTTCGGGAAGAGCGGCAAACACTTGGGCGGACGACCCAGGAATTGACCCCCAGGCAGGAGCTGAACGGCATACTTTTGCAAAATGGTTCACTTTGTTGCAGTTGGAAGACCGCTTCCCAATCGCCGGGCAGGTCCCATTATGAGGAAATGAGCCCCCACAGCCATAGCATGTCCGACGTCTATACACCTTACGAGGCAGCATTTTCAGTTTCTCTGACCCTGAACCATCATGGCATTGACTGGTTCCCTCTTTACCGACTGTTGGAGAGCAGCATCCATATGTGCCGTCCTAACCTTTGAGAGTTCTTTTGACCGACCACGGGTCAGCATATCCGCCATTGGCATATTAGGCACTTGTAGTATTGCCTCCCGTAACTTGCTGGACTAGCAGCCTTGTATGAACTGGGCTCGTATCTCATCTGCCGCATTGGGCAACCTACACGTGCTGGCCAATACCCGCAATCTGGCAAAGAAAACATCCACTGACTCATTGGGTAACTGCCTTGCCTGACGTAGCAGAAACGTCTCATAGTCAGGATTCGCCAGAGGTTCAAAGTGTCATAGGTATTGGGCGATTCCTCCACCGCCGATCGCCCCAGCCAATGAATCGCCGCCCCACCACCAAGATGTAGCAGCATGGGACGCTTCCTCTCTTCATCCAGATTAATTGCCTCAAAGTAGGTCTCCAGACGGTCCACCCACTCTTTTCAACGCGCAACCTGCGCAGAGGGGGGGCCAACTATCAAAAAAGGTTCTACCGGGGGGCTGTAGACATAATTGCGCTCACCCGGACAAGTCAACAGGCGAGCCCAATGTCCAGAAAGAATGCCTGCACCAGCCAGCACACCAGCCGGAAACACCAGCCACAGGTGACCCAGTGGACCAACACTTCCGGGCCGTAAAAGATAGTAGAACCAGCCAGACCTCCAAGTTCAGCCCACACAGAGGCAGCCACCGTGCTCCAGGGGCCCCCAAAGCTCGCTCGATAATCCTTCAGCAAGCGGCAGGAAACTGACAGCCTCCACGCTATCAAGATCGTGAGCCAGCCGGTCCAGCAGCACACACACAGAGATGGCTCCAGACACGCCCCCAACTTCGCAGAGGCAGGCAAGGAAGTACCACGGAGCAAAATGCAAGATGCCGGACCTGAGCACACAGCGTCCAAAAGGCCGAACAGGGACACAGGAACCGTCCCGATGAAGCGCCGCCAGTCCACTGCTGCCCCAGTAGAAAAACGGGAGAACAGCCTCACAACACTCCGGCCCTTCGTCGCCAAGATGTTATGTCGTCAAGTAAACACCAGTACACGCAGGTATGACTGTTTGTTGTCCTGGCCTGACCAGGACTCTTATTGAACAAAGAAATCCTGCCCCCAATTAGCCCATCACCCTTCATAAACAACACCTGTGGCAGGGCGATCCCTTTTGCTGCCATTCCTGCTCAGGTAAGCGCCATGACCACACCACAGGGATGACCGCTGTCAGGGTCACCTGTTTTGGACAAGTTTTTGGAGTATGAACTCAATGTACGTAGTTCTCATTTGTATGGCACATTGTTTTTTTTTCAAACAGCTATGTGTTGGGGAGGTGGGCAGGTGTGATGTGAAAAGTAGCTTATAAGGAAAAAAACAGAACTAGTGATTGAGAAATGTACTTTTTCTATCTTAGAATATTTGTGGTATACATACTTTTATGTGGTCACTGCTTGTGACCTTGCGCAGGGTTTACGTTTGAAACAGTTCATTTATTCTGTTTTGCATTATGACCCTGGCTGCGAGTCTCCATGCAGTTCTAGAGCCTTGTGGTCAGTCGGTTGACTGCCGACCTGGACTGCATTGGGAGCTCGCCGTTGTAGGTCTTCTTCCTGCTAATAAATGTCTCTACTTCTCACCAAAGCCTGTGTAGGATCTTTTGTGCCTCCATGACACAATATTTTTAGGATTGGTTGGCGGAAATAGATTTGATTGAGTTCATGAGCTGGTTTTATGGGACGAATGGCTGAACTACGTCAAATCTATATATTGACTTACTTTTCGCCTCATATGGTTCTGTATGCTATATTCTTGCATCAAGTTAAGTCAACTTAAGACTACTTTCTGCAGAAAGGAATATGGGTTTAACTTTGCGCAATAAAGCTCTGTAGTGCCTGATCTGTTACTTGTAAGTGCATTGGTGTTCAAAATGTTCTTACAAGCAATTTGGTGGTGGCTCTTGTAATAGGTAAATCATATACATTTTGTACTGGTGGGGGTGTCACCAAATGAGATGGTTAACCAGACCTAGATTGTTTTAAGGAGATGCGATACGCATACAAATTCAAGAAAAGTAGGAGGGACTCAATGTTGTGGGTTCATTCACCTATTTTAAATGTTCTTCCATGGCCAACTGCATTGTTTCGAGGCAAGGGATGAGACGTTTGTTACAGGTATGTATGTGCGGGCGAGGACTGAATCGCCGTACTGTGAGGTGTGAAGGAGTTGAGAGTATAGGGAAGATTACAATGAGAAAGAACTTTATAAGAAAAAAATGTTGACTAGGGCTTTTGCTATGCCACTTGATCGGTCTATTCAGTAACTGGTGAGCGTCAAGTCATTTCGAAGTTGACAGCGTGTTTTATTTTCAGCTGGTCAACGCACCTATTGAAGTCAGCATGTATAGTGAGATGGTCTATTTGAGGACGGTTAAGTGGTTGATTTTTAGAAAGTGTTAGCAACAGTTAACCTGAACCGTATATATCTGCATTTAAGGGACAATTAGTGTGTGACAACTGGCACAGATTTGCTGTTGTACAAATGTTTGTGTGAGTACTTGTACAGTAGAAACATGGCTAGAGCATGTAAGGTTCTGGTGTTAAGTGCCCATACAAACAGGTGGAAAAAATACCTCAAATCCGGCAAGCGCCCAATGTACCACCAGAGTTC
Source organism: Lissotriton vulgaris (assembly GCF_964263255.1). Lineage (NCBI taxonomy): Eukaryota > Metazoa > Chordata > Amphibia > Caudata > Salamandridae > Lissotriton > Lissotriton vulgaris. Next base: position 2,079,158,890 of record NC_141685.1, on the reverse strand, counting down.
TGGTCTAAATGAACCTATTTAAGTCTAGACCTTGCACCCAAAATCTGTGTTGAGTCGCCGTCTTTCAGAACATTTATCCAAAGCTGTGCATTCCCTCACCCCGCTTTAGTCTTCGGGATCCAGGGTTAAACAAGCACTTCAGTTTTTTACGTATACTACCCAAACAAATAAATATGGCGCTTCAGTAAGAGGTTTTAAGGTATTGTGAACGACTAAGACAGAGTAGCACTGTGCTTCAGTGTTACAAGCAGACAGTTCAGTGTAATAAAGTCGTGGGGGTACTATGCGGGACCCGTCTTACTGAGGTAGGGGGGTGTAGTAGATTTATTGGATCATAAGTGCCATTGGCCATGTGAGAAATGTATTACCTGGTAGAACTTGGTAAGTGTTCTGTAATATATATATATATATATATATATATATATATATATATATATATATGGTTGGGTATGTAATGTTAGGCAGATTTTGCTGGGAGCTGCTGTCAACCATACCAAGCAGGGGTTGGTAATAAAGATACTAACTACATACTCCAATGTGGTGTTATTTGAAAGGAAATGGGAGCTCTTTAAGACACTGTTTAGGGAGGCGGCTGCCTAATGTATTGCACTATCACATAATCGTCGATCTGATTACAATGAGAGAGAGAACAATCCGTTTTGACAAGGTGATACAACGAAAATCAAAGAAAGCAATCCATTTTTGACAGTTCTAATAGGGATCACACTAAGGAATTCGAAATGGCCCTTTTGTATTTGGAAAGATAAACACGATTCAAAAGACAAAGAGAGTAACCAAATGAGGCCTTGCTGACAAGTAAGGTCTACATACAGGCTCTGAGCGAGGTGGCGTGAAAAAGTATTTGTGAGCAATTACTGTGGGCTTTAATTAGGTCTGTGCCGGTAGTTCTCACCCTTGCATGCGCTGATCAGGAAGTATCCGTAAGGAGTGATCCTGCTGAATGCTAAGTCCACCACGGGCCGCGTGTGTCCGGAGCAGGTGAGCGGAGTCTGCCTCATTGCCATGACTGCTATAGAAGGTAGGCTGCGCGAAACGCAGAAAGCGACGGGTAAGATAGCAGCAGATCAACACAACCACCGGCGAGGAAAGGTGCACGCAGCCGGAAGTGCAGAGCGTCAGGCGCCGTCAGTTACGAATACAATGCGGCAGCAGCAATAGGAGGAGCGGAGTGTGTCACTACACGCAAGACATGCAAGAGTAGACGGCGTCCATAAGATGTGTCTCGCAACGGTGGTGGCCATGTTGGGTGTACAACAGTTTATCAATTTATTGGAGTATTTTTTAAACAATTCAAATTCTCCTCGCTTAGATCATTAAAAGAGCGTTTTTTTTTTATTTTAGAATGATCGCCCATTTTGAACCTTTCACACACAGAAACGTACCGTGTAGATACTGTTTTGTGTGCTCCATGCGGGGAGAAAGGTTACATTTTGCCGCCGTGCTACCGTCAGGCACGAGCCCCAGTGTTTCTGTGGCAGTTTCTCCTTTCTCCCTCCTGATTTGTTGAGCGTCGATCGAAGAGCTGGAGTGTGCCTCTTCTGTCACAAACCACGAAAGTGGAGTTACTTGTTTGAAATTATTTTGGGCAGTATGTTGATCTGACAGCACACACGAAAAAGCTTATTGCGGCTCTCGTCGAGACGTGGCCTTTGTTTTAAATTACGAAATAACTGTTGAAGAATTGCCGAGAAAGCAAGTATATTTAGCAAACCCTTAGACGGCACGTTATCGCATCTTGAAGTGAAAGTAAGGGTGCTAAACTACTGCATCATTTATTTGATGAAAATTATGATTTTTTTTAGAGGATAACTGTATTGCTTTTAAGTGCGTTACATTTTCAGAAAAGGGAAGTCCTTCCAACATGGCCGCCATCGACGGTTTGTGTTGGTATTAAGGTTCGTATCGTGCAGGGGGCGTGCAGGAAGCGGTGACAGCAAGGCCTGTCATTGGTACATAGTGCGGACCAGAGATTGCACAGCTGCAGCTATGTCCGCCAGGAACCAAGGTATCCCTTTAGGTAAGTAGCATTGACAGCTTCAAATTGTACTTCGTCTGATAGCATGCTCAAACAAACTGTCAAAAGGAATAAAACTGCAGTTCAGCAAGAAGAGAAGAATTATCCCCATAAGGAAAAATTCAGGCTCCAGAATAGTCGTTTTAGTGATGACAGATATAGACGCACGTCAAAAGGACAACATGTATCTATCAAGCCATGGTCTATGCATGTGGTGCGCTCCGGGATGTAAAGTCTATGTTTGAACAAGCGCCACCTTTCCCCGCTTACAACCCCTCGTGCATAGCTGCCAAGTTTTTAGAATGCTTATGTATGATATTTCCATGGTTTCAATGTACTTATGAGTGGCATTCTACCGTATGATACTTGAGGGAGACTTTCTCACGTGGAAAGCCAAGCAAGGAAGTCAAGACATAACTACTAGAAAGTTTCGACTTTGGGCAATAAGAAGCTTTAAAAAGTTCTGAAACCCCTGAAATGTAAGGCCCCTCTCACATCTTGCAGCGAAATGTGCCTATTGTACCTCCCATACACGAGTAAACTTGTGTTTGTCTTAAAGTGACAGCCGTCACATGACATCAGACAATGAATCCTTGAGGCCTTCAGACATGCAAACCGTAAGGCACAGTAGCACCATTTTAACAGTACACTGCCTGTAGCCTGTATGGTATTTCTGAGAGGGTGGACAGGTGGTGCAGGCTGTGCTGGACGGGTTTAAGCAATGGGTAATCCACAAAACTAATAAATAATAAGTTCTGAGCATACATATATTTGAAATTGTATGGCACAGGCCTGGCCCTCTTTCATCTCCCAGAATCTACTGAGTGCTGATTACTAAAAGTTGGAAGCCTAAATAAATGTATATGCTCTACGTAGCTGTCATCAATGAACCAAGTAATTTTTGTATGATTCTGCGCCCAGGGCCGACTACCCACACTAGCCGCCTGTAGGTGGCCCAGTGCCATTCATGCCTCAGTCCTGTCTAACCCCAGCAGTGTTGGACCTGTCTCCGCCAAGTGCCCACTGACTTCTGGCCAATCATCAAACTAGATTTGTTGTGTTGCAGACCACTACTGTTCTTTTTTGGCTTACTACAGATGAGGCAAGCATGAGGGATTCTACGACGTCTCTAGGGCTCCACTTCACCTCTTGCTTATCGAGATCCTTAAGACAAACCATACGTTTGTTGCTAGAGTATGAATGTACCTTAAATAAATGAGAAGACAAGTGGTGTTTGGCAAAATAGGAACAAGTTTGGTATAATTAAACGCAGCGGCCGGGAGAGTATCGGCAGAGGCGCATCTGAAGACAGTCACAGAGTACAGAAGTTTTGGCTACACATATATAGATTTTGTGGGTACACTAAAACACTACAAGATTCTTTGAAAAGCATCATAGTCATAAATAACAAGTACAGCCATCTTATAAGGGGGACACAGATGGCTTTTGACCTTGGGGAGAGCTAGTGTGGGGCAGTGTGTGCGTGTCCAGCTGTCTGGTGAGCGCCTGATCACCTCGTGCGGTGTACATATTGTGTCGTGAGTGGCTCAGTATTCCTAACTACATATGGCATCTAACGTGGTATTTTGGGAGGGCACGCTGTTGAATTGATTTAAATACACACACTTGTTGCTATGTGCTTATTGCTGTTATGTATGGCATCCTGTACTCAGCTGTAATAGTGCATCTTCTGAAGGACATTCCAAGTTCTGGGGTTCCGAGCACTGCACCAGGTGCCATGCCAGTCAAGCGCAAAGTTAGGATGTGCCACTGTCTGTCAGGAATGAGTTAAGACAATACTTAGATCAATTATGCTCTGAGAATATCATTGAACCAGCAAATGCTGCTGAATGTGTCAGTGCGGTCGTAATAGCCAAGAAGAAGGATTGAAAAATCATCTTTTGTGCAGACTTGCGCTCTTTAAACAAAAATATGTTAGTTGATTGTCACCCACTTCCCAAAATTAATGAGCTAATTTCAACGTTAGAAGGGGCAAACGTTTTCAGTAACATCGATTTTAAGGCAGCATATCATCAGGTATTGCTTAAAAAAGAGTCTCAAACTCTTTGTACTTTCATCACTCCCTTTGTAGCTTTCAAGTATTACGGTTGCTGTTCGGACTTGCATTGGCGGCAAGCGTTTTTCAGAAATTGATGTTAACATTATTCAAAGACATACATGGAGTTTTTCATTCCAGGATGACATCCTAATATTTGCTAAAGATTTTTAAGAGCACAACAGAGTTTTAGACAAAGTTCTAAGCATCTGGTCTAAACATGGCATGACTGTTTCAAAGGACAAGTGCAAGTTCTTAACGGATAATGTGGACTATTTAGGACATTACATCCCAGCACAAGTCTTTAAACCCAAAGCAGATCTTGTCAAGGCCCTAAAAGAAGCATATAAGTGATTATTACTTAAGATTCGTTTGTGGGTATGCCACTTTTATGGAACCTCTTAATAGGATGTTGCAGAAGAAAGGAAAGTTGTGTTGGGGTCCAATGGAACAAAAAGTTTTTCCAAAATATCCTATACCATGTCTCGGCATTAAAAAAGTATGTCGCTGGTCACAAGTGTATTGTCACAGTGGATACCAGTGCAGTAGGCTTAGGAGGTTTGTTATGTCAAAAAACAGGAACTTCTGAAGCTACAGTAGCTTTTGCTTTCAGGGTTGTATCTCCTACTGAAAGGAAGTATAGTAATATTCAAAGGGAGGCACTTGCCTATGCCTGGGCGATATAAAAATTCTGAATTTACCTCTGGGGCACATTTCTCACCTTATTTGTAGAAAGAAAAACCTTTTTAGGGGTTCACTGATGCACCTGGTCCTTAAACCAACAAAGAAGATATTGGCACGGAAGCTGGAATATCAAAATAACAATTGTATTAATCTCTCACGAGGGAGACTGCGTCAATACACTACCCTCAGGCCACTGTATGAGACAGTCCAAAGAGTACAGAAACCAAGGGCCTTTTATGGGCAGTTTATTGCTGAGTAAGCATGAAGACTCAAAAAGAGGCAGTACAAGTGTGCACACAGTTATTACAAATATAAGGACTAACAAAAAATACTTAGCCAACAAAGTAGGAGGAGTAACAGAGTTGCTGACATCAGTTAAAATAGCCTGACCGTTATACACTAAGAGCAGGTGCATTCTACCAGCTCGGCCTTTCTGAGCATGTGCAGTACTCTGGCTCTGTACAGAAGGAGTTGACTGTAACTGATGACTTAGGCAGAATACAAGGGCAGGCAATAGTGAAGAGGGAGAAGGCACATGGCGAGCACATGGCTAGCTAAAATGGCTGCCAAAAACCAAAATGGCTTCAGCTGATGCTAACAGCCATTTCAGCTTGTTTCCACAGATGGCCGTTTTAGCATTAGCTGAAGACATCCGCTATGAATTAATAGAAACATAGAAGTTATCCTGCACATCTATCCTCATAATCCATTAATATCCTGATCCATTGCTAGGTGGACATTTACATTTGAACATTTTGTTTAACTGGTGATATACAAGAAGGAGTACATGGGGAACAGAGCATTGGGTCATAACGAACACACTTATAGCAGGAGAGAATAATGGCTATTATTACAAACAGAACTATCAATATTTTCCAACCCCAAGCGGAAAGTAAATCCCCAAACCATCCAGTCCAATTCTAAGTTTTAGGACTCCGATATATTTCAGTGAATATCTATTTCAATTTCAGAATAGCCAACAGCACGTCTAGTATAATATCTTAATAACAAAAAAATTTTAATGGACTTTTCCAGTATTCTTTTTATGAGGGCTGGAGTATCACTTGATATGCTCAAGAGGCGGGCAAAATAATACTTGTCAGCTGTTCAAAAAAAGTTTCTCTTGCAGAATAAACTTTATTCCAAATAATAATATTAAAGTAAATACAAGTATCATTACAAAAACTATTTTCGCTCCAGGGGACCAGGAGGACCGCACAGGGCCATGGGAATTAGGACGAGGAGCAGCAAAGGGCTAATCCTCCTAAAAAATGGGACGACCAAAGGGGTACATTGCTAAAAAGTACTTGAAGAAATAGAAGCCGCTGTACAACCAGCCAGAGGGGAGTCTTCTCCCTGTGTCCGTCTGAGCCTCACAGGCAGGCTCCTATCGTTCATCAAAACGATGGAGCTGCACAACTTGCAACTCAAGAAACAACCACGACCCAGTTTGAAAAAGAAAACCACACTCCTGTCCTAGTGTCTCAGGCAGTGCACCAGTATTCTTCACTTTAATCTAACAGGCACCAAAGGCACAGCACCTGTACCCTGAACTCAAGTCCTTCCCTAACTCCGGTATTGCTCCGCTGGCGCACTGCTCTTTTGTCGGGCCACAGATTGTACCCAGTATGCCCAGGCACCTCTTGATCAACAAACAGAGGTGCAGACTTGCATTCACTTGGGGACCAGGACTCAGAGGCATGATGCTGGGATATCTGAAGCAACCCTTGTTTCAAAGGGGGTCACCTCAAGCAAAAGCCTCCTTGCCGTCCATGTCGGTCTGTGACTGTCTCAGCTGGGCATCTAAAACTGGATCCACGCAAAGAATTTTCCATCCTGATTTGTGACACCATCTTTCGTCCAAGACAGTGACAGGGGTACACACTTCTTCCAATCTTCCACCATTACTGCTGTTATAGTTGCCAGCAACGCCTGTGCTGGTTCCCTTCACCTTGGCTTCAAGCTGGACTGGTGCTGACTCCCCAGGCTGGATCTGATGTCTGGACACCTCTGGCAATGGTTGTAGGGCAGCAGATATCTATTGGTGGTCAGAACAAACAATCTTTAGACCAGGCCTATCAACAGAGAGGATACTCTATTTCCAAATACTTTTCTTAGGCTTGGGGCGCCCCATACATTAGCAAGGCACCCAAGAACCACTTCATCTATCTGAGAGTAAAAAACACCCATGACCCATTAGCGAGTATAAAAGGAACTTTTGGGTGAACTGACAAGAGTAAAACGTTACACTATTTAAAGCAGCCAAGGAAGTCTATGTTTATTTACTAAATTCTGAGGGAAAATAAAAACAATACAGACATACTCTAAATCCTTACATTTGTGTATTCCTATATAATTCATCTTAAGAACCTCAAGAAAGGGAATTCTTAGAACAATCATTCTTTTGTGCATCTTGTCTTAAAAAGCTTGTGTTTCATATGTCATAACCTTTCACTACTTGTACAGGACTGCAGATACTTCTAAAATGATTTTTCTTACGTAAAAACACCGACATTGTACGCTTAGGGCCATCCTCTCATGTTATAGGCGTAGCAGGAAAATCTAAAACTGCTAATTTAACAAGGAATCTTGCATAAATAACTAACAAAACCTCAACATAGTGGGTACATGAATTTCTCCAGCAAAACCTATTGTGGCAAACAAACTCCTATAAAGCAATATTTTCCTTCAAAATGCGTGCTGAGGATCACACGGGCATCTTTCCTAACATTGTGAACCCTTGTGCATTCTACTTTTCACAATCCGGACTTTGTAACATAATTTTTCAAAGAAAAAAAAACATTCACCAGCTCTAATAAGGGCTGTCAGCTCAATTACACAGACTAATAAGAGACTAGCAATGCTTGCAAGACTATATGTAGCATGAGAATAACATAAACAATAATGGTGTTATCACCTGAGAATTTTAGAACAAAAACTACCCACATATAGTTCCCCTTTAAAGGTAAAATAAGGGAACAGCAGTGTAGACTACTCATCCTTTCATAATTTCATCAGACAGGATGGGCAGCAACATGGCATATTTATTTATTCATTTTATTAATGCTAACAATTTTAAAACAGTATTACTGAATAGCCAATTAAACATCTCATGGCCGTTCCTAGACAGCTCAGACAGGCTCTAGAGAGAGTGAGAAAAAGAGAGAGAGAGAGAGAGCACATAAAGCAAGAAAAAAGACAATGTGTTACTTAATTTTGCTTACCCTTAATTTGCCGAGGAGCTAATCTCCCACCCCATGCGACAGTAGGTAACCTGTAACAGGTGACCTTCTGTCATCACTATTTACCCCTATTTTGGGCAGCTGGGCACAAACAAACTTGTAGGAGGTAAATAGCACATTGAGCTAGCTAGAAAACATTAATAACCAACTACCAATTCCTTTATCAATTGTACTATTGTAACATGAGGGCGCATGAATGCAAACTTTATTTTATAGACTTTTGATCTGGCCCTAGCACAGCAATTTTAAGCAGTATTTCTGTATGTGTGGCAGAGCTATTCTATGCATATGGCCTACAGACGCTGCTATCCTTTGATAATGTTATTCAATAGGATAAACCCCATCTGCATATCTCCTACACTTGTATTATTGTGCAAGAAAACAGTGATATCCCCATGTGCTCCTAACAGAATATGCAATATTTCCTTTAGCCAATGTTACCTAAAACAGATCTGTGGTGTCCAATCTTCTTCCAGAAGGGCTGAATCTGGGCCATAAGTGTAGTGAGACAACTAAGTAAATTCTTCAATTTCTTAAATGTAGTTACAAGCTTTCATAGTATGATGTAGAAATCCCATCCTGTCACAGTGGCTCCCTGCGTGGAAATATCACGTTCAGTAGGGCTAGTCAGTTCTAAAAACAGAACTTGGCCTCTGACACTTAAACCTTTTGACCCTTGTCTGAGAAAAGCTATTCCATGCGGTTTTTCCAATTCAAAGTAACTCTGAAGAATCACAGCTGAAAGGCAGTTCTGTTCCGTGCATGTGAGTTAATAATTTGAAAGGTAGGAACTAACTTCTGCTGTTTTTGTTTTTTTAATACTTGTTTTTATTCATGTGCTGTGTTGGGTGTGCTTTCTAGCAGTTTAGAGGCCAGCTGATTGTTCTGCATCTGTGCAGTTCTGAAGCCTGGGATCAGGTTGAAAACAGCCCTTGGGTGCCAGGACAGCTTAAAAAAAGTTAATTGTGCCCACACTCGACTTTGGTGGTAGGGGGCACTAAAAATGGATAACCTACAATGCTTTGGCATATTAGGGACCCCGAGGGTTTCCCCTCGATATCCCAGAGGTGGGGGATCAGAAATGTATAAGGTATACCCTTATAAAAGGAGTTTTTATATGTCTGGGTAAAGTGAAATTTCACATTTCACTCCCACATTGTGGTAAAGTGCTGCTCAAATTCAACTTTGATGCTAGGAATTTATATATTGTTCACAGTAGGATTATTAGACATTAAAAATGCAAAAAACGATTTTAGTGCAATTATTTTTAATAAACATTTTTTTATATAGTCATTTTTTTAAAATAATGATCACTAACCCTTTAGATGTTTCCACCTATGAAAAGCAAGCCTCATTCCTTTCATTTTGCCTTTAAATGAATGTATTTATAACACTAAGCACAGAAGCTTTACTGAAACATAAAATAGTGTGTGTCACTTTTAAAAGGCAGTAATTATTTACCATCAAAACCACAAATATGCTTATGTAAAAAGCAACAAGAAAGAAAGTCCTTAATTTTAATCCTTTCTCTTTTATCCAAAATAATGAAACTGTATTTCTAACTTTTTAAAATCAGTAGCATTTTAACTGACTTCTTCATATCATGCTGTACTAATTTAAAACCTAGCTGCCACAGCCTAATCTGTAGCGTTGTGGCCAGCCATGTGTTGTTTACTCAGCTGTACTTTTTACAACCAGCAGGCGTCAACTTCTTAAGCTTTTTCAGGAGGAAACCCCTTTTGCTGTATTGTAACATCCTGAAAATGTTTGCAAACCATTTCTAACCTCTGCTGTTCAGACAACTTTCTTCGATACAGACAGCTTTGGACAGCTGTTTAAAAGCTCTTTTTTTCTAGCGCAGGGAATGAGCACAATGCAGTGTATTTAAAACACAGGCATTCCAAGCCAGCACAAATCTATTGTGTTGTAATGCAAAAAAGTGGCGCTTTTTTTATCTTAGCAGCAACTAATTAGTCAGATAATGTGAATGCCTTTTAATATTAATATCTAAGGATAATACTGTAACATTTTATATGAGTCCTAGGTGTGTAAAGCACACCATTTTTTATTTCTTTCTATGAGGCCTATTTTTTTTTTCCTATTGAGTGTTAATTCTAATGTTTTTACCATTGTGGCAATTGTCACACATCTATAGTTTGTTACTGTTTCACTTTTAACGGTAGTGTGCAGCTATTTAGCATATGTTAAGCAATTCATTCCTTCAATTTTAAAATGTAGTTCTTTCAATGACATTTGCATGACAGAATGATGATTTAAAAAAAAAATTGAGCTCATTCCAGACATTTTCAAGAAGGGGGTCATAAACTCAGATCACACAACACTGCTGGTTAAAGCAAGCCACTCACACACAAAAACATAGTCTACTTACTGAAACAAGTACTTCACAAGTATGTCAGTCCACAACAACATAGACACTAAAAAAACAACAATTAACCCACAAACAACACTTAAGACAAAGCAAGAGACGGCCCACAAACGTTACTCAAACCAAACCATTTGTAAATACCAATTGTAAGTCATATTTATAAATGAAAGGACTCTCAAAAGGTACAGAGATTTCACCAAGACAAATAGACAGCCAAAAGACTGCCATGTTAAAAAAAACAGGTGCAAGCCTCAGACCTTTTTCAAAAGTACACCAAATTACCAATTGGGCTGACAGAACACTCAAAAGCACTCCGCATCACCACTTATGAATGCTACCAAATGCGCAGATCAGGATCCTTTTTCTATATATATTTTGATCCATAGTGTACTAGTCATTAATGAAGAAATACCTTTTTTAATATACCTAAACCAATTTAGGTATCCCCTCTAGAGGATTCAGCTGACTACTTTCTAAATCCATATTTGTACCTCCAAGACAGCAACACTTTCTACGAAGTGTGCTAGAAGCAGGCATGCCAAAGATATTGTAGCATATACAATATTATTCGCCAAGTGACAACACAATATGTGCCGTTTCAGTTTTCAAAATTAGAGAAAAATCTCCCCATTACCTGCCTTCATTTGCTGCAGCAAATAAACAAACAAACTAGAATCTTGGCCAAGTCATTCCAAAAAGTGTTGCTACAGCAACCTTACCAAACCAAAGTCTCCAGCTTCCAACTGCCAAGTTCTGAGTGACCCAACGGTCGTTTTAAAATACTTACGCCAAAGAAGATCTCAGTAGGGAGTAGCCAACACCTGGAAGGTCGGATCGGGAAAACAGGAAAACACGTTGGTCTGCAAAGACAAAGAGCCTCCTTGTGCAGGGTACCTCCTCAGTAGATTCCTGTCCTGTCCTCCTCAGTAGATTCCTGTCTTCCATCAAGACCACTCCCTTGAATAGCCACGTCTTCGATGAGCCCCACGTTTGGGTGCCAATTTGTAGAACGAAAAATCTTTTTAGGAGTTCACTGATGCACCTGGTTCTTAAACCATCAAAGAAGAGATTGGCACGGAAGCTGGAATATCAAAATAACAATATTATTAACCTCACATGAGGGAGACTTCATCAATACAGTACCCTCAGGCCACTGTAAGAGACAGAAATAGGTATTACACATATAAGGCCTAACAGAAAATACTTAGTCAACAAAGTAGGAGGAGTAACAGAGTTGCTGACATCAGTTAAAATACCCTGACATTTATACACTAAGAGTAGGTGCATTCTACCAGCTTGGCCTTTCTGAGTATGTGCAGTGCTCTGGCTCAGTACTGAAGGAGTTAACTGTAACTGATGACTTAAGCAGAATACAATGGCAGGCAATAATGACGAGGGAGAAAGCACATTGCGAGCACATGGCTAACTAAAATGGCTGCCAAAAACCAAAATGGCTTCAGCTGATGCGAACAGCCATTTCAGCTAGTTTCCACATGTGTACCGATCATAAACCATTAATGTACTTATTAGGTGATAAGGACACGCCATGTGCGCCTTAAATGCTTATCAGAATTCTATAAAAATTGCAAGAGTATCATTTTGAAGTTAAATATATACCTGAAAGCACTACTTCTAGAGCAGATTGCTTATATCGACTGCCTATAATCGAACAAGGAGAAGAAGCTGAGGTAGACATGTTCAAAAATGAACGTGTGGTAGATAGCACTGATATTGTATTTAAGTGCAATGGGTCAGTCACTGAAACTGAATGGAATGCGACATGCGATAATGATACTGTTCTCAAGGAAGTCAAATCATTTGTCCAACGAGGTTGGCCCTCTCAAAGGAATTTTAAGGGTGACTTGTATGTATTTTGCCAATTAGCTGATCAGTTAACAGTAGAAAATGACGTTCTTATGAGGGCACAAAAAATTGTAATTCCCAAATGTTTAAGAGCTAAAGTAATTAAGTTGGCCCATAAAGGGCACTTAGGATCTACATCCACGCAGAAAACATTATGATGTTATTTCTGGTGGCCTTATATGGACAGTGATGTTGGCACATTTGTAAGTAATTGCCAAACATGCATTCTATCTAACAATAATTGGAAGACACAGGACATTCCTTTAATTTTCACACCAATGCCTCACGGCCCATGGTGTAAAGAGGAGCTGAACTTAGCTGGTCCTACTATGGCATTACCTTTTGACGCTAAATATCAAGTAGTGCTGATTGACTTCTACTCAAAATGGTTATATTATGATTTTGTGCAAGAAACATCAACACCAGTAGTTATTAAATGTTTGGACAAAGTATTTGCTTTATAAAGTTATCCCGGATAACTGGGTACAACTGGTGTCTGCGTCTATGGAGGCCTTTCTAAAAGACAAAGGTATCAAACACTGTAATATAGCGTTGTACTCACCTCAATCTAATGGTGCTGTCGAGAGGGCTAAACAACTGTTAAAAGAAGGCATTCAAATGGCTCTCACGTGCGGTAAAGATGTTATTAAATTTGTCCAAGACCAAGTCTGGGCTTACCACACTACTATTCCTAGTGTCACAGGTGATCCAGCGCGACACCTAATCAGGGATCAATACTCGATAACATCGCATACAAATGGCCCATACACATTCACCCAAATCCCTAATGCTCTGGGTGTCAAGTTTTAATGACGTCAAAATTTGTTTCCTTCACAGGTTTTGTCTAACATTTTTAAATACATAACTAAACCTGTTTATCAACTCTCTTTCCTCTGGTCGATGGACCAATTGGTTGAGTAGTTGATGGTAATAATAGTACTATCTAGTTAGCTAAATAATCACAGACTCTTTGTATGATTAATAAAGTTTATCTCAAATAAATGTGAATAATTAATGCTCATCACATACAGGTTACAAATGCAAACAATGAAACTCACAAGAGGGCGAAAAAAATATCAGCAAATACAAAAACAGTGTCCTACTCTTCATCAAATGAACGATATGCATATGAAGGAGTGGATAGATGAAGAGACACACGTTTCAGCAAATACTGTAAAACATTATACATATGATGGAGGGGATAGGCAAAGAGACAGAAGTTTCAGAGACAAAATTACATTTGCAAATGATTATGCAAAGTACGAGTCAGAAGGATAATACTAACCCAAGGATCAGTGAAATACCTCCCCTCCCCCGGCCAAGGAGGTAGTGGGGGTCCCCTGAAATGGAGGCAGGGAACACAGATTTCAAAATTCAGGAATGGGACAGGAACAGCTAGGCCTCTCTGCAAACCGACGGACAGCGAGGCATCACCCCTCTCTCCTGTTGCCTCCACACGCTAAACCACACCCCAAAAGGCACCCCAGTTATACCCTAAAACCTACATGTCCAAACCACATTAGTTGAAACAATTCATAGAACTCGATTTTTCATTGGATGGTCTGAGGGGTGGCTCATCACACCACCATGACCCCATTCATGATTCTAAGGCCTCTTATTCATTCCAACGTTCCCATCACGTAATTCACCACTAGTGAATGCAAATACATTTGTTCATTTTATATGTAACATTTTCATAGTTCTCATGAGTCCCCTTTCCGCTGTGTCCACGGAAGAAGTATAGACGCTGACTTTGGGTCCCACGGCCAGTCTAGTTTCATGGCAGGCAAACAATGTCTTTCTCAGCTGATTGACCTTGGACCTTTTGCACCTCTTCTTCCAAGCTCAGCCTTTTCTGTCTATTTTCTTTATTATTTCATGTTTTTCCCTCCAGCTCAACTATCATATCAACTTTAGGCATTTCAGCCCCGTTCATTTAACTATGATGAACAAAACATAGGCATTTATTAGTGAAATGAAATGCACTTTTCACTGTTTACGACCCACCTTTGCACTATCCCATGTTAGTATTTTCCCTAGCAAAGCTTTAAGCAAAAGTGGCATTATTTATTATTATTTTTAAAAGCAAAATGCAAAATACGAAATGCAGCCTAGTCATGCATTATGTCTTGATCCTTTCAAAGCGCAATGTAAAATGCAGCTTAATTCTTTCATGCATTATTTCACATTAGTGCACACATGCGCAAAGCAGTTTTCCTTGTGTTTCATGTGATTTGGATGTTAGTTTCCACTGCACACTGTCAGTATGTATTATGGGGGTGTTAATCTGGGGCTGGCTTCTTTTTGCGAAAACTCTGCTCCATCACAGGTGTATCGCCATTTTTCTTGTTGAGGGGCAGATTATCCAATACAGGATTGTGTCCCACCTGGTTGAAGGGGCTATCACCTCACATGCTTGGGGAAGTGGTAGATTTTAAGAAACTAGAAACAAAAGTGCAGAATGCACAAAGTAGAATGTTTGCATATCGTGACCAAAATAAATTCCGGCCATGGGAGTTGTGAAGGAAGGATTTTGGGTCATGTTAAAGGATATGAGACCTAGAATGTCCGAGGTTGAGTTCAATTTTTATGGACCTATTAAAGTAGTCAAGGTTGCACATTTATCTGTTCTGTTAGAAGATGGACGTTGATGTGCAATTAGAAATCCCAGGGGCACCATAATGCGTGACAAATGCATTTTAGTGCAGTGATGCAGACACCAGCACTAAAATACTGTAGTCTAAATTACTGATGCCTGGTACTTGGCATGGCTGCTCATATTATTAGTGTTTGAAAGGCATGAAACAAAAGCCTAACTCCAAGTTATAGTGATTGAAGGCAACAGTCGGGTAGTCTGACTGATAACCCCACTGGTACAAGCATGGGGCCACAAAGCCCAGTTATTAAAAACTAGAATTCATTCTCCTTCTAGTCGACAACAATCTCCTTAAGGTTGCCAACTCTGCATGAACGAAAATTCAAAAATCAACCTCCATCCATGTTAAAACATGTCCCTTTGCAGTCATTTTTCCTAAAGAAACCTAGGTGTAAGTACATGCCTCTTGTTTCGGCAGTATTGTGGTTTAGTGGCTGTTCATTAGTTATTAATCGCCAACTCTATAGTGCTTTGTGTTGTCGTGTCTAGTGGATCTCCAAGAAACAACATGCTGACACAGTATGGGCTCAACACTTCTTTATTCCTTGTTATCTGTGGTACAGCTTTGTTGCATGTTAGTGTATATGTGTTTTTCCCTATATATCTTCCCTTCTCTCTTTTCCCTTCTCCCTACTGAGGTCACTTCCTATCCCGATCATCCTCGACAATGTTCCTGACTTCACACTTAACCTCTTGTTAGATAGGAACTTGGGAATCTTTCTCATGTCTTTCGCATCTCTTCAACAAGTCTTTGTGGTTATATTTTGGGTTGCTCCGAGCCCTTTGTTATCTCGGGTCAGTATGCTGACTGCAGACCTCCTCCTATTTTTTGGAGATGTCCTATCTCTTCCACTCTCTCGCCCTTGTTGCTTTCTTCACCTGGTGGTATGTTGATGGGCTTGAAGCGTGAGGCATTACCTGGTTCGGGTTGCTGTGACATGGTGCCTTTCCTTTCTGTCATCTTCAATGGCTCTTTTTCATCTTGTTTGTATGACTTTCTCTTCTGTTTCCACTTGACTACTACCCAGTCCCCTTCTGCACAGTTATTCTCCTGCACTTACCTTGTAGCATGTAGCATCGTGGTTCTTTGTCCTGTTCTTCTTTTACTTGACTGTGGTTCTGAGCTTGCCTTTGTCTGTGACACGTGTCATTGTCCACTGGGAGAGTGTGGTCCAAATTGATCAGCCAACCATGAGTGGCCTGGCCCTCAATTTTGTCTACTGTGGGGCGGTGGTCTGGTAGGCACCCAGGATCTGGCAAAGTACTTTCATAAGTGTTGCTCCCTCTGAGGTGGCTTATTAGATGGTCCTCTTTAGGGTGCCCATGAACCTTTCCTGCATCCCATTGACCTGGGGTACTCTTGACAGTATTTCCCGGTGCTTAACAGCCCACTGAGTCGAAAAATCAGTGAATTATCTACTAGAGAGGGTGAACCGTTGTCCGATTTCAGGAGGCCCTCAAGCCTGTGGGCGGGGGGTTGAAGAAGACGATGTCATCTCCGACATAGTTTGTGGTAGTGGTATCATCGTTGTGAGCATGAACTGTTTAAACGTGTGCAGCTCTATTTTCACCATGCTCTTTTGGGACCGACAGTCACTCTTGTAAGGCTCTTTTGGTGGCGACTACTCCATGGTGTCGTTCATGCGTGATTTTGATTACTAGTTTCCGTGGGCTCTTGGTGATGACTGCGTGGGATTCCAAAAGTATAAGCCCTTCCTTTGTCACTTCCAGCTCTTCACAAAGACTCTGATTTTTTTAGGGTCATTTTCTGGCTGTGCCTCCACATTTGTGTCTTAATTAGGCTCTTGAAGATCTCCAAGTCTCCATCTTCATTTGTAGCTATTGTCACTTGGGGGTATTGAAAGAGCTGTGGATATGCCTATGCTATTTATGAATTGGAGGTATTCTTCAGAAACCAATTGGTTTAGTTTTGCCTACTTAAGTGGATGTCTAAAGAGAAGTTGGTGTTTTTGTTTTTCTTTCCCCGGCTTGTTGATGATCACGTAGTCTTAGTCCTGCAGACGTGTCCCACAACTTCAGATTCTCTGGGCCATTGTTCTTTTGGGGTTGCCAAAGACCATTAGCTTGATGATCTGTTAAGATGGTGAATCTTTTGACATACAGACACATGTGGAAGTGTTCGTACTACAGCCAGGCACCTATTTCTGAGTTGTTAGTAGGTCCATTCAGTGTCTGACAGGCTCCTGCTGGTATATGCTTCTAGCTATCATGGTGATTCTGGGTCTTTTGGGTGTTGAACCAGTATGGCTCCCAGTCCCCGCTAGGCTGACGTCCACTGTCACTTATTGTTCAGTTTCGTGACCAGTGCTTTGAATAAAAACGCTAAGTTCGCACACATGGAATGGGGACCGCACCCTTTATTGCGTGGAACACATTATACAGCGGTGCTTTTCATTGCCTCCCCAAACAATGAAGTACAGTTTAACATGGACTTGGTATATCACAGTTAAAAAGAACAAAGTTACTCTGAAAAAGCTACATCCTAACACAAGTTACTATCCGGAACAGGTGGGAGCGTGACAGAATGCAGGGCAGGCAGATTCTGCTCATTTAAACACTCTGCATGCCGAACAAACATTTTATGCTCAATTTATGCCTACTGCAAAAGATGTAAAATCCACAACACACACAGGTCACCCTTGACCAAACCAGTCCAAAGAGGGTGCTGGGGTTTCTGCTAATCTGACTGCTCAATCTCATAAACTGATTTCCCCTGGAGCAGCTTAGCTATCCAGTCAAGGCCCAAAGTGAACATTAACGCTAGACTTATGGTGAATGAGTTGGTATGAAAACACATCTTTAATGCAATGAAAAAAAATCTTATTGCTAGAGAGATGCTGAGAAATAAGCAGCTGGACAACCCTGGCACCAAGCACAGATCCATTCATTTCATAGTTTGACATTTACCATTCTCTTTTATAAGCATATAGAACTATTAGTGGTAGAAGACAATGTGAAAAGTCAATTTCCTTCCGCCGTTCTGACATTTTATGACTACACATATATGAAGTACATGTGGGATATAAGTCCAATTTCTATTGGCACTGATGATCAATCTCCGCATCAGGATAGGCATTTAATGATTGACAGGGTACAACTAACCAACAAATAGGCTTTAGTTTTTTCACTATCCTACGTGCATTTCCGAGAACACAACAGTTAAACTCCTCCCCATTTAGACAAGTATAACTAGTGTTAAAAAAAACTGAGCTTCAAATCAATGTGGAGTTAACTATGCAAGGCAACATAAAATAAAGTTGCTAAAAGGCTCCTTTTAGAAAAGTGCTGCTCATATGGTGCCCACGGGGTCAACGTTTCTCGGCAGGAGTACTCCGCTCAGGGCCCAGTTACTTCAGCCGCTGAAGTTCACCCCATCTCTTTTCCTGCCCCCTCCCTGCCTCATCCAAGGCAGAATAAACATTTCACGAATGATGTTAGAGCCACACTGCAGCAGAGGCCCAGACATAAACAAACTCTCAACCACTATAGCAAGAGCTATGCTGAAAGGAATTCGACTGCCACAGAGGCCCTTATAAACTTACAATGATTCCAGCTGTCGAGGGGTTCAGCAGGAACAGGGCACACACCAGGAACGTGCAGGCCAACACCACGCTGATGGACAGCAGGAGCCAATGCCGGAGGCCGATATACTGCTCCCAGAAGAGGAAGGGGTAGCCGTTGGGGTAACTGGCCAACCCCAGGCTGGAGAAGTTGTTGCAGATTACCCGCACTTTCTCAATCGCTTCCACGAAGT
Organism: Lissotriton vulgaris; assembly: GCF_964263255.1. Lineage (NCBI taxonomy): Eukaryota > Metazoa > Chordata > Amphibia > Caudata > Salamandridae > Lissotriton > Lissotriton vulgaris. The sequence goes on along the minus strand of NC_141685.1, from coordinate 2,079,140,193 downwards.
CTGACGTTTCACGCAGTCCGTTGAGGTAGAAGGGAAACTGGGCGTATTCAATGGGGGGCGATGCTGGAACTGAAGGAGAAAAAAAACAAAAAAAAGAAAAAACTTTTGAAGACTGTCTATTTCAGCTAATGTACAACATATTTAAGATACAAATCCACCAATCAGACGCGAGGGAGGGCAGACTGGAATGGATTATGGTGTGCGAAAAAAGCATAATTGCTCGGATGGCACGTTCCGCTAACGAACTACCGTACTTTTTATTTTCCTATTTTAACAACCCGGCTAAGTAAGCCCCTAAAATCATTGCACCAAATGCCCCTTAAGAACGTTGGCACGAGGAATAAAGGGGACCAGACCCCGATCTCTACACCCTAACGCCACAAGGCAACCCGGCCTGCTCCTCCCGGCGAGCCACACCAGGCACGGCTATGGCACGAGGGGGACAGGCTCCCGATCGAACTCGCGACCGGACCGCAATCAGCCCACCTGCCCGCCCCAGCTCCAACGGCCCACAGCCCACAGCCTCTCTCTTTCTGGGCTGCCATCCAGTTTCAGGAAAAGCATAATTGCTCGGATGGCACGTTCCGCTAGCGAAGTACCGTACTTTTTATTTTCCTATTTTAACAACCCGGCTAAGTAAGCCCCTAAAATCATTTTACCAAATGCCCCTTAAGAACGTTGGCAAGCGGAATAAAGGGGACATCCGCGGGCCCTGCCGCAACCATCAGCAGGAGACCAGACCCTGATCTCGACACCCTCACACACAAGGCAACCAGACCTGCTCCTCCCGGCGAGCCACACCAGGCACGGCTATGGCACGAGGGGGACAGGCTCCCGATCAAACTCACGACCGGACCGCAATCAGCCCGCCCCAGCTCCAACGGCCCACAGCCTCTCTCTTTCGGGCTTCAGAGGAAACGGGACAGACTGGGCTGCCATCCAGTTTCGGGTTAAGGGCCATTCAGGCTCCGGTGTTGTCTCTTCCAGTTGTCTGAGAGACTGTCTTGTAGCGCCCCGAGTGAGGTGCCATCCGACTGAGCCGTGAGTGGAAGCAGCCGGCGGTCTCTGCGGGGTGTAGTTTTTTGCGGAATTGATGTTCACAGTTCTCCAGCAAGAGTTTACAACACGGGGGCTTCCTGGTCGGTGTCTATCTTGGCTAGGTTTAAGCTCCAAACTCAAGAAGAGAGCCTTGCATTACTGATAGCGTGTATTACACCCTGCTACGAGAGTGACGGACGACGTCACAGGTGGAAAGAACGCCAAACACGCGCCCCCGAATCCGAAAGAGACGGGGCTTGATTGGAGTGACGCCCCTCTCCTCCAACGGCTGGCCTCTGTTTAGGAAGCCAGCCAATGGAGGAGAGATGAAGGAGAGAGGCGGGTTCAAGCCCCTTACTCAAAAACATTAAATCTCCGACCAAAGAACGCACAAGCGCAGCCTTTAGGTCCTCAACCTAAAACGGTGCAAAAAGAAGGGAAGTGAAAGAAGCAGTAATAGGTAAAAGGAAGTTGAAAAAAGAACAGAGGAGCAAAAGGCAGAAAAACGAGCAGAGGTGCAAAAATGGCAGAAAGCAGCAAAATAGAAGCCAGAGAGCAGCAGCAGCAGAGCAGAGATTCTCCCCACTGGATCACCAGGGATAAGGGCATTTTACTTAGGACTCGGAAGGGTTTGGGGGCAACCTCTACCAGGTGAAGGCGAGGGAAGCAGTTTACTGTTTAGGTTTGTCTCACGATTCGAGCCAGGGCCACAACTCCCTTAGACATGCAGGTTGTGTGTATTTTTCCCAAACCAGTCCCAAGGACCTGGAGCTGCAGCTGCATTACAGAGGCAGTGCTACACGCCTTCAGACTCTCGGAGTGAGAGAGGAAAAAGAGGTGAGGCAGCGCTCAAGTAGCCGAACAACTGAGATGGGCCTGTAGGTTACCCTCAAGATACCATATTTGCAATATAGACCCCGGGATAGATTATCTGCAGCCCAAACCAAGCTGCAGGTAATATGACATAGGAGGATAAGGCACATTCTGCTATGATCTATATGTTTCTAGCAACTCTCTGGGAATAATGTATCTCACTTAGTTTATGCGTCTACTCCTGACTCCTAGGTGAAATCTGTTGATAATAAAGTTGAACCATCAAAAAAATATCTGTATGCCACAGAACACTGCATATAACCTGTAGCTCATGTTGAAACCCTAATTGGGTAGTGCAGTGGGTTTTTGTGATTTATGATTCTTTTTGAACTTTGTATAACTCATTCGTTACGATACCCTGCCCTGGTATTTAGTTCAGTGTGTAGCACGTTTGCCACCAACAACTGCTTTAACTACCACGGTACCATGGTGCCGGGTAGTAATTAACATCTATTAAGTGCCATAAATTATTCAGTAATTATTCAGTAAGAATTGCAGACTATATAAATGTTTAGTGTTAGTATAATTATGAACAAACGTACATGCATAAAATGCATTGCATGTAATCTACATTAAATAGACATCATTTGTATTGCCTTTATCGAATAAGAAATGCAGCATATATTGCACAAAGCAATTCCTGCTTCTTGACCGTGTTCTAGTATTAGGAAACACATTTTCTTTAGAAATCCTCTGTATTTGTTAGAGTGATTTACAAACTAAAATCCTTCTTTATAGGTTTATTAATTCAGAAACGTAGGGCACCATACATCGCTGTTTCGGCCTATGACTTTCTAAGTCTTGAAGTAATTTGCAACATTATCCGCTTGATGGAGGGTCATTCGACACTCATTTAAGGACTAAACTCTTGACAATGGCTATTACTGGTTGCCATTGACCACAGGGTGAGTTGCAACCCTCCTTTCTTTTCTTTTCATAATCGGAAGGTCTTTCAAGAGTGGAAACCTGTGCTGCTGGATTCAGCTCTGTAAATTTGGACACGCTGGTCTAATTCTGGATTGGTGACAGGCAGCCCTACACTATGTTCTCCACTAACGCTGTGATGGGGTGCTCAAAGTGGTTTGGCTCTGACCTTGCTTTCCAGAGGTCGAAGTGCAACGGTATAGTAGTGTAGATATGACCATTGAGGTTTGGTGTGTGATTGTGCCTGGTGGGGGTATTGGGACTTCACAGTAGTGAGAAGTTGTTGGTCATAACAGATTAAAATATATGTGCGTTCCAGTTTTTCAGGAGCCCAAGTGGAAGAAATGGCTTCAAAGCGAGAATCCAGCATCATTGTAAAATGGAAAGTTATGCTTTAGTGCTAAAACGAAAATTACCAAAATTGTGAAACTGGTTATACAAAGTATTGGAACTGTTTTATGGAAACTTGAAAATAGTGTTACTTAGTCCCCATTAGTATCCTAGCGATTTGTGCTCTGCTATTAATCATTAAGAGGCTTACTTTTAAAAGAAGTTGTTGTTCAGCTCATCACAGTTTGATAAGACAACTCCTTTGAAAAATCATGTTTTTCAAGATATGGTTTTTCTGCTGACAACACGTGCTACTCTCAAAGAATGTCTGCTACATCCACTAACAAACTGGTGAGAGTATCAAATCCGGATAAAGTTTTCACAGTTATGGAGACTCATGTCTCACACTACGCATGTAAGGAATAAATACCCACAATTACAAGTGCTGAAGGCTATGCATTTTGGGTAAGATGTGTTTTATCAGGCCAGTCCTGGCCTGATGCAGTGCATTTACTGTCACGCTCGTGGTTGGCACACAGCACTCACGAGCTGGAGAGCAAGTGTACTCCTTACTAAGATACCTCTGATGTGCTAAGTATTACCTCACAGTGGATCTTATTGTATTTAAGGAACGGACACTTTTGTTTTGTAAATTTGAGGGCTAGGTAAACGACTATTTTTGTTATGTGTAACTTTGTATGTGTTGTAAATGTATGTTGTACATCTTTTTGTTGAATTTTGTTGATCGAGGTTGGAATATAAAATTATTATTGGTCCTAACCAGATATGAAATTAAATTAAATAAATTCTGGTTATGACCGGGAATGAGCAATGGATGTGACTTCATTGAAATATATGTGAATTTGATGGAATATTGAACCAGTGGATAGGAGTAATTAAATGTATCCTATTAGGAATCTTTATGATATTTGTTCCTCCACTTCACTTTTTGTTTAGTGTGTACATTCACAGCCCAGAGAGTGGAGGAATATTTTGGAAAACCCCTTGTATATTTGGTGTGGTTGGCACACAACACTCACGAGCTGGAAAGCAAGTTTACTCCATACTAAGAAACGTGCAGTACTCCTAGAGAAAGCCAGATCCAGTTCCAAGTGCCATGTATCACCTGCAGAAGCTTAACGGTCACACCCCAACCCTACAGATATTATTTCTTAACAGGGTTTAATTTGACCCAGCGGTTTCTGGTGCTCGACACCGGCACTTATTTATCTACACCAGCCCTCATAACAGTCGTTCAACTGGTGACGATGTTTGTCTTAATTTGGCTTGAGTACAACAACAGTTGTTTAATAACTGAATATACATTAAAAATAACGAGTACCTGCCGCCAAGCCATTCTTACTCCCTCCCAAGCCATTTGTATAGCTTTGGGTGGCTTGTAGTAGTCTGTATTATCACTCCGACAGGTGTGTTATGGTTAGTTGTGTAGATACTGTCATTTTGCAGTGTGGGCAGAGGCAATGGTTGGTGAAAGCTCAGTGCCTTCCTGTCAAGGGACTTGGTACTTATTTTTTTTTACAAACTGAGCTCTGCTTCTTTGGTACCCACAAGGCACCTCCAAACAGCCAACTTAGGAATACTTCCTGCCATCCATTTAACTTGAGGAAATGGGCATTTCTCTACAGAGGACCCTTACGCTGGATCTTTTTCCTCATCAGAGCCTGACTTGCACTTAACTCTTTTAGAAAAGTCCAAACCGGCTTACTTTTCTTTCTACCAAGATAACTCCATAGACAATTGTTCCGATAGTATGGTGCACTCAGCACTCTCAGACAGTTCCAGACTCATTACCCCCTATGCTTTCCGGTGGCGCTAGAGAGCAACTGCAAGCAGCGAAGCCACAGGTGTGGACGTAACTGTGAGAAGCCGTGAGGTGCCTGTGAGGAGCCCGCGGAGCCCGAGTCCAAGCTAGCCCAAGCAGGGGCGGAACAGTGGCAGCGCCCCCCCCCCCCCCCCCCCCTGGCACCCGGCACACGGCATCTAGCATCCTGCATCTAGTGCGGCGGCGGTCACCAGCGGCGGAGGAAAGGTGAGCAGCGGCAAGAGGTGAAAGCGGAGGTGGGCGGGAAGAGAAGAGAGGAGAGAGCGCAGCCCTACGACCCCACGGCCCTGCCTCGCCTTGCCTTGTATCACCTCGCATTGCTCGTACTGCAGTCAGAAGCGCACTACAGGATCCAGTGGGTCTCGGGGGTGGGGGGGGGGGAGTAAGTCAGCAGGTCACCTCTGCCCTTTGTTCTGCGTTTCTGTACCCACCGTCCAGCACCCTGTGCATATTGCTTCAGAAGACAAGGGAGACGATTGACAGCCTTTGTGTCCGACCCCCGGCTCCAGTGTCCGTGCCAGCGCTAGTTTTGCGTCTGCTACCGCTGTCCTACCACCACCCCGGTCTTAACCCCTGCTTCAGTAGGGGATAGCGGAAGAAGAGGGGGAGTGGGGACGGATGGCAGACAGTAGCCTGCTGTCTAGCTAGCTAGCTGGCAACTTGAGGAACCTGTGCAACGTTGAGCACTATCAGCGGGAGGAAGAGGGAAACAAGCTTTTCCGCCTGCTGGTTTATAAGCTTTCCGTTCTGGGAAGGACATGGCTTTTGTAGTTCGGACTGGACTGTTCCCATGGGGCAACAGGGTCAGAGCTGATTTGCATATCGCCATTGTCTAACCCAGGGTGGTGTGGAGTGCAAAAAAACGATGGATTTGGGCCCAGATCTTTTGACTGGGGGAGTGTGTGACATTGATCCACATTCAGTCCATCACTTGTTGTTTTTGCAATTGCCGCCCTAAGTGCGCTGGGGATGCCCAGACGTGGGTCCCAGGCACTCCACACCACTTGGAGTCAAGCTAGCCGGGCTGATGAGAGGTGTTACCTCGAAACCGGTCCGGTCCGGTCCTCGGATGCTTGATTCCGTTCTGGGAAGGACATGGCTTTTGTAGTTCGGACTGGACTGTTCCCATGGGGCAACAGGGTCAGAGCTGATTTGCATATCACCATTGTCTAACCCAGGGTGGTGTGGAGTGCAAAAAAACGATGGATTTGGGCCCAGATCTTTTGACTGGGGGAGTGTGTGACATTGATCCACATTCAGTCCATCACTTGTTGTTTTTGCAATTGCCGCCCTAAGTGCGCTGGGGATGCCCAGACGTGGGTCCCAGGCACTCCACACCACTTGGAGTCAAGCTAGCCGGGCTGATGAGAGGTGTTACCTCGAAACCGGTCCGGTCCTCGGATGCTTGATTCCGTTCTGGGAAGGACATGGCTTTTGTAGTTCGGACTGGACTGTTCCCATGGGGCAACAGGGTCAGAGCTGATTTGCATATCGCCATTGTCTAACCCAGGGTGGTGTGGAGTGCAAAAAAACGATGGATTTGGGCCCAGATCTTTTGACTGGGGGAGTGTGTGACATTGATCCACATTCAGTCCATCACTTGTTGTTTTTGCAATTGCCGCCCTAAGTGCGCTGGGGATGCCCAGACGTGGGTCCCAGGCACTCCACACCACTTGGACTCAAGCTAGCTGGGCTGATGAGAGGTGTTACCTCGAAACCGGTCCGGTCCTCGGATGCTTGATTCCGTTCTGGGAAGGACATGGCTTTTGTAGTTCGGACCGGACTGTTCCCATGGGGCAACAGGGTCAGAGCTGATTTGCATATCGCCATTGTCTAACCCAGGGTGGTGTGGAGTGCAAAAAAACGATGGATTTGGGCCCAGATCTTTTGACTGGGGGAGTGTGTGACATTGATCCACATTCAGTCCATCACTTGTTGTTTTTGCAATTGCCGCCCTAAGTGCGCTGGGGATGCCCAGACGTGGGTCCCAGGCACTCCACACCACTTGGAGTCAAGCTAGCCGGGCTGATGAGAGGTGTTACCTCGAAACCGGTCCGGTCCTCGGATGCTTGATTCCGTTCTGGGAAGGACATGGCTTTTGTAGTTCGGACTGGACTGTTCCCATGGGGCAACAGGGTCAGAGCTGATTTGCATATCGCCATTGTCTAACCCAGGGTGGTGTGGAGTGCAAAAAAACGATGGATTTGGGCCCAGATCTTTTGACTGGGGGAGTGTGTGACATTGATCCACATTCAGTCCATCACTTGTTGTTTTTGCAATTGCCGCCCTAAGTGCGCTGGGGATGCCCAGACGTGGGTCCCAGGCACTCCACACCACTTGGAGTCAAGCTAGCCGGGCTGATGAGAGGTGTTACCTCGAAACCGGTCCGGTCCTCGGATGCTTGATTCCGTTCTGGGAAGGACATGGCTTTTGTAGTTCGGACTGGACTGTTCCCATGGGGCAACAGGGTCAGAGCTGATTTGCATATCGCCATTGTCTAACCCAGGGTGGTGTGGAGTGCAAAAAAACGATGGATTTGGGCCCAGATCTTTTGACTGGGGGAGTGTGTGACATTGATCCACATTCAGTCCATCACTTGTTGTTTTTGCAATTGCCGCCCTAAGTGCGCTGGGGATGCCCAGACGTGGGTCCCAGGCACTCCACACCACTTGGAGTCAAGCTAGCCGGGCTGATGAGAGGTATTACCTCGAAACCGGTCCGGTCCTCGGATGCTTGATTCCGTTCTGGGAAGGACATGGCTTTTGTAGTTCGGACTGGACTGTTCCCATGGGGCAACAGGGTCAGAGCTGATTTGCATATCGCCATTGTCTAACCCAGGGTGGTATGGAGTGCAAAAAAACGATGGATTTGGGCCCAGATCTTTTGACTGGGGGAGTGTGTGACATTGATCCACATTCAGTCCATCACTTGTTGTTTTTGCAATTGCCGCCCTAAGTGCGCTGTGGATGCCCAGACGTGGGTCCCAGGCACTCCACACCACTTGGAGTCAAGCTAGCCGGGCTGATGAGAGGTGTTACCTCGAAACCGGTCCGGTCCTCGGATGCTTGATTCCGTTCTGGGAAGGACATGGCTTTTGTAGTTCGGACTGGACTGTTCCCATGGGGCAACAGGGTCAGAGCTGATTTGCATATCGCCATTGTCTAACCCAGGGTGGTGTGGAGTGCAAAAAAACGATGGATTTGGGCCCAGATCTTTTGACTGGGGGAGTGTGTGACATTGATCCACATTCAGTCCATCACTTGTTGTTTTTGCAATTGCCGCCCTAAGTGCACTGGGGATGCCCAGACGTGGGTCCCAGGCACTCCACACCACTTGGAGTCAAGCTAGCCGGGCTGATGAGAGGTGTTACCTCGAAACTGGTCCGGTCCTCGGATGCTTGATTCCGTTCTGGGAAGGACATGGCTTTTGTAGTTCGGACTGGACTGTTCCCATGGGGCAACAGGGTCAGAGCTGATTTGCATATCGCCATTGTCTAACCCAGGGTGGTGTGGAGTAAAAAAAAACGATGGATTTGGGCCCAGATCTTTTGACTGGGGGAGTGTGTGACATTGATCCACATTCAGTCCATCACTTGTTGTTTTTGCAATTGCCGCCCTAAGTGCGCTGGGGATGCCCAGACGTGGGTCCCAGGCACTCCACACCACTTGGAGTCAAGCTAGCCGGGCTGATGAGGTGTTACCTCGAAACCGGTCCGGTCCTCGGATGCTTGATTCCGTTCTGGGAAGGACATGGCTTTTGTAGTTCGGACTGGACTGTTCCCATGGGGCAACAGGGTCAGAGCTGATTTGCATATCGCCATTGTCTAACCCAGGGTGGTATGGAGTGCAAAAAAACGATGGATTTGGGCCCAGATCTTTTGACTGGGGGAGTGTGTGACATTGATCCACATTCAGTCCATCACTTGTTGTTTTTGCAATTGCCGCAATAAGTGCGCTGGGGATGCTCAGACGTGGGTCCCAGGCACTCCACACCACTGGAGTCAAGCTAGCCGGGCTGATGAGAGGTGTTACCTCGAAACCGGTCCGGTCCTCGGATGCTTGATTCCGTTCTGGGAAGGACATGGCTTTTGTAGTTCGGACTGGACTGTTCCCATGGGGCAACAGGGTCAGAGCTGATTTGCATATCGCCATTGTCTAACCCAGGGTGGTGTGGAGTGCAAAAAAACGATGGATTTTGGCCCAGATCTTTTGACTGGGGGAGTGTGTGACATTGATCCACATTCAGTCCATCACTTGTTGTTTTTGCAATTGCCGCCCTAAGTGCGCTGGGGATGCCCAGACGTGGGTCCCAGGCACTCCACACCACTTGGAGTCAAGCTAGCCGGGCTGATGAGAGGTGTTACCTCGAAACCGGTCCGGTCCTCGGATGCTTGATTCCGTTCTGGGAAGGACATGGCTTTTGTAGTTCGGACTGGACTGTTCCCATGGGGCAACAGGGTCAGAGCTGATTTGCATATCGCCATTGTCTAACCCAGGGTGGTGTGGAGTGCAAAAAAACGATGGATTTGGGCCCAGATCTTTTGACTGGGGGAGTGTGTGACATTGATCCACATTCAGTCCATCACTTGTTGTTTTTGCAATTGCTGGTTTATAGGCGGCAGGACAGAGAACCAACAGCGAACCACGGAGTTGAGCTCTTGAACCTCTGAGCTCTTGAACCTCTGAGCTCTTGAACCCTGAGTCCTGTCCTAGAAAGGAGTATTTCCGGAAGCATCCTTAGGCAGCGACTTAAGGCAAACTCATGAGGTCAGGCAGGACCAGGGGGTCTTTGGAGCCAAAGCCGAAACCGAAGGCAATAACGGGAAATAAAACAAAAACAAATCCAAGTGCACCCCCGGCACAGAGCTGAACCTCTTCACAACAGAGCAGGAACCGGTCACGGCCCATGAGACGGCAGCAATAAAACCGCAAGCCACGAACAAGCGTTATCAACCAAAAATGTACACAAAGTTAAACTTTTTAAAGGACGCAGGTTCAGCCAACTTCTCGAGCAACGAATACCTACATGGCTTGCAAACCCCACTGTTACCGTTGCCACCGCGACCATCAGACCCGCCACCACCAATGTTAGCAATTACCACAAGCCCTTCTTCTCCAGAAAAACCCATGGCACAACTGCATCAAGGCGGGATCTCGAAGCACAGGAACATTAGCACAGCTCAGAGGACCCCATCTGTAAGTGTAAAGCCCGATGATTTTATCTACAATCCGCAATCACCTCCTGCCCACCTGGTAGGACAGGATACATGCAGCCGGAGCAACATCCAGAGGTCTTAACTGGCCGAACCTACAGTCAGCGAAAAAACTTCTTTAGCTTCACATTCAGGCGACAAACCATGTAATTGGCCAATTGAAAGGGTACCTGGGCCCGACCCAAATACAGAAGCAGCAGTATTTTCTAAGGAAACATACTTCAGCCCTACGCCGAGCATACAATCCATGAGCCACAGCCACAGCACACCTATCAAGTCTGTAAACCCAACGACTGGAAGCGCTCCACCACTTACAGATTCGGATAACTCTGGAAGGCTGGGAGTAGGTTCTCAGGACCCTAGTCAGAAAGCTGATGGCAGGGCAACGGTGTCTTATCTTAACACACTTGAATGGGAAGATATGCTTGCAACCTATAATCCAGATCACAAAGAGCACCTCCACCTTTATCCACCCCTGGCAGCCAACAACGCTAACAATATTAACAACAGTAAAAACGAGAAAGAGCTCAGGAAAGAACAAAACTCGGGTACCTGGAATTCATTGTTAAACACAATCCAGCTAGCTGTCGAAGCCCTGCAATATCAATCAGAAGAAATGGAGCTACAAATAACCCTCCTTAACACACTGGCAGTTTTCACAGCCGGCATTGATGATAAGCTGGGCAACTTGAACAATTTGATAACGAGAGCACAAACAATTACCTACCTTAGCTGCAATTGCAGCCAGGTAGTGGACCAATTAGCTACATTGACCTCAATGCTAACTGGCCCCATAGGCAACATAAGGAACCTACACAGAGAAAACCCAACAAAAGATCTGGGCTTCAACAAAATCGAAGAGGGAGCATCTAGGAGGGAAACATCCGGTATAAGGCCAAACGACCTCCTTGCTTCTGAAAATGAGGAGATAACACAGACAGGACTGGGGATCCCGCAAAAACTCCATGCCAAACAACGTCGACAACAAAAAAGGAAGGGGCGCAATCAAAAACCACAAACAGATACAACAAAACACTTCTCTATTTTCACTTGTACAAAGGAAATGCGTTCGGTTAACATAATCAATGCATGCCCAACAGATTGGTAAAATCATGCTTCAAACGGTTTCACGACAGCAAAAACTAAACAGCAGTTCACCGGATCAAGATGGGAAACGGACCCAAGACTCACCAACAAGAGACCAAACAAAACAAAATGATGCACACGCAAAAGAGGCAATGAAGATCCAACTGCCTATACAAATCGGCAGCAACAAGATCAAACAAGAGTGCGACACTCAAGGACAAGCGGGAGAACCAGTACACCCAAATAAGGAGTCTGCTTCCCTAGGGCAAGCACCTGATGAGACGGTCAACCAAGAGGCACTAACATCAGTTGAAAGTAAGCAATCTTCCACGTCAAACCCCCATGAAGGGGACAGAAAAATAATTACTGGTCTAATGCTAAGCTCAAACCACGAAGATCCGACCAGGGTCACATCAATCACGACTGCTCATTCCATTCCTAGCCAAACAGTGCACTCACCGGAAAAATGGCCACACGACACGGGTGCAATATCAAAGCAAATTTCTTCAACCAAAACAACAACAAATCCCACCACAACACCTGGCGAAAGTAATTACCTGTTAACCCATGAAGTACAACTAGGCTATGGACCAACAGCTAAAGCATACCACTCACCAACAAAACCGCAGAGAGAAGGAAGCAGCCAACAGCCGACAGAGATCCTGTTTTTCTACCCCGAATATTTGTCAAAAGGGAAGCAGGACCTGCTAAATCGCGGCAACATCCTCAGACTAATGGAATTTATCCCCAAATTGGGGGGCATAAGCACAAAGGACCTAGTCTCTGTAGAATTTTTACCCGCTGTTAACCCACAAAGCCCGGAGGCAACCATGACAACTTGGACCTCTAGCAATGTGGCAGATTGGATCTTAGCGGAAGTAGAGCTATTAAAAAACTGGGGAATCAAGCTGGTCCCCCTACAAAGACCAGCCTATCCTTCGCCATTTTTAAGCAGGACAAGTCTGGTGCCAGAGATACACCAGGATTACACCTTTAGCGTTCTTAGGGATGCACTGGGAAGCTCACCTAAAAGAAGCAAGAGTAGCCCCTGGCAGCGACCAGCAGCACGACAAACGGCGGCAGCAGGTCCACACTTAGCACCATCCACGAGCCGGTTGAGCCCAGTGCTAAAGAAACATCAGACTCGCACTTTCAGTGCAATTAGGACCACACGAGGAAGCTCACCAAAAAGAAGCATAAGCAGCCTCCGGGGCCGGTCGAAAGCAAGCTCAACGGCGGTATCAGAGCAAAACCAAGCTCCAACAAGGGAAATACTGTCCCGAACCATCTTTATACGCCCTGAAGAGGCCTGACGCTATCAACAAAACAGAGAAGGCAGCAGGGGAAGGGCATCAACCATAGGCATCTGCTCCTGGAACAATAACTGAAAGAGGGAAAAGAAAAATAGGAGTAGGGTGAAAGGGTGTTTTTCAGGCAAAGGAAGGGAGCAAGAACAGGGCACTGTAAGTAAATCAAAGATCAATAGCAGTGTCGCCTGGAGTGGAGTGTACACAATCTCATTTGACAATGTTGTGAGTGTGAACCCACTCATGGGTGTCGACGTTTCGATCCCTAATGCTCAACTAGATACATGGGATCATCATCAGGACTTTAACAATAAACAAAGCATGCCTGAATGAAATAAAGCCTGTTAGGAGAAACGAGAGAAGAGAATTTTTTTTAAAAACTAAGGAGTAGTTTACACATGTCTGCCAACTTTGTATCACACTCGAATTCGCAGTGTGTGAACCGGTGCAGGGTGTTTGTGCCAGGTATGGGAGCATAACAAAGCAATTTTCACAATACTCGGAATCGCAGTGGCATGCGTGAACTACTGCGTCAATGGACTGTGCAGTGATAGTGATTGTTCCAATTCGTATCAAGATCTAATGGGGAGATGGAATTCTCATTGTGCAGTGATAGTGCAAGTCTTGAGTCGTTTTCATTATTTAAGTGGCTACGAGTGGATGTGTGGATGGGGGTGACTTTGTGAGCCCATTATTAAAATAATACGTTCATACCTCTGTTGTTCGAGGTGAGGAGCCTCACATGGGAGGTTTCCTACACTTCCCAGGTTGTTGCGGGAATTGTCACACAGGGCTGGGGGCAAAATTACAAATTGGAATTTAGTTGCGAGTCCGCCTGTTTACACAAGCAGTAAAAAGTAAGTTAAACCTATTCAAAACATACCACGGGGTTATATGTCGTAGTGGTCCATAATAAGGTCCAGTCGGATTAGTAGTTTTTAGGAATTGCAACTCGTTACCCGTTTTGGTTGCGTCTGATGGTGATACTGAAATTTTTTTTAAACGGGAGTTCCTTGTAATTGTTTGGGGGTAGAGTTTAACCCAGATTTTTTAAAAAACGGGGCCAGGAGGCTCCGGACTATAGTGGTGAGGTGCGGGGGGACCTACCTTTTTTAACTCTTCGTGAGAGCGGGATACGGGCTTTACAGTGTAGGCAACATTGGCCATACACGCAGGGCACCAGCGATTTGGCGTTCAGGCGCTGGAATAGAGAAGGGAGGTCATATCAGAGCGCGGCTCCAGAGCGGGCCACGGTTGGAAAGGGGGGGCAACGCGTAATGGTTTACTTACTCAGTCTGGATGAAGACTCGCCTCTGCCCGGGATACTCGGTCAATGCCGGTTTCCATGCCGCGGCCAGTGTCTGGGAGCGGGTTGTGTACTCCCTTACCGGTCACGTGATTAATGCGGCGGTTGCCATCTTAGAAAGGCGAATGACATTGGTGGCCGCCATCTTGGAGTGGATGGCTAGGTGGGCCGAACATGGGAGTGTGGGGGTGCGCGGGCGTATCAAAGGTGATAGTGAGGGAGTACAGAACCCGCTCCCAGACACTACTCTATTCCAGCGCCTGAACGCCAAATCGCTGGTGCCCTGCGTGTATGGCCAATGTTGCCTACACTGTAAAGCCCGTATCCCGCTCTCACGAAGAGTTGAAAAAGGTAGGTCTTGTGGGACACCCCCGCGCCGCACGGCCACCAGCTGCTGCGTGTGCCCCCAATGCCTGCCTCTGCCTCAGCGCCGTCCTCGCTGCTGCCTTGAGCGCTCCCCTTTTGTTTTTGCCCGTTTTGTCGGAAATTTGTGCTTGTTTTCTGTCTGTGCCCGAGATCGTGTTTCCACTGTTTTTTTCCCCGTTTTACCCTGTAATTTTGCCTGCCTTTTCTGTTCCGTTTTTTTACCTCCATTGTGCCTGCCTCCTTCCTGCTTGCCCGCCTACCTCGCCGCTCTCCCTCCCCGCTCCCGCTTCCCGCCACCGCCATTAGCCCCGCCCCTTTTTCTTCTGTACCCTCCCCGCTCCCGCCTCCCAGCTGCTCCGCCCACCCGCGCACTTCGCCTTAAATGGCGACCGTGCGAACGCGCAGCGGTCACGCGCAGCGGGCGCGCCGATTGTGCGCCGAAGGCGCGCCAAAGGTAAGCCCGTCTGCGCCCGTCCGCGACCGGACCGCGCCCAGCGCCAGGACCCCTGGCCCACGAAGACCCCGACCAACCCGCCTGACGTACTCCGCCGCCACCCTCATCGCACTCAACACCGGCCGACTCCCAGAATGCCATCAAGCCGCTCCACGAGGTACCCACGGACCTTTCAGCTGCCACACCTGCAAGTTCTCCTGCACCCGGACCAGCCTCGCACCAGCACCCGCCAAGTCGAACACCAGCAGCACCCACCTCAAGTGCATCCTGCTCAACACCCGCTCCGTCCACAGACACGCCATCGAACTCTGGAACCTCCTAGACGCCACAGCCCCTGACGTTGCCTTCCTCACGGAGACCTGGATGAACGCCTCTTCAGCTCCCGACATCGCCATCGCTATCCCAGAGGGCTACAAGATCGTTCGGAGGGACCGAAACGCCAACCAGATGGGAGGAGGCATCGCCATCGTCCACAGGAGCACCATCCGTCTCACGACCAGCACCGACAACACCCTGACCAGCGCCGAACACCTGCACTTCCAGATCCACACCAACCCGAACACCACCCTCAGAGGCACCCTGAT
Source organism: Lissotriton vulgaris (assembly GCF_964263255.1). Classification (NCBI taxonomy): domain Eukaryota; kingdom Metazoa; phylum Chordata; class Amphibia; order Caudata; family Salamandridae; genus Lissotriton; species Lissotriton vulgaris. The sequence continues at coordinate 2,079,124,870 of NC_141685.1, read as the reverse complement.
CTACCGACCCCCTGGACCACGCACGCAATTCAGCGAGGACATCGCCGACTTCGTCAGCCCGCACGCCCTCCCCTCTGCTGACTACATCCTCCTGGGAGACCTCAACTTTCACCTGGAGAACAACAACGACCGCAACACCAGCACCCTGCTCGACAACCTCGCCAACCTGGGACTCAAGCAACTGGTGTCCACCCCCACCCACCTCGCCGGACACACACTCGACGCAGTCTTCTCTTCCAGCACAGACATCGACTTCAGCCACGCCACAGAGCTTCAATGGACGGACCACAGCTGCGTCCACTTCACCTTCAAGAGAACGACGACCCACCACCACCAGAAACAGGCCGCCCGCAGAAGCTGGAACAAGATCACAGCAGACCAGCTCGCCACCTCCCTGAGCCAGCACCCTCCTGCCAGCTCAGCGAACCCCAGCCAGGCCGCAGACAACCTCACGAAGTGGATCAACAACTGTGCGGACGAACTCGCCCCACTGAGGACCCCGCTTAGCAGACCCGGCAGCAAGAAGGCCCCATGGTTCACCGACGAACTCAAGAGCTCCAAGAAGAACTGCCGAGCCCTCGAGAAAGTCTGGAAAAGGGAACCGACACCGGACAACAGGACCTCCTTCAAACTTGCCACCCGGAAACACCACCAGCTGATCCGCGCCGCCAAGAAAACAGCTTTCAAGGACCTGTTGGACAACAACGCACACAACTGCAAGGAACTCTTCAACATCGTGAAAGAGCTTTCCAACCCCAGCGCAGGAAACAACGACATCACCCCATCGCAAGACCTCTGCAACTCCCTCGCTTCATACTTCCACAACAAGATCGCGGACATACACAACAGCTTCAACAACCAACCAACGCACACCATGACCGAACAACCATCCCCCACCACCACCCTCCACGCCTGGACCCCGATCAGCACCGAAGACACCATCCGCACGATGAACTCCATCCACTCCGGATCACCGACCGACCCCTGCCCTCACCACGTCTTCAACAAGGCCGACGCTGTCATCGCACCCCACCTGCGAGACATCATCAACACATCCTTCGACACCGCCACCTTCCCCGAGAGCTGGAAGCACGCGGAACTCAGCGCTCTTCTCAAAAAACCCACAGCGGACCCCACCGAACTCAAGAATTACCGCCCCATCTCGCTCCTCCCGTTTCCAGCCAAAGTCATCGAGAAGACCGTCAACAAGCAGATGGCCGCCTTCCTCGAGACGAACGGATCCCTCGACCCCTCACAGTCCGGCTTCCGAGCCAACCACAGCACCGAGACCGCCCTCATCGCCGCCACCGATGACATCCGAGCCCTGATCGACAATGGAGAAACAGCGGCCCTCATCCTCCTAGACCTCTCCGCGGCATTCGACACGGTCTGCCACCGCACCCTAGTACGGCGCCTCAGCAACATCGGCATCCAGGACAAGGCGCTGGAATGGATCGTCTCCTTCCTCAACGGAAGAACACAGAGAGTCCGCCTACCACCGTACAAGTCAGAGGCCTCCGAAGTCATCTGCGGCGTCCCCCAAGGATCATCTCTGAGCCCCACCCTCTTCAACGTCTACATGAGCCCCCTCGCGGCCATCGTACGCAAACACAACCTCAGCATAATCTCCTACGCCGACGACACCCAGCTGATCCTCTCCCTGACCAACGACCCCGCCGCCGCCAGAGCCAACCTGCACGAAGGGATGAAAGAGGTAGCCGAGTGGATGACGACCAGCCGCCTGAAACTGAACTCGGACAAGACGGAGGTCCTCATCCTGGGCTCCTCACCCTCCGCCTGGGACGACTCCTGGTGGCCTCCCGCCCTGGGCACCGCACCCAAACCGACAGACCATGCACGAAACCTGGGCGTCATCCTGGACTCCTCCCTCTCCATGACCAGGCAGGTCAACAACGTCTCCTCGGCGTGCTTCAACATCCTACGCATGCTAAGGAAGATCTTCTGGTGGATCCCCACCGAGACCAGAAAGACCGTCACCCAGGCCCTCGTCACCAGCAGACTGGACTACGGCAACGCCCTCTACGCCGGTACCACCGCCAAGCTCCAGAAGAGACTCCAGCGGATCCAGAACGCCTCAGCCAGACTCATCCTCGATATCCCACGAACCAGTCACATCTCCGAACATCTGAGAGACCTTCACTGGCTCCCCGTCAACAAAAGAATCACCTTCCGCCTCCTCACCCACGCACACAAAGCCCTACACGACCAAGGCCCGAGCTACCTCAACAGCCGAGTCAACTTCTACGCTCCCAAACGCCACCTCCGATCAGCCAACCACGCCCTCGCCGCCGTCCCCCGCATCCGAAGAGCGACTACAGGAGGAAGGTCCTTCTCCTACCTGGCCGCCAAGACCTGGAACTCCCTCCCGACCGACCTGCGCCTGACCCAAGACCACCTCTCCTTCAGGAAGAAGCTGAAGACCTGGCTGTTCGAGCAGTAGCGGCACCCCCCCCCCCCCCCCCCCAGCGCCTTGAGACCCTACAGGTATGTAGCGCGCTTTATAAGTGTCAATGATTGATTGATTGAGGTATGAACGTATTATTTTAATAATGGGCTCACAAAGTCACCCCCATCCACACATCCACTCGTAGCCACTTAAATAATGAAAACGACTCAAGACTTGCACTATCACTGCACAATTGCTTTGTTATGCTCCCATACCTGGCACAAACACCCTGCACCGGTTCACACACTGCGAATTCGAGTGTGATACAAAGTTGGCAGACATGTGTAAACTACTCCTTAGTTTTTAAAAAAAATTCTCTTCTCTCGTTTCTCCTAACAGGCTTTATTTCATTCAGGCATGCTTTGTTTATTGTTAAAGTCCTGATGATGATCCCATGTATCTAGTTGAGCATTAGGGATCGAAACGTCGACACCCATGAGTGGGTTCACACTCACAACATTGTCAAATGAAATTGTGTACACTCCACTCCAGGCGACACTGCTATTGATCTTTGATTTACTTACAGTGCCCTGTTCTTGCTCCCTTCCTTTGCCTGAAAAACACCATTTCACCCTACTCCTATTTTTCTTTTCCCTCTTTTGGTACAGCACAGGCTTGTATCATGTTATTCTAATTGTATTGAATATTGGACATTGTTTCTTGAAAATAAATTCCTTTCCCGGCTGGGTTAGGAAACCTAAAATCGTATAGTATTCCATTGTGTTCCTATACTGTATTGTATTTATGTTTAATAAGCTAAGCACCTTTGTTTCTTATAACTATCCGTTGGGTCCCCCTTGTTTCTAAAAAACCCTGGAACAATAACGGCCTAAACTCAAAAATGGACGATCCAGACTTCCAACATTATATTACTCTCTTTGACTTAATAACGGTGCAAGAATCCTGGCTGATAACTCCAAAGCACATCACGGGCTATACTTGCTTTGCCATAGCAGCAGTAAAGACTAGCAGATTTGGCCACCATTCAGTAGGCTTGGCCACCTACGTTTCCACTACATCAATATCTTCGGCAATCCTTATGGATTCATCTTCATCTACAACATTAGCAGTAAAGATAAAATTAGCCCCTGGGAATAAAGAAGAAGAGGTATGCATAATCAACGCATACGTCCATCCCAAAAACAGAGCTAAAGACTCCTCCAAAATCTCCAATCAGTTGGCTGAGTGTGTCACCCAGATGGAAAAGCCACTCTTCCTTCTTATTATTATTATTATTATTATTTATTTTTATAAAGCGCGTAGTCACCCGGAAGTATCCCAGCGCTGAGGAACCTTAGAGACATGACTGAGGACTGAGTTTACGGGAGGGGCAAAAAGGGCTAGGGGAAAAGATGTGTCTTTAGTCGTTTCCTAAAACGGAGGTATTGGGGTTCAAGACGAAGATCTCGCGGGAGGGAGTTCCAAAGACGGGCCGCATGGACCGAGAACCGTCGTCCTCCTGACCGTGCTTTCCTAAACCTTGGGGCATTGATAAGGTTTTCTGCATTAGAGCGAAGGGATCTTGGGGCTCTGTAAGGGGTAATGAAGTTTCGGAGAATTGGAGGGCCCTGGTTGTTCAGGGTTTTGTGCACCAAGCACAGGGCTTTAAATTTAATTCTCTCCCTTATGGGGAGCCAATGCAGGAGTTTGAGGGCAGGCTTGGCCGATGATCTGGCCGGGGTGTTGGTAATGATCCGAGCAGCGGTATTCTGGATCCTCTGCAATTTAGTCAATGTTGCTTCCGGTGCACCCAAATAGATCGCATTACTATAGTCCAGTCTAGATATAATAAGACCCTGGACTAAAAGTTTTTGCGATTTCGGAGGGAGAAGGGGCAGGACCTTCCTCAGGGATTTTAGCAGACCGAAACAGGTCCCTACGACCTTTTTTGCTTGTGGGGCGAAGGAGAGTTTCGAGTCGATCCAGACACCCAGACTTTTCACCTCTGTCTTTGGGTCTGGGGGAGGACCTAGACATGTTGGCCACATGTCCAAAGGAAGTGAGGTTCCTTTTGGGCCGAGTACAAGGACCTCGGTTTTTGCCCCGTTTAATTTTAGCGCTGATGTATTCATCCAGTGATGGACCTGCGTGAGGCAGTTAAGAAGATCGGCTTCCTGATGTTGAGGGTGGGACAAAGACACCACTAATTGAGTGTCATCAGCATAGTTGATGACACTCACTCCGAAAGGGGTGATGACTTCCTCCAATGTGGACATATATATGTTAAATAATGTAGGGCTCAGGGAGGAGCCCTGAGGCACACCACATTGGAGGGGCATTTCGGAGGAACGGGCGTCTTTCTCCCAGATCTGATAAGATCGTTGTGTCAAGAAGGACGAGAGCCAGGATATGGCTGTGCCTCCTAGACCAACTTTTGCCAGCCTTTCGATGAGGAGCTGGTGGTCCACGGTGTCGAACGCTGCACTAAGGTCGAGGAGGATCACTGCCACTGATCCTCCACCATCTAGCAGCGTTCTAGCTTCCTCTACCGCCTTCTGACAGGGGACCTAAATCAAGATCTACTTGGCTCGTCAGCAGGAGAAGAGGCACTGGCTCTAAACAGAATTTATACTATACCAACGCAAAGTGCCCCACTAAACAGGAGAAAACATCAAAACAACCGTTTTCTCTACGACCTAGAACATCAAAACCTTCGGGCACTAAACGGAAGGGCACTAAACGGAAGATTTTTGGCAGACTCTCCTCCAGTAGAAACCTTCTATTCGACCACAGCAAGCTCCATTTTGGACTATACTTTTGCTAGTCTTGCGTTTATTCCCATACATCTTGGGGTTTAGAATGGGGGATAAGGGTGAAATCGATCATCGCCTCCAGGAATGCCATATAATATCAAAGACGCCAACCGCAATCAGGCCAGACATAACACTTGGGTAGACTTACTCCATGAAACAAAAAAGGATAAAATGCATGCCAGTCAATTCGACCATTCTGGCTGAAGCTGCACTTCAACTATACAACATCCAAAAATCAATTGCTGTCGGGCACTCTACCTATTGGGAGCACTACATGGGAATACTGCTAAAAGAACTGGCAATCAAGGTTGCCCCAAAAATAATCCTCACAAAGAGAGCAGCAAAAACAACCTAAAGAAAGAACAGAGAGCAGAACTAAAGACACTAAAAAGATTAGTAAACCTGACATTACGGAAGCTGAGATTAGCCTCAACAACATCTACCTATGAGCAGAGCTGAAACACCAAAGGGCTGTGCTCAATCGAACAAAATGGAATATTAAAAAAGACGTTGAAAACGAGGTTTGGGCAAAATTACTATACGACACCAAAACGAACAACAGTGCCCGCTTCTGGCAATCAGTGACTAGGATCATGCGCCCATAGCAAAAAGAATTAGAATCTCACATCACGGAAGAGACTTGGATTAATTACTTCTCCAGTCACTTCAATTACCATACAGAGTACGCAGGAGCACAAAAAAGGACAAGAGCACAGAGTCAGATTGTGAAACGTACATGTCTGCGATATTGGGTCAGATCAAGGCTCACTCACCAACAGCCAAGACACCTCTAGAACTCAGCAGATAGTCTCAATCAAAAAGCAGATAACCAAAGGCAGGAAAGAAGGTGCTTCAGGACCAAACGGTATCCCACCAACCCTTTTTAAAGCAAAAAACACAGAGTGGGCGGACATCATGCAAACCCTATTCACGGAAGTTAGGCTTCTAAACAGAATCCCAGAATCCTGGAGGGGGGCGACAATCGTCCCTATCTACAAAAAAGGAGACAAGATGGTCCCAAACAACTATCTTTTAGTGGCCCTCCTTGACAACGAGGCGAAATACTTTGCGGGCACCATCTTAGAGGAGATAGCACTTTGGGCTGAGTCAAATCTGATCATACCACTGAACCAGACCGGCTTTCGGAAAAAGATCGGTACAGCAACTAATATCCTCGCCATTTCATTAATTATTGACGCAGCAAAAACCAAAAAACTCCTGCTGCATTTGTGCTACATCGACTTCAGTGCTGCATTCGATAACCTCGAGAGAGGCAGACTATGGGGGAAACTGGCACAATGGGGCATATCACAGCCGACTCAAAACATGTTGAAGCTTCTTCACACTGACACCTGGGTGCAGGTGAAACTAGGAAGCGGCACCCATTTGTCATCAAAAGCTCGTACCACCAAAGGACTTAAACAAGGGTGCGTGCTTGCTCCAATATTGTTCAATCTCTTTATGGCGGATTTACCAAGACTACTCGATACCTGCAATTACCACTCCCCGAGGATGGGAGGGAAAACTCTGAGTAACTTTCTGTACGCTGATGACGTTGTATTACTCGGCCACACCTATATTGGTCTCCAGCATCTTCTGATGGAAATGCACAATTATGCAGCGGAAAACACCTTAAAAATAAACCTCAGCAAGACTTGTACGATGTCAATCAACATCAACATCAACAAAAAACAACAGAAGACCTGGTCTCTTGGCGGTTTAAAAATTGAGCCAGCTTGTGAGTATAAATACTTGGGATTCATTTTTGATAGAGAAGGCTCATTTGTGCAGCAGAAGCAGGAAACGAGGAGAGGAGCACTGATTGCCGTGACGTTGAAAAATTTAGCTACCCAACTGATGGGACCGACCCTGACCCCCTATCTGAAAGTCATTCAGGCGAAGCTACTTCCCTCGATTACCTATGGCAGCGAGGCCTTGCGGGGAAGAGACTCCAAAATCCTGGGCAATATACAGGTTAAAGCTTACAGAAAATAGTTTTTGCTCCCTGTCCCAGGGGGGGTTCCTCAGCTTGAACCTGCCCTTCCGTTTTGTCTGAACTAGGAGTAAATACAAAGGTCGGTTCTTTGATTAAGGATTTTAACGAGGGTTTTATTGGAATATAAGTCTTCTTCTGCATAACAGAATAACGAGTTCTGAGAAAATGTACTTCAGTCTCTTGAAAGGGGTTGAAAGTAAAGTTCAACAACAAGGGGGGGCTGGGTATTCCGTTGATGACAAAAAGGGGTCCCATCCGAATCTGAGGAAGGCTTCCGGTCGGGGCTCTTCCGCCTTTGGCTGCGGGGAGTTGCTCGTCAGGACCGCCGGTACCCAGAAAGCAAAGAGGGAGAAAACTAACGGTTACTGGGACGTCCACAATGAAAAATATAAGGAAGGGGAAGTGAAGGAAACCAAGTGACACTGAAGTTTTGCTAACGTCACGAAGTGCTCTCAGTGCTCGTGAAGGAAGGGGCACAGGGGACGCTATGTACACTCGGCAGCGGATTATTACTCGGTAGGGACGCTACTTCGTCCGACCCACCCCGCTACGCGGCCCCGTACCTTGTTAAGCCACGTTCCTCCCTCGGGACCGTGGCGAGGCGAAGCACCGAAACGTTGGCCTCCAGGTTGTTGATATCAGCTGGGCTCGTCTGCACTCCGTCCTCCTTCAGGTTCTCACTAGTGTTGTTCCTTCTATTCTCCACACCGTCTTCCTCCTGGGAAACGCCGCCCGTCGATGGTGAAGCGCTTCCGCCTTTTGACGTCGCTCCGTAGAGAAGGGGCGGGGCTGAGTCAATCGGATCGTTCCAGTTAAAGGCGCCAGGTCCCGTTTCAGGTGGCACCCAGCAATCGTCCTGTTTCTCTCTCCACTCGTTCTCGGGCAGCTGTGGGGACAAGGTGCAAGGTGAGAGGGGAGCGGTGGACCACCACTCCGGGACATTACGGGGTTCACCCAGCACCCCGTCACATACCTCCCCCCCGGCTCCTCCCGATCGGGGAGAGGAAAGACCCTGGAGAGAAAATCTGCATTCCCATTGTCTTTGCCCTTGCGATGCTGCACACTGAAGGAGTAAGGCTGCAGTGAAAGAAACCACCGCAGTACTCTGGGGTTCTGGCTACTGTTCTGGTGGATCCATCTCAAAGGGGCATGGTCAGTATGATGAAGAAATTGTGTGCCCTCTAAATAGTATTTCAACTTGTCTATGGCGCACTTGATGGCCAGTGCCTCCTTCTCGATAGTGGAGTAGTGACATTCTCGTGGGAAGAGTTTCCGGCTCACATACAATATTGGATGTTCAGTCCCGTCGTCTCCAACCTGGGATAAGACCGCCCCTATCCCCACATTAGAGGCGTCTGTAGCCAGAATAAAGGTTTTTGTGTAGTCGGGAGATAGTAATACTGGGGCTGTAGTCAGAGACCGTTTTAGAGATTGAAAGGCTTCCAGAGACTCCTCTGATGGATGCGTGAACCGTTTAAGTGGGACCTCTTTCCGCAGGAGATCTGTTAGGGGTGCAGCTGTCTCTGCAAAGTTAGGAATGAACCTACGGTAGTACCCTACCAGGCCTAGGAATGCCCTCATGTCTCTTTTAGTGGCGGGGAAAGGTACCTTCTCTATTGCCCTGATCTTTTCGTTATGAGGGGCGATGGCCCCGTCACCCAGAACATATCCCAGGTAGTTGACCTTGGTGAAGGCTACCCTTGACTTTTTTTGCATTAATATGCAGACCGGCTTCCCGTAAGGCTAATAGGATGGTCTGCAAATGTCTCATGTGTTCATTCCAACTGTTGCTGTAGATGACGATGTCATCCAAGTACGCTGAGCTGAAGGTGGAATATGGCCGAAGTACTTGGTTCATGAGACGCTGAAAAGTCGCTGGTGCTCCATGTAGGCCAAACGGGAGGACCGTGAATTCATACGAGCCTTCGTCTGTGACAAAGGCGGTCTTTTTCTTGTCCTCCTCACGAAGAGGCACTTGCCAATACCCCTTTGTGAGGTCGATGGTGGTGATGTAACGATCTTCTCCACCAACTCATCTACCCGGGGAATTGGGTATGTGTCGAAGTGGGACACTGCATTTAGGGCCCTGAAATCCATGCAGAATCTCTTCGAGCCATCCGGCTTGGGGATCATAACAATCGGAGAAGACCATGGACTCTGGGACGGATGAATTACTCCCAATTGGAGCATTTCGGAGACTTCTTTCCTTACGGCTTCACGGCGAGCTGCCGGAATTCGATAGGGCCGTTGTTTGACTATCTTTCCAGGTAATGTCTCAATCCGGTGCTCTACCAAAGTGGTTCTTCCAGGAGTATCCGAAAAGACATCGGAAAAGGGGGTCAATACCTCCTGTAGCTCTTCTTTCTGTCCTATGGTTAATCCGTCGTTCACTACAAGCTGTTGTAGCGAGGACTGTGCCGTTGATGAGGGCATGACCAGGTGATTATCCTTAGGCGGTGGCCCCAACCATTCCTTGAGTAGGTTGATGTGGTATGTTTGTGTTTTCGTAGCTGTTATCTTTAACCGGTATGTGGTTTGCCCAATGGCTTCAATCACTTGATAGGGCCCTTGCCATTCACTCTTGGAACTGTTACTGATGGAAGGAAGAAGTACCAGAGCCCATTTTCCTACAGCAATCTTGCGGAGCTTCTTCCCCTTGTCGGAATTCCTTTTGATTTTCTCCTGTTGTTGGTCGAGTGAGGAGTGGGCCAACTCCCTAAGCTTCCCCAGTTTAGTTCTCAGTTGTGTTATATATTCCAGCATTCCTTTCTTGTCTAGTTCTTCCTCTGTCTCCCACATTTCTTTGGTCATTTCCAACAGGGACCTGGGAACACGGCCATACAACAATTCAAACGATGAACATCCTAGGCTGCTCTGCTTTTGGGATCTAATCACGAAAAGGGCCAGGGGTAGTAACCTGTCCCAGGATGGTCCTTCTGCAGTTAACATCTTTTTCAAGGTTAGTTTCAGTGTCTGATTGTACCTTTCGACGAGACCATCCGTCTGCGGGTGGTATACTGAAGTCTTCAGGTGTTTGACGTTTAATAATTTGCATACCTCTTTCATTAACTTGGAGGTGAATGGGGTTCCCTGGTCTGTGAGGACCTCTTTCGGAAAACCCACCCGGGAGAACAGCTCCACAAATTTCTCTGAAATGGCTGCATTTGTAGTGGTACGTAATGGAAATGCTTCCACAAACCTGGTGGCGTAATCCACCACAACTAAAGCGTACAGGTGACCCCGGGGAGTCTTCGGAAGAGGGCCTATAAGGTCCATGCCTACTCTTTCGAAAGGTGTTCCAATGATTGGCATCCTCTGGAGAGGGGCGGCCGTTGGTCTTTGCGAGTTTCTCCTTTGACATATCTCGCACAGTGCACAGTAGCCTTGGACGTCTTTATATATACTGGGCCAAAAGAAATGACGAAGAATGACATCTGTTGTTTTCTCCTTGCCGGTGTGTCCGGCTGTTAGATGTGCATGGGCAAAAAACAAGACCTGCTCTCTAAAGGACGTCGGAACTAACAATTGTAGATCCCCATCACTCTGGGCTTGTCGGTACAGTAACTCTTTCTTTTTCTTTTTTTTAAAAAAAATTTTTTGAAAACCTTTATTTGTGCATGAAGAAAAGAACAAATACGGGCCTACAACCGTCAGGCCGGCCACGATACTTTGTCAGCACAGGTGCAAGCATTACGGTTCCCCAGCATCAACAGGTGAAATATCAACAGTTTATGAGCGTTACACTGGAAAGAGCCATGTCGCCGGGGAAAGGAGAATTGAAGGTTAATTTTAAAGTTTTTTATGTATTTTTATCATAAAATAAATCAGTGAAGAATAGGAACTAAGGAGATTAGAGTCCGCACAATATCTTCACAACATGGGCAAGCGGCATCATTTCTGAAAACAACAGTGGAAATTAACATCACAGGCAATATGGCGGTGCAAACCAAGCAGCAAGATATTCATACTAGCAGTTGCGCACCCCATCAGCGCCGCCCCCACCCTGCCAACCCCAAACCCGGACCCAGAATCGAACCAGATTAAGAAAGCGCAGAAATCAGAAAAAAATTAAGGCCCATAGAACTAATAAGAAATACTAAATTACCCCCCCCACCCTACACCAATGCGGAGGCTACGGCCTACCCCCCCCCCCAGCAGAGTGCCTGTCACCCTTAAAGAACCTTAAAGAACCCGAAATATAGACAAGAAAGGAAAGAAAGAGAAGAATGAAAGAGGAAGAAAGAAAAACTTTAACACTTGTGATATAGTATCGGTATCAAATCACCCGGGATCCCCGGCCATCTATAACTTCCACGCCCTGGAAACCTTCCACCCCGAAGGCATCAGTACAATAACAAGTAGCAATATTAATACAGATGGAAGAAGTCATCTCGCGGTGCGTGCCCATAACATATACAAAACAGTTCCAATCCCATTCCCGCCAGCCCGTGAAGCAGTAGCAACAAAAAACAGCCTAACCCTGGCCCGATCGCGGGTGTAAACCAAAGCATGCTCCCATATGAAGGCCCAGTATCCCGTGAACATAAAAGACAGTATGGCCGCTTAGAAGAAGGAGGTGAATCAGGAGCACAAAATGGCCGCCGACAATCTTTAGAAAACCCTTTGTCCACCTTACATAGTTCAAACAGGGCATCTGGAGCACAAAAGTTCCGCAGGGGATAAGGCGAAGGCCACAATAAATGAGCCCTCGAGGGTGCCAGGAGCTGCGCAGCCGGATCCGTATTCAAGCGCGATGGTGCAGGCAACAATGCGTCGAGCTCCGAAGGAGGGGGAAACAAAGTATCGGAAGCGGAGTAGGAGGGCAGCCGACCATAGGCGCCGGTAGAGTCAGCAGCAGGCACCAAGTCATCATGTTCACATGTAAACACTGTATCCCCACAAGACGGCAAAGGCAGGTCCACACCTTGCTGGAAACAAATGTTGCGCTCACGACCCGCATCAGACATCATTGTATCAAACTGCTCACTCAGTGCTTGGAGGCCATTACGCATCTGCGAGTGGAAGTCACGCAGGGCGGCAGTAACTCTTTCTTGATCAAGAACCTGGGATATGTCGGGCTTGTGGTGCCTTCGCTAGCGTGAGCTGTTTCCCAGGCGTTATACAATGTCCGGTCTTCAGCCTGCGCAAATCGGAAACTCTTGTCCAAAACCCACGGTTCGGGAGAGAGGTAGGTGGCCTTGTGAGAGGGAGTCTGGGTCAATGTTTCCCGAAAAAGGGAAAGGAATTCAGGATCATCTGTCCCCAGTATCATGTCCTCTGGTAGAGAATCCACCACCCCCACCCTGACCTTACAAGGATCTCTTTGGGGCAAGTATAGGGTTAACTCGGCTACCGGGTATGGTTTTACATCGCCAAGTACACAGCGTATGTACACTGTGGCCTGGGTAGAGAATTGTTCAGGCTTAACAAAGCGTTCCTGGACCACCGACTGTCGGCACCCGGAATCTAGTAGAGCTTTCACTAAAAGTCCATTAAGCTTCATACTCACATAAAAGGTGCTACCGAGCTCCGCCGAATACATCACGGTCCTTGGGAGATAGCCCACTTCCATGGGTTCTTCTGGAGGTTTTTTCCGGGGCACATCCTTGCTATGTGGCCCAACTCTCCACACTCAAAACACTGGGGTCCCCTGTTCAGGGGGGAGATCATTCCCGCTGGACGGGACCGCAAGGTTTCAGTCCCTACTTTCAATCAATCAATCAATCAGTGACACTTATAGAGCGCGCTACATACCCGTAGGGTCTCAAGGCGCTGGGGGTGCCGCTACTTTGGGTTTCTTGTCCTGCTTCCCTGGGACTATCGACTTTTGTGACTTTTCTGTTTTATCGGTGTGTCCCAAACAATCGTTCGTGGTTGGGCTCTGGAGAAATGAGAGGCCATTTCAATGGCTTGGTTCACGTCCAAACTGGCATGTTGACGTAACCAACGTTGGGTTGCATAAGGCAGAGCCTCCATAAACTGCTCCAAGTATATTTTATTTAGTATTTCTTCCTTAGTACACATATCGGGTCTTAGCCACTTGTCGGCGGCCATCCTTAGTCTGAAAAACAGGGTCTTCGGATTCTCTCCTGGGGCTCCCCGCTCTTTTCTGAACTTCACTCGGTAGGCCTCGATGGTCAAGGATGACTTCCTTAATCGTTTTGTATGCGGTGTTCCCCAAGGGGTTTGCGGCTTGATAGGCGGACTGGGCCTCTCCAGTGAGAAGAGGAGCGAGGAAAAATGGCCACTTCTCTTCGGGCCATCCCATAGCCCGGGCCGCCCTTTCAAAATTTAGTAGAAAAGCGTCAGGATCCTCGCCGGATATGTACTTTTGTAGAGCCACACCGGCATGATGAGGGGAGATTTGGCGTACTTCTCCCGTTCCCGTTATAACTTGTGTGGGAGGCGGCACATTCTTAAGGCCTTCGAGTTGGGCGGTCACTGTGGACTTAATCAAATCCCTGTCTGCTTGGGCGCATTGTATCTGTTGCTGTACCGCCCATTCGAGCTTCTCTTGGCCTTTTATGATGTGGTCTATTAGGGCTTCCATCTCTTTCTGGCAGACGGTTGTTGTTTCTGATCCCACTTCTGACACCAGTTGTCCCAGGGGGGGTTCCTCAGCTTGAACCTGCCCTTCTGTTTTGTCTGAACTAGGAGTAAATACAAAGGTCGGTTCTTTGATTAAGGATTTTAACGAGGGTTTTATTGGAATATAAGTCTTCTTCTGCATAACAGAATAACGAGTTCTGAGAAAATGTACTTCAGTCTCTTGAAAGGGGTTGAAAGTAAAGTTCAACAACAAGGGGGGCTGGGTATTCCGTTGATGACAAAAAGGGGTCCCATCCGAATCCGAGGAAGGCTTCCGGTCGGGGCTCTTCCGCCTTTGGCTGCGGGGAGTTGCTCGTCAGGACCGCCGGTACCCAGAAAGCAAAGAGGGAGAAAACTAACGGTTACTGGGACGTCCACAATGAAAAATATAAGGAAGGGGAAGTGAAGGAAACCAAGTGACAGTGAAGTTTTGCTAACGTCACGAAGTGCTCTCAGTGCTCGTGAAGGAAGGGGCACAGGGGACGCTATGTACACTCGGCAGCGGATTATTACACGGTAGGGACGCTACTTCGTCCGACCCACCCCGCTACGCGGCCCCGTACCTTGTTAAGCCACGTTCCTCCCTCGGGACCGTGGCGGGGCGAAGCACCGAAACGTTGGCCTCCAGGCTTGTTGATATCAGCTGGGCTCGTCTGCACTCCGTCCTCCTTCAGGTTCTCACTCGCGTTGTTCCTTCTATTCTCCACACCGTCTTCCTCCTGGGAAACGCCGCCTGTCGATGGTGAAGCGCTTCCGCCTTTTGACGTCGCTCCGTAGAGAAGGAGCGGGACTGAGTCAATCGGATCGTTCTAGTTAAAGGCGCCAGGTCCCGTTTCAGGTGGCACCCAGCAATCGTCCTGTTTCTCTCTCCACTCGTTCTTGGGCAGCTGTGGGGACAAGATGCAAGGTGAGAGGGGAGCGGTGGACCACCACTCCGGGACATTACGGGGTTCACCCAGCACCCCGTCACACTCCCGCTCCACACTTCGCCTGCTCAAATAAGATTGGAGTTCGGCCTGCAAAAATCAGGTCTAGCCAGGCACGGAGCATACATCATTTGCTGCCACAAACTCAGAACCGCCACTACAGACACATTAAACTCTTTGCTATGGCAGGACATACAAGGCAGGGACGCATCTCAGGCAAGAACTTACTTGCAGGCAGCGCTGGGAGTGACTAAACTCTCTGCGTTTGGGACATGCAACTTGGGCATAACACTTTTAAAAAACTAGTTTGGAAAAATGTCAAATTACTTTCCTTACTAGAGGACAAGGCTGTTTTTTCCAAAAGATCTCATGCATGGATGACCCTCAACTCGTACAAATCTTTGACACCACAAACATACTTTAGTCAGGGTTACCCAAAAGCCACAAAAATGAGGTTCCTGAAATACAGATTAGGGATTCTGCCAAGTACAGAGCATCTCCCACCATGGCTCAGGACAGAGGGCATTGAGGCCTGCCCGCTCTGCAACTCAAAGAAGGGTGACATTCTCCATGTCACCTGTCTTTGTGAAGAACTACAACAAGCACGCCAACTGCTCCTTAAGGATCAGTTTAAGCAAAAAGGGATCAGCACCAGAAGGCAAGCGGTGCTCACCTACCTGAATCCTTCAAACACTAAATTGAACTGCAGATATGTCAAATTTCTCACGATGGTTGAGCAAAGAATTCCAAGACCGCCAAAACCGGGGATCAACAACACAGATACAGGCTAACAAGCAGACGGACAGAAGGAAGCAAGGGAATCCACTGTTCCATCTTTGTAAAAAGGCGCATGGACAGCCACACTGTACCTTTTAATCGCATGTTTATTTTTTAACGGTTTTAAATTATGATATTTTATGATCCTTTTGTAACATGCTTTGCACTGGTTTTAATTAACTATGCATAATAAACTTTACCTTACCTCACCATGCACAATTGCAAAACATAAAGGAATCCTGGATTATAGTAGGTAGAGGTAAAACGATAAGCCTCTAGATATAATGTAAATTAAACATGGAGCAGGTGGATACCTGTAGTCTGATAATAAAGGTAAAAAACACTGTTTCCATTTCTCGGTAGAGCAGGAGGAAAATGACACCAGGATATATACCCCCAAAGTGTCTTTATTTCAGTATCAAACAAAAACTGCAAATTTTTTAAGAAAACAGCCTTCCTTGTAGTGTAAAGGTGAAGTGAGGTAAAAATTAAACCAATAAATGTACCCCCTTTTTTTTTTAAAGTAATTTTATTGATTTTCAACACACATAACTCTTCTTTACATGGCACATGTTCAAAGGAAGGCACTGTTCGAGACAATTTACATGAATGTTCATTACCCATAGGTGAAACAACATTCGAATCTTTGGTCAGTACCACTTTATATTACACCCCGTCCCCTTTTCTGATCAATGCCTGCTTCAGTATATGCACTCGATGTCATCCCGTGGCTCAGTGGTCCCTCAGGTTAGTGCCTCCCGCATGCTCATGCCCTTCTCTTCCCCCCACCCCTGAACTCCCTTCACCGGTGTGCTCTAAACAAGGATAATCAAATGTCATTCCGTGCTAGGGATTGTAGATCTCTGATCCCATTCAAGTCATACTCCCAGCTCCGCTGGTTCCACACCTTCTCCCATCCCCCCGTGGGCTACTCCAACCTATCTACGTACTCCGAGGTCTGATATTTTCCCGAGAGCCCTCCATGGGGTCTGCGTCAGAGTCCGCTTCTTGGTGCGTCAGCAATGACACTAATGCTTCCCACGCCTGTGTGGTTTCCATCACTTTGTCATTGTTCGCTCTCCTGGCCTGTTGGAGTCTAACCATGCTCTCACTGGCTGCCCATCTGGCAAACTCCACCCTCCATCGCTCCACGCTAGGTCCCTGCCTGGATTTCCACTGCCTTGTCAATTCACGCTTAGCCAGCAACAACCCTAGGTCAATGAACTTGCTCGTGATCTTAGTGCGCTTTGGGTGCGGAAACCGGTGCAGTATGCATGCCCCCATGTCAGGCTCTACCTGTCTGTCCGTCACCCCACCCAGGACCTCCATCACCTCCTCCCAATACGTTCCAAGCTGCGGACAGTTCCACATCATATGCTGGAAATCTGCCGCCTGCTTGTTGCACCTGGGACAGCATGCCGTTTCTACGTGGAAGTATTTAGTTATCTGCTCAGAGGTTAAGTAGGCCCTATGCACAATCTAGAAATGAATAAGTTGAAACCTGGCATTCCGCGTATTTTTCCATTCCCTTTCCATTATTTTAGTCCATGCTGTCTCAGGAATATCCTTTCCCAAGTCCGCCTGCCATTTTTCACACAGCTGTGTCAATGGCTGCAGACCCTCCTCCACCATTCGCCTGCAAATACACATCACTGATTTCACCGTCCCCGCTGCCATTAAAACATATTGACACGCCAAGGATGTCTGCGGCTCCAGTAGCCCCGTCCCCCAATACTTCTGTATCGCAGCTAGCAGGGCTGCGTATAACAAATAGTCACCTCTAGGCAGACCATATCTGTCTTGAAGTGCGAAAGGCAATATGGCCCCCTCGTCATATAGATCCCCAACCACCAATAAATATACCCTTTGACATCATTATTCACACAAATTCTATTGTAATGTATCAAGGTAGGAGCTATCATAGATTCCATAATCAACTTGGTTGAAAACATGGCTTCAGAGGACTGTAATATCAGAGGCTATATCACCAGTATTAGAAATGGCGTTTCTGGTTGGCTAGGGTATACACCGAAGCCAGGAAGAACCCACCACTCTAGTCAGGGTAAGGGAGTTACACACCCAAGATAATCCCTGCTCACTCTCTTGGTAGCTTGGCAGAGCAGTCAGGCTTATCCCAAAGACAATGTGTAAAGCGTTTGCGCAACACACACCAGTGACACACCACTAAAGAGACTGCACACAAGGGTGTATAAAAATATCCTTTGTATTGTATTGACATAACCCATATTAGGCCATAAATCACTGTGTTACACATTTAGAACACTTAACATACATCACTGCGCTACGAAGCGCTTGTCACAAAGGGGCACATAACGTCATAAATCACTTGGCATGAAATATACCAATGAACCTAAGTTTCTTATTGGCATCACCCCTCATTACATCAGAAAGCAATCATGAATGTTACAATATAACAGCATCCTACAAGAACATCCTTCTATTTAGGAAGTAGTACTTCAAGATAACTTTTAACTGACCTGTACCCCAATAAAGGTACATAATACCAAAACACACTGTAATACACATTTGAAATCTTCCCACACCTTTGGTAAAGCAAATCTATCTTTACATTCTGGAGAGCATATAGCCCCAACAAAAGGTAGTTTGGGAATGTATCAAACAGTGAGGGAGGTCATGATTTTCGGGTCCCCCTAACCTAGAGCGAGGACCTAGCAGATACCTTGAACACAAAGAATCCTTCTGAACGGTTCGGAGGTGGTCCCATCCTCCTAGGACCACCCGAGCAAAGTTATGGGCAAAAGTACAACCTAAACCAAGGCTCCGCAAAGCATTAAGGGGCGAGATTCCAGAGCTCAGTAATATAATAGTATTGACACTCCCACTGAGCCGGGAGAGCAGCGGTGCTGTTAGGCTTTGTTTCCCTGGGTTTCTCTGGGTTTGAAGGAGGTGCCAGTCCCACTGGGGACCTTAACACTGGTCCGTGGTGTAGGGCAGCTCGGGGAGGCCACCCCCAGCTGTCCTCACCAGCTTCTTGTCCTAGCAGCACCCCCGCGTACTGCCGCAGGAGCCGGCAATATGTACGGAGGTCTGCCCGCTCTGGCGGGCAGATGGCAGTCCTCAGTGGTCACCTCCTGCTCGCCCCATTCACAAGCACAGGGACTGGAGTGAGCCCGCGAGGATCCTGCTTCCTCTGGCAGTGGGGCCCCACCCCCATTCTGTTGTCTGCGTTGCTCAAGCAACTTGGAGGAGCTCCCAGCTGGGGTTCCTCCCTGCTGGGGATTCGCAATGATAGCCAAGCCGGGGCTACGTAGCAGAGGCCAATGTAAATTGCCGATACCGGAAATGTCAGGCCACACGACGGGCGAGCGCTTCCTTCACCTCAGCTCTCCCCTCCGATGGCTCCAGATCACCAAGAAAGTGTAGCGTTCACAACGCGCTAGGATAGTGTTTTTAACCAGCCTCCTTCATGTGTTGTGCTAAGGGACAAAGCCTTCCTCTTGCCTCTCTTACCACGAGGCCAGTGCAATGCTGGAGGGCGCTGGGCTGTAAACAAAAGCTCTCCCTCTCGCTTTTATCTCCAACAAAGGGGTGTAGGACAGTCCAGTCCTTCCCCCGCAGGTTTCCTTTTCAAAAAGTCTTTTGAATCCCTGAGACTTCTAACAGGAGGCCAGCACACACAAGCACTTGGAGATTCATCACAACCAGGATACCACCCCGCTGACTACTGCAGTTACTGCGTTCCAGTATGTCTAGATAGCCGGGCCGAGTGTGTGATAAAAGGTAGCAATCCCCCCACATCTCTTTCGACACTCTGTATCGCTTCTTCTACCCATCTTGAACAATGATGCACATGAGCTATATGTTCTGTACAGAATCTTTAGTTGGATTAGCCTCAGCTGTGATGATGTAGCAACTTCTCGCGGGGAGGATAACTCTTCACGCCAGTCCTCTTCCTCTAGGTCCACCAGATCCGTCTGCCAGTGCTCGTATAGGCACCTCAGGAGAATTGTTAGTTACCTTCCTATAAGTAAGTGATATTATCTTGCTGTCTATGTGTTCTGTGAGCAGCCTATCTTCCAATCTATCTTTAAAAAATTTTTTTTAAGAAAACAGCCTTCCTTGTAGTGTAAAGGTGAAGTGAGGTAAAAATTAAACCAATAAATGTACCCCCTTTTTTTTTTAAAGTAATTTTATTGATTTTCAACACACATAACTCTTCTTTACATGGCACATGTTCAAAGGAAGGCACTGTTCGAGACAATTTACATGAATGTTCATTACCCATAGGTGAAACAACATTCGAATCTTTGGTCAGTACCACTTTATATTACACCCCGTCCCCTTTTCTGATCAATGCCTGCTTCAGTATATGCACTCGATGTCATCCCGTGGCTCAGTGGTCCCTCAGGTTAGTGCCTCCCGCATGCTCATGCCCTTCTCTTCCCCCCACCCCTGAACTCCCTTCACCGGTGTGCTCTAAACAAGGATAATCAAATGTCATTCCGTGCTAGGGATTGTAGATCTCTGATCCCATTCAAGTCATACTCCCAGCTCCGCTGGTTCCACACCTTCTCCCATCCCCCCGTGGGCTACTCCAACCTATCTACGTACTCCGAGGTCTGATATTTTCCCGAGAGCCCTCCATGGGGTCTGCGTCAGAGTCCGCTTCTGGGTGCGTCAGCAATGACACTAATGCTTCCCACGCCTGTGTGGTTTCCATCACTTTGTCATTGTTCGCTCTCCTGGCCTGTTGGAGTCTAACCATGCTCTCACTGGCTGCCCATCTGGCAAACTCCACCCTCCATCGCTCCACGCTAGGTCCCTGCCTGGATTTCCACTGCCTTGTCAATTCACGCTTAGCCAGCAACAACCCTAGGTCAATGAACTTGCTCGTGATCTTAGTGCGCTTTGGGTGCGGAAACCGGTGCAGTATGCATGCCCCCATGTCAGGCTCTACCTGTCTGTCCGTCACCCCACCCAGGACCTCCATCACCTCCTCCCAATACGTTCCAAGCTGCGGACAGTTCCACATCATATGCTGGAAATCTGCCGCCTGCTTGTTGCACCTGGGACAGCATGCCGTTTCTACGTGGAAGTATTTAGTTATCTGCTCAGAGGTTAAGTAGGCCCTATGCACAATCTAGAAATGAATAAGTTGAAACCTGGCATTCCGCGTATTTTTCCATTCCCTTTCCATTATTTTAGTCCATGCTGTCTCAGGAATATCCTTTCCCAAGTCCGCCTGCCATTTTTCACACAGCTGTGTCAATGGCTGCAGACCCTCCTCCACCATTCGCCTGCAAATACACATCACTGATTTCACCGTCCCCGCTGCCATTAAAACATATTGACACGCCAAGGATGTCTGCGGCTCCAGTAGCCCCGTCCCCCAATACTTCTGTATCGCAGCTAGCAGGGCTGCGTATAACAAATAGTCACCTCTAGGCAGACCATATCTGTCTTGAAGTGCGAAAGGCAATATGGCCCCCTCGTCATATAGATCCCCAACCACCAATAAATATACCCTTTGACATCATTATTCACACAAATTCTATTGTAATGTATCAAGGTAGGAGCTATCATAGATTCCATAATCAACTTGGTTGAAAACATGGCTTCAGAGGACTGTAATATCAGAGGCTATATCACCAGTATTAGAAATGGCGTTTCTGGTTGGCTAGGGTATACACCGAAGCCAGGAAGAACCCACCACTCTAGTCAGGGTAAGGGAGTTACACACCCAAGATAATCCCTGCTCACTCTCTTGGTAGCTTGGCAGAGCAGTCAGGCTTATCCCAAAGACAATGTGTAAAGCGTTTGCGCAACACACACCAGTGACACACCACTAAAGAGACTGCACACAAGGGTGTATAAAAATATCCTTTGTATTGTATTGACATAACCCATATTAGGCCATAAATCACTGTGTTACACATTTAGAACACTTAACATACATCACTGCGCTACGAAGCGCTTGTCACAAAGGGGCACATAACGTCATAAATCACTTGGCATGAAATATACCAATGAACCTAAGTTTCTTATTGGCATCACCCCTCATTACATCAGAAAGCAATCATGAATGTTACAATATAACAGCATCCTACAAGAACATCCTTCTATTTAGGAAGTAGTACTTCAAGATAACTTTTAACTGACCTGTACCCCAATAAAGGTACATAATACCAAAACACACTGTAATACACATTTGAAATCTTCCCACACCTTTGGTAAAGCAAATCTATCTTTACATTCTGGAGAGCATATAGCCCCAACAAAAGGTAGTTTGGGAATGTATCAAACAGTGAGGGAGGTCATGATTTTCGGGTCCCCCTAACCTAGAGCGAGGACCTAGCAGATACCTTGAACACAAAGAATCCTTCTGAACGGTTCGGAGGTGGTCCCATCCTCCTAGGACCACCCGAGCAAAGTTATGGGCAAAAGTACAACCTAAACCAAGGCTCCGCAAAGCATTAAGGGGCGAGATTCCAGAGCTCAGTAATATAATAGTATTGACACTCCCACTGAGCCGGGAGAGCAGCGGTGCTGTTAGGCTTTGTTTCCCTGGGTTTCTCTGGGTTTGAAGGAGGTGCCAGTCCCACTGGGGACCTTAACACTGGTCCGTGGTGTAGGGCAGCTCGGGGAGGCCACCCCCAGCTGTCCTCACCAGCTTCTTGTCCTAGCAGCACCCCCGCGTACTGCCGCAGGAGCCGGCAATATGTACGGAGGTCTGCCCGCTCTGGCGGGCAGATGGCAGTCCTCAGTGGTCACCTCCTGCTCGCCCCATTCACAAGCACAGGGACTGGAGTGAGCCCGCGAGGATCCTGCTTCCTCTGGCAGTGGGGCCCCACCCCCATTCTGTTGTCTGCGTTGCTCAAGCAACTTGGAGGAGCTCCCAGCTGGGGTTCCTCCCTGCTGGGGATTCGCAATGATAGCCAAGCCGGGGCTACGTAGCAGAGGCCAATGTAAATTGCCGATACCGGAAATGTCAGGCCACACGACGGGCGAGCGCTTCCTTCACCTCAGCTCTCCCCTCCGATGGCTCCAGATCACCAAGAAAGTGTAGCGTTCACAACGCGCTAGGATAGTGTTTTTAACCAGCCTCCTTCATGTGTTGTGCTAAGGGACAAAGCCTTCCTCTTGCCTCTCTTACCACGAGGCCAGTGCAATGCTGGAGGGCGCTGGGCTGTAAACAAAAGCTCTCCCTCTCGCTTTTATCTCCAACAAAGGGGTGTAGGACAGTCCAGTCCTTCCCCCGCAGGTTTCCTTTTCAAAAAGTCTTTTGAATCCCTGAGACTTCTAACAGGAGGCCAGCACACACAAGCACTTGGAGATTCATCACAACCAGGATACCACCCCGCTGACTACTGCAGTTACTGCGTTCCAGTATGTCTAGATAGCCGGGCCGAGTGTGTGATAAAAGGTAGCAATCCCCCCACATCTCTTTCGACACTCTGTATCGCTTCTTCTACCCATCTTGAACAATGATGCACATGAGCTATATGTTCTGTACAGAATCTTTAGTTGGATTAGCCTCAGCTGTGATGATGTAGCAACTTCTCGCGGGGAGGATAACTCTTCACGCCAGTCCTCTTCCTCTAGGTCCACCAGATCCGTCTGCCAGTGCTCGTATAGGCACCTCAGGAGAATTGTTAGTTACCTTCCTATAAGTAAGTGATATTATCTTGCTGTCTATGTGTTCTGTGAGCAGCCTATCTTCCAGAGGAGAGGCCTCTGGTATTTCACCCTCCTCCCAGCGCGCCATCTGCAAGGCGTGTCATATTTGCTTCACCCTCGGACAACTCGTATTCTTTTTATAGGTCGGCAGATGCGAGTAGTTTCCCTTTGTTAACCAGGTTACCAGCTTGTAATAGTCCAATGGCATCCCATTTATCAAACCCTTGGCAGCTGCATAACTTGCCCAATATCTCTACATGCCATTGAGGCGTTTTTTGAGTCACTTTATAATACCAGCCTAATTGTTTGTCTGGTGTGCCTATCCATGCGGCAAGCCGGTTCCTGCTGCGCTCCATATATCCATTTATTAATAATCGACAAGTGTGCTGCTCAATAGTAGACTCTAATATCCGGCAAGGCTATCCCACCATCATACCATCCCCGAACCAGCTTGAGGGCTGCGATGCAGGGTGTCTTCTTGTCCCAGAGTAGTTTGGTTATGGGGTATTTTGCTGGGCGTATAGGAAACTGGGCAAATCCATCATTTTGTATAGCGCTGCTCGTCCCAACAGGGACAGAGGTAATTCACGGAAATGCCAGACATGGTGGCCCTGTAGACGAGTAAGAGGTCCCAGAAGATTTTGTTCGTAAAACAGTTTTGGATGAGGCGTAACAAATATTCAGAGATATCGAAACCCGTCCGTCACTATAGTTGCTTCGCACTCTGCCGGCAGGACTAGGCGGGTTGTTGCTTGTTTTTGGCATGAATTCTTTTTTGGTGGAGTTGGTGCTGGACATCCAAGACTGGATGAAGTGAGATAAGAGATACTGTTTAATAGCTTAATTCAGACGTTCAGTCTGGATGTCTATTCTATTCATACCATTAACAGATTTATGGTGTCTAAGCAAGGGGCTACCGAAGTCTACTGCAAAAGATAGAGTATGAGTATGATCAAATATGTGGATTTCCAAATAGCCCGTCACAGTCCCTATGACTAAGACTTGTGTCATGGTAATAATTATTCCTGGTAATCCCATTTCTCTCCTTTCAAAATGCTATGTGCAAATCTGTCTAGAATTAAAATAAAAGATTTGGTAGCCTCACAGGCTGTCGGGGCCAACACCTATATCTGTGTCCTTATACAGTGGCAATAAAGATAACCAAACACAGATAACGTGTTTCTGTAAAAAACAATTTCCCTCAGAGCTTGAGTTTAAGATTAGTTTGCTGCTTAGGGTTGAGCCTTCACATTTCCCACCAATTGGGGATAAAGTCCTGCAAAGTACCCGGTCTTTCTGCAGTATATACAGGCTCCTCCTTTCCTTCGACCCCCAACTCATCTGTGGTCAAATAGTGTTTAAAGTCCCCTGCGTGCATGAACTCCACACTTCCTGACTCAGTCTGTTTTTGCTCTTTAGCAGAGGACAGATAGAATAGTAAATTGTTGCTGTATTTGTTGCTTCTGCTACATTGCTGAGCCTCTATATGGTATACTCTCTTAAGGCTGTAGTAGTAAGGTATACTCTGTAGTGGTAAGGTATACTCTGTAATATATACGCTGTAGTTATACGCTGTAGTGGTGTAAACTCTGTTAAGGCTGTAGTAGTTGTAGGTCGATTCACATCAAATGCCAATGCATCTTTGAGTTCTTTTAGACCGTGATAAAAAGTCAGCAGCAATTCCTCATCTTTCCAGGAGGCTTCAGTGTTGATTTGCTGAAAGTGACTAATGTATGAGACTAGAACATGGACTGTGTCTCAAAGTGAGCTTTCCACAATGAGCAGGCTGTATGGTATCCCAATGGCATAAAGTCTGAAAATTGCTTTATAAACACGTCATAATGACGGAGAAGAAGGATATCGGAGTTAATCCGAGTGAGTTGCCCATTTAATATATCCTTACGTAAATAAAACTATTCAAGTCCTTCTCTTGATTGGTTGAAACTACGCCAGTCTGATGAGAAAATGTAAAGTCATTGTGACATGAAAGATCTGAATGCATGTGGGTCAGCTAATTATTGATATGGGAATGCAAATATCCGAGGCACAATTTAACAAGATTTGACTTGGTTCTAAAAAAAAACAAGCATTTGCAATGCAGTAGGTCCTGCATTTGGGACAGTTTGACCTATTGGCGTAAGTGACAACGCCTTTTATTTATGTGTTTTGAAAATCTGCAAGCGGTGCGTAAACACGCACTGCCAATATTTTTTCTGGTAAGAAAGGACTATAAGTACAAAGTGTGTGTTTACAAACCGCTTTCAGGTTTTCAAAACACATAAATAAAAGGCATTGGCTTGCTCAAACTCTCACAAATGCAAGACCTATTGCATTGCAACTGCTTGTTTAATGTGGTTTTATTTCTCTGTTGTCTGTTCGCACTTTGATGGATTTGTGAAAATTTTAGTTATTCATGCAATACATTTTTACTTACTTATGTGTTGCCTCAAACAATTATTACTGCGCAGTAGTAGATGAACATGAAAAACATACATTGTAAACAACATTATATGCAGTGCTTTAAATGGGCCGGTACTCGCCGGCAACTTCTCTGGAGCTAGGGAGAGTACCGGTACCGTGATCGACAGCACGGCAGGCTCAGGTTAGGTTTCTCTTCCAGCGGGGCAGAGACAGCTCTGCTTCCAGGGAGCTAGTAATTAACTCGGCTGAAGCAGCCTTTTGCATATTTGCTGGCGAAGATTCCAGCAGCGCCCATTTGAATGGGCTAAACTGCAAGGGGTTGAGAGGGCTTGTGTCCATGGGCATCCGCAGAAATGTTTCTGGGGGAGGGTGGAATGTTTAACTTCATCACCATCCTCCAACATGATTGAGCACAAGTACTAAATAATTTTTTTTAAATCTAATCAGACAAAGAGCTTAAATAAACAAAGAAACCCATAGGGGGAAGAGAAAAATCTTGTGAGGCGCCACAGCAGACAACCTGGCAACTACAATGAAGCAGAGGGAAAAACTAAAAATGGCCGGAAAAAACAAAAAAAATCTAAATCGGGTTGATGTGGTTCTAGAGCGACCCACATCAGCAAACCTTTTAATGACGGTACAGTGTACGATTGTGTCAAATTGTAGAGCTAGTAGGATCAGCCTCGCTAAGCCACATCCTATCAAACAATATTAATGAAGCACCTCATTAAGTACCAAAGCCATGACTGATTCCATCTATCTACTTGGACAGAAACTCACAGAGGAGTGTACAGAGCATTGAATTCTTCAAGACGGTCGGTAAGTTGTTCAGACATTATTTGCTTTGTCTTTTTTTCAAAAGTGGGTTACAGCACTATGAGATCATAGTTATAAACATTGGGAACATCCAAACCATCTTTTGAAGGCAGAGGGCTAACAACACTGGATTTCCAAACTTTGGGGACAAGTCCAGCTGTGAACAATGCATTGATAATATTGTCAATTTCCTAGACACTGGCAGTAGATATTCCTTGTAATATTCTCACGCAGCACAAATCATTGGGAAATCCAGGTTTCAACATGGACAGAAGAATGCCTACCTCCTATTTAGAGTCAGTGGAAAGGCAAGAGAGGGAAATCTCAGTGGAGAAGTAAAGGTCATGTGCAGGAAAACTGAAACAAGGAAAGCAGGGGACTGATAAATGGGTAGGTTTTAGGTGTACTCTGCAAGTCATTGAACATGCAAGTGGCAGGGCTACATGTCCTCCAATGCACATCTCTTTAGAATTAAACAGAAGCAGAGACCAAAAGGCAAACAATAAGTATGGACAGAATGGAGTACATGGGTTTGGTGAGATGGAGTTCTGAGAGACTTGAGAGTTACATTCAGCTAGGAGTAGGGGGGCAAGAAAATGGAGGACGAGCTTAGCCCTACTTTACGTTATTCAGGGGCCTTGCCCATTCTAGTGAAGAAACCATGTTTTGAGGTTACTTAATAACAAGCATTAGCATAGCCAATAAGTCTTGCTTTTTGGACCTTATAAGAATTTAGTTATGCAGCACAATATCCTTGGTGCAACAACATCAACTGTTGCATGACTAAACACTTATAAGGTCCCAAAGGCGAGACCTATTGGCTATGCCAATGCTTGTTGTTCTTGGAAGTAGACAGCTTGTCATGCCCACATGGTCGACCAGTTCACACAATCAGGGGTATGGTCCAGAATGCGATTTTGGTGCACGGGATGAAAGTTCCATATTATGGGCGCCTCCTGAGAGGTATACCGGCTTGAGATTGGTTGATAGCTCTTCCTTGACTGCACCTTTCTGCATTGGATATTCTAGTGAATTACTTTAACTGGGTCTACAGGGTTTCCAGAGGGAACACTTTTGCACAACATCTTGCACTAGGCATTTAGACACAGAACTGATATGCTCTCCAATTCAAGATTTTTATATACCCAGATCAATTGAGTGACCTGTATGTCATTTGAAAAGAACCTGTTCACTGCCATGAAATGTATCTGAGGGGACCTGGGAAATCGACGGAGGGCAATTAAAAGTAACTATCCACCCATGAGTTGAGATAGTCCGGGAGGCTTCATTCCGTCTTCATGGGTCACCATGGCCTGTTAGTCTGAAGGACTCTTCTATGTATCGCTGTGTCACTGCGTACTCTTGTGGCCTCCGTCTTCACCAACCTGCTGCTATGGATCGCTACTTGCTTCCCCCTGGTAGACAAGGGTGAGGTTAATAGGTGGCTTCCATCCTTTACTCATTTCGTTCTGCATTGGGGAAGTTGTCAGAGCCTGCTTCCCTTGCCAAAATGTTTTGTTATATTACATTATGTTATTAAAATGTTTATAGATCGCGCTATTATCTGGAGGCCTGCTGGCAGTAATGGGACCCTTGTTTTACGAAGTTATCAGATAAATTATTCAAAGATTTGACCGAAAAGCAGGGTTAAAATGCGTCTTAAGAGTAAGTGTGAAAGAATAGATGTGAGATGAAGAGGGAGACCTAGTAGAAACCTCAGAACCAAGGTCGAAGAATTGAATTAATTTATACATGGGCGAGTGATAGGTTCTAGACCTTGCTTCATTTGAGCCAGTGGGTGAGGGGTGTGCACCAGCACTCATTTTTGGGGACAAGTACTTATATTTCTTTGTCAGACTTTTATCCAAAGCAAGAGAGTGGAAAACACTTAAGGAGCAAAGGAGGAAGAAAAAGGCTGAAAAAAGTGACGAAGGTTCAAAGCAAGAAAATGCAAGAGTGAGAGAACGGGACAGGAGGTTGTGGAACAAGGAAACAGGAGGCGGAATCAAGTCTGTGCAGCTCCTTCTGAGCAAAACTGTGCGCCCCGGGGCTTCTACTTACAAATTAAGCACTGGTCCTAGAGGAGTGTTGGTTCTTACATAATGAGAAACAAACGTGGGAACAGTCAGTGGTGCTGGAAATGTGGATGCAGGAATTGATGAACCAATCCCATAAAACTTGATAGATTTTAGTAGGAAAATTAACAGCAGACCCCCTTCATATGTTTTTCGTTTGTCATCATTTAGAATGTTTTCTGACACAGACTGTTAAATATCGGGCACCCGTTTCTGGCAAACTGCTGTAATTATTTTAACATGATGACCTCTGTTTTAGTTTCTTTTCTGTGACTGCCAAGTGAGGAAATGTTCTAATTTGAACCGAATCTCCCCGCGTAGAGGTGTATGAAAGGGTAACATTATATCCAGTTCAGAGATTAATTTGTAAAAAAGAAAAAAGTCCCTGTCCCCAAACGTTTGTTAGTGGCCATTAGGCCACTGTCACCACTTGCGTGGGCTGTTGGTTCATAAGCACCTTCAGATATTCTAACTGTAGCTCTACTTTGGTTGTGGCTGATGATCATGGTGTTGTTTCTCTCTTCAAATATTTAATGTTGTCAATCATAGGAGTTAATCTGTTTTCTGAATTGGAAGGGAACACCTAGATTTAATTCGTTTTGCCTTCACCCCACAGCAGCAAAAATGGTTACATTCTGTGTCTGTGAGCTTCGGACACAACCAAAAAAACTAAATTGATAATCGTTCATTGTGTGGCCAGAGATGTGCCATCAGGCTTTGGTGTGCGTGAATGATGCCTTTAGAATTGCCATGACCTGTCGGGTAAGGACGGGTAATGACCAGATCCGTCCAACATTGTCTGGCATATTCATGTACCATAAGTATAGCTGCTCCTAGGGAAAATCAGACACAGTCCCTGCTGCACTGAACGAAGAAACCAAAGTAAAATCTCTCCCCTGGTAAAATAACATAAGAGGAAATGCAAGCTTGTCTCTCTGCTTGACGTTCTTCGTGCCTGCCTTTGGTTTGATTAGACGCCCTATGAAAGAACCTCTGAACTGACCTATCTAATTTCAACATGGGTATGACTCAAAATGAACATTTTTCTACAAGGACATAGCAGAGCTAATTCAATACATACATAGAACAATGGTTAAGGCTTTATTTATCATTTATTTCTCTTAGTTTGTCATTTATTTCAAAAAGCAATTTTTTTGTTATTTTTCAAAAGATTTTTTTTAACGTATACAAAAGCAAAAATACACATTTATCATTCCCGTATAATAGAAAAGAATAATTTCTTAATGTCACCTCCAGCTCGCATTTTCAGAGAGGGCCCCGGGCTCCCTATGACCAACATGAGGAGGTGGAAGAGAGAGGGGGGACAGAGGAAGACTTGGTGGGATCGGGGGGACAGATACGATTGGGTGGTTAGCGTGAACGAAGAGGGGGGGAGAGAAAGAGAGAGAGAGATGCAGTGGGGAAATAGAGACCGAGAAGTAGGGAGGAAGGAAGATGAGAGAGCAAGTGGAGGGGCTGGGGGGGTCTGGGTGAGGGAGAGCAGCTTCAGAGAAGTGAGACCTGTGTCCTAACTCCGCCAGTGAAGACAGCGGGTCCAAAGGAGAAAGAACCAGGCCAGACAGAATAGGTCCAGGCCGTGTGCATGGAGGCAGTCTCGGTGAGTCCGGAAGAGGGACAGGGCAGGCAGAATAGCTCCAGAGAAGGGTAAGGGCGAGCAGGTCTGGACCAGCAGATCCTCCTGAGCAGGGAGACGGCGCGATACACAATCAGAATGTAGTGTTCAGCTTTTGGGGTTCCAGGGGGTAACTTTAGTGTTCAGGGTGAAAGTTGGTTTTAGGGTGCTAGAGAGTAATTTTAAGGTTCCGGGTGGGTTAGGGATTGGGGTGGCAGGGGGATAATTTTAGGGGTCAGGGTGGGTATGGGTTTTGAGGTACCAGGGGGGTAATTTTAGGGTTCAGGGTGAGTATGGGTCTTGGGGTGCAAGGGGGGGAATTTTAGGGTTCAGGGTGGGTATGGGTTTTGGGGTGGCTGGGGGGAAATTTTAGGGGTCAGGGCTGGTATGGGTTTTGGGATGCCAGGGGGGGTAATTTTAGGGTTCAGCGTATGGGTTATGGGGTGCTAAGGGGTAATTTTAGGGGCCAGGGCGGGTATGGATTTTGGGGTGCCACAAAAGAAAGAGATGGCTGTGGCACAACAACCCTATGGTGTATGAGATCATATGTGGTCTGCTTCCTGCTCCCTATGACCCCCCAGTGTTTCTTGTGCCCCACCTGGCACACATCATGCTGGAGGATGGTCTGACTAGGCTCCAAAACAAACACAAAAAATACAGATTATAGTCCTGGCCTCCTCACATGATCACAGGTTTGCTCCTCGTCAAGTTTCCTTTCGCTAAGATTACTTTAACCTCTAAAACTTAGTGTGCTTGGAAAAATGCAAAACACTAAATAGAAACATGAACTGATACATTTACAAAGCACGTTTCTCCCGTGCATTAAATAAAGCAGTTTTAGTTGCCGATCAAATAACTGTGTGGCTTATAGAACACAGCCACGGAGCAGAGAAATCTGCAGCTATGGCACGTTCCAGTTGTATACAAGAGGAAACAAATTGTTGGCTCTAAACCAAACAGCAATACACAGTTGAATTAGTGCTTTAAATGGGTAGGGTTACCAACTGGCATGGAAGCAAATTCAGGACGGCGAGTGTAAAAATTCAGGACAAAGGGTCAAAATTCAGGACATAATTACGGTAACAAAAGGTACGTTTTACAGACACATTAGAGGAGGTGGTGCGGTAGTATACAAGTAATCCCATATATATCCAAACATATTCATCCATTTACAAACCTATCCATCATGTATCCTTCTATCCATCATTGCACTCATCCATCCCTCCATCCACACTTTCACTCATCCATCCATCATCTTTTCACCCTCTCCATCCGTACACTCATCCATCCACTCTTCCACCCATTCACTCATCCATCCAGCCATTTACCCTTTCACCCATACAGCCATCCTTGCACTTGCTCATCCATCCACCCAGTCACTCATCCTTCCACCCATTCACCTTGTCAATCACCCATCTATCCTCCCTTTCTTTCTCCATTGACCCTTTCACTTAGCCATCCTTCTTTCCATCCATCCACTTCTACTCATCCAAACATGAATCCATCCATTGACCCTATCACTCATCCAGCATTTCACTCATCCATCCACCGATTCACTTGCCCATCATCCACCCTTTTATTCATTCATCCATCCATCCTTTCACTCATTATCCATCCATTCATCCATTTACCCTTTCACTAATCCATCCAGCCATCCACTATTTCACTCACTTGCCCACTTTTTCTTATTAGTAATGAGCTGAGCCTTTGTCTGCAGAGTTGCAGACAGAAGAGGCCCATCAATAATGTCACCCTTGCTGTAGTTCCTAAAGCGTGGGGTGGGGTTAGAATTCACTATGCCCTTGCACATAGGCAGTTTGAAAAAATAGAAGTCGTGAGTCATGCACAGTGCCATGCCATGAGGTGACTGTGACCTGGTGTTGTTTCCAGGGCTTTAAGCAGGATGAAAAAAAGAGGGGTCTCTCCAAAGGAGTTGTTTGATGTATTTAAGGGCATAGTTTATAACACCTAAGCTAAAAATCTATGCTTAGCATAGTGTGCCACCGGACAGTTTTATTGCCTTTTCTGTCATTGCATCCAGATAAATAACACAAGTAGCGTTACAGCTGCAACAAGCCAGACTATTGGCTTTGTCAGTGGTTGTTGCTTAAAATAAAAATGCAGCAACCATGGCTTCGTTGAATATAATATTGAAAATTTACTTTTCTAAAATGATGAGACTGAAAGAACTCTAGCCCCTTCTTTTTAACTTGTTTCACCCGCTTCTTTTCATGAACTGGATTCTGTAGCAGCATTGGCGTGTTTGCTCATTTTTTTTTAAAATGCAGATTTATATACTCAACCCGAAGGTATTAGAGCGCTTTACATGAGCAGTGGTTAAGTTCCACAAGGACACATTCAGGCATGGGGAGATTAAGTCATTTGCCCGGAATCACAAGATGTGGACGCGACCCTGAGGCTCGAACCCTGGGTTCGAGAACCAAAGTCGGCAATCTAGCCGTCAGACCACATCCTCTCCCCTCATTTTGAGAATATTCCCTTCAATCAGGGGTATCAAAAATACAAGATTAGAGCAAGGAACCCATTAGCATCATCAGCGCGACCTTAACTAAACTAAAGAAACCGGTGCAAATACAAACTCTGTGAACATTTTTCCTAGTGCAATGAAAATTTTACATACTGCATGCAACCCGTAACATGCTACATCCAATCAAAAGTCTGTGACCTACTAACCCCTCCAGCCCGAAACGACTCTTCATGAAAGGAAACAAAACAGTCGACACCCATCTTTATGTAATAAAATAAAACTTCCAGAAAAGACAAGCTTAACCGTTGCATGAATACCACTTACAACTGCCTATTTGCAAGTGACACCCTGTGACTCAGACAAGACAGCCCATTCAACCAATATCTGATAATGTACTCACCGAATCTTGTGCTTCACTACACTTGTGACTCAAAATGGAGCGATACAACAAAGTCCAGTCTTATTCCTTCCATCTGACAGAATGTGCTGCCCTGCACCGTGGCAGGGGGAGGCCACCACATGCAGTAACACTCCAAACTGGCCCATTGTCATTCTGTATGTGGCAATCAGCCGCAGACAGAATGACAATGGGCGGGGTGGGGCTGCTCTTGTGCTCCCAGGATGAGTGTGAGGCGGACCCATTAGGGTGCTGAGGCTTCATGCTGGAAACAGTGCTGTTCCCTGCAATACCCAAAATTACGGACAAAAGGCATCCGTAAAAGGTATCCTCACAGACAACTGACGTGAGGTCCAAATTACGGACGGTCTGTGAAAATTACGGACAGTTGGTCACCCTATAAATGGGCAGTAATGTTATGTACTGAGCAACCACACTTTTTTATTTTGAGATGAAGAGTACCAACACTTCTCAAGAGAATTGTAATACTTTTAGTTGAAGCGTACCAGCACTTTTCAGAAACAAACAGGTACTCTGTTACAGAGTACCTGCTATTTTTCCTTTTCAAGCACTTAGTTGAATAATATAGATTTTGACGCCTCCTTTCTGATGGTTCAGCACCTTGACATGCCCCGACAAACACATTCTGTGGGTTCCATAAGGGTCTGTGAAAAAGAGGAAAAAATATTACTTTCTTTTTAATATTTGTCTGTATTGTTGGTGCCTGTAAAGCGCGACAAAAGCAGCTTCAGAGCTATTGGATTGCCAAACAGAATAAATCAAACAACCGACTGTTGGCGCCATCACAGAAAGAACGGAAAGGTTAATAAAACAGTATTGATGGACTTTTCACACAATGCACAGTGTAGATGTCAGGGATTTTTTTTCATAGTTGTTTACTGATTATATCAAATTGTTCCTGGTCTTAGTTTGTTAGTGAAGAAAACCACTTCCATACGTGGTGTCTATTGGGTGCATTTCCAGTAACTTAACCTGCCACCAGGAAACTTTGAGCGGTTCGTTTCTAGGCACATCCAGACACAATCGCATTTTCACTTACAAGCCCTTTGTGTTGGTGTGCACATCATTTGTGAATGTTTCCGAGCAAGGGAACTGGGTCATCTGTAGATCTGCCTGTGAGCACACACTTTTGTTGTAGTGAAGCTGGGATTAGAACCAGCCAGCCTGGTTCCAAAGCTGCAGACCCTTTTGAAATGATGAATAAATTCAGGATTGAAGTAAAGTAATCCTTTAATTAAACGAAGAGCTCAGTACATGTCATCCAGTAAGTTCAGCATCACAGGAACAACTGTCCTTTACAAATGATGCACAGTATCATGACATATATAACATTTCATATTCTAGAAATTACATAACTAGTACAAACATAATTAAAGAAACAGTACAATTAAGAATGCAAACACAACACATCCCCCTTTCCTAATAATAAAAAAAACAAAAATAACACTAAAGATAAAATTGATACCCCAAAATATAAATACAGAAAATTAAACTCTGACAACTACTTATTACTCATAATATAATCTTTAAGCCAAAGAGGAACCACCCTCCTCATTGAGGAATGACAACACAATGATGAGTCCTCATCCACAGAAACAGAACTTTCTTCTTCAGGAACAACATTTTCTCCTGAAACCTCACCAGAAGAATCTACAACACCACTCGTAGAAGGAACCTCACCAATACTAGGACTATTAACCACTTCAGAATTAACCTTAGACTCGACATTCTCAGAAGAACTATCTACATCCAAATCCTCTGGTTTCCAAAGAGCGCCAGAATTACCAGGTTTACATTTCGCAATCCTACTCAGATTCCAAACCTTCCCATCATTAATTTTAACAGAGTTTCTCAAAACCTCCGCTACCTGAAAAGGCTCAGAGAATTCTGAATCACCTTTCCGGACCTTAAAAGGCTTCTTGACTCTAATCCAATCTCCAACCTTAATCTGAACTTCTTTAGAACCATGCTTTAAGTCATGATATTTTTTACTTTTATCATGCATGAGTTCCATACGTGCTTTCACTAATTCTCTAGACCAAGGTTCCACATCACTAGTACATAACCAAGCAGGAATGCTCTTAGAGCGTGGATTCCTACCTTCCATTAACACTAATGGTGAAATTCCAGTAGAATCATTATTAGTGATGCGGTAATTCCAAACTACCTTTCCCACTTGTGTAGGCCAATCTAGATTATTACTCAAAGACAACTGAATGGTATTCTTCAAAACCCTGTTAAAACGCTCAACAGTACCATTTCCACCAGGATTATAAAGCGATGTAGTCCTGTGTCTAATACCTAATTTCTTAAAGTACGCTTTTGCCCTTATGGACAAGAACTGAGCCCCATTATCCGTGAGGATGCATGAAGGAATTCCCAAAAGTCTCATCAAGAAAGGAAAGAACTGAATCCGTGTCAGCCTTCTCAACCTCCTTAACCACAGGCCATTTCGAGAAAAGGTCCATAAGAACAATTAAAAATTGATGGGAGTCATCATCCCTTTGAATAGGACCCATAATATCAACTGCTACACACTCCCAAGGATGCTCAGGAAAGGAACACTCTAACATTGGAGGACGAAAAGTATGCAAAGTCTTATCTGCAGAAGCACAAATAACACAATTTCTAACAACCTTTTCTGTCTGAGAATCACAACCCGGCCACCAAAACAAATGCTTAATCAATGACTTAGATCGCACAATACCTGGATGTCCTTCGTGGCAGAGTTGAATAATCCCCTCACGCAAAGTCACAGGAGGAATTATCCTTTCACCTCTTTAAATTGTTTCATGTGCCACAAAGTTCAGACCTAACCTCCCAAAAAGGTCTGATAGCATCATCCAACAATTCCTTTTTACTTGGCCAACCATCCACAGTAAACGAAATTACCTTCTGCAAAATATCGTCAGCTGAATACTCCTTATTCCACTCCTCCTTACTGAAGGCTGAAAGACCTTCATCATGGACAAAAGCAACTTGCAATCCATTCCACTCATTATTGTCACACTCTTCCAACATGACTGGCATCCTTGACAAAAAATCCGCCAGGACATTACTTTTGCCTGGAACATATACAATCTTGTAAATGAAATTTTGCAACCTCATTGAAATCCTAGCCAACCTCGCAGACGCATTGATCACACCTTCCGTTGTTAAAATTTTTACCAAAGGCTTGTGATCACTACGTAATAAACACATTTTTCCCCAAACAAAAGATTTAAAATGTTCTAATGCCCAAGCACACGCTAAGGCTTCCCTTTCTATTATTGGGTACTTCTCTTCACAAGGAGACAAGGATCTTGAAGCATAAGCAATAATTTTCTCCCTGCCCTTCTCATCCACTTGAACTAAATCAGCTCCAAGGCCTTTGTTACTAGCATCAGTCGTAATTATGCTTTCCAGAGATGGATCAAAATTTCGCAGGGAAATGGCTTTGGCAATAGCTAACTTGATATTCTTAAAATCTTCATCACAAGAATTAGACCACTCAAATTTTACATTCTTTTAACAGTTGTCGAATGTTATAGGTGACATTTGCAAAATTAGGAACATATTTTGAGCAAAATTCTGCCATTCCTAGAAATGACTTGATGTCATCCTTACACGTAGGAACAGGAGCGTCAGAAATAGCTGAAACCAGAGCGGGTTTAGGTCTAACACCCTCTTTATCAATAATATGACCGAGGTAAGTCACACTCCTTTGTGCAAATTTACACTTAGAATGTTCTACCGTAAGGCCTTTGTTCTCAAGAATACTCAAAACTCTCTCCAATCTAGACAAATGCTCACTTTCATCATCCCCAAAAACAAGTATATCATCTTGAAAAAATCTGACACCTTTTTCTTCCTTAAAAAGCTGATACATTAAACGCTGGAAGACAGCGGCCGCCGAGGCGAAGCCGAAAGGCATCCGCTTATAACGGAAGCAACCAAAAGGGGTTACAAAAGATGTAAATTTCCTTGATTCCGGACACAAAGAAATCTGATGATACGCAGATGATAGATCTATGGTCGAGAACCATTGTGCATTGCCTAGACTAGAGAC
The DNA here is from genome assembly GCF_964263255.1 of Lissotriton vulgaris. Lineage (NCBI taxonomy): Eukaryota > Metazoa > Chordata > Amphibia > Caudata > Salamandridae > Lissotriton > Lissotriton vulgaris. The sequence continues at coordinate 2,079,087,805 of NC_141685.1, read as the reverse complement.
AATTTCATTAATCTTAGGAAGTGGGAATTTGTCAACCACAATGTTGTTATTTAAGTACCTTAGATCCACACATAGCCTAATTTTTCCGTTGTTCCGTCTCGCAACGACAATCGGAGAAACCCATTCGCTAGCTTCAATAGGTTCAATTATATCAGTAGAAACTAACTTATCCAATTCTTTACTTACTTCATCTCTCACAAGGATGGGAACATTTCTACATTTATGCACTTTAGGACAAGCATCATCCTTAATTATGATTAGGGCTCCCGGTTTTATGGTATTTATTTTTTTGCCATTTCAGTCTGTATTTATCCATATTTATTTTTGGGGCATTTTTTCTGTATTTATCCACATTTATTTTTGACACAAACAAAAGACGACGCTACAGCTAGTATTTTTCCACGTTTATTTAAATTGACAATGCACACATGCGCTCAGTTGTTATTGGTCAACACTATACATTCATCTGAAAACTTTGCCATTTGCAAAATATCCCAAATATGCTTAAAAGTGCTATCACAAGCCATTTGTTTCAGAGCCTTGCAGTTTCTGTCATCGGCAGAGTGCCACATCCTCTCACCCACTGAACACCATACTGCCCCACTGAGAAAACTGGGAAAACCTGCAACCAAAATGTTAATTGCACTCTGTAATTTTTTTACAATCTCTAAATGACCTCCGGGGGTTATTTGAGTGTGACTTGCCCAGGGTCAAGTGGTAATTGAAGAAGCAGAGAGTGTATTGAATTTCTGCTTCCATACATTTCACTTAAGCAGTAGACCAGGGTTTCTCATTACAGGCCCTCAAAGAAAACCCGTTGTTTAATTTGGCTCAGTAGTAAACAAGGCTAACATAGCATGAGTCAGTGGAATCATTTCCCAGCAATCAGTGCTGAGCTGATTCTTTCTTCACTTACTCCCTCTGACCCCACCCCATATCTGTCCCGGGTGTATCACAGTGACCTTTGCTGGTGCAACACAGAGCTGTGCACCTTTTTAATGCACTGCAGGGCATAAAGGGTATTCATCTGCCCCAATATTTATATATTCTTTTTTTTCAGACAGAACAGCTGAGAAACAGGAAGAGGCAGGCCTTGTCCTCAATTCTCGAGCTCAGCTATCTGAAAATAAAGCTCTAACTCAAATGAAGCACTAGTTAAATGTATCCACTTTACGCACTACAGACACATAAAACATGCGTTCGGCACTGCACTGCGCCAGTATAGCCAATCCATGATACAGCCCAGGTGGTAGAGCACCCCAGTAAAACCTATTGCCGCATTACCCTGCCCCCTGTATAGTGGAAGCTACAGAACCTCCTTTTAAATACAAGCCCCAGCTGTCCAGTGGGATGTGCAGGGAAAATGACCCCCACACTAGAGGTTAGCAGCAGCACTAGTTTTATGTTCCTGCCTCCGGGAGGACTAGGGTTAAGCTGCCCCAGGTTCCACAACTTGACGCGTGGAATGAGACCAGGTATAATATTATTATAACATGGGTGGCCAGAGCAAGTATCATCTCCAGTCGTCGGTTGCTATGGAATGTATAGAGTTAAGAGTGGAATGTTATTGAAGGCTTAACGTCGAAACAATTCAGATGGAACAAAACTGAGGTTGGAAATGTTATCAAACGTATAATATTGAGGTAGTAAAAATAACATATAATACTGACGCATAGAATGTAATTTAAAGTAAACTCACAACGTGTGGAATAACACGAAAGGTACAATATCGAGCTATGGAATGTAATGAAGGTTTATTACCTCGGAACGGATTAATACAGAATGTATTATTCGGGGTAATTTGTAATATTGAAGTGCGGTCCGCTACAGAAAAGTAATACAGAGGCGTGGATTTTTACCCCAAGGGTGATATCGAGGCGTATGTGTGTGTGTGGGGGGGCCCACCTTCTGCTTAATCAGCCACAATTCGATATATGAAACTTAACCCTGGCCCAGACGTGTGGTCGAGCGCCCGATGGAGAGTCGCACCACAGCCCCCCGCCGTCTGAGCACAGAGAAAGACACACAGACAGTGCATAGTTACACATGCAGGGGCACGCCCACAATCCCTCGGGAATGTATCACACACACAATGCACAAATGCACACGTCGTCAACAATGGATAGACCTCTGCCTCTCTCTCTGACTCACACACAAAGACACACAGCAGCAACAGTAAGAGTGGGTGTCACACTCACCATACATGCACAAGCCTGTATCAGTGGTCGGAACTCTGCCGCTCTCTCACCTGCGGCGGACGCACAGCACAGATGCGGCACACATGCACACGCGTGTATCACGGGTCGGAACTACGCCTCTCTCACACATGCAGACGCACAACAGCATGTGGCATACATGCACACGCCTGTATCAATGGGTGAACCTCCGTCGCTCTCACACACACAGCACAGATGCACCACACATGCACACACCGGTACCAGCGCTGTGCCAAAAATGCGCCCACTGTTTACAACAATCAAATTCTGATTGCCGTTAACGCACGAGGAAGAGCAGCTTTTCATCATCAGCTTGAAGAACACAAGATTACCGACTATGGTCTAACAGCGAGTTTGTGATGCAGAGCAGTTCTGGATTCTCATGCAATCTCTGTCGTTTATCGCTGCCGTGCATGAGTAGCCCACGAGAGAGTGAGTGGGATGTTACAGTCTGATCCGACTTGCTCACAATATGGTGCACGAACCACAAGTCACACAACAATGGTTTGAATACAGTGTCCTAATTTGACTCTCTCAGGGGCTCTAAAAGGGTGAAATAACAACAAAGCCGCATTAACAAGTAATGGTCTTTTAATGACCTGTGAAGTACTCAGGTGCGGCTGGCAGCTCTGTGAGTGCCGGGAAGCTGTCACCTCTTAACCCTCTAAGGAGGGGGAGACACCAGATGGCAGCACAGTAAAATGTAGTAGTATTTTCCCGTTTTTATATATAAATACAGATAAAGGAAAACTTGTTTTCCGTCTGTATTTATATGTAAAAATCCGGAAAACCGGGAGCCCTAATTATGATTTTGTGCTCGAATCCAACTAAATTCCCCAAAGTTTTACTAAACACTTTCGGAAACTAATGTAAAATTTCCTTAGTCACGGTAGTACTGTCATCCACCACAAAAACTTGTTCACGACTGTTAGGGTCTAGAATGATGTTTAATTGTTTTTGGTCAAACCACCCTAAGACTGGTGGACCCTTTTTTGCAATGTATAGCTTCCCTCTACATTCTCTACCCTTGAATCTAAATACAAACCAACGGAAACCAAGGATATTAATAGGTTCCCCCATATAGCCTTCAGGGTGAATGTCTGGAGCCAATAATTTATCACCTACTTGTTGGACAAAAGAAGATTCCCATATTTCTTCGTTAATAATTGTATAAGGCGAACCAGAATCAGCGTAAATCTTGATATCCACCCCACCAATACTCATCAAACAAATGGGTTTGTTGACCACATCTTCATCACGGATTTTTAAAACCAATTTATAATGCAAATTCATAACCAAATTGTCTTCCGAACATTCTCCAGAATTTCATCCTCATCCATATCATTTACAAAACTAACTTTGTTCTTCTTCTTCCTGTTACAAGCTTTTGCTAAATGACCTTTTAATCCACAATTAGCGCATTTCATTTTGAGACCAGGGCATCCTTTAAAGTCTGCCAAATGTTCAGAACTATTACATCTGTAACACTTAAGTTTAGAGCCCTGAGACTGTTTTGCATAAAATGGTCTGTTACCAGTACTCAAATTGTTCTTTGAGTTATAGTTGAATTTCTTTCTGTCAACGGCATTAACTTTACTAACAACTTCATTATTAATAGAAGTATTATCAAGTTTGATCACATTAGCACATCTGCCAGACATTTCCGCTTTACGCGCGATTGCCAGAATGTCATCTAAAGGAGAATCTCCATTAATCCACAATCTATCTTGAATAGAAGCATTATAAGAATGCATAACAATTTGGTCTCTAACAAGTTCCTCTTGTAACACACCAAATTTGCAGTCTAAAGACAATTTCTTAAGGTCAGCAAGATAGTGATCAATATTTTCATCTTTAGCTTGTTTTCTTGAAAAAAAATGTGTCCCTAGTTACACCTATACAAACTTTAGGAGCAAAATAAGTGTCTAAATGCAGTAGTGCCAACATATACACATTTAAATCACCAGGAAAAGAAGGTTTAGTCATAGTCTCATACACTTTCAATCCAACAGGACCTAAAGAATGTAAAAGTAATCTTTTCTTTTGGGCATAAGACATTTTTTCATCTTCATCTTCATCAATATAATTACAAAAATAAGGTTTCCACTCCAACCATGTAAGTGGAGGTTCACTGCCTGAAACCCAAAAGGCTTGAGGTGCACTTATATTATAATTGGGTTGAAACATAATGAATCAATATTGAAAGATAAAAAAAATAATAATACTGGATGACTTATGTAGACAATGAAGAAGTAATCAATGCTGCATAAATACAGTAGATATTAAGGTTGAATAAATACCTCACAATAATAAGGTTAGAATCAATTAATGTATAAATACCTCACAATAATAAGGTTAAAATCGATAAAATGACAATACTAAAAATAATGCCAATTAACAACTGGTGTGCGTATCACCGATGAAGGTAATCCAAATGGTGCGCAATCACCGATGAAGATATCGCACAAGGTGTGCGAATCACCGCTGAAATTCGTTGGTGAAGAATGTTTGTTTACAACTTCACGTTTAACCAAGATGGCCGCTCGTACGTGTGACGTCACACGCAAGCGTACCCACAATACCCCTTGAGGACGTCGGAGCGTCGAATCCAGGAGACCGAGGAGAGTTCCAGAGAAGAAGTCCCTCGAAGATGGAACCAGGAGACGATCAGCTCTCGAAAGGTTCGTCAGCGATGGAACACTGCAGGCGATTACTTTTAAAATATGGTGCGAGCTGCAGCCTACCGATAACCGAACTGAGAACAGTATGGAAACTCAGTTTTCTTAACTTTAATCCTCAAGCGCTGACTAAATTTGACACAGAGGTTTCGAAGTCATTGCGATGCTTACTCAACTTCATGAAGTCACAAAATCAATATAAATATGTGCATCAAATTCAAATCCGTTTAAAAGTCAGCGATGAAAAGAAAATCAGCTCAAGCACAGCAACTCATACACCAATCAAAATGTCATAAAAAATCGCCAATGAGGTATCCAGTAAAGTTACCAAACTCCTTTTCAATCCACTTTTTCTTGAAATGGAAGAGAAAAAAAAAATACTCCAGAATAGAGTTCAAATAAGTTGCTCACGTAGGTTCTGCTCTTCGAATCCCGTCGCCAGTTAAATGATGAATAAATTCAGGATTGAAGTAAAGTAATCCTTTAATTAAACGAAGAGCTCAGTACATGTCATCCAGTAAGTTCAGCATCACAGGAACAACTGTCCTTTACAAATGATGCACAGTAACATGACATATATAACATTCCATATTCTAGAAATGACATAACTAGTACAAACATAATTAAAGAAACAGTACAATTAAGAATGCAAACACAACACCTTTACCCTGCATACACCCCGAATAGTTTTTTTTCAATGGGAGAGCCGGCTTGCTGTGATGGTGCCCCTGGTGGGCAGCCGGAGTGGGGGAGGGGTCGTCACACTAGCAGGCCTTCAGAGCCCTCGTGTATGTACACGCACAGCTGGTGGTAAACACCCCTCGGTCTCCAATATGCCAGGGCACCTCTCTGTGGAATGCGCTCCGTGCCCCACCACTGTCCTGGCCTCGGGCCCCGCAAGGACTGCATGTAAAGCACAGAGGACTGCCTCTGGGCCTTTAAATCACATGGTTGGAGTTCAAGTGAAGCGTTATGTCCGTCTCTGTTTAGCACTGGAATAGCAATTTTTTAATACGTTCTTGAAACCTAAACAACCAAATGAAAAAAAAAAGAAGTTCCGTAATCCAATGCTATAACACTACGTTGAGGAAAAAGACTGTACTTGGTTGGTTATCTCGGGAGGGACATTAGTGAAAGAGTCAAGACAAAGGCATGCCTTAAACCAATGAAAAAGAAGTATGAACAAATGACAAGGCAGCCAGCAAATAGCAAAAAAGGGGTGGAAAAAGGAAAACTTCCAGCCCACTGACTGATTACAGCAGGTCTCAAAGAGACAGCACATATGCTGTTTAGCTCGACCTTACAAAGGGAGCGGCCGCATTACTTGTGGCATATGAGGAACTCACTCTGAAAAACTCCTCTGGGAGGCAAGGAATTGGGGTGAATTAATTGATTCATCTTAGTTAGGAGATCAGCACGATCTTGGCGTACCACTTTTGGTTGTTCTTGTAATTTGCTTATTGTTTGAGACATAGCATGGGATGCACATCAGCATCCATGTTTAGATCTAAGCAGGCCTGGCAACCTGTCACAGTTAGTCAAAAGGATATTACGTAAAAGGATTTGGTTTGATATGAGGAATTAATCCAGACACTTCCACTCAAATATTCATGGTTCAAGGCTCGGAGCACAGGATGAATCGGTGCAGATGGTCGAGATATATACTGCGTGTCATAGGCAGAACCTTCGGGAGCACACAAGGAAGATTCTAAGGAGGAGAGAATTTCAGGCTGGGACTGCAAAAGATAGAAGAGTGGAACTTAGATTTAGGAGCACAAAGATTTAACTGAATTATTGAAGCCAGGAAGAATTTCAGATTGCTCACCCTCTATCCTTAAGCCTAAGTTACCATGTGTAGAACTACCAGGAATCCGTTCTGCTCCCTAAGGGAAATTGTCCCTTGTGGGTAAAAGTACCAGAGCCACCAGTAACTGAAGAAAAAATAGAACAAGAGATACTAGTGTGGTCAAGATGTGCCCCCTGCCTTAGAGGGAGAAAATAACAGAGTGGGACGTGAGACAAGTGAGAGTGCTTTAGTGACCAGGAAAGCCCTACAGCTACTAATGATGCCAGCAGCTTCCTGCTTCCCACTAGCATCACTTATTTTAAGCCGCAATCTTCTGGAATGCATCTTTGAAAATGTCCCCACGTTGTGTGTGATTTCTGGCTACAGCCAGGGCTTTAAGTGGCAAAAAAACTGGGGGTGCTCTAAAAGAGGTGGGGCAAACGTCTTAAAGGGGTGTCGGCTATCCAAGTAGGGGCGTGGTCTAAATCAAGATAACTAGCATTGTGTGCTTAAGAAAATCCCCTCCAATTATCCTACCTTCAGAAAACACACTCTTTAAAGGATTACCCTTCCTCCTACAACGTGGCTCACCTATCATGATGTCTCCACTTCTCAGTAGTGAGCAAAATGAGCATGCACACATCGATGTGCATGCTCTCACTGCATTCCAATAAAAAAAAGGAAAACTGACTACCTTTGCGTGGCCCGAAAATAGAGCCCGATAGAGACCCGTTTCGAGGCCCCCTGAAAATAACAGCCGTTGCTCAGACCCGGCCCACTTAAAGCCCTGCATCCATCCATCCTAAGCACTGCGCCATCCAACTATCTTTCAATTCATCCATACATTCCTAGCTACATACATACATCTGTCCCTGCACTTATCCTAAGCATCTATCAGCCCATTCGCCTATGGTAAGCACTGTGCCATCCATCCAGCCATACACCCATATATCCATGCATACATCTGTCCCAGAACCAATCCTAACCATCTGTCAGCCCACCCGTCTATCCTAAGTACTGGTCCATGCATCCATTCAGGAAGTCCGGGGCAATGGGCGTTGCGCGCCTGGTGGTCTCTCTGCTATTCACCCCACGATGATGTTGCTCCTGCCCTGCAAAAAGAGAAAGGAAATCCTGAGAGAAAATGGCTCTCTTTAAAGGATTTCCCTTCAACGGACTACCTTTGAGAGGCCCGAAATTAGAGCCCCATAGAGACTCATTATGAGGCCCCCAAAAATAAACTGCCGGTGCTTAGACCCCCACAGACCCCCCCCCATCCCCCACTTAAAGCCCTGGCTAGAGCCAATCCTCCAGATGCGCCATGACCCACAGAAGCGCACCGTGTGCAGTGCGGACTTTTTTCGGATTTCTTCTCTGCACCTATAGTTATTTGTGAGACCAGGGAGTGTTGGATTAAAGTGACTTATAAGGGGTTAATGTAGTGCTTGATCGTTTTGAAGGGTGTTCTGCTTCTATTGGAAGCTTCATTAATATTCTTGGTACAGAAGCTGGCTTTGTCTGATGTGATGATTTGCTTCTTGTTACACAGAGGAGCTTAGGTATTGTGAAATCCTCTGGGGTTCTATTTTTTTTCTGTTTACTTTTCTGTCTGCAAGGACTTTAGAGTACTCTGGTGCTGAAAATGTTTGGTTTATGCTTGTCTGTTTTAGTTGAAGTTTGCGTGTTCCATTTGGTTTTACAGAAAAGTATTTGTCGTTGAGAAGGCTTATGTCATCAGACATGTAGATGGAATGGTGAAAGATAAATTTGAGCTTTAGGTTATCTATGTAGAAGTCTTTGAAGGATCTGAAAAGTTTGATCTCTTTTTGTTGACTTCGATGTGTTGGTTGTATCCTGAGAAGGTTGATGGCGTTGGTCAGGTGATCAATGCAGTTTATGGGTGTAAAATGCTTGTATTGATCCGTTGGTGAAGTTGAGAAGACAAAGTCCAGGCAACAGCTGTTTGCGTGTGTTGGTTGGGTGACATCATTCAGTGTGTTAGTGAGGGTGAATCTAATGTTTTTTAATGCTTGCATTGGCTGGGAGGTGGAAGTCATCGAAGATGGTGTAATGGGTGTGCAATGGATGAGGTTGTGAGGAATTCCAAGAATTCACCTGGAGGCCTGTAGAAGAGACGAAAAGTGGTGGTAGTGGTCTGTGTGGCAAATTATATCTGAAGACCCGGAAAGAGTTGAGTTGCTTGCTTGCCTACTGTACAACACCTGTGTACTCACTCTTCATATGTGCAAGGTCCACATGCTGGCTGCAGTAGCCTTGGGAAAGATGAGCAAGAATGTGTGTGTGAGCCATTTTCTGTCATAAAAGCTGTGCTAGTGTTGAGGTTTCTGATGTCTGGAGTACTGTAAAGTGTGCATTGATGAACATGAGATGTAGCTTACTGTTCGAAATGACTATAATTTGCGTGGTGTACTCCCAGATTTTTGCCTTGACTGTTTAAGTGGTTATGGAACTCTGTGTGCTTTTCTTCTGCTAACCTTTGGTAACTTGCTTGTGCTTCCACTTTCAATATAGTGATTTTGTCATACTCCTAATTGGTATACTTAAGTTATGTATAAGACCTAGTATATGGTGCCCAAAGAGTAAGTTAAATGACACCAGTGGGCTGCTGCACACATTGTGCCACCCATTGCATAGACAATGCAACATGACTGCAAGCCTGCCGTATGTAATGCAACTGTGCAAGTTAAAACTGCAAATTCCACCTGTCAAAATAACCCCTTTGATAGGCCTTAAATATTAATAAGTTGTAGGAAGCACAGGAGGTAACCCATAAACCACGTTGGGAAGGGTGCGTTATGTAAACAAGAACAGGTCCCAACAGGTATTATTTAAAAGACTGTTTCAATAGGAGTATGCCACAAGCATTACTAAGAACAGAACACAAGGAGTCAGAGGATTGAAAAAAGGGTGGTATTATTCACCAAGGGTAAGGGGTAATACATTTACAGTTAAGACAGCACTGTAAAGATTAGATCTTGTGACAACCCAGTGGCACTTGGTGCAAGGTGCTATATACAGTTTGAAGTGAAAATGAGAAGTGCAAGTGCTTTTAAAAACAGCATAAGTGGCGCATACATGAAATTATGTACATCATTTAAAGCTTCAATTACAGAACAAGTTACAATCACTTGAACAATAGTTTTTGGTAAGAGCTTTAAGTGTGATATGCGTCGTATGATTCACGCTGTGTGGTCGACGGCGTTTCGATCCCCTTGGTTTGGGATCGTCATCAGGACGGGGTTGTCGATGGATACAGTGCTGTGGACAAAGGAGGGGAGTCGTGAGCAAGGGCAATGGGCGGGCAGGGAGGGGTAGGTGAGGGGTGGGGGATTTTAATTGGACTAAATCGAGTTAGATCTATCGTGAGAAAGGGACCGTGACTGTAGTGGTGGCCAGAGAGGGAAGGAGAGTGCTATTAGGGGTGACTAGTGTGGAAAATTGGGCCAGGCGAGGGGGAGACCTTTCAGTGGAATGGTGATCCACCTATAAGGGAATGAACTTACAGTTGCCAGTTGGGATGGCGAGTCTGGCGGCACACGGCTGTTACTAGCGTCAATTGCTGTAGAAAAAATATTGACGTGAGTATTAAAAATGCAGGGGTGTAACAGGATAGTGCGGGAGGGTCTCTGGATGTGATTACCTGGTCGCGTTCCGTCCCAGGGATGCTCACAGAGTTGGGCAGCGTCTGGGAAAAGAGAGCGCGCATGCGGTCAGTTAGGCTGTAAGACGCTCAATAATAGAGCAGATGCTGACTAAATGCGTGCCATCAGGTGGTGCAATCTCTCTGACACACTCTTACCTGGAAAAATGAAAAGCACAGAAGGCAAGCGCTCATCTGGCGTGGCTGGTCGGCAGTAAATGCGGGAACAGACCGCGCGTTACCTGAGTCCTGGCTTATGTCCAGGTTGCCGCGCGAGGGGGGTGGGAGGGCCGGTGGAGTGTGGGCGTGAGCCAGGGGCGGGGTTTAGGGACGGCCGGGGATGTGTCGCGAGGCCATTGGTAAGAGTAAAGGGAAGGGGCGGGAGTAGGAAGGGCCGGGGAGGAGTGGTAGGGCGTGGGTGAAGGTTCCCATGGTAATCCAAGTAAACAGGAAGGAAAGCAGTATCAGAACGCCGTCAAAGGCCGGCAGTCGCGTGAAAGGGAAATGTCAGCAATTTAATGTAAACAAAGGTTGAAAAAAGCTCAATTAGCGCTGTCGGCGTTAAAGGCATGAAAAACATTACAGTATGTTGTGAGCCAACAGGTACAAGCAAATAACAATAATAATGCTCGCAGTGCAAATAAGGCATGTTAGAGCCAGAGCAACAGGGTCTAATTGGTGTAAAACCGGGCGGTTAATTTACAGGATGTAGAAAAAGGCTTGGAGGGTACGTGGAGCCAGGTCAAGGGTTTAGTCTGGGCGGAGGTTCATACTGTGGAGGTAATGGAATTACAATACGGGAATTACAATCCATGGAAATAAGTGTACTGTTTATGTACCTCCGGTGACGCTCTGGACATGAATGTGGAGTAAATGTGATCATAATGGAAAACAATAATCTTAGAACATGTTGTAATTTAACAGCCACGAAAGAAGGGTTTTTGGTGTGAAACCAGGCGGTTAATTTACAGGGATTTGTAAAAGAGAGTACTGGTCAGGATGAAGGATCAAATGAATTTGTGTAACGTGGAATGCAGTTCAGGGGAGGACAGAGGGACTTAGGTGGTGATGGTACTGGTCCATTCATCAAGGGTGTTGAGCCCGTGGTTGACCGAGTCAACTCTGGCGATCCATTTGCATTCAGCTCTGTTGAGCAGAGCAGTCATGTTGCCTCCTCTGAGGGGTAGGGTAGGCTTCTCAATGACCTGCCATCTTAGGTCCGTGTCAGTATGAGAATGTTCAATGAAATGTGAGACCAGGGGCGCTGTGAGTACCTTACAATTGATTCTGCTTTTATGTTGTATGATCCGCTGTTTCACCATTTGTGTTGTCTGGCCGATGTAGATCAAGTCACACGGGCATCGGATGGCATAGATTACGTTTTGCGTTTTGCAATTGGTTAGATGAGTGAGCTGGTGTGTTTGTCCCATGAATTTGAATTCTTTGGTGTTCATTGTCAATTCGCACACACTACAGGACTGGCATTTGAAATGTCCAATGACCGGGGGCATGCCCCAAGCTGCTGTGATGGTGTTTGTGTTGCTCTCGGTGTTGGTGGTCGGCCAAGTGATGGCACGAACGAGGTGGTTAGCGATGTTACTACCTCTCTGATAAGAGAACAGGGGAGGTGCGCTGAATTGTTCTTCCGATCGTAACACAGTCCAGTTCTTTTTGATAATTTTGGCAACTCTGTTGCTGTCCGGACTGAAGACTGAGACAAAGGGAATCCTTTTCAAAGTTTGTTTGTTTTGGTTTGGCACTAGTAGGTCCTCCCGGTGGTTATACCACCATGCCCATCACAGCAGCTTGGGGCATGCCCCCGGTCATTGGACATTTCAAATGCCAGTCCTGTAGTGTGTGCGAATTGACAATGAACACCAAAGAATTCAAATTCATGGGACAAACACACCAGCTCACTCATCTAACCAATTGCAAAACGCAAAACGTAATCTATGCCATCCGATGCCCGTGTGACTTGATCTACATCGGCCAGACAACACAAATGGTGAAACAGCGGATCATACAACATAAAAGCAGAATCAATTGTAAGGTACTCACAGCGCCCCTGGTCTCACATTTCATTGAACATTCTCATACTGACACGGACCTAAGATGGCAGGTCATTGAGAAGCCTACCCTACCCCTCAGAGGAGGCAACATGACTGCTCTGCTCAACAGAGCTGAATGCAAATGGATCGCCAGAGTTGACTCGGTCAACCACGGGCTCAACACCCTTGATGAATGGACCAGTACCATCACCACCTAAGTCCCTCTGTCCTCCCCTGAACTGCATTCCACGTTACACAAATTCATTTGATCCTTCATCCTGACCAGTACTCTCTTTTACAAATCCCTGTAAATTAACCGCCTGGTTTCACACCAAAAACCCTTCTTTCGTGGCTGTTAAATTACAACATGTTCTAAGATTATTGTTTTCCATTATGATCACATTTACTCCACATTCATGTCCAGAGCGTCACCGGAGGTACATAAACAGTACACTTATTTCCATGGATTGTAATTCCCGTATTGTAATTCCATTACCTCCACAGTATGAACCTCCGCCCAGACTAAACCCTTGACCTGGCTCCACGTACCCTCCAAGCCTTTTTCTACATCCTGTAAATTAACCGCCCGGTTTTACACCAATTAGACCCTGTTGCTCTGGCTCTAACATGCCTTATTTGCACTGCGAGCATTATTATTGTTATTTGCTTGTACCTGTTGGCTCACAACATACTGTAATGTTTTTCATGCCTTTAACGCCGACAGCGCTAATTGAGCTTTTTTCAACCTTTGTTTACATTAAATTGCTGACATTTCCCTTTCACGCGACTGCCGGCCTTTGACGGCGTTCTGATACTGCTTTCCTTCCTGTTTACTTGGATTACCATGGGAACCTTCACCCACGCCCTACCACTCCTCCCCGGCCCTTCCTACTCCCGCCCCTTCCCTTTACTCTTACCAATGGCCTCGCGACACATCCCCGGCCGTCCCTAAACCCCGCCCCTGGCTCACGCCCACACTCCACCGGCCCTCCCACCCCCCTCGCGCGGCAACCTGGACATAAGCCAGGACTCAGGTAACGCGCGGTCTGTTCCCGCATTTACTGCCGACCAGCCACGCCAGATGAGCGCTTGCCTTCTGTGCTTTTCATTTTTCCAGGTAAGAGTGTGTCAGAGAGATTGCACCACCTGATGGCACGCATTTAGTCAGCATCTGCTCTATTATTGAGCGTCTTACAGCCTAACTGACCGCATGCGCGCTCTCTTTTCCCAGACGCTGCCCAACTCTGTGAGCATCCCTGGGACGGAACGCGACCAGGTAATCACATCCAGAGACCCTCCCGCACTATCCTGTTACACCCCTGCATTTTTAATACTCACGTCAATATTTTTTCTACAGCAATTGACGCTAGTAACAGCCGTGTGCCGCCAGACTCGCCATCCCAACTGGCAACTGTAAGTTCATTCCCTTATAGGTGGATCACCATTCCACTGAAAGGTCTCCCCCTCGCCTGGCCCAATTTTCCACACTAGTCACCCCTAATAGCACTCTCCTTCCCTCTCTGGCCACCACTACAGTCACGGTCCCTTTCTCACGATAGATCTAACTCGATTTAGTCCAATTAAAATCCCCCACCCCTCACCTACCCCTCCCTGCCCGCCCATTGCCCTTGCTCACGACTCCCCTCCTTTGTCCACAGCACTGTATCCATCGACAACCCCGTCCTGATGACGATCCCAAACCAAGGGGATCGAAACGCCGTCGACCACACAGCGTGAATCATACGACGCATATCACACTTAAAGCTCTTACCAAAAACTATTGTTCAAGTGATTGTAACTTGTTCTGTAATTGAAGCTTTAAATGATGTACATAATTTCATGTATGCGCCACTTATGCTGTTTTTAAAAGCACTTGCACTTCTCATTTTCACTTCAAACTGTATATAGCACCTTGCACCAAGTGCCACTGGGTTGTCACAAGATCTAATCTTTACAGTGCTGTCTTAACTGTAAATGTATTACCCCTTACCCTTGGTGAATAATACCACCCTTTTTTCAATCCTCTGACTCCTTGTGTTCTGTTCTTAGTAATGCTTGTGGCATACTCCTATTGAAACAGTCTTTTAAATAATACCTGTTGGGACCTGTTCTTGTTTAAATATTAATAAGTCACCCCCCTAACTAGGCCCCACTGTCCATAAGGCAGGGTGCATGGTATTGAAATGTAGGGCATGTAAAAGGGTAATGTTAAACGTCCTTACTGTGAGAAGGTGCTAAAGCTATTTTCACTGTAGCCAGGTTGGATATTCCATGGGGAAGCAGTGAGAAAAATACAAAGTTTATGTTTGAACTTTTTGAAATATTTTTACCAGCCCGATTCACTGGTGAAGTTGCATTTATAATAAATATTTTGTAAAGGATACTTTCAGAAAAATTACACTTTGCCTGCCTGAAGACTCTTGAGAACCATTAGCATGAGCTGCGGCTGTAACCCAGAAGCTGAACGATCCTTTGATAAGGTGTGAACTTGCTCCCAGAGCAGAGACAAAAGCCTTTGGTGTGGGGTGGTGTTGTGTTCCTCTGGCAAGCTGACCATCTGAGCTTTGCCCTGGAACTTAATTAACTTCAACTGTTACAGGCAGATGTGTCTTACACCTGCACCCCCCCTTTCCCCGACCCCATAGCCAGTCAGGCACCAGGCATAGTGGCAGATGAGCTACCCCAAAACTGGTTTAGAGTGACCGGAGAGGGCGGTAACTCATTTCCATGGCCATGCCTCTATGGCGGACATAGGTGCCCTGCTCAGGGGACAAAAGGTTCTGCCTTTTTGGTTGTGGCAGAGAGGGACACTGTGGGATTGTTTGTAGTAGGGCATACAGGAAGTGATGCAAAAGTGGGTAGGGTTGGCCCTGGAACCTTTACTCCTTTGGTTAGGGAGGAGCCATGAGTCACCCCCACCCACAGGCTGGTGACAGGCAAAAATGTGACCCTCACAGTACTCTCCTCAGAACTATTTCTGGACCTGTGAAGAACAGAAAAGGACTGGTCCTGCTGTCTGTCACCTGTGAAGAGCCACGAAGAGTGGACCTTCTCTCCCTCTTGTTCCCTAAACAAAGAAGTTGTCTTGAATGGTCATGAGGCTGATCTCTTGTTCCAGCTGCATGCACACAGTAAGCTTCCAGAGGCCTTCTCCTGCACTTGTCCAGCTGCCCAGCGTCAACTGGACCTGCCCCTGCTGCAGTGATTCTTGACCCAAAGTGTTGTCCCCAAGGTCCTTGACCCTTGGCTGGCGCCAAAGTATACTTGTTCTAACAAATCCTGAAACCTGGGACTTAAAGCATTTGGGCCCCAAAGACCTCAGGAGACCAAGATAAACCTCTCAGGTGATCTGACGAAGGAGCATTGCGGTTGGGCCAAGGATTCAGGTTGGTCTTGCCCGAAGGTTTTCTGCAGCAGCAAATCTGATCCAGCGGGACTTTGTAGAGCCCTCTTCGGCTTCAGCCTGGCCTCACTGGAATAATCAGATCTCCATGAAACGGGACTAAGAATAAAGGTAGATATATTCACTGGATCAAGGCACAAAAAGTATCTGCCTGGTGAGGGGCCTTTTCTGGTTGCAAAATTCAAATGTATCCCGCTTTGAGCTATCCTGACAAAAGTCAACAGCTTCACCGAGACGTCGTCTGGCTGCTGTCAGGTGATTTAGAACCTTCTTCAGGCACAACCTTCTGCCATACCCCATTTAGGATTTTTTACTTGCATTTCAGAGACTTAGGGGCTGATTACGAGTCTGGTGGTCTATAGATAACCAGACACGTGGGGCGCGGCGGTCTCTATTACAATTAGGGTGGTCAGACTGCCATTGCCCAGCCGCCAGGGAACCTTCGTTCCCTGGTGGCGGTCGGGAGGCTGCAAGATGCTTGCAAGCATACTACGAGTTTCCTCTCTGCTGGTGGTGTCATGGCGGTTCCTACTCCATAAAAGCTTTGATGGAGAGGAAACAAAGGGAGCCCTGCAGGGCCACCTGTGCCTCTTCCGCATGGATATGCATGCAGGGTACACAAGTGCCCCCTGTGTGCATTCACCCCAGTCCATGCCGTGCAGCAACAATTTTTGGTGTTTTCATTGCGGTGCCCATTTTCTGAGGTACTGCCTTGGGAATGCCAAAAACCAGCCCATCAGACAAGAGGAAACTACTAATCTGGTTGGCGGTGTGAACACAACTTTGGCAGTTCAGCGACGGGGCTAACCCGGTGCCACACCACCAAAGTTGTAATCAGGCCCTTAGTCTGTAGGTAAAACTCCTGACCATGTTGAACCTGGTTTCTGTATCCGACCCCTACTCCTTCACGGTCAACCTTAGTTTCCACCCAGGGGCTGGTCAAAGACGACCGGATCGATGGATTTAACCCAGATTTCTTTACTGGGGGTGCATGCATGATTTATTCAGCATTCCGTCCATCATTTGTTTGCGTTGCACAGGATGATGATGTAGTCATTTTTTCCACAGGAGGTGAATAAACACTGAGCTAACCCACCTGGGATTCAAACCTGCTACCAGTTGCAATGTTATTCAACTAAGCCATCAGATTTGGCCTCGATAGTTTCTGAGAGGTTGGGGTGATTGCTCATGTGGCAATCTGTGTCAGTTTGTGTAGTCCTTCATCCAGGACCGGATATAACGTCAGACAAATAATTATTTTAAGGGATTAATGTTTGGATTTTCAGATTTGGCTCAGAAAGTTAGTCTAATAAACAAATTGTCGTATGCATGAGTGAGGAAAATGGCGGAACACGCTACGTCTAAAATATTAGTATTATTCAGTGGCTGTGTTCACATTTTTTCTGGGATGCTATAAGTATCAATTTAGTTTTTCAGAGACCTTATGAAACCATGTTGTGTATAGTGTTCCATACCTGGTGTCTGGTGTGACTTGTATAAACATATGCTTGCAGTGTGCAGATAGCAGTGATCAATAGCCACTTTGATATAGTTTGTCCATCCTAAGCATTTTGGGTAATATATTAAAATCACTGTTTAACGATGTGTGTGCTGGTCTGTGTCGGTGTTCTCGTCTTCAACTCTTCTATTTTCTTTTCGGGGCGTTGTGTTAGACAGTTTTGGGATGAAATTACTGTTTCTTGTAGAAATCATTTTATACGGTATTTTTATTTTATTATTGTGTATAAAACTATTTTTGTAGAATAATGATCAATCTTCACTAATTATTCGATGAGAAATGCTAAATGAATGACATGCAAAATGTTAGACGTAATGGACTGACTCAGCCCCCGACTGTCGTGTGTGTCACCCGGTCTGAGACAGCTTCCTGGGCATACACACAGCCGCACCCGAGTACTTTACAGGTCTTTAAAAGACCATTTACTTGTTAACGAGGCTTTGTTCTTTCACCCCTTCTGAAAACCCCTGCCCTTCACTCTGCCGATTAATGGAAGAATTAGCCCCCTCTACCCCCCCACAGCCCCCCGAAATGTCACTCTAGTTGCTTCTCTGACGTGAAGTAGTGTACCCTGTGAAGGCCTCGCTGTTTGTTGAGGTGCTTAAAGAGCCCGCGCTAAGCAGAAACGTTAGTCGAGATGGCATATGGGGACATTGACAGGTCCCCCATAAGGATGACTAAAACATGGCGCCGCAGCTTTTGAAGGTAGAGTGGGGGCGCGGAGAGGATACCTCTGCCTGTTACACCAGTCCCTGGGGGCCTGTGTCACATTGAGAGCTTTCCTCATTGAGTTGGGGGCTTGAAAAGGATTCTTTGAAGACTGTCATTCCATTTCATCTTCGCTGCGACTGTTCTCCGAGCCAGCAGCCGCTCTTAGAAGTCTTTCCAAGGCACAGAGGAGCCAGGCAGGCTCAGCTGTTGGCGCCACAACAGTAGCAGTAGCATCTCCAGCTCGTGACTGCTGCGTGCCATCCACGAGGGCGACAGGAAATGCAGCGTATCAGGCAAGGACCGGCCTGATGGAACTCATTCTCCACGTTCAGCACTTGTAATTGTGGGTATTTGTTCGTTATATACAATGGCGCGTGAGACATTTGAAAAAAGGTATCATAATTTGATGCTCCTTCTAGTTTATTAGCTGATGGACCAGACGTTCCAGACATGTTATGCTGTTTGCAAATCTCGAGTTAAGCAGTCGGCTTCATGAACAGTGGTCTAAAGCCCGCCACTGACCTTAGCCCTCCTTTTTGATCTCACACCCGCGTCAAAGGTTGACAACGTATCCATTGCCTCTGGTTGAGTAACTTTATAAAGTTATTAGCCCCATAAGCACTCCTCTAAACCGTGCTCTCTGAAAGCAATCTAGAAACAAAATTACAAACTACGACTTGTGTAGTGTTTATTCTTTTGTTAACAAACGTTTTAAATTCAATTGTACATCATTCTTTTTGAGCTTTTAACGTGTATTTAAAATTTTAAAAACCCACTCTATGGAATTGAAACAGCTGGGCTATCGCATCACTAGTCCTAAGATGTTTCCTTTCATTTTAGTTACATGTGAATGAGTTTCGCCTATTGAAAGCGTTGTAAAAGGAGACGAATTGTTTACATTGGCATGTGGCAGGAAACCCTGACATATCCGCCCGGAATATACACTCTGTGCAGTTCTGCTGACTTGTAATTCTTTGAGACACATTTAAAATGAATGCCAACATCTTGTGAGTTGAACTGCGATATAGTTATCTGCCTTATATACGTTTACAAATTGGAGAATCCTAATGAGGGGGCTAGTTACCCAATATTAATTGTGGCGTATATTAACGTGTGAGAAGTACTCGAAAAAAAGAAATGTTAACTGAATTAAGTTAATTTCTTTTCATGAAACATATTGGATAACGATTACAAAGTTGCAAGAGCCAAACTCTTTGCACTGCAGCATAGACCGCTTGCTGGGACCGCCAACGCTAAACTCCAGCAACGTACCCCCAATCACCCCTCCAGCAATGCTGTCCGGCTCTTCTCTGACAGCCTCCATGCCGGTCTCCCTACTCCTGGAAGCCCTCTGTAGTGCGAATGGGAGTTTTGGCATGAACTTGAGAAGGTAAACTTAAGCGGGCCCAACCTGGTGACTGTATCTGACCTGCACTCCATCGCGGTTGGCCTGAAAGTTTGACTTTGACGCAGTCCAGCATGACCAGATATCCCATGTTGGTACTTTGTGCTTTTTGGCTCTATTTTCACTAAATTCTTTATTGAATTCAGCTCTGTTTTTCTAACCTGGTAGAGGATGCTTTTGTGTGTGGTGTTTTCACTGTATTACTGTTTGAAGTGCTGCACAAATACTTTACACATTGCATCTAAGTTAAGCTTGACTGCTCTGTGCCAAGCTACCAGAGGGCTGAGCATAGTTGAATTTTGGTTTGGCCCATGCCTCAACCTGACATGGATTTTGGTTGCTGCTTGACCAGCGCTCACACCCCAGTCAGCCAGCGACTTAATTTCTTGCAGTAAATCTCTGCTTTGCACTCAAAATCCCAACAAGCATTGGTAAGCGTCGGTAAGCAGAAAGTTTGTAAAACTTTAATAAAGTTGTGATCATCTATTTCAGTCTGATTTGGATGACTCTGGCTTGGAGGAGGTCAAGGGGGCCAGTAATGAGTTGTAGGACAGTTTTGTCATCAAAGCAGTCTGAAGTCAAATTCCAGGCACTATAGAGTGACCTGCTACAGACTTTAATGGAGTGGATCTGATACAGGGGAAACAGAATGCTGAAGCTGCTGTAAGAGACTGAGGATGCTGTGCGGTCAATGGGGGCTTCTTGGGATAACTCATTAGTCCACGGTCCTGTGGGAGGAGTTTTGCCTCAGGATTCGGTGTCCCTTGAAGTCCTCTTTGATCCAGCAGAAACCATTTGCCACTGGACTACTAGTCCTCAGTCATAACAAAACCAGCAGTTTCTTTTGGCGAAGGCTAGTGTCCGTCTTGGGCGACCAACTGCACTCCAATGACTCTCCCAGGTCCAGCAGACTCGGGTGCAACTTTTGAACACTGGGACTTGATCTCCCTGGCTGCACCTCGGCCGTCAGTGGCGGTCAATCTATTGTGGCTTCTGACAAGGCAGGACTGACCTCTTCAGCTTTTGTGGTCCTGGTATTGTACCAGGAAGTCAGCCAACTGACTCTTGGGATTCACCTCTTCAGTCTGGGACTCGGGTGTGACTTTTCCATGAGCCAAGCACCACATGAATAGTCCTCTCTTCGCAAGCCCAAGAATCAGCAACTGCAGTTCAGCAGTGCAGCCTCTCTTGCCAGGTCTAGGTAACAGCGGGGCAGTCCTTTTTCGGTCCTCTCGCCATCCAGACATGATCTGAGGTCTGGGTGCCAGGGGTGCTGTATTTATGCTCATAAAGCACCCTCGGGAGAGACGGGGTTCCTAGCTAATGGGCTATCAGGGCCCCTCCTGCCTGATGATGACTTCCTGCATTGTGTGAAATCTAACTATCCCAGGGTGCACTATTTAGCCCACTCCCCAGATGTCAGAACCCTTCTCTTGGCGTGTAGAGCTTGGTATCCTACTCCTGAGGTGTGGAGCCCTGAGGGTTACATGCCCATGGAAAAAATGGTTTGGCAGCTAATCTTCTCCCTCTTTCCCCCAACCCGTCCACCTGAACAAAAGAACAGTCTATGTGGTGTGAGTCCACCATTTGCCCTTGAAAGGCGGCTTCTCTTATCAAACTTACCTTTTGAAATCACACCCAGTGTGGCTTCCTGCCAGGGAGAGTAACTCCTCCTCAAACAGCAGACCTCAATTTTTCCAGCTCCTGAAAGTCATTCACACTTTTCCCCATGAGAACAGATGGCTATCTTGAGGCCGGCATCTGTGAATAGTCACTGTAAAACTTGGGCAACAGCGTAGCAACTTTCTAAAAATTACATTTCTTTAAAAGTTACTTGAAACTCGACTCGGGCATCATATGGATTTAATGTAGTGATTATTTTGATACCTTGAAATACCAACCCTAGTAGTCCCATTCAGAAGTAAGCGCAGCTGAGCTGTTCGTGTGTAACCCACTACTTGCCAATGGGGCTACTAGCTTATCCACAATAAAGACCACAATTTGGAGTTTTCACTGGTTGGAAATATAAAAATAAATGTCCTAAGGCAGCACCCTGCCGTAGAATTTGATAGGCCTGCTGTAGGAGTGACTTATGTATATTAAAATGGGAGGCTTCGGCTCTGCCTTTAGTTTAAATGGCAAAGTCGAGTTAGCAGTTAAACACTGCTAAGCTAGTCTGCAGTAGCAGGCTGGGAGATAAGTGGTCACACTGTCACAACCAGGGAGGCACAATAGTGCTGCAGCCCTGGTCGGACATTTTAAATTGCAAGCCCTGGGTACCTCTAGTACCATATACCATGGACTTATAGGTAGGTAAAGGTATACCAATTGGGAATAAGCCATCCAGCCAAACATACTTTTAAGATCCAGAGCACTGGCACTGAGAACGTGCTAGCAGGCTTCTGTGCACTCTGAGTCGAAAAACCAGCAGCATCAATACAAACCTTTGGGGCTGATCATGCAGAAAGAGTCATTTCCTTACAATATAAATATGACAGGCTTGGTAGCCTAATGTATTTGATGAATGCACCTTATAGGCATAGAAGCAGACCTGTATCACTGGCTGAGTCTGATGACCCAGTGGACTAATGCATTCACTCCAGGGATCTGTGTTTGATGTCATGGTTACCAGTTCAAACCCTGGCGGGTCTACTCAGCCGAACACCCTTCTGATACAGATAAAAAGAGTGCCATTGCGTTGGGAAACAACATCTTTTATGCCGCACAAAAGTGCCTCAAAGGGGTGACATGCACTTTTCAAAAGCACATGCTATGTTGTAGGTGTCATAACTAGTGTTCTAGATGAATAGTGCATGCATGAAATCTAGGCACAAAACAGTGGAAAACAGTAGCTAATATATGATTTTCAAACCAAGCAATGGAATATTACATAGACCTTGTGTGCCTTAGAACAGATCAGCTTTACAACTGATTAGTTGTTAGGAACACCGTTGTATGCTACAGGTCTTGCAGGCCTTTTACATTAGACTTAATAGTGTATTGTGGTGTGGCCAGATGCAAAGATCTGGTGTTCCTGCGTCAAGCCCATTTCGTAAGCCCAGCTGGCTGCCTGGGCCGCTGAGACGGAGCTGATCGAGCGGACAATCATTTCTCAAGCTGAAGGTTGTGTGGACTGGTCAAGACTTATTGAGGACATCGGCCAACCGAAAGTGGTGTGCTTTGACGGGCCTTCATGTGAGAAGGTGAAAGTTATCCTCACTCCAAATAACTAATGCTTAAAGGCTGCATCTAAGGAGAATATCGCCCTGTGGCATTTGTGCCTGAATCTGGTCAAGAATCATGTCTCAGGCTCGAAAAAGAATCAGGTGACGTCTCATTGTGATCCACCTAAAAATGCAGAACTGAGTAAAGGAGATATGATTCTTCTGAGTGCAATGACTGTTCTGCCGGAAGATGTTTACGCTCATCTGCTAATATTGAGTTGGAGATGAATGCAATGTAACACAGTCATGGGAAAAAATGTGTTTAGTCAGCTAGATGTTGGACATTTTTTTTCTAGAAGCCTAAATGTTTGAAGGGTTGGGTTAAATGTTCCCTTTGTGCTATTTCCGGGTTCATGCTTTGTTGCTCTTGGTCCTTCTTGGGGTGGCTGACCCACATTGTGTATGGGACTAATACTTTCCCAAGGAAGATGGGAATGGTGGAAGTAGCTTCACATTTTGTAAGCAGCTGTGTTCCTCCCTTATTAAATTTACTAATTTCTTACATGCCTCCCCCCTCCCTTTACAATCTGGGAGTGTCAGAGAAAATAAACTGGGTCTTGCTTATACTGCTCTTATGTGGTTGGACATATGTTAATTTTCATAATCTTGTGACTGTATTTCTATCCCTGAAAACCTGGTGCCTAAGGAAATAATGGTGTACACAGAGCCGGCCTGGGAGAGTTCCCTAATCTCCCATTCTGTGTGCTAGTTTTCCACACTGTGGAGATTTGTCCACATGAATTTCGTACAAAGTGGCCATTCCCAACAAGGTAAACACTTCATTTTTGCACATAGTTATGCTCATGCCTTCACATTGTCATGCTTATGCCTGCGGGACCGGAACCTGCATTTAGTGTTCTTTTAGATGAAACTAGTCCACCTCTGATCGGCCTAATCCTATCCTGTAGTAACAAGGTGTTCATATTCAAGGAATGGGCGCTTACGTCCATCAGGGCACAGTCAGTAGTAGCCAGTCTGGAGGCTCCAGTAATTTTAGCCGTCACATTGAAAGTGATGGTTTTGTCCCTTTTGTATGGCAACTTGCAAGCATGTTCACAAAATACAGGTCAGTAGTGGTTGTCAATTTCAGGTGGCATTGTGGGCCTGTGCGCCAAGCTTGGATGATCTACATACTTTAGAATGCACTGCTTGTGGACTTTTGGATGACAATGAATGTGGTGGTAGCTTGTAAGATAAACCTTCAAATAAAATACATTAGCTGTCATGGTAGCAAAGTCCTTTACTTCATGCAACAAGTATGCTCATGTAACTTCTGATGTCAGGTTTATCCAACCTTTGAGTTTATAATTCAGATGGCTTATGCTTTCTATAAATACCCCTTTAAACTTTGAATATGTGAATAATTCTGAGATTTGTTAGGAAAAATATTGTCTTATAGCAGACTCATGGCTCGACTTTGGATTTCCATTTGTTCCTTGAAGGAGACACTGTGCAAGCAAAGAGAACACTAGTTATATGGGTGACTCATATTGAGCGGTGAATGATAAACCTGTCAAGCACTTATGTTTTTCCTACTTCAGGATTAACACGAGCATAGGTTGGTAATCTCAGACAACGTGATTGCTGTGTTATTAAAGAACTAACAAGTAAAGTTCATTTTCGTTCCCTATGCCAATAAATGGTGATGTTTTAAGCTCATGAGATAGAGGTTTATAAGCCAGATTACACATAAAGTACCCTACGTTGCCAAAAGAAAACGTATAGCGCATTTTGGTATAACACACATAAAACATGGCAATATGCCAAACCTTTTTGTGTTGGGTAGTGCAACACACAACGTTAGTATCACACTAAGACTTTAAGGATTCTTTGGTGCTCTCTGGTGTAAGCATGCATTCTTATACCCCACTACAGCAGTAATTTACCCACACATCTTTTAGCAGTTTACAAGCTTCGTAAAACTCTTTGTTAACCCCAAGTACATGTCATCTGCCTCACAAAACCCTGAGGCTGAGGACCACTTGACCTTCTCCCCACACATTATCTTTCTTTTTCCTCCACGTGGCTCTATTGTTTTTAGATCATGTAAACAGTGTATTACAACAAAAAACCAGCACGGCCAGCCGTAGTACACAGGTCCACAACGCATCCCCATTGATATCACGAAGTGCCCTCTGGTACTTTAAAAAGCAAACAATTAGGTAGGTACAGCACTATATAATATCAGAATAACATCAGTAAGCAAATGATCTAGAAAAATTTAGCAGGACCTCATGCCCACCCCGTAACAGTTTGTAACAGAAGGTATCACTGTAAATAAAATTCCTTTCCACCGGGGGAAAGGAATTGTATCATGCCTGTGTGTGCCACTCTGCAATGTCAGGAGCTATGTTCCCTCTAGGCCGCGCGCGCGCACCTCCCCTAACGTCAGCGCGCACCACCTAGTGCGGAGCGCGCACACAGGACGTCCTTAAAGAGTCGCGCCGCCCGCCGCTTTTAAAAAGTGAGCGGCGCAATCATAAAGGCACTTTTCCGTGTGGTGGCAGAGCGGGCATGAGGAGTTCAGGTAAGGAGGCGGGGGTGGCGGCTGGTGCGATTGTGGCGCTTGCGGGCTTACTGCTGTGTGTGGGCGTGGCAGACTGTGCCCTTTTGTTTATGTATTGCTAATAACCAGAGCCCATTCACGGGCTCCGATTAACAGCAATACTTAAACAAAATGCCACAGTCTGCCTCGGGCTTTACTAACAAAAGCGTAGACACTTTCTAAACACCGCGTGTACTTTAGCACACGCTATGTTTGGAAAGTGTCTACGCTTTTGTGCCTTTCAACAAGGCAACATGTCTCTGAGTATTGATACTGCTGGGCGTTACTATCAGCGCAGGAGAGAGGCAAAAGTAAAATCAGTAAATGTTATCAGAGCTCATGTGATAACAGGGCAATCAGAGGCACAGCAATTGCAAACGGGTCAATATGGTGATCGGGGGGGGGGGGGGGGGGGGGGCGAATTGGCGATTGCCATAGCCAGGGGGAATGAGTCAAAGCTATGGATGGTGCCAGGGTGTGCCAAGCTATATTTCGGATGGATGATATTGGTGGAGGGAAGTGGGTCGCTAATTCAGATCAGAACTATGCTGTGGGCAATAGGCCATGTTTGGCAGGAAGCAAAGGAAGGCACCCGATAGATGAAAGTTCAAAGGCACAGTGAAAGGTTTTCAAGGTGAGGCAGGTCAGTATTGCTCATGGTTGTGTGACCGTGATCCTGAACCACTTACCTTCTATAGTGATCTACGGTGGTGACGCTGCAAGCAATATTGTATTCTCTCCAGGAGGCACCCGCGTCACTGGTAGTAAGCTGCTAGCTGCCATTAGAGTGCACACATATAAAGCTGGATCAAGAGCAGTGGATCAAGCTGTGATATTCATATGGGTGTGAATTGCAGGATTCAAAAGGCAGGTGCAAGTGCTGCAGGAATGGCATGTGAATGCCACGTGGAAGCAACGTTATTTCATCAAAAGACACATATATTAGCAAGGAGGTCAGAACTGGTCTGCAATGTTGTAGGCAATATCAGCTGTCCTTTGAAAATAAATATAAAGGTATCCTTTGTGTAAAATGTGCACATAGCAACTCCTGTTTCCCGTTAGAAAGAGGAATATATAGAATTTATCCCCAACAAATCACATCTTTACATTCTGGAGCTGTGAAGCTGTAGATGGAAATGACTAACCTAATCGAAACCTGTTATGTTTTTTAACTCTTTGTTGAGTAAGACTCTTTAACAGATGGATAACCAGCTGGCCTGATAATTTTGTTACAAGTGTTGGAATTGACGGGTGTAGGTAATTCACAGGTCTGTCTGTGGTAGAAGTAGCTCACAAGCCTGAGTTCTGTGGTGCATACGGATTCAGATCCAGCAATGAAGCAGCACAAGAGGAAGAGAGGACACAGCAGTGTAGGTGACTGGTAACTCACTTGTTTGGACTACCTGCTCCTTTCAGCGAGGTTTGCTACAGCATCACACCTAAAAAGCAAGAATCTAGGGAGGTAAGAGCAGCAACACAGCCTGACGAATGTGGTTTGTCAGAAAGTGTAACCAATACAAAACCTTTGCTTAGTACAGTAATCTGTGAGTTACGGTGCAACAGAATACATTGCTACAGACATTAATACAGCGTATTAATAATCCACCCTTCTAAGACCTATTACTTTTAACATATGCTTCTCACAACAAATAAGCAAGGCCTACTGCCTTTCTCATAGCTTTTCATAATAAATATATTAGAACTACGGCATCTGAATGAACATTATTTAATGAACCGATCAGGGCTGCATCATAGGCTTGTCATCATGAAAAAGCCCAGTCCCAAGGCCTGATAAGTGGAGATTGTGGCTTGAGCTATGAGAGTGTCCCAATGGGTGAGCAAGTATTCAGGATTTGTGTTTGTGGGGGTGGGCAGGCTGATGCTGTAGGCTGCAGGGGGCTGGGATTTGAAGTTTTCGTAGATGACTGTAATCTGTGATAATTGATGTAACAAAATACCTGTCTACAGTGTTTAACACAGTGTAATCACAATTCACCCATAAAGATCTACTGGCTTCAACATAGGGTTTCACAATAAACAAGCCAGGCCTACGGATTTTGTTTTAATTTTTTTGTTTGTCATAAAGGGTAACTTGCATTAAAATGTATGCCTACTATGGTAAACTCTGAGATTCCTTTTACCTGCCTACAGGTTTTACGACCGTATAATAACAATTTAAACTTACTGGACTATTGAAATGCTTCTTAAAATATAAATAAGTTGGGCCGCCTGCCTTTGTCGTAAGTTTTCTATAGCATCTGGTAAAAGGCACCATTGACTTGTCACCATAAGCAATTCAGGACCACTGTACTGAATATTGCTCTCCCGCAAAACAACCATTTTCACACAGTCATAAAATCATAAATATGTACAAAATTAAAGTTGGCAGAGGGCAGAAGAGCACCAAAAACAAGTGGGGCAGAAGGGCACCAAAAACGAGTGGGGCAGAGGGTAGAATGGCACCAAAAAATGAGTGGGGCAGAGGGCAGAAGGGCACCAAAAACGAGTGGGGCAGAGGGCAGAAAGGCACCAAAAACGAGTGGGGCAGAGGGCAGAAGGGCACCAAAAAATGAGTGGGGCAGAGGGCAGAAAGGCACCAAAAACGAGTGGGACAGAGGGCAGAAAGGCACAAAAAACGAGTGGGACAGAGGGCAGAAGGGCACCAAAAGCGAGTGGGACAGAGGGCCTAAAGGCACAACGACGAGTGGGACAGAGGGCATAAGGGCACCAAAAATGAGTGGGGCAGAGGGCAGAAGGGCACCAAAAACGAGTGGGACAGAGGGCAGGAGGGCACCAAAAACGAGTGGCATTTGGTGCCGCAGACACGCGAGGTTCGGTTCCTGGCGCACATAGCCATGGGTGCAGCGCACAGAGACCCTCCACTGCCGCACACAGAGGAAAAAAATTAGAGGGAACATTGGTCAGGAGGTAGCTATATTAGAGCGACTGTAACTAGAAAGAAGAGAAAATAGTCTGTGTCCGTGAAATTGATGGCACCCCGTAGGACAACCGGTGTGTGCACATAAATACACCATGCAACGAAAAAAGTAGGAAGGGGAAGCTGGCAGTCAAAACATATTAGGCACCAGTGCCCAGGGTGGGTGGAGGAGGACTCAAAGGTCCCATGCAACTGCCTACAACAGAGCTACTTTGGGTGTCTATTGGGGAGGCAGTGGCAGTGACCACACAGGTGGTCACTGTACCTGCCCACCATGTTGACTAATAAGGTGCAAACTCCCAACGCATCATTGAGTTCAATCATCTGTTCTGGCCAGCAACTCAGCCATGTATGTGTCCCAGACATCTAGCGATGGTACCCCTCCCCGCGTCAATGGCAATGATCTCCAAGTCACTATCTCGGTGGAAGCCCATTTTAAAACATCCTTTTGTGAGAGCGACCGTGACGGTGCTACAGCCAATTTCCAGGACATGGTTATACTGCTCTTCAGGAAAACGAATGCCAAGTCCATTAATCTGACAACATAGGTGTTATTGCACATTCACGCAGTCAATCCCAGCAAGCAGTGAAGCAGGTTGCACTGCAGTCGGTGGCCCATGACTTCGGACAATGCCTGAAAGCCTCCCCCCAGAAGCCGGAAATCACCTGGCCTTCCCACACGCCTTCATCACCATCTTTGGCTCTATCCCATTTCCATGAACTGCACAATTATCTAGGCGCTAATACACAAGTTTCTAGACTATCCTGTGTTGGTTGAACATATCAGACAGTCCTTCTCATAGAGCTCCAGATGATCTGCTTTCTATTGTTAAAGGATCTACGCCCAACTGATCAGAATTGAACTTAGTCTGTGCTTATGTAATGCCCACTGTTGTATTCATATGGGGTGTGTAAGTAGGAGATAATTATTTCTATTTAATCTGTCCTTCAATTAGTTATAATTACTAGGACTTCTCCCAGTTTCCCTTGGTTGTTTTGAGATCTAAGATGGTGGAAGACACAAGGGTGAAGGTAAGACTATTACTGCATAGAGCTGCTGGCCAATTGGCTAGCCTCACACAAAAGTATTACAAAGGTGTTACTAGACAATATCTTTGGTTCGTCTTCAGTAACTTTCTTTGCTAAATGCTTTATTCTATGGGAAAGTGTGTGTAACACTTGAACGTCAAATTATAATCTAAACGATAAAGAATTGATATAACTTCATGAGCTTAAATATCTAACCAAGCACCATCAACATAGAGATAATAACAGCATGCAATACCACATGCATATGTTTGAAAAGAAGAAGAAAAAATCAATAAAGTTACCAGCGGCTGCTGCTGAATTTAAGAGTCAGTCTCTCTCGTCTTTCTTGGGCGTGATTACAAAACACGTAGAGAGTGGAATTTGGTTATGTTTGAAAAGAGATACATGCAGTAGTAAGGCTTAATTCTTCAAGAAAATAAGTTCCAGGACCCTCTTGAGGAGGCCGCTGCAGCTTGTACCACACATTTCCCCTGCTATGCTGCCATTAAAAGTAACAACACAACTACTTACCATAACAGTCCAACAAGTGTGACAGTGCAAACTATTTCAGGCCCCCAAAGCTATAACAATGACTTGGGCAGCAGGTATAGTAATTTTAAATATACATTGAATAAAAAATTAACTGTTGCTGAAGACCGGAAAGCACCACCTTGTGGCAGACTGTCACAGGCGCCGGTGTTGACAATTAAGTACTGGTGCCGAGCACCGGAAACCACCGGCTCAAATGAAACAATGAATTGTAGGAGCAGTTAGCCATCTCACGTGATTAAGTGGCATTTTTCATTAAGCAGACCAATTGTCTCAATCCTCCATGCCATAAGTTAAGGAAAAGTAAAAAGGCAATTTGCCTGTTAATGGTAATTATACTGTGTCTCAGTAAGGAGTATGTAATATCTCTCTGGGCCAGCAGCATTGCCTGTCAGAATGTGGCAACCAATTATGTGCTTTAAGAACTGCACTGAAAAGCAGACATGGGTTTAATTTTGTGTGAAATAGCAAAGTTTGCGACCATACATCTAATTATATTGAAAAGTCTGCCCTCCCCAGTGTAGGCACACACTCTTACATTTCACTGGGGATGGGGGGAAAGGAGACTGTGGAACAACTGTGCTTCCCTCCTTAGAGTTGCTCTATGCTGCCCGCTAGTGTGTTTGCCCCTGTGTTCACCTCTGTAAACCCAACAAGCAACACTCCAAGAAAGCCAGCTGGTTCACTCCCGCCCTTCAGGAATCCAGACTCACCTGTAGACTGCTCGAGGAGAGGTTTAGGAACATAAAAAATCCGAAAGACCACGCAGCCTTCATAGCCGCCATCACCACAAACCACCTCCTCCTCAAAACAATAAAGAAAACAGCCCTCTAAGAGAGAATCAACACCAACGCTCACAACAGCAAAGTACTCTTCACCATCATCCAGGAGTTTGCCAAACCCAACAGAAAGACAACAGAAGTCCCACCCTCCCAGAACGTCTGCAACAAACTTGGCACCTCTTTCCACCACGAGATCAAGTAGATCCTGACAGCCGGCTCGACACTCAAGACCTTCCCAACACTCCCGCCACTTACGCATCCAACTACGCCCCCCAACTGATCCAGCTCAACTGGACCCTGCTCATCATAGGCAACACTCTCAAGGTCATAAAGAGGATCCACTCCTGAGCCCACTCAGACCCCTACCTGCACCACATCTTCCATAGGGCAACCACCTTCATTGACCCTGAGCTACGCTGCACCATCAACTGCTCCAGTGAAACCGCCACCTATCCCCGAGGACTGAAAACACACTGAGTTCAACACCCTGATGAAGAAGCCCTCCGCTGACCCGACAGACCTCAAGAACTTCAGACCCATCTCTCTTCTCCCCTTCCCAGCCATGGTCATCAAGAAGGCCATCAACTCCCACCTCTTCGAGTTCATCTAAGCCAACCACAGCACTGAGATCGCCCTCTTTGCCGCCACCGCCGACACCTGCTCCCTCCTCGACTGGTGTGAAACGGTAACCCTCATGCTCTTGGACCTCTCGACAGCCTTCAACAGCGTCTCCCACCGAACGCTAAGCAGAAGACTCTATGACGCCGGCATCCACGACAAAGCCCTAGACTGGATCTTCTCCTTCCTCACTGGTCTAACACAGTGAGTCAAGCTACCACTGTTCCTCTCCAAACCAACAGATATTAGCTGTGGAGTGCCCCTGGGCTCTTCACTGTACCCCACCCTCTTCAACTTCTACAACGTCAACTTGCAGCCATCGTCCGGAAAAAGGGACTCAACATGGTCTACTACGCCGAAGACACCTAGCTGATCCTCCCCCTCACCCACAAACCCACAGCTGCCAAAGACAACTTCCATGACGAGATAAACTCTGTCACCACCTGGATGAGAGACGTCTCCCTCAAATTCAACTTGGACAAGACGGAAGTCCTATTCCTAGGACCCACCCCCTCTCTTTGGATGACTCCTGGTGGCCCGCTGCACTAGGAACACCTCCGATACCCACGGACCACGCACTAAACCTCTGCATCATATTGGACTCTTCACTTATAATAGACCGCCGAGTCAACTATGTCTCCTCATCATGCTTCCACATGCTTTGCCTGCTTCGAAATGACCTTCAGATGGATCCTCACTGAATCCAGAATGATGGTCACCCACGCGCTCATCTGCAGCAGACTCGACTATGGCAACGCACTCTACACCAACGTCACCCAGAAACTTTGCCGGAAACTACAGAACATTCAAAACGCCACAAGCAGACTGGTCCTCAACATCCCCTGCTGGAGCCACATCACACTAACACCTGTGACAACTCCACTGGCTCTCAGTCAGCAGAAGAGTCACTTTTGAACTCCTCACAAATGCCTACAAAGCTATCCACAAGGTAGGACCAGCATATCTAGACAGGATCGGAGGAAGATTCTTCTCCTACCTCGCTGCCAAGACCTGGAACACCCTGCCTTGCCACCTCAGACCAGCCTGGGTGCTGACCCAATTCAGGAAGGATCTCAAGACCTGACTCTTCGACTGAACCCCTGCACCCAGATGGAGCTGCAGACCCCTCCTTCCCCATTAGTGGCATGAGACCCTCACGGTGAGTAGTCACTCTATATACGCCATGATTGATTGTAATACGACACATGTAGGAGAAAAGGTGTTTTAGGTGCAAATTAGGGGAAGTGCTTTTGGCAGTACAGTTGCACACAGTTTGCGTTGGTACATATTGCAGAAGGAGCTACGCAAGATACTAGATGCATTAATGCACGAAGTGTAGTAAATGGTCGGTCCATGACAGATGTGAAGTCTTTTTTATTTTTATAGGTTTTGTAGGATCTGATATAGATTTAGAGATGCAGGAATAGTCCAAATCCCAAGAGAATTCACAAGCTTTGCATGCTGGGTTAGCAGCTGCCAATTCCTCCATATACCAGTGGACAAAAGGATGCCTAGGAAATAAGATTGTCTTTTTTACTGGAGTTATGTAATCTTGTTTACACAATATTCAAAATTGCCATGCTAGCTTCTGTGATATGTCCAAGTATAGCATTATAAAGAAGATTCAGGTAATCAGTTAGGTTGGCTTGAATCATATGGTACTAGCGACGTGTACAAATTAGATACCGAATAGGGGGTATTGGAGAAAATGAGTGAGTGGTCAGACCATGCTATCAGGATAGTAGCATAGTTGAAGATCTGATCACAGGATCCGAAATGCAGCTTGCTACATGAGTGAGGATGAGAGGCGAATCCCTGGACTAAACTGAAAGTAGCATAAGAATCTATTAAATTGTGATGGTCTGAATGTTGGGGCATCTGCGCATATGTTGATGTCTCCGAGAACGAATAAATAGTTGACCCTGAGCACCACCGGAGAAAGTATTTCAGTCAAAGATTGACAAAAAACACCTGTAGGCACAGGAGAGCGACACACTAGCATGCATGCATAAGGTATGTTAGAACTTGATACGGTCTCTTTAGCAGTTACTGCAAATGTAATTAATCGCTCTGCAATATAATGTATTTTGTAAGTGTCATGAACTGCGTGAGTGATGCATGTATAATATTGCATAGGGAGTCTGTGAAAGTTTGAGTAGATATGGCTTCGATATGGAACAAAGAGAGAGGTCCCTCGAGTTGGTGTATTTTTAAAAAATACATTTCTGTTAACTCCGTTTAGTGATGTAAAAGCATTTGGATCATGGGGAAGCTATAACTATATTTGGCTTCAGAGGCTTTCACAGATTGAACATGAATCTGCATTTATTATCTGATTAGCTCCCAGGAGATTAACATTTTGGACTGAAATTATTTTGAGGTCTGCTGTTCAAGAAGCCAGTCTGCAGACCTGGCCATCAGAATAATAAACGATATGTGTTAGCAAGTCCTAGCTCTCCTCCACTTCCCTGCTCCCTGGGAAGAGTCGGGCACTGTCAGAACGCATTTACTAATAAAATATGACAATTTCAGGGTGCTATCCGGATTATAAACTGATGTCTTTTTCTCTTGCTCTTAAGAAAGACGTATTTTACAAGGTCGGCGTAGAACGGTGTGAGTACATTAACACAGTGCCGCATCACGCCTTTTTTGGGAACCTTTAAGTTGAAAAATAACCGTATTAATATAAGTATTAAGGGCTAGTCGCCATAGTAACACGTGGACAGTGTTGCTGTATCACTAGAAAATGGCTGAGTCCTTAACAAGCTTTTATTTAAAAATACAATTGTTGACTTGTCCACCGTGATATGATTTGGAACCGATCTGGCCTAAACTGTCTGCACACTTATTTATGTAAAAAATGGAAACATTGAAAACGTTTGATGGAAATCTGTAAAACATCCTAAACGCGGTCTACTTTTTTGTGAAATACAAGTACATGTTACCTATAAATCTATTTAATGCTTCATGTAAAATTAAGCATTTAATCTATAGCTAAACAGTAATTTGATATCAAGTGACTTCAACAGAATGATAGATTTGATTATGTTCTCTTAGTCATTGCTATCTGCTAAAAGATTATTATGATTTTTCTAGATCTCGGATGGGTCTCAAAAGTGCAAGTGAATCAGCCAGCTGTTTTACGTCGCGCAGAACAAATTCAAAGCCGCAGGACTGTGAAAAAGGACTGGCAAGTAAGGGTTTCTCCTGAATCTATTTTGGTTACCTTTGCGGTTTGAATGTTGTAGTCACTGATTCAAGTTCACAAAACGGTGAGGAACAAACCGCGTTCATCTCTAAATTCAGATTTGTGGACTTTCACAGAACCAACTTTATCTCCTTTGCTCTTCATAGCCATGGTAACTCTCATCCTTTTCGGAAGCATCTGATACGGTCACTCAATACTAATTACAATACTCAATCAGGAGTTTGTTAAAGCGCAACTACTCACCCGTAAGGGTCTCGAGGCGCTAGGGGTGTGGGGGGGTGCAGCTTCCATTCCATCAAGGAGGGGGTCTGTCGAAGAGCCAGGTTTTGAGGTTTCTTGCGAAGATGGAGAGCGATGTTGTCCTCTTGACATCAGTCGCAAAGCCTTATAAGGATTATATTACCTCACATGCAGCTCCTTTTCAGCCTCTTGCCTCCCGCTCTTCATGAACCCTCACGCCTGGTTGTGTGGCACAAGGTCGAGCCTCAAGACATTTCTTCCCTCAGTGGATATTACATTTGACTTCTGTAATCTTCTCTATACTGACGTGACACAAATATTTTTTCTTTGCCATCTTTTCTCTCACTCCCACCTCCACCATTAGGTCTCACTTCACAGCTGTATGCTATGGAATGGCTCATTGGTCAAGCACGGTGACTTCGTTCAAAATCTTAGTATTTTACATTCCCTCCCCCACAGCATCATGCCCTTTATCAACTACATATTGTTAACAAATACAGAAACCTTAAAAATATTTTTCAATCCTGATATGCGATTTCTTGCCTACCACTTCCAGCGCAGCGAGATAACGAGTGCTCCATATGCACAGAACGGCTCTAATCATGATCTAAATTGATTATTGAAGTAGCCAAATAGTTGTCCTACTATAATACACTTTCTAACCTCTGCATGGAGTAAACTTTGTCATGTGAACCCTTTTCACTCTCTACACACCAACCTCTTAATTCTGACATTACGCTGCATGACATTCTATGAACAAACAGGCCAGTGTATCACCTGAGGCCCCACCAATATCCCTCACCCACCCCCTCTCTGGTTCCAAAGCACAGGCTGAATGGTTTCGGCACTTACAATACTCCTTATTCAAGCTCCAGACTGGATAGCAAGAAGCCCTGATGCTTTATGCAGAATGTAAGGAGATATCTATGACAGCACTGTATTAGGAAAATGTGCAATCTGTGTTCGTCAGCAAAGGAAAAGAGGTTACTAATTAAAGAGGTAGGGCATAGAAAGAGGTTAAAATGTACAGTAGCATGGACTTTTTTGTTTAAAGCCTAGCTTTGTGATTGCAAATGCAATGGTATATGTTCCCAACAAATGATTGATCCATCCTCCATAATACACTCTCACCCGCGCCATAGCACAATTCTGTTGCTCTTTTACTTTAGTCATAGTGCTGGCATGTTTTAGGAGCAACGGGAAAATCACTTGCTCTCATACATTCCAAGGACAAGTAAGTCATTGCATGCAGAAGGTGGCCGATCTCTGCATGGGCCTTCTGTTTTTGTGTCGCCCCTTACTCATCTGATCTTTTGAAGATGCATTGGCCTCCCTTACCACTTCCTTTTTGGGGTTGGCCTCATATTGCCCTACTTCTATGTATTACCTTTGAGGGTGTGTGACTCTCCGACTTGGTTAATCTGAAAAACAAGTCCACACAAAATGTAGGAAATGTGCAGTGAAGTATAAAAAACAGACCATAAATACTATATACTACTTTTGACGAAGTAGAGATATTTAACAAGACTACGTCGGAAAATCCGCGTACTTTGCACCTATTGTCTGATAGCATGTGAATTCCTCGATAGAGAAGTGCCCCATCGTTTGATGGCAGGCCTGACTATAGGGAACGAAGTAACTCATTGTGCAGTTTACCAAATTACATGGTTTCCAAATGCAAAATGGCACTTTACAATTCACTAAGCTCCTTTTATGGTGCAGAAAAGCCTTTCCAAATCACAAAAGGGGGTTTGCAACTCATTCTGAATTTGAGTTAGGTGGATGCATGAAGGGAAATTAGCCTCCTAATTGCAGATCACCATGAAATGAGTGAATGATTTGCAACCACATTTGTGGTCCCAAGCCAAAGAAATGTTACGGACTCCTCACATAAGGTGAGTTCAGATCTGCCTAAGGAAAACTGTCCCTGTGGGACATTGCACCGAAATCCTTCAGGAATTGTTTCGGGCGTCTCTGGGGGAAACAAGTAGTGGGCTTCGCTGCCTTCTCCTTCGGATGTATTTCCAAACGGGATTCAATTTTTTTTAACTGCATTGGTTCCTTTAAGGAACGTGGGCTGCTGTAAAAAGAAAAATATTTGCTGTTTGGGAATACAGACAAAAAAACATTGTCTGTTCTTCCTTGTCGGCCACTGTACCGGGTTTACAGCCAATCACAAGGGGTCGCAGATAGCGACCTCTCAATGTATTGTTAGTGAGGCAGTTCATTCTGCGCCCCATTATGACTAGAGATTGTACTACACGCTCTAATAGTGCATTGGGCGCATCGCAAAATTACTGAGAGGTTGCAAATAATTGGTTCATAATTTGCGCCACTATTTGCAACCTCTCTGATAGTACATCCGGCCCTACATTCTGAGCCATTGGTTTGGTGATTGTCGTGTTGTAGATAGGCCTCGCAAGTACATTAAAGGAGATCACACGTGTGTATGCTTAGTGGTCAGTCAACTGCCTGCCACGCCCAGGGTCATGGGCTATTTATTAACAAATCAATGTGCTCTCCGTCCCTACGTCGGGCGGAGCCATTAAACCTACGCTTAAAGGGGGGAATGGACAAAACACATTAGGGCTGCTCGTGGGCCAGGGTGGTCGCGCCCACTTTGCACAACATTACATTCCTCCTTTACCCTAAAGAAAAACAAATAAACAACATGGCATCATGTATCAGTTTCTCTGCTTACAGTCTCTGAGGTCTATAAATGCAAAAGGAACAGTCTTACTTATGAGGTGGTTGCAGCGCAACTCAAGTTCTCTCAGCGTCCGCAGCAGGCCACGAAGTCTTGGTACTTCTGGGATGGTTTCGGGCAGGGGCGCAAGTTGTACCTGCTTTGGCTGCGCTCACCCGACTGGGTGGGAGTCAGTTCTTCAGAGTCTCTGGCTACACCATCTCCAAGGTGGCTGTAGGCCACCTGCGGCTCCTGTTCATTCCTGACTTGTACAGTGGCGTCTACTTGCGGAGTCTCTTCCTCGTCAGGGGTATCCTCTCCTTCTGTTTTTCGTGGGCTTCGGGTCAGCCCTGGGAGTTGCTCAGCTGGGTCTGGGAATTAATCATCTTCCCTATGCAACAGTCTCTTGAAAAACGATACGTTTCTTGTGACAGTCTGTCTCCCTTTCACTGCGGTGATCATGGTGCCATTTACGCCGGTGACAATCCAGGGATGTAACTCAAACGGGAGACGGAACTTTCCTCCTGGGTGACGATTTTTCACTAGCACACGGTCGCCCACCTGAATGGGGCTGACTGCAGCTCTCCTCCGTCTTGATGCTTCTTTGTTAGCCTTGGTTCGCTGTTCCATGGATCGGTTGCTCGGGGTTGGAGCTGAGGCCCACCTGGGATGGTGTGGGAGAGTATCCACCACTGCTCTGTTGAAACACAGGCGGCTTGGAGGCACCCCGGTGGTGCAGTGGGGGGTCAGTCTGTACTCTCGTAAAAACTAGAAGAGGGCTAGTTCAAAGTTTTGGCCATCTGCCATGGCAATTTGTATTGTCTTATTCAGAGTCCTCATCAGTCTCTCGACTTCGCCATTGGCTTGAAGCCATCTTGGGGTTATTTTCCGATGTTTGATGCGGTGTGATTGTAAATATTCTGCCAGATCCCCGCCATTGAAAGGAGGTCCGTTGTCAGTGCGTAATTCTCCTATTAGGTCATGGGTCGCAATTATTTTTTTCTAGCTTTGGAATCACTTCGGAGGCTGCGGTGGAGGGTAGAATTTCGATTTCGGGGTACCTTGAGTAGTCATCCACCACAACAAACTTGTACTTCCCGCCTGGGAGGCTACCAAAATCTGCGCTGGCTCGTGTCCCTGGGGCGGTCAGCCCTTCTTCTGTGATTACCGGTGCTGGGGGATTGGGCAGGCTGGTCGCTATGCATACTGGGCATCGTTGGATGACGTCTTCCACCTTCTTGTCAAGCCCCGGGAACCAGAGCTTGGTTCTGATGCGATTTTTCGATTTCACAATGCCCTGGTGAGCACCATGGGCTAGGTGGACTGCTTGTTGGGTGAGGCTCTCGGGCAGAACTAGGCGGGGGCCTCGCAGGAGGCATCCTTCTGGCGAGATGGATAGTTCGCTCTGGACTTGGTAAAGCGCTCTTAGTGTGGCTTGGGCTTCTGGGGTGCGGAACGACGCCGGGCTTTGTAGTGGTTTCCAGTTCCCTGATTGGATGGCCTGGATGGCGATTTGTAGGCAGTCGTCGTCCTTGGTGGCTCGGGTAACGTCTTCAAGGGAGATGGGTAATGGCCTTGAACGCTCCACTATCATTCTCACATATTCTTCGGTGGCGTCGGCCTCTGCAGCTTCTGTCTCAGTGGCTGGACGGGCATGCCGCGACAGATAGTCGGCGGGGTTTCTGGAGCCTGGTCGATACTCCACTGCGAATTGGTATTCTTGGAGCTGGAGTACCCATTTCTCGATGCAT
This sequence comes from Lissotriton vulgaris, assembly GCF_964263255.1. Classification (NCBI taxonomy): domain Eukaryota; kingdom Metazoa; phylum Chordata; class Amphibia; order Caudata; family Salamandridae; genus Lissotriton; species Lissotriton vulgaris. Next base: position 2,079,048,808 of record NC_141685.1, on the reverse strand, counting down.
GGAGGAGGACGTGAGGAGGACCCTTGGAACAGTGGGAGGAGTGGTTTGTGGTCTGTGATTACCACAAATGGGTGTCCGTACACGTAGATATGGAAGTGGCGGCACCCCCATAGAATAGCGATGGCCTCTCTTTCGATTTGCGAATATCTTTGTTCTGTTACTGTGAGGGTCCTGCTTGCGTACGCGACGGGTGCCCACTCTCCGCAGGGTTGCTGCTGGGTCAGGCCGCGCCGAGGCCGGTTGGACTCGCATCCACTACGAGTTGGGACTCGTATCGAGGGTTGAAGTAGGCTAGGGTCGTGTCTGCTGAGAGTGCCGCTTTGGTCTTCTGGAAGGCCTCTTGCTGTTCTTGTCCCCACTCCCAGGTGGCTGTGGCCTTAGTGAGGTCACGAAGGGGGCCGGTGAGATCCGACAGGGCTTTAATGAAGCGCCCGCAATACGTTACCATCCCTAGGAAACTGCGGACGGCTGTCACTGATGTTGGAGCGGGGGCATCATGGATGTCTTTTAGTTTGTCCGGGTCTGGCCCAACGCCTTGGTCGGAGAACCGGTACCCGAAAAAGCTGATGTCCTTCCGGAGGAACTCGCACTTCTGCCTGTGAAGGGTCAGACCTCTCTCCTGTAGCCTGGTGAAGACGGCCTGGAGGCGTCGGATGTGTTCGTCGAGCGTCGCCGCGTGGACTAAGATATCATCGCTCACGTTCAGTACGCCGTCTAGGCCTTGCAGGACATTTTGAATGATGTTCTGGAATACTTCGGCCGCGCTGGATATCCCGAAGTTGAGTCTAGTGTATCTCCACAGGCCTGCATGGGTAGAGAAAGTAGTTATCGGGCGGGAGTCTGGGTGTAGAGGGATCTGGTGGTATCCGGACCATCTTCGAGAACCACTTCGAACCTGACAGCTCACTGATGATGTCGTCTATGGTTGGTGTCAGATGGCGTTCTCTCTTGATCGCGAGGTTAGGGATGCGCATGTCCACGCAGATCCGCACCGCGTCAGGTTGTTTCGGTTTCTTGGCCACTACGATGGGTGACACCCATGGAGTCGGTCCGCTGACTCTCTCTATGATTCCGGCTCTCTCTAGCACACGTAGTTCTGCTTCCACTTTGGGCCGTAGGTGGAACGCTATGCGCCGGTGTCTGAGGGCCACTGGAGCGACCGAGCGATCTATGTGGAGGCGGACGGCGGGTCCTCTCAAGCAGCCGATCCCATCGAACAGTGACGTATGTTGTAATACGAGATGGTCGAGGCTGTGGGCTTGGACCGTGAGGGCGAAGTGGATCAGCTTGAGGTCTTGAGCGGTCCGGCAGCCGAGCAGGAATCAGGACCCTTCTTGCGACACGTAGATTTTGGTGTGTACGTGATGGGAGTCGTGTGAGATTGTTGTCCGGAATACTCCGCAGAGGCGAAGGGGTCGACTGGTGCCGTAGGCATACACTTGTACTCTCGTGGGATGGAGTACCGGCGGTTCGTTTAATGTCCGGTACACGCTGGCTGCCATCAGGTTGATCGTTGCCCCGGTGTCGATGAGGGCTGCTAATGCTTGATCCTGTACATTCACCGTGCACATAGGTTCTGCTGACGGTGTTGCCGCTAGTGTGTTGAGCATTCGTACCACGTGGACTGACGCTGCGTCCGCTTCGTCGTCGTCCATGTCACTGTTGGTGGCGGTACCTGGCATTGGCTCTATTTGTCTCACTCTTCGGGGTGGGCCATTGGGCTTCGTCCTCTGTGAGGATAAACACACGCTCGCGAAATGATTGGCTTTTCCACAGGCGCTGCAGATTTTTCCTTGCGCTGGGCACGCTCCACTGTGGGGGGGTTGTCCCTCCGCACCACATGCAGGGGCGGTCGTGAGATGACTGAGCGGAGCTTTGCCGAGGTCTTCGGGGTGGTTTCGTGCGTGTGTCTGTGGCATTTGTTTTGATGGCGCACACTGGTTCAACTTTGACTGCGACCGTTGGTTTTGGCTCCATGTGAGCTGCTCGAGCTTTCGATAGTTCTTTAGACCGTCCGAGCGCTAGGATGTCGCGCATGGGCATGTTGTCTGTCTCTAGGACTCTTTCGCGTAGTTTCGAGGAGGCGCAGCCTTGTATCAATTGGGCGCGGATCTCGTCATCCACATCCGGCAGGGTGCACGTGTTGGCTAACATTTTGAGTCTCGCATAGAAGACATCAACGGACTCCTCTGGGAGCTGGCGGGCTTGGCGGAGCAAGAATCGTTCATAATCCGCGCTGGCGAAAGGTTCAAAGTACTCTGTTATGGCGTCGCGTAGCGTGGTGTAGTTCCGGGGTGGGCCGCCTTCCACTACGTCTTTTGAGATGTCGTGGATAGCTTCTCCTCCTAGGTGCAGAAGTATTGCGCGCCGCCGTTCAACTGCGATGTCCGCTGCCACAAAGTAGTTCTCCAGGCGTTCCACCCACTTCTTCCACCGGGCAGCTTGGGAGGGAGGTGTGCCCGTGACCGTGAAGGGTTCAAGTGGCGGCACGGGGAAGGCGGGAGGGGCTGACGGCTAGGAGATACCCAGACACCAGGGGGCTATGGGCCCAGAGACACGTTGGTGGCAGCTGCAGGCAATTCCAGGTGAAAACGGCAGGTTATGGCAGCGTTGCACGCGAAATGCGTGGGAAACGGCAGGCTATCCTCACGCGAGATGCGTGTGAAATGGAAGGCGGGCCGCAACGGTGCACGCGAGAAGCGTGAGGGATGGCGCGGGAAGCGCGCGGCGGGCCCGGCAGGCCACGAGATGTCAGGCCGGAAGCAGGAAAGTGCCGGAGCACGGCTGGGCAGCGGAGGTGGGGGTTCGTCCCAGAGGCAGCGCGGCAGGGCACTCAAAGGCGCACAGGCAGGGAGCACGCACCTGGGGGCCGCGAGGCCGGTCTTGCCGAGATGAAGGCGGCGGGGCTGCTTGCTGACAGGTAGGATGACCGCGGCACTGCCCGCAGGATGCTGTAGCAAGGCAGGGCGGCCGGGTGCCGGGTCCTCGTGGTTGGGCCTCCACACGGCGAGGCACGGAGTTGCGTGCAGGGTGGCTGTGAGAGCTCCGCTGGGGCTGCTGTAAGACAGAATGATTGCGGGCACAGCAGGGGCTCGCCCTGAGTGGAAGGGCAGAGAGCGGCACGCGGTGGGGTGGTGAGACCACCTCGTCGCCAGTGTCGTGTTGTAGATAGGCCTCGCAAGTACATTAAAGGAGACCACACGTGAGTATGCTTAGTGGTCAGTCAACTGCCTGCTACGCCCAGGGTCATGGGCTATTTATTAACAAATCAACGTGCTCTCCGTCCCTACGTCGGGCGGAGCCATTAAACCTACGCTTAAAGGGGGGAATGGACAAAACACATTAGCGCTGCTCGTGGGCCAGGGTGGTCGCGCCCACTTTGCACAACATTACAGTGATATAAAATAAAATTACCCTCTGCTATGTATGCTGCATCCCTTCAACACCACAGTGCAAAGCGATACGTTACCAATTTCCAGTAGAGAAGGACAAACTGCTCTGCCAGTTTAGCATTGCATAGCCGCAAGCTTGGCAGCGTGTTTCCTCACTGTGCGTGCCAGTAGTGCTCTGTTCCAAGCAGATTGTTGTATGACGTTTTATGTATATGTCATTTAGTTTTTATGTGTCTGTTTCCATTTTGTTTTAGGCCGCCTGGCTACTGAAAGCGGTCACTTGCATAGATCTCACCACACTGTCAGGAGATGACACCTTCTCCAACGTTCACAGGCTGTGTTTCAAAGCCAAACATCCAATCAGAGAGGACCTCTTGAAAGCACTGGCAATGCAAGACAAAGGTACAGGTTGTCTGCTGCGAGTTGAATGTGCCGTGCACTTGTAAGTGCCTGAGAGCTGTCTTTAAAAAATAAAAATAACATTTTAAAAACTGGTGTACTAGAGAGCATTTTAGACGAGATCACAAGATCTGGCATGAAACAGCTGAAGGGACTCTGAGTCTGTTTCGTCATACGTTGCCAACCTTCCTCTGTTTGCACTTTGCTCTCTCCACCACTGCCCGTTTGTATGTAAAATACGTATTTTAATACCAAGTCTGCCAAATCCAGAGCGATTTATCAACAGCGCAGAGATAGTAAGGTGGAGCTGAGAAAATTCTGCCCACAGTTGATCTAATATCTGTTATTTGTGCATGTGTTTTTAAAGACAAGACTCGAAGGCCAACTACCTCAGCTTCTAGGTGCTGCACCCATTGTGGAACCAGCGGTGCACGTGGACATACGGCTTTCACCATTGTAATGTTATTGTAATCAATGTGATTGTATCTTTTCTTTTTTCTTTTTTCTTTTATTGTATTTGATGTCATTCCTTGTGTATCATTTTCTATTTAATTCCATTAATGTGTACATCACTAAAGTCAAACCAAACCGTAAAATTAGTTTATAAATCACCTCATAAATCCTTGCACGTGTCCTGCGATCCAAGCTGCGCTTGTTTGCATCCTGTGTCCAGCATGTGTCAGTAACATACTTTTTATTCCCCCATTCGGTTGTTCGCTCGTTACCATATTGATTTATCGAATCTTTTATTTACTGCTAAGTTTTTACCTGTTAATCGTCTATCTTAATTTGATTGTCAAATGGTGATGCAGTTTCCTTTCCAAGGAATCCTGGTGTTGAAGTCTGATAGCTTAGTAATTGACGAGGGAGAAGGCAAATGGGTTTGGAACACATGTTTTGATTGCTCCTGCTGATTTCTTTACTCTGATTCCTTTCCCTTGTCCCAATGCTTGGCAGTGGACGAGTCTCCACCCGCATTACATGCTCCCCATTGACAAAGTTGAACAAAAGGTAACGCCCCTACCCCCCAAAAGGAAGCCCTATATACGGCTTGTAGGATACCCTACTCCAGGCTCCTTGTCTGTCATTTGTTGAAGTCTGCATCAAAGCTAGCCCTCCTAGGTGTGGGCCTGCGGTAGGAACTTAGATGAGGAAGGAGGATCAGATTGATGAGATTATTGGTAATCGTAACCTCTCATCCATTCCTCATCCTGGTCCATACTAACAGAGCATACACCAGCTGCAGGACCAACTCAACCTTATATTCACAATGACAGCTGCTAAAGTAAATGTGTTGTAGTTCTGTAATTGAAAGGAAGCCTGCTGAAGTAGATCTAAAGGAATATGTACCCTGAATTGCCCAAAAAATAAAATATAAATCCAATTGTGTAATGAATTAGACCAACGGATAAGATGGGGGAGTCTAGAGATAAACACGCAAAAAAAATCCCCCAATGCTGTCCGAAGGCCCTAATGGAACCAGACAGTGGAGGTGGACAAATGAATGCCAACCCGTTTCTGCCGCAGTCACAATGCTCAACAACCCTCTAAATCCCAGGGAAGCAACTCTTCAGTGTAACATCAGGCTTGGAATGGTGGGACTCATTTTAAGGGACTTACGACTCTACAGAGGACTGCCAAGAAACAGGGGGTTCATGAAGTGTGCCCGCCCCTGGCAGAGAAGAGAATATAAATACTGTTCTGTTTCTTCTATGTCTTCTTCGGGTGTCCAGAGGTGATGGGCACCTCTACTAATAAATATAGATGGGATTACGAATGAATGAGGTTTAAATACAATTTAATTTTGTTGTAAAAAAAATCAGAACTAATCTTTTTTTCAATTTCTATACAGGTATTACTACTGGTGCCATCTGCGTCTATCCAGCTAGAGTATGCGATGCGGTCAAAGCCCTGAAGGCAGCCAACTGTAACATTCCAGTAGCATCAGGTACATTTATTTAATTTCTCACTTCCATATCTAAAGCTCGTATTTCCTTTGCTTGATTTTAAAAATGGAGTAACTTGCAGAGATCCTAAGAGCCAGCTTCAGGGCTCAGTGCACCTGGTGCAACAGAACTTTTTGGTGCACCCCCCGCCCCCCTTCTTCCCCCATTACCTCCTCAACGGATTACCACCCGCCAAAAGTACCACTCCTCTCTCCATAGCCCCACTCTCACATTCATTTCATTAATTGTAAAGCACTGGTAAAGGCTGGCTTTAATAATAGGAATGTATTTCTACCCAAACGAACCCTTTTTAGTACCATTAGGAATAGATAATGAAAGAGTGGGAAACAAAACACAACTTCCACACCTATTTTATGCAGTTTACAAGCAGCTCTTTGATGACAGTTCATACCAGACACTGATCTGTATTAGGGGTGTATCTTATGAACTGCGGGAACAAAAGGATCTCTGTGGCAAAAGCAGTAATCCACTCAGCTATCCACGTAAAATAAGGATCTGTGATCTGCACATTCCTTGCAGCAGGCATATTAACCCTCTGTGCTCCTTTATGGAGAGTCAAAACTGCCACTACACAACACTCCGATCTCTCTCTCGCTGGAACATTAACCGCAAGAGTTATCTTGACATTTTTATTGTTGCCTGAAAGCTGGACGCACAAGGAACCTTGCAGCAGGTGCTTTTAAATTGTAAGTTATTGCTAAACACAGCGCCTCCCTGATATATCAGCCCCCACTCCTTCGGGTCAGCACCCAGTGCAGACACACCGGTCGCACCGCTCCAGAGCCTGCCCTGTATGTATGGTTAAGCATCCAGGATGGGAAACATTGCTTTCTGTTTTAGTATCTGCAGGTTGTCCAACTCTGGAAACAGAATAAACAATGTTGTGACCATTAGTTTATCAGATATCGGAAGCTCACCCACAGCTGCCATAATAAGCTGGCGCTGCCATGGGTCAAACGACTTTGCAAGGTAGTGTTTTTGTGTTGAATACAAAGTCATTCTGTATACAAACAAAAATCATAAATATTTTGCATAGCGTACGTCGTCCTTATCTGTCATTTAAATTAGTTGTGGTAGACACAGTTCAGCCTTAATTCGTATTTTTGCACTCAACTCAACATTATAATATTGCAAGGTAGTGTTATACTAGTCACACCGTTGCTTTAAAAAAAGAGTAACAAATTTGAAGTGGCTTTCACCAGATAAATGTAATTGCTAAGAATAAAGTGGATTCTTAAGTAAATTAAACTGCATGCATATCTAAAAAGATTACACAATTGACAGTGGCATAATGCACGTGATTTGATTTTTTTTACTCTCTACCTTACCTGTTCACATGAGGTTGTAGGCACTTGTATCACACAATCTTCCTTACTGTCCCTGACAATTACTGGTTTTAGAGAACTTAACATCTTGTCAGAAGGCTGTCCAAGCCCTATGTTTACAAATGTTTGGCTGAAGTAAGCTAGAAGTACCTGCTTCCAGTGGCCACAGCAGGTTTTGATTTGTCCATAAGCACACCCATACATGCCAACATTTTAAGAGAGGGACGTGGGAGATTTAAAATAAAAAATCTGGAGAATGAAAATTTCCCGTTGACTTCTATTGTACAAAATGAGATTTCAGACGGTAGACAGCTAAAATAAAGCCATTTTTGCCTGAAAAATCAGCAGTCTCTCGCCTGAATTGGGTCTATTGGCATGTATGAGCACACCATATGCCTCCCTGATCAGGGTCGGGTTGGGGAGGCGGGCAGTCGGGCATTGGCCGATGGACCGCCGCCTAAGTGTCACCCGTGGGCCATTTTTTTAATCCCTGTGTCACCTGGCCCACAGAGCCTTGCAATCTTTGGCAGCCCCCTAGGCAGACCGCTGTATTGTAAGGCAGGCTGACTAGCAGGGCTAGGACTAGCAACACTAGGCCTGCCGTCGCAGACTTCAGCTTAGCCCCTGGGAGGCGCACACACACACCCAAAAGCAGTGCTCCTTCTCCCCTGCTGGGCTATAAAACAGAGGCTGGCGGGAAGAGTAAAGCAGCCTTGCAGGGGGTTCAGTGTCAGGTGATAATGGATCATGGTCCATCTTCACCTCAGCCCCCATTGCACTCCACCTCCGAGGCCAGCCTAGAAGTTTTGTTCTTTGCTTCCTTTCCGCTCTGCCAGGCCATAGCCTCGAGGCTGTAGTGAGCTGGGGAGGAGGTGAGTGGGAAGTGGCCAGCAGGCTCCCAGGAGGGAAGTTGTTCCTCTGGCTGTAGGGTCATTTTCAGCTCACCCCCTTGGGTTCAACCCTGTTCAAAACCACTGTCTTTCCCTGCTTGCATAGGCCTAGCTGTGAGGCTACCTTGACCAGAGCTGCCAACTTTGGAACTATGTTGGAATCCCGGCGATAGCTCAACATCCTGTGATTCTGGGCAAATCACTTCTTGTCCTGAGGTTGAAAAATAAAAACGAATTTGATCTCCTTTAGCGCAGCTGGTGCTCATTGAACTAGATCTAATGTCCTTCTGACCAGTTCACACTATATATAACTACAAAAAAAAGGTTTTTTAAATGACCAGCCATTGCTCACGTTTTCAAATGTTGCAAACACCAGAGCATGATATTTAACCCCTCCCCTGCTGATGACGGAACCGCTCCGTCATCAGCTACAGTTGGGCTGTGCTGATGACGGAGCGGCTCCGTCATGGCCCAGCCGCCGCGCCTGCGCGGTGCTGATTTCGCGCCTGTGCGGGCGTTCTAATGAGCGGGGCGGGTCATGACGGAACCGCTCCGTCACCAGCATAGCTCAACCGCGGCTGGTGACGGAGCGGTTCTGTCACCAGCATGCGGCCGCCACGCGGCCGCCCCGCCCCTTTAGCGCTGCAGCAGAATAGCCGCCGCAGCGAAGGGGTTAAAGACGAATCTTTATGTAGAATAAAAACCTTATTCTTTTTTAACATGGCTTTTCTGCCTTTGTTAATTTGACGTTCAGTCACGAGTCATTAAGGCAGCTTTAGAAATATTTGCCTTACGTTTACTGTTTAAAATACATACAGATTAGGTGAAAAAATACAGGATTATGCTGATTTGTATCATTTTTGTAGAGGCTTGGATATTAAAATACCCATCAGAGCAGGTGTTGTGGCCCTTGGACCATTATATTTCACCTTGCCCCACCTGGCCAAAACTCAGTGCTCCTAGTTTTTACCCACACTACTGGCTCTATAAGTTATAACATGATTACATTACCAATCATTTCTATAAACATATGCCTAATGAGACTAATTATTTGGTGTTTAATAAAAAGGCCCGATCCGGGAATGTGGGCCACTTTTTTCAGGAGTCCTAATTGTGATCCCAATCCGACCCTGCCCCTGATGATAGAAGTTGGCCCCCTTACTCTGAAAATTATAGTTTTGTTTGTATCATTCGTTTTGTCCTTTTTAAATTCAGAGGTCTTTCAATAAACCACATGTAGTAAAGCAGTCTTCATTCTACTGGTTACTAGTCTAATTTCTCAGCTTTTTTTTTAATATGCAGACTCCTACTCCTTGGCCAGAGCAGACAAGATGAGGGCTATGGACATCCCTGAAGAGTGCCCTTCTGCACCTAGCATGCTTTTGAAACTGTTTGCCCCATTTTAACAATGGCCCGCTGTACAGTATAGCAACTGTTTCTGAGTGTTCATTTTTGTCTCCTAAAAAGCAGACATTCACAGGCTAGTAAATTGAATGCCCTTTCAGAATCTCTAGAGGCTACTGAAATGAGAGTGCATCAAACGGTGATCTCATGAACGGTGCAAAAATGCAGCTGTGGATTAATGGAGGTGTTGTGGGCTAGTATAAGACGAGATAGATCCTAGCTTACCACTCACATAAAAAAAATGGAAGGCTATTTCCTCTTGCTTTGCATTTCATCTTTAGTTCTAGCTTGGGGATGAACAGAAACATGCACTGTTGGATAATAATGTTTCAAATGTTGAATATCTTGCCTTTAAGTAAATATATTTACATTATGGGTGCAAGATTTCAGAGTCTGATAATAAATAGAAGTACAAGAGTAGGCGGAAATTATAAATGCCATATTGATATATTCCAGTGGCTACAGTGAGTTTGTTACTAACAGTAGCAACCAAAAGTAGAAAGGTCTAGTGACTATGTCAGTTAATGCATGTTCTCTAAATGGAGTAGCCATTTAGCATATCATTAAGCCCACTTATGGGCACACAACAATTTGAGTTATGAGATTAGAATCCCTATTCAAACCTTTTCAGAGGAAAGCACAAATAATGGTCTACCCTCCTGTAGTAATGACACACTACACGATAATTGAAGATGTTGGCTTTATTCAGTGTCAAACATCAGGTGCTCCCAGCTGGGCGGCAGAACGTCTCACCAACATTCCAAAGCTGCCTCCAGGCTGACAGCTCGGGGTGAACCATAGTAGGGGTGAATGGAGGGGGGAACGTGAGGGAGGGAGAAACCATTAACAAGTTACAACACCTCCCACGTCCTGGCTACCAGTAACAAGTCAGAGACATAGACAGGGATACCAACAATTAGATGGCACCCATGCCCCCACCAGTGCCTAACCCCTGGCATTTAAGGATTAGGTCGTGGTTCTTGTCACCCAGTTTTCACATGACATTGTGGGGAGGAAGGGAGGCATCTGGGGCGTGATGGTGCCTATTCTGGCAATAGATCCATGTTCCCATTTCCCAGGGGTTAAGGTAGCTTTGGGTACTTCCTGCTTGGCCTGGTGTGGGGAACTTTTAAGGATTAAAATGGTTGCTTAGCTCCCTGGCTTTGATGAACCTGCAGGGGACTCCACACTAACGTGAATGCATGAACCCAGGGATTCCGGAGGACACATGAGGCTTTGCTAGTTGGTAGATTTCCATCTGCCACTCCCTCCAGCGGGGTGATCCGCCTAACATACATGCATGCATGACCAGTGAGGGAATACACAAGATTTTCCCTGTTATAGGAATTGCAGTAATACTAAGGATTAAAATAGTTCCTTAGGACCACTTGGCCCTGGTGAACCCCTGGAGTTTCCACGCTTCCATGAATACCATGAATTCACCCGGGCCCATGCCACATATGGTTTTCACCCATCTGTCCTGCAGGCCCACCAAACAGAAGAGTGACATCAGTGTGTCTGTGCTTGCACTGCTACACTGATATTTGTCTCTACCTCTCTATTCTTTGACTATGACCCAGCCACATCTGTAATTGCGGGCAAATTCCACTCTTAGCCATGGCAGGAAAATGGCAATTGGTGACAAGAACAAGCCCTATGGAGAAGTGGTGCCTTTGCACTTGTGTGAATAAGCAGCGAAATGCTGTGCACAACATGATAAAAACATTTTTCCCAGGAGGCAAATTAAATTCTAAGATCTTTTAGTGAGGAATACTGGTACTCAACTGAACATGTTGCCCATAATAATGTGCTCCTAGTGATTTACTGTAACACACAATAGGTCAAAGCTCCCTTTCCGCAGGAGATGGGTACTTAATGCAAATAAAAAAAACACATGAAGGATTTGTTTTAGAAAACCTTTCTTACATAATTAGTTATTGGTCAAACCGATACAATCCAGCCGATCAAAATAAAAAATAAAATAAGTAATAGAACATATTTAATGTTAAGCGGTGTACTCGATGCTGGGATTCTAATAACATGTTTATATATTAATGTAAGTGTACAGTCTTTGAAAAACAATATTTCATATAAATCAAAATTCCTAGCAATTTCTTCAATGATGTTTTGTCACAAACATTATCAAACAGTTGAATACAATTTCCTTGCAGGGCCACCTATATATTTGTTACACAACAAGATTGTAAACTATTTCCGTGAGTGTTTCCAAGAGTAGACCTTGCATTATTGAAAACAACCACTCACTCAGATCACAAAGACACCAAATTCCTGGAGTACATGTGCTATTTTTATCTAAATTGTAAATCAAAATTGGATCAAAACCACGAGACCATCTGTTATGACCAGATTCTCAGACCAGATAGAACCAGCTCATCAGAGCACCACCAACCTGGCCAAAACGTAACCACCTCCCTCCTCAGGACCCATCTTTCCAGGCACCTGGGTACCTACCTGAGGATGGGGAACTCGCAATATACAAGCTCATATCATCAAAAACACCACTAAATCTATAGGGATTACTAGGAATACTCACTGATTACTACGGACGTCCATGCCCTACACCACACTCATACCTCATAGTCTCGCGACCACATGGGTCCAGACTAATCTACCCTGGGGCAGTTCTGATTATTTACCATTACACACTGATCACAGTTAGTGCTCACTCGGCACCTCTGCAATCCTGCGTGCCTACACACCGGTCTGCAGCCCTGGTGCTCTCTTCCTCACAGCCCGATCCACAAGCCGGCGGACCTAAGCACTGGTGTCCTCCCCAGTGTTCTCTAACTCACAGCCCGGTCCACAATCCGGCGGACCTACACATCAGGCTTCCACCTGATGCTCTCTTTAACGCCGCTTACCAACGACGATCACTTTCCTATGAATACCTTCAGCTCTCTCTCTCTCTCTATGTTGGGAAGTTTCTCTCACTATTCACTAAAGGTTCGCTACTACAATAATATTATGGGATGGCCGAATCACTTAGTGTATCAATGTTCTTTCAGCCCAAGGGCTCCTCTCTCTCCCTAATTATTCAGTGGCTACTTACCTGATCAGGGGCAGCATCTGTTCTGGCTGTAACACCTGACTAGAAGGAAAGGTTACCTGTGCTTTAAGAACAAGAGACACACACTGTATGCAAGAGTTATTCCCTGATTTAAATGCTCTCTATCATAAGAACAACACATGCACACTGGTTCACTAAGAACTGGGGTATCTTTATTACAATAACAATAGAATGGGAATAGACACATACACAGATCTGCGGGGTCTCTGTAACTAACAGGAACTGTAACATACCGCTGAAAGAAAAGGGATTAGACATATAACAGGGACAATGTTATCTGCGGGGTCTCTGTAACTAACAGGAACTATAACACACCGCTGAAAGAAAAGGATTAGACATACAATATAAGGACAAGGTTAATGTTTGGAAATACAGAAGGATATCACCTGAGCGGTGTGGGGTCTTGCTCTAGCTGTCATCTGGGCTCCTCTCTCGTCTGTGCCTTAGCTCGTCTTAGATCCTCTCCTGCACTCTTGGACACACATCTGCGCTGATCACTCTGCACTGGACTCCTCTCCCCCACAAACTCTCTCCACCTTCCAACTTCAGTCTAATGGTTTCTGCCGCTCTGATATCCGTTCGCTCCACTAGCTTCTTCACTCTATCTGATTGTCTCCATGCCAATGTCCAATTCACTCCAGCTGCTCCCACAGATTAATCCACGATATAACTTCAGTCTCTTCTAAAAGGCATTACTTCAGACTCCAGCTATTCACAACTCCTCCTGATAAGTAACTGCTTCTGACTGCTTCCTTCAGTTCCAGCTCACTGACTGTCTGTCTGTCTTCTCTCTGTTCCAAGCATCTTCTGTCTCTTCTCCTCCTGCAACTCCACTCCTCTCCTCTGCTCCAATTCAACATAAACTCTTTCTGATTCTCCACTCCTTCTGCAACTCCACTCCTCTCCTCTGCTTCAATCCAACTCAACTGCTTCCAGCTCAAACTCTTTCTGCAACTCCAGCTCAACTAACTAACTCCGCCTCTGCACTTCACTAATATGGAATGCTGTTTCCTCATGGAAAGTTCCAGCCATCAGCCCGCCGCCCATCAGATCTCTGCACCACTTCGCGCCAAGGACACACACCCAGCCGGCCGGCCTGTTGTGGTGTCTTCCACACAGAGAATAATACAGCCTACCGATAAGGGCTGGCCCAGACCGGTTCTCTCCAAGTGAACAACAGCTTTAACTATAAACATTACCTTTACCCTTCAAGCATCTCAGCTCTGCAGGGATAGAAAGCAAAATGGAGTCTCTCTAGTTCTGGGCCTTGTAGGCCTGAGAAGGATGGAATAACCCTTAGCTCTGTCAGAGTACCTACACAAACCATACCAATGTGTAATATAAAGTCAGGACCACAGGATCCACCCTCTACTATAGGCAGGATAATGAAAGGACACATAATTATGTCAAAGCCAATAGGCAATAGATGGATTAGAGTCAAGAATAAGGGATCTATCATCATATAAAGCAGCTATCCTCTTCTAGGTCTGGAAGAAAGGGCTTAAAAGGGCCAACACAAGGTAAGAATACAGATTATAGGTGTGAGCAAGCTTAAAGTCTTCATCACTCCGAAATAGAGCCAAAAACCATGTCAGAACACCATCTGAAGGACAGAAGAAATTGAATAGGACCCTCAAGAAAAACAAAAAAAGCATAGAAAGTAAATGGAAAGGAGTTGTGAAAGGCTGTTAAAACTGTTAAGTTCATTGGAGTATGCCAAATCACAATCCGTGAAGTGCTGCAAAACATATATATTGGGCAATGCAAATGTGTGGTGCTATCTCAGAAAAAATGTGGTGGACTAATCACATTGTTCCAAACAAGAAGGCAATGTAATTATCAACCTAGTGGTACGTGTGCGAACAAAAAATGTGCAGCAAAACTATTCCTTAGTTCTGCGCAAAAACAAAAGTTTCATGGACATAAGTTGTGAGCACAGATCCAAAACATTTCTTTTTGAGGGACAAGGTATGACTCTAAATCTTAAGGAAAAGAAGAACACGTCTTTTTAGGAACAGAAAAACATTTTCGGAGACTGAAGTTTGAAAAAGTTCAAAGGGCAAAAATCGGGCTTTGGTGAGCTGCATTACCCAATTTTTGAACCGTCAATTTTCTATTGAAATTTTTTTTGTGAAAAAACTGCTAGTGATTTTTATTTATGTATTTTATTGACTTTCAAAACTGTACACTTACATTAATATATATATATACAAATATTTGTATTAGAGTTCCAGCACTGAGCACATCTTACTATTTATTGTTTTCTATTATTTAGTTTTATATATTTTGATTCCCTTAATTAAATCTATCTGAAAAACCATCTCTTGTTTAATGAGCGCTTTTACCACTAACAAATTATACTTGATGATCCTTTTATCTAGTAGTACTGAAATGGGGTGTAATAGATAAGCTGTCTGTTTTCAAACACTTCATGCTTGCAGATCTGTTGCTGTTTCCCGGAATGCAGATGTTCATATTTTGCTTTCTCTACAGTGGCTACAGGGTTTCCAGCGGGGCAGACTCTGCTAAAAACTCGGTTGGAAGAGGTTAGATTGGCAGTGGAGGATGGTGCCTCAGAGATTGATATTGTGATTAACAGATCGTTGGCGTTAACTGGCCAGTGGGAAGGTAAGTGTGCAGAGCTAGGAGAGAAGATACGTTCTAGTGGTTTAGTTGCTCCCCTTGGAGCCCACAGAGCTGGGTTCCAATCCCAGCTGTGGTACTTGTTTGGTAATGCAAGTGATATGGGGCAAGACATTTTATCATCCTGTGTATAATGTAATGTGTGTTGTCAATATTTAAACTGGAGGTCTGGAAAGGGAGCAAGGACCTCATTTCTGAAGTCTGTTCTTAACAGGACCCCACATTCAATGCTATACCCTGTACATCTCCTTGTGTTTGAGGAGTTCCAGCTTCAATACAATGTTCTCTGTAAAGTACCTCACTGCTATTTAGGGTATATATAAAATACTTAAAATAGATCAATACACCACAATAAACAGTGGTTTGAATTCAATAGTATGATTGGGGATAGAAAGAATGCAAAAACATATACTAAAAGGGTTATATTCAGGTGTTTCCTCAGAGAGGAAAGCGTGTGGCCCTTTTGTATGTTTTGTATAGTTGGTTCAGCGTTTAGTTGTATGCCTTTTGCTTTCTCGCTCAAAGGGCTCCGGGTATGTCCAGACGTGGGTCTGGGGCTCACTGTGCCACTGGATTCAAGCTACACTGGCTGCTGAGGGTTGATACCCGACACTGGTCCCAGGATGCTTGTTTCTGGTCCAGGGAGGACCTGGCTTGGCAGTTCATGCTCGACTCTTCCCAGGAGCAGGGTAAAGACTGATTTGCATATGGCTGGGTCTAAGCTGGGGTGGCATGGTGGGCAAAAGAACGGTGGAATTAACCCTGATGTCTTGACTAGAGGTCAATGTTTGATTTGTTCCTCATTCCATGACATGTGTCTTTTGCATGCCCATTATTAGCATTTAAGTTTCGAGCCCTGGGCACATGCAGTACCTCTGTACTAGGGACTTACAATAAATTAAATGTGGCAATCAAGTAGAGGCCAATTTTACAATATTTAAGGGGCAAGGCACAAGGACTCCAGCATTAGTTAGGAGTGGTCAAGTGCTAAAGCCTACTCCACACCAGAAGCCTGCTTATTCACTGGCGGAGATGATCGCTCGAGGGGACCTTCCCCTCCCTGTACTGTCTGCAATTGAGGCTGCTGGGCTAGAGGGTCCAATCTTCACTGAAGTAGACAAAGAAGGGGGTTCCCCGAGGGTAGCTTTAGGATATAGGCAGGTAGTAGGGGGGAGAAACCAATTTAAATAGAAAGAAGGAACACCCTGCCTCAGGATATAAAGGCCCTAGCTAAACAAAGAAAATTCTATATTTATATCCTTGTTATCTCTAAAAAATAAAAAATATATATATTTCTAAACATGAACTGTACAGTCTATTTTTGATTTGACCATGTGATTGTTATGTGTAGTGTCAACCCCTAGGCGAATCACCCCTTTACATATATCTGTTGGACCCTTTAGCTAGGGCCTTTATATCCTGAGGCAGGGTGTTCCTTCTTTCTATTTAAATACCAATCTTCACTGAAGACATACAGAGTGCCATCTCGGTGGTTGCTGCCGGCAAGACGCAGGCCCGGACCGGCTACCCACAGGAATACTACTCCGCCTACAGGGACATCTTCACCCCCGCCTGGCCTCCCTCTATGAGTAAGCCATCGAAAAAGGCTTCTTCCCTACCGAAACTGACACAGCCACCATAGTCCTTATCCCCAAAACACAACCTCCCTCCTCGAAGTGCGCTGACTACCGCCCCATCTCCTTGATGAACACTGAGATCAAAATCTTTGCCACGGTTCTTGATCAGCGGCTCAAACTATACCTTGACAAGCTGGGCCACCCTGACCAGTGTGGCTTTATGCTGGCACGGGGCACCAGGCACTGCCTGTGACGTCTCCACGTGGCTCTGGCTAACTGTCAGGTATTGACCCCCCATCTAGCGCTTCTCCTAGTTGACTTTGAGAAAGCTTTTGACTCGGTGGATTGGGGTTACCTTGGGAACGTCTTGCAGGTCTTGGGCCTGGGCCCCAAGTTCCGCCGCATGGTGCGCGTTCTGTACTCCAAACCAGCTGCACTGGTGCAAGTCAATGGCGTACTCTCTGACATTTTCCCGATAGGATAGCCCCTTCTCTTTGCCTTGGCCATGGGGCGCCTAGCCCAACTCGTTCGCTCTGACACCTGAGTTCAAGGTTGGCAGTGGGGTGGCTCTCCGGAGGACAAAATCTCGCTATATGCGGACGATGTCGTAGTGTTTCCAGCGAAATCTGCCCGATCCGGCCCCTGGTGCTTACAAATCTTCTACTCCTTTGAGCGGATCTCTGGTCTACGTCTCAGCCAAGTCAACATTGGGCCCCCTGCACATCTCCAGGAATTGCTTTGCTTGGCAGTCCGCCATTCCTATCCATTGGCAAACCTTTAAATACCTAGGTATATAGGTCGCTCTGTTACCGGACCTGGCCTGGGTCCTCAACGTGACCCCCTCGTCACCAAAACCAAGCAGAACCTACTAAAATGGCTAACCCTACCACTCAACCCACTCAGGCGCATCACCTTATTTAAAATGATGATCCTTCCCTGGGTCCTCTATATTCTCCAAAATATACTGCACCATATTCCCTGGGCCTGGTTCCGAAGCATCGACAGTCTAATCATAAAATTCCTCTGGACAGGCCTTCAACCCCGTATGGCTCTCCGGCACTGCCAGATTCCACCATTCGACGGGGGTATGGGACTCACAAACCTCTATCTGTACTACCTAGCAACCCATCTTCTGGTAGTCCATGATTGGTTCAATGGGGGGGTTGGTCTGACCCAGCCTACAGAGCGAACTTAGCAACCTGGGCCTTCCTCCCATTCAAGCCATGCTATATGGATCCCCCATTCCCAGGGACCTCCCCACAGTAACCCAAGCAGTCTTCTTGGCCTGGCACGCTGCCCTACAACACACTCACTGGCAGAACACACTATCCCAGCACACACCGCACTGGCAGGGCACATGACTGCCAGAAGTGGCGTATCTTGTGGGCTTTAGAAGTTGGGACCTTATTGGCATTTCGCAACTAGGGGACCTATGGGCCACCGACCATATCTTCTCCTTGCTGACTTGCAAGTCAGATATGCCCTTCATCCATCCCAGTTCTATCAATACCTACAAATCCGCCACGCCTTAGACTCCCATATAAAAACTGTCACTTCACTACCAGAGCACAGTCCCCTTGATGCCAAGGTCAGGATGGGCAATTTTGGAAGAGGCTGGGTCTTCCACATATACCGATCACTAACAAACAACGGCCTGCGTCCCTTGGCCAGTTGAAACTTAAGTGGGAGACATGGGTGGATCCATTAGAAGCTGAAGACTAGAGGGATGTCCTGATGGCGCCTAGAGTTATCAATGCCTCAGCCAGACTTCTCCTAGTCCAGCTCTACTACCTGCATACCTCGCCCCCAGTCGCCTACACAAAGCAGTCCTGATTCCGCTCCCGACATGTCCGAGGTGCGGCACAGACCCCACGGATTTCTTCCACATGGTATGGACATGCCCACACATTGCCCCCTTCTTGGTCGCCTTAGAGGCGGAACTTACAAGGTTTTAGTTTCGGAAATCCCTCACAACCCTCTGCACGTACTACTGAGCATCACTGATGGGTTGGATGGCTCCCGGGCAGACAAGAAGTTCTTTGGAACTGCCCTTGTGGTAGCTAAACCTGGCATAGCGGCAGCATGGATGAACTCCATCCCACCCACCATGGCCAAAAGGTCCCGGGGCGTACACTGGTGCGCCACACAGAACTCTCATTGTACGAAGCCAGGTGTTGCCCTGCCAGGCATTGGAAGAGCTGAGGCAAGTGGCTGGGTATGCTGGAATGACTACCACCTCCGAATCTGGGGGTCTACCTCACTGTGCCCACAGGGGGGAGGGTAATTACACTCTACCTTGTTATACCTGCATTGTGTGCCAAAGTTCACCTGCCATGATGCGATCTGACATGCTTTACTGTCTGTTTTGTGTCTTTATTCTGTATTATTTATTTTCTTGAAAAAACAATAAAATGGATAATCAAAAAGTGCCAAAGCCAGCAAAACAAATTCAAAAACAGGAGAGGTGTAGACGAAAAGTTTGGGGGTGGCCCTGTAGAGAGGGCCAGGTCCAACACCCACATATTAGAAATGACCATCTTGTACCTTCTGTCTCTGAACCTGCTTTCGTTTGCCATAGAACTCTGTACACTTTACCGCTGCTAACCAGGGGTAAAGTGCTTGTGACCTCCCTTTCAAACCTGTTAAATTTGGTATACACCGGGTTGGCACATTAAATTTGCTTGTATATCTCTAGAATATGGTACCACCTCTATCTAAGGCCAGTAAATGAAGTGCTACTAGTAGGTTGCAGCACTCATTATGCCACCCACTACAGTAGCAATGTAAAACAGGTATCTGAAAGAGACACGTTAGTGATAGATTCCTTACCTTAGACTATCCCCAGGCGTCAGACTGGATCCAGAAAGTTTTGCTTAGCAGTACCCCTGCTCGTCAGTAGATGGCATCTTGCGGCTCCCCGTCCGTCGCTGGCGTCGTAAGCACCGAGATGACGTCAAGGAGACTACTTGGGCGCCACCCATGCGTGCTCACGTCAGTTCTTTCTTTTTCCGCACTAGTAAGCGCAGATCAGGATTGAGCACGTACCTTGGTCTCTCTTTTACCTCTATTTTTGAGACTTTTTGTCTCCCCAGCTTTCTCTTGGTGCACGTAAGGATGCCCGGTTTTAAGTCCTGTGGTACCTGTCGCCGAAACATGTCGGTAGCGGACCCCCACGACGTTTGCCTCTACTGCCTGAGGCCGACCATGACTCCCGGGACTGCAGCGACTGCCGTGCCATGGCCCCCAAGGCATTACGGGAGCGGCGCCGGAAGTTACTGGAGGTCCAGCATTCCTCGCGTCGCCGCTCCCGGTCTAGGGGCTGCTCCCGGGACCGCTCGCGGGACCAGAGACGTCGCTCCTCGGACTCCCAAGTCTTCCCCTTCAGATTCCGGTAAGTGTTGCCATTAAAAAGAAGTCGAAGAAGCGTTTTCGCTCTCCGACATCCCCCGTCGCCCCTCGGAGGCGGACGAGGGAGACAAGGGCCTTGCCCCTGCGGCTCCTCTAGAGCCAGAGAGTTCTGCGGCCTACCCGACATACCGGGCCCATACCCGGGTCCGTCGGCAACTCCCAAACAGATGCAAGAGTTCCTTGCTGCTTTGGACCGCCTTTACAGGCCTCGGGGTCCCGCCGGCACGTCTTCGGGCCACACGGACATGTGTCCAGATCCTGCTGGCCTGGCGGCTCCGCCTTTGGCTCCAGCCCCGGCGCCACAGGATCCTGCGCTGCTATCTCTGGCCCCCGGCGCCACGAGGTGCAGCGTTGCCGGCTCCACCCTCGGCTTTGGTCCCGGCGCCGCCCTACACTCCGGAGCCGCACTGGGTGCTGTTTATCCCATTTGGTACTGGTCTGCAGAGCCCGGTGCCATGCTACTCTGGGGGACAGACAAACCACTTGTTTAAGTGTCAAAACAAAGTTGTAAAAGGAGTACAAATTCTGGTTCTATGGCTCTATGTGGAAATAGTGCCGCTATTCATGTTTGAAATATGACGGAACTACTTCCACTGAGTTAAGAAATCCGAGGGCGCAGCAGTGGGTCTCCCTAGTGTCAAATTTTTGCATTAAAGGAACGGAGAAAAAAATACTACCTGTTGCAACTGGGCAGACTTTTTGAAAACTTACATAGTGTTGGGGCTATCCATGATGACCAATGTGCTCTGTTTAATGTAATCCACTACAATCATCCCAGGGTGTTGTGAACTCTTGGTGTGATATTTGGCGGGTCCTGATGAAGGTGGCCTCAGTGTCTTCTCATGCCACCGAAACACGTTGACAGAGTCCTTTTTCAAACCTACTATTAGCAGTAGCCCAGTATAGGGCCATTGAGACCATAACCAGCTAAACGTGCAATTTGGGATAACCTAGCTGAGTTTTGGAAGGGTAATGAATGGAATGTATATATGTGTGTGAGTGGTATGTGTGGGTTCACTCTACCTGGGTATGAATAGATTATGACTGTTGAAAATTTGTTTGTATTTAAAAAACCTTTTTTGTATATAATATGAATATGTATTTTTTATAAAGACTATAAATGATAAATGAACTAAGTAAATGAATCAAGACATAGTAAAAATAAATAAAAAAGTTGAAATGATTGTTGTAATATGTCATTGTCTTCCTGGTTCAATAGCCCTTAATGAAAAAATAGAAAGTAATACCATTTAGGTCGTGAGGGAGACATACTTTTTGTATTGCTTGTTTTTTCCCCTCTTCTCCCTGACCTTGGTAAAGCAATTTATATAGAGGTGGTCTCAGTACTTATTGCATTGCCGTTTATCCTACCCCTGCCCCTGACTATTTTGTTCTAGCTTGAGATCCGCATTGGGAACCGGCGCCGGCTTGGCCCCGGTCGGCGCCGTTCCTGATGCCATTTGTTCCATCTCCCGCTTCAGCTCTGCCGCCACGTCCAGCTCCCTCCACGCCAGAGGTGGACGCTGACGGGGAGGGGTCCGAGGACCTGCTTGCTCGGCAATGTGACTCCGAGCTCGATTGGGTTGATGACTTGGAGGATCAGGCGATCTCGATGTCTCTCCTGACCCGGGGTTCGCCTCTCCCTCGCCCACAATGGAGGAGGGTGCTTCCTATATGGTGGTCCTCCATCTGGGTGCTGAGGCACACAATCTTGACCTCCCCACGGTGGCCCTCAAGACCAACCTCCTCACCGAGGTGCTCAAGCCAGCATCTAACTCGGCGGAGCCGCTGCTTCCCTTTAATGACTCTCTTACGGAGGTCCTCTTGGCTACTTAGTCGAGGCCGGCTACGGGGCCCCAGTGGTTAAAAATGTCGCCAGATGTCACCGACAGGTGCCGGGTGACCCCGCTTTCTTGACTACTCACCTTATGCCTGAGAACCTGGTTATTCAGGCCTCGACGTCGCAGATTGCCTTTCCCATGGCCCGCCGGATAAGGACTCTAAAAGGCTGTACCAGTTTGGGAAGCGCTTGTTCTCCTCGGCCAGCATTGGGCTGCGGTCGGTGAACACTGCCTGCTTGTTGGGCCGCTACTTCCACGCTGTGTGGGACGCCGTTGCTCAGATGTTGCCTCAGTGTCCTGCAGGCTACCCTTTCTCAGGCGATTGCTGAGGGCAAAGATGCGGCTAAGTTTGCCATCCGGTGTGGGTTAGCACCGCTGACTCCCTGGGCAGGACAATTTCTACAACCGTGGTATTGCTGCGCCACACCTGGTTGCGTTTCACCGGGTTCTTGCCCGATGTCCAAAGTTCGCTCCTGGACATGCCCTTTGATTGCACCCGTCTGTTTTGCGACAAGGCTGACAGTGCCCTCGAGTGCTTTAAAGACTCACTGGCTGCGGCCAAGTCCCTGGGTCTTTCTACTAAGGCCCCGGCCACTCCTGGTTTTCTTTCCTTACGCAACCAGGGTCGAGGCGCCCAGGCGCGCCCTTCCACCAGGCCTGTGCAGAACCAGCCACAGCACGGCCGCAGTCGCGCATTCTGCAGGAGCGGGGCGGAACCAGCGTGCAGGTCTATCTACCTCCACCCCTGCTGCTTCTGCCTCCTCACCCTCCATATCTGAGCTTCAGGGAGCGCCCCAAGCCGGTGGGTGGCAGGATCCGCCACCACCTTCTCCGCTGGCGCGAGATTACATCGGACAAATGGGTGCTGCAGATAATCTGCAAGGGTTACTCCCTTCCCTTTCAATCCCCACCCCCAGCCATGCCTCCTCTGTGCCACGGCATGTCGGGGAATCATTTGGCTCTCCTCCAACAGGAAGTTGCGGCCCTCTTGGCCAAGGGGGCCATCGAGTACGTTACTGGGCCGGAAGTAGAGAGTGGTTGCTATTCCAACTACTTTCTGGTCCCCAAGAAGGACAAAGGGGGTCTGCGTCCTATCTTGAACCTCCGGGACATGAATCGCTTCCTCCGAAAGGAAAATTTCAAGATGCTAACCCTGGTTCAGGTCTTAACTGCTCTCGACCCTGGAGACTGGATGCTAGCATTGGACTTGCAGGATGCATATTTTCACATCCCGTCCTGCCGGCGTTACCTGCGGTTCACGGTAGGCCAGGAGCATTTTCAATTTACTGTGCTCCCCTTCGGCCTTACCAGCGCCCCTCGGGTGTTCACGAAAGTGATGGCAGTAGTAGCAGCTCATCTGCGCAGGTCAGTGGTTTTAGTCTTCACCTACCCCGACAACTGGTTGTTGAAGACGGGCTTACCCCAGGCAGTCGTCAACCACTTTCAGACTACGCCCGACCTCCTGCATTTGCTGTGGTTCCTCCTCAACGTGCCGAAGTCGCACCCGAGTCCCTCTGAGAAGCTCCCCTTCATCGGAGTGGTTCTGGACTCGACTCAGTTTCGTCTTTATCCTCCCGAGCAGTGAGTCTGGGATATTCAGGCTATGATTCCGATCTTTCAGCCTCTATCCCGGATTTCTTTCAGGACGTCCCTCCGGCTCCTGGGCCTGATGGCCTCCTGCTAGTGCGACATGCCAGATGGCATATGCGGGCTCTGCAGTGGGACCTGAATTTCCTGTGAGCTCAGCATCAGGGCAACCTGTCCGATCATGTCCAGATCTCAGAGGGCACTGTACGACATCTGCAGTATTGGCTCACGAGTCGCGATTGGTTCCATGGCAGATCCCTCCCATCCCCAACCGGAGCACACAGAGGTGATAGATGCGTCCCTCTTGGGATGGGGAGGCCACTTGGGAGAGGCGGAGATCAGAGGCCTCTGGTCTCCAGCGGATTCCCCGATCCATATCAAACCTCTGGAGCTGCGGGGGATCCAACTTGCACTGAAGGCATTCCTTCCCTCTGTCCGGGGAAGTGTAATGCAGGTGTTCATGGACAACACCACCGCCATGTGGTATTGTAACAAACAGGGCGGGTGGGGTCCTGGACCATATGTCAGGAGTCTCTGCGCCTCTCGACATGGCTGGAACATCAAGGCATTACTTTGGTGGTTCAACACCTGGCAGGTTCACTGAACGCCATGGCGGACGAACTCAGCCGCGGGTGCTTGATGGATCACAAGTGGCGTCTGCACTCGGACATGGTGTTAGGTCTCTTTCTACAGTGGGGAGAGCCTTGGTTAGAATCATTCGCCACCGAAGAGAACGCGCAATGTCATCAGTCCTGCGCGTTGGAATTTCCAAGGCGGCACTCGCTTGGAGATGCTTTTCGTCTCGAGTGGAGCTGCGGTCTACTGTACCCTTTTCCGCCTATACCACTTCTGCCCAGAGTGCTGAAGAAGATCAGGCGCGACTGGGCTCAAGTTATTCTTGTGGCTCCAGACTGGGCTCGAAGAGTATGATATCCCGAGCTACTCAGTATGAGCATCGATCCCCCGATCAGTCTGCCTCTTTAGGAGGATCTTCTGTTGGAGCAGCAGGGGACAGTCCTCCGCCTGAACCTGTCCAGCCTCCATCTCCATGCGTGGAGATTGAGCAGCGACAGTTAACCGCTTTCGACCTTCCTCCCGAAGTCTGAAATGTCATTCTGGCAGCCAGGCGTCCCTCCACTAAAACGGTATACTCCTGCCGATGGAACAAATTTGTGGCATGGTGCATAGCAAAGGCTGTGGATTCGCTTTCGGCCCCTCTTTCTCAGGTTCTTCTGTTTCTCCTATCTATGGCCCAGCAGGGCTCTGCTCTGGGCACTATCAAAGGCTATCTTTCTGCCATTTTCTACTCAGCCTCCTCTTTTTAAGTCTACGGTTGTTAACCGCTTTCTCAAAGGCATTACACACACGTTTCCTCCCGTTCCTTTCAAAATGCCTCAATGGGACTTAAATCTTGTCTTGACTTTTCTGATGTGTGCTCCCTTTGAGCCTCTTCATAACTGTCCTTTACGTCGCCTTACTCTAAAGACGGCTTTCCTGGTAGCTATCACCTCTGCCAGATGATTGAGTGAGCTCCAGGCTTTTTCTTCTAAACCTCCTTTCCTTTCTGTTCATCCGGACAAGGTGGTTTTAAGGACCTTCTTTCTTGCCAAAGGTTGTCTTCTTTCTTGCAAAAGGTTGTCACGCCCTTCCACATCGGGCAGACTATCACTTTGCTCACCTTCTTTCCGCCTCTGCATCCTTCCAGGGAAGAAGAGAGGCTCCACCCTCTGGACCCAAAACGTGCACTTGTTTTCTATCTGCAGTTTACATAACAGTTCCAGGTGGATGATCAGCTCTTTGTAGGCTACGTGGGCACCAAAAAAGGTTGGGCTGTGCACAAACGGACCATTTCCCAGTGGGTCGTTCTGTGCATCAAAGCATATTACTTCTTCGCCAAGAAGGAGCCTCCTGTGTGGCCTACATGCCCATTCCACCTGGACGACTGCAGCCACCACTGCCTTGGGACGGGACATTCCCTTGCAGGACATTTTTCAGGCAGCTACGTGGGCCTCGCTGCACACGATTACAAAGCACTACTGCCTTGACAGTCAAGTCCGGAGAGACGGCATCTTTGGCCGTTCTGTTCTCCGTGACTTCCTGGTGTCATTTTGTTTGCAGACCCACCACCGGGGTTGGTATTGCTGGGGTATCTATTCCAAGGTAAGGAAACTATCACTAACGTGTCTCTTTCAGATGCACAAGTTACTACTTGTGTAACGATATATCTGTAAGAGACATTAGTTAGTGATAGATTCCTTACCGCCCCACCCATCCTCTCCGTTCTGCGAACTGATTACTGGGGTTAATGTCCTCCGCTTTTAGGGCCCTAGTTTTATGCACCAAGGGTCAGTATCTTGCATGGCTCTGCATTCCTGGCGTGGAAAGTCATGTACAGAACTGACGTCAGCGCGCATGGGTGGCGCCTAAGTAGTGTCCGTGACGTCATCTCGGCGCTAAAGACGCCAGTGACTGACGCGGAGGGGTAGTGCTAAGCAAAACTTTCCGGATCCAGTCTGACGCTCGGGGATATTCTAAGGTAAGGAATCTATCACTAACTAATGTCTCTTACAGATATATCGTTACACAAGTTGTAACTTGTTCATCTAGACCGGCCAGTGCAGCTTGGAAGTGCAGTTTTAAAACACAATTTCGAGTTGGCAAAATAAACCTTTTGGCAGGCCTAAACCTTCCTTTGTTATACTTCTAAATCACCCCTAAGCTAGGCCTAAGAGCCCATTGGGTGGGGTGCATGGTATCTAAAAAGTATGGCATGTATATTTAATATTGTACATGTCTTGCCAGTGGAAAAATCTCTATGGTTATTTATAGGGCTTGCGAAGCGAAGCAAAGAGCCTTTTTGTAGGGGGTTTAAAAATGGACCTTGAAATTCTACACAGCTCGTGCGTGTTGATTTCCTAGGTCCATTTTGATTGGGCTTTGCATGCGTGCTATTTTGTAACAGAACACGCAATAGGCCATAGGCGGTCGCGTAGCTCCGCCTATGGCCTATTGGTGTCTGTTACGCGCACAAAAAGACCATATGTCTTCAGTTATCGCGGCCAGACACGGGCTCGATAATTGAAGACATATGCCTCGCAGTGGCGCGCGCGCACCCCTCGCGGGCGTTTTTTTTTTTTTTTTTTTACAGGACTTTTCCCCAGCGCCCGCCCTCCTCCCCCCACCCCCCGTCCTGTTCTTCATTCCACGGGCAAAAAAACAGTGTTAGAGACAGAGTACGGCAGCAGCGAGGAGAGCGCAGGGCGGCGCACAGCAGACAGGGCACTCCGGTGCTCCAGCCCGGAGCCCAGGAGCCGAGGCGGCGACCCCTTCCTTTTCTGCCTCCGAGAGTCACGCAGACAGGCTGTAGACATGTGCCTGGCCATGTCCTATCCTCAGGGTTACTTGTACCAGCCCTCGTTATATTAATGCTGTACAGTTTGCGAAGGCACAACCTGTTCATGAGTCATTATTAAAGCTATATATTACCCAGGCATTTTGCAACACGTGGAAAGGGAGAAGAGAAACTGCAATAACATACGGCCAAGGGGAGGGGGCGGCGGTGATATCAGTTTCCACAGATCTGGACTGACCTTTTGAGCACATTCTTGTAAATAATAAATGGAAGGACTGATTAAACGAGCTGGAACTATCTCGGGCAGGGCTGCACTTCATTCCAGTAAGTTTCATCAGCAAACAGAGGCTTGTTAATCCGGGGCTGTAGCAGGTTTCATGAAGTGACATAAAATCAGACAGGTTTGAAGTGCCTATGAACCCGGGATGATGAACCTGACTTGTCTTTAAGCGAATTGGCTCCGATGAGTGTCGCATGTGAGGGATTCCATCCACCTTTGGTAAACATCTGATGACACGCTAAGTGGACACTTTGTGTTCTATGTGTGGGATTCATTTGAGGTTCCAGATGAACATTTTTTGACTGATTTCATATCTGGTTTCTGTTTTTTTCTCCAAAGGTCTTGGTGTTAGTAGTTTGTAGGGTGTGTGGCGTTTGTTTAGAGCTGGCCTTCTTCTGTGGTAGCTGCCCAGCCTGCTGTTTAGTACTATTGGCTGAATAAGCAAACCCAGTAGAAAATCACACCTCCTGACATGTTGCCACTTGACAGCCATGATTATACTGGCACAATGCATGAAACCGCCAACCAGTGACAATCCATTTTTTTAAAGCTTTCATCAAGGAGGATGCCTATCTCTGTTTTTCGGCTTTACGGTGTGATATTTTATTTCATCTACGTATTTTTTATTTATTTATGTGTTTACTTGCTATGCGAGAGGAACTGTTAACGTTAACAACGGAAACATTTCTAATAACCTCTTTGAGAAATGAAAGCCGCGTGCAGTGCATAACTAAAAAGGCGAAGGCAGCAGCCTGAATTCCCACAAACGTGTGCTATCAGTGCACATTTGCACACTTCACCCCAGCACCTCGTGCTCAGACTCCCTTCTAATGTTGTTACACAGGAAACCTTCCATTCCTGTTTACAGCACCAGATTTTTAGGGCTCGCAAAGCGAAGCAAAGGGCCCTTTCGTAGGGGTTTAAAAATGGACCTTGAAATTCCACAAAGCTCATGCGTGTTGATTTCCTAGGTCCATTTTGATTGGGCTTTGCGTGTGTGCTGTTTTTTAACACGTCCACCACCACCACGTCCACCACATCCACCACCACGTCCACAACCATGTCCATCACAACCACGTCCACCTCCACCACGTTCATGACCACCACGTCCATGACCACCACGTCCATGACCACCACGTCCACCACCACCACGTCCACCACGTCCACCAGCACCATGTCCACCACCAGCACCATGTCCACCACCAGCACCACGTCCACCACCAACACCACCACATCCACCACCAACACCACCACATCCACCACCAACACCACCACATCCACTACCACCACGTCCACCACCACCACGTCCACCACCAACACTTCCACCACCACATCCACAACCACCACGTCCACAACCTCCACCACCACTACGTCTACCACCACCACACCCACGTCCACCACCACCACACCCACCATCACCACGTCCACCATCCCCACGTCCACTACCTCCACCACCACTACCTCCACCACCATGTACACCAGCATGTCCACCACATCCACCACCACGCCCACCACCACGTCCACCCCCACCATGTCCACCACCACCACCTCGACCACCTCCACAACCACCATGTCCACCACCACCACGTCCACCACATCCACCACCACTATGTCCACCACCACCATGTCCACCACCACCATGTCCTCCACCACCACCATGTCCTCCACCACCACCATGTCCTCCACCACCACCATGTCCTCCACCACCACCACGTCCACCACCACCACCACGTCCACCACCACGTCCACCACCACATCCACCACCACCACCACCACATCGTCCACCACCACCACAACCACGGCCACCACCACGTCCACCATGAGGCCACCTCACTCTATCTATCGCCCTCACTCTATCTATCGCCCTCACTCTATCTATCTATCACCCTCACTCTATCTATCTATCTCCCTCACTCTATCTATTTATCACCCTCACTCTATCTAACTGTCGCACTCACTCTGTCGCCCTCACTCTATCTATCTATCTATCTATCTATCTATCTATCTATCTATCTATCTATCTATCTATCTATCTATCTATCTATCTCACTCACTCACTCACTCACTCACTCACTCACTCACTCACATCACCACAGCATCACTCACTCACTCAATCACATCACCACAGCATCACTCACTCACTCGCATCACCACAGCATCACTCACTCACTCGCATCACCACAGCATCACTCACTCACTCACTCACTCGCATCACCACAGCATCACTCACTCACTCACTCACTCGCATCACCACAGCATCACTCACTCACTCACTCACTCGCATCACCACAGCATCACTCACTCACTCACTCACTCACTCACTCACTCACTCACTCACTCCACCACAGCATCACTCACTCACTCCACCACAGCATCACTCACTCACTCACTCACTCGCATCACCACAGCATCACTCACTCACTCACTCGCATCACCACAGCATCACTCACTCACTCACTCGCATCACCACAGCATCACTCACTCACTCACTCGCATCACCACAGCATCACTCACTCACTCACTCGCATCACCACAGCATCACTCACTCACTCACTCACTCACTCGCATCACCACAGCATCACTCACTCACTCACTCGCATCACCACAGCATCACTCACTCACTCACTCACTCGCATCACCACAGCATCACTCACTCACTCACTCACTCGCATCACCACAGCATCACTCACTCACTCACTCACTCACTCGCATCACCACAGCATCACTCACTCACTCACTCACTCAATCGCATCACCACAGCATCACTCACTCACTCACTCACTCACTCACTCGCATCACCACAGCATCACTCACTCACTCACTCACTCACTCGCATCACCACAGCATCACTCACTCACTCGCATCACCACAGCATCACTCACTCACTCGCATCACCACAGCATCACTCACTCACTCGCATCACCACAGCATCACTCACTCACTCGCATCACCACAGCATCACTCACTCACTCGCATCACCACAGCATCACTCACTCACTCGCATCACCACAGCATCACTCACTCACTCGCATCACCACAGCATCACTCACTCACTCGCATCACCACAGCATCACTCACTCACTCACTCACTCACTCGCATCACCACAGCATCACTCACTCACTCACTCACTCACTCGCATCACCACAGCATCACTCACTCACTCACTCGCATCACCACAGCATCACTCACTCACTCACTCACTCACTCGCATCACCACAGCATCACTCACTCACTCACTCACTCACTCGCATCACCACAGCATCACTCACTCACTCGCATCACCACAGCATCACTCACTCACTCGCATCACCACAGCATCACTCACTCACTCGCATCACCACAGCATCACTCACTCACTCGCATCACCACAGCATCACTCACTCACTCGCATCACCACAGCATCACTCACTCACTCACTCACTCGCATCACCACAGCATCACTCACTCACTCGCATCACCACAGCATCACTCACTCACTCACTCACTCGCATCACCACAGCATCACTCACTCACTCACTCACATCACCACAGCATCACTCACTCGCATCACCACAGCATCACTCACTCACTCACTCGCATCACCACAGCATCACTCACTCACTCACTCGCATCACCACAGCATCACTCACTCACTCACTCGCATCACCACAGCATCACTCACTCACTCACTCACTCACTCGCATCACCACAGCATCACTCACTCACTCACTCACTCGCATCACCACAGCATCACTCACTCACTCACTCACTCGCATCACCACAGCATCACTCACTCACTCACTCACTCACTCGCATCACCACAGCATCACTCACTCACTCGCATCACCACAGCATCACTCACTCACTCACTCACTCGCATCACCACAGCATCACTCACTCACTCACTCACTCGCATCACCACAGCATCACTCACTCACTCACTCGCATCACCACAGCATCACTCACTCACTCGCATCACCACAGCATCACTCACTCACTCACTCGCATCACCACAGCATCACTCACTCACTCACTCACTCGCATCACCACAGCATCACTCACTCACTCACTCACTCACTCGCATCACCACAGCATCACTCACTCACTCACTCACTCGCATCACCACAGCATCACTCACTCACTCACTCACTCACTCGCATCACCACAGCATCACTCACTCACTCCCATCACCACAGCATCACTCACTCACTCACTCGCATCACCACAGCATCACTCACTCACTCACTCACTCGCATCACCACAGCATCACTCACTCACTCACTCACTCGCATCACCACAGCATCACTCACTCACTCGCATCACCACAGCATCACTCACTCACTCACTCACTCGCATCATCACAGCATCACTCACTCACTCGCATCACCACAGCATCACTCACTCACTCACTCGCATCACCACAGCATCACTCACTCACTCACTCACTCACTCGCATCACCACAGCATCACTCACTCACTCGCATCACCACAGCATCACTCACTCACTCGCATCACTCACTCACTCGCATCACCACAGCATCACTCACTCACTCGCATCACCACAGCATCACTCACTCACTCACTCACTCGCATCACCACAGCATCACTCACTCACTCGCATCACCACAGCATCACTCACTCACTCACTCACTCGCATCACCACAGCATCACTCACTCACTCACTCACTCGCATCACCACAGCATCACTCACTCACTCACTCACTCGCATCACCACAGCATCACTCACTCACTCACTCGCATCACCACAGCATCACTCACTCACTCACTCACTCGCATCACCACAGCATCACTCACTCACTCACTCACTCGCATCACCACAGCATCACTCACTCACTCACTCGCATCACCACAGCATCACTCACTCACTCGCATCACCACAGCATCACTCACTCACTCACTCGCATCACCACAGCATCACTCACTCACTCGCATCACCACAGCATCACTCACTCACTCACTCACTCGCATCACCACAGCATCACTCACTCACTCGCATCACCACAGCATCACTCACTCACTCACTCACTCGCATCACCACAGCATCACTCACTCACTCACTCACTCGCATCACCACAGCATCACTCACTCACTCGCATCACCACAGCATCACTCACTCACTCGCATCACCACAGCATCACTCACTCACTCGCATCACCACAGCATCACTCACTCACTCGCATCACCACAGCATCACTCACTCACTCGCATCACCACAGCATCACTCACTCACTCGCATCACCACAGCATCACTCACTCACTCGCATCACCACAGCATCACTCACTCACTCACTCACTCGCATCACCACAGCATCACTCACTCACTCACTCACTCGCATCACCACAGCATCACTCACTCACTCACTCGCATCACCACAGCATCACTCACTCACTCACTCACTCGCATCACCACAGCATCACTCACTCACTCACTCACTCGCATCACCACAGCATCACTCACTCACTCACTCACTCGCATCACCACAGCATCACTCACTCACTCGCATCACCACAGCATCACTCACTCACTCGCATCACCACAGCATCACTCACTCACTCGCATCACCACAGCATCACTCACTCACTCACTCACTTGCATCACCACAGCATCACTCACTCACTCGCATCACCACAGCATCACTCACTCACTCGCATCACCACAGCATCACTCACTCACTCACTCACTCACTCGCATCACCACAGCATCACTCACTCACTCACTCACTCACTCGCATCACCACAGCATCACTCACTCACTCGCATCACCACAGCATCACTCACTCACTCACTCACTCGCATCACCACAGCATCACTCACTCACTCACTAGCATCACCACAGCATCACTCACTCACTCACTCACTCGCATCACCACAGCATCACTCACTCACTCGCATCACCACAGCATCACTCACTCACTCGCATCACCACAGCATCACTCACTCACTCGCATCACCACAGCATCACTCACTCACTCGCATCACCACAGCATCACTCACTCACTCGCATCACCACAGCATCACTCACTCACTCACTCACTTGCATCACCACAGCATCACTCACTCACTCGCATCACCACAGCATCACTCACTCACTCGCATCACCACAGCATCACTCACTCACTCACTCGCATCACCACAGCATCACTCACTCACTCGCATCACCACAGCATCACTCACTCACTCGCATCACCACAGCATCACTCACTCACTCGCATCACCACAGCATCACTCACTCACTCGCATCACCACAGCATCACTCACTCACTCACTCACTCGCATCACCACAGCATCACTCACTCACTCACTCACTCGCATCACCACAGCATCACTCACTCACTCACTCGCATCACCACAGCATCACTCACTCACTCACTCACTCGCATCACCACAGCATCACTCACTCACTCACTCGCATCACCACAGCATCACTCACTCACTCGCATCACCACAGCATCACTCACTCACTCGCATCACCACAGCATCACTCACTCACTCGCATCACCACAGCATCACTCACTCACTCGCATCACCACAGCATCACTCACTCACTCACTCACTTGCATCACCACAGCATCACTCACTCACTCGCATCACCACAGCATCACTCACTCACTCGCATCACCACAGCATCACTCACTCACTCACTCACTCGCATCACCACAGCATCACTCACTCACTCGCATCACCACAGCATCACTCACTCACTCGCATCACCACAGCATCACTCACTCACTCGCATCACCACAGCATCACTCACTCACTCACTCACTCGCATCACCACAGCATCACTCACTCACTCACTCACTCGCATCACCACAGCATCACTCACTCACTCACTCGCATCACCACAGCATCACTCACTCACTCACTCACTCACTCACTCACTCACTCACTCACTCACATCACCACAGCATCACTCACTCACTCGCATCACCACAGCATCACTCACTCACTCACTCACTCGCATCACCACAGCATCACTCACTCACTCACTCGCATCACCACAGCATCACTCACTCACTCACTCGCATCACCACAGCATCACTCACTCACTCACTCGCATCACCACAGCATCACTCACTCACTCACTCGCATCACCACAGCATCACTCACTCACTCGCATCACCACAGCATCACTCACTCACTCACTCACTCACTCGCATCACCACAGCATCACTCACTCACTCACTCACATCACCACAGCATCACTCACTCACTCACTCGCATCACCACAGCATCACTCACTCACTCGCATCACCACAGCATCACTCACTCACTCACTCACTCACTCGCATCACCACAGCATCACTCACTCACTCACTCACTCGCATCACCACAGCATCACTCACTCACTCACTCACTCACTCGCATCACCACAGCATCACTCACTCACTCACTCACTCACTCACTCGCATCACCACAGCATCACTCACTCACTCACTCACTCGCATCACCACAGCATCACTCACTCACTCACTCACTCAATCGCATCACCACAGCATCACTCACTCACTCACTCACTCACTCGCATCACCACAGCATCACTCACTCACTCACTCACTCACTCGCATCACCACAGCATCACTCACTCACTCGCATCACCACAGCATCACTCACTCACTCGCATCACCACAGCATCACTCACTCACTCGCATCACCACAGCATCACTCACTCACTCGCATCACCACAGCATCACTCACTCACTCGCATCACCACAGCATCACTCACTCACTCGCATCACCACAGCATCACTCACTCACTCGCATCACCACAGCATCACTCACTCACTCGCATCACCACAGCATCACTCACTCACTCGCATCACCACAGCATCACTCACTCACTCACTCATCGCATCACCACAGCATCACTCACTCACTCACTCACTCACTCGCATCACCACAGCATCACTCACTCACTCACTCACTCACTCGCATCACCACAGCATCACTCACTCACTCACTCACTCACTCGCATCACCACAGCATCACTCACTCACTCGCATCACCACAGCATCACTCACTCACTCACTCGCATCACCACAGCATCACTCACTCACTCACTAGCATCACCACAGCATCACTCACTCACT
Organism: Lissotriton vulgaris; assembly: GCF_964263255.1. Classification (NCBI taxonomy): domain Eukaryota; kingdom Metazoa; phylum Chordata; class Amphibia; order Caudata; family Salamandridae; genus Lissotriton; species Lissotriton vulgaris. Next base: position 2,079,013,564 of record NC_141685.1, on the reverse strand, counting down.
CACTCACTCGCATCACCACAGCATCACTCACTCACTCACTCGCATCACCACAGCATCACTCACTCACTCACTACGCATCACCACAGCATCACTCACTCACATACTCGCATCACCACAGCATCACTCACTCACTCACTCACTCGCATCACCACAGCATCACTCACTCACTCGCATCACCACAGCATCACTCACTCACTCGCATCACCACAGCATCACTCACTCACTCGCATCACCACAGCATCACTCACTCACTCGCATCACCACAGCATCACTCACTCACTCGCATCACCACAGCATCACTCACTCACTCGCATCACCACAGCATCACTCACTCACTCACTCACTCGCATCACCACAGCATCACTCACTCACTCACTCACTCGCATCACCACAGCATCACTCACTCACTCACTCGCATCACCACAGCATCACTCACTCACTCGCATCACCACAGCATCACTCACTCACTCACTCGCATCACCACAGCATCACTCACTCACTCACTCGCATCACCACAGCATCACTCACTCACTCACTCGCATCACCACAGCATCACTCACTCACTCACTCACTCACTCGCATCACCACAGCATCACTCACTCACTCGCATCACCACAGCATCACTCACTCACTCACTCACTCGCATCACCACAGCATCACTCACTCACTCACTCACTCACTCGCATCACCACAGCATCACTCACTCACTCACTCACTCGCATCACCACAGCATCACTCACTCACTCACTCACTCGCATCACCACAGCATCACTCACTCACTCACTCACATCACCACAGCATCACTCACTCACTCACTCACTCGCATCACCACAGCATCACTCACTCACTCACTCACTCGCATCACCACAGCATCACTCACTCACTCGCATCACCACAGCATCACTCACTCACTCGCATCACCACAGCATCACTCACTCACTCACTCACTCGCATCACCACAGCATCACTCACTCACTCACTCACTCGCATCACCACAGCATCACTCACTCACTCACTCACTCACATCACCACAGCATCACTCACTCACTCACTCACTCGCATCACCACAGCATCACTCACTCACTCACTCACTCGCATCACCACAGCATCACTCACTCACTCACTCGCATCACCACAGCATCACTCACTCACTCGCATCACCACAGCATCACTCACTCACTCACTCGCATCACCACAGCATCACTCACTCACTCACTCGCATCACCACAGCATCACTCACTCACTCACTCGCATCACCACAGCATCACTCACTCACTCACTCACTCACTCGCATCACCACAGCATCACTCACTCACTCACTCACTCACTCGCATCACCACAGCATCACTCACTCACTCACTCACTCACTCGCATCACCACAGCATCACTCACTCACTCGCATCACCACAGCATCACTCACTCACTCAGTCACTCGCATCACCACAGCATCACTCACTCACTCACTCGCATCACCACAGCATCACTCACTCACTCACTCGCATCACCACAGCATCACTCACTCACTCACTCGCATCACCACAGCATCACTCACTCACTCACTCACTCGCATCACCACAGCATCACTCACTCACTCACTCACTCGCATCACCACAGCATCACTCACTCACTCACTCACTCACTCGCATCACCACAGCATCACTCACTCACTCGCATCACCACAGCATCACTCACTCACTCGCATCACCACAGCATCACTCACTCACTCGCATCACCACAGCATCACTCACTCACTCGCATCACCACAGCATCACTCACTCACTCACTCACTCGCATCACCACAGCATCACTCACTCACTCGCATCACCACAGCATCACTCACTCACTCACTCACTCGCATCACCACAGCATCACTCACTCACTCACTCACTCGCATCACCACAGCATCACTCACTCACTCACTCGCATCACCACAGCATCACTCACTCACTCACTCGCATCACCACAGCATCACTCACTCACTCACTCACTCGCATCACCACAGCATCACTCACTCACTCACTCACTCGCATGACCACAGCATCACTCACTCACTCGCATCACCACAGCATCACTCACTCACTCGCATCACCACAGCATCACTCACTCACTCACTCACTCGCATCACCACAGCATCACTCACTCACTCGCATCACCACAGCATCACTCACTCACTCACTCACTCGCATCACCACAGCATCACTCACTCACTCGCATCACCACAGCATCACTCACTCACTCACTCACTCACTCGCATCACCACAGCATCACTCACTCACTCACTCACTCACTCGCATCACCACAGCATCACTCACTCACTCGCATCACCACAGCATCACTCACTCACTCGCATCACCACAGCATCACTCACTCACTCGCATCACCACAGCATCACTCACTCACTCGCATCACCACAGCATCACTCACTCACTCGCATCACCACAGCATCACTCACTCACTCGCATCACCACAGCATCACTCACTCACTCGCATCACCACAGCATCACTCACTCACTCGCATCACCACAGCATCACTCACTCACTCACTCACTCGCATCACCACAGCATCACTCACTCACTCACTCACTCGCATCACCACAGCATCACTCACTCACTCACTCGCATCACCACAGCATCACTCACTCACTCACTCGCATCACCACAGCATCACTCACTCACTCACTCACTCGCATCACCACAGCATCACTCACTCACTCACTCACTCGCATCACCACAGCATCACTCACTCACTCACTCACTCGCATCACCACAGCATCACTCACTCACTCGCATCACCACAGCATCACTCACTCACTCGCATCACCACAGCATCACTCACTCACTCGCATCACCACAGCATCACTCACTCACTCACTCACTTGCATCACCACAGCATCACTCACTCACTCGCATCACCACAGCATCACTCACTCACTCGCATCACCACAGCATCACTCACTCACTCACTCACTCGCATCACCACAGCATCACTCACTCACTCGCATCACCACAGCATCACTCACTCACTCACTCACTCGCATCACCACAGCATCACTCACTCACTCGCATCACCACAGCATCACTCACTCACTCGCATCACCACAGCATCACTCACTCACTCGCATCACCACAGCATCACTCACTCACTCACTCACTTGCATCACCACAGCATCACTCACTCACTCGCATCACCACAGCATCACTCACTCACTCGCATCACCACAGCATCACTCACTCACTCACTCACTCACTCACTCACTCGCATCACCACAGCATCACTCACTCACTCGCATCACCACAGCATCACTCACTCACTCGCATCACCACAGCATCACTCACTCACTCGCATCACCACAGCATCACTCACTCACTCGCATCACCACAGCATCACTCACTCACTCACTCACTCACTCGCATCACCACAGCATCACTCACTCACTCACTCACTCGCATCACCACAGCATCACTCACTCACTCACTCACTCGCATCACCACAGCATCACTCACTCACTCACTCACTCGCATCACCACAGCATCACTCACTCACTCGCATCACCACAGCATCACTCACTCACTCACTCACTCGCATCACCACAGCATCACTCACTCACTCACTCACTCGCATCACCACAGCATCACTCACTCACTTGCATCACCACAGCATCACTCACTCACTCGCATCACCACAGCATCACTCACTCACTCGCATCACCACAGCATCACTCACTCACTCACTCACTCGCATCACCACAGCATTACTCACTCACTCACTCACTCACTCGCATCACCACAGCATCACTCACTCACTCACTCGCATCACCACAGCATCACTCACTCACTCACTCACTCACTCGCATCACCACAGCATCACTCACTCACTCACTCGCATCACCACAGCATCACTCACTCACTCACTCACTCGCATCACCACAGCATCACTCACTCACTCACTCGCATCACCACAGCATCACTCACTCACTCACTCGCATCACCACAGCATCACTCACTCACTCACTCGCATCACCACAGCATCACTCACTCACTCACTCACTCGCATCACCACAGCATCACTCACTCACATACTCGCATCACCACAGCATCACTCACTCACTCGCATCACCACAGCATCACTCACTCGCATCACCACAGCATCACTCACTCGCATCACCACAGCATCACTCACTCGCATCACCACAGCATCACTCACTCACTCGCATCACCACAGCATCACTCACTCACTCACTCACTCGCATCACCACAGCATCACTCACTCACTCACTCACTTGCATCACCACAGCATCACTCACTCACTCGCATCACCACAGCATCACTCACTCACTCACTCACTCGCATCACCACAGCATCACTCACTCACTCGCATCACCACAGCATCACTCACTCACTCACTCACTCGCATCACCACAGCATCACTCACTCACTCACTCACTCGCATCACCACAGCATCACTCACTCACTCACTAGCATCACCACAGCATCACTCACTCACTCGCATCACCACAGCATCACTCACTCACTCGCATCACCACAGCATCACTCACTCACTCGCATCACCACAGCATCACTCACTCACTCGCATCACCACAGCATCACTCACTCACTCGCATCACCACAGCATCACTCACTCACTCACTCACTCACTCACTCGCATCACCACAGCATCACTCACTCACTCGCATCACCACAGCATCACTCACTCACTCACTCACTCGCATCACCACAGCATCACTCACTCACTCACTAGCATCACCACAGCATCACTCACTCACTCACTCACTCGCATCACCACAGCATCACTCACTCACTCACATCACCACAGCATCACTCACTCACTCACTCGCATCACCACAGCATCACTCACTCACTCACTCGCATCACCACAGCATCACTCACTCACATACTCGCATCACCACAGCATCACTCACTCACTCGCATCACCACAGCATCACTCACTCACTCGCATCACCACAGCATCACTCACTCACTCGCATCACCACAGCATCACTCACTCACTCACTCGCATCACCACAGCATCACTCACTCACTCACTCGCATCACCACAGCATCACTCACTCACTCACTCACTCGCATCACCACAGCATCACTCACTCACTCACTCACTCACTCACATCACCACTGTATCACTCACTCACTCACTCGAATCACCACAGCATCACTCACTCACTCACTCACTCACTCGCATCACCACAGCATCACTCACTCACTCACTCACTCGCATCACCACAGCATCACTCACTCACATACTCGCATCACCACAGCATCACTCACTCACTCGCATCACCACAGCATCACTCACTCACTCGCATCACCACAGCATCACTCACTCACTCGCATCACCACAGCATCACTCACTCGCATCACCACAGCATCACTCACTCGCATCACCACAGCATCACTCACTCACTCACTCGCATCACCACAGCATCACTCACTCACTCACTCGCATCACCACAGCATCACTCACTCACTCACTCACTCACATCACCACAGCATCACTCACTCACTCACTCGCATCACCACAGCATCACTCACTCACTCACTCACTCGCATCACCACAGCATCACTCACTCACTCACTCGCATCACCACAGCATCACTCACTCACTCACTCACTCGCATCACCCACTCACTCACTCGCATCACCAAAGCATCACTCACTCACTCACTCGCATCACCACAGCATCACTCACTCACTCACTCACTCACTTGCATCACCACAGCATCACTCACTCACTCACTCACTCGCATCACCACAGCATCACTCACTCACTCACTAGCATCACCACAGCATCACTCACTCACTCACTAGCATCACCACAGCATCACTCATTCACTCACTCGCATCACCACAGCATCACTCACTCACTCACTCGCATCACCACAGCATCACTCACTCACTCACTCACTCGCATCACCACAGCATCAATCAGCACCACCACAGCATCACTCAGAGAGAGGCACCACCACATCACTAAGCGCTACCACAGCATCACTGAATGCCACAGCATCACTCGTCGCCACCACAGCATCAATCTGTGCAACCATTCAACAACTGGTTCAAATATGTTGTCTCAATGTTTCAAGCTTTATTACATATATTACAAAAAGGTGTTAATATTTCACTTCTGTTCTTGGATTTTTGTCACAATAAAATACACTAAACATAATCTTCACAAAAGTTATTTACAAAAGTTTAAGCTATTGCCATTATAAATTACAATAGCTTTTACTTAAGTATTAATTGTTAAAAAAATAAAAGCCATTGTTATTTGTAATATCAATACATCTAAGTCAAATAAATACAACACATATTGCATTACAAATGCTATAGGAGTCACATTTGCGAAAGTTAAAACTATTGGCATTACAAACGACAAAGCTATTAATTTCCCTATTTTCAAAACCAACACATAAATAAAAAATGTGTAATTTATAATACCAATAGCTCAAACTTTCCGAATGCGAGACCTATTGCATTGCAAATGCTTCTTTGGCTTACTTTCCCATAGGTTAACACTGGTTTACACTGTTGCCTTTAAAAGGTTATTAATACAGTTTGGTAATAGCTAGGAACATGGTTAAAGGGCTCATTTTAATAGTAATCTAAAATCAAACTTTTAGTCATGTCAGATTTTATATTACTGTTTTGTAAATTAAACTTTTAGAAAGTTGTCTTATTCCTGCTTAAAACCAAAAGGCTTTCCTGACTGTCTAGCTGTCACCTGACCACTGATAGCTCCCTTACAGTGAGATGTGTATTGCTTCCAGGCAGTGGACAAAGCACTCTGGATGTGGTTAGGAGGGCTCCATCCTTGATATTAGAGCCTGTGGGCACTGCACAGCCTATTCCTGAGCTTCAGAGGATACCTACCTTGTCAGATGGTTACACCTGGGCCTTTCTCCCTTTTGACTTGCTAGTCAGTCTGGCTCCAAACCCAATTGGATGGGAGGAACTGACCAGAACTGGTTTAAGGGTCGGATAAAGGCTTGCCCTTAAAGGTGGACCCCTCATCAGAACACTCAGAGGCTTGTGAAGAATCAGGACTGCCCTGGAAGAAAGGTGGACCTACTTACCTTGAACCCAGGACCCCAGAAGTTACTCTGAGGGTGAATGGGCTGATCTGTTTGAGATACAGGAACACAGCTAGCTTCCAGAGGCCTCTTTCCCTGCAACTACCCAGCTGACCAGTTCCAACTGGACCTGCCCTGGACCTCTCTGCTAGCCTCTATTGGAGTGAATTCGAACCCCCAAGTGGTGTCACTCAGTTCCTGGACCCTGAGCGGGTGTTAGAGTGCTCTGATCCTGTACCCTAAGTGCAGTAAATGGGACTTGGAGACTGTTTACCTTCTTTCTGCTTTGAGATTTGATGGGCACTGGATTTTCTGTCGAAGCCACACATATAGACGTTGAATCGCCGGTTGGCCTCAATTGGCTGGTGTGCCCTGCTGAAGGAGAGCTAACTTCCCGAAAAGTTTCTAAGTGCGAACATAGCGGTCTTCACCGGGTTCAGTGTTGAGCAGCATCCAATCACAGTGAATGCCCCCCTGAGCATGGACTTGGCCTGCTTTAGCTTTCCCGTCTTCAACGATGACCATCCTGGAATTCAACTCTTGAGCAACTTTTCCTCCATTGAGCCCTGTTTCGGATAGAGCTTGCAACTTTCCCTGCCGATGACTCGTCGACAACCACTTTTTCTCCATCAAAGTTTCAAAGTCAGAAGGTAAATTTTCCACCGGACAAACCTAGTCCCTGTAGTCTATTTACGCTCTACTGTGGTTGACCTTGACCTTATCCTTCAACTTTGACCCGGTGTAGCGGTTAGCACTTTGTGCTTTTTTGGGTGATTTTTAATTTGAACTTTACAAATTCATATCTTCGGTTTTCCTTATTGGATGTTTATCATTTTGATATCATTGTATTTATAGAAATATTCTCTCTTTTTCTAAATTGGTTGGTGGGAGATGTTTCTTGTGCCGTTTTTTTTACTTTATTACTCTTTGAGTGATGTTCTTATGTCCTATACATTAGAATTTGTGACTTAAGAATAAGCCTATTCTAATTTGAGAAAGGCAGATGTAAATCAGGAACACCGCCAATATTTTTGATGTATTGCAATTCATTTATTCCTTGCAATGTAACATTTTATTAGTATACTCTTGTAATTTTTTTAAAGTTACATAATATGCTTTTCGTGATACAGCGCTCACAAATAAGTGACTAATGAGGAAATAAAAGTAAAAATATGCAACTCCTTAAAAAAACATAACATTAAACTCCCACTTATGAATTTATATACTAAAAAGGAGATAATTAGTTATAAGGTCAGCAGCGTTTTGATATCAAACTGTTGAGATCATCAGGACGGTGATGTGAGCATTTAATATCATTGTGTGACCATATATTTAGTATATGTCACTTCTCGGTGCAGTGTCATGGCAGCTTTTTGAACCATTTTCACCTAATACAACTTAATACCCCAGGTTCCCGAATTGTATGGTCCCCTTGTTCTGAAAACATATTTGCATAAATACTTTACACATCGCCTATAAGTTAAACCTGACTGCTTTGTGTCAAGCTACAAAAGGGTGGAGCATTGGTTTATTTAGTGACTCACCCTGCCAAAGATCGTGATTATTATTTGAGGTGGGTTCTCCTCAGCCCAACAAATACTCCAATTCCTTACACCAGCTATCCAAAGGTTTCCAGCTTCACAGACAGTTGGGTGCACAATAGAATAATATTTAAATCTTTTTCTACTGCTCAGTTAATTATTTCTGCCTAATTTACCTCTACTCCCCCATGGCTCCGAAATGTTTCCATAACCTATGTCCGTCTTGGATCAGAGGCAGCTGAATTAATCAAGTTTATTACCAGTTCATCTGTTTAGAGCGATAGTCTAGGCTCATGTCCTAACCAACTCCCTCCCTCTTTCATAACACTGGGGATATTTCAAATTGCAATTATTCTACTTAATTTGTAAGTTAAGTAAACATCAGACATTTGAAATTGTGCACAAATGTGTTGTATCACGAAGTACAAAGACCATAGCCGTGAATGTAGATGGAAACGTATTTACAAAGTTCCTGGCAGGTTTTTACATTACTATTTACTTGAGGTTAAAATTATTAAGGGCCACTGTATTTGTAGAGTAAAACTACTTGGGCACCCACAAGTCAATGTAATGCAAGCAGTGAGTTTATTTTGTTCTGAAGCTTCAGAACAAATTGTTATAAAAACATTAATTGGATACCCCTGGACTCACATGTATCGGTCATTTTGTATTTTAGCCCTGTATGACGAGATCTGCAAGTTCCGTAAAGCCTGTGGGGAAGCCCACATGAAGACAATCCTAGGAACAGGAGAACTGGGCTCCCTCACCAACATTTACAAAGCTAGTCTCGTGGCTATGATGGCAGGTAATGCGCTTTATGTAACTGTTGTGTTTTTTTGCATTAGTTGCAGTACATTTTCAAATTCTCATGGTTTTACCCGAACAAATTACGTATTTGTATACACCGTTGTAATATGATTGCACGATCAGTTTAACAGTCCAATCATTATGAATGCTGTATTTTTTACTCTTCATCTCCACCCGTGGACTAAGCAACCATCTCAGTTCTCAAGCCCAAATGTGCATCCATTTGGGCAGATAAAGAAAATGCCTAGTCTAGTAGCACCCCTGTAAGAGACCTCACGCCTCTGACCATAGGTGTGGCCAAACATGGGTAGAACATTTAACTTATATGCCCAAAAATCTCCTCATAGACTATCCCTTTTAAATATGTCCTCTTTCTCCTACTAGCACGAGCTCTGTCCCTTTCAGCCGCACTGCAGACAACTTCTCATCCTGCTCGTATACGTTTCTCCACCTTCAGAAACACGGTTGGCATGAGAAACACAGCAGTCCCGCTCCTGTCCAATGCCACCGCCCTCCCACCACACTAGCTGATTCTCAGCATGACTTCTTCAGTGAAACTGATCGCTACGCATTCCATTTGATGCTTTCTTAACATTTCCCCCAAAACAGTACATATTCATGCACTAGCCTCTTCACTGTTAGTTGTTGTTCTACTTTCTTTACTTTTTAGTAGAAATCTATAGCTAGTTGAGTCAAAAATTGACATAAGCAGTTCTGGGTCTAATTATAACATGTAACCACAAGACCATCTCATTTGAAACATCACAAATAAGCCAAAATTATCGCACATAGATATAAGAAAATCTTTTTCATTTTGTTATTCAATATTATGAATAGTTTTAAATTGTGTTTTTTTGTTTAATATTTTTCTATTTCACCCAAACAAATTTCATTTCAAATCAGTTTTGTAATTAATATCAAATATAATATCCATCTGTTCATTCAAATATACAATAAAAATTCCAACATCAAAAGAACCATAGACAAGAATTGATGGGGGGAATGCGGTAGGTCTTTCCCTATGTATAGCTAGTTCACCAGATATATAGGGGTCCCCTTTTTTCAAAAGAAGTTCTACTTTCTATAACCAGTCCATCTCCAACTTTATCAGGATTGCTTCAAATTTGCTTTTGTCCTTCTCACTAGAAAACAAACGCACACCAAGACCTCATTTCCAGGCAGCTACTTATCAGTCTGTCCACCCTTTTTTCTGCAAAACTCTTAAGAGTCGCCGGCTATCTGTCCTCTTTCAATCTACTTAGTAAATATGTATATATATATATATGCAAGATTCATTATGTTGAAATCAAAGTGCTTTCCCTATAGAGATTGTTTCCATATACGTCTACCACTCTTCATCTAAAATGGATTATTCTGTATATTAACTACCAAATCTGTAACCAGCTCTTACGAATCCTCGCCATTTATGTAAATGGTGTTCGAAGGGAACGTAATCCCCTCTTCAAACACTATCTAATGCAATAAGTTAACATAACAGGAACACATACTTACATATATGCTACTGAGTTTTTCCATACTGAGCATTCAGGTTTGCAGTGCCTAATAGTACTCCTGGTTGCTCTACCATTACATTGTATCCACTACGTCAGTGTACTACATTGTTAGTCAATATTTTGCAGGCATTACGTTGAAAGGCACTACATCACAGGAAAATATGATTAGAATTTACATCTGAAGTCACTACATCACAGAAATCATTTTATCACAAATAAGCACATATAAATTAAAGTAAAAAAATAAGCATTTCCTTGTAACTGTAGTTATAGGTTCTTCTAATTATTTATTGAAAAGCCAATTTTTGATTTGGATACATATGGCATAGATCCACACAGCGTTCCAAAAATGGGTAAATGTGGCCAAGGTTCCACATGTCAAGGTTCATGTAAATCTGTCAAGGAGTTGAAGGGTTTAGCAATATAGTGTAGGGCAAAAAGAGTGTTCATAATGTTAACCCCCGTCGGAAATTTTACCCTCCACTACAGAAAAAAAACGCTGAAAGAAATTACATCATACTTGGTGTTAAACGGGGAACAACGTTTACAACGCAACTTTTACAACGCACTACCTTTACAACGAAACTTTTACAACGCGACATCCATTACAACGCATGCCATTACAACGCAACCATTACAACACATGTCACTACAACGCATGTCATTACAACGCAGTCATTACAACGCATACCATTACAACGCATACACATAGTGCCCTTACACTATCCAACACTTACCCTACTGTTGCACCCCCTGGAGTTAGAATAGTAATTTTTACCCCTACACTATCCAAAACTTACCCTACTGTTGCACCCCCTGGAGTTAGAATAGTATTTTTTACCCCTACACTATCCAACACTTACCCTACTGTTGCACCCCGCAGGAGTTAGAATAGTAAATGTTACCCCTACACTATCCAATACTTACCATACATGCAATGTATTGGTATGCGTTGTAATGGTATGCGTTGTAAAGGTAGTATGCGTAGTAGTGGAATGCGTTGTAAAGGTAGTTTTTAGAGATGCGTTGTAATGGCATGCGTTGTAATGGATGTTGCGTTATAAAAAATGTGTTGTAAAGGTATGCGTTGTAACGACATACATCCTGTTAAACTACCCAGAGGGAGTGTCTTGCTTGGTTTGGTGTAAATCCATTTAGTCGTTTTTGATAAATTGGTGTTATAAAAACCTGTTTAGCGGCCTTCAAAGGGTTAAATTAAAGAGCTATCTTGACAGTTGAAAAAGTGTTTTCTGAAGGATGGCTACAACTTCCGAGTCCTCACCTTAGAATATCACTCCGGCGTCAGACTGGATCTGGAGAATTTAGTAGCAGTGCTCCAGCTCTGCTAGGTGACATTGTGTGACTCTGCGCCTATTCCATACTGCCCTGAAAGTGGCGAAGCGGATCCTTATATAAGCACCACCCGTGCGTGCAGATACCCGTTGCTTTCTTTCAGTGCCTTCTGACACAGATCCAGAGCTCTGCTCCAATCTTGTTGATCGCCCGATGATTTCTAAATTCACTTTTGAGCAGGGCTCTAGGAAACCGTGTCCCCACCATAAACAACCGGATGCAAGCCATGCAGCGAATGCAAAAAACTGATGCCGGTTAGAGACCTGCACAAGATGTGCCTTTGATGTCTGGGTTCTGAACACAACTCAGAGTCATTTGATGAATGTGCCCTAATGCACCCAAAGGTGATTTGAGACATGGAGGCTAATTTGTATGCTGTCGAACCATAGGGGATTCCTATTGGGTTATTCTCAGGTGACATCTATCCCCTTGGGACCTGTCACCAGGCCTATACCGACTCTGGTACAAACTTCCACTCCTGCCCCTAAACCCACCCTGGTCCAGCTGCCCGACACCAGTTGATGTTCCCATGCCGACACCCATGTTGGACCCTGAACCAACAGTAGCTCGAGCTTTACCGATGTTGCGCTATAAAACTATAGAAGTTCAACCAATTTTCATGTAGCCTGTTGTCCTGCTTCATGACTCTAACACAGTGCCTGTACTGCATCACAACTATCAGCAGAAACTCCATTTTTCTTTTGGCTCTGACTGATGATTTTGATGATGATGGTGAGGAAGATGTAGTGCTCCCCCTACATCACAGTGATGATATCTTTCACATTGATTTATAAAACACCAATGGGTTTGATACCTTACCAGTGACAGAGCTTTGCTCGCCACATGGTGTACAGATAGTGTCTCATTTGCAGTGGTGGTTAGAATAGTAGCCGAAGTAGGAGAATTACAGAGCAAGGAAGAGAATAAAACAAATGTTTTAACAGACATTTTGCAAACTGAGTCAGCAGCATATTGTCACGGTCACCAGATTATCCTCAGGATCGGGTTGAAGCTGTAAGGGGTCCACCTCTCGACAGCCCCAAGTTCGGATAGAATAAATCCTCTCGGACTAGTGCGATGGTTAAGCAAGGGAAGGAAAGGGTAGGAACAGCAGGGATGGAGACCTATGAACAAACAAAAGAGAGAAAACAGCTTTACTGTAAGATCAAGATTCTAGCTATACTTCTACATCTCTTAAGTTCCTACACAAAGGACATTCATTACACCTGTAAATAAAATAATGCTGGCTGTAAATCAGGTGAGATATGGGGGTGATCACAAGGTACCAGCAAGTTCTTAACATAAAGAAATGTAAGGTTCAGTTATCCACTTGTAATACAGTTGACTAATAACCACACCCACCCTATTGATGTAGAAAGTCTTATTGTAATGCTCATACTCAGTAGTTCTCTTACGAAACCCAGAATAAAGGTAAACACAATATCCAAAGTAAGGATGCTATTTGCGCCCACAGTGTTAAGCCAGAATTAGGAGAAACTTCCACCAGCAAGGAAAACACTAGAAAGCCATACCAGGAGCACTTGCGCTATTGCCTCATAACGCGAGTGGTAACAGTTCCAGAATACGGGCCTCAGTAAAATGGTAATAACACTTCCGTGTGCATGAGATCTTTAGAGAACTGCGTCTCGCCAACGGGAGGAACAAAAGAAACTTGTTCCGAGAGTATCCGGAGCCAAGGACTCAAGAGTAAACAAGAGAAATGAAGCTGGTGCGAATCCGCACCCTTACCCGACCGTAATAGTGACAGGTACATTGCTACTGGGTTGGGAGAGTCACTTGAGGGAGGTGGAGCTCTGAGGCCTCTGGTTTCCAGTGGACGTCTGGATAAAAATCAACCTTTTGGAGCTGCAAACTATTTGAAAGGCTTGAAAGGCTTTCGTGTCACCCATCAGGAGGAGGCTATTGCAGATTCCCATAGACATCTGGTACTGCAACAAACAGGGTTGTTAAGGGTGCCGGGTCAAATCAAGAGGATTTATGTCTCTGGAGTGGACTGGAGTGCTTGGAAATCTTTCTAGTTATCCACCACGTAAAGGGGCTCCTGAATGCCAGAGCAGACTAACTGAGCAGATGTCATCTGGCAGACCATGAGTGACTATTTAACCAAAAGAGGACAAAGTTCCTGTGCCAGGGTGCCAAAAGTCACCCATGCATCGTGGTGCAAAAAGTCACCCATACTTAAAAATTGGAAAAAAAAGAAAGGAAAAAGAGAAAAGGAGATTCCTAGGTATAAAGGACCCAAAATTATAAAGTGGAAAGACATTGTGTTTCCTCTGTTGCCCTCACACACCCCGAGGCGTTTGCTCCTCGTAGGGCCGGCGCTGCAATTCCCTACGGGTCCCAAGAAGGGTCACTTTATCGGAGATCTTTTGGAGGAATGCCGGATGATGCATGCGGGTGTGCGGGTTATGAGTCAAGAGGAGGGTAAAGGGAAATCGTGCCAGTGTGATATATTAAAATAGAAACAAGGGTACACATGCAGCGATATGTTGAAAAATATACCCTTGGCAGTCAATACTGCTAAAAATTATTGACCCAAAAGGCCTATTATGCCTAGGTGTCAATTGTCAAGGTCAACATGTTTCGCGCTTCCGTTGCCAAGAGGTCGTTAGCGCTTCGTCAGGACCATCAAGTAAAGAATATGTAAAGTGCACGTGATTAAGTGAGTTTAAAAATTACCCTCTTATCTCAATCAGGGTGGAGTAGAACCTGTGAACCCTTATCATGGTCACGGCTAATAGGTGAAGACCACTCCTGAATGAAGCCAAGCACTGCGTGTAGTAATCCTACGTGGTCAGAATTATGGACGCCCGCAAGTAACCGGGAAATGAGTGCGGGTGCTGCCTTCTTGCAACCTACCCCAGACCACGCTTCTGCCGTAAGGGTTGTTAAGGGTGCCGGGTCAAATCAAGAGGATTTATGTCTCTGGAGTGGACTGGAGTGCTTGGAAATCTTTCTAGTTATCCACCACGTAAAGGGGCCCCTGAATGCCAGAGCAGACGAACTGAGCAGATGTCATCTGGCAGACCATGAGTGACGCCTGCATCCTGAGGTGGTGCAGGGCTTCGTTGACCAGTGGGTAGAGCCCTTGATCAATCTTTTTGCCACCGCCAAGAGCACACTGTGTCAATAGATTTGTGCACTTGAGATTTTGCAAAAAAAACCACTTGTTTGGAGATGCATTCCAACTGTAATGGAACAAGAGATTCCTGTACAGATTCCTGTACACCTTCCGGCTCTGTCTCCTGTCTGAGTTCCTAGAAAAATCAAGTACAACCAGGCCCTATTCATTCTAGAGCCCTCCACATTGGGCCAGGAGAGTCTGGTACCTGGAATGCCTGAGTATGAGAATCTGTCCTCCAATCTTGTCTACAACTTCGGCAGGCCTCCCGTCTAAGCAGTAGGACAGGGTCCTCCCCCCAATTCCCCGCAACTTACATTCATGGAAACTGACCAGTGGCAATTGGCTGCTTTTGAGCTGCCACCTGAAGTGGTGGATGTTACCCTCGCCATCATGTATGTGCCTCTTCACTAAATCAATCTTCCTTGATTGGTGGGACAAGTTTGTAAACTTGTGTGGTGTCGGTACTCCGATTCCTTACAGGCAGAGCTGTCAGATGTCCTTCAGTTTGTTTTGCATTTAAACTTGTAAGGCCTTTAGGTGGGCACTTTGAGTGTTTGTCAGGCATTGCTGCCTCTGTTTGACATGCCAATCGCCCTTGTTTAAATCACCTTTTGTTAAGTGGCGAACCCCTCCGCTAAGGCGGAGGAGTGCCACCCCACTGCTTTTTAGCAGTGAAATAAAGGGAAAATAAAATGATAATATCTTGAGTTATTATCATTTAATTTTGTCCTGCTTCCGGCAGCTTTACGTTATGGGGCGGGTGGTGCTGCTCTGCTCAGAGAGCAGGGCAGGGGAGGAGTGGTAGCACCCTTCTAAGTGCCGTCCAAACAGTCTTGCACACTTCACATGTTCTCCATGCAGGCTGCATTAGGGAGCCTGCATGGAGAACATGCCCATGCTCCCAGTCAGCGTCTGAGCTCCGAACCCCGACGCTAAGACCAATCACAGCGCTGGTAAGGCAGCGTTGTGATTGGCTGACTGGAAGCCTGGGTGTGCTTCCTGTTCAGGCCAAGCGAGGGACTACAGAGGAGAGATGCAGCGAGAAGGTACATTTTTCATTTTATTTTATTTGTTAATACCCTCTACCCCCACGTCCTCCCCACCACCCACCCCCCGCCCCAGCCCCCCTACCTCCGAGCCATGCTGGCCATCGCTGCTTTTGTTGTTCCATTTTTTTAAAGGTTTGACTCCGATGTCTCATCTCACCTCATTTGGGATGCAAAAATGGGACCTTAATGTGGTCTTGGCATTCCTGATGTGTACACGTTTCGAGCCAATGCCTAGTTTCTATCTGCAGCTCCTTACCTTGAAGACTGTCTTACTCGTTGCAATGACTTTAGCTTTTCACAGGAGTGAACTGCAAGCAGTTTCTGTGCAACCCCCCTACCTTTCCAGGAAAATTGGTGCTGAGAACTTGCACAGTCTCCAAACTGAAATTTGTGGTTCCTTTTCATGTCAGAAGTTGGCAACCCTGGGGGCATTCTTTGCTCCCCCTCTAACTTGAAAGAAGAGGAGAGGCTCCATCGGTTGGACCCCAAAAGGACTTTACTACGTTTTAATTTTATTGAACCAAGGCTTATAGTTTAGACAGTTAACTTTTTATGATGTTTTCTGGATTACAGGAAAGGAAGACTGTGCAGATGAGTGCCCTGTTGAGGTGGACAGTCTCTGCATTAAGATCTGCTCCGTGCTGGCCAAGAAGTAACCACCAAATGGTTCTGTGAGCCAAATCCGTCAGGGCTAAGGCCACTATCAATACACTGGCACCAGGGGTCCTTGATATCTGCTAGAGGCCATATACGTTCATGCAGAACTACTTCCTTCACATCTAGGTCCGGCGGGAAGGACACTTTGCCTGCTCATTTCTGCAAGACTGTTTTGTCTGAAACCGCTCTACGGACCCTCCTCTTTGGAGAGATTCTGCTTAAGTATCTATTTTAAGGAATCTGCACTTAGAAGTATTTTAAAGCTTTTTTACCTTTGGTAACACTGATTCTGTGAATATTCTTATCTAATTGCAGGTTCCTTACTGCCCTCCCACCTTCCCATTCGTTAGAACGTTATCTTTTTAATTTCTAAAAGGGTTGCAAGATGGTACTTGGTATGCTGTTACCAACAATTTTTCATGCTCCGATTCTGAGGGTGCAGAAAGGGAAAAAGAAATAACATCAGCATGCAGGGGTGGCTCTTCTATGTGGCTCTGCTCTATCAGTTCCAGGGCGGTATGAAATCTGTACGGAGCCGCACGATACCACCTATTGGTGACAGTCAAAAACGTGTTTTTCTGGCATTTGACAAATCTGCTTGAAATTTGACATTTGCTTAACGTGTTAAGCTTAATGTTGGTGTTTTCAAACCTATGCACATCCATCAAGGGGATCACAGTTAGTAGGGATGTAAGAAAATTGGTTATTAGTTGGGAGGATGTGAGCCCTTCCGAAGTAGTCCAAAATCAGGTCGGACCAAACACACAAGAGATAAACCTGGGGTCAACCCCTGACAGATACGGCATAGAGCAAAAAAGCTTAACTTATGACAAATGTGTTAAATATTTAGCGGTGACTAAGCTATTAAAATATCAAAACACAACATTATAAAAATCCCCAAAAATGTCTAACAATCAAGAAAATGTAATAAGCAAAATGGCACAAAAAATGATGAAATTCCAATCAGGAAATGCATTTTGAAAGCTTTTAAGTTGAAAAGTGATAAGAAACAGCATAGTGTCTTTGGGAGTAGTTGACCGGGACATAGACACAAGTTGAGGCCAACCACGATGCACCAAGAGGTCAACTAAGCCTTGCGGGTCGACCCATTGTAACTGACTACTATTTTTCATCGAAGTAGGAATCCTTCAGTGGGGCACTGTTGAGGGCTGTATTCAGCTAATTTCTCTTAAAGTCAGGTAGCCATTGGATGAAGTTCCTCTAATGCTGAAAAGTTCAGAGTGGCAAAAATAACATTTTCCACCTGCTGACATTCTCTCACTGGCTATATTTCTTATGCACCTTCGCCCAATCAAAGTTTTGTTGTTGAGACTTGGGACCTAATTTAGAGTTTGGCATTTAAATACTCTGGCAAAATGTGGTGGATATCGTGTCTGCTGCATTAAAACTGTCATAGACTATAATGCACTTGTAATATAGCAGATAGGACATCTGTCACATCTTGAAACTCTTGTTTGAACCTCGAAAACATCCAGTGAGACAAGCCTGGAAGCCATAGTCATGCAGGGTGCAGCGAAGCTGGATACCTTAACTGCGAGGGTCTACTGAAATCTTATTTCCTCAGTAAAAAGGTCAGAGCAGGATCAACCTGCTTTTATTTGCCTGCCAAGATCGCTCCTTGAGTGGTCAGTCTTGGATGATTAGTCCCGGTCCTCTGGAGGTCAAACATTTTCTAAGTCCCCACCTTTTCTTCTTTTTGGAGCAGTTCCTTTCCTTCACATTTAAGGCACTAGGACCTCAGGGACAGCACTCCGAGTCTAGGAATCACTGCAGCAGAATCCACCAGCGTAGTCCAGTCACGCTCCACTTGCTGCTGGTTACTCAAGGAAACAGGCCTCCTGTGGCTTTTCATGTCCCTGTAGCCACACTGGAGGTCCGCTAGCTAACACTTGGAATCATCTTCTTGTTCTGGGTACAAGAGGGAGCAGGGCCAGTCCTTCAGGTCTCCACTCAGGTCACAGATAGAATATTTTTTCCTCACAAGTCCAGATGTTTTCTGTGGATCAGAGGGTAAGGTGCTTGTTGGACTTGGCCCTTTGTGGCTAAAGTTCCTTCAACTTTTTGCCTTCCCACTAGACCGTTTTCTGACATTATGTTGCCGACTTAGATGCTTTGGGTACTTTGCCACTGCTAATCAGTGTCAAAGTGCAAGTGCTCCCTGTATAAAGTGTTATGGTAATTGGTTGTCCATAATTGGTATGTTTGCCTTACTAGTAAAGTTCCTAGTAAAGTGCCCTATGGGTGCCAGGGCTGATAATGCAAATGCTAATTGTGGGCCTGCAGCGCTAATTGTGCCACCCACACAAGTTGCCCTAAAGAGAGAACTCAGGCCTGCCACTGCAGTGCTTGTGCATTGTGTGCTAACTGCCATGTTGTCCTGACAAGTGCACCCACTTGCCAGGCCTTACCCTTCCCTTTCAATGCGCATCAGACACCCCTATAGTACGTCCAAGGTACCCCCTCTGGGCAGGGTGCAGTGTCTGGGAAATGTAGGACATGTACAGAGGTGTGTACCATGTCCTGACAGTGAAATACTCTCAATTTCGTTTTTCACTGTTGCAACGCCATCTTGCCCATAGGACAGAATGGGGAAGGCTGTGTAATATGATTCCTGCCTACCTTCCCATAGGCTTAAGATGGAAAGGTGAAGTTTAGTGTGCCTGAACTCACAATTTAATAACACATCTTTTTTGAAGGTGGTTTTTGCATTGTGTGTTTAGAAACCACACTATTAGAAGTGGCTGGTTTCTTTGTTCTAACAATTCTGTGTGCCTCTGGCTGGTTGTGGATTGACTGTCTGGATTTGAATATGATAGGATCTGGGAAATGTGGGGTGGCGGTGAGACAGCAACAGGCTGACCTGATACTGGAGTGTAGGGGGGAGGAGTAGCCCCTGTAGGTGAAGAGGCCTGGGCTGTTGCCATAAAAGAATGGCCCCACCTCCTGCTTAGTGATTGAGGAACCAGACCCCCACTAATCAAAGGAAGAAGGTGTCACTGGTAGGGAGA
The DNA here is from genome assembly GCF_964263255.1 of Lissotriton vulgaris. NCBI lineage: Eukaryota > Metazoa > Chordata > Amphibia > Caudata > Salamandridae > Lissotriton > Lissotriton vulgaris. The sequence goes on along the minus strand of NC_141685.1, from coordinate 2,078,993,363 downwards.
CACCCAGAACTTTTTTAGAAAGAGGTCAGTGCCCCCTGAACACAAAGACTTCAAATACATTTAGGGGTATAACCTATGAGAGCTGAAACCCCTGAACGTTGGACTGATCAAGACTGAAAATGATTGAAACTACTTCATAGTCAAGAGGAAACTCTGCCAAGGAAGAACAGCTGAAGAGATTGAAGAGAAGGTCTGACCCTTGCTGTGTGTACTGGGGCTGGCCTGCAGTTTGCTGATTTAATTAAGGAGAGGCTAAGGGACTTGCTGTCTGCTGTGTCCCCCTGCTTTAAAGGACTTTGTTGTGTCCCGAAGTAACTTGTCCCCAAAGGCCTGAGGAGAGCTGGCTTCCTGTTGTGGAAACTCAGGATCATCAAAGTTTTCAAGTGTGTCTCAGCGGCGCTATGGGCCTGTGCTTTTCGCAGCCTACGACCTTCGTAAGCATTGCCCTAGGACTGTGTGGCCCGAGACCCAACCGATTCTCAGCAACGCTTTGTACATGTGCAGCCTGAGACTGCGTGGGGTCCATGGTGCTGGTTGGTAAGTGCCCCGTGAATGCAGTGCCCCCGCAGCGTGAATCATCGTCCACGCTGCTGTGAAGTTGTTGGTGGCTCAAGCCGTCATCGTAAAGGAGGCTGCGGATCAAGATCGCTGGCCCGGCCACAATGTGCTGAAGAATTTCGTAAAGCTAAGAAAGTCATGGGGTAATCATGATTGTTGTTTGCAAGAGGAATCTGCGCAAGATTGTCAGCAAAGGAGAAGGCAGCGCCGTTACCGGTCTGGCTATAGCGTTGCCTTGCATCGGAGCTGCGTCGCTATCGGGAGCGCCCAGCAGGACGTCCGAAGAACGGTTAGAAAGAGAGAGCAAAGCAGTGCATCCCCCAGGTAAGGCTTGGACTCTGGTCGGGAGCCGCAAGCTTGTGTGGCCTGGGGAGGCACAGGAGGAGTACAGGAGTGCTCCCGTCGCATCGCGTTAGACGCTCTTAGTCCTCGAGCGGCGAGGACCTGCCTGGCAGTACCGAGTTGCCCTTGGAAGTTCAGGACTATTGTCTGTGGTTGGAGCCTAGTGGTTCCCGTCCTAATCGCGTCGATTGGCCTGGTATTATTCCTGCAATACGAACTGCCTGATTACGTGTATTAGGGAGTTCGTTATACTTGCATTAGGAACTGCCTTATTACGTGTATTTAGGATTGAATTATCCCCGCTTTACGAACTGCCTTATAATGTGCATTGAGGATTGAGTTATTCTCGCATTACAAACTGCAGTTATACTTGCATTAACGAGTGTGTTATATTTGCATTAAGGAGTGCTTTATACTTGCATTACGAACTGCCCTATTATGTGCATTAAGGATTGAATTATTCTTGCATAACGAACTGCCTATTACTTGCATTAATTAAGGAGTGCGTTATACGTGCATTACAAACTGCCTGATTACTTGCATTGAAGATGGCATTATTCTTGGATTACGAACTGAATTAGTCTAACAATACAAACTGCATTATGAAGTGCATAGCATTGCATTAGGACTGCACTTGAACATCGTGAACTGCTCATTAATACCGGAAGAACTTATAAGTCTTTGTTGGGCTAATAACTGGCAAGGTGAAATATTATGAATATGCATATGTTGGATTTTTATTGTTTGGTCTTACCATATTTTCTTCTTGATAAAGATACCCCTATTTTCATACATCAGTGTTGTGTCCATTTATGGTGTTATCACTGTGTCACAGAGTGTGGTTGCAGATACTTTACACATTACCTTGAAGATAAGCCTGGCTGCTTGGGCCAAACTACCAGGGGGTGAGCAGGGGTTATCAAAGAGGGTGTGCCTCCTTTCCCTGACTAGAAGCAAGGGTCCCTATTTGGACTAAGGTAACTGTGTCAGCCAACTAGAGACCTTCAGTTCTAACAATGCTACTTTTGTACAGTACACTAGTCAGTGGGTTGGGTATGGTTCCTGAACATTCCCTGACCAATGAGTAAAATGTTCCCACAGGCAAACCGTCCTCCTATTTCAGCATGTTCTGTTTACCTTATAGAAAGCTATCCATGAGTGCACCATTTCCAGTGAACTCCAAAATAGCAGAACCTTTCTGCCCCCAGAGAGGCTGGTGGTTCATCCAGTGGTTTGTCCATTGCAATTAGAAATATCCACCTACCTAGCCATACCAATCTGATTCTGGCATCAGCTTCTCTCCCACTGTTAATTGAGTCAGGAGAACAGTAGTGTACCCTTGGTGCTTAAAGCCCCTCTTATCCAGGTCTGTCTTATCACTTAATTATGAATGGCCATTTCTCACCCAGTTACTTAAGTTCCTATACCCTCCCAAATTGCCCTTTCAGAAATAATTGAAATGGTGTTAGAGGGATGGATGTCATTACATCGAAGTTATTACCGCACATACCAATACCACGCTTTTACAGTAACATACTTTTAAAAAACACTTGCCACGCAAAGAACTAGCACGCACACCGTCACCACGCATTTCATTACTACACTTATTTAATAATATTTTATGATCGGACGTGCTAACCAGTACCGGAGTTTCACTCACAGAGTAACACTGCCACCTACTGGACTGCACATTTTCAAAACAGTAGAGTTGCAAAAATATCAGCAATATTTCAAATTAGTTAAATGTCAGAGAATATCTTTTTTGTGAACATTCTTTTCGTCTGAAGGGGCACCTTGTTTTGTGTTAATGTCAAAAGCAGGTTAATAAATTAATTTGCTCAACAAATCTGAAGTGCTACTCTCTCCCTGAGATGTGCGCAGTTTTTTTAAAATTTTGATGTTATCTGTATTACTTTTCCCCACATGTTCCTAATGCTTTCTAAGTGAAGGGGGGGCAGTAACCTGTTGAAGCACAGAGGAGAGATAAAGCTTAATTCCCTGGAACAATACTCTTGAAGTTAGTGTGTCGCACTCTAATCTCTCCCTTGCCACCCAAATTCCCTTACACATCCCTAAGCCCTGTAAATGTAAATGGAAATGGAAATGTAAATGTAAATGTATTGGCATTTATATAGCGCACTACTTACCAGTAGGGTCCCAAGGTGCTTCGACCGCTGCGAAACCCTTCCTGGCTTCCCTGAGAGATGGTCCCTTAATGGGTATCTCCAGGGTGAGACCAGGCATCCCCGGTGGTCTGGTGGGGCCGTTAGTGAAGATGAGGCAAGCTAATGCCCAGAGTTGCCGAGTGTGATCGCTGATCAGAGTGGGCACCGAGGCGAGAGAATTATCGAGTCCGCTGACCCTGGTCCAGAAACCTGCCGCGCCGGGAATCGAACCCTAGTCCCGGGCCGTCCTCTGCTCTCGGGTCTGCCGCCTCTAACCAGTGAGCCACACTACTTCACCCTAAAAACTCCCTTGCCACCCGAACACCCTTACTCACCCCAAAACCATAAAAACTCCCTTGCCACCCTTATACCCTTCGGTACAAAAGAGGGGTGGTGATGGACGGAGCATCTGAACCAATCATACACTCACACCCAGTCAACAGATCTGTGTTTAATCCATCACCCTTATACCCTTAGCCATTGCTCAGCCCTAAAACTCCCTTGCCACCCAAATACTCTTACCCACCCCAAAGCCTTAAAAACTCCCTTTCCACCTAAATACCCTTATCCACCCCTAAACCACAAAAGCTCCCTTGCCACCCATATACCCTTATCCATCCCTAAGCCCTAAAACCTCCCTTGCCAACCAAATACCCTTACCCACTACTAGGCCGTAAAACTCCCTTGCCACCCATATACACTTGCCCACTCCATAGCCCTAAAAACTCAACTTTGATGCATACCAGTTTTTGCATACATTTATTGTAAATATACTATTTATTCTGTTCATTATACCTTCTGCATTCCATCCTGTTTTATAGTTGAACATTGCCACCTAGTGTTCAAAGTGCGTGGTAAAGTCTTGCGAAGACCAGTGAGGAAACAATGTAATCGATGTATAAAATGCGTGGTGAATGTACTCCGAAGTAAAAACTTCGGAGTAAAGGCTGTTTCCCAGTTAAAGTACCTCACACCCATTCATTCTACCGAAATACCAAAGCCATTATCTCTACTTAGGGAGCAGTTTCACACTTCTTCTCGGATGACGCACTGGCAGGGACACTAGGCAGGCTAATGCTAATTAGTCTAATGAGCTTTAGCAAGAAGGTATAACTTTCTAAAAAGCCCCATTTCCTGTATATTTATCAAGCATCCAATTTAACCTTGGGTTTGAACTTTTGGTAAATATTACAAACAGTGGCTGATTGCACTCCATAGTGTTTTCTGTGCCAGAGTTATTAAAATAGCACTTCAGTTGCTCTTTAGATTTTATCATGGAAATGTCCCACCACCTAAATAAGGAAACTGAAAGAAACAGGTTAGTATTAGATTCCTTACCTTAGAATATCCCTAGGCGTCAGACTGGATCTGGAAAATTTTGCATAGCAGTACCCCTGCGCGTCGGTAGGCGTCGTCTGCGGCTCCGCATCCGTCATCGGCGTCGTTGGCGCCGGGATGACATCGTCGGAGTACTTAGACGCCACCCTCATGCGCTGACGTCAGTTCTTCTTTTTTCTGCGCCAGCAAGCGCAGGTCCAGAGAAAGTGGTACCCTTTAGTCACTTTTTGACTAAACTTTTTTTGGATCTTTTTGATCTGCTTTTCGAGTCGACCGAATCCGATGGTGCCGGTGGGGATGCCAGGGTTCAAACCCTGCGTCGACAGCAGCCGACTGATGTCTGTTACCGACCCCCATCGCCGGAGCCTTCATTGCCTGGGGCCCGACCACAACGACAAGTCGTGCCCCGACTGCCGGGTCTTGACGTCGAAGGCTAGGCGGGAGTGGTCGCGCAAGCGCCTCAAGCTCCTGCAGTCGGCCCGTGCCGTTCGAGGTCCCGGTCCGGAAGGAGGTTGAGGGACCAGTCGCGGGGCCAGAGTGGTCATAGCTGTGGGAGTGGACATCATTCCTCGGGCTCCAAGTCCTCTGGTACGAGGCACAAGAAGTCGAAGAGGCATCATCACTCTTCTGACTCCCGCCGACGCTCGTGCGACGCGGCTGGGGGTTCGGGCGACACCGCACTCGCGGCTCCGCCGGAGCTGCAGGCGTCACGGCCTGCCCCATACCCGCCGGTCCCTGGACAGAACGCGACGCCGGAGGAGATCGAGGCCTTTCTCATGGCCATGAGGTTGCTCGCTCCTCCTTCGGGTTCCGCTGCTTCGGCACCAGCGCCATCGGGTGCTTTGTCCTCGGCGTCATCGTCGACTTCGGTCCCGGCGCCGCAGGGCCCCGCCGGATCCGGCTCCAGCTCCGGATCCTCGTTGTTGCCGGTCGACCTCATGTCCTCGCCGGCGCCGACCCCCAGGGTGTCGCCCCCCGGCGCCGTCCCAGGATGACGCCGTCCCTGGTCCTACCCTCGATTAGGGTCCAGCGCCAGAGCGGCGCGGCTCGGCGCCATATTCGACGCCGCTAGGAGACTTTTACTTCTATGACCCGGCCTCATCCTTTGACCCTGAGTATTAGGAGATCGGTGGCGGGGAGGATTGGGAGGGGTCTGAGGACCTTCTGGCACGTGAGTGTCAGCCTTACCAGGACTGGGAAGGTGAGCTTGGGGATGCCAGTGGTCTCGACACTTTGCCAGACACTGGTTTTGTCTCCCCCCCTCTACCGTGGCTATGGAGGAGGGGGATTCCTATAGTGTGGTGTTGACGCGGGCGGCCATGGCCTTATCCCTTGACCTCCCCGTCATGGCCGTGAGGACTAACCTCCTCACTGAGGTCCTTAAAACGCAGGAAAGCCTGTAGATAGGAACGTGGCGAGACGCCACCGCCCGGCTCCGGGCGACCCTTGCTTCCTGTCCACCCACCCCACCCCCGAGAGCCTGGTCATCCTTGCCTCTAACTCCCAGACCGCATTCCCGACCGCTCCCCCCGATCGGGAATCCAAGAGGTACGAACAGTACGGAAAGAAAATGTTCTCCTCCCTAAGTTTGGGGTTGCAGTCAAATAACACCGCATGCCTCTTTGGCCGTTATACCCACTCTCTGTAGGACACGGTCGCGGCCGTGCTGCCACAATATCCGGAGGAGGCCCGGACTAAACTCAACTTACGGAGGGTCGAGATGTGGCACTGTATTCTATCCGATGTGGACTGGATACAACGGACTCGCTGGGTAGAGCGATGGCAACGGCGGTGGCGTTTCGACGCCATGCATGGCTGAGGTCCGCCAACTTTTCGGCTGATGTCAAAAACACCCTTATGGACATGCTGTTTGATGGCCGTCGCCTCTTTGGCGACAAGGCAGACAGTGCGTTTGAGCGCTTTAAGGACTCCAGGGCTACGGCCAAGTCCTTGGGCCTGTCGGCCCCGCGCCTGCAACCTGCTGCCTTTCGTGGCCAAGGAAAGGGTGCCCCCACACGTCCTGCCAGCCACAGGCCGCAGACTAACATCCAGCTCGGTAGCGGACGTGGTTACCGCCGTGGCGGTGCCCAGGGACAACGGCGAGGCCAGTCCACATCCACCCCCGCATCATCCGCCTCAAAGCCTTCCTAGTCCGAGCTTTCAGGACCACATGACGCCAGGGGGGGGCAGGGTTCGCCATCACCTCCTTCACTGGTGCAGCATCATTTCGGACAGGTGGGTGCTGCAAATCATCCGAAGGAGATACTCTCTCCTCCTTCGAGGCGACCCCTCCAGCCATGCCACCGCAGTACCACAGCGTGTCGGGGGATCACTTGAATCTTCTGAGAGAGGAAGTTACGGCCCTCTTGGCAAAGGGGGCCATGGAGCGCGTTCCTGGGCCTGGGCCAGGTTGTTACTCCCACTACTTTCTGGTTCCCAGGAAGGGCAAAGGGGGCCTACGCCCTATCTTGGACCTGCGGAACGTCAATGGCTTCCTCCGGAAGGAGAAGTTCAAGATGCTGACTTTGGCTCAGGTCCTAGCTGCCCTGGACCCAGGAGACTGGATGGTAGCGTTGGACTTGCAGGACGCTTATTTTCACATCCCCGTCCTGCCGGCCCACCGGCGTTACCTGCGGTCCACGAGCACTTTCAGTTTACCGTGCTCCCCTTCGGTCTTACCAGCGCCCCACGAAAGTGATGGCGGTGGTTGCAGCTCATCTACGCAGGTTAAGGGTTTCAGTCTTCCCCTACCTCGACGACTGGTTGTTGAAGGCGGGCTCGCCCCAGACAGTCGTCAGCCACCTCCAGACTACGGACAACCTCCTGCACCTGCTGGAGTTCTCCATCAATGTGCCGAAGTCACACCTGTGTCCCTCTCAGAAGCTCCTCTTCATCGGAGCGGTTCTAGACTCTCCGCAGTTTCGGATTTATCCTCCCGAACAGCGGGTTCAGGATATTCAGACTCTGATTCCGATCTTTCAGCCGTTATCCCGAGTCTCAGTCAGGTTGACGCTGCGGCTTCTTGGGCTGATGGCCTCCAGCATCCTTCTGGTGCATCACGCCAGATGGCGGATGCGGGCTCTGCAGTGGGACCTGAAGTTTCAGTGGGCCCAGCATCAGGGCAACTTGTCCGACCATGTCTTGATATCTGAGGGCACTGCAAGGCAGTTGCAGTGGTGGCTCACGGACCGCGATTGGGTCAGCGACAGATCCCTCTCCCTACCCCAACCGGAGCACGTAGTTGTGATGGACGCGTCCCTCCAGGGCTGGTGGGGCCACATGGGAGAGGCGGAGATGAGAGGCCTCTGGTCTACGGCAGAGTCCCGGCTCCACATCAACCTTCTGGAGCTGTGGGGGATCCAGCTTGCTGTGAAGGCATTCCTCCCCTCTGTCCGGGGAAGTGTAGTGCATGTGTTCACGGACAACACCACTGCCATGTGGTACTGCAACAAACAGGGCGGGGTGGGGTCGCGGACCCAATGCCAGGAGGCTCTGCGCCTCTGGCAGTGGCTGGAACATCAGGGCGTGACCCTGGTGGTTCAACACCTGGCAGGTTACCTGAACGCCAGGGCGGACGAACTCACCTGTCGGTGCATGATGGATCACGAATGGCGTCTGAACTCTGACGTGGCGCAAGGCCTCTTTCAGCAGTGGATAGAGCCTTGGTTAGATCTATTCGCCACAGAAGAGAACACACAATATCATCAGTTCTGCGCTTTGGAATTTCCAAGGCGGCACTCGCTCGGATACGCTTTTCGTTGCGAGTGAAGCTGTGGTCTGTTGTACGCCTTTCCGCCTCTATCACTTCTGCCCAGAGTGCTGAAGAAGATCAGACGCGACCGGGCCCAAGTCATCCTTCTGGCTCCGGACTGGGCACGAAGATACTGGTATCCCGAGCTACTCAGCATGTCTGTTGATCCCCCGATTTGTCTGCCTCTTCAGGAGGACCTTCTGTCGCAGCAGCAGAGGACGGTCTTTTACCCGAACCTGTCCAGTCTCCACTTACATGTGTGGAGATTGAGCGGCGGCAGTTGAGGCCATTTGACTTGCCTCCTGAAGTCTGTAATGTCATTCTGGCAGCCAGGCGTCCCTCCACAAAATCGGTATACTCTTGCAGGTGGAACAAATTTGTTGCATGGTGCACAGCTAAGGTTGTGGATCCCCTTTCTGCCCCTCTTTCAGAGGTTCTCCTTTTTCTTCTCTCTCTTGCCCAGCAGGGCTCTCTTCTGGGCACTATCAAGGACTACCTCTCTGCCTTTTCCGCCTTTTTAAGGCTACCTGATCAGCCCTCTTTGTTCAAGTCCCCAGTTGTAAATAGATTTTTGAAGGGCATCATTCATATGTTTCCTCCTGTTCCTTTCGTGATGCCTCAGTGGGACTTGACCCTTGTTTTGACTTACTTAATGTGCGCTCCTTTCGAGCCACTTCATAACTGTCCTCTTCGTCTCCTTACTCTCAAGACTGCATTCCTGGTTGCCATCACCTCTGCCAGGCAAGTGAGTGAGTGAGCTCCAGGCTCTTTCCTCTGAACCTCCTTTCCTTTCTATCCATCCAGACAAAGTTGTGTTGCAGACACGACCCTCTTTCCTGCCCAAGGTAGTTACAGCCTTCCACATTGGGCAGTCCATCACCTTGCCCACCTTCTTTCCGCCTCCGCATCCCTCGAAAGAAGAATAGAGGCTCCACCGTCTGGACCCAAAACGTGCGCTCTCATTCTATTTGGATCGCACACGCCAGTTATGGGTGGATGACCAACTCTTTGTTGGTTATGTGGGCACTAAGAAAGGTCGGGTGGTGCACAACCGGACCATCTCTCGGTGGGTCGTGTTGTGCATCACTGTATGCTACTCTTTGGCTAAAAAGGAGCCTCCTGTTGGGCTGAGGGCCCATTCCACTCGGGCCACGGCAGCTACTACTGCCCTGGGTCGGGGAGTCCCCTTGTAGGACATCTGTCAGGCAGCTACGTGGGCCTCCCTGCACACATCTGCGAGACACTACTGCCTGGACAGCCAAGTCCGGAGAGATCGCTTCTTTGGCGTTCCGTTCTCCAGGACTTTCTGGTGTGATCATTGGATCGCAGACCCACCACCAGGGTTGTATTGCTGGGCTATCTATTCTAAGGTAAGGAATCTGATACTAACCTGTTTCTTTCAGATGCACAAGTTACTTATCTTCAGTAACGATATATCTGTAAGAAACAGTAGTTGGTATTAGATTCCTTACCACCCCACCAATCCTCCCCGTTCTGCGAACCGATATCTAGGGTTAAGGTCATCCCCTTTCAGGGCCCCAGTTTCATGGCACCAGTGTTGGTTTTTATCATGGCTCTGCGTTTCTGGCACAGAAAAGCTATCTATAAGAACTGATATCAGCGCTCGAGGGCTGCGTCTAAGTAGTCCGACGACGTCATCCCGGCGCCGACGACGGACGCGGAGCCGCAGACGACGCCTACCGATGCGCAGGGGTACTGCTACGCAAAATTTTCCGGAACCAGTCTGACGCCTGGGGATATTCTAAGGTAAGGAATCTAATACTTACTACTGTTTCTTACAGATATATCGTTACCAAAGGTAAGTAACTTGTGCAATAGCTTCAGAAGGCTAGTAATTGTAGGAAAATGTCAACCTTACATTCTTACATGTGCTACTTTTAAATATTATACACCTTACCATGTGGGGTGCAAGGCCTACCTAGAGGTGATTTACTTAACATTTACAAGCAGTTTTCTCTTCTGTTTAAAAAAAAAAAAATCTTTTGACCGGTCTATTAGCATGTTTGAAATCTCCTACAGTTGGGCTACAATTGTAGGTTTTAAGCCATGTTTTCCTTGTCAGCCTGGAGCAGTGATTCCCAAACCGTGCGCCGTGTCTCCCTGGGGAGCCGCCAAACCTAGCCAGAGGAGCCAAGCACCAAGCACTTTAATGCTTTAATGTGGAAGGGTCTGTTGGCCTCAGTTAAACTAATTAGACTTAAACGCATACCCACGTTCTAACACTCCCAAAGTAAGCGGAAGATGGCTGATTTATTTTGTTAGACTCGTTATTAGTTTAGTTTTTTTCCAGATGCATTTTACACCAATGCGAGTTCTCAGGAAAATAGTTATCCTGTCTATTATAGGACAGGGAAGTAAAACCGCATTCACGCCATAATGTCAACATTTGGAAGCAAGAAAGGGGGATGTTTAAAAAAATAAATCAGAGTAATTTATTTGACTTGTATTGATTTGGAGGCAATTTTCGGGAGGAGACTGCAAAAATAAAGCTGTATGCGATTTACGAAATTGTGAGTCACCTTGCTGAGACAGGCGTGTTGGCACGTGTGCCACGGGTAAAAACTGAAGTTTATGCAAATAGTCTTCAAGCGCAGAAACACTTTGGCAATGGGGCCTTCATACGTAGGGGTGTTATCTAGCACTGTAAGTTGGATAAAAAAGTTTGAGAGGGTACTCTAAAAAAAAAAAAGGCATGGGGAAAGAAGTTTTATTAGGAATATTATTTTAGAGGCGCCACCTTAGTAATACGAAACCCCCTGCGTATTTGATTAAAATTCCTTCATCAGCTTCATCCCAATTATTTTCTGGGAGAAAAATGCAAATGCTCCCGAGGTCAGGCTTACATCCCCCACCCCCCAAAAAAAACAATAACAGTAGGGAGCCACTGCAATGGTCAATGGGATAAGGGAGCCAAGGGTCGAAAAGGTTTGGGAACCTCTGGCCTGGAGGATAGCACAAACTGTGTGACGTTTAACTTGCATGCCAGTGGTCTATTTCCTGCACCATATTCTGATAGTCTAGGGGTAATGCTGTTATATTATATATATATATATATATATATATATATATATATATATATATATATATATATATATATATATATATATATATATATATGCCATCAGTACACTAGAATAATATGTATGTAACAGGCAAGGTCAGCACGGCGAGGTTCTATGCTCTGGCAATGGAAACTGGAGTGAGAGCCTGATAAGAATCAGTTGGTGGTGCTGGCGATTTCTAGGAATTAATCTACATTTGCAATCTTAACTTTCAAGAGGATCGTGTACTTAAAATTGGCAACCGTCACATTGTGCCTGATTGGGGACAGGTGAGCTGACATCCCATCAGTTTCCCTAGGAAAATGTATGGACCCGTGTGTGCATCATAAAGACTTTGATCTACTTTGAACTGCAAGTATTCTACTGTGCTACCGCTTTGAATTTTACCAAATATATTGGATAACTGGTACGCCAGAGTAATGGGTATTTTGAATTGGACAACACGGTACAGTAGTGTATCATCACACCAGTGTGAAAACAATTTGTGGATTGGCTGTCTAGGTCACCACTGAGCCTCATCACGTCATCATGCCAGCATAACGGCTATTTTGAATTGGGGGATCAAATAAAGTCGACGTGACTGCGTTACACGGCCCACAGTGACTGCTGGATTAGCTGCTAGAATTAAAACACCTAGCCATCATTTTGAGTGAGTCGCCTGCTTTTTCAGGTTTTCTACATTCGATTTATTGTAGTTGCTGTTCATTGCCAGGAAGAATGTCATATGGCTCCAAGGTTCTGTATTCATGGTTTTTAATTCTGTATTGATTATATCTCTACATTCCTGGGTGCAGCAACATGTCAGTCAGCAATGTCAACAATCTGCATTTTTTCAGAGAAGGGACATCTTATACTTGATTGGAAACACTGGAAATGATTCATTTCTTGTGGCCACTGGGGGTAAACAAAAATGTAAGCTGCAAAAAAAGAAGCAATTTTACCGCATCATTTAGGCATTGAGTGCCACAACATTTATGAAAGCCTTAATGAAATCGGTACTGCAGATGCGAAGCCAGGAGGCGTTTATGAAATTTCAGTTAAATACTTGAACAGTATTTTGGACCTCGAATAAATGTTATATTAGAACGTCATAGGTTGTTCACAAGAGTTCAGTGATCGACAGAGAAAGTTGGCAACTACACTGCGGATGTTAAACTCTTGCATGTAGATGTGACTTTGGGGAACTGAAAGATTCCCTTATTAGGGATCACTTAGTGATGCACAAACAGTGATCGGGTGCAAGAAAAACTCTTATTGAGGAATCTGTCACTTAAAGAAGCTATTACCATTGTCGAGAGCATGGAGAAGACGTCAGGTTGGGTGAAGGAAATGAACTGTCAACAAACCAAACCTGATAGTGGTATTGAAAGCAATATACATGTTTCAGATGAAAATGTTAAACCTGACTCTCAAGCTTGTGTACAAAGGGCAATTACCAAAGGTGCTGAAAGCAAATGAGCCTCTGATGTTTGATATTTGAAAGGGAAAGGCTTTAGGTGCAGCAGAAGTTCTGCACATTGGTCTAGTAGCCTGAACTGTTTTGCAAAAATGTATTTTTGTCACAAGTGTGGTTTTAAAGCTCACTGTCGTAGAGTGTGTAAATCGGAGACAGTGAGAACTGTGGAGAATATCATGGAAGAAAAAGGGAATGTGGTTCTTAACGTGAAATGAAGATGACATCTCCACAGTAGATACTGGAGTTTTGGTAATGCTCAATGTGAGAGGAACACTTAGACTGGGAACTGGACAGCAGTGCTGCAGTGTACAGAGTTAAGATCTTTTTTTTTTTTAAACAGCAGCGTCTGTCCACAAAAAATGGGGGGTGACCATTCCAAAGACATTTGGTGCCTGCTACCTGTGTCTGTTGATTTTGTGTTGTGTGACAGCTGGGCTTTGTGTATTCCCTCTAGACGGCTACAAACAAAGAGAGCTTAGGTGTGACTTCATGGGCCATTCTGGGAGATGGGAGGGAGGAGCTGGACATACCCTATCACTTACACTTGAATAGACTGTCCTGTACACACACACAGGGCTGCATACCCCCTGAAGTTAGTCTAGAACCAGGGTAGGAAGGGAGGATCTCTGTGCACTTCAAAACCCTTCTTTAGACTCCCTCACTTCAAAAGCACAACTGGGTATAAGTAATGGACCTCTGACACCATGACTTTAGTACACTTCTGGACCTGTGAAGACTCTGCCAGGAAAATGGGCTGCTGTGTTGTGAAGGACTGCCATTTTCCGACACTGCTGCTTTGCTATGCTTCCCTGCTGCCTATTGTTCCCTTGCCTGCGTGAGAAGGACTAGAGCTTCATCACTTGAACCCAGAGTGAATCCAAGGGCTTGCTGACTTGCCTCCTGATATGAATTCTCAGGGAGGGACATAAAAGACTTCCAACGGTCCTGCTTTTGCACCTGGACTATGCAATCTGTGAGTCTACCATGCTAAGTGGTGCAACCCCAGTCCTGGACCCTTGGAAGTGGGCCGCGGAACAGACGCATCCTCTGCTTCGTGAGCAGAATCAACACATTGCTGCTATTGCGAGAACAGAATAGGCACATCGCTCTCTGAACCAGCAAATCGCCCTCGAACCTACAGCTTCGGAACCGACGCATCATCTCTATTGCATGGAGAATCCAGCGCATCGCTTTTGGAACTGTCGCCTCTCGGGCCCAGTGTTACCGCCTTAAGAACTAAAACTCCTGTTGCGTGGAGACAATCAACACATCACCCCTACTGCATGGGAAACACTGACACATCGCTCTGCTACACCCAACATCATCTTTGATGCAACCAGGATTAATGATTTTTAGTTCCGTGGGCCGCACTGGGTCCCTTTATCTGGCTCGTGCTCCATTGCGGTCGGTCGGAACTCTTGACTTTGCCCCGGGCCAGTGCAACCAGATATCCCATTTAAGGGCTTACTGTTTCTAAGCGCTATTTTACAGTTTATTCTATAAAAATTCATATCTCAACTTCTGCTAATTTGTTTTTTTGTCATTTTGGTCTTCTTTTATTTATACAACTAGCTATTTTTTGTGTGGAATCTTTTTGTGTGGGTTTCACTGTTTTACTGTTTAAAGTGTTGCACAGATACTTTACACATTTCTTCTTGAGTTAAACCGTACTGCTCAGTGGCACGCTACCATGGAAGAAGCACAGGTTAATTTAGGGTGTGTTTGTGACTTACCTTGACTAAGATTATGGCTCCTGCTTGGACAGGGTGCACACCTTTGCCAACCAGAGAACCAATTTCTAATATGATGGTTCTGTTGTAAAAAAAAAACCAATATAGTGTTGAATAATGTTGCAAAGACTGTCAACAAATGGATATGGTGATTGAACTGCAAATTAAGGGTGTGCTGTGAATTGTATGTGAACCTAATTAGCTGTTCCTCCGCATGTAGGTTTCACTCACCTCCAACTTTTAAGACTTCAGCAAAGGAAAGCCTCATAGATTTGTTCACGACACATGGCTTGTAGTCAAAAAGAAAACAATTGGCTTAATAATGACATTGTAGTCTCTAAGAAAACATACCTAGGTAAATGAGTGTGGTATACATAATGATCTACTGAACAAAAAGAGGGAAGTACATTTAAGTGATCACAGGCTGTTTGCCAAAATGTTATGGTCTTTGTACCGAATAAAGTTATTTTAAACTTGACTTGATTACAGTCTGTGGACCTGTGGGTTAGCTGATAATCCAGAATATCTGGAACTGGAAGCAAAAAATGGCAGACAGATCTTTTATCAATTGGAAACTACCATAAATTGACGTCTTGAAAATCAGTTCAACTCCAGATACACTGGGTGTACTGTGGTATTGTACATATTCCGTGTTGTGTGCGTGTATGTCTCGTGTATGTGTGGCGCGTGTATGTATGTGGCGCGTGTCTGTGAATGCTCGTGTGAGGTTGTGGAATGTATTCTTGGAAGAATGTAGTGGGATGGAGTCGGTTACTTGAAGGGGAAGGTGGAGGATGCAGATGTGTTCGTGTCGCTGTATTCCTTATGCTTAAATGGAATAAAGAAGATTAGAAGAACCACTTCTGCCTACTTGCATTCCTACTTACAATATATGGCGACGAGCGGGATTTCGCAGCGACATGAACAGTAAATTACTAAAAAAAAAAAAACAAATTCGGGAATTTCGGATTATTGCCTTAACTTAACTTAATATTTTTTTTAAATTGAACCTTATTCATCGTTACAACTGAATCTCTTACTGGACTTCTGGGAGGCAAGTTGACGATTTTCTGAACTTTTGTCTTCGTAACGTTGCTTCTGGTTGTGCATTTTTTAAATGGACTCGCGAGTGAATGTTCTGCGCGTGTGGATCACCGCAATTCAAGTGGAAATATTCCTCTGACTTCCCGTAGACGATTGTTTTCCTCGACGTGTCAACGTCATCACGACGCGTCATTGTCATCACGTATAACGTGCGGCCATCTTGATTATTTCTGGTATCCTGGCAACGAGCACTTCGTGTGTGTCATTATCTGAGTGCCGATTTCAACGAAGAGAATATACAATTTAATGCGCTTTCGAAGTTGGTGATACCAAGCGCTTACCGATTTCAATTATAAAAAAAAAAAAGAAATATCCAAATTTAGTATATTTTCAACGCTGGTGGTTCCAAGTGAATGCTGATTTCTACGCCTACAATATTGTGCTCTACATTGGTAATTGCAACGTTTGGAGTCCATATAAATCTTTGACATACATAATTTTTTTTTTTTTTAAATGATTTTAATATACACTTTGGTGAACATTTTGCCCAAAAGGAATATTTACTGTCAATATTAATTGAACTTTGGTGAACTTTTTGCGCAAGTACTTAGAAGGGAAAAGGAAAAAAAAATTTTAAGTTCTAATTTGTTTATTATTAATTTAATATGTCTTCAATTCATCCACCACCATTTTTTTTAGCAGAGTCTGGTGAACCTCCTATTGCATGGGATTTATGGCTTGACATGTTTGAGGCTTATGTTGAAGTTTTAGCTGAAGAAGAATCTTCTCAAGAACGGAAGGTGTCCTTACCTAAACATAGATTAGGAGCAGTGGGATTGAGAGAGTTCAAAAATTTACCTAAGATTGAAAATGCTGGTGACATGGGTGTTTACCAGTGTGCTGTTAAACAAATGCAGGAGAGATTTGGAAGGAAAATTAATGTGGTCATGGAAAGGTTTAAGTTTTATTCTAGAGTTCAAAAAAGTGATGAGTCTATTGATCAATATGTTTCAGCGTTAAGGGGGTTAGCAGTTACGTGTGAATTTGAAAGTATGACGTATGACCAAGTTTTTACGTGATCAGATTCTCATGAGAACTAAATCTAAAAAAATTCAAGAAAAGTTATGGTCATCAGGGAGTACTTCATTGAAGAGTGCAATTGAAGTTGCTAGAGGTGTAGAAATTTCTGACCAATGTATTCGTGAGGTCAGAAACGAGAAAAATGAGTCTGATTCTACTTCTGTTAACGTGATAAATAAGGGTGATAAATTTAAACCCAAGAGTGATAGTAAGTCAACAAATTATTCATCTTTTCCAAATAAGAAGAGTTACGAAAAGAGTTTTAAGAAAAGTAATGAGCCAAAGAACTTTGCATGTTTTAGATGTGGATCTTCCACTCATCTAGCAAACTATAAGTGGTGTCCTGCTATTGATAAAATATGCACGAATTGTAAAAAAAAGGGACATTTCACTAGAGCGATTCGCAACTTCGAAGCTAAGGTCAATTTTCTACAGGATGATGAGCAAGATGATGTCAATTGTGTCCAAATTGATAATCAAGACAATACCTTTCACGTTGTAGGTGAGTTATGTAGTGTACATGACGAATTGGTTAAAGAAACTAGTAAAGTTAGGAAGTTACCATCATGTTTTGTTAACGTTGATGGTTTGGAAGTAAAGGTTATGGTAGACTCGTGTGCGTGGTATACCATTATGGGCATGGATTTGTTTAAATCTCTGTGGCCCAACAGGTCATTATTGGGACCTGATGTAAACCCTGGAAGTTACACTGGGCACAAAATACCTTTGGAGGGGTTTATACTAGCCAAAATAAGTTTTGGACACAATTCATGTCAAGGCAAAATTTATGTAGCCAACAAAGGTGCAACTATTTTGGGATGGCCACACATATTTGATTTAGGTATGAAAATTGACCCTAGGTTGGATTGTCCTGTTTATTCTATTCAAGATGAATGTGTTGAGAGGGATAGTTACTTGAGCCTCCAAGAAAAATATCCCAACGTATTCTCTAATGGAATTGGTAAAATGGTTGGGTTCAAGCACAGAATTATATTAAGAGAAGGTGCATGTCCTATTCGACAAAAACTTAGGAACGTTCCTATTATTTATAGAGAAAAATTGGGTGAAATACTTAGGAAGTTATGCAAGGATGGTATTGTGGAACCAGTTGAAAGTTCTGACTGGGTTTCGCCAGTCGTAATTTCGCTTAAATCTAATGGAGATTTGCGTTTATGTGTCGACCTTAGATGTCTAAATGAAGCTATTTGGGTTGACACATTTCCTCTATCAAATTTGCAAAAGCTCACATCTTCTGTCGGTGGATCTTCTTGGTTTTCCAAGATAGATTTGACGAGTGCATATCATCAAATTGTATTGGAGGATGATTCTAAACATTGTACTGCCTTTATTACTACTGAAGGAATGTTTAGGTATAAACGCATGCCATTTGGCCTTGCAAGTGCATCTGCTGTTTTTCAAAGAGAAATGTGTAGGGTCCTACAAGGCATCGAAAATGCCAAAGTATTCCAAGATGACATTTTAATATATGGAAAGAACAAGGAATGTCATGACAAAAGTTTGTTTGAGGTTCTAAATGCATTAAGAAGGAGTGGATTGACTATCAAAAATGAAAAATGTGTGTTTGGGAAATCTGAAGTAGAGTATTTAGGGCATGTCATATCCAAAGATGGTATTAGACCTAAGGTTAGTCATGTTGATGCTATTTTAGCTGTCCCTGAACCGACAAATAAAGAACAATTGATGTCATTTCTGGGACTGACAGAATTCTACTCACGCTTCATTGAAAACTATGCCTCAAAGGTTGAACCTTTAAGATCATTGCTGAAAAGAGGTGCAGTATTTTCATGGGGTGACCAACAAAGAACATGTTTTGAGAAAGTGAAGAATGAGATAGTTACGACACCATGTCTTAAACCCTTTTTGCCAACTGCTGAATGTATTTTATCTGTAGATGCATCTGGGTATGGAATTGGTGCTGTATTTTCGCAACATGTTAGATCTGAAAAATGGGTAGTAGCGTATGCTTCGCGTACATTGACTAAAGCGGAACGGAATTATTCTGTAATAGAGAAAGAGTTGTTAGCTGCTTCATGGGCTGCTGAGAGATTCAGGATGTATGTGTGGGGTAGGAAGTTTAAGATTTGTACTGATCATAAACCATTGGTGAATATTTTAAGACCTGAAGGTGGGAAGAATTTGACTCCGAGATTGGCTCGCTTAGCCTCAAAATTACATATGTTCAGTTTTGACATAGAATATATTCCGGGTAAAGACAATGTAGTTGCGGATGGGTTGTCGAGATTACCTAATGTAGACTCGACTGATGTTGAGACCAATACTGATTGCGAGATAGCGTTTACCACTAAGGATGTATTTCTTATAGGTGTTAAGGATATTGATAGTGGCGTATCTGAAGCATCTTGGGTGAGTGAGATGGACAAAGATGTGGTTTTGAAGGAAGTGAAACGCTTTATAGTTGAAGGATGGCCAAAGGAGTCCAATTTACGTGGGGAGTGTGCTGCGTTTTCAAAGATTAAAGATGAATTATGCATTGTTAATGACATTGTTTTGAGGGGTGACAGAATTGTGCCTCCAGCTGGTTTAAGGATGAAAATTGCTGAAAGAAGTCGTTTAGGTCATGGTGGTATGTCCAGTTCAAAAAGGAGGGTCAAAGAGTGGTTTTGGTGGCCAGGTGTTGACTCCATGGTGGATCGATTAGTGAGGGATTGCAAAGTTTGTGGCACTAGTGATGAAGTGGCAAAGCCATTAAGTGTACCCTTAACCATGGTGGAATTACCTGAATATCCGTGGCAAAAAGTAGCTATTGACTTCATGGGGCCATTTTCTGCTTTATCATCTATGGATTGTTATGCCATTGTACTGGTTGATTACTATTCGAAATGGCCCGAGGTAAGAATGGTGAGTGGGATGACTACAGAGGTGGTCATAGAGTTTTTGGAGGATGTGTTTTCAAGAGGAGTACCAGAAGTTTTGGTTTCTGATAACGGTCCCCAGTTTGTGTCACAAAAGATGGAAGAGTTTTTAGTAGAAATGGGCATCAAACATATCAAATCATCATTGTATCACCCAGAAGGCAACGGTCAAGTTGAGCGCTTCAATAGGGTGGTTAAGGAAGTGATCGAATTAGCATTGAGTGCAGGTCTACCTTGGAGGAAAGCTTTACAAGAAAGATTGACTGCATATCGTGTGACTCCGCATTCTGCTACAGGCAAGACACCTTTTGAAATTTTGAGAGGTAGAAAACCATTTACTGGGTTGGTTCCTTGGTGGTTAAGGAAGAGGAATAATAAAATACAGTGTAATGGGAAGAATATTGACGAAGAAGTTAGATCTGAAGTCAAAAGGTACCAGGATCGCAATCAGCTGTATCATAGTAATAAACATGCTTGGCCTTTAGTTAAGATTGGCCAAATGGTTAGAGTGAAGAATCCTAGGAAAGTGCTGAAAGGTGAAAGTGTGTGGTTCAAACCTCTGAGAGTAATGAAGGTGTTTGGAAGTGCTGTAGAATTGGAAGATGGTAAAAGATGGAATTTTCGGCAATTGAGTTTTTGCAATGAGAGGAATGGTGTGCTAGGTTCACGCTTTGGTGGTGCGGATGATGGGTCGTGTAGCGGTTATATGCTTGGTGACGATTTTGGTCTGGTAAAGGAGAGTAGTACGGGTAGTTGTAGTACTAGTTGTGATATGGGGAATGGTGTTAGAGATGTTGTTGATGTTGGATCATCTTGTACCAATGTTAGTGTTGATGGTGGGAATCTTCGCCGCAGTAATAGTATTGAAGGTGGGAATTTTCGCCGTGGTGACAGAGTAAGGAGGGTTCCTGTTCGGTTTTCTGATTTCAAATTAGGATAATTCTTTTTGTGGTAACTTAAGTTTTTGAGGAGGAGGATGTGTGGTATTGTACATATTCCGTGTTGTGTGCGTGTATGTCTCGTGTATGTGTGGCGCGTGTATGTATGTGGCGCGTGTCTGTGAATGCTCGTGTGAGGTTATGGAATGTATGCTTCGAAGAATGTAGTGGGAGGGAGTCGGTTACTTGAAGGGGAAGGTGGAGGATGCAGATGTGTTCGTGTCGCTGTATTCCTTATGCTTAAATGGAATAAAGAAGATTTGAAGAACCACTTCTGCCTACTTGCATTCCTACTTACAACATGTACCTCCTTGATGAATATTGCTCAATGTTCCCTAGAAAGTGCCTTCTGTTTAAAGTAGTCATAAAGATTACTTTACACGTGACCTCTCCTTTCTTTCATTACTAATGGGCACAAAATCAGGCTCCACGTTCTGCGTCCTGGTTGCCTCCATTTGGACCGGGCTGGTATATTTTTTAGTTCTTCTGCTTTACCCCTTGATAGTATTGTGCATATGTATATCTAGAGTGGATGAAGTGCACAATTACAGTAAAACACCATTTACTCCAAGTTCATCATTATTTAGTTAATAATCGAAGGAAAACAGAATATTGAAGTGGGTAGCAATGACCTCAACTAGACATAATGTTTCAGCACTCTTTGGAATCATTCTAAAAGTACACCTGCAGCAAATGATCTGGGGACGAATCATGCTCCTTGAATAGAAAGCTCCTTTCAACTCTACATTTCTTTAAACATAGAGCTCATTGCAGAACCCTGTGACTCCCCCTGCCAAAGCATCAAGACCTACAAAGCAAAAAGTTGTTGAACCACCTCAAAGCTGCGGTTCTGAAGGAAAGAGGCCAGCCATCTCCAGGCCACGTCCCCGTTGACACATTTTCAAAGCCGTTCCAACAGAAGGCCGTGGAATACAGTGTTGAATGCTGCACTTAAGTCCTGCATTAGCTACGCCACAGTCTTTCCCTCATCAACAATGAGTCTAAGAGACCAGGAAAAAAGCAGCAGCAGCGCAGATTCAATCAATCAATAAGGGTTTTATAGCGCGACTACTCACCCGTCAGGGTCTCAAGGCGCTGGGAGGTGGGAAGGTGAGCTGCTGATCGTCTGGGCGCTGGGGTTCAGTCAAAGAGCCAGGTCTTGAGATCCTTCCTAATTTGGATCAGCGACCGGATTTATGTACTGTGCATAGAACCATGATTGGGTGTGAAGAAGGTCCTTAGCCTCAATGAAGCTCATAAGTTGTTTGTTTATATGCTTCTCAGCTACTTTGAAGAAGAATTGAAGCAAGGAGATGGGCCTGAAATTATCCGATTCAGCAGGATACAAAGTTGTTTTTTTAAGGAGTGGCACAATAGTGGCATGTTTACACCTCTAAGCTATCTGGCCAAGCACAATGTTACAATAAAAAACAGGGGGAGGGGGAGGTTTAGGTTAGGTTCACCCTCCTTACTAATTGCAGTTCCACAACATCCGGAATACCGGAATTAGAAATCTAACCATAGGAAGAAAAGGGATTCCACTAAACATGTGTGAAAAACCCTCTTTCCAGAAAGAAAAAATATTTTCTAGATTCACCTCACCCACCAGGGTTATCGCTAGGTGGCATGCTTCATCATTTGGGTCCTCTCAATCCGCTGCGGATTGAGGCGTGTTGCGACTTACGAACTACGTAGGAGCACTTAGTTTTTGGAAAATATGTGTGGTGCAGTGATGTGGAGTGGGAAAAATAGGTTCAAAATACCTAGCTAGTGAGCTAATATTTTATTCCTGCTCCTAGTCAGTATGTTTTAAAATCAGGGGCAATTGACTCTCCACTTACTGGGCAATCTGCAAGGAGACACGCTCCAAAGAAGATGGAGATTTCTCCATGGAGAAAAGCTCTCGCGAGGAATTGTACACTTGCTCAATCTTCAGGGCATAGTACAGGCTGTGCGCAATTCTAATCTGCTTGTGATACCCCTTCAGTGCCTTATAGTAGTTGGCTTTACTCATGGCTTTGTAGTTTCTGCACCAAAGATGCTCTAAGTGTTTACAAGACCCTTTTGCAACAATAGTTCCTTGTTAAACCACTCAGCCGAAGGTTTGGAGCGCGTAACTAAACGATTAGTTCTAGGTGCAATCTGATCAATTGTGCCAGTTATCCAGTTGTAAATTTGCTCTGTATAGGACATGTTGCATGATACTGTGAGGACTAGAAGGTGTAGGCATCACATGTTAATCATATCGGGGTATACTTCAGCTCATTTTCTTAATTTTGTGAATATTTGTTCAAGCCCCATATGTTAACTGTATTTTTATATTGTGCTAATCACCCGTGGGGGTATCTTGGCACAGTCGACTTTTTTTTATTCTGTTATTGCCAATACTGCGGATCAGAATGACACTACTTGTCAGTTTTCCCAGAATAGATGGTCTTCGAAGAGTTAATACAGTGCCGGCTTTAGGCCGATGCAACCAGAGACACCGCACGAGGCGGTGAGTGTGGGAAGCAGGGTGCGCTGTAATTTGAAACAGCTAATGGATTTAAAAGCATCTGCTGCAGAGTTCCTTGTACACCCCACAATTTTCTGGCAGTAATAAAGATGTCAAGATGACTGGGGTTAATAAAGTACCTGCTGGAGAGATGTCTAAGTTTTTTCTAGTTGCAGTTTTGACTAATTATATAGTAGCGCAAAAGGTCATAGTGCCTGCTGAAAAGCATATGTAACATGATTATCACAGAATTGTATTTTATGTAGATAGCTCAGTGGTTTGCTGCTTTTGTGACACAGATGTTTTTGTTACTTTCAGTTCATAATTTAAAATCTGTGTAATATAGCACAGTGAGCTACGAACTTGCATTAAGGAGCTATGAGCAAACTACAGAGCATAGCAGCCTTTCTTTGCTAAAAAGAGTTCGTTTGGGTAGAAAGCATTCTTATTGGTAAATCTAATCCCAACCACTATGTTACTTTTTAAATCCTGAGTTTGTGCTGGTCCAGAACAAGCACCCTTAAAATATACTGCCCACCGATATGGATAACATGTGATGCCTACACCTTCTAATCCTCATAGTATTATGCAACATTTACTATACACTGATTTACACACTTATATGTTTCATTGTCTCTGTATAATAGTGTGTGTTATAAAGTGCTAGGGTATGAGTAGCGCTATAAAAGAAGGTAAATACAGGTGAGAGAGAAGCACTGGAGAGATACGGGGCACCTGTGGAGAGTAGTAGTGAAGGAATCCGTGGACAAGGTTATTAGGGGCACCAACAAAGATTGTCGCAACAGGCACCACCAGTGCTGAAGCCGGCCCTGGATTAATATTTTGGATAGTTGAACCACTAGGTTCAAGTGGTGGCTGGCGGGGAACTGGTGAAGGCGCGGGGGTTGAACAAAAAAAACACGTACCTTTTTCCCGCTGCCTTCTCACCGTTGTTGCTTCTCTTCCTGGCAGTCCCAGGACCAGGAAGCAACCAGACTCCTCTAAGCCAATCACAATGCTGCAATGCAGCGTTGTGATTGGTCTGAGCGCCATGGTCTGGCACTCAGACGGAGAATGGGAGCCGGGGGTATGTTCCTCACCAGGCTGAGCATTACTGCCTGTTGAGGAACAGGCAAGGTGTGCATGACCATTGGGCTCACCAAGCAGTCATGCGAACTTAAGTGTGTTCACACCACTCCACCCCCTGTGCCACCAACCCGGCCTAGCCCAGCCCCATTGCAAATAAAAATACAATTGGCTGCAGCAAAGGGACACCTTTTTTTGCACCCAGTATTTTATTGAGATCTGAAACTATGGATGAACTTAAGCCTCACATTAGAAAACAATTGTGGAAGGCCTGTTGGGGGGGGGGGGGCATGGGGGATCAGTGGAAGCACATCTTGACACAGTGAAGGTTACGGGGCTGGCCAGAGTTGCAATTTCTGACAATAATATAACTTAAAAATAACCTATTTCAGAATTCATGGACCTACCAGTTTTTGGGGGGTTTCTTGCAATTGATGTGATCATTTTTAAGATTGAACCGCATCACCTCCATCGTAAAATGATCAAGATCACATGACTGTGGAACTGTCCACTTTCTGGAACTACTTCTTGGAAGTGGATTGGCTTGCCGAAGTAATTCTAGAAAATAATCCTCTTTTCAGATCTACTTTCGGAAAGTGACTCACTTGCTGCAGGAACATCTTGGAAGCAGATTGCTTCCAAAGTGTCCATCATCCTTCTAATACTAGTGCACAGTTGCTGTCTTGGAATACATTGCAGCCACTCGAAGGCGATGCTGACAGTGTGCAGTCCATTGATTAGGTCTGTCCGGTTAAGAACTAAAACTAAAAAACACTCGAAAATGGAGGTTATAGAGAATACTGCAATCCATGACTCGACTTGCAAAGCATGACTTGGACACTTGTTAATTTCTGTTGTTTTTCAAGTTTAGTTTGTATCGATAACCACGTTAATTTCAAGTTAATTTCTACGTTTTTTTAAACGCATACCGTAAGGTGTTTAAACCCAAGATAACCATAATTTCACTTTAATCTTTGTTTTTTCTAGAATTTGTTTTGCGTTATTTTGATAATTTAGCACATGCAACTGTTCCTTGCACTGAAACCGCTATGGGTGTCCTTTGGCCATGCACAGTGGTGCTGGTCTTAGGCTCTTGCCTTCAGGTAAGCCCTTCGCCCAACCCGCTGCAGACATCTGTGCAGGGCCTATGAATTAATAGACAAGCTAATTGACTTTTCTTTAGGTAGTTCTTTAAAGACCTGATTTTTGTGGGGTTTTATTTAGAAAATGGTGCATTTTTGTTTTTATGCTTTTCTTTTTTTGAGAACTGTTTTTGTCCACATTCACTATTAAACTTTTTGTAATTGACACAACTTGCAGAAATGGTCTCCCTTCTTTTTCACAATCTGTTTGTTGGGGTTGTCACACCATCTATGCACCAGGTGCGGCTTGTCTTCCTGCTGTTCCTTCTACAGCAACTCTCCAGGAACACCTGGCAGTGTTTTGCACGCCTTTGTTTTCGCACCCACTCTCTCTCTCTGACACTTTGACTGCTCCTTTTCATGCTTCAACTTTAAATGTTGCCACATAATTTCTGTGCCCCAGGAGCAGTGGCCTTTTTTCCATCATCTGAGCTTCTGGTCACACAATTAGCACAGGATCTAGCATGCATTGATCTTCACCCCAGCAGAATAAGTAAAACCCTCCTACATGTCAGACTGCTTCCCCATCTCCAAAGCCTCTCCATGAGACTGTACATCTTCTTCATCCTCCCATGCCGCAGCAGAGGATGGTCCAGGAAACTCTTCCTCTCTAGGTTGCACCCTGGTAGAGCCAAATGAAACTGTGATTTGCAGTGAGGACAACAAAAAGTGATGGTTGGGTTGCTTCAGTTAATCTGTGCTGCTAATAGTTACCCTCGGCTGCAGTCTAGTCCATCACTTCTTTTTGGTCCTCCATGCCACCTCAGGGAACAGCCAGCTGTTTGCAAATCAGAACTTGCACCTTTTCCAGTAGCAACAATCCAGCTCAAACTGCCATGCCAGGTCCACTCTGGAAATCGAATAAAAGCAATTCTAGACCAGGTTCAAACTATTTGCGCCTCGTCATTAGAGTGCAGCTTGAGTCCTGGCACAGTGAGCATGGGACCCATGTCTGATTATGTCTGTCACTTGGAGGACGGCAATAATGCGGTGAGTGGATAGCGTGAATTAATCTCAGCCACTCTGGCTGCCCAAATAGGCCGAAACCAGTTCGGGGTCACCCGTTTTTTTTACTTAGAGGTGACCTAGCTGGCATTTCGGGCTGGACCGTACATAATAGAGCAGGACCAAGGCTGAGCTGCATGTGCCTGCTTCCTCTCTGAAGTGGCTCGGTGGGTAAAAAACGATAACAATGATATACTGGGATTTGGCCCAGAGCAATTGCCAGTGGCTGAGATTAATTTAAGCATTCACCATCACTTCTTGTTTTCCTTAATGAGTAGGAGCAGCATCTAATTGTTTATCTTGCTCCTCAGAGAATGGTGGATGGGCTTCCTGTTGGCAAGAAAAAAAAAAACACTTTTTTGGTGACGTGAAATGATACCCTAGTTTTCAGCCAATGAGTTCTCAACTAAAAATTGAATGTGGTGTTGGGGCACATGGAAGTGGACCATTTTTAAGTGTGGAAGGTATTTTTTTTTTAATGTTTGCCACCCTCAAATTTGTCTGTAATCTGTGGACTATTTTTCCAGGCCATGGACTTGACGGACTTAATGTGTCACCCATACTCCGCGGCCTCGACAGCTTGCTGCAGACTTGGTTTGTTCAGGATGGTGCCTGTTAGACCCCATTCAGAGGGCCAGGGGCAAAATGGGACTCCTGGGCCTCAGTCGTAAGGGCTTGAGGTGGTTCATCTCTAATGCCCTGGGACCATCTTACTATGGCTCTTCAAACCTTGGCCAAGTACAACCCATTCAGTACGTGAAGCTGGGTGGTAGCGATGGCAAACAGTCACAGGATTCATACAAATGTGGTGCCGGGGTGCGACAATTCAGAACTCGGCAATCATCCAGCAATTCAATTACTAATGCTTAGCTTTGATAAGGAAAAGTACTTTAATACACACACATTGTAATACTACACACAACAGGCTACAAGCACAATTACTTTGATATAGCGTCCCACTGAATCCTTATTGCCAGGCTTCACAAACAAAGCATCTACATTAAAGGCTTAAACTGGATGGACTCCTTACTTAGGGTTAGATCAATTTGTTTGTCTCTTTTCCAGTCAGGGGCCTCAGTGTTCTTCATTGAGCTCTGTTCAGTGTTTACATCTCATCAATTGCTTCACTAGTACGTTCTTTTGGATCAGTATCATCTCGTACCCTGACAACACACAACTTAGACTGAACATTTCAGCCAGCGCCTCCTTTACCTGGACATCTTTCAGATCCATTGCCAACTGAATAACAAACATTACCTCAAATCGAATAGTGATTAACTGGAGATTATCCTATTGTGCATTTAACTTTCTCATTAGGCTCCTGGTGGATGGCCCTCTGAATTGTGCATTCCTCTTTTCCTTGTAGCCAGACATCTTAGATTTGTATGTGATCAGAAGCTCGATTTTGCTTCTCAAGTACCTCAAGTCACAACTACTTATTTTTTTCTCATCAAAATGCTGAAAAAGATCTTTGCCTTTCTTCCACTTCATATCCGAAGGATGATCACCCACACCTTAGTCATGTTCATGGTTCGACTACTTGCGTTGCTCTAACGCCTCATTCAACACTTGCCAACTGCTTAAAATGCCATGGCCGGCACTACTCGATGCCCTCCACTGCATGCCTCTGTCTTCTCTCAATTGCCTCCATTGAGTGACCGTACCTGAGCACGGTATATTTAAAGCATTGTCCCTAGTCCACAAAGTCCTTCACAGAATCGCCCCCGGCTCCTACCCGCTGTGAAATTCACGCACCACTAAACTTCACGACCTCTTGGGTCATCTTCTCTCAATCTTTTGGTCCTTCACCACATATTTCACAGTGGTTCAGTGGGACATGACTTTTCCTAACTGGCAGCTAAACCTTGGAATGCGGTCCATCTGAACATTAAATAACCCCTACTCTGCCTCTTCAAAAAGAAACTGCTTATTAACTTACACTATTTTTCACCATCAGCTGTGTCCTTCATTCTTTCACAGTGCCAGCATGCCCACATTGTGGCCAACAGCTGGGGTGTCAAATAACAATAACAAAATATAACTTTACTTGGCCTTGTGCTGCTGCACCTCCAGTTCTGTTCTCCCTTTCTTCCCTTCTTCTGGGAGTCCCTCCTTGATGCGAAGTAGCTCTATTTCCTCCCTCCTTCCTCCCCCACCTTTTGGTTCAAGTTCTAAGGCAAGTATTAAGCTTCAGGTACAAATTGCCCCTTGTGTTTGTTCTTGCTCTTAATTATTTCAAAACACACAAGTTTCTTAGTTCTCACCACAGGCCAAATGGATAGCAGGGATGTGAAGAACATGTCCTTCTCGCTCCCACTTCTGGGAGGAGATGTGCCAGCTGATGGTTTCTCCCATGTTCTGCAGGCACAGTGAAGATTGTCGTTCAGACAGGCGCGGTTCGTCCATTGGGGTGTGGGGGCGTAGCCCCCCCTGCCCGAAGCCGCCCCTAGCTCCCTCTGCGTTTGTGACAATCATGTCCATGAATCCACATGACGTCAGACCGCCCTGCCTGGCGGTCTGGCGTCATGTTGATTTATTGACATGATTGTACAGGCGGCGACACAAGTGCGCATGAGTGGGGACGGAGGGTGAATTTTTACCCGTGCCCACGCATGCGCACATGTGTTTTTGCGACGTTGCGCATGCCCATTAGGAGCCCTAATGGGCGTGCTGTGGGCGAGAAGGTACCTGTGCCCCTGGCGCCAGGATTGGCCAGGGCCGCTGTGAGCCTGTGACGTGTGGGGAGCAGAGCCCAGAGGTGGCGCGGACCGGGACCGGCAGCAAGGTAAGAGTTTGTGTTTTTCTTTTATTTTAAAGTGTTTGGTGCGAGCGTGTGTGTATGCATGAATGTTTGGTGGAGAGTGTTGCGAATGGATGTGTTTTGTGTGTATGCGTGTGTGAATACATTTCTTTGAGTGTTGTGTACGTGGGTGGGAGGGGGGTCGCCGCTGGCCTGAGTGGCCTGGGGCCCACATTCGCAAATCAGTTTGAGCCTCACCACTTTAAAATGTCACCAGCCGCCCCTGCGTTCAGAGTCCTCATATGTTGTAAGGAGAGGTGACCATTCAGTTCTCTGGTGGATGATGAATGCGTTTCTGCCCTTCAATGAGTTGGGGTAGGCTGCGTAGGTCAAAGCTCCCTGTCAGCCTCCGCACAATTCTTGCAGCGGCATAACCGTACCTCGGGCCCAGCCTTAGGAATGGAGGGAGACAGTCCTCTCGGGCACACTTGTCTTGTCATGGTGGCACAGTTCATTCCGGCTTCTCTGTCCTTTTGGGCATGTTTGTCTGGTGCAGTGGCACAGTCTGCTTGGGCATGCTTCTTAAGGTGGTTTCTCTCAAGAACCATTCAGGTGTTGAGGCTGTCCTCCATGCTGCTCTGGATCAGCAGAGCGCTATCCTCAGTCTCCTTAGCCAGCAGACCCACACCTTTTCAGGCCACTCTGCTCTGACTCTGCAGTTCCGTCAGATCTCTGCATATTGGAAGGCAACTTCTCTCTCTCTTAGGAGGAGGTTGGCTTCAAGGCACTTCTGGTCAGAAGCTCAGCTCCTTCCAGCGAGGCAAGACTCCTTGTGATGTCCCATCATCTTTGGGAAGCTGGCTGTCAAGCATACACCACCTTTGGTTACATAGCAGTCCTCTGAGTACTTTGCTGAGCACTTTCATTCCAGTTCCAGAACTCTGAATCAGAACCATATGTGGGTCACTGTCTCCCACCTATATACAGTCAACGCAGACGGGATGTGGATTCTCTGTCTGCACTTTGAGAACCAGTTTGGGTCGGTTCTCTTTTCATATGTCTTCTCTGGGCTAATCTCCAGACGCAGCCTTGTAATGAGTATGAGGTATGAGCTTTCTGCACCTGGCTATCACTAGCCACACTCAACAGTGATCAGGAAATAAACTAAAGGCTGGCCTCACCTAAAGGACTCTTGTCACTCTCAGCAATAGAGACCGTAGTCCCATGCTTCATCTATCAGATATCAGTGCTCAGGAAGACCAATCAGCAGCTTCTTTCATCAAAAGGACCTAAGTAAATTTCTAAAGAGCCCTGTCTCCTCTTTCCCCACTTCAGTGTCTAGGTCTCCTCCCACCAGCCTCAGGACTGTCAGCAATGCACCTCCACTGTCTGGGAAAACGACCTCACCTCTTTTTTGTGCACAGGAGCAGGCTTTCTAAATGGAACCTGCAGCATCCATTAATTTGGTGCATTTATTCACACAGTGCATGTACCATACGGGCTACGTACACACATGCAGTCAAGATGCTAGCCGTAGGATTTAGTTAGTGCGATGAAGCAAAAGCAGAACTAACACAAGTGGGCCAATAGACCTCAACTCCAGTGAAAAAGAGCTGGTCACAACCATAGATCCACAAACCGAGCATGCTGCCACCACTACTCTACATTCAAGTTCAAGTTCAATCTTTATTTCGTTGCATTGCTACATAAAAGATAACAATAAAATATAAACATAACGTGATAAAACTCACAACAATAATCGAAACTTACAATTCATTATAATTAAGCACCCTATTATAAAATCTACTTTTCATCATATTTGGACACACAAAATTATAGTTGGAATTTATCACAGAAGTTGAATAAATATTTAAAATGTTTAAAAATCAAGTTAAAAAGACATTAAATTGGTTTATAACAGCCAGGAGTTTAAAATGGTACAACTAGCTAAACATGAGTCATGATTTGTACAAGTCCAGGATGAGCGTTTTTTTCTTAATTAAAATGAAAGAATTAGTTTCCGTCTAATAAAATATATGGCCAGTAAAAATTTGCTGATTCCGAACACAATTACTTGGCTGGTGTCCGTACTTAGGATCCTGCCGGCTTCCCTATGGGAGGTAAAGCCAATATTACGGCACAGAGGGACTATCCATCTTTTCCTTGGCCACTAGTCTACATGCTAAACCCATGGCAGAGATGGTAGTCCACTGTAGGACCAATGAGGGCATGCTTGTTGTGTACCTTCAGTTCACAGGACATGTTCAGAACCTCACTCAAGTTAAGCAACACTCCTAGTTCTATCTATCTAACTATATTAAAGTTGTGTTATAGTTGGGTTATGGGCTAGGACCTTAGCTTAAGGTGATAAAAAAAAAAAAAGAAAACAAATTCACTGTAAAGCCCAACAGTTGAAGTGACGTTAGAGTTAGTTGCTGGAATGAGAGTCAAACTAACTTTTGAAAAGAAAAAAAACATGGCACTTATAATGTAGTGTACTAACTATATCTTAGTCTTCTTATATGTCATCTTAGCCATAGCCCCGAACAGATTTATAGGGCATTTGGAAGGGTTATTGTACCTTTGGGATTAAATACTTACGTTTAACTGGGCCTTGAAGAGTTTGTCTGTGTCGTCCAATGGCAGTGGTGATGCTGTTCGGATTTATTTAGGAGATCTGGCGTTTAAACGTGACGAGAGTTTTCTCAGTGTCCCTTGCGGTACTCTGGAGCCTATGGGTAATTGGTCATTTTTAGACTCGAAGGGTTAAAAGAATGTGGAGCTGAAAGTGGTGTCGGGTCACTTGGGGGGAGACCGGGGCGACAACAGGACGAGAGATTAGAATAGGGCTGCACGCAAGGGGAGGTTATGCTCCGAAAATCAATAGAAATATAAACATTTTTTTCTAAATTCGGATTTAGCATGCCATTCCTGATGTATATTTTCTTTTTAAATGCACCCCAGTCCATCTCTGAGTAGAAACGACTATATATTTTGTGCCTCCTTACAAAGATGTGCAACTCCTGTAATAGTGTGCTGTAACATTTCCAGTGACGAGTCACCTGTTCTACTTCCCCTCTTTTGTCTCATTCCTAGGAAATAGCTAACTATCTACGTTAGTCAGTCAATTGCAATTTTTTGTTTTTGGTTTTGAAAGTGATCATCACCTTCTCGTTAATGTTGACGATTTCCAAATATTGCACTAGGTGGCGCTGTTGTCCATGAATTTTTTAGTGCCCTGTTTCCTTTTAATGACGTTACGTTAAACGTTCGGGGTTCTATGAAGAATGGCTTTTAAATTATTGTTTTTGGGCAGAACAACCTGAAACAAAATCTGTCGGTCAAAGGATTAAAAGATGCACATAACGATATTGTGAGAAAACTTGATAGCTAACACAGCTGAAGATTGGGTAGTTTTTACACCTTTTTTTAATAAGTTTTCGCGGGCGAATATCGCTCGGACACTTGGGAATATCTATAGCACGATTTCATTTCGTATCAACAGCGTGTGCATTTCACCCGTGATGTAAAACATATAAAGTAAACCTCGGCTTCAAGATAATAATTGATTTGAAGGTCCGGTAGGGAGATCTACGGAAACTTTCAGATCAAATGTTCAGATTCAGCCATGGCAAACTTACCCCATTCTACAGCACTGAATAATGAATTCTGTTAAATTGTGCCGCAATAACAGAAAAACTGACGCGAGCAGTACTGAAGCACCTGCCATAACACAGGTATGACTACTCCTATTGTTGAACCCCAGGTGGCGCAGGCCGATTCCTGTCTCGCGTTTTGCTCCCCTCCGCGCGATTTCACATTTATGTTCATAGTTTGCGGGATTTTTTTTAACAGTTTTTTTGTAGCTCGAACTCGACCCAAAGGTATTAGAAAGGTTTACATGCGCATCAGTTACATTACACAAGAACATTTTTGTTTGGCACAGAGAGATTAAGAAATTTGCACAGAATCACAGGCTGTTGAGCCGACGCCGAGACTTGAACCTGGTCCCCCAGTTCAGTGCTTCCTTTGTTTCGGCCTCCATGTGGTAGGCTCCAGATTGCTCCGATACAGTATTACACTCAAACAAAAGGAGAGCTGAAGATATAACCCTTTAACCTGTTGACCGCGGCGCATATTCAGTCGTGGTGCGGGCGAAATAATGAGCGGGCAGGGTTAGGACGGCCCCCGGACGTCCTCCGCGCACGCCCTCTGTGACGTCGCACAGCCAGGGGCCATCCGACGCATGGAACGGGTTCAATCCGGTCTTTGTTTTGGGCTCAGCTGGAAGTATCAAAAAGAAACCCCCTCACCACCTGCACGTTGCTGCGCAACCAGAATGTAGACCATGTACACGTGCTGCTGAAATGTGTGCTGGTGATGGAGCTGAGCTCCCTCCTACTAATTTACTGTGGAACTCTTGGCCGTTGGACCTTTGTTACCTGCTGATAAGTGTAGAGGGGAGAAATAACGCATTTAAACAGATTACAATTTATAAGAACCATGAGTCTGAAGAATCATTGTCTCCAAATTCCGAGTTAGTGGGTTTATAACAAAGCCAAAAACAACTGGTTGTACAAGCACCTCATTACGAGGTTATAGAAATACATGGGCACAATACAAATCCAAACCTACAAGCTAATTTTATGCGATGGACCATAAACAGAATAACAATTTCCAGAAGCAGAACACAGGCAATAATTGCCTCCACGTCAAGATCCGATTCCATCTGTAGTGAATGAATAAAGATCATTAGGCTATCCCTACACTACCACTACAGTGACATCCCTTCTTAGCATTTCCCAGGCAAAATCAGGAAAAGGTGTCAGCGCGTTAAGACTTCCTAAGAAGAACACTCCCGTTGTATGGGTCAAGTAGCCAAAGTTACTGAGCTCGTTCTAAGATGCTTGTTATATTCTCTTTTATTTTATGTTGTTCCTTTAAATCTTTATAGAACTCTCTGGTAATTTGGATTGCTATGTTTTGGTTAAGATTCTAGATTCTGGTGAGATAACTACCAACTACTGACTTGAAAGAACTGTCATTTGTTGTGGGTGACTGCGTAAGGATACGTAAACCAGGGTTCAACGTTAAAGGGTCCTCTACGTATGACCTACCTATCGGAGTAATTAAAACAAATTTCAATAGTGTAATGACACAAGATGGTAAAATTTGGAATGTTAGAAGAATTGCTAAATGTAATGTTCCTTCGGATCACTCAATTGTTGTAAGCCCAACATTTCCAAGGAGGCTGATTTTATTTCTTCCAGAATAAAAATTTGTGGTAGGAATATAAGACTTCCCATTAAAATGAAAGATTATTTTTAGTTATCAAGGGAAGGGATGGGATGTTTTATATTCCCTTTTATTGTATGTTGTTCCTTTAAATCTTTATAGAACACTCTGTATTGCTCTTGCTCTCTAATTAAACTGCATTTTATATATATATACATATATATATATATATATATATATATATATATATATATATATATATACATATATATATATATATATATATATATATATATATATTCACTGAAAAACCATAGGTTATAGACCATATATAGTTAGGGATTAGCATTTACAAAACCTTATTTTATTTGCACAAAACCATTGAAATTCCATATATAGTTAGTTGCACTAACTATATATCGCGGACCCGCAATCCACTGCTAATGATGTCACATATTACATCATTCATGACATGGTCAGTGACATCACTGATGACATCTCAAATGACATCACTGATAACATCACTGATGACAACACCCAGTGACTGTATGTTTCTGTAAAGTTAAAATATGTCTTACATATTGAAGAATGAGTGGATGTATAAGTGTTAAAGGATTTAGTAGGTGCATGACTGACTGTATGAGAGAATGATTAAATGTGTCTCACTGAGTGCATGGGTTAGTGATTAAAGTGTCTTAATTTGGCAATCATTATTTATGTTGTTCTGTAAACTGCTGCATGTTTAAATCAGTAGCTATATCAGTAACTATATGGGTTATTGAATGGTTGCCCAAGTATTTGTATGGGAGACTGAGTATGTGTGTGGGTGGCTGGGAGGTGTATAACTCTGTGCATAGATGTGTGAGCAGTTGATTCCCTAGGTGTATGGGTTCAAAAGTGCATGTAGAAACAGCTGTATGGACAGTTGACTGTGTGCATGAGTATATTGGTGAGTGAATGGATATCTCAGTGCTACATGTCAAAGTAAGTACATATGTAAAACACACTCCACGTGAGAGTTGACATATATAAATAACTGAACATAAGAGCCAGTGAATGTGAGAGTGGCTGTATGAATCATTGTGAACTTGTATCAAGGATTGTATAAGAGAGTAAATATGTGTTAGTATATGTTTGAATAAGTAAGGTGTGTATAACTGTATAGTTGAGGAAATGGAGATGTGATTGATTCTTTGCATGACTGACTAGGTGTGTGAGTAACTCCATGGATGTGTGACAGTCTGTGAGTGCCTGTTTACACTGAGTGTATCTAAGGTTATATTAGAGTCTGAAGATGTATTATCACATAAATGATATCATCAGTGATGTAATCAGTAATGTCAAATGAGATGTCAGTGATGTCATCAGTGATGTCATTTGAGATGTCATCAGTGATGTCATCAGTGATGTCATTTGAGATGTCATCAGTGATGTCACTGACCATGTCATGAATGATGTAATATGTGACATCATTAGCAGTGGATTGCGGGTCCGCGATATATAGTTAGTGCAACTAACTATATATGGAATTTCAATGGTTTTGTGCAAATAAAATAAGGTTTTGTAAATGCTAATCCCTAACTATATATGGTCTATAACCTATGGTTTTTTCAGTGAATTTTCAAGGTTTTGTAAATGCAAATTCCTAACTATATATGGTCTATAACCTATGGTTTTTTCTGTGAATTTCATTGGTTTTTTAAAAGCTAATATCTATAGCTGTAAAATATATTCTTTATTAAGTGACGTCTCACGTAGCCCGTGAGACGCCTCATGATGCATCGCATAACCGTGACGTATCGTCTCTGCAGCGCAAACCAAACCCAAAACGTAAGCGCGCCAGAACACGCTTAAAGAT
The DNA here is from genome assembly GCF_964263255.1 of Lissotriton vulgaris. Classification (NCBI taxonomy): domain Eukaryota; kingdom Metazoa; phylum Chordata; class Amphibia; order Caudata; family Salamandridae; genus Lissotriton; species Lissotriton vulgaris. Next base: position 2,078,957,424 of record NC_141685.1, on the reverse strand, counting down.
ATATATATATTTTTTTAACCTTAATTAGACAAAATCCACACGTGCACATATCACAAACGTTCAAAAAACACAATATGTCGGACTCCCGTTACGCTGCCGGTTAGCTGCCCGGTTAGCTGCCCGGTTCGCGTACCAAGACGCGTCTCTACGGCGAAAAAAATCGGATTTTTTTTTTGGCCCCGCGTGGCTTTATAATATCCCCCTCATCAATCCTAGGGGGTCAGAAGGGGTCTACCTTGCCCTCTTTACTTCATTTCCCCCTTTGTTTTGGCCTCTTGTCTCTCGATCCTACCGAGAGACAAGATGGCGGCCGCTCCGGACTGTTTACAATGTTGACAGCCAATCAGCTACTCCTCAGACTCCCGTTACACTGCCGGTTAGCTTCCCGGTTAGCTGCCCGGTTAGCGTACCAAGACGCGTCTCTACGGCGAAAAAATCGGATTTTTTTTTTTTTGTCCCCGTGTGGCTTTATAATATCCCCCTCATCAATCCTAGGGGGTCAGAAGGGGTCTACCTTGCCCTCTTTCCTTCATTTCCCCCTTTGTTTTGGCCTCCTCTTGTCTCTCGATCCTACCGAAAGACAAGATGGCGGCCGCTCCGGACTGTTTACAATGTTGGCAGCCAATCAGCTACTCCTCAGACTCCCGTTACACTGCCGGTTAGCTTCCCGGTTAGCTGCCCGGTTCGCGTACCAAGACGCGTCTCTATGGCGAAAAAATCTGATTATTTTTTTTTTTTTTTTTTTGGGCCCGTGTGGCTCTATAATATCCCCCTCATCAATCCTAGGGGGTCAGAAGGGGTCTACCTTGCCCCCTTTCCTTCATTTCCCCCTTTGTTTTGACCTCCTCTTGTCTCTCGATCCTACCGAGAGACAAGATGGCGGCCGCTCCGGACTGTTTAGAATGTTGACAGACACCGGAGAGCCAATCAGCTTCGCATCGCAAAGTTCCGTTACGCGAAAAGTACGCGAACCGGAGCGCTGCCCGGAGCGCTGTTACAGATATATATCTTGTTTTAAACGTTAATTTCTCAAAATCCACTGAAGCACATATATTGAGACCTAGCAAAGGCACATCGGGCTAACAGTCCCTACAATTTTGCCAAGTTTCGTGCAAATCCATTCAGCCGTTCGAGCTAAAAGTGAGGCCAACCGCCCTATGGAAAAATGAATGGGAAAAACGCGTTTTGGGACCCCCCTTTTTTCTCGGCCCCCCCTTGACGACCCCCCCCCCCCCCCAAATTTTCAGGGGCTGCTCAGAAACAAAATGTGCCATTTTCCTGAAAATTTCAGCCAATTCCGTCCACAAACGCCAAAGTTATTAGACATAGAATTTTCAAAAGTTCCATAGAGAAAAAATCCTAACTATATATACCTACTGGCCATCGCCAGTAGGTAATATATATATATATATATATATATATATATATATTTTTTTTTTGTTTTGTCGCTCCAAAAGTTGTCCACCTTTAATTAGCCAACGACCAGCAGCTTTATGTGTAGGTAAGGAGAGGGATCCGCTTGCAGATGCTGCTCCGTAATGGATTTGCCTGCAGCGTTTCGAAGCTCCATATGCTTCTCTTCAGAGGCTTTAACGGAAGCAGTGTGCGCAATCGCTGACCCACTTTTCCTTATGACACACCCACCAAAGGGAGGCTCAGATGAGACTGTGTATTATGGGAAGTGTAGTGCGGAGAGCACACAATCACGTCCTGTATGGACCCCGCAAGTGGGCCCGTCCTCAATCCTGTATACGGCTGCTGTTTCACCTTTGTGACCCCCAAGAATTACAGGGTGGTGCATACTCCGCGGCTCGACGGCCATGTATTAATTGTCGCTCTAAAAGTTGTCCACCTTTAACCTCTTCGCCGCTAATGACAAGGGTAACTCGTCATGGACTTTCCATTGATTTCAATGGAAAATCAATGAAAAGTAAAATATTGCCTTAGCAGCCAAGTGGTTAAGTAGCACACGACCAGCAGCTTGATTTATGTGTAGGTAAGGACGGGGATCCGCTTGCAGATGCGGCTCCGTAATGGATTTGTCTGACGCCTTTCGAAGCTCCATATGCTTCTCTTCAGAGGCTTTAATATTATATATATCCCTTGCATTTTTGGGGATATTACAATGCTCCTTCTCTCTCCTTCGATCTCCTCACCTCCTCTACTAACTCCACCCCGGGGCACTGTCCCTAACTCAAAAACGTAGAACACACCCACAATCGACCTCATCTTGCCGGACACTTTTCATAGGTGATTTTAAATTTCGATACTCCCAGCTCCTGGCTCAATGACCTTGATTCCCAGGCCTTCCTCATTGAGAAAGAACACCGTCTCCCAATTATCAGCTCTCTTTATGCATTTGTATTGCATATTCCTAAGCCTAACTCTCTTAATCAAAATACATTATTCTAACTAACAAAGATGATTTTCTCCACCTGCAACAGAAACGTGAGATCAGAGCAAATTCTACATGGACATGAATTTCACTGCCTAACCTGAGAGCCTCCAAGGAAAATACATTTCAGGCCTACAGAAATTGACCAACATAAGAGTAAGGCACATAGTCCCTTCGAGTGCACATATAAGTGAACATTTTATTTGAGCCTTTCCACACCATTTTACAGAAGCACATCAAATGCATTTCACTGCAAGCAATTTATGAAATCCTAAATGTTAAACATAATTAATGTCATCTACGTGCAACTTAAATATGGTGCACGTTTAATTCAAATGCATTACATCACATGTGAACAGCTTCTTTAAGCAAATGACATCAAATACCATGAATTACAATGTCAGAACATAAATGCCTCACTGTTTCCTTGCATGGCACAATACTTTTTCTATTTATTTGGTGTTTTTTATAGCGCAAACATGACCCTACGTAGGGTATCAGAGCTCTTTACATTTGCATTTCCAAAACCCAAACCATTTATGTTACCAAGTCCAGTGGTGTGGAGAGCTTGGGACTCCCGTCTGAGCATACCCATCCCACTCGGGGTGACAAATGCAAAAACAACAGTTGATGGACAGAATGCAGAATAATGTCATACATTCACCCAGGGAATATGCACTCCACAGTCAAGCTATCCTGGCTGAAGACGGCGGATAGCCAGAAACCGGTCCTAGGATGCTTGATTCCGGTCCAGGAAAAACATGGCTTGGCAGTTCGGGCTGGACTGTTCCCATGAGGCACAGGGTGAAGGCTGATTTGCATATGGTCATGTCTGAACTGGGGTGGTGTGGAGTGCAAAAAAAACGATGGATTTAGGCCCAGATCTCTGTACTGGGGTGAATGTATGACATTGTTCTGCATTCTGTCCATCAACTGTTGTTTTTGCATTTGTCACCCCGAGTGGGATGGGTATGCTCAGACGTGAGTCCCATGCTCTCCACACCACTGGAGTCAAGCTATCCTGGCTGAAGACAGCCGATAGCCAGACACCGGTCCTAGGATGCTTCATTCCGGTCCAGGAAAGACATGGCTTGGCAGTTCGGGCTGGACTGTTCCCATGAGGCACAGGGTAAAGGTTGATTTGCATATGTCCATGTCTGAACTGGGGTGGTGTGGAGTTCCTCTCCTCAGTAAAGGTTTTTTTTCCTGTAGTCCAAAGTGATCTCATTTCTTGGGATCAGGGTCCCAATATTTATACCCCAAAATCCTTTGTCCTCTGAGGGCAAAGGGGCCTTTGCCCAGTCCAAACCAGTTCTTGAGCACTCTGTTTACATAACTCCTTCTTTCCTTTCACAGTGCAGATCAGAATCATCAGAAGCCCCACAGAAGGTGGAGCCAGCATTGTGGAGGGAAAGCACAGCCCTTGGGCGCTTTGTTGACATTATTCCTTCTCTCCTTTCACAGCGCAGGGCAGAGATATCAGACGCACGACAGGGGGTGGAGCCAGCACTGTGGGGGGCAGGCTAAGTCCTAATCAGGTCCTAGGTGCAACTCCTCCACCCATCTAGATGCAGATCTCTCTATTCACCACTTGGCTGACTCATTATGTCTCCTGGAATACCCCAGCCCTGTCACTCAAACTCCAGACAAGGAATACACAACCTAGCAGATGCAGGCCTGGATAGTTAGGCAAGAAAATACCTACTTTGTAAAAGTGGTATTTTCAAACACAGAATGGTAAAACCAACTCCACTAAAATATTTATTTGATCATTCTGCGTTCAGGCATAGTAAAATAGAATTTCTACCATGTTCCCTGAGTCAGTTAGGATTATAAGAATGTAATAATCCAACTGCCCATTCTGGCCTATGGAGAACAGGTAGCCTTGCAATAGTGAAAAACGAAAATGGCTGTAATTCACTATTAGGACATGCCACACACACCAGGGCATGGCCTACCGTATACTTACAATGCACCCTGCCCTTGGGCCTACCATAGGGGTGTCTGATATAAACAAAAGGTAAGGTTTAGGGACTGGCAAGTGGGTGCACTTGCCCAGTCAGCATGGCAGTACCAGACTGCATGCAGGCTCTGCAATGGCAAGCCTTAGACACACTTTTACAGGCTGCTTCTGTGGGTGGCACAACCAGTGCTGCAAGCCCACTAGCAGCATTTGGATTTACATGCCCTGGGCACATTCGGTGAACTGTACTAGGGTCTGACAAAGTACACCAAACAAACTAATCATGGAATCACTAAACCATACATTAATTTACAATAGGGAGAGCATATGCACTTTAGCACTGATCAGCAGGTCAGAAAAAAATACAGGAGGAAGGCAAAAAGTTCAGGGATGACCCTGCAAAAAGGGCCAAGTCCAACATTGGTTGACTATGAATTTTTGAGATCTGTTCTCAAGAAAGGAACTAAACCATTTTGGACTATCATTACCCTTTCACATGTTTTTGCTAAATACAACCTAATGACCAGTTGTTATCGCGACAAATTAATATATATGTGGATGCGGACTATTATGATTATAATGCACCCCTACAAACGAAAGAGCACCATCGCGCTCCCTCACTGGTATTGGAGAATGGCGCCATATCAAATTCAGCATGTTTCCCTGGATATGCCGGATCCCAGAAATAGCTGCCAGAATCGGTATGCAGCACGATCCCCCTACCTTCCAGCACTGCTGTGGTTCTGTGAAAACGGGCCTCGTTACATAAGGTCATGGTTCCGTCATGATTTTGGTGATGTCGGACCGTATTTAGCGAATGCGGCTAATGTGGAGTGAATTAGTCACGTTAGCAAACGAATTCACCATGTATTTGGAGATTTCGTCTCAAACATGGGTTCCATTTTGTTTTGGAGTCTCCATTTTGTCTTGCCATGACGCAGGCCGAGTGTGGTCGAACGAACGAAGCGGCCTGGCCTTCATGTGTTGGTATACATTAACGGGGTCTTTCTTGACTCTGAGGTGAATTGCAAGGATCTGATTCCTTCACCTGAAACTGACCCTGCCAAGTCAATTTCCCTGATTTGATCGTTGTCTGAGATTGCCAATCATTGTTCAGGACATCGTTAACTTTTAGTCTCCTTACACATGCCTTATCTTGCTCACTATCAGACATTGTTTCCTTTTCTATGCTCTTTACTACATGCATTGTGCTTTTCAATTATGGGTTTGTCCTGCTTGTGGAGATTGGATTTGGGACATTCCCAATGATTAACTTTTGGTTGGGATGTTGCAAACTGAGCTTTTTCGTCATGTGATACTTTGTTTGAGAATGTACCTCATTGGTCAGATTTTTGCGCAGTGGCAGTATGTTTGTAAATGTGAATATTGTGTATAAAAGGAGATGTCTTGCTCTATGAATTTCAGCAGTCTCCTGAAATACTTCCATGCTGTATTTCGTAGATCACTGTTACTGGCTGCAGCTAATAAACTTGGTCTCTGACGCCACCCAGAAGTAATCCAAGTCTCTGTAAACCAAGACAGGTGAATCCGAAGACTTTGGGCGTGCCCCTGGCGCCGCTGGGTTCTAAAAACCCAGTTCTTCAGTTGGCGCCCATCGTGGGGCGACTTCAGTGGTACCGGTCCAAGCCCGAAGATTGTGAGGAGCTTTGTGAGGAAATTCTGGAAGAGGGCTCCCACTTCATCGACCCCGGCATGTCGAATGTGGACTGAAGGTTTTTGCTGCAAGGCTTCCCCTTTCCGATGGCTACGAAGAACTGCTGCCCTGACTGTCGCCCTGTCTTGGACCCTTTTGTGATGATTTGTAGAGGGAGATGATAAGACGGTCTTCTGGTGGCGTGACAAGACATTTTGGTTAAGTATAAGTGGGTCGCTCCCACGACTTGGTTTTGTTTCTTGGGTTCTGTAGTAGGGGATCTCTGTGTATAGTCATAATCTAGTGAATAGTCCCGCCCATGTGCGTGGACCCCGGCAATCAAAAATAATCTCTTAAGTTGTCAAAATAATGCAGAAACTGCAAAGACACTTAAGAGAGAATTTAAAGACAAATAATGCAGCCTATATCCACAGGCTACACTGTCCAGTACTTCAACTAGAAATTCCACCAAAAAAACACCACACACAGTACAGCCTGCTAGTTTCTACCATAGAGAAACCTGCCTCCCCCAGTCAAAGACTCAGGAATGATAGAGAGGAAGGTAGGGACAGACAAGCCCCATAGGCTGCCATTATGTGGCTTAAATAGGATACTGTGCCTTTAAGAGAACTTTCCAGAACTTCTCCCAGTATCCCAGAATGCATAGCAGGTCCCTCCACTTTCAGTTCTTTTTTCCGGCTCCTGCTTACAGGACCCTGGCATTGAGCTCTCCCTTTTTCAAGGGTTTATTGGATTTTTTTGGCACTTTTGACTTCTAAAAGTGTTGCAGTTTACTTCTTGGTGTTCTCTTCTCCTGTTTTGTGCTGTTTTTTGGTGTTTTAGGGCTCTAAAATGCCTGGCCTTTTTGTTAAGTGCCCAGCATGTGAGAGGAAGAAGGCCAAGACTGACCCCCATGATGTCTGCATCGTGTGCCTCCCAGAAGATCATGTCCCTGAGGATTGCGTCATCTGCAAGCAGCTTTCTGCTCTGACTCTGAGGGACAGATTGAAGATCAGGCTGGCTGGCCTGGAGGAGAGGCGTCTGCAGGCTGCAGGTGGGTCTGGGCAGGCTGGGAAGGTTCCCTCTGCCTCTGCCGAGGCCCCTGGGGGGCTCCCCAGGGGCAGGAAGTCCGGCAAACGGTCCCGGTCTCCGTCGACGTCGATTGCATCGACGACGACGTCGAGAGGGATGACGGCGGTGTGCTCCCCTTCTCCCCGGGGCTCCGGGTCGAGACAACGTGATGACTCGACGTCGAAGGAGAAGCCGCCGTCGACGTCGAGGTCTTCATACCGACGTCGAAGGAAAGGTGACAGGCATCGGCGCTCGCCGTCGAAGCGGCACTGACGCTCGCCATCGAGGCGGCACCGACGCTCGCCGTCGAGGCGACACCGTCGATCGACGTCAAGGCACCGGTCGACGTCGAGGGGCTCCTCGACGTCGAGCGCATCGAAGACGGCGACGTTGGTCGTCGAAGACGGAACGCTCGACGTCGAGAAGACGGCGTACGACGTCACGGAAGGGGAGGTCGACGTCGAGGAGTCGACGGTCGACGCCGAGGACGAGAGGGTCGACGCAGAGGGGACGGCTATCGACGCCGGAGTCAAGGAAGCATCGTTCGACGCCGGAGAAGCGTCGCTCTGCGCACAGTAGACAGCGGTCAGCGTCTAGGAGTCGGTCAGCCTCTCCGAAACGACGCAAGAGGGATTCTAGTCCCAGGAGTCACGCTGCTTCGAGCGGAGGACGCAAAAGGAAGCGGTCGCCCGCTGATGGGATTGGCTCTCCGCACCCTTCGCCGAAAGGGTCACCGGGCTCGGTGTACTCAGAGGTATACACACCTTCTCGGCCCAGGACTCCACCTCCTCCTCCTGTTCCTAAGGAGGATCCTCCGCCCAAACCACCACTGCCTTCAGGAGATCCGCCTCCGGTCCCTCCACATGGGCCCATCCCGCAGCCAAAGGTTCCTCCTCCGAGGTCCACTTCCCTGCCGTCCCTACCTGTTCCTCCTAAGGGGACCCCGAAACCGAAACCCCGTGAGGAACCGACGAAGCCCAGTGAGGAACCGAGGAAGACCCCTCCACGTAAACCGAAGGAGCGTCCACGTGCAGGCAGATCTCGTTCTCGCTCTGGGAGGAAGGAGAGATCGCGGCGCAGATCATCCACAAGGTCGAGACACCGCCGTAGGAGGCGCGAGTCTCGCTCACACACGAGGTCCTCGGGGACCAGGGACTATTCTCCCACCCTATCGGGGTCACCGGACACGAGAGTGTCCCCGATAGATGACCTGGTGGCGTTCCATGACGTCCTTTTACGGGGCGTGGCGAAGCTGGGCATATCCCTGACGGTGCCCACTCCGAAGACATCAGTCATTTTTGAGACTTTACATCAGAAACATCTGTCTCGTCCTCTCCTGCCCCTGGTACCGGGCCTGGAAGAACCGGCGATGGCCCTGTTTCTCACCCCTGCGGTGACGAAGGCGGCCCCTTCAAGATTACTGAATAAGTACCGGGCCCCCGATTCGGATCCGGCCTTTTTAAGAACAGAACCTCCTCCTGACTCGGTCATTGTGACGGCGGCCCGCAAGCAGCATGCCACCACTCCGTCCTCCACGGTTCCCCCAGATAAGGAGTCCAGGTGGATGGATTCGGCGGGGAGGAAAGTCTGTGGCACGTCCGCTACCTCCATGAAAGCGGCGAGTGCCACGGCACTGTTGGGCCGATACGACCGTGCCCTCTGGGACTCCCTCGAGCGCTTTGCGGAGCATTTACCTCGGGAGCAGCGGGAAGACTTCGTGGAAGTACTGAGTGAGGGGATGCTGGTGGCAAACCAGATCATCAGCGCGGCAGCGGACTCTTCCCTGTTGGCTGCTCACGGATTTTGCCACGGAGTCAACCAACGGCGCCGCGCATGGCTCCGGCTTACGTCCCTGAAGCCGGATGCCCAGCAGAGGGTAGCCAATCTACCGTTCTCCGGTGAGACCCTCTTCGGGAAGCATGCGGACGACGAGATGGCCCGCATGAAGGCGGAGGCCGAGACGCTGACGGCTGTAGGCCTGGAGAAGCCTAAGGAGACCAAGAAGCAGTACCGCCCATTCCAACGGCGGTTCGGCGGGCAAGGCCGAGGACGGGGACAGGCTTCGGGACAATTGCAACAGCAACACCAGTTCCGTAAGCCGTTCCAGAAGCGCCAGAAGGGCAGGGGAGGCCAGCAGTCGGCCCCAGCGCCCAAGGGCCAGGCGGGGTCTAGGCCCTAGGAACCTACTTCCCCCGGATCTGGTACCCACTCCGGTAGGGGGAAGCATTCAATTTTTTCTGGCAGAGTGGAGAAAAATTACTCAGGACAAGTGGGTGCTGAATATTGTTTGCAATGGATACAGTCTTCGGTTCACCAGCCCTCCTCCAGCTATTCCCCCGGTCAGCTCGCACTTTCAGCTGCGCGAGCTTCAGGCGGAAGCGGATATCCTGTTGAGGAAAAGGGCGATAGAAGACGTACCTCGGTCTCAGAGAGGAAGAGGTCTGTACTCCCGGTTCTTTCTGGTTCGCAAGAAGGACAAGAACGAGTTCAGGCCCATTCTGGACTTGCGACAGGCAAACAAATGGATTCGCAGAGAAAAGTTTTGCATGCTGTCGTTGCATCAGATTTACCCTCAGTTGCAACAGGGAGACTTATAGACCTACAGGATGCTTACTTCCATGTGCCCATTGCACACAAACACAGGAAGTTCCTGCGGTTCCAAGTCGGCACCAATCACTATCAATACACAGTACTCCCATTCGGACTGAAGTCTGCGCCGAGGACATTCTCGAAATGCATGGCGGTGGTAGCAGCAAACCTGAGGAAGAACAAGGTGTTCGTCTACCCGTACTTGGACGATTGGTTGATCAAGGCATCCTCCTTCTCGGAAAGCGCGAGCACACTTCCAGAAGACGTGCGTTCTCTTGAACAAGCTGGGGCTGCACATCAACATGGCCAAGTCTGTTCCTACTCCGGTCCAATGCATACAGTACTTGGGAGCCTCCGTCAATACGCTGTCAGCAAGCGTGTCTCCTTCGGAAGAGCGACGATTATCACTCCTTCGGAAGGCTCAGGCTCTTATGACGACTCCATCTACAACGGTGAGGACGGTGTCTTCTCTACTGGGATCGATGGCCTCTTGTATCTTCCTGACGCCACACGCACGGCTGCACATGAGACCGCTGCAGGAGTGCTTGGAGGACCAGTGGGATCAGAGGAGAGGATCTTGGGACGACAAGATTCGCCTGTCACTGTATGCTCTTCAGTCTCTGAAGTGGTGGTGTTCGGCGGAGAATCTCCTCAAAGGGGTTCCCTTTCACAAGGACATTCCCACGCAGACTGTTGTGACGGATGCGTCTCTTCTGGGATGGGGAGCGCATTCCGGGACTCTACAGATTCAAGGCACGTGGTCCCCGATGGAGGCCACGTATCACATCAATTTCCTGGAACTCAGGGCTGTTCACTTGGCGCTGAAGGCCTTTCTTCCGTCCTTCCAGACCAACTCTCTGCTTGTACAGACGGACAATACCACCACGATGTATTACCTCAACAAGCAGGGGGGCTCGAGATCGCGCACTCAGTCCTCTGGCCAGGAGCCAGTGCCAGATCGTCTGCGCCTCCTGAGACAGACGATAACTGCCACCCATCTGCCAGGTGTGCAGAATGTTCAGGCGGACGCGCTGAGCAGACTGGTTCAGGAAAACCACGAATGGGTCATAAACAACGAAGTACTAGGAGAAGTCTTCGCGAGGTGGGGAACTCCAGACGTAGATTTGTTCGCCACCGCCGAAAACAGCAAGTGCAGAGACTTCGCCTCCAGGTACTTCCAGCAAGGGACGCTGGGGAATGCGTTATGGATAGACTGGACGAACAGCTTTCTGTACGCCTTTCCTCCCATTCCCCTGATTCCGGCGGTGCTCATCAAGCTGGCCCGGTCCAGGGCTCGGATGATACTCATCGCCCCGGAGTGGCCCAGGCAGTGGTGGTTCACGGACCTACTTCACCGGTCTCTCCTTCCTCACATTCGGTTGCCGTGCAGGTCGGACCTTCTCACAAAGTTCGGGGGACGGATGTTACACCCCAACCTCTCGTCTTTGAGTTTGGCGGCATGGCTCCTGAGATAGTGCAATATGGTCATCTGAATCTGCCCGACGATTGCATGGAGATACTGAAGGAGTCCAAGAGACCTTCCACTCGGACTTCATATGCTTACAAGAGGTTTTGTATCTGGTGCCAGTCTAAGAACCATGATCCTACGACCTGTAAGGAAGATGTCATCCTTCCTTACCTTTTACATTTGGCGCAGTCTGGCCTTAATGTGCATTCCATTAAGGTTCATCTGGCTGCATTGACTGCCTACAGGAAATGCCCTTCACAGACTTCCTTTTTCCAGATCCCCGTGATCAAAGATTTTCTGGAAGGATTGAAGAAAGTATTCCCTCCTGTCAGGCTTCCCTCGCCTTCATGGGAATTGAATGTGGTGCTGTCCAGATTGATGAAGGAACCTTTTGAACCTATTCATAAGGCTTCGTTGCAGCACCTGTCCTGGAAGGCGGCGTTCCTCGTGGCCATTACATCGGCCCGCAGGGTGAGTGAAATTCAGGCGTTGTGTTGTAATGAACCTTATACTGTATTTCATGCTGCTAAGGTTGTTATGCGTACTCACCCTAAATTTCTTCCCAAGGTTATTTCTGATTTTCATGTCAACCAGACTATAACTTTGCCTACGTTTTTTCAGAACCCTTCATCCCCAGCGGAGAGGTCTCTCCATTCTCTGGATGTTAGGAGGGTGTTGAAATTTTATCTGGATAAAACCAAAGATATTCGTAGGTCTGACCAGTTGTTTATCAATTATGGATCGGTCAGGACGGGTCTTGCGACCTCTAAGCAGTTCATCTCTAGGTGGATTGTGTCCTGCATACAATTGTGTTATCAGAAGGCTAATAAGACCTTAGGAGGTAAGCCTAAGGCTCATTCCACCAGGGGCAAAGCTGCCACGACGGCTCTGCTCCGTAACGTGCCGATTGCTGAAATCTGCAAGGCAGCCACTTGGAAGTCGGTTCATACCTTTGCTAAGCATTACTGCCTGGACACTGACGCCAGGGCAGACGCTCAGGTTGGGCAGGCTTCGCTGCGGAATTTGTTCGCACAGTAGTGGCGTTATGTATTATTCTCCACCGCCGCTTGGTGTGGGGATGGGCTTGCCATTCTATTCACTAGATTATGACTATACACAGAGATCCCCTACTACAGAAGGAGTAGTTTCTGTCCTGTAACTCCAGTTCTGTAGTAGGGGTATCTCTGTTATAGTCATAAGCGCCCGCCCTCCTCCCCGGTGGAGATATTTCATCATGTAAAGAATGCGACAGGTCTGGCGTGCTTCGCCTTCAAAAAGAACTGAAAGTAGAGGGACCTGCTATGCATTCTGGGATACTGGGAGAAGTTCTGGAAAGTTCCCTTAAAGGCACAGTATCCTATTTAAGCCACATAATGGCAGCCTATGGGGCTTGTCTGTCCCTACCTTCCTCTCTATCATTCCTGAGTCTTTGACTGGGGGAGGCAGGTTTCTCTATGGTAGAAACTAGCAGGCTGTACTGTGTGTGGTGTTTTTTTGGTGGAATTTCTAGTTGAAGTACTGGACAGTGTAGCCTGTGGATATAGGCTGCATTATTTGTCTTTAAATTCTCTCTTAAGTGTCTTTGCAGTTTCTGCATTATTTTGACAATTTAAGAGATTATTTTTGATTGCCGGGGTCCACGCACATGGGTGGGACTATTCACTAGATTATGACTATAACAGAGATACCTCTACTACAGAACTGGAGTTACAGGACAGAAACTACTCCTTCTTTGATTTGGTTTCTGCAAATACCAAAGCAGAGGGGCTCGTACATTTGCGAGTATATCGTGTTAGATAACCGCTTGAAGTTTGAAGCTAGATTAGTGAGCGAAGATGCCTGGTCTTAGCAAACTTAGGAATTTGTTTTGTTGTAGTTGCAACAGGGATTCCCGATACGAGGACTCGTGTCCGATACCTCTGGTTGGAACTCCGACTTATGAGCTCTATTCAAAGCATGGAGTGGGTCCCATTTCGTATAATGAAGTATGGGTCCGCTATGCACGTAAAGATGGTGTCTTAAAATGGCCACAACATGGTAGTTTCGAATCAGATGTTTTAGATCATTTGTAAGTTGCGCTATTCAGGAAGAAAGGCCGGCCGGTGATGTTTGACTCTTTCCGCCTCTGGCGTAAGGAAGCCAAACAGCGAGAAATTAAGCAAGCTAAAAGAGATAGGAAAGATAAGAATAGGTCGATAATGCAAGTTGCTGTTTAAAGAAGATGAAGATCGTGCGATTGAGGTGTCAGATAGACAACGTTGCATGGCCATTGATAAGTGTTATCTGGCTTTGCCACCTCTTGTCCCGAATGTGACTAAGGACCCTGAAAAGGATCCTTTGATGTCGCATTTGTCGAGTTCACCACCCCCTTATGTGCAGAGTGCTACGGCACCTCCGCAACCCCCAGTTGTGCAACCCCCAGTTATTCAACCTCCTGCTGTCGCTCAGCCACCCGTTCTTCCACAGTTGGTTCTCCCGCCTCTGGCGCAGCCTTCTCTAGTGCCGCCAGCTTTGCTTACTGCTTTGCCTTCTACTCCTTTGCCTTTAACTTCTTTTTCTACTGACCCTACGTCTTTGTCGTCTCAGAATACTTTGTCTCCTGTCCTCATGTCGACTTCTTCACCTTCTACTCGACAACGAATGGCTGAAACTGTCACTACCCTTTTGTCTCCTCTTTTTGGGTCGTTTAATATGACCCCAGTTTCTATACGGAAACAAACGCGTAGTCAGCTCCCTAGTTCTGAGGAGCGGACTGTGTTAGATCTCCTTGCTCGTAGATGGGTTTTGAATGCCTCCGGGTATGATCTGCAAGTGGTTTTGGATGTTTTCCTACAGTGGGAAGCACCAAAGCAAAGGTATGTTGTTGATGTTATGTGTACTTTCCTTCGTGAAGAGTGGGACGATGCTAAATTGGGTTCGATTCTATCGGAGTTACTTAATGTTCAGTCCGACTTTGCTAAAGGGACGATAGTGGGTCCCGATGTTGAGGAAGCGGTAGAGACGCTTCTTGCGTTTAGATGTAGACTTCCTTCTCAGCCGTTGTTTGAACCTGATCCTTCTGTTCGGAGAAAAGTGAAGCAGTATCCGATGAGAGAAGTTCCTCCGGTATGGAGAGAGGAAGTTTTGGCTGATATCCCTAATGGTATTGCTGCAGTACCGTCTCATTTTCAGCGTGTTTGGGTGCATGTTCCTTGGAAGAGAGCTGAAGTCCTGGCTCTTAAGCAGACTCTACCTGACCCCCGTAAAAATCCTGCAGGTTATTATAAAGAGTTGTCCCAGACAGTTGATGCGTGTGTGATGAATTTAGCTGATATAGATATGTTGTTGGGGAATGTAGTCCCTCAACCTTTGTGGGCGAAGATCCGTCACGAGGATCATGCAGTAGAGTTAGGAGATACGTGGGTTAATATTGTTGCTGCAGATGGTCGTCAAGGTGGAGGGGCTAAACCTGAGCCTTTAGTTACAGAACTCCCTGGTAAGATTATTACTCTAATGAAGACTCTGATGCCTCCTATGCGAGTGAATTGGGATAAGTTAGCAGCATGTAAGCAGAAGAAAGACGAAAGTGTGTCTGATTTCTTCACTAGGTTTGAAGAGACATTCATCGATCATAGTGGTCAAGATATGAGTTCGGAAGGTGGCCAAAGGTTGTTTGTGGATAAGTTTGTCTTTAATTTGCTCCCCGAGCTTTGTAAGAAACTGAAGGACTCTGAGAGTTCATGGGCTGTTTCTTCTTCGGCCCAGATATTGGCTACTGCACAATATTACGAGAATAGAGACAAAGATGAGAAAGATAAAGCAGAGAAGAAGACTAAGGAATTGAAGATGAAGGTTCTTTTGCAACAGGCGTATCCGCCTTGCTTTAATCAGCGTGAGTTTCAGCAACCCCCACAGTTTCAGAGAGTGTTGCAGAAGCCCGAGTCTTTTCCGCAGCGACTTCCAGTAGGCCCTAATCAGTGTGCTTATTGTAAGGAAGAGGGCCACTTCAAGCATAGTTGTCCGATTTTGCTAAGACGTGCGAGTGGTATGTCTGGTGTGAGAGGTCGGGGTGTTCAGCAAGTCCCTAGGGGTAGAGGACGTGGTGTGTTCCCCCAGAAAGGACGTTCCTTTCCCCCACAGAATTCTATGAATTGTTTTGATCAACAGAATGTTGCGTCTGTTCAGACAGCTCAATATTATGCTGATGTTTATTATTTTGAGAGTGATAATGCTGATATGAATGATAGCTAGGACAGCCATAGACAAAGAGAGGGAGTAGGGTCAGTTCCAGTAGACCAGAGTGGACCTTATGTTGAAGTGATTACATCAGGTGTGTCAGAACCTTTTCTGTTGGATACTGGTGCGGCAAAGAGTTCTATCATGCATTCTAATCTACTTGGCACACCTTTGTCTGGCTTGACGAATGTTTCGGTAGGATTTTCTGGCGCCCCAGTTAGTAACCCGGTTTCTTGTCCTTTGTCTCTTTCTGTTGGGCCTTGTGAGTTTGAAGCACCTCTGGTTCTAACGACAGGTTGTGGTGAGAATCTGTTGGGTTTAGACTTGTTGAAAAGATTGTACGCGACATTGTATTGTTCTCCTTCGGTAGTACATCTTACATTGGGTAAGAGAGTGATTTCTCCGATGTATTTGTCTAAAGATCGGCTTCCACTGGAATTGCGTTCTCTCCCTGATACTCTTTGGGCTACGGGTCCAAATTCAGATTCCACCATACGTTGTTACCCTCAAGGCGGATGCTAAGTTGCCTCGCATTCCACAATATCGCATATAGAGTGATGGTGAGAGAGCTCTTTTATCGATTATCTATGATTTGGTTGAGAAAGATGTGATTGAAGAAACAAGAGGTAATGTGTGTAACAGTCCTGTTTTGCCTGTCCTGAAGCGTATTGACTCTTCCCAGCCACCTGTGTATCGGTTTATGATCGACCTTCGTGAAGTGAATAAGATTGCTGTTCCGCAGTTTCCTGTTGTCCCTGACATTACTGCTTTACTGACTATGATTCCAGCTTCGGCTGCCTGGTTTTCTGTGATTGACCTGAAGAATGCTTTCTTTAGTATTCCTATTGCTGAAGAGAGTGGAGATATTTTTGGCTTCTCTTTAGGAGGCCGAAGCTTCCAGTTTAAGCGTGCTCCTCAAGGTTATTGTGAGAGTCCATCAATCTATAGTCAGGCTTTAAAGACTCAGCTTGATTCTTTTGTTTTGCCTTCTGGTGCGACTCTTATCCAGTACGTGGATGATCTGTTGGTTGCTGCTGATGATGAAGAAACTTGTAAAGAAGTTACGCTTTCTTTGTTGCGACATTTGTCTGACCTCCACCATAAAGTGTCGCTTTTGAAGTTGCAATATTGTCGTCAAGAAGTGGCCTAATTAGGTCATCTCTTGTCGAAGGAGGGAAGACGATTGACCCCAGAGCGTATACAAGCGATTGCGCAAATGACTATACCATCCACACAGAGAGAAGTGCATGCTTTCTTGGGTATCACTTCGTATTGTAGACAGTGGATTCCGAATTTTTCCCTATTGGCGAAACCTCTGTTGGCACTTAGTCTTAAGGATACTCCGAATAGTCTTCCTTGGTCTGACGAATGTCAGAAGAGTTTTTCTGAATTGCGTGACGCGTTGTGTTCTGCGCCGGTGTTGGGTACCCCCGACTACAGTAAGCATTTTATGTTGTATGTGCACGAGAGAGAAGGATGTGCGTTGTCAGTGTTGACACAAAAGTTTGGAGACAAGCAACGCCCATGTGCGTATTTCTCGGCTACTTTAGATCCGGTAGCTAAGGCGTTGCCGAGTTGTTTGAGAGCTACAGGGGCAGCGGCTGTTTCTATCCGACAGTCTGCTGGTCTGGTATTGGATAATACATTGATTGTGATGGTCCCACATGCAGTGGATACCTTACTGAATAAGACAAGCACTCAGCACCTTACTAGTGCACGTTTGTCAGGTTATGAGTTGACCCTTTTGGCGAGTCATGTGCATATAAAACACATGAACCTCGAGTCTCCTGAGGCGGAAGCCGGGAGTGAGCCTGTAATTTTAAAACCTCTTGTTGTGTGATACTTTGTTATTTTAATTCACTCACCCCTTGCTTACGAACAGCGGATCTAGCGCTGCAACGACAATTTCACTTCGCCATTACTGAGGGCGAGGCGCGACGTCTGACACGCCCACCTCAGCTGGCCACGCCCCCTTATCAAGTATAAAAGTGCGCGCAGCTGGAAAGCGCGACACTTTGAACCTCGAGTCTCCTGAGGCGGAAGCCGGGAGTGAGCCTGTAATTTTAAAACCTCTTGTTGTGTGATACTTTGTTATTTTAATTCACTCACCCCTTGCTTACGAACAGCGGATCTAGCGCTGCAACGACAATTTCACTTCGCCATTACTGAGGGCGAGGCGCGACGTCTGACACGCCCACCTCAGCTGGCCACGCCCCCTTATCAAGTATAAAAGTGCGCGCAGCTGGAAAGCGCGACACTTTGAACCTCGAGTCTCCTGAGGCGGAAGCCGGGAGTGAGCCTGTAATTTTAAAACCTCTTGTTGTGTGATACTTTGTTATTTTAATTCACTCACCCCTTGCTTATGAACAGCGGATCTAGCGCTGCAACGACAATTTCACTTCGCCATTACTGAGGGCGAGGCGCGACGTCTGACACGCCCACCTCAGCTGGCCACGCCCCCTTATCAAGTATAAAAGTGCGCGCAGCTGGAAAGCGCGACACTTTGAACCTCGAGTCTCCTGAGGCGGAAGCCGGGAGTGAGCCTGTAATTTTAAAACCTCTTGTTGTGTGATACTTTGTTATTTTAATTCACTCACCCCTTGCTTACGAACAGCGGATCTAGCGCTGCAACGACAATTTCACTTCGCCATTACTGAGGGCGAGGCGCGACGTCTGACACGCCCACCTCAGCTGGCCACGCCCCCTTATCAAGTATAAAAGTGCGCGCAGCTGGAAAGCGCGACACTTTGAACCTCGAGTCTCCTGAGGCGGAAGCCGGGAGTGAGCCTGTAATTTTAAAACCTCTTGTTGTGTGATACTTTGTTATTTTAATTCACTCACCCCTTGCTTACGAACAGCGGATCTAGCGCTGCAACGACAATTTCACTTCGCCATTACTGAGGGCGAGGCGCGACGTCTGACACGCCCACCTCAGCTGGCCACACCCCCGTGACGCCCTTCCCCACAGACATAAATTATGTGTCTCGCTAGGAAGCGCAGCGGACGGGCGCGCCGTCAGCGCGCCGAAGGCGCGCCAAAGGCAAGCCCGTCTGGGCCCGTCCGGGCCTGGACCGAGCCCAGGGCCAGACCCCCTGCCTGTTCCACCGAGTCTACTCGTACGTGTTGGACCAACACCCAACTGCATCTACTAAATTCCTCCCCTTGCTCGGCCATCACCCTCTGCATCCCAGACCACTTAGAATCAGTTCCTTTCCATTGCCCTCAATGTAACTTCACTCTCCCGTCCTACCAATCTCGCTCTCATTCTCATCTCACACCGCAGCTTTCCTCATCTAACCACCGGACTCTGAAAGCAGGCTTGGTCAATTGCCGGTCTCTCCCCCGTCATGCCAACGACATTTGGATGTCTATTTCCTCTGATGAGTGGGATACTTTATTTCTCACCGAGACCTGGATCACTGATTCCTCCTCTCCGGATATCTATCTGGCCATCCCCCCAGGCTACGATATAAAATGCATTAACCGGGCTGGAGGAAAATCTGGAGGCGGACTAGCCGTCATCCTTAAATCTCATCTTCAGTTGACCATTACCAAACTTACCAAGATTGGTATAATTGAAGCCATGTACTTCTCTATATCTGACTCCGCGGCAGTTATACTGGCTGGCACCTTAGTTTATAACCCCCCAACCGCCGCCTCCCCTTCTCTCACCGCTCTTACCCACCAGCTGGCCGATCTATCCCTCAAACACCAATATTTTCTAGTCCTAGGTGATTTTAACCTCCACGTAGACAACCCTCTCTGCGTGAAGGCGAACAATCTGTTGGAAACCATGGACAGTCTGAACCTCAAACAATTAGTCACCGGCCCCACTCATGTGGCTGGTCACACCCTGGACCTCATTTTTGCCAATTTTTCGACTATCACTGTCTTCCCCCCCCCCTCCCCCTTACTTGGTCCGACCACTATCTTATTCCCTTCTCTCTTGCCCTCGGCCGGAAAGCTGTCCCCCTGGCCCCTAGGAAGGAGTTGGGAAGAAAGTGGCATAAGGTCACATGTGCCACCCTGGACCCGGTATTCCACTTCCAGACGGATCACTTCTCCTCTGATATTGATGGAAATGTTTCTAGGCTAAATGCTGCCCTTGTCAATGCTATTGACTCCATTGCTCCCCAGAAAATCATTGCCTCCACTAGATCTCGCCCCTCCGCCCCCTGGTTCTCCACCTCCCTCCGTGAGGAAAAAAGCAGATGCAAAGCACTCTAACGTAAGTGGAGACTAAACTACGACCCTGAAGCCAAACTTACTTACAAATCTGCCTTGAAAAAATTTCTCAAACAAAAAAAAATCACCATGAAAGACCATTTTTCTTCTCAAATTGCCAATGCCAAAAACTCGTCTAAAACCCTCTTCACCATTGTTAAAGACTTCATTAATCCTCCGGATAGGGCCACTCAGAGCTCTGTGAGTCAGGCCCTATGCGAGGGACTCCCTGATTACTTCCTTGAAAAAATAAACAAACTATGTGTCTCCTTCCCTAAAGGGCCAGTCTCCCTGCCTCCCCCCACTAGTCCCCCAGCTTCTCAGTCCTTCTTCTCCTTCAATAAACTCAACCGGGACGATGCTATTAGGTTACTTACCCATTGCAAATCTGGCGCTCCTTCTGACCCTGTCCCTGCGAAACTCATGGGAGAGCTGGCGCCCTCGCTAGCCTGCTCCTTCCTCGCCATCTGGAACGCCTCCCTTCACCACGGCTTTTTCCCTACCACTTGGAAGGAAGCCTTGGTGATTCCTATCCTAAAAAAGGCTGATGCTGATCCCACTGTTCTCGCCAACTACCGCCCCATTTCCCTTCTCCCCAAACCCGCAAAGGTCCTGGAAAAAGCCGTGCAGTTGCAACTCACGGAGTATTTGGAAAACCACTCTCTACTACACGACTCACAATCCGGATTTAGGGCTGGATTCAGCACTGAGACGGCATTGCTGGAAGTATCGGAAACTATTCGGGAGTGTGTGGACAGGGGCGAGGAGGCCATGCTGGTCCTCCTCGACCTGTCCGCTGCATTCGATACGGTCTCCCACCCCATCCTCCTTGACCGACTCAAACAGATAGGCATTGGCGGCACTGCCTTTAGCTGGATCGAGTCCTTCCTGTCTGGAAGAAGTCAGAGGGTATTGTTGCGGCCTTTTAAATCGGAGGAAAAACCCCTGTCATGCGGTGTGCCACAGGGCTCCGCCCTCAGCCCCCTGTTTTTTAACATCTATCTTGCCCCTCTGGCCGACGTTGTGGAGTCCTACGGAGTCAGGGTGGTCTCCTATGCTGACGATACTCAGCTGGTGTTTTCCTTCAGAGACCACTCGGACTCCGCGTTCACCAACTTCCGCCAGTGCCTCAATAACATCAGTGTCTGGATGACGGATAACCACCTTAGACTCAATGCAGACAAGACAGAGGTGCTGTTTTTCAACCAGAAAGATCCCATTCCTTCCTCTTGGTGGTGGCCCACGGCACTTGATCCCGCTCCCTCTCCCGTTCACTCTGCTCGTAACCTGGGTTTCTAGTTTGACGACTCCCTCTCATGCAAAACTCAGGTCAATAAAGTGACCTCTGCCTGCTTCCTGAAGTTGCGCATGATCAAAAAGATACTCCCCTATCTCCCTCTGGATTCCCGTCGTACAGTTACCCATGCCCTCATCACGTCCCACCTGGACTATGCTAACAGCCTGTATGCTGGTGCCCCCCAATATCTGTTAGACCGGCTTCAGATTGTCCAGAATGCGGCGGCTAGATTGATTGGCAATATTCCCTACCGTCAATCAGTATCCGCTTATCGTAAGGAACTTCACTGGCTTCCAGTGGCCAGCCGTATCCAGTTCAAGATCCTTACCCTTACTTACCGAGCCATCAACAACCTCGGACCCAACTACCTGAAAAAACGTGTCTCAATATCTCGTTCCATCAGATCCTTGAGATCTAATGACCTCCGCCTTCTGATCTCTCCCCGTTTTAGACTCTCTAGAATGGGTGGCAGAGGGTTCAGTGTCATCGCGGCAAAACTGTGGAACGCTATGCCAATCGATCTTAGATTCTGTCCCTCCGAATCCATGTTCCGGGCCAAACTCAAGACTTGGCTCTTCTCTGGACTCTGATTTTACTCTGCTATTCTCCCTCCATGCTCCTTCTTTCCCCTGGAGGTTCAGGTTCTAGCGCCGGGACACCCCCTCGGGGGTAGCTGTGCGCTCTATAAACTACATAAATAAATAAAATAAATAAATAAATGCAACACGTTGAACCCAGCTACGCTGTTGCCGATTTCTGTAGAGACAGATGTTCAGGAACAGCATTCGTTTCTTCCTCTGTCCGAAGAAAACAATCATGCTGTTCACCAGCACAGTAGACTTGAATTCTTATCCCAGCTTTACATACAAATCCTGGAATATTGCTTTACAGACCTGGACAGGGACCACATTAAATGGCATTTCCTGGGAAACATTTTGCACTAGCCTTGCCATCAGTGTCACGCCCCCCACCCGCCCCCCATTTAAGACCAAGGGCTAGTCGAAAACCGTGAGCATTTCTTTTGCTCAACCAAAAAAGTGGGACAACCCATCAGAAAATAGAGAAGTTATTTTCCATAGTCTGAATATTTAACACCGGGCTCTTGAGAGGGATATGACCCTTATTTATTCCTTGAACAGTGCTCCTTCTCGTGTTGCAATGTCGGGAACAAGTTGAAGTCCTGCAGTACATACTACCAGGGGTGTATCTTAGGGAGTGAGATTTGGGGCATGTTCAGCCCAAGTTTCCCAGCTAACACAGCAGTGGGCGGCCGGGCGGGGTGGGGAGATGACAAGCAGTACTGCACCCATGAGAGGTTAGAAACATGTGCATGCACCAGGGCTTTAAGTGGGGAAAAAAAATTGGAGGTGCTCTAAAAGGGGTGGGGCAAACCTATTATAGGGGTGTGGCCTATCCAAGTATGGGCGTGTTCTATATAAAGATATGTATGGATAACTCCATACACCCTCCCCAAAGGCGCAAGTAGAGCCAAATTTCGGGGGTGGGGGAAGGCTAAGAAAACATTTCGGGGGGGGGGGGTCTAATTCTTCAAGCAATAGGCAGAGTGGAGCTGCAGGGGCTCTACAGAGGGGTGAAAAACAACAAAGCCTAGTTAACAAGCAACTTGTCTTTTAACACCTTAGCTGCGATGGAACGTCCAGCTCCAGTGCTGAACGTTCCATTGCGCAGGTGCAGCTGGAACGTATAACGGCCGACGGCAGCACTCCCGAGGTAGTGGTGCCGTCGGCCGTTGGACTAGGCGCAGCACTTATGAGGTTAAAGACCTGTGAAGTACTGTGTGTGTTTGGAGGATGGTTGCAGGATCGCAATCTTACGCTTACCAAAAATAAGGCGCCAAATCTAAGAAATTACAAGTTTTTTTATTATCCTTCGTTCTTACCCAACAAACAAAGCTTTACTCAGAATGACTCTGAGATAGGTGCCTGAAAAGACATTAATTAAAGAGAGGACTTTCTGTCCTAAACTCTTATACTTCCCCACAGTCCCTCATCATATGATAAACATCTGCATGAAAGGATCTACAGTGTGCACAAAGGTCAGCAGCCACAGGATCTAGCCTGGCAATTCCAGCTAGAGCAAAATAACTTTGGTACAACAACAACAAAAAAAAGAAAACTGAATACCTCTGCGAGGCCCGAATAGATAGCCCCATTTCGAGGCCCCTGAAAATCACTGCCAGTGCTTAGACCCTGACAGACCTGGCCCACTTAAAGCTCTGGGGTGCACCCCTCTGACTGTTCTTCTATTGGGCATGTGACTTTTAATCCAATCAATGTTTTTGGAGAATTGTCCTGTCAAATATGTTTTTAAGCCTCCAGTTTGTTGCAGCTTTTATTGGTGGAATAACCTAAACCTTCCTAAAGAGGACTCGACTCTTGCTGCTCGCGCTCCGTGCAAATAAAGTACTGCCATTACATTGTTTTCCAGGGCTAGAAGAGCGACTGTGTTCTTTTATCCTACTAGACCTAACATTTACTACTGCATAGGTATACTTCACAACGTTGTACAATAACACAGTAGTAAACCCTATGCAAGCAGTGTGGAGTGGGAATTAACTGTTATTTGCCTTGAGAGGTTGTGAATGCCTGCAAAGTTGTGAGTTTATTAGTAATTACTAAATGCTCTCTGACCTTTTCCCACCTCGGCAATTTTTGGAAATTTTGATCCAACAAAGCGCTGGAAGAAGTCACCTTCGAAGGAGGGAAGGGGAATGGGACACCTCTAAATGTTGTGGGGTGAAGGGTTTCTCCATGGCGAGAATCATTTGTGGCTGTCAGCAATGATTTCTCTGCAGCGAAATTTTTTTTCACCCTGGAGAAGTAAAAGTCCAACTGCAAATGAGGAAATGTGCTGTGAGTACAGCCTGCGTTTTGGAAATAGTATCTCCATAAATGTTATATAACCAAAATGTCACATGAAATAGCCTGTACTATATCGGGAAAATAGGAGTGTTCAAAATTAGTGTGACTGGTGCAACTTTCAAAGTCAATTGTTGCCAACACATGTAAATTCCGAAAAATTGTAAATTTGCATCTGTTGATGGAAGTACTTCTAAGGCTACAGATTTATTACTTTCTTTGTAAATCAGTCAAGTTCCTGATCTAAAAATAAACATGTTACCTTTTCTGTTAGTGACATTGGATGAAAGTACAATTTAACATATAAAAGGCCTCTTGACGAGATAGTAGAAAAACCAACACAGACATTGCAGATCTTACTCAAAGCCCTTAGACCCAATTTTGAAGTCAAGTATTCATTTTTTGCAGCGTCACACCCCCAAACAACCTCCTTGAAGCTACTCCCAAGCATACTACCTGCATTTAGAGGACTTTAGCAAATCTGTAATGGAATAATGTTTTCTTCTTCAAGTGCTGAAGTGGAGTTATTTGAGTGGGTTAATGCTTTGATATCGCCCAGTTCACTACCACCACCAAGTGTTTGATTTGAATGCAGTGTTGATTGGTTTGACCCATAACTTTGAAATCATGGTTTACTGCGTCGTCAGACTGGTGACATAGAATACTGCCTGGTAGCGGTTGAAGGGTTTTTCACCAACCTTCTTTTCTTCTTAATGTGGGTTCTCGGAGGGCTCATCATCTCTACAGGGGACTGGCAATGGACATTTGCATCTTGGACAGCCTCTTTAATATGAATTTTCGCAGGTTTCTCCGAACGCTAAAACATGAAGCTGACACCGGCTGAAATAGGGCCGAAAAAGATAAGTCTGCCTGCCATTTTACTCCCACATTTTTTGCACATCCTGCAGGGGCGGAAGGGAAGTCCATTTCTTCCAGCCACCAAAGGTCTGAAGCGGGAGTTGATTTTTACCAAAAAACAACACCTCCGTTTCGTCTGCATTCAACTTGAGTTTATTGTTATTCATCCATTAAACTATATCTTTTAAGCAACTCTTAAAGTTCTCAAAAGAATCACTCGACTGATCTTTAAAATGAAATACCAACTGAGTATCGTCAGTGTAGGAGATCGCCTTCACCCCCCAGATGGCAATCAGAGAAAATAATGGGGCCAGATAAATGTTAAATAGCAGTTGGCTTAAGGCTGACCCCTGCGGTATCCCACACCATAAGTGCCTGCGGTTGAACTGATGTGGTTGAAGCGCCACCCACTGTGTGCGCTTATGGAGGAAAGATTTTAGCCAGGCCAGGACTGTACCCTCTATCCCAATGTCCAAGAGGTGCTGAGCCAGTATGGAGTGGTCCACCGTATCAAATGCCGCTGAAAGATCCAGGAGCACCAGCATAGCTGATGCCCCTGAATCCAGCGCCATCCTGACTGAATCCGCCACCTCTACCAGCGCTGTCTCTGTGCTGAAACCAGCGCGGAAGCCAGATTGGGTGTTGTGCAGGATACCGTGGCTCTCGATAAAATTAGCCAGTTGTCTCTGCACCATCTTTTCAAGCACCTTTGCTGGTGCAGGCAGCAGAGAGACAGGTCTGTAATTATTCAGTTCACTTGAATTAACATTGGGTTTCTTCTTGAGGGGAAGGAGAGAGGCGTGCTTCCATAAGTGAGGAAAGATACCGGTGGTGAGGGAGGTGTTCCATATTTCAGACAGCATGTAGATGGTGGAATTAGCCAACTCTGTCCACAGTTTCGGAGGGCATGGGTCCTCTGGTGAACCCGTCTTGCAACCCTGAATCGCAGCCAGTGCCTCCTTCTGTGAGATCAGAGTGAATTCTGAGAAGAGAGACATAAGTTCCTTCCTTATCATTATGTCAGATTTGACCGTTTCACCTCTTGCAGAAAAGGAATTATAGACCTTGCAAATTTTGTTGTCAAAGAAATCTGATCTTTTCTCACATAGTGCCACCGAAGGTTGTGTGCCAGTCACCAACTCACAAGGTTTAAGGAAAGCAATTACAACCTCAAGAATAGCCTTGCCAGGTTTATCGACGTTCTCAATACATTTAGCTATGTATTCTCTTCTAGCTTCATTAATTGATTTTTACATTTCTTTCAGCGATTTCTTCTATATTATTTTTGCAGTGATATCATAATCCACTCTCCACTGTCGCTCAAGGCGCTTGCATCTGCTTTTCATAGTCTTCAGCAACACAGAGAACCAAGCGGCAGAAGGTGATTTCCTAAAGGATTTAGTGATTTTGGCTGGAGCAGTGGACTCTACTGCATCAGCAATCCAATGATGTAGGGTCGCAGAATCTGCACTAGGGTCCTTAGATAGTACAGGTTGGCTGGCCAGCAGCACTGGTCCTTAAAACTCCACTGTCAGTTTCTTCCAATTTCTTTTCAAGAAATATAGAGAGCTATCCGGTAGATGGGGTTTAGCCAGATATAAGGAGAAAGGCACTAGGCAATGGTCAGACCCTACCAACTGGTTCGGGGCTTTGGTTTTCAGACTGGATATTAGAAAAAAAACAGATCCAGGGTATGCCCTGCTTTGTGGACAAATTGGTGCAAATTGGCTCCTTCATGAGAGGAAAGAACCTGCATAGCTTGAGCGCAGGAGGGGTCATTAAAGTGTGGATTGAAGTACTGTAAAATTGGAGGATAAAAGAGATTTTTGCGCAATGTTCTAGGTGAATATTTGGCAGGCAGTCAGGAGGTCTATATATTAACATGCCTGCAAAGGAGCTAGTAGGGTTAGTCTTGAAGCAAAAATGAAGGCCTTCAATCACATCCATATTCACCAATGCTGAGGAAGCTATCTCCCAGGCGTCCTTTAAAGTAATTGCTACTACTCCATATTTATCTCCTTCCCTATTCACGCAGCATAGTTTGAAACCCGATGGAATAGAAAGTGCCACTGCTGCTATGGTATCGTCCTTCAGCCATGTTTCAGTCAAAAACATGATCTCGTACTCCATCTCTGCCAGAAGTAACCACAAATCGTCTGCATGCTTTGGCAGGGATCTGCAGTTTATTAGGCATGCCCTAATCTGTTCATCTGACATGCTCTGCTCTCTTTTTTCATTCATTGAGCCCATGTGATCGCCCGGCGCCCAATTACACACAGTGCACGTGCTGGGGGGCATATCAAATGCCAGATTACAGCTATGTGCCTTAGTTCAGATTTTAACATTCAGGGCCAGGATCTTGTGTCTAGCCCACTGGATTACCTCATTGTTAAGCAAACGGGCAGTGTGGCTGGCGCTGGTCACGATCTGGCGCAGACGGGCTTGCCTTTGACCCGTTTGTGGCTATATATTTTTTTTTAAATATTTTTTTGTAACTTTATTTATCATTTTACAATGAGCATTGAAACAGCTCAGCAGTAATCTCTTCTCAGCAATCAGTGGTTGTACATCGAGGAGACCACCATTTAGGACAAAGCTGCCCTGCTGGCGGAGTTCAAGGGGACATGTGCAAACAACAAAGACATAGTTCCCACATAACTCACACAGCCATTAGGTAGGACAGGGTCGGCCGCACAGCCTCTTGTTACTTTAACATACCCTTAGAAAAAAATTTGCTGCGTGGTTACTTTTTTTTTTGAGAGAGAGAGTTCATAGGCTTAACAACATACAATAACATCATATATAAATACGTATTTCAAAATATTGGAAAAGGAAGGAGTTGATTTGAGTCCAAGATATTACAGTAATATAAATATACATTTCAAAATACTCAGTAGTGCAATCATAAAACTCCCATAAATACAGAAAAGATCCTGATAAGTTAAAGTGCAAAGTGCTAAATCAGGGTATATATCTACATTTATACCCTATCCCTCTATACCAAATGTAACAAAAGTACAGATAAAAATCAACTTGAACTAAAGTACAAAGTGCTATACCGGAACAGATACTTATACGTATATTTTATCCTTTTATATCCACTACTAGATATTATCATAGATTTCAAACACACTAATATTTCTCATACTTTCTTACTTAGTGCGTATTTCTTTTCCAATTCTTGTATTCTGGACAATTTTGATCTCCATGCATTAAAGGTAGGTACCTTCTCTGTTCTCCACAATTGCAAGATTAAGGATCTTGCTATTAATGCTGCAATAAACAAACCTTCCTCGTGTAAATAGGTAGCAGGAGAGCAACCCAAAACTACTGTGAATTTATTGAGTGAGATAAGGGGATCAATTATAATTTTAAGATATTTCTCGATCTCCTCCCAGAAGTTCTGGATTTTTGGGCACTCCCAAATAATATGCGTCCAAATTCCTTTTTCTGCACAGCGGAAACATTTGTCTTCCGTTTGTGGGTATATGTTATGAAGAAACGAAGGTGTTATATATAGCAACCATTTCGAATATTATTGCATGCGTTTAAAGTTTGCACCTCTAAAAACAACTGCATTGAGTTTATTAAGCCTATTCCAGGTTGGTTCAAGAATCTGTATACCTTCCCTTTTCTTCCATCTATCCCTAGCTTTTTCATATAGTGAAAGTGATTTATTGTCATCAAAGATTTTAATCTAGTTACTCATTTTTCGTTGTGTGCCTCTTGAGGATCAAAAAAAAATCTAAAACTGTAATGTGCAAATGTCGCATAATAATAATTTCTGATATTTGGAAAAGATAGTCCTCCATCAGCAACAGACAGTTTAAAGTGCTAAGTGCCAATCTTGGTATCTTGTTTGTCCATAAAAAAGAGGAGAACATACTGTCTATTTCTTTAAAAAAAGAGGTCTGTGTTGTACAAGGAGCAGCACTAAAAAGAAAATTGAACAACAGGAGAATTGACATTCGAATTCGCGCAACTCGTCCTATTATTGATAACGGCAATTGATTTCATCGTGTTAACTGAGAGTGTACCTTTTTCGAGAGTGGAACATAGTTTAGTGAAAAAAGATCTTCTACTCTCTCAGTTACACAAATCCCTAAATACCTCTTCGGACGGGTGTGGTATTTTTGTCTAAATTTCAATAAAAGAGAATTCATACCGAAATTGCATAATATAATTTCTGTTTTTGACTTATTGATCCTATACCCCCCTATTTTTTCAAAGTCTGCAAAGATTCTCATAACTTCCGTCTGGGTTTCTATCTTTGGGTTCAGAAAAAGAACAATATCCTTAGCGTTTAATTTTACGTGCGTCATTCCTTGAACTGGAACTGTATGGGCTCTTTTTTCCCTTATTGCAATTGTTAATGGCTCTTTAAATTGAGCAAATAAAATCGAGAGAGGGGACAACCTTGTCTGGTGCCTCTATTTATTTGGCATGTCCCTATATTCGTAGGCCTGTGAATTCATATAAAGTTGTTTCAGTAAAAATATAAACTCATTTGGGAAACCGAACTTTTCAAAATTGTAAAAAGGCAGTTCCAAGAAACAAGATCAAATGCGTTTTCAGCATCAAAAAATCTGCGCCTCAACCTTATTGGGGTTAAAAAAAATAGAGTGCCTCTAATAAAAAAATTGTATTAGTATAAAGCTGTCCCCCTGCTACAAAACCGCACTGATCTGTCCCGATGAGCGATCCCACCATCTTGTTTAGCCTGTTGGCAAGTAGTTTAGTGAACATTTTGTAATCCGTATTTAAAAGGCTTATCGGCCTATAAGAGTTCACATTTTCGCTATCTTTATCCTTTTTTAAAATACTGCAGTGCGAAAAAATGCAGGTGGGTCGCTCCCTTGAACTAAATAATTTGTAAGTCTTAAAAATTTGGGGCAGAGTGCTGTAGAAAATGCTTTAAAAATTCTGCAGGAATGCCATCCTCTCCGGTAGCTTTACCGTTGATCAAAGAGCTGACAACCGCATCCATTTCTTCCTTTCGTGAATTCAGCAGCTAGCAGCAGCTGTTTGAAATTATTTTTGAAAATTTGGAATTGGCAATTTCTGTAAAAATTCATTAATCATTTCTAAGGAGACCTGGTGTGATGTCTGATAGATATCTTTATAATGTTCAAGAAACACCTCACCTGTTAGTGGCGTAGTTTTTACACAAGTTTTAGTTACTTTGTGCTGGATACATTCGACTCAGTTTCGGACTTGCTTTTCCTTTGCATGCCAATCTAACAATCTTCCCATATACTCGCTATCTTCATAGCTTGCCTGAAGATATATTCTACTTGCCCTATCCCCTAAGTCATAATAGAATTCCCTCATTCATGTTTTTGCATTTAGTATTTCTTGCCTATTATCCGAAGTCCTATTTCTAAAGTATTCTTGATTTGCATGGGCCAGTCTATATTCTATTGCCATTCTCTCCTCCGTTCTAGCCTTTTGTTTTGGTATCTCTTTTGAGGTAATTATGCCTCGCAGTGTAGCCTTAAAAGCTTCCCATGTGATGTAAATGGGGGCAGAATCCTTATTTATAACAAAAAAGGAAGTAATCTCCTTCTCTAAATCTGCGCACCATTGCTTATCTGCTAAATTAAGTTTATTAAAATACCACCGTCTTGATGTTTCTTCATATTTCTTCCCTAAAAGGGTTTCCATTTTAATGAGCGCATGAACTGAGAAAGTGATTCACTATATGTTCATTTTTCTGACTTCCAAATTATGGGAGGTTAGAAAAAAGTCTAGCCTTGATGAAGAGTCATATTTTGCCGAATAACAAGAGTACTCACGTTTGATCGGATTGTTAAGCCGCCAGTTGTCTAAAATATCTAAATCTGTTTTACAACTCAAGAGTGCATTGGCTACTTCCGGTTTATTTTGCCTTTGGTCTTTTTTTGTTGAATCCACCACTGGATTTTGCAAGAAATTAAAATGACCTTCCCATATGATCTGACCAGGTACCCCTGACAGTGCTTGTTTTAACTGTAAAATCGGGAGCGGGTCATCTACAACTGGTGCATAGATTGTAGCAAGTCTCACGTTTATTTTCCCATGTAAGAATGTCCCTCTGCCCTTCGCGTCTGAATGAGATGCTTCAACCTGTAATTGGACATGCTTACCTATGTTGATGCTCACACCCCTCCGGGCTGTCCCTAACACAGCTGAGCAATAAAAACCCGCCCAGTTTTTAAACATTTTACTACCATCTGCTGAGGCTCGTAAATGTCTCTTGTAAAAAGATCACATCTGGATGGTGACCTTTTAGCCAGCTTTCTATTGCACAAGTTTTACGCCTATTGTTTAGGCCGTTAACATTAAGAGACAGGATTAACAGTTTACTCCTATTCATGATGTAGCTAAAAAGGGTAGAATATAGCCTGCTTTATCCATACACCCCAGGGCATCCAGTTTAAAGTGCAGCTTGTGCTATATGTGCAAAGATACATTTCTAAAGTGCAACTTGTGCAAAATGCATAAATAAGTGACCGCTTAATTTGTTAGATCTCCTCTTCCAGTAGGACAACAATGGACTAAAGTACAGGGCATTGAGTTGTCAATTGCGCAAATCTACCATACCCAATATGAGGGTTGGGCAAATCATACGAAAGAGTGCAAATCACGCATTTAGACCAGCCTACTACAATACAATTTGTATCATTTGTGCAAAAAGCTATTTAAAGTGCAAAATCAAGCAGCTATTAGACCAGTGAGACCAAAATACTACAGTACAAATTCTAACAATTATGCAAAAATGCATTAAAGTGCAATATTCAGTGTGCAATAACTCAATTATATAAAAAAAAGTATTCTTCCTTAGCTGCATTCCATATCCTTTTCCTTAACTTACTCAAAAAAAGAAAATATTTCTGACTATGAACTCTCTTTTTCTAACTGCTTGACCCCCACCACCACAAGAAAGAGGGAAAACCCCAGATTGTCCCACTATCCTTCCCTCTTTTTATTGGATGCCATCTTGCTGCATCCTGTTGCGTCCCATTATTCACCTCACATCGGCCTCTTGAACCTTACAGTCACAAACTCTCTTTTTCCTTTATACAGTTATAAGAACATCCAAAAGGTTTTGGGCTTTCGATATTTCTGTAAAGAAACATTTTTCCTTTGCCTATGACTTTTAATTTAGAATGCTGCACAATCATCGCCTGTGCCCTGTTAGCTTCAAAAGAGTCAATCATTTTAACAAAATCCTTACGTCTATGGGCAGAGGCTGCTGACATGTTATGTTATGTTATAGGAATTTTTATAGCACACAGCTGCCCCAGCAAAGGGGCGTCCCGGCGCTTTTGAACAGTCAGATAACACACATAACACCACACAAACTAAGGGCAGGAGCAGGAAGGGAGAAAATTAAAAAGCCTTAGGGAACAAATGCGTTTTAATGCCTCTCCTAAATGCGAGCAGATTGTCAAGTGCACGGATATGGGACGGAAGCGAATTCCAAAGTTTGGCCGCCATAACCCGGAAGGACCGGCCTCCAGCTCTACATAACTTGAACCGAGGCAATACCTTCAAATTTTGACAGGCAGATCTCAAGGAGCGAGAGGGAACATAGGGAATGAGCATATTCTCAAGAATCTGAGGGGAGGACAGCTTAAGGATCTTAAAAGAAAGACAGAGTTTTGAAATCGATCCTCTGCGCCTTAGGCAGCCAATGAAGAGACCGAATGGTTGCACTTGCAGAGCAGGACCTCGGAAGCCCCACCAGTGCTCTGGCCGCAGCATTTTGGATGCGCTGCATCCGGGCGATTTCCGCCCGGTTCGCCCCTAACAGAAGCGAACTGGCGTAATCGAGCCGAGACAAAATGGTGGCCTGGATGACCAACTGCCTAGTAGAGGCGTCCAAGAACTTCAAAATCGGTCCGAGTCCTCGAAAAATCCTGAAGCAAGTGGCTGCGACTTTTTTGGTATGAGCGCAGAAAGTGAGGGCAGTTTCTAGCCAGACCCCTAAGTTTTTTACCTCCGATACCGGGGTAGGCGTAACACCTAACTCAGGTGGGCCACCACTCATCACTCCACATGTCACGATGTTTGCCAACAACCAGTATCTCAGTCTTTTTGGCATTCAACTGAAGACAATTGGCTGTCATCCAGTCAGCCACCGCCAAGAGCCCTGCTCTGAACCTGGGGGACTCAAGGTCTGGCTTCCCACTCAGCACAACCGCCAGCTGCGTATCGGCAGCATAGGAAACGATGGTCATGTCCCACTGTTTGGCAACCGCAGCCAACTGGTGAACATAAAGGTTGAAGAGTGTGGGACTTAAAGCCGACCTCTGAGGCACACCCAGTTCTAAAGGATAGGGTTTGGACTCAAAAGGCGGGGTGGCGACCCGGAATGAGCGGTCGGTCAAGAAAGACTGGAGCCATTTTAGTGCCAAGCCACAGACACCAGCTTCTCTGAGACGTTGCAGTGGTATCGGATGCGAGACCGCGTCGAACGCGGCACTGAGGTCGAGAAGCACCAGTGCCGCTGTATGAGCACGGTCCGCAGGTGTTCCGTCAGTGCTGTGGCCGGCACGAAAACCTTTCTGTGAAGAGTCTAGAATGTTTGCCCTTTGGAGATGCTCAGACAGGAGGACATTGACATGGGCCTCAGCTACTTTTGCAGCCCAAGGAAGGAGTGAGATTGGGCGGTAGTTTTGCAACCCAAGAGGATCTAGTATAGGCTTCTTAAGAATAGGAGTGACCACCGCCTGCTTCCATTTAATCGGGACTGAACCAGAGGACAGAGACAGGTTGATTAAATGAAGCACAGAGGGAAGACAGAGTGGATAGTTCTCTGAATTGCGCCGGTCTGAGAGGATCAGCTGGAGATCCCGATTTCACCTTAATGACTAGCTTGTCAAACACCTCCACTGACATAACAGGGAGGGAGGCAAAAGTCTCAGTAGTGTTGACACTAAGCCTAGGAGTCTCATGTGGAGAAGGAGTATTGGTAAAAGAACGATAAATCGTCTGAACCTTCTCTAAGAAAAAAGCTGCAAGGTCTTCACAGTGAGACACCGAGCAGATTTCCGCTGCTGGAGCTCTTTTAGCAGTCAGATCTTTAAGAACCTTAAAGACCAGCTTGGCGGGGTTAGGACTGCTCTTAAACTCTTGAGCGTAATATGCTGCACGGGCCCTGCATACAGCTCTATGGTAACTTTTAACCCTAGAGAGATAGTGTTTTTTCCCCTGCCTCATACGACTTACGCCAGTGCCTTTCAGCTTGTTTGCAGGCTTTCTTTAAAAGCAGAAGAGAATCGTCGTACCATGGACTAGGTTCCAAAGAACGAACTCTGCTCCAGGAGGCAGGAATTAAAAGTATCAAGGGCCCCCGTGATCCAATCACAGAAGAGATCATACCCAGCTTCGACATCGGTGAACTGACCTGGCGGGTTAAGCTCGAGCAGACGATGAAAGTCTTCTAGCTTAAGTTTTTTCCAGGGATGCTTTAGAACAACTCTATCTAAAGGTTTAAAAGGCAAGTCCTTGATCGTAATATAGAGTTTCACCAGGAAGTGGTCGGACCATGCCACAGGGCTTGGCTGCAGCACCTTTACCTTGGTCAAATTCGTAAAGATAGGATCTAATATGTGTCCGCCCACATGAGTGGGGTAAGAGACCAGGTGGTGGAGCTGAAGTGCCTCCAGATCTGCAAGAGTATTACTAATGGTATGATTCTGGCAGAGATCAAAGTGAAGATTGAGGTCTCCAATAACACAGAAATTCGCAGAGCCCATTGCAAGCGAACCGACGATTTCAGGAAGAGAACTTCTAAAGGCAGTGTCATTGCCTGGAGGTCGATAGATCAGTAGTCCAGCCAATGTAAAGTGGTGGCTGATTGTTATGCGGAAATACGCACTTTCACAGCCAGCCACATTCTGGACCTTCCAAGTACACGGATAACAAGACTTAACAATCACGGCGATTTCCCCCCCCCCCCTCCTCCCCCCCTCTAGACTTACGATTATGTGTATAAATAGAATAATCAGGAGGCAGAGCAAGATTAACTATCGCCGTATCATCGTCCGGTAACCAAGTTTCTGTCATAAAAAAGAAATCCGGGGACTCATCCGTAATAAGATCGAAGATCTCCGAATGGTGCTTGGGCAGTGACCTTACATTAAGGTTCCAGATCATAAGATCTTTGGAAGTGGAGGGAATGGTGTGGGAGGCTAAGGTCAGAGGCGGGGCAATAGAGGCAATGAAAGATGCAGTAGGGGCCGATTTAATAAGAGAGAAATTCTGACAGGCACAATGGAAAGGACCGGAAAGCGGATCTATGGAGTCCACAGCACAGTATGAAAGCGCGTGCCGGATACTCAACAGTTTCTCCCTAGAGTACCGACCTCCCTTAAGCATGTCAGAGAAGATTTTAAAGTTTTTAATTTCATTGGTGGTAAATGATCTCCTTGATATTGCCACATTTAGTATTTGCTCTTTAGTTCTATAATCGGAAAGGTTTATTAGGATGGTTTGTGGGTATTTAGGATTTGCGGGCTTATGCGCAGGTACCTTATAAGCTCTTGTGATTGTGAGGTCTCCTTGTAATTCAGGTATTGCTTTTTTCAACAGAGACTCGGTCCATTTCACCATCTCAACACTTTCCAGGCCCTCCGATATTCCCACAAGGCGCAGATTGGATCTTCTGTTATAATTCTCTAAATCTTGTAACTTCGATTCCATCTGGCTCTTATTCTTAATCAACACCTGGAGTCTTTTTGCATAATGACAACATTATCTTCCATGGCAGAGACACGAGCCTCCACTTCTGTAACTCGTCTGGGTAGGTTACTTAGGCTTTCCTCCATCTTAGTTAACCTATTATTCAACTGTGATATTTCTAATGCTTGCGAGGTCTTAAAGTCTCGTAGTTCCTGCAGTATAATTGTAAGCATTTCCTGTGTGGAGGTGTTTTGGGCCGATCTTTTATTACCCAGAGTTTCATTGACTCTTGAAGTGAGGGGTGTCTCCTTCTCCTTTCCCATTTCCTTTACTGACTCTGATCCTGGTTCAGACACAGAATCCGGCATGTCTGTCAATATCTCTTTCCCAACTCCTTTTGCAATGTCTGTGGAAGTGCTTGAGCTACTTTAATCGGTGGCTGGCTAGTCGGAGGTGATCCTCCATGAATAGCTGTATTTGCTTCTAGAGGCTGTACTAGTAGGATTCCCCCGTAACACAGGGGTTTTACTGAAGAGAGGATACTGTTTAGATTTTGCCGAGCAGTCATTCTCTCTGCTAAG
Source organism: Lissotriton vulgaris (assembly GCF_964263255.1). Lineage (NCBI taxonomy): Eukaryota > Metazoa > Chordata > Amphibia > Caudata > Salamandridae > Lissotriton > Lissotriton vulgaris. Next base: position 2,078,921,562 of record NC_141685.1, on the reverse strand, counting down.
TATATCCCCTACTCCATCTCCCTCTTCGTCTCCTCCACCTTCTCCCCCCTCCCCCCCACAGCCAACACACTTAAATCAGCTGAGAGCTCAGATAGGGTCTCTTCTTCCTCCTCCTCATCCTCAGATGTTTTGTCAAAATCATTCTGCCCAGGAATTTTTTTTTATCAGCCAGCGCCAGTACTTTTGCTTTTAAGTCCATTCTTTTCTGGGCATTCCTTTTCCCTCTCCTAGCACCTTTAGACGCTAGGACCGGTGTTGGTGTCGGAGGTGATTGGCCGTTTAAAAAAAATCCTTTCCTGTCCCAGCTTTAGACTGTTTGTGCCGCAGTTGTGCCGCTGCTTTTGTGACTACCGACATCTTATTTTTGTTCTAGTTCTTTTCTCCCCCAAGGCAGAACACAAGGCGAAGCACTACTGGAAAGCTGAGAGGAGGGGCACCCTTAAAGAGCTTAGAGAGCTTTTTAGAAAACTCCTAAGTACGTTTTAAGGATTTAAGATATGTCAGCCCACTGTAGACTTGCAGCTTCATGCTGCCTCACTCCATGCGAGGGTTAAAAGAGGAATTTGAAAAGGTATTAAGAAATATAAAAGCCACTCAATTTGTAGAAGTAATGTCCTCTCCCCTACCCCCCTACTCAAGGCCCAACTTCAGGCTAAACATTCTGAACTCTCTTCACACCCCACCCCGTTATTACTGACTCTGCCGATCGTACAACTGTAAGAAGGACGTTGTTGGTACTATTACTGCCTGATTCTGGAGCACAAATGGTGGTAGTTCACTGAGTTCACTTGGTTAAAGAATTGCAGGCAGGGTTAGAGGCAAGAGAGCAGAAAAACAGGCAGGCATGCGCCAGCAGCATATGGAGCTATCACTCCCAGGTGCAGGAGCTCTAATAGAAGTAGTTCACTGAATTAAGGAGTTACAGGCCGGGTTAGAGGCCAGAGGGCAGGCAGGCAGGCGGCCGCAGCGTAGAGGCTACGGCGCTGTAGAGCAGGCATTTCAATGCTGGAGGTACTAGAAAAGCCAGAAATGAGCAATGGCTAAAGACTTCCAGGCTCCAGAACAGGTAGATAGCCGTGCTGAAAACACGAAGTCCAGGAGCACAGAGTAGCACAGAGGGGCAGGCAGCCGCAGATGACGGATTGCAACAGCAGTCAACAACAATGCGAACACTCTCACTTAGCGCTCTGACTGCTCCGACATGAAAAATACCTCTGCAGGATGCCCCGTTTCTCTTCTGGGCCCCTTCACTCCCTCCACTCCGCACTTTGCACTCCGCAGCTCGGCATAGCGTTGACGTCTCGCCGGTGTAGCTAGCACAGCCTCGCTTCTCAGAGCACGCCTCCCTAGCCTTAAACAGAGCTCAGGCGCGCCTATGCTGAATTCCATACACAGAAAGCTTCAAGTTACTAGAGACCCCTGTTCAAAATTAAGAGACATCGGAGCTTCGAGAGGACGGCAACCATTCCTCAGCAGCTCATCTCGTGGGCGGTGCTTCGGCGAACCAGGTGACGCTAACAGCTACGTGCGTGGGTCACGTAGCCATCCCTGCGTGGTTTCTTGCATTTTAAAGTGATATTTGGAAAAAGGATTTTCTCTTCTCGGATACTATTTCACTGTATAAGATGACATCTACAGTGCAGCTGAGTGGTTAATAAATATTAAAATCTGAACCCTGAAGGGGTTACATTTGTGCACTGAAATGAGATCTCAGTTGAGCCTGAAAGCACATTTAAACAGCCTCTCTTAGACACTTCATCAAGTATAGATTGGTCACTACAATGATTCTTATATGGTAATCCTACATTTCCTTTGCAATGTCTGACTCGCCCATCAACCCCGGTGTCTTGTCTGTGCTGCTCTTGGGAGACACCGAGGAGGGGCGTGGCTCGGATGCAGGCCAGACCACTGTGCACCCAGGCTTAGAAATTTTACAGCACATTGTGTAAAGAAGGTAGTAATGGTTTTAGGTGATGAAATAATTGAAATTATGATAATAAAAAAAGCAAGAGAAACTTGATAAAAAAGTTTTAATATGTGATGGAAAATATCAGAAAGACAAAGCTGAAGAGAGGGAAAGAAAAAGTCAATGCTTAGTAACCAGTTTAGAGAAAAGAACAGGCAATGGCAAAACCCATTGCTCCCACCTTGCCAATGGTTTGTGATGGTTCTACTGACAAAGTCTCCGCCATGCTAAAAGCATAAAAAAACAGTAATGAAACATGATGGCAGTATGGAAAGTATAAAGAATAATGTCTCCTTTATTTTCTAGGCTCTCTAGATTGCCGTCACATTGTTTCACGCAACATGATGCACATTGTCCTGCTGCAGTCTCACAGTATAAAAGCATCAGGCATTGGTAAATCCATTTGTGGTGGCCAGCATGGAATGGGAGGGGACGACAAGGGGATAAAGTCATAAAAAGGAGGTGCCAAGTTTAGAGGGACAGTGGAGGTGCTGGTGATAGCAAATTTTATATGGAAATAGCTTAGCCCAACAAGTAGGGGCGGAAAGCAACTAAACGCTGCTGAGGAGCAGGGAGGGACTGGGTAGCAATAGAGGGTGTTGGCGGTTAAAAAAACAGATGAGCGGGTTGGTAGGTGTGTGGGAAGTAGTGAACGAGGAGGAGAGAGCAACAGTGAGAGTGTGGGGGCAGAGGTCTGAAGGGGGTATGAGCACAGAAGGGCTAAGGAGAGAGAGCAATAAAATATACTCTCACTGAAGGCGAGAAACAAAATACAAGTAGTTCCCTGAATGTAAGCAGTGGAAGGATACTAATCCAATTGAGAGGCGTTATCCTCTGGGGGGGAAGGACTACGAGAAGAAGTAGGAAAGCTACTTCATAAAAAGCAAGCAAATGAGATTGAGAAAAACGCCAACCGGTGATATGTAATAGGCTTACCCAAAGTTCACTGGACAACTTGGTATTCTCCACAATATTTTAAAGTGTGAAATGTAACGAATATGGAAAGAAGTGCATGCCTGTTTACCCAGAAAGTTTTAGACAGTGAGTGAATATAGACTGTCATAAACCTGCAATGTTCTAATGTAATAGAACCATTTAAAGGATACAACTGTGCAATAACACTGGAAACAAAAAAACTAGGTAAGCAGTGAAGATGCGCATCAAAGGAGAGGCATAAGCAGCAAGAGGAATGTCAAATACAACGTGAACATTACATCCTTTCAGAGAATGAAGAATCCAGTAGAGCAAGGTGAGTTGTAATGAGGCTCAGGTGACCTCTTCAGTCTTTCATGTGTTTATGGAGAAAGAGTATACTACAAGTGCAATGCTCTTAAAATTGGAGGTTGATTCGGCTACTGACTTAGGTGTAAATACGTGTATGTGTGACGGAGCCGGGTTGGCAGCTTACCTTTATTTCCATGTCCAGATGAATGTGCCTAGACCAGGGGTACTCCTAGTACGGCCCACGGACCTCCAGCGGCCCGGCAAGCCTTCCATGGCGGCCCGCGGACCTTGAGACATCCTACCCCTGTTTTACTTTTTTTTTTTAAATAGTGTCTGCAGCAGCGTGAGAGACTCTGCTGCTCTGTGGGGGCCGGGTGATCCTAGCGATAGCCAAAGTAAAGCTGCAGGGGCCTAAGAAGAGGTGAAATACATCAAAGCCTCATTAACATGCTAATGGTCTTTCAAAGCCTCATTAACATGCTAATGGTGAGTGAGACAGACATAGGGAGAGGGGGAGAGAGAGCTAGAGGGAGAGAGAGGGAGAGAGATGTGTGTATGCCGATTCTGGTGACTCAGTGGACGAAGGTGTCCGCTGCAGGGACCTGTGATCAACCTCATGGTCAGTTTTTTTGTTGCTCTAGCCCCGCCCCCTCCCCCACTGACCCCACCCCCACCGGTGCGGCCTTCGGACACAAACCAAACTGTAAATTTGGCCCCCGAGAGAAAGTTTGTGAGTACCCATGGCCTAGACGGATATATCAGCAGAAGCTGTGCTATAGATTGCATTGGTGTAATGGTGGGCGATCTGCGGGCCGGAAAAGCAGGCGAGGAGGCCGTATGTAGTGTGCTATACTGTAGGTTTATTTTACATGGAGGCAGAATCAATGTCACAACAAAAGGAAGGCAAGGAGGGTTCCAGGTTCAAAGTCCGCTCCGGGTCTTGGGTGTAGTCCTGCGTCTAGGATTCTCCAACGACAGCTCCGATGTAGGGGAGTTCCACGGAGGGCAGTAAGAGAAAGAAACAAAGGACCGTTAGTCTTATCCTGGTGATCCGACGCTATACCGAACACCGTCACCCGGGCAGTGAAGGGGGGGGGGGGGAAGAGAAAAGAGATCGTGAGGAAAGGAAGGTACAGGGAGGCAGGAACACAAGGGGGGGGGTTTATTTAGAAAGGGTGTCGGGAATGGATGTGCGGGGATGGGGACACGGGGGTCACTTCAAACAGTGGGAGTGCTATACAAGTATACTACAGTGCAGGGGCCGTGATGCTAAAGAGAAGGGTTTATTTACAGGGCTATACCAGGACTCCTAATGAGTAGGGGTAAGGTAGGCTTAAGACACTCACCCGGTCCGCCGTAACTCTCCAAGTGAGTTACGGCCGCTCTTCAGCCACCTCCTGTGGGCTCCACCACTCTTCGGTCCACACCTCTTCGTCACACGTCTGCTCTCCTTCTCCAGCTCCAGTCCGAATCTCCTGCCACGATACTCCGACGGGGTGTTCTACTCGGATCCCGGTTTTATCCTGTGCTGACTCTGCCCCTAAGGCGGGACTTCCGGGGTCGGAGGGATATGCTTCCTCCGGGCTCGTGGTTCTGGTTGGTCCCTGGGGAAGAGAGAAGGGCGGAGCCTCGTGGGTTATGGCTGGATTGCCGAGTCCTGTCTTCACCATATGATATGGTGTGCGCGTTTGTAGTCCCGGTGGTGGAAAAGACCGAGGTAGGTGCGGGGTAGAGCGGCCCTCCTGGGGGGGCCGCGGGGATGCCACCTCACAATTGGATTCCTATGAAAATGAGAAAACGAAAACTTGTATATTCAGATACATGCTCAAAATGCAACTGTAAAGTGAAACGTTATAAGCATATGTTTTATAGTGCATGCATACATAAGTACATAAACACGTAAAAAAACAACTCACTTTCTGATGGATACTTCTAACCACATAATCCTCACTTTAACCCGTTGCATGCTTGTGACGGAACCGCTCCGTCACAAGCCACGGGTGAGCTGTGCTTGTGACGCTAATTCCGCGCCTGCGCTGACGCTTTAATGGGCGGGCGGGTTCGTGACGGAACCGTTCCGTCACAAGCACAGCTCACCCGCGAGCCGTGACGGAGCGGTTCCGTCACTAGTATGGAGCCGTCGCGCGGCCGCCCCACCCCCTTAGCGCTGCGGCGGAATAGCCGCCGCAGCGAAGGGGTTAAGAATATTCCTCAGGTGCCAGACTAGATTTGGGAGATCATAGCAGTGCTCCTGGTTGCCACAAGGTAGCGCACTGCGCTTCGCTTTAGCTTTGTTCTGCCCCGGAAGTGACGGAGCAGAGCTGCATATAATTATCCCCCTCCCCCACTGAGGGTGACCAGGCTTCCCAGATTTTCCGGCATAGTCCTGGTTTTTCACGAGCTGTCCAGGCATTTTTGGAGAAATTTAGCTCATGTCCCGTTTTTTTTAAAGAAGATTGATCGAAAACATAGGGATGTAAGTTTTTGTGTGTTCAAAGGCAGGGCGAGTTAACAGCTCTTCTCAAAGCACAATTTAAATAACACCCCTGAGGCTGGATTTAATAGTTGCTTTTAATTTACTTCCTTTTTGTCTGTGTTTCTCTGTTGATGCACGCTGTCCTTTGAGTCATTGTCTACCCCTTTGCTCATGTAAAAGTCTGGTCCTCCTTCTATGTTTGCTAAATATCCTGGTTTCTGTTTTTCAGAATCTGGTCACCCAATAGCCCCCCTCCTGCCACCTCCTCCCATTCACTGACATCAGCTCCTTTGATGCCTTTGAACACAAATCTGGAGCTACACACCCACTTTCGTGTCTTTGACAGTTTTCAAAATGAGTTCCAGTCTACAAGGAAACAATGTCTCCTCCTTAAAGTAGAGGCTTTAAACAATGCCATGATTGCAGAAATCAGATGTTGGTCACAGACCCCAGACATTACCTGAAATAGTACGAATTATGGTTGAGGTCTGTGCCCCTTAATACCTGAAGTAGGTCAGGAGCATTTTCAGTTTCCCATGTTGCCATTCAACCTCACCAGTGCTCCCTAGGTGTTCACGAAAATAATGGTAGTGGACGCCTCTCATCTTTGGAGATGCGAGAGTCCGGTATTCCACTACTTTAATGACTGGCTGTGGAAGAAGGGCTTGCCACAGTCAGTCCGGGACCATCTCCATGGGCCATTTGGGCATCTACCTGATCGTGAATCACCTGGCGGGATCTTTGAACACCAGGGCTGGCGAGCTCAGATGCAGTTGTCTGCATCCCAAGGCGGCTCAGGCCCTTTGGACAGTGGGGGGAACCTTGGCTAGTTTTTTTTTGCCTCTGTCGAGAACATGCAGTGTGAAAACGTTTTTGCATTGGAATTCCAGCAAAAACATGTGATGGCGATGCATTACTGCTGGGTTGGAGCACAGGACTCCTATACATCTTCTTGCCTCTGCTGCCATGATTTCTGAAGAAGACAAGAAACGACCGGTCCCTAGTCATTCTTGTGGTTCTGAATTAGGCCACCCCAGTGTGGAACCCAGAACTTCTGGTCATGAATCGCTGTCCCCCATTCAGGCTTCCACTCCAGCAGGATATTCTGCAGAAGCAGGGCAGGGTTCTACACCCAAATCTGTGCTATCTACACCTCTGTGTGAAGATTGAGCAGCAGCTGTTGACTGCGTTGATCTACCAGCTAAGGTTGGAGAGGTCATCCTTGCTTCTACGCTGGGCGCTGGGATAAATTTGTAACTTGGTGCGGAGTGCACAAGACAGACCCTTTGCAAGCCAAACTGTCAGATGTGTTATTGTTTGTTTTGTCTTTAGCCCCGTAAGACCTTGCTCTGGGCACTATTAAAGGTTATTTGGGGCTCTTTCTTATTTTTTACGTTTGCCGGACCAATCGTCCTTGTTGAAATCACCTATTGTGATGAACTTCATTAAAGGTTTGATATGCACATTTTCCCTCCTAAGCTGGTTGTGATGCTACAGTGGGACTTTAACTTGATCTTTTTCATGTGTACTCCCTTCGAGCAGATGCATAACTGCTTATTGTGTCTGCTGACTGAAAAAACTGTCCTTCTCATTGTGATCACTTAGCTGGTCACATGAGTGAACTCCAGGCACTGACAAATTGTGGGCAAAATGTTGCTTAGGACTCAGACGGCCTTTTTGCTTTAATTTGTGAATTCTTTCCATTCTGTACAATTCATTAATCTGCCAGAGTTTTTTGACCCGCCTCATCCCTCGAAAGAGGAGGAGGGGCTCCATTGGTTTGACCCACAACCTTTAAGCTTTTTCATTGAACCAAGGAGCATTGAGTAGACAATCAGCTTTTTGTGGGGTTCTTTGGGGCGACAAAGGGGAATTGTTGGAAATGTCCCTTTTTGCAGGGTTATCCCCAAACTTTTAGCTTCTTCCTCCCTTATTTTTCCTGACCCGCGGTTGCTGGCAATAGGACTCTGGGCACTTTACCACTGCTGAACAGTGCTAAAGTGCATATGCTCTCTGTGTAAATTGTGATTGTAATTGGTTATCCATGATTGGCATATTTGTATCCCCCAGAAGTCCCTAGTAATGTGCACTGAGTGTGGTGATACCAATGCTACTAGTGGGCTTGCAGGACTGGTTGTGCCACCCACATGAGTATCCCTAAAATGGTGTCTCAGGCCCGCCACTGCAGTGCCTGTGTGCAGTCTGTGAACTGCCATGTCCTCCTGGTCTGTGTCCCCACTGACCAGGCCTAACCCTTCCCTTTCTGTGCACATTTGTCACCCCTATGGAAGGCCAAGGTACCCCCTTGGGCAGGCTGCAGTGTACGTGAAAAGTAGAGCATGTACTGGTGCAGGTGACATGCTCTGGTAGTGAATTACAGCCATTTTCGTTTTTCACTTTTGTAAGGCTATCTTGCCCATAGGCTATCATGGGGAATGCTGGCTACAGTGGCTACCAGCATATCTTCCCATAGGAGCAAGATAGGACATAAAAGTCTGGTATCCCTGAACTCAGAATTTAATAAGACATCTTTTAGGAAAGGTGGTTTTTAAATCCTGTGTTTGAGAACAGCACTTTTAGAAAGTAGCTGTTCTCTTGTCTGACCTTTCTGTGTGCCTTGACTGGTTTGTGAATTGACTGTCTGGTTTGTGAGTGACAGGGCTGGGGGATTCCAGGAGACAGACTGAGTCCGCCCAGTGGTGAATAGTGAGATCTGCATCTAGATGGGAGGGAGGAGTTGCACCTGGGACCTGAATAGGACTGTGCCCGCCCCCCACAGTGCTGGCTCCACCCCCTGTGGTGCTTCTGATGTCTCTGCCCTGCACTGTGAAAGGAGAGAAGGAATCATGTCAACAAACTGCTCCAGGGCTGTGCTTTCCCTCCACAATGCTGGCTCCACCTCCTGCTGGACGGCTGACAACCCTGCCCCTCTCTCTGAAAGGAAGGGAGAGGCCAGGAAAACAAAGTGCTCAAGGAACACCCAGAACTGGTTCAGACTGGGCTCAGGGAACAAAGACTTTTAGGGGTATAAATACAGGACCCCCGATTACAGAAATTAGATCATCCTGGATACAAGAAGGAACCTCTGCCAAGGAGAAAGCTGGAAGACTGAAGAAGGAAGACTGTCCTGCTGTGTGATGCTGGACTGACCTGCAGTTGCTTTGCTTCCAAGGAGAGGGGAATGACTTTGCGTTGTGCTGTGTCCCCTTGTTTGAAGGAATCTCCAAGGGCCTGTTGTGAGTTGGGTCCCTGTTTTGAAGTCCCAGGAACAAAAGACCTTCACACACCAGCTTCCGTGAGCTCTGCTGAGAGAACTCTGTCCTTCCTAGACTGCTTGGGCCAGTTGTGGTGCCTCTGGAAGTTGTACCTGTGCTGGGAAGATGGAAACCAAGATTTGAGAGACTTTGCCACAGAAAAGTTATTGCATCGGCTGCTTGCGGAGTGCATCCCCGACAGTGCGAGGAAATTCCTGCCGCTACGGAGGTCGAAAGCGTCTCACCGCCTGTTGCCACTGCCGAAGACATCGCATCCTTCGTTTGCGGGAAGATCACCATCGCTGCGAGTGTCACAGAGCCTGTCGTTGCTGGGTGAGATTGCCGCACCACTTGCTTGCGGACCGCATCACGTTGCTGCGAGAGTCGTAGCAGAGCCATCGCATTGAGGAGCTGCGAGAGAAAGATCGCAGCTGGATCACGCAACGTCGCCCAGGAGATCGTCGCAGCCCCTACAGATCATCGCATAGTGAATTTGCGAGACTAATCTTCCTACGGAACCTACGCACCGGAATCCATACAAGTCATCGCCTTCCTCCCCATAAAGACCGGATTCGTTACAACACGCCCGCTACTGCAGCAGGACTGTCTCCAATGCATCGCTTATTTTCCACCGCACCAACTTCTGCTTTGGAACTTTGTCGCACTTAAAGGTACTGTTGGCTAAACATGGCGCAACTGTGAACTTTTCACGCAACTGTGGATTATTTTTATCGCAACTTTAAGAACTCTTTTTGTCGTTTTGGTCTTGTGTAGTTAGATTAAATACCTTTATTTTTCTAAACTGTTGTGGAGTCAGTTTGTGGTGTTTTCACTGTGTTACTGTGAGTGTGGGTACAAATACTTTACACATTGCCTTTGATAAGCCTGACTGCTTGTGCCAAGCTACCAAGGGGGTGAGCAGAGGTTATCTTACCCTGACTAGAAGCAAGGGTCCCTATTTGGACAGTGGTGCCTACCTCTGCCAACTAGAGACCCCCAGTTCTAACAGGAATGCGGTGCAGAAGAGGACTCTGCCGAGGTAGATAGTTCTATGTATTAGGATCCTCTATGCATTGGCAAAAAAGAAACTTCGGAACGGTTGGAAAGCCCATTCCTAAAGGGCTGAGGCTGCCAGCACTATGTTGGCATGCAGTGCGCCTGTCCTTGACATCTGTCAGGTTGCGGCACCGTCATTTTTGTACTTGTTCACAAAACCCTTGTGCCTTGACTGCCAGGTCTGGCCGGAAGGGCATTATGCCTTCTTGGACTTATAGGACTTCTTAGTCTGAGCCCACTGCACAGACCCTGCTGCTCCCAGCTTTGGGAGGTACTGCTTTGTTGTGTATTATAAGTTGAGAAATCTCGGTTAGAAGTATCCATCAGAAGAAGAAATGACACACCATTGGTAATGCTTTCTGGTAGTTAGTTACTCTACCTAACTGCATTTTGCTCACTTCCCTCCCACATCCCCTTTCTTTGGAGTTGTTCCTTTCTACTTCTTTTGGTTTGGTATTCTACCTAACCTTAAATTGCTCACGGCCTCCCACATCCATGTTCTGTGGCGTTGCCTATTTCTAGTTTCTAAAAAGGATTTGGAGATCTTCATACTGGTACAGGCAATTGTTTTGTGATCTGCGTCTGAGGGCATCATGGAAAGAGTCAAGGAAGAAACTTACATCAACACTCATGGGTGGTACTTGTATACAGCTCGCTCCATCACTTCCAAGCTGGAACAAAGCCAACATTGAGCCGCATTGTGACAGGAAGTACCGCTACGAAAACTTGTCTATCAACTCCGGCGCCTGAGAAATATTCTTAAGGTGATAAATTCGAGGTTAGATCTAGTATACACCCTATAGAGCATTAGAAAAGGTAAGTATCTTGTTCTCCAGGTATCCTTGTAGGTACAGTTGCACACACAACACCCATGCACACACACACAACAGCCATATGTGTGGTGAGCCATATTATCAACTCAGATACCCACGGCTCAGCCACATGAAGGAACATTCACAGACTTACTTAACGAGCATGCACAGGTGGATTTGTTATTGTTTAAGTAGCTCGTTTGATGGGATTTTAGGGGGCGTGAAGATACATGATTGAATAGATCATGATCGGATAGATTTGTGAGGTCATTAATGGAAACGTGGTAGTGGGTGGATAGTAGGTGGGTAGATGGCCCAAAGGATGCAAAGCTTTGGGTTCATAGCTAAATGAATCAATAGTGTAAAGGTATGTAGGTGTACGGATGAGTGCCTATGTTTGTGAATGTATGAATAATGCATGATGCATGTTGTAGTGTCTGCATTGAAGTGGTGGGCGAGTGGGCACATAGATTAATACATTTGGGTCAGGCCACGAGAAATCTGCTCGTCCACTCACAATTGAGAGTCAGATTTTATCACAGCGAGCTATTTGCACGGCTTACCTGCTCATTCTGATGAGCTGACAAAGGACAGGCGTTCTAGTCACTAAAAAAGTGAACGAGCACTAAAGATACCTTTAAATCCTGTTTTTATCGTGTCACGTTTGCTACAAGTACAGAGACAGATGTCAAATGTCAGCTTATGTCTTCTTACACTTTCTGTTTTTTTTATTTGATCCTGGAGGTCGGTGTTTACTTTTCTTTCTCTGAGTGCAAATATATTATAAAGCGAACTGCCTGACAGTCATGCTGTACAAAGAGCGAAATGAAAGACTGTAATATGTCATTGTTTTCTATCACATAATATTTAAGTAGCTTGTAAATGAGCTGTACAAACATTTCAAAATATATTTCAGTAGTTATGGAAGCACATTTTTTTTAACTATGTGATTGTAAGAAATATTTTAATAGGTTGAAAACAAATTAGAACACTTTACTTGGTGATGTACAAATGATAAATATTTTTGCTGAAACCTAATTTTCACAAATTCCTGTCTATACTCCATATTGTTTTATTAGTAAAAGGGCACTTTAGTGGGAAGGTTAGTGGCCATTACAATGGAAAATGTGTTGTTTGTAAACGACTCTGCGTTATCACATCAAGTAATATATTTATTACACGTGAGCTTTTAAACATGAACCTTGAAACATTTCTGCGACGTCCTTATGGCAATGCTATTAATGACCGAAGAGGTAACTCAGGGTTCATGTGTACCCTATATGGGATTCCTATTTGCTATACCTGGAGTAAAAGTTTAGTCTATTAAATTAAACAACAGTTTTTTTGTACAGTAGAAATTGTGAACTCTCATATTTGAAGGTGATAATGAAAAAAAAGGCAGCTCGGTAAAATAAAATGTTTGTCTAGGATCATACAATTTGAGACCAGGTTACGGGTCAAGTACATTACAGTTAGGATCATACAATTTGAGACCAGGTTACGGGTCAAGTACATTACAGTTAGGTCGAGTAGATTTTTTGAGGCACTAGAATTGCAGGTCGGCTAACATTTTTGGGATTGTTCGAAGCTTGAGTGTGGATGAATACATAGTTCTGGGTGGATGGATAAATGGAGGGATGGCAGTGCGTTGTCTGTAAGTGCATGGGTGACAGTGGATGAGTGTGAATGGGTTGGTAAAGTGATGGATGATTAGGGTGCGTTTTTGAATGGAGGAATACACAGGTCGTATGTAGTGGAAAATGCACAGATTTGTGTTCATTAAGGGATTATTAGCTGCGTAAGGCTGGATAAATTGATCTATGCATGTGGCAGGTAGGTGGATATTGCAGGGATGAATGAATATAGATGGGTGAAAGGTTGAGTGTGTGACAAGGCTTCTAAAAAATTTGTGTGAGTGTGTGATTAGATGTGTGAATTAATTTGTGACTGTGTATATATGGATAGATGGATGAATGTGCAAGTTGAGTGATGACTGTAGTGCAGTCAAAGCCTTTGCACAAGGAGATGTCTCTTACAGAAGATAGTGATTATACTGCCCACAGGAAAGTTATCCAAAACACAGGCACAATAAAGTGTGAAGGCTCTGCACCTACCTCTCATCAGCCTTCAAGAGTTGGCAACCAGGAAGAGACAAAAGGCTATACTCTGCCTAGAAATTTCCTCATCGTTATCAACAGAATGTGCTCAATCAGCATCTTTCCCCTCTCATCAACCAAATAGCAGTGCTGCTTAGGAGGGGCTAATCACCAGTCCCTTGCTAAAAATCCTCAAGCTATTCTCAAAAGTAGCCCTGTCTCTATATTCTCTCACTCCAGTCTCTGGGTGCCCACCCTCTAGCCACAGGAATGTAGGCAATTCACTTCCACTGTGGAGAAGTGTGGCTCACTGGTTAGAAGCGGCAGAGTGGAGAAGTGTGGCTCACTCGTTAGAAGCGGCAGACTCTGAAGCAGAGCTCAGGCCCGGGACCAGGGTTCAATTCCCGACGCGGCAGGGTCTTGGGCTCACTGTCCGGGGACTCGATAATTCTCGCCTCGGCGCCTACTCTGATTATGGGTCCCACGATGCAACTCAGGGCAATAGCTTGCTTAATCGCCACAACTGCCCCAACAACACTGGGATGCCTGGCTTCAACTTGGGGGTGCCCAAGAGGGGCATCTCACAGGGAGAGCAAGGAAGGGTTCCACAGCGTTATACAGCGCCGGGACGCCCCGTTGCTGGGGCAGCTGTGCGCTTTACAAGTATACTACATTTACATTTTACATTTACATTTACATTTACATTTACTGTCTAGAAACTCTGTATCCCTTGCTCCTCTTGTGCATTCCCACTGGACCCAGCAATCATACTTTCACCACATATCGTCTTGCTACCATACCTGTTTGACTGCCTGGAGGTAAGGGTAGCCACAGTGCTACTCTTCATAGTCAGACCAGTGAAACTTAAATCAGTGTGTTCCAGAAACAGTCAAAAAGAAGGGAAATGCCAAAAGGCAAAAAAGTCATGAGCAACAGAAAATTACTTCAGGGTCCTTGAAGGCAAGTAAGGAATAAAAGAGGTGAACAAGGCTAGGCACTGAATGACCTAAGCGCTAATAAGACCGATTGAGTCACACACAATCATAAAAGGAAAGTCTGAAGTGAATGCTAAAGAAGGAAAACATGGGGACAAAAAATATCTGAAGTGAAAATAGAGAATACGAAAATATGAACTTCATATGTGTTGCAAAACGTCCATTTCCTATGGCTTCCTATTGGCTGCTTGTACTGGTTCTCCTGTGGGTAGCCACAACAGTTATGTCTGAGTTCTGCATAGCCCTGTTTGAGGAAACTAATATTGGTTAAAGGTGTCATAAGAATATGTACATGGGCCAAAATAGAACCCTGGATGGGTTTAAGCATTGTTTGGGCTTATCAGTGAGGTGCAACTTAAGTCCTATGGGATAGCTGTATCATAATACAGCCTACATCTCTATATAGACTGGCCATATTATAGACTTGATGCATGATTTTAAAATGGAGGGCGACGCTGATCAACCCTGTCTAGTGCTGTGTGTGGATAAATTGGCTCTGTAGAGTCAATTGGCCGTCCTTGTACTTCAGACAGCCCTGATATAAATCATAGGGCGTGGCTATCTACCACAAAAATTGGGAGTGTAGAGTTTTACCTGCCAACCATGATATTTATGTATAAAGATAGGACGTTTGGAAGGGAAAGACAATCAGCCTGGATATTTTTCCAACCTTGAACAAACTGCACATCAAACTGAAAGTCCTGTAAACGAGACGCCAATCTGGCCAATCTAGGTGAACCCTTACCAGTACCAACAGGAGACAAAATATTAACCAAAGGTTTATGGTCAGAGCGCAACACAAATTTGGTACCCCATAAGTATGTCCTGAAATAATAGATGCCCCACACAGCAGCAAGCGCTTCCCGTTCAATAACAGAATAATTACGTTCTGAGGCCGTCGAAGGTCTAGAAGCGAAAGCAATGGTCTTTTCTTCGCTTCCAAGCCACTGAAGAAGAACAGCACCCAAACCAATACCACTGGCATCGACCATTAAAACAGAAGAACGTTTAATATCAAAAGGTGGGAGAACATTAGCAAAAGCCAGTTCACTTTTGATCAATTTAAAACAAGACTCCTGCTCGCTGGTCCATGAAAATTTCACACCTTTTTTTAATAAACACCTCAAAGGAGCAGTCTTAGAGGAAAAATCTCTCACAAATTTGGAATAAAATTCAATTAGGCCCATAAAGGACCGTAATTGATCCTTATCGACCGGACAGGGAGCTAGTTCAATAGCCTCCAATAAATTCCTTTTAGGTTTAACACCATCAGCCGAAAGAGAAAAACCTAAATACTCAATCTCATTCACCAAAAATGCGCATTTTTCTTTCCGTAAAGTAAGGCCAGCCTCATCAATCCTGCGCAACACACACTGAAGAACATTATTATGTTCCTCCATAGAGTCAGCGAAAATCAATATATCATCCTGAAAATAGATGACCTTGTCAATCCCTTTGAATACCTCAGAAACCATTCGCTGAAAGACGCTAGCAGCTGAAATGAGTCCGAAGGGTAACCTAGTAAACTGGAAAGTCCCCTCACCAGTAATAAAGGCAGTCAGATGTTTAGACCCATCATCAAGCCGGATCTGGTGATATGCATGTTTGAGGTCTAGTTTGCTAAAGAATTTAGCTCCCTTTAGGGTAGAGACAAGTTATCCAATATTAGGTAATGGAAAAACATCAGCAACCACACACTTATTCAATGATCTAAGATCCACACAGAATCTGATCTTGTTGTCAGGTTTTTGGGAAATAACCACTGGAGAAATCCACGGGGATGCCTCCACAGGTTCAATAATCCCGCCCTGAAGCATTTCCTCCAAAACTGCTGTGACTTCACCCCTTACAGCTAACGGCAACCTTCTTGCTTTATGTTGAACAGGGATGCTACCTTCCTTCAGTAAAATTCTATGTACATAACCTTGTAATTCCCCCAACTGTTCTCTGAAAATATGCTTGAAATTCAATAGATTATCATTCAAGGTAAGATCATCCACAACCATAACAGGTTCCTCAGCTCTTGGATTTACTACAATATGAAGATCGTACTGATGGATACGACCTAAAATAGCTGGGCCATTAACAGAAATATAAACTTTACTCCGAGTGGATCTATTCTTAAAAAGAATTTCACCCTCAAAATACCCAAGTAAGTCTATTTTTTCACCCTGATAACCAGAGGGAAAAATATCACAATTAACAAGTTTTCTGACCCCAGAGGTGCTCCATCATAGACATGGGAATAATAGTCCATTTAGAACCAGTGTCAACCATAAGATTATTTGGCTTGTTGTCAATCATAAAATCAGCCTTAGGGATTCTTTCCCTTTTGTCTTGACACGCACAAACAGCATCCTGTATAACAAGTAATTTGTTAACATCACGATTCAATTCAGTATAATCGTTTACAACTGTTACTCTAGAATTTTCTCCATTTTTGCAAAGTGGCCTAGTTTGCCACACTTTAAGCACTCTTTATTGTTAGCAAAACTAAATTTTGCATCTGAAGCACGAGTATTGCTACCACACCTTGAACACACTTTCGATTGTGACTTGCTGTATTGTTGATTCATATTTTTTTTTGTAAAACGTACCCTTTTTTTCTAACTAGAGCAACAGCACTACATTCACTATCACTGTTATCACTAGAAACAACCACTTTATGGGAAATTTCAGCAACTTTAAATTCTAAACCACTCTTTTGTAATTCTTTCATGCATTTTTCACTTTCCTCAACAATCTTAGCAAGTTCAATTGCCACCTTTAAAGTAGGTTTCTTTGCAGCCCATAAACGTTCCTGTATTTTACGATTGTTACACTGAACAATCAGTTTATCACGAATAAGTTCCTAAGTCATCTATCCAAAATTACATTTGACAGAGAGTTCTCGCAAACGCACAACAAAGTCATCAATGGACTCATCATCACGTTGTTTGTTTTTATAGAATTTGAAACGCTGTAAAACAAGGTTTTCATCCTTCGCGAATCTAGTCTCAAGTCAGGCGATAGCCTCCTTGAACTCAAGAGGTGACTGTGAACCAGAAGGTAGAACTTGAGGTAGGTACTTAAAAACACGTTGGCCCTCTTTCCCTAAAGTTGTCATTAAGAGTGTCTTTTTCCTTTTAGGAGAAAAATCCTCCCCATCTAATGCCTCAATATAGTTATAAAACATAACGATCCGATCTTCCCAGGCAGTAGAGGGATTTCCAGGTTCACTGAGGAACTGAGGTGGGAGCGCCACATTAATTTGTTGTGACATTTTAAAACTTTACAGTAAAAAATAGCAAAGTTAAAACAAAAGATGGTAAATTGTTCAGAAAGAAAACTTAAAGTCTTACTGATTTGTCAAACAAGTGGAAAACAGTGGCAAAAATAATGTATCTCCACACAAACTGCAGTCAAAAATAACACTCTTATTAATGTCTTCTTTTTTTTTATATTAGTGGTATTACGATAAATGAAAAACGTTTCGAACTTCTGAAGAAACTGAAGATTGGAGATGGTTGGAAACGTCTGACGGGCAGCGTAGCAAAGGTCAAAAGTCGATCTTAACTCGACGTACCTTGCGCTGCTGTGAATAGGCTCAGAGACGTTTACAGCGTTACCGGGACTCCAGTTCAGAATGTTGATCACTTAGGTAGAGTCAGAGACTGTAACAAGGCAACAGAGGTGACGCGCTGAGAAGCGGTGAAATCGCGCTCAATCACAGATAGCGCAAGATGTTTGTAGCGTTGTCACAGCAACGCTGGTTACGCGCTGGTTACGTAGGCAGATAACGTTGTCACGGCAACAGTTCGCAACGCTGGTTACGTAGGCAAACAGTAACCAAGTAACAAGAGTGACGCGCTGAAGTGCACCGAAATCGTGCCGAAATTTCAAAACGCTCACCTTGCCAGATATTTGAAATTAGAGCTCCGGACCTCTTTAAAACGAAAAGAAAGTGCCACTGCACGCAGAGTTCTTCATGTGGTGACAGCTCTGTTTATTCCGTAATTACTTCGCCGCTGAACATCAGACTGTTGGTCAGATACAGACAAATTCCTTGTCGCCAAAATGTGGTAGATTCAAAGATGAAACAGGCAGGAACTTCTTCTCAGATGTGAAGTTTATTCGCAGCACAGAATAAACAAGCAGACCACCATCTGGCCAAGACTCAGCTGACACTTACTAGAATTCTACATAGAACCAAGACATAGGGAACACACACACAAGTTCCAAAAAAGAAACAAGGAAGACAGACTAAACAGACAAAGCTATTTACAACAAATATATATTCCGCTTTAAATTATTTAGATTGACCACATTGAAGACAAAGATAACGCTGGGTGGTCGACGATGTTTCGACCTGTCTTCGTTTAGGTCGTCATCAGGACCAGGTTACTTGGATGGAAAGGGGCGACCAACTCGGTCCCCCCGAACGTATGGCCGAGTGCCTCGATCCCCCCGGGAAGCCATTTTTGGGCGGGAGGCGCGCCTCAGCTGGTATGCCCGAAGCGGCGTAGCTGGGGCGCGCTCGTTCCCGCCCTAGAGTGGGCTGGCCTAGACACCGACGCAGCCAGCCACGCCCTCGGGGCAGGCAGGGGCGGGTATACGCCCGCCCTGAAGACGGATAAAAAGGGACGCAAGACCAGAAGACATCCTCTTGTTCTTGTGCTCTGAAGCTGCACCTCCTCGCTGCACGTGAGCTCGGGACAGAACGAAGAGCCAATTTTGAGCGTTTTAATCTCTCTTTTTGTCTTCTAGATACTTCGTCTGTAAAGATGCCCAAGAAAGGCGCGAAGAGAATGTCGACTGACCAGTTGGTTCGGGCCCTCATGAAGGACATGTCCGAAATTAAGAAACGGTTGGCGGAGCGAGACGGCGAGGAGGGATCGGGGCGTCCACCGGCCGGAGGGAAGCCGAAGAGGCCGAGAAGGGGGCCGGTCGGGGGAGACGTCCCGGTTCCCTGTTCCCCGCTCGAGGCGCCAGCCCCGGTACCGGCCCCGGTACCGAAGGAGGGGAATCCGATTCCCGTAGTAGTCACCCCGACATCCGCTGAAGATATGCCTCCCGAGTTGGCGGCACAGTTGGCGGCGTGGTTGGGGGACTTAGCGAGGGCGCCACGGCTGCCGAAGCGCAAGCACTCATTAAACAGTTGCGCGAGAAACGTGATACAGCCAAGGTGCCCGCGCCGGATGCGGTGATAGACAAGCCACGAGTGGCGGAGGCAGCGTCCGGTGCAGGTAAGCGGCCATTGCCGATCGCAAGAGATGAGTCAACACCCTCTCGTAGAGAAAAGTTGGGGCAACATGTTCCTTTGGCAATAAAGGAAAAGATTTGGGCGGGGGAATACGTAAACATTTTCTCCTTGCTCGTGGATCATTACGAGGTTGAAACTGTCAAGGGCCAAAAGGATCTGATGCATCCAAGTGTTTGGCGCGCAAAAATGGCCGCCTTTAAAGTGAATGAGAATATTGGCAACTGGGGTAATGCTTGGGGAATTTTTACGTCAATTTTGGGGGAACGTAGGCCTGAATTGCTTCCTGAATTTCCAGTATATCAGTCACGAATTATGGGGTACTCGACATCGCACCAAGGTAACCAATGGTTCTGTTATGACAACCTTTTCAGGAAAGCGATGGAGCATAACAAAAGTTTAACCTGGGACTGTTACGATTCTTTGACATGGAATAAAATGAAAGAGTCGGGGATGTTGAAAGTGCCGTTGGTGGGGAGTACTGTTGGTGAGTCCTCCCGCCAAAATGGGGGGACGCCCTTTCGGTCGGGTACGGGTACAGACGATTACCCGAGACCCGCCGGCAATACAGGGAAGAGGGGTTTCTGTTTCAATTTTAACAAAAGTAAATGTACTAGGCCCCCAGGATCTTGTAAATTCAAACACGAATGTAGTGGTTGTGGGGCACCCCATCCTGAGTCCTCGTGCAGAGCCAAATCGGGTGAAAATGGGGGTAGAGGGGGCGCCAAACAGGTCTAATATAGTCCGAGGGGCGCCTTTACCAACCCCGATTGATACCCTGGCGATGATTCCCTGGCTCAGCGAATACCCAGATCGTACCTCTGCTGGGGTGCTACGAAACGGTTTTTCATATGGTTTCCGCATCCCGGTGGGGAACTTTCAGGGTGTCGGGCCGTGCAAAAACCAACTTTCCGTCTTGCAGCATACGACTGTAGTACAGGATAAGATCCGGAAAGAGGTTACCCGAGGTCGGGTTGCCGGCCCGTTTAGTGTTCCCCCGGTACAGAATTTTGTCTGTTCTCCGTTAGGGGTGGTCCCCAAGAAGGACCCAGGTGAGTTTCGATTGATTCACAATTTATCAGCTCCTCATGGCCTTTCTGTAAACGACGCAATTGATCCAGAGATATGTTCGGTGCGGTACGCATCATTCGATGAGGCCGTAGCCATTTTGAATCGCCTGGGGCCCGGGACGCTGATGGCGAAATCAGATATCGAGTCAGCGTTCCGTTTGCTCCCGGTATACCCGGAAGACCAACGTCTTTTGGGATTCATGTTTCAAGGTTCGTATTACATGGATAGGTGTATGCCGATGGGGTGCTCTATATCTTGTGCATATTTCGAGAAATTCAGTAGTTTTCTACAATGGGTTTACACGAAGAAAACGGGTTTTCGAAATGTGATGCATTACCTCGATGACTTTCTGTTCCTTGGGGCCGCTGGGGATGATGAATGTGCCCGGGCCTTGACTGAATTTTGTGTTTTAATGAATCAATTTGGTGTGCCATTGGCACCAGGTAAAACTGTGGGTCCCACGACTTGCCTCGAGTTTCTCGGGATCGAGTTGGACTCTAGTGAGGGTTGTTTTCGTTTACCAGCTGCCAAAGTGTCGAAATTCAGGGCAGCCCTGCAAATGTGTATTATTGCATCTAAAGTTACGCTGCATCAATTGCAGCAATTGGTGGGGAAGTTGAATTTTGCCCTAAGGGTGATCCCGATGGCCCGCCCCTTCTCCCGTTCGATTGCCCAGGCGATGGTCGGCCTAAAAGAGGGTCATCATCGCACGAGATTATCGGCCGAGGTCCGCCAAGACATGCGTATTTGGTTAGCATTTTTGGCGGATTTCAATGGTCGAGTCGTCTGGAACAAACCGGCCTTGTCCTCTGAAGAACTTGGTCTATGGACGGATTCAGCGGGAAGCATGGGTTTCGGCGCCATCTTCGGCACAAAATGGTCGGCACAAAGGTGGCCAACATGGTGGCATGAAGAGGGGCTGACGAGTAATATTGCTTTCCTTGAACTGTTTCCCATTTTGGTGGCCCTCAGAACCTGGCCCGATGGATTCAAAAATCACTCTGTCATATTTTGGTCTGACAATATGACCGTTGTAGAATGCATCAATAGTCAGGCAGCACGTTGTAAAATGATTTTAAGGCTGCTTAAAGAAATTGTCTTACTGTGTATGCAACTGAACGTGGTATTCAGAGCAAAACATGTCCCAGGGGTGATGAATCAGGCTGCTGATGCACTCTCTCGTTTTCAAATGCAGGCTTTCTCGGGTTTCCTTCCCTCAGCGGACCCAGAGCCAGCACCCTTTCCCGAAGCTCTCTGGTCTCTCGGTGCCCCGAACTTCGTTACCTCGTGGGAGAGAGTCTAGCACCAAGGACGAGGAAGGCATACGAAGGGGCGTTTCGGGCTTATTTAGCCTTTTTGGGGACTGAGAGAGGGGGACTTTGGGGGCATGAGGATTGGGTAGTACATTTTCTGATGTCCTTGCGTAAGGCTGGGAAGTCGGTGGCTACAGCCCAGAGGCATCGTGCTGCCATTTCCTTTGTTGCCAGGGCTCATAATATCCAGGACCCGACAGCGTCTTTTGTGGTACAGAAAGCGCTGCGTGGGTGGCAACGCCTTGAGGGTCGCAAAGTAGATGAGAGGCGCCCGATAGGTCTGGATAGGTTGTCCCAGTTGCTGGCCACACTCCCCGCCACATGCTCGTCTCAGTTCGAGGCCTGTTTGTTCCGAGCTGCTTTTACGCTTGCATTTCACGGGGCAATGAGGATAAGTGAGCTGGTAGCAAGGAGCAAGCGGGATGTGCTGGGGGGTTTGTGCCGGGAACACGTTCAGATCAGGGGTGAGACGATGACTGTATCCTTTGTCAAGTCAAAAACCGATCAAAGTGGGGTGGGAGACTGCATAGTCATTCGCAGGATCCCAGGGTCTTCCATGTGTCCGGTGAAGTGTTTAGAAGATTACCTAGCACGAAGGGTGGCATCATGGGGGGGGACATTGTTGAGACACGCGGACGCCACCCCACTGACGAAGTTTCAGTTTCAGCGGGTGCTCGCGATGTCAATTACCGCAGCGGGCTTGGACCCGGGTGAGTTTGGGACCCATTCCTTTCGGATAGGGGCTGCCACTGAAGCTACAGCCAGGGGTCTTAATGTGGAACAAGTAAAACGAGTGGGGCGTTGGTCCTCCAATTGTTATAAGAGGTATGTGCGGTTGCACATGTTGTGAAGCTGTAATAATGTACTCACGCTTCTTGTCTTTTGTTTGGTTTTCAGTTACGCAAGCCTTCGAGGCGGGGCGGACTATGCAGTCGACCCAACACCAGGCCAGCGGTCAGACATCACCGGCTGTGAGAAAGGAGGTGTGGGTCGTGGGCCACTCATACGTGAGGCGTGCCGCAGACGTATTCGAAGCAGGTGACATGATTCACGTAGCTGGGGAATACGGGTACAGAATGTCCTTCTACGGAAGGGGCGGTCTCTGTATTGACCAGTTTCAGGCATTCTTTGAAGGTTTGTTAGGGCGGACGAGGTCACCGCCGTCTATAGTCATAGTACATTTAGGGGGCAATGATTTGGTCACCACCGGTAGACGACTTCTCCTGGAGGCAATGCTTTCCACTGTAAGTTGGTTAGCGAGGAAAGTTCCGGGGTGCATAATTGCGTGGTCTCATATGATCCCACGAAAAGTGTGGCGGGGGGCTATTTCGATCCCTGCTTTGAACCATTCTGTTAGAAAACTTAATAACAAAGTGAGTAGGTTGTTTCGTTCCAGGACATTGCATTCTATCTCGCACGGTTGTATTAATGATGACAGTATGTATCTGGGGGATGGTGTGCATTTGTCTCGGGTAGGAAATGAGTTACTCATAGGAGACTTCTTAGCATGGTTAAAAACGTTGGAACATGACCTTTAGCTAGGAGTTTTGTGGGGGGCCCGGATAGCCGGTCAACTATCCGGGCCTGTGGCGGTAAGGTCATGATCGGTGAGCACTAATTAGTAGATCCCTATGAGTGGGCGTCACCCAACACGGATGGGAGCGCTCGGGAGAGGTGGCCATTGGCCCCTCAATGGGGAGGCGGTCCCTTCTAAGGATGGGTCGCCGGAAGTAAAGGAAAGGCGGTCAAGGCCCCTTCCTTTGTAGGAGGGGTTACAGCCCCCTCCTGGGGAATTTCCCGGGGCCAGTGACATCTGCGACGGCAGATGCGGTAAGTTGTGTGGGGTTGGGATAAGGTCTACGGTACCTTCTAGATACCTCACACGAGTATTCGAACGACCTTTAACTGGCGTCGAGTCTTTAGGTGCCCCCGTCAAGTCAAGGGAAATTGGTAATAGTTGCACTTGAGGTACGCCTCCGTGCTGTCGCCCAGCCCAAGTGGGAGGGGTAAGTCTGGTTAGGGATCTTGACACCGGTTATGACCTTGCCGTTGGCCCTTAAACGTTAGGTTGTACAATTTCAATATGTCAAGAAATGTTTTGTAGGATGCTAGTTCGGCTAGGAGAACCTCTGTATTAGAGAATCTGTTAAGGTTAGCCAAACATCGCAATATGGTAATGAAATTGTACATAACATGAAACGTTTAATGTTTTAATTTTGTTTCAATAAATACGGCCGGGATGGTCACTCCATCCCACTTCCAAAAACTTCAAGAACTGTTTCCGGTTTCCCTCCTTTTGGGGATTGTGTTGAGAGGGGGTGGCGGGTATCTCGGCCATATTTGTTATAGTGCTGTGTAGATAAAGAAAGAACAAGAGTGAGGCCGAGGGGCTTATCAGTGAGGTGTAAAGTGAGTCCTATGAGATAGCTGAGTCAGGGCGACTTTGATCAACCCTGTCTAGTGCTGTGTGAATAAATTGGCCCTGTAGAGTCAATTGGCCGTCCTTGTACTTCAGACAGCCCTGATATAAATCATACGGCGTGGCTACCTACCACAAAAATTGGGAGTGTTGAATTTTACTAGCCAACCATGATATGTATGTATAGAGATAGGACAATACGCGCCACTTTGTGCCTTATAGGCTGCTTCAGCACTTGGCGTTCAGGGCGAGTGCCATCCATCCGGGAGCCCCCTCTTAGCCCAAGGCTCTGGTATATCTGAGAGGTGGCTAACAATTACAATTCTAGAAGAGACTTGGTAAACCTTGATGGAAACTGGCAGCAGTTACTTAGATCTGCATGTATATTAGGTAGACCATGACCTAAAATTATTATATTTGTAGAAGTCACTAACCTGTGAGCAGCAAGTGTTTCAGAGAAAATTTGTGGAGAGGAAATTCCCTGTAGTAAAATAAACTTTTAATCTTTTTTAATTTTTTCTCTGAACTGAGGCTTGATAATATTAATGCTTCTCATTGAATACAAGCTATGCTAGATTCTATCAAATATTTAGGCTCTGTAGATCCGATTCACACACTTTGTTGGGTTCATTATTAATGTGCACAACCGTGCGGTGCTGCTGGAGGTTCCCTGTGAGTCAGCTGACATGTCGGATGCACTGTTAGGAAAATCATCGTCATTCATATTTTCTTTTGGAGCACATTGCTCTCCTGGGGTGCTAAGCTTTTTTTTTTTCTGGACCGTTTTCAGCCCACGATCCGTGAACATCCACAAGCTGGCAAAAACAGCACCGTTCAGCCATCCTCCTCCCCTCAAGTTTGTGATTTCTGCATGATCCGCTATGCAATATGCCTATGGATTTATGAGTACTTTTGGAAGTTTCAGTAGGTTTCCATGAGTTGGCAGAAATCTACGGAAATCACTGAAATAAGTCTATGATGTTTGGGAATATACTTTTATTTTGTGGCAGTTTTATATAGGGCAAACTGGACCCAAAGATATTGCAGCGCTTTACATAAGAACAAGTTACATTGCACAAGGACACGTTCATTTTTGTGTTTTTTAGGCACAGGGAGATTGTGATTTGCCCAGAATCACAGGATGTAGAGCCAAGTCCGAGACTCGAATATGGTTCCCCAGTTGGCCGCCCTGGCCATTAAGCCACATCCTCTTCCCACGTGTGAATCAAAATAAATGAGTTGGGCATGAAGACATATACACTATTGCCAAAAAAGGGCAGGCAACATATTATGTCTACTGCCGTTTCGATGCTCTGGACAAAGAAAAAATGCTATGTATTTGCAGTATGTTTATAATGTTTCTTTTTCTTTATCACATGGGTCCTAAATATATATGTGTTTCACACTGAATGCAATTACTACAAAAATAGATCAGAGGCAAAACGATGTTTAAATTCAGCTTTGAAATAGAATTGATTCTTTCACGATATCATAATGATTTAAATGAGAATATTTTTTTTATCTATAAAGATATTACATTATTGTTTTAAAATTAATAGTATTGCAATAGTGCAAATACAGAGTGAAGACATAAACTAATTGGTAAGCAGACTAAAAGAAGGCATCAACCGCAATATCGCATTTGCAAAAGCACTGTGGTTTCAAGTAATGGTGCTCAGTACCTGGATAATGGGTATGTGACCGTTCCAGAACCTGTGTGAAAAGCAATTGTAATGGTGGGAGACCTTAATCTTAGACATTTCCTTACTTATGAGCTAGCGAGACATGCCTTTACCTTAGTCCGGGCCGGTTTTTGCACCGTGCTTTCTTTGCTCAACTAACTGTGGACATTTTGAACCCTCCACAACGGAGGCGATTACCATACTCCTGTCCCTGGCTGGGCGCAGGAGATTGGTCACTAATTTATATGCAGCCCTACTAACTGGGGATATGGCGGGTGCACATGAGAGGTTGTCACATGAATTCCCAGAACAGTTATCGCTCATGGACTGGGGAAAGTCATGCACACAAGTGAAGACCATCTCCCCTAATGCGCACATAAAGAAATCCATTTCCATCACTTTCACATGAACTATCTCACACCTTAAATAAAATGGCCAGGATTTGCCAAGGCGGAGCCATAGCAGGCCCCTGATGTAACATACAAGGGGCAGACTTTTTTTACATGTGGTTTAGGATTGCTCACAGGTAGTCTAATTCCGGGATGTAGTAGTTGCGAGTTCTTAAATGACGACAAACGGTTTGCCAGTGCAGTCAATGAATCAATGCTTGCTAGGGGTATTCCCTACCACAAGGAAATTAAAGATCAGAATAAGAATGGCCGCGGTGGGCACTGTGTTGGCCAAGTGTCGACTTCCAATCCATTCGCTGTCCCCAAGAGCTCCTTTGCATAATGTTTGGAAGTGGGATTTACTTGAATGGGATATATCTGGCAAGCAACCTCTGAAAAACATGAGGAGGTGTAAGAAATCCACTGAGGACTTGGCCGAATGGGCGGATATGTTTGCTAAATAAATTGATCCTTCGAATAATTTGCCACCTTGAAATTCAAATTCAAAATGGTTGTCATATAGAAAGAATGTACCGGGAAAATAATAAAAAGTATATGGAATGGTGGAAATCAAGGTGTAATCGTAACACCTGAAGGATTAATGTAAATATATACCTAAAATGGTGATTGAGCGCGGTTGTTATAAGGTACTCTATATAGATATGAAAGTGTTTGCTTTTCGTTTTCAAAAAAGCACAATGAAGTTTATTTAAAAAATGGTCTCCGTATCTAGGATAATCATATTTTTCCCTTTTAAATTTATATCTCCCATGGCTCTGCTTGCACTGGCCTATTTGCATATCCACTCCCGTTTGGGTGTAACTATTTGGCATTGTTCAAATAGCCGAACGGCCAGAACGGTCAACTTTAGAACTGGGAAAACAGGTTGGAGTCGCGGAGTCTGGTCAACATCCTTTGATTCTCGAAAAATCTCTTTATCTCCTCGTGCATAAAAGGCAAAAAATGAAGCCGGCCTTGTGTAATATAATCTGGGGCGTATGCAGAGCGCTCCAGTGCTCAGGGCCGAGTTCGCGCTATATGAAACTGCAAAAAAAGGACTTAAAAATATACTTCTCATGCTCATGTTACTGTTGTCAGTGATGTATTCATAATTAGGAGTCTTTGATGTTTGGCTTTGTTTCCACAGGAGATTGCCCACCTCCGCATATTGTTCTGAGAACTGCAATAAAGTAGCACTTAAAAGAAATGTCCAGCTTGATGTAACTGAAAAGGAATATGAATTGCGGTTTTCGGTGTTCACTACTATTTAAAGGCCATCTTTTATTACCTGTTGATTTACCATCTATTTACACAAGGTTTTAAGAACCTGAAGCAGGAGTTAGGTTCCGACAAAAATATTAGCCACTCCGCTGTCATTCTGAGAGGCAGTGGAAGTATAATGCTGTCCACCTTACTATTGTGTTCTGATCTACTCCTTCAACACACAAGAATTCAATCTTGCAAATGTATTGAATTCCAGACAGTTATTTGATTCGTTTTTATTTTTTGATGTGGAGGGTATTTTTGTTTTCATCTCTGCTTTCCGGGTGTATTTTTTTCCCTCTCGTTTTGTTCCAATATATGTAAATGTAAATGTAGTATACTTGTAAAGCGCACAGCTGCCCATCACCGGGGCGTCCCGGCGCTGTATAACGCTGTGGAACCCTTCCTGGCTCTCCCTGTGAGATGCCCCTTCCTGGGCACCCCCAAGGTGAAGCCAGGCATCCCAGTGTTGTCGGGCCGTTGTGGAGATTAAGCAAGGTACTGCCCAGAGTTGCAGCGTGGGACCCATGATTAGAGTAGGTGCCGAGGCCAGAATTATCGAGTCCGCAGACATTGAGCCCAAGACCCTGCCTTCCTTCGGGAATTGAACCCTGGTCCCGGGCCTGATCTCTGCTTCAGGGTCTGCCGCTTCTAACCAGTGAGCCATACTTCTCCACTCCAATATACAGTTATCCTGTGTGTGATTTAGGGCTTAATTTCTTCTAATTTTTTCTAAATCGATCACCTTCTTTTCTTACAATTCTATTTAAATAATTCTGGCATTACATCTATTATTCGATTTTTGCCTGGGATTTTTATCATCGTTTTTGTTCTTATTACTGTTTTTTGTTATTATTTGAATTATTAAATGTTAGTATTATTATTATTTTATCTTTGTGTCTCAGAACTATGGGTGGACAAATACTTTTTTATATCATGTAAGTGCCTGTAGAAATTGATTTCCGGGCCTTCAGGCGCAGTCTTTTGGTGGCAGTGAGTTGCATATATAAACAAATCACATGAAACACAAAGGTGAAGTCCCCAGGCTCTGTTTTCTCGAAATACTAATTTCTGCCCTGTCTTCTTCCATACGTTTGAGGAATTGAGCTTTTAGGGTGACTCTAGTAATAAAGCCGCAGCCCTGATCTCCTACCCACAGAAATCTGGTTCACAGTCATCCTTTTGTAGGTCTCAGAGTATCTGAAACTTCATTGGTGTCGCTAACCATGTAGTTTTGGTCTGGGGAATGGGGGTTTCAAGATGGCAAGTAGCTGTTTTGTTGCTCATCTCAGAGATGCAAACTGCTTAGTGAACTTCTAAAAGAACCGTAACTACAAAAGCAAAATCACATCTGCACACAAAAATCTCAAAAGGAAGAAGCTCTATCGCAAATGACTAGGAGGTGTCCTGCTGGCGACTAGTACAATAGAAGTAGAAACAAAAGTGAAAGAGCCAAGACAGCAGAGGCCAGATTCTATTTAAAAGTACCTACCTATGAATACGTTCATGTTGTATCTCCAACTTCTGCAGAATCTGCGAAAGATGACATGTTATGCAACTTGAAGTGCTTAAAAGTGAGCACCATGTGGGCTGGCGAACTGCACAGGATTAGTATAACATTACAAAGGACAGATGCACAGATTTACCAAAGAGGATCTACGTGTCCTGTGGCTGGAAGGAAATAGTGTTTGATAAAGGTGTGTACTAAGCCCTACAGAATAATGCATCAAAACGCTAGCGAAGCACAGCTGTCCAGGCCACAGTTGTGTTAATTTTAAACTAATGTTCAGGTAAATATTTACTATATATTATTATTTGAACCCATGTTTAAGAATCCAGCCTTAGAGATTGCATCACTGTTATTGTGACGTTTATGTGCAGCCTGTTTTTTAAGTTGCTTTTCCATGTTGGTGCATTTCCTGATTTGCCCTTGTTGAGTGTTGTCTGCTGGTGTTCGTGTGTTACGATTTGAGATTGAGCTCCTAACAGATTACATGTATATGCAGTTTGTATGGCCAGCAAATTCATCTTCCCCACAATTGGTCTACTGGGATGCCAGCCAAGCAGGCTAACTGAGCAGTACAAAAGGGGGTGGTGATGGACGGAGCATCTGAACCAATCAAACACTCACACCCAGTCAACAGATCTGGGTTTAATTCATCAGCAGGTTAACTGAGCATCCAGGTTTCGATTCATATAATGTTCTCCTGCACAGGTGCCACTGTGATCTACCCTTTTAAAGCATAAGCTATTGTCTGTGCCGTTGTAGAAAACACATGAATTATTGCTTGGTTCCTAAAGTCCAAATTCCACCCATCATAGTTGTCCACCCTTCTATCTTTTTGCAAACTCTCGAAGAAGTCATTCGGCATTTTTCTTTTGGCCTAACATCTGCCTCTGTTTCTCATCGTGTCACCTTTAAGGGCCCTTAAGTGGTGTGTTATCTGAGAGACGAGCTATAGGCATGCAACATAAACTGAGGTCATCAATCTGGTGTCCTGGAGACATTATTACGTTGAAATCGGAGTCGTCAGTGGAGAGAAATTACTAACCAAAAAGGCATATAAACAGGTACTTCAGAACCTTGATCCTTGCTGGGCTTGCCAGATCATATCACAACCTTGGAAGGGAGCATGCCTGGCATGGGATATGCAAGTACAGATGATAGAGGGTCTTACTACCAGCCTGAGGAGGACATACTGAAGCAGGCGGGCAACTAGAGTCAAATTTCGGGGGGGGGGGGGGGGGGGGTGCTGAAAAAGATTTGGGGGGTGGCTAATTCTTTCAGCCGTAACCAGAGCTGCTGTAAAAAGGGATGAAAACACAACAAAAGCCTCATTTACACGTACATGGTGTTTTAAAGACCTGTGAAGTACTTAGGTGCGGCTGCAATTAGACGTCGCCAGCCCGCGAAGCTGTCTCAGCCCAGGCTGACAAAAACGACGGCGGGGGGGGGGGGGGGGGGGGGTTTGAAGCTCGGTGAGCCCAATGGGTGTTGCGCGCCTGTACTGAAGTATAGCTAGAGCACCCTACAGACATGTTCAACTCCGATAAACTGAGAAAAGAATAGCATGACTCAGAATCCAAAAACCCTAACTCGATGCCCAAAGTAGTGAAAGAAGTCCAGATGCATTGGAAAAACTGAATAAAGTATATGTCCAGGATGTGGCATGGCACAAGCCCCTATGTCTCACGGGAACTCCCAACTATTTAAGGGCCCCAATCCTTCAGGGAGTCCCTTTTCAGTCCAAGATCAATGAATGTCTGTGAGATATTGAAGACTCAGGGGACACTAATCACATTCTGCAGGGGGGCCCAATCATTTTGTGTCATACCACTCACTGCATCCAGGGTAAATTTCTTCTCCTTATTTTACTTATTTGTGGTCAAAATGTGTAGCAGTTGTCTTCCCCAACTAAGCTTTAGATCAGTGTTGCCTAAATTTGGTTGGTCACAAAATTCCTGTCCTGGAAAGTTGCTGAACAATGTTCCTAAGTCCAGTTTTACAACAATCTCTTGCAAGTATTCTCAAGCAAGCAAGTCTCCGGGTGAGTCTTCAAGTATTTGTTGCTGCTGTTTTTATTTTACTTCACAAAGCCATTTCAACTATGAATATGCTTACTGTATGTCATAATACACAGCATGTATGACTTTCCCACATAAATTAAGAAACATGGTTGTAGCCTAACAGCCAGAGCTGCCGACTTTGGATCTGAGGAACCAGGTTTATCATTGGCTCATCATCCTTTATTCTGGGAAAATCACCTCATCTCCCTTCTTTATAAAATGAATCTGACCTTCTGTAATGTAGCATGTTCCTCATGTAAAGTGCTCCAGTGCACTTGGGCCCAGTTTGCGTAAAATATATATATATGCCCTCACCATGCAGTTTTCCCATCAATACATTTTACAGCAAATATTAGACTTATATTTATCAATTATGTCATAGAAGATGTCATCAGTGATATAATAAGTGGGGTAATTAGCAGTGAAGATCACTGTGTGAGTTATTTTTACCTTGGGCTCGAGTTATAGTTAATTGAGATAACTCTTACTATAACTGCTGAATTCTATGGTTTTTGTGTGAGTAAAATCTGAACCTAACTTTAACGCCCCTGTAACCTTTCGTTTTTCAGTGAATTTCTAGGCTTCTTTTAATGTAAAGTAATATTTAATTACCATACGTTAATCCAAACGCCGCCACTCACGGCCTATGTCCATGCACGGCAGTGGATGGCCGCAGGGCCTGTATCCCAAACCCTTGCATGCAGCCAACCCTTGCTTGCAGTCAACCTCACACCTTTGGCCGTGCACAGCAGAGGGTTGGCCAGAGGATGCCAACCCAGGAGGGAGGCATGCAGCCTCCCTACCCGGGCTGATTTCAGCTCCAGGGACCCCACCCTCCCCAGATCCCAGTACATTTTGAGGGGTAGAGAGGCACACGTTCCCCTCCCTGGCATGATTTTGACCCTGCGGACCCCATCCCCAGAGGCCAGATTCATTTGATTCTGAGAGAGGCAATGTGTTCCCCTTTCCCGGCCATTTTTGACCTCGGAGACCCTAGCTCCCAGGGACCACCACTGGATATATGGGGCGTGGGGCACGCAGCCACTTCCCCGGGCCGATTTCAGCTCTGTGGACCACAATTTCGGGGTCCAGCTAAAAAAGGTGGCCAGGGCGCCCAGTGTATCCTTGTTTGGGGCTGTGGGGAATACCAAGACCGCCGCGGCCCCAGCCAACTACCAACATTCAGCGGGAGCAGATATTGCTCCCGCCCGAAGGGAGCAGCTAGAAATGCTGTTCTCAGCAGACGGGAGCAATATTCAGATCTGTTTCCCTGCTAGCAGTAATGTAAAAAACTGTTATGTCCCAGAGCTGGGCACCCCAGAACATAGTAGGAGCCAGACTGGGGGATAGGATCCCCATGGCCATTAATAGCTCTGGGAGGGGAGCCGTGCGGCCTCCTTCCTTTTTCAAATTGCTGCTTGTATCCTGGGGATGTGGTCCCAGGGGCCTAAATTAGCCTGTGACGGGGACCATGCGGCCGCACTCCCAATTACTAATCAGGCTGGGCCTTGGGGATGGGGTCCCCAGGGCTGAAATCGGCACGGGAGGGAAGGCCACGTGTCCACCTTCCAATATATTTTAATGGCCAGGCCCTGGGAATGGACTGAAATCGGGCCGGGAAGGGAGTGGCATGTGTGTCCCTTCCCCATATTAGTATGAATTCCTTCTGGGACCCTGTCCACCTGAGGGGCAAAAAACAACCACAGGTCACGTGAATTTGCAGCAAATATTTTTTTTAAAACCATGTTTTTGCCCCTCCCCCCAGGGTCCCTGTGGGACTTTATCACCAGGCCTTGAGGTTAGGGTATTCCTACCCTGCCCCCTTGTGTTTTATTTTTTAACATTTTTCTTGGGATGATTCCCAAGATGGCTGCCAACACTTCCTGGTAGAACTGGTGGCAGCCAAATAGATCTCACCATGAGATCTGTCAGATCTGCGGACCCTCTGTGTCCCTTGATATACATAAATCTTTTTTCTTTAACTACTCCAAAACTACTGAACAGATTTTTACCCAATTACAGAAAGCACTGTTTCTGGACCAAGATCTAGCTTTCTGCCAAATTTGCTGTAATTCCGTTCAGCAGTTCGGGCTGTAGTTGTGTTAAAAATCCCTATAGAAAATAAACATTGGGAAAACGGATTTTGGGTCCCCCTACTTTTTTTCGGTCCTTGCTTGACGAATCACCTCAAAACTTTCCAAACAGCAACTGAAGTAAGTGGCAAACTAGTTCTTAGACTTTTGTGAAGATTCGTCTAACGGCCCCAAAGTTATTAGCAGCACTCATTCAAAACCATAGAAATTTAGCAGTCATATTTGCCTGATATAACTATAACTTACGACCCCGCAATGCACTGCTCATGGCCTAATATTACGTCACTCATGGCATGGGCAGTGATATCACTGATGAAATCTCAAATTCAATCACTGATGACATCATCCAGCAATTGTGAGTCTTTACACATAGTTTTAGTGTTAAAGATTTATACTAATGTACTCCAAATGTTAAATAAATATCCTTTGTGTACTACTAATGAGTGATACTATTCCTAACATATATTATGTGATTAGCTGTGTGTATCTGTGTGGGAGTGTGTGTCGAAGTGGCTGTATAGGCGTGTGAGTGACTCTATGGATCAGAAGTGGCTGTGCGGCAGGCTGTATGGGTGAGTGGCTGTGTGAGTGGCTTTATGAGTGAGTGGCTTTATGAGTGAGTGGGTATGTAATTGGCTGCATTAGTGAGTGAGTGAGTGGGTGTCTGGCTGGCTGTATGGATGAGTGAATGGTTGTGTGAGAAGCTGTATGGGAGAGTGAGTGACTGTCAGTGGCTGTAATACTGAGTGAGTGGCTGTGTGGATGTGTGAGTGGGTGTGTGAGTGGTTGCATGGGTGAGTGAGTGGCTGT
Source organism: Lissotriton vulgaris (assembly GCF_964263255.1). Lineage (NCBI taxonomy): Eukaryota > Metazoa > Chordata > Amphibia > Caudata > Salamandridae > Lissotriton > Lissotriton vulgaris. The sequence continues at coordinate 2,078,887,837 of NC_141685.1, read as the reverse complement.
GTTTTTAGCTGTATCAGTGTGTGAGTGACTGTATGAGCGAGTGGGTGTATGAGTGGCTGTATGTGTAGTAGCAGTATGGGAGAGTGAGTGCATGTGTATTAGTGGCTCAATGGATGAGGGAGTACTTGTATGGGCCTGTGAAAGGGTATGCAAGTAGTTGTGGGGGGTAAGTGGCTATATGAGAGGCTGTATGAGAGGCTGTATGGGGTGTGAGTGGATGCGTTAGTGCTTCAGTGTATGATGTAATCAGTGATGTAATTTGAGATGTCATCAGTGATGTCACTGACCATGTCATGAGGGATGTAATATGTGAGGTCATAAGCAGTGCATTGCTGGGCGTAAGTTCTAGCTAGCACAGGTAACTGTAACTGCTGAATTTCTGTGGTTTTGTATGAGTGAAATCTGAGCTTAACTAGAACGTCCCTGTAACCTTTGATTTTTTCAGTGAATTTCTAAGATATTATTAATGACTATTTCCTAACTATAACATCCCTGTAGCCGTTGGTTTTTCAGTGAATTTCAAAGGTTTTTCAAATTCCATTTCTAAAGTATTATGCCTCTCTAATGATTAGTTCATTATTGGTTAATTTGTGCGATTTATTTTTAAACTAAGTGTATTCCAAATGATTTTGAATTTTAATGTAGTTTATTTTGTACTGTAGACATTTTGTAATAAATATTCTTGTGTTTAAAAACATAAAAATTGCAAATGTGGTTCATGTAAAGTATATGAAGTTTTTTTTATTCAAATAAAACCAATTTTAATTATTTAAACATATTTTTTTGTGTACTGAGGTACCTTCACAGGTCCGTAAGCATAGACAGACTACTACTCTATGGTTTATAACCCCAATCACCCCAAATGAATCACACACAGAGCCACACACACAGACACACACACACACACACGCACAGAGAGCCACACACACACAGAGCCACATACACCGAGCCACACACACACACACACACACACACACACACACAGAGCCACACACACACAGAGAGAGCCACACACACACAGATCCACACACACACAGATCCACACACACACAGAGCCACACAAACACACACAGAGCCACACACAAATCACACATTCATACACACAGAAGCACATGCACAGACACAAGGACTCCCGAACGCACACACAAGCTGACGACACATTCAAGCCATCCTCACGACACGCTTAGATAAGAGCCCGCCCATGCTATGCGAGGTCTCACCTTCCCAAGGCAGGGGAGTTCTGGCTCAAGGCCGGGTGGGGACGACGTCGAGTAAAGCCCTGGTGCCACTCAGCCAGCTACGTCCCCGAGACGAGACGGCTTAAATGTTAGGGAGGGGTACACGAATTTAAGAAAGTGCATGAGGTGATAAATAAGTTAGATGCAGGCGACATGGGGTTCAAGGGCTTCCGAGCCTTTCAGCATTTTTTTGGCACAGACAGAGCAAGGGCCGCGAGGATTCAGTCTGTCCGAATTGCTAATAATTCTTTCTGAATGCTGCTGGGTAACCAGGAAGTATTGCGCGCTTTTTTGCCCATTTCCCCTTTTTTGAAACACTGTGTGAGAATAGTTGATGCTTCTGGCGCCAGACGCACTATAAGAAAATACAAACTAGTAGTGTTACATGTCTTTTGTCGTTTTCTTAGCACTGTAAAAACATGCTTGAGCACACTTCGTTTTACTGACCTTGATGTTAAATGCAGCTTCCTACAGCGGGGTAGTAGTGGAAGCTGAAACCGATTTACTCCTTGCTACGCCTATCACACCAAGCTCTCAAGGTGTCGTGTCAGGGGTGAGAGGCTCTCCCAGTGCATGATTGGTTTGCACTGGGCAGGGCGCCCGAGGAGAAGAGGAGGGCACCCAGCACTTTCTGTAGAGCACCGCAGCCTCAAGAAGCACCCCACGTGTGACCCTGGGCACTGGGGGGCACCTGCTGCGCTGTCCAAAGACATGGGCGGGGAGAAGTGACTTCTTCAGAGGCAGCAGGTGTGGGGGAGTAGCCACTTCTCGGAGCACATAATTACAGGTCTGAGCCGTGAAGCATTAATACAGCGGGCGCGCGTTGCTGGTGAGGCCAAAAAGTGTGAATGCGGTTCTCTTTCATTTTCACAGCTTCCCTCATCTCCGTCGAGTGTGGCAGAAGGGGGGCCGTGAATAGAGCCCCCTCCCGCTGGGTCGGGGGTGGAGGGGGTAGGATTTGGGCGACGGAGACCCAAAGCTCTGCTCTGCCTGGATTTATTTTAAAATAAACACGTTTGCAGGTAACTGGCGTTTGCACGCGTTACAAGGGGCAGCTTCAATCAAACCCAATAGCAAGCCCTCCAGCAGACACTGGCAGCCCCAAGCTTCACAAAGAGGCCCGTCCTATCAGCAAGGACATTGTTAGCCTTAAATTATCCGTAATTGCTGCACAATGTAATTATAGAGCGGGCTAACGAAGTGAGTGCAGCACGGATCGGCAAGGCACGCCCGGGCTATCAGCCTGGCTCTGTTACAGGGATCTCTCTGCACCAGCAGAAGGTGGGGGGGGCTGCGGCGCGTGCACATGCGTCCCCACTGGGCACCGGGGGTGTACGGGCACACCCCCGTCTGTACATGTGCACATCCAGCTGTGAGACCTCTAAGGTACGCCGGTCGGATCTCGTAGCTGGAGGGGTGAAGTGAGGTGGCTGAGGCAGTTGGTCACATGTGGAGTGGTTATATGTAAAATAGGTGACTGACAGGATTCTTCACCCGACATGCTGCTTTTTCTTGAATCCTCTTCGGCTGTTGTACTGTAAGGTATACTAAAAGGGCTTACACACAGCGCATAAAGACAGGCAGACCTCCTCGCTCGTGTTTTGGAAATTGAAATAATCGGCCAATAACTTCTTTCATGTTGGTATAATGCGCCGCGATTATACTAACATGAAAGAAGTTTCTCTTTTAGCCAGGTCCCTTTCACACTGGGCGCCCCGACTTCCTGCTGGGGTAAAAGGTTCCTTCTCTTCTTTATGGGGCCATCTGGACCCATAAAGAAGATAAGAAAACTTTTACTTCAGCAGTAAGTCAATAAACCCTATCTAAAAAGGGCGGGCTAAAAGAGAAAGGAGAACGTCACTAGGACCTCTTCTCCCATGGCTGGCCACCGTTTAGGAGGCCCGCCAACGGAGAAGAGGGGCGGGGCTTAACCCTCGCTAGTGAAGTTCTCCTCAAAACATAAAATCTTGCGAGCTCAACTGCGCGAGACCTAAAAAAGCATAAAGCAGGAATTACTGCGATTCCATTCACATTCGTATCCAAAGTACTGTCAGCAGAAATATTAATTGTTTTCTTGGCTCTCCGTTTAAACGTCATGTTTTTCACAGTCTGAAGCCAGTTCTTTCTTCCCAGTTCTCTTTTAAAAAAATAAACATTATAGGAATGTTAGAAAAAGCTTTTTATCAGTACTTTTTACAAACATTTCAGAAGTACCCCACAAAATCCTTCCAGGACTGCCCCTGTATTTTAACCTGCACTCCTCTGGGGTGAATTCATACTTACTGACCAGAGATACCTCTACCTTTTCCCCTTCTCTAGGACCACAAAGGCATCCCTTCCACCATCAGGAAAATGACTTTAAAAACAAGCTCTTCAATTCTCCTTTGAGATCCTCTGTACCTCTAGAGCTACTTCATATGCCTGAAAAAGCATGCCTATATCACCCCCCTCCTTACAGTCAAGCACCAAGTCTCTGGGTGTATGGACTCTTTGTTCTACACTGAGCACAGTAGTTTGCTCCCACCATTTTTGCTAGCCTCTAACTGCTATTTGACCTTCAAATCCACCTCTTTGACAGTCACTTCTTGAGCCAACAAGACACCTTTCTCTTCCAATGCCATATCAGCCATAGCTTTTGTTTCCTATGCAGGCACCTGGGCCAGCCATAGCACCTCTCAGCCCATCTGTCTTTAACCTCGTCAGGCGACTGAGTTTGGAAGGAGACACTTCTTTCTGCATGAAATCCAGTAGGGAACTCTCTCTCTCTGGGAGATCCCCTCTCTCGTCTGTAGCATTGCCCAGTCATTTCTCTACCCATTTCCCTCCTTCTCAGAGCCAGTACCCTTAGGGGTCCTTATTCTAAGGTCACCTACAATCCGGGTTCTCCTTTCTTAAGAGTCCTGAAGTAGTCCTTTTAAAACTCTTCCTGTTGTGGCGATTTGCATTCTACGTATGCCCTCCCTGACTGTAAGGGTAAACTATCTATCACAGTAGTTGTCCCCATTTATTTGCCTATGGCAATGGTAGTGTAACTGTATTACCGTTTTTCGGTAATGTGTTGCGACCAATTTGCTCAAAATTTGTCATATTAAATTGATGTGTTGAAATTGTATTGCTGCACAAGTATTGCATTTCTGAAGTAATGTATGTGAGAATCTGTTCATGTAATAATAATGCTGCAGGAGGACACAGTGAGGGGAAAAACAGTTTTAAAGATTGTCATATTCCTCGGGTAGGAGTACCCACATCATTTGGTCATACTTTATAACAGAATCTAGGTTTTCGGTTTAAAATATCATATTATTTCATAATATATCATATTTATCGATGTTCTGTTTGTAACTTTTTTTATGGTTTTGTTTCGCGTTAGTAAATGTGCTCAGGCAGGAGATTGCAGTCTACATATTCTGTTACTCCCCCACATCCATGGTTGGAGCCGCATGTACCATTACCCTTTGTGTGAGTGCATCCTATATGAACCACTTATCGTCTTCCTATCTTCCGCTCCCCAGTGGCTCTCGGTGGGTGATTGAATCGAAGAGGTGAGAGTGGCGGAACATGCGGATGCTGTCTGCTGGTGTGAGCACTTTACACATTTAAATGAAGTGTGAATGCCTGCACCTTTCAGAGCCAAATGGAGCCACAACACAACAGTCTCCATTAGCAGCGACTGGGAGTTTTGGATGGCTTTAAGTGTCTCTGTCGAAACATAATAAATGCGATTTCACATCCTGTATGAACACTGTTCAGGCACTGTGTCAACGTCGAAATAATCAGTGTTGCTCTCCACTCATTTTAATTATTTCCAGTTGGCTAACTAACTATTACCCTTTAATTAATCTCACCCTACAAGTACTGTTCTTTCAACCCTTTTCCTGAGCTTGCATAGAGAATGTTGATGTTTTGTGCCCAGCAGCGAGTGCGTGGTGACGACTGGTGTGTGCGTGGACAGGAATTTGCGCTAACTTATTCTTCAGATCTTATTGTTTACTTAGTAATGATCATGACCCTCGGTGGATTCACACAGCGAGTTCCTTGCTTCCTAGATGCGGGGCCTATTCTGGAACCGGTATTTAAATAAACATTGGTTTATTATCCCCAGTGCTAGCTTTAGCCCTATTTTGCGCTTTTCTGCACCCTTTCTGCCTTTTTTCTTTTCTATTTAGACGAACATGGATCTGTTCAAATTAGTTTCTATATGGGATATATTATGAAAAGCGCCATTCGGGCAATGTTTTGAAAATAGTTCTCAAAACCCAAGCCCACGTATGCATGCAAAGGAATATTCTGGAATGCTTAATGTTGATTCTTTCAGAGAAAGGACTAGGTAAGGAGAAGTTGTATTTATGTACAATGCATGGCCCCAGGAAGAATACACCAACCACACCGTAGGCTGTGTTAGTACCGGCTTAAAAATTTGACTCAAGACTGGCATAAACTGGCATTGGCAAAGACTCTGGGTCGCGACTAATGAACAGCTATTGGTTTTGCCAATATGTTTTAGCCATGTCATACACCAGCATGGCTGCTGTTCAACATGGTATGAGTTAATGGCCTAAAGGAGAAAGCACGAAGTGGAGCAGCGTTGAGTGGTGTGGAATGGAGTGGCGTGGAGTGTTGTGAGTGTTGTGGAGGGAGTAGAGGGTCATAGAGTGGAAGGGCATAGAGTTGAGTGACGTAGAGTGGACTACGGTTTAATGGAGTAGAGCATTTAAGAGTGGAGCATCGTAGAGTGTAGTGGAGTTAAGTGGCTTAGAGTGCAGTGGCATAGAGTTAATTGGTTTTGAGTAAAGTAATGTAGAGTAGTGTTCAGAGGTGTAGAGTACAGTGGCCTAGAGTAGAGTGGTGAGGATTGCAGTGGCGTGGGGTGTAGTGGTGCTGAATAGCTTAGAGTGGCGTGGAGTGATAGAGTGTAGTGGTGTAGAGTGTAGTGACTTAGAGTACATTATAAGGCTAAGGAGTTGAGTGGTGTAGTGTAGAGTGCAGTGGCATAAGGTGCATTGGTGTACAGTAATGCAAAGTAGATAAGTGCAGAGAGCAGTGATGTAGAGTACAGTGGTGCAGAGTAGAACAGAGTGGTGTTTAGTGCAGTGATGTAGAGCACAGTGGTGTAGAGTGCAGTAGTGCAGAGTAGAGTGCAGTGGCATAGAGTGGTGCAGAGAGCAATGGCATAGAGTACAGTGGGGCAAAGTAGAATATAGTGGCGTAGAGTGTAGTGATAGAGCATAATGGTGTAGAGCCCAGTGGTGCAGAGTAAAGTATAGTGGTTTAGAGTGCAGAGTAGTAGTTGGCATAGAGTGCAGTGGCGTAGAGTGCATTAGTTTCTAGTAAAGGTGTGTTGAGTGCATTGGCATAGAGTGCAGTGTAGAATAGAGTGGCCTAGAGGTTTGCCCTCTAAAGAACCCTGGCAGTGGGGCTTAACATACCCAATCAGCCAATAATTGTCAAGGTCTCAGTGTCCTGATCACCCTACCATCAATGATCAGGGTAATAAGGTCCCTGAGACCATCCTGACTTAGTGTTTTAATCCTGCCAGAGGAACTCGCAGAATAAAAGCACACTCATTTGGGACTCCTCGACGCTTTTAACCTCAATACACATAAGATCCCTTATTTTATCTAGAGCAACAGAGAATATCGGAGCTCCACCATTGTTCAGCATGGCACAAGGGTTGTATAAGCATGACCATTAATGAACAAGCCACGATATGTGGGTGAGAGCATAGCTTCCAAATCACTGGGATCACATAGTTAGGCGTACAATGTTTTAGATTCAGCAATCTCTTCATGTGGTATATGATGAATTGATAGGTCGCAGGGTAAATTTGTCTGTTACTACTCACCTATCTAAGTGTAGATAGACTTGAAAAAAAGCACCCATAACCACTCCCAAATAATTCTGTGTGGCTCTTACTGTTCTTGGCTTCGGTATAATTCAGACTAAAGAGCATGATAACTGTAGGTCTGCTACCTAATTTATCTTCCTATAACCTATCAGTAGAGGACATGTCTTAATAGCTGGGTCCTGAAATCATCACTAATCCTACTCATATGGGTGCTTTATGCTGCAGCCTACCTGGATCCTGGTATTTAAAGATGATATCCCAATACTGCTATTCTTGTCAAATCCCACAAGTATCTTTCTGAGGGCAACTACAAAACACACTCCACATGCCTACCATTCGGTTGATGCAATTTCCAAGAAACATAACAGGGTTGTCTTTGGCATCTCAATTTAAAAAATACAAGAAACTTGAAACAAAACATTGTTAGGAATTGGGTTGCTGGTAGATAGTTGGGGTTAGCCTTTCTCAAGCAGCAGTCACAATCCTCGTCAGGATGAGCCACAATAAGTCACTAAGCAACCTGCGCTTAACCCTCTGGTAGCTCTGCACAAAAGCAGTCAGGCTTAACTTAGGGGTAATATCAATCAATCTATCAATCCATTTGTAGAGCCTACAACTCACCTGAGAGGGTCACAAGGCACTAGGGGGGTAGGGATGGCGGGGTGCTGCTACTGCTTGAACAACCAGGTCTTGAGGAGTCTCATGAAGGCCAGCAGATCCCGGGTCTGGCGTAGGCGGATGGGGAGGGTGTTCCAGGTTTTTGCGGCGAGGTGGGATAACGATCTGCCGCCGGCTGTCGCTTGACGGATGCAGGGGGACGGTTGCGAGGGCGAGGTCAGTGGAGCGAAGCTGGCGTTTCGGGGTGTAGAAGGTGAGACGTTTGTTGAGGTACGCTGATCCGGCGTTGTAGAGGGTCTTGTGCGCATGGGTGAGGAGCTTGAAGGTGATCCTTTTGTTGACTGGGAGCCAGTGTAGGCCTTTCAGATGAGCAGTGATGTGGCTGTGGCGGGGGATGTCTAGGATGAGGCGTGCAGAGGCGTTCTGTATGCGTTGTAGTAGTTTCTGGAGTTTGGCTGATGTTCCCCCGTAGAGAGCGTTGATGCTGGTGATGAGGAGCATGCGGAGGGTGTTGAAGCAGGAGGAGGAGACGGCATTCACTTACTGGGTCATTGACAAAACGGAACTCCAGGTTGACTCCCAGGTTGCGTGCATGGTTAGTGGGCGTCAGTGCAGCTCCCAGTTCGGTCAGCCCACATGAGTCGTCCCAGGCGGAGGGGGGGAGGATCCGATGATAAGGACCTCCGTCTTGTCCGTGTTCAGTTTCAGGTGGCTGATCGTCATTCATTTGGTGATGGACTTCATTCCTTCGTGAATGTTGCATTTGGCGGTGGTGGGGGCCTTGGTGACGGAGAGGATCAGCTGGGTGTTGTCGGCGTATGAGACGATGTTGAGGTTGTGCGATCTGGTGATGTTGGCGAGCGGTGCCGTGTAGATGTTGAAGAGTGTCGGGCTGACAGACGATCCTTGGGGTACGCTGCAGATGATCTTGGTGCCTTTAGAGCCAAATGGTGGGAGGCGGACACTCTGAGTTCTGCCAGTGAGCAAGGAGGAGGTTCAGTCCAGTGCTTTGTTGCGGATCCCTGCGTTATGGAGGCGTGTGTGGTGGCAGATGGTGTTGAAGTCGGCCAAGAGGTCCACGAGGACGAGGGCCACGGTTTCTCCTTTGTCCATCATGGCCCTGATGTCGTCGGTTGCGGCGATGAGGGCTGTTTTGGTGCTGTGGTTGCTGCGGAATCTGGATTGGGACGGGTCCAGGATGATGTTCTCTTCGAGGAAGGAGGTCAGTTGCCTGTAGACGATCTTCTCTATGACTTTCCCCGGGAACGGGAGAAAGGAGATGGACCGGAAATTCTTGAGGTCCCTGGGGTCAGTTTTGGGTTTCTTGAATAGGGCGTTGATCTCGGCGTGCTTCCAGCTCTCCAGGAAGGTGGCGGTCTCAAAGGAGCTGTTGATGATCTTGCGGAGATGGGGTGCGATGGAGGAGCTTGCTTTGTTGAAGATGTGGTGCGGGCAGGGGTCGCATGGTGAACTGGAGTGGATGGTGTTCATGATTTTGATGGTGTCTTCGTTGTTGATGTGGGTCCAGGAGAGCAGGGGGTCGATGTCGATGTGGCTGGGGGCTGTGCATCCGAGGTGTTTGTGTCTGTCGGAGGGGCCTGGTTGCTGAAGCAGTCGTGGATGTCTCTGATCTTGCAGTGAAAAAAGGTGACTAGGGAGTCGCAGAGGTCTTGTGAAGGCAGGATATCGTTGGTGTTGGAGCTGGGGCTGGAGAGTTCCTTCACTATGTTGAAGTGCTCTTTGCTGTTGTGTGCGTTGTTGTCAATGCGCTCTTTGAAGGAGATCTTTTTGGCGGTACAGATGAGTTGGTGGAGTCTGCGGATGGCGCTCTTGTATGCTGTGTTGCTGTCTGGTGTCTGTTCGTGGTGCCACTTTTTCTCGAGCCTGCGGCAGCCCTGTTTAAATGCCTGGAGGTCGGCGGTGAACCAGATGGCTTTTCTGTTGGTGCTTCTGCTCAAGGGCTTCTTGATCGGGGCGAGAGTGTTGGCGCAGTCGTTGAACCATTGCCTGAGGTTGAGGGAGGTGGAGTCGGAAGTGTCCGTTGGTGCGTTTCGGGCGAGGGTGGTGGCTAGCTGGGCTTCAGTGACTTTGTTCCAGCTGCGGTGGGGGGCCCATTGTGTGCTGTGGTGCCTGGTGTACTTCTCGAAGGTGAAGTGGACGCAGCGGTGGCCGGTCCAGTGGGGTTCGGTGGCTGAAGGTGACGTGGTTGCTGGCAGAGAAGATGGGGTCAAGCGTGTGTCCGGCGGAGTGGGTGGGAGTCGTGACAAGCTGTTTGTCCGAGGTTATTGAGCAGGGTGGTGGAGTTGTTGTTGTTGATGTTCTCGAGGTAGAAGTTCAGGTCTCCAGGGAGGATGTAGTCCGTGGACGCCAGGGCGTGCATGCTGACGAAGTTGGCGATAGAGTCGCTGAACGGGGGCCGGGAGGTCTGTAGATGAGGGTTCCTCTGAGGGTGGTGTTGGGGTCATTGTGGATCTAGAAGTGCATGTGTTTGGCGGTGAGTGGCGTGTCCTCGGTGCTGGTCGAGATTCTGAGGGTGTTTCTGTGGACAATGGCGATTCCTCCTCCTGTTCCGCTGGTGCGGTCCCTGCGGGTGATCTTGTAGCCGTCAGAGATGGCTATGGCGAAGTCTGGTGCCGAGGAGGGGTTTAACCAGGTTTCTGTCAGGAAGGCGACGACCGGGGAGGTGGAGTCGAGCAGGTCCCAGACTTCGCGGGCAGAGCAGGTGTTGAGTAGAAGGCATCGGAGGTTGTTGCGACCTACTCCGGTGGGCGTGGTGGTGGTTTGGAGGCTGGTGTAGCGGCAGATCCGGCAGGAGAAGGGTCCATGGGTCCGCTTCGGGGTGGCCTGGAGGCAGGTGTGTGATTGGCCGACGCTGAGTGCGTGGAGGGTGCTGGCAATGTAGCGGCGTCGGGTGTTGTGGCGTACGCGGGAACCAGGGGGTCTGGCGCTGGACGCGGTCCAGGCTCGGACAAGTGCAGACAGGCTTGCTTTAGGTGAGCTTTCGACTCACCAGCGGCTGAGGTGGGAGGGAGAAGCAGCTGGGAGGCGGGAGTGATTGGGCGAAGGGGTGGGCCGCAGGAGACGCAGCGGCGGGAGAGGGGAGTAGCTGAAGGGGAGAATGGGCAGAAAACTGCAGTTACAGCTGAAAAATTACAGAAGAAAAAAATACAGTACAATACAAGAAATACAAGAGATACAGTACAATTACAGAGCGAACAACAGATACTTACGGTGCCACTGGGCCACCAGGGATGAGGCACAAGGACTTAAGCACTGGTTTGCAGCGGTAACGTGTACAGTCCTAAAGTCAACACAAAAAAATCAGCAATGAGGAGGGGTGAAGGCAAACAAATTGGTCTAACAAGCATTCTCATGCCATGGACCAAAACTAAAACGTTTTTTCCCCAGAACAGATCAGCCTTGCCTTTGAGAAAGCACTGATGATACTTTTAGATAGACACCCCGCTCCTTCCCTCCCCCTTCCATTTACTGGGGCGCAGCATTTTGGGGCCCGAGACCACTGTGGGCCGGACTCTTCCCGATCTGGCGACGTGCCGACCAAGGATGGTTTCCTGTCACCTCACCACACAAGATGCAGGAGGAGGTGACGGGAAGTGGTGTGGGGTAGTGTCACGTCACTTTGTGCCTCGTTTGGGTTGTGTGGGGTTGTGTTCGTTACGCCTGTGGGTCTCTCTTCAGGGAAATATCTTTCTATCTGCTTTTATGTAGGAAACCACTTATCCGCCGCTGCGGGTAGGCATGGACAAAAAGTGTTTGTGATTTATAAAATTAGAAGGTTTTCATTGTCCTGCCCTAACTTGTTTTTGTACCCTTGTGGTCCTTTAACCTTATCTCTAGCACCTACAGTGCTATCCCTTAGTTTTTGGTACCCTTCCTCCACCATATGCCAAATCTTTTTTTTCTCTTCCCTAATGGTTCCAAAGCTGTTGAATATGTTCTCCGGATAGCTGTCGCCTTACTATTACTTCCTTTAGTCATTTACTGAAAGCCAACAATCTATCATTGTGGTTTGGTAACATTCTCTGTGCTCCACCTGCACCCTAATATTTGCTATTTATTATCCCATTTATATTGAGCCTAATGTTGCAGTGGCTACATTGAACTTTAATAGTGAAATGAGATGAAACATTATACATTAGTAAACGATTATTTGATACCTTTTCTTGCACATCAAGCTATGTTTTAGAGTGCAAAGCATCCAACATATTTAAAATGTTAGACCATAAGTAAAGAATGCATAAAATGCTGCCTTGCCTGCAGCTCTGACTTTGCCAAATTCAGTCGCTCTCCACTCTATCTGGTGTGTCACTGTTAAAGGCCGCCCATTGTCATCAGCGAAAGGGGCATCAAGCAGTTCTAATACCCTTGAAATGTTCAGAAACATGCATACCCTCGAAAGGAGTTGCTCGCATCAAATATTTAGTAGTTTATAGCTCAAGTAAGACCCCTGTTTCTTTATTAGCAAACCCAGTAGACCTGTGGCTGCAACTGTGGTGTGCCAGCCGAGGGCAGAGCTTCCGGGGACAAGAGCACCTGCTGGTGAACGGGATTGGTGGACTCTGCTGTCAGATGTCATTTGTAACTGATCTGCTTGTTCTAATGTGTTATCAGTGCAAGAAACTCCACATCTGACTAACCAAAACCAGTTATGAAATAAAAATATGTGTTTTATCCTGTGTAAATGATTATGGTAAAATGACTATATGTTTTCATAATAACCCCTTTTTAAGCTGATTACATTGCTAATAACCGTCACATATTGTTAAAAAAAACCACTGCTTTTCTTTTAAATGGAAGTGTTTTTCCCCGTTAGCCTCTTCCTGTTTCTACAAAGATTATACGAGGTTTCCAAAATTGAATAATAATTTGATCCGTTAATCTTTTTAAGCTAGTAATTTTATTTTTCCCTCTTTACAGTCTCTGAGGCTCGCAAATGAATAGAGCTTCATTACCGCAGTCTGCATTTAATAACCATTATCCATTATCTTGTAATTAAGACTCCCTGTAACGAATCATGAGGACAATGCAAAAATACATAGTACATTTCTTTAATGAACTGGAAAATGTTCATCTTGTTCTATTTAGTAATGAGTTGCTGAATAGTCATTAAATCCACTGGAGAATAGAGCGAGATGGATTTTCAAGACTGTCTTCAGTTTGCGGTTAATCTTTTAGAATTCAAATTTCATCTTCTATTTTTATCAACAGCTGATTAAAAGTCATTCTGTTTGACCAAATTGATTAGACGACCATATACAATTGCAGCTGTTGTTTAATGAAAGTTTTTAATGAAACTGTACCACAGAGAATTGTAATTACAGGACTGACAAAGGGTTTGACTAGCCTTCTGCTGGAAAAAAAGCCTGCTAAGCAGGACTTAATCTTTGCTTTTGAAAAGAAATAAGAAAGGTCTTTGACACTCTGTTGTATAAACATTTGCACTAGTTTTCCTTTAAAAAGAAATGAACAGCAGCTCCTTTTTTCCTGCATCAGCTTTGTGTAGGGGTCCTTGGATAGTAGAAGTGGTGTGTGTACTGCTTCACTCCCATGTGGAAGGCACTGTGACGTTGATTCACTTCTAAATATCTTCATTAGTCCACCATGTCCTTTTGCCCAAATGTTATAATGAAAGGTAAAGTTTTTTTTTAGATTTGTAAAAGTTAGGGTAGATGTCGGAAATCCACTTCAACTCCTAATTGTATCTATCAACTAGCACCTGCTACAGCCTTGTTAGGATCATAGATATGGTTTTTTCAAAAGCGCTTTGTAATGAGGCAGGTTTGATGCTCATTACAACATGCTCGTGATCATCATCTTTCAGGGACGGGGGAAGTTTTGACCAAAGAAAGCTTGACGAAGATCTTCAGTGTAATTAGAGCCAATTTACGTGTGCCCCCACAGTGATGCTAATTTCTATTTTACACTATGCATAAATCCTGCTGAAGGTGTGCCTGCAATATTGTTTAGTCACCTTCTACACCGAGCTTAGTTTGTATAAAGAAAACAAAAAAGTAAAAAATAAGTGTTCGAGCCCAATGGACGTCGCTGCCAAATGCTGTGGGTGCCAAATACCAAATCTGCCCTGTATTGATTCCACTTCATGTCTCTTTCGTTCACCACCTGATATTTCTTGTCTCTTTAGTTCATATCTGCAGGTTATTTTTCACCCCTCTGTTTCCTCTTGTCAGTGCTTCCCTCACTTTTTCTTCTTCCTTTTCTGATGGATTTTTCTAACTGCAAATTCCTGACCCGTAAAATATTCGCCAAGCGCCAAACTGGTTCCGATGTTTTCATAGCAGTGGTCCCACGTTCCTCTATGTGGCACCATGCAGCTCCATGTTGTCTTCATGCCACCGCAAAAGTGACAGAGCAGTACCATATGTAAACGCCACCCCTGTGTGCTGACGTCTGTTCGTTTTTTTCTGTGCCTTCAAATGCGAATCTGGAACTCCACTCACTGTTTCGACAAACGATCTACAAACAAAATCCACAATGCAAGAGAATGATGTTCTCACCTATAACTGCAAGGTTTGAGACCATGGCACAACTGCAGAAAACATATGTTGGAAACAGACCCGCGGGAGAATGCCTTTGGTGTCTGGGATCAGAGCTCGACTAAAAGTTGAGTGACTCATCACCTTCATACACATGAAGGTGATCTGGGACTGTAAATTGAAGCTGTAAGACACTAGTCAAGGGAAGAAGTGGACAGAGAGTAAGTCCCACTACTGCTGCAAGTAAAGGACATGGGTCCATTCCTGAGGTCATTCCCATGAGATGTTCTCTTCGTGGTCAAAGTTCTCTGGTAATTCAAAGCCACAAAGTTCGACCTCAAAAACAACACATCCTGGTCCTCCTTCAACACCTACAGTGAAGAAACTATATTAAAAATACTTGTGGCCCTGAATCCCTCCAACCACTTCATAGACCCTCTTCCCCCAAACTACATAAAAGACTTCATTCCTCTATTACTATCTATATAGACCAAGATTACAAATGCCGCTCTCCTCCAAGGGACCATCCCTGAAATCCTTAAAGCAGGGGAGGTATCCCACATTTTAAAGAAGCCATCGGCTGACCCCACGGACCAAAATAACTATTGCCCAATATCTAATATTCCCACCTCGGCCAAACTCTTAGAAAAATGTGTGCTCATGCAGATTGACAACCAAATTGATCAATTAAACCTGCTCAACCAATACCAATCTGGCTTCTGCACAGGACACAGCACTGAATCAGCCATGACCTACATAATTTTTTTTATTGACATTTTGTTAAAGAAACAAAATACTGCAACAACACAACAGGCCAGCAAGTTGACATATCAGTACAGGATGTAACAGAATCACAGTCTATACATTAATCAACAATTTAGTAGCAGGTCACGCCTCACTCATGTCCGCGGCTAATGAAAACAGAGACATCATAAATCCAGGTGCTCATTGACAATAATGTAAGGAAATACATTAAAAAAATCAACGTAAGAAATTACATAGTTCCACAGAGAGCGCCAAGCCCTTGTCAGACACATGTACTGAAAACCATGGTTTCTGGGGGTTCGAGAGCGGGAACATGTCAAACACATGTGAAAGTCAATAGCTCATCACATCAATACCATAGTCTGCGCATTGCCTGATTGCGTTGCTTCAGCAACCACATTCTGTCCCTGAGCCCGGGGCAGGAATGGTTCCCAAATGTTTCGAGGTCTGGAAGCAGGGGGCATGAGCTCCCAAAATGTGTTCAGCTTTTTTTGACCATAAGTGACATCAGCAATCCACCCCAGAGCGAGAACACCCTCCTTCTACCCTAATGTACTGCAACTTGACTCTTGGCAAATAACAGAAGCAATGCGTGTAGTTTGCGCAGCTTAGGTGGGGTGTCTTTAACGTAGTCTAAGAGGCCCAGGATGGGAGATGGAAAATTCGATACACCAATGATTTGATTCACTGAAATAAAAACCAAGGACCAGAATTCAGCAATTTTGAGACAGTCCCATGCCAACTGTAAAAACGAAGCCGGAGTGATGACCCACATAATTGATGATGCATTAAAGATTCTTGACCAAAACAAAGCATGTCTACATATCCTGCTCGACCTATCTTTGGTCTTTGACACCGTTAAACATAACTACCTTCTTGATCTCCAGAAACACAGAATGCGATTATCGGGACCTGTTATAAACTGGTTCACCTCCTTCTTCAATCCTTATCCAAACCCGTCCCAGTCACCTTAATAGTCCCACAGGGTTCTTCCCTCTTGCCCACGCTCTTCAACATTTTCATGGAACCGGCCACCGAACTTCTCAGAACCTCTAATGTACATTATCACATGTACGCAGATGACACACAACTCTATATAAAGATCCACTCACTTGACGACATCAAATCTCTCAAAGCAACGCTTAAAAAAAAACGCAGACCTGGCTGGCCGAAAATTATTTGAAACTGAACACCCTCAAAACTGAATTCCTCCTAATCGCTCTGCTTAACCAATCGAACAACATTCTGGAATGGATGAACCACTTAACAGCACTCAACTGTCAACCTCTTATTATCGACTCAGCGAAATAGCTAGGATTAGCATGGACAGAAATATAAATATGCAGAAACTCATCAGGACCTCTACAAAAGGAGCACATTTTCAAATTAACATATTGAGAACATTTAAACCATTCCTCCTCGCAAATGTTTTCAAACTTGCAGTCCAAGCACTTGTAATCCCAAGAGTGGAATATGGGAGAGTCTCTCTCTGTGGCCTTCCCAGATCAACGACGGAACAGCTACGAGCCTCAATCAACACAGCTGCTAGACTCCTAACAGGCTCCAAAAGGAATTGTCACATCTCTCCGGACCTTAGAGCCCTCAACTGGCTACCTTCGAGGCCAGAATTCAACAAAAAATCGCAAGTATGATGCACAAGGCCATACACCACAACACCCGAGTTACCTAGTTCAGAAACTGGTGCTCTCTTGCGGTAATAGATCCTCCAGGAGTGCAAGCAACCTTCTACTGCAAGCACAATGACTTGCCAAGAAAAAGACATACAACCGGACCTTCTCGGGATGGCTCCTAGGATTTGCAATGTGCTGCCATTAGAGACTAGACTGAATCCTTCTACTGCTTCCTTCAAAAACGAAGTGTGATCTATCCTCATGGCCAAATTCACATGAACTATGTATACTTCTTGTAATTTTACTGCTATTTTGTATTAGATGCTAGTTTGTTTTGTTATCGCCTATATTTTTCTACACCTGTTTCGGTTGTTTGCCCTGTAAAGCGCACTGATACCCACAAGGGTCTTGTTCACGCTATACAAAACCTTCAAAATAAATAAATAAACAATAAAATTCATCCAAGTGGAAACATGAGAAAGCGAAGCAGAATTTAACATAATCCCACCACTCTCTTGAAAGAGAAGTTGCGAAGGCATCAAGGTGCCACTCTATCTTGCTCTAAATTGCTGAATGAAGAGCCAGTCTTCCAGTTGATCTTGATGTTCCTTGGGCCGTCAGTGACTCCGTAGGAGGTCAAGGTCTTTAAGGAGGTCATGCTGTGTATATTTTACACTCTACTGGTTCCTTCTGGTGCGCCTTTGGGTCCCAAAGAACCGCTGGACCCTCCATCGAGATACCTCTGACAGCTCAGTCCTCAGCACCTTGTGAACCCCTGGTACTTGTCTCATGTCCCACGCGGACTCTGGTGCCAACTACAACTTGCACAGGTCCCTCTTTCATCAATGTTTGAACCGATGCCTGAGGGGTATCTGATGCTGTCTCCGATGTTAGACTGCAAACCGCCTTCATCTCGATACCAACCGAGGTACTCTAACTCCACTCCACTTTAGCACACTCGTTCCCATACAACCTGATTATTATTTTGTGCATCCACTGCTGTGGAGACTTTCACAGAGACTCCATTATCTTTTTGGTTCTGACTCTGACCAGCGTTTGTTACCCCTGAGAGATGTCATTACTGAGGAGGGGAATGATTTATCCCCTCATTATGATAACCGTTTCAACATGGACTCATAGGAGGCTAGTAGGCTTGATATTTCTCCTGATGTCTCAGGGCTGATTTTGCCCCTTGGGATACCTATGTAAAAGAGTGCTTCCTTTGATGTGGCAATACAACGTGTTGCTTTGGTCCAGGCCCTACAAGTACCTTCTGTTGAAGTTAAGACAAATGTCCTGTCAAGACTTTTTCAGCCAATCTGGCAAACTGGAAGCCCTTGCTTCCCTTCAATGAGACCCTCACCAGCATGCTGATGGGCACTTGGACTAAACCATGTTCTTGCCCAACAATGAATAGGTAGACCAATGCTTGGTGTTCTGGTTTTCTTTCACAGCACTCTTCCCCAGAGAGTCTGATGGCCCAGCCTTAAACCAGCAAGGTGAAACCCGATTCATTCCCTATGATCCCCTCAGACAGAGTCCAAGAGCATTGAGGTTTTCATGACCCATATATTGTCTTTGGCTAGCCTAGCCTTGATGTTGACTGTTTGCCTGTTAGGCTGCTACATGCGTGCCTCAGATACGTTGCCAGTGCTACCACACAAATGTAGAGCCTCTTTGAATCAAAGCCTTCAAGATGTGGCCTAATATGTGGGTAGTCGGCACTAGTGTCGTTACCATGCATGCATGGATGCAATGCATTGGGTTCTCAGTAGACATGCAGAGATCCCTTATGAAATATGCCTTTTGGCTGTCTCGCCAAAATAGCCATCTCATGATTTCTTGCCTGTTCAAATAGGGCATCTTATCACTTATGTACTTGTACAAGAGTGAACTATGCTGAAGCAAACTTGGGTCTGCTTCACAACGAAATGTAGTAATTCGTTCAGGAGCATTTCTCTCATGTTTGAAGGCAATTTTGGGCTTTTTGATATACTTTTGGGTAGCTGTGACTGTCGCAGCTTTCCCTCAATTCTTGTATTCCTTAACATTTTCCATTTTTGAAGAGTATCAAGAGTATATCTCTGAATGTGTAGATGTAATGCATTCGCTTCTTACTTCTCTGTGTAACGCCCCCTCCATCTTTGCAAGTACCGCTACCAGTCGTTTAGGGTGGAATCTTCCTTCTACGATCCCAACCTGAAATCAGATTTAGACTTGCATATGACAGGAGTAAAACTTTAAACTTGGGGAGGGAAGCTATCTGCAATTGATTTGTGAAGTTCCACTGAGCTCGAAGGATGCGGATGTTCACCATCTTTTACAGGTGTCCTCACCCTGAAATGCCAAATGGCTTTCCCTTGGAAAAAGATTTACTCGCACTTAAATGAACACATTAGTGATGTAATTTTATGCTTTAGTAAATCTACTTATGAGTGCAAATTAATCTTTTACAGTCATAAATTATGCTAAGTGTGCCCCTAATGGTCAGATACGTGCAAAAAATGCTTTGAGAATTGTGTGCATCCCTTGTCTGTTCAAGGCCACGTTTAGCATGGTCACATAATTTATTGAGTTGATTCTTTAACTGGTAATATCAGTGGGTTACATCAATTGTAATGTCTGCTCCACTTATTTAAATAGACTGAATATCTGTGAAAGTACAATGACGAGTATATTGGTCAGTGATATTTATATGAGAGCTAGTTCTTATTTGGTGATGTACTACTTTGCATATGGTACCCATTGTCTTGTGAAGATATAAACATTACTCTCTGTCTGTCATGTGCTTTGCCTGCATCATTTGAGGCAGTAAGCTGATTATTCATATTTTTGTGTCCCTTTAGCGAGCAATCCGGGTCAGTTACCTGATGCTTGCCTTTGTGTCTTTTTAGTGCAAAAAATAAGGACCCCCTGTAATCAATGGAAACTTCCTAGGACAGGGAAAATATCAATTTTGTGGGGCGATAACCATGGTTATTGCTAAGAGATTTGATGCCTATAAGTAGTTATCCAGCTTGCGGATAAGTTTAACAGGTCTGGGTAACAATAAATATACAGAAACATGCACAATAGTCACCAATAATATTAGTATAACAAAACATGAAAACAATATATATCAATTTCTAGCCACACTGCGACACAAACACTAATAAACAATCAGAAACGCATGATGTGGTGAAGGTTCATGAAGTTATCTTTGCCTTGGTGACCACAGCAGTTAAGCGTTATTGACTCCTTTTTCCAGCAAAGTCTTCTTTCTTCATGTATTGTCTTTTCTGGACCAGAAAAGTACTGGTGAGGTGTTGGTGAGGTGCTGATCTTTTCCTATGCACTAGCCTGTGATTTGGAGAATCTTCAGTACCCAGGGCTGTCTACCTTTCCACGTATGCCCATCTCCTTTCGCAACTCATTCCCTTCACTTCACTGTAAAAATCCTCAGAAACCCTACATCTGAAATGACTAACCCCTTCTTTCACCAGGAGGCCTCTGGCTCTCCCGTAACAAGTGTCCTATCTACATGAAGTAACCTCCCATCTGTCGGGGTCTAAAGTGGTTTTCCTTTCTGCTGTTGTTGGTCCCTGGAGGTCTAAGAGGTCCTGGGAATAAATGGGAGAAGAACCTGTCAGTTATATTTGGTATCTCCAACTCAAAGGTGGTCGTGTTAAGTCTCCCTCCACCTCCCAGCAGGCTACTCCCTCTTAAGGTGCCATTCACTGACACCACCCCAGCCTTCCTGGGCCAAGAGGCCAAGACACTGTCCTATTCAGAGCAGGGTTGTCCGCTCCAGCCAGGAATGTGTATTGGCCCACAGAGGAGAGTGGGCAAAATTGTCCTAGGTATGTTTTGGCTCGGACAGCATATGGTACATTTTTAGGAAGTTACTTTTCCATTAAAGTTATTGAACATCTGATTTCAATTTTAAATAAGATGAAAACTGAGTAAAAATAGCTGATTAATTTTGCTTGCATTTCTCCACGTGGAGATATGAATTAAAGATTTTAATCA
The DNA here is from genome assembly GCF_964263255.1 of Lissotriton vulgaris. Lineage (NCBI taxonomy): Eukaryota > Metazoa > Chordata > Amphibia > Caudata > Salamandridae > Lissotriton > Lissotriton vulgaris. Next base: position 2,078,867,217 of record NC_141685.1, on the reverse strand, counting down.
TACCTATGCCTGTATCTTGGAGAATGTAGCCTAAACATTCACAGTGAAAACAGCTTTTGATATTTTTTTTTATTAGGAGGGTATCTTAATTCACTTAACTAGTGTTCCATTTTCTTATATATTAAGCATCCAGCCATGTCCACATACAGGGCACATTTTAGGGGTGACATATTAATATATTACTTGGAGTTTTTTTTCTCAAAGACACAGTCATGTAACTGGAATGTCTCTAGTAAAATCTAAAATGAGTGGCATAACTCTGAGCTGTGTCCTTTCGAGTGCACTCCAGTTAGTTTTTAGTTGCCTCAAATAAGAATTTCCCTTATATATTAATACGCAGTTTTATTAGGAATAATGTCCTCCCTCTAAATATATAGAATTGTCATTGACAGTTTCTTTTTTTTTTACTTCATGCGGCAGTCTCTAAAAATAAATAATTTAGAACTTTTTTGCCGAGCCTGCCAGCCTTGCTTGTCTTATCGCTGAAAATAGGTCTCACCCGCAGCCCCCACATAGTAGCATGATTGACTCTCGTTTGCGCTTTGTAATAGAAGGAAATATGTTTATTGCATCCATCAATTTCCCTGCTGATACTGTTCTAATCTTCTCCCAAGCAGCCACAGTTCCATCCTTTGCCTTGTGCTTTGGTATGTTTTCACAGTAAGCAGTGTGTGTTTTTTTTTTATTCACAGGTTCTGATTTCATTAAAACGTCAACAGGAAAAGAAACAGTAAACGCAACCTTCCCTGTAGCTTTAGTGATGGTGAGGGCTATCCGAGACTACTACTGGAAAACGGGAAACAAGGTATCTTGTAAATGAAGTTCTGTCTTTTTCTGACGTTTTCGCCTTTTTCTGAACTGCAGATAACATCACATGAAGTAATACGTTATCAGAGAGGTCAGGAAAATAATCACCGTTCTTAAGATAGATGTAATAATTTAAAGAGTAAAAAGTTCAATTTACTTTTCATTTGAAAATAATTAATTCAGAATAAAAAGGTCTATTAAGAGTGGGTTTTCATGAATAGGGTGTAAGCTAACTCCACGACCCTTTCATTGATTGGGAGCTATTTTATCATGGAAAAGAGAGTTGTTAAATTGCTTATTTCATGATAAAATTCTTGTGCTCTTAAACAGGTTTTCTGCACAAGCACTGGCTAGCTAAATTGGGTTAATGCAGAGAATAAACTTTCTCAAAGGAGGACAAGCTTGTGGAATAGCATTATTGAATGATAAGCTATGCCGGTGATATGAAAAGTCTGGAACATAATGGTTGATAATCTTTTCTTGTCATGATTGAAAGACCAGCACAAATTGGTTTTCTGTTAGGAACCCCCCTCACCTAAAAAATCAATTACTTTTCCTAATGTGCGGTGACGAGAAAGTTCTTCAGGAAAAGAACTTACTCAACACAAGAATGAACTGGGATGAAACCGCAGTGAATGCCCAGTGTACATACAGGCAATTTTATAGATCTGATTTAACAGCCTGGCTGTCAGCTTACAATATATACAGAATAGGCGTTGGATCAGCCGTCCTTCGACTGTAATCAATACCCTCACCACAACCAACCATCAAACCATCTACGTCAAGGATCTCCAAGTTTTTCTCCAATAAGGGCTACTTATATTCAATGAAAATCATTCAGAACTACTTATATTTTTCAAGTTGTGATAGTGATCACAGATTAAAATAGTGGCTCCCATATGCAAGATTACCAGCAGTAAACACCTCAGTTCATCAGGCATTGTTGCAGGAAATATAAAAAGCTTTGTCAATGTGCAATCCCTCTACGGGGGTTATATAGAACAGCCATAGCTGCAATGCCCCTGGCATCAAGCTAATATTTTTAATAGTGTAATAGGGATACGGCATTGATCCTATGAAGCTGGGTGGGAGAGGGATCAAATAAACCAAAATATTGTCTAGATTAAACCCCCATCTGCTATCAATGAGGCAAAGACAATCCAGTACACAGACAGCACATTAATCCTGTGTGTAGTGATATAATTATATCTATGTGAGAAATACTTTGTGTCTATTTGTATGGTTTTACTTTCTGTAACATGAATAATGTGTTTTTGTGTAAATAAAGAAGTGAAGACAAATAGAACAATTAAATATATAGAATTGTAGAGTGTGCAACATCACACAAAAGGTTTACATTTTTAAATGTTAGTGATTTCCTCTTTTGGAATCTAAAAAACTTTACACAAAATAAGCCTCAGTCCTCATTCCTTATTACCCACTAATTCTCTGCGGAATGTCAGGACTGCAAGCATAAAACTACACTAAAGAGGAAATAGGGGAGCTGCTAAAAAGACCCTCTGGGCTCAATCCTGAGGGAGAGACATCAAATTTGATTTAGCAAACAGAAGCTGTAAAACTAGTTTGATTAAAGAAAAAACAAATTTCTACTCTGCTGCATGGGAAAGTATTTTGGAACACCTAAGGAATAGGACCATCCCGGTCGTCTACAAGTAAAAAACATACTTGTAATTTCCTTTGAGGATACAGAATACTTTTTATTTTATTTTTTATTTTTATTGATTTTTCAAAAGTAATACAGTACAAATGCCAAGATTAATAACAAGGACCTTCACACTACCGCATTCATCATTCCAGTGATAGATTATTGATAGTCAACAATATACAGGAACATAGACTGTGTGCAGGTACAAATGATACAGCATGGGAACATACGCATACAGTACAGCAATGCAGTCAAATATCCGGATCTGTAAGCAAATAATTAGTTAAGTACTTCCAGTAATCTTTCAGCCTTGAACTGGCGGGCAATTCTTCTTCATATGTTCGCAGTGTATCGCGACAGTGAGTCATGTCACATATCCATTGTTTGGCACTAGGTGCATGTTTACTTTCCCAACACACAGAAACTCTTCGTTTGGCCAACAGTAATGCTACCATACACAATTTACGTTGCAGAGCTCGGACATCATTTAGAAGCCCTAACAGACAAACTCGTATACTGCAGGTAATCTCAACCCCCACCATTGCTGTTAATTTTGATGTGACCTTTTCCCAATATGTGTGAATTTTCACTCAATACCATGCCATGTGTATGAAATCCGCTTGGTCGAACCCACATCTTTTACATCTTGCCTCTGACCTGAGGCCACATCTATGTAGTTTCGCAGGCGTGTAATACGCTTGATGCTGGTATTTAAAGTGCACAAGTCTCAGATTGCCGTTTGGTGGTAACATTTGGATCAATGTGCAAGTTGTCTTCCAGTCCGCGCCCGTAATGGGGTCATCTAATATAGTGTTCCATCTATCCCTGGTCTTAGAGTTGTTGTAGTTTGTCATCTTGCACTACAGTATATAACCGGGAGACCAAATGCATGGTGTTGGAAGAAGTTAGTATAAGTTGCAAGGCGTCTAGCTGTGCCGGTTCGTATGGGTAGCTTGGGTATAATTTTTTGATCGCTCCCTGCGGTCTATGGTAAGTAAAACGGAACAGTAATGTCTGGTTCTGTATGTAGGATAAGTCCTGTACTGTTATAAAAGATTTTTTTTTATAAAGGATCAAGGTCCCCTATTTTGTCGATTCCTACCTGATGTAGAAGTCCCATACCCACCTCCTCATTCGTGACCGATATTTCAGGGTGGTGCTGCAGAGGAAGGGCTGGGGCATAAAGTGGTAGTTTGTTCGCCAATTTTCCCAATCTGTACCATTCGTTATTGGTGGCATCAACAGTGTTAATATCTTTGTCGTGTAATGGCGGCCGTTGGTGTGTTATGATTGCGTTTAGTGGTACTGGTAGAGCATCTCCCTCCTCTATAGCAGTGTGTGTTAGGTATGGTATGGTATGATACCAGTATGTAGCATGTTGTGCCTGGGCACATAGATAGTATAGGTAGAAGTCTGGCACACATAACCCCCCTCTGGAGCATGGTAGAGTCAGAGTACGCAATTCAATATGCGCCTGTTTGCCAGCCCATATTAGTTTAAGCACAACTGCTGATATTCGCCTGAAGACCTCTCTAGTAGGAAAGATCGGGATATTGTTAAATAGGTAAAGCAGCTTGGGTAGCAGTACCATCTTAACAATCGCTATTCGGTCAGCAAGCGATAGGGGTAGCTGTATCCAGCGGTTCACTTTATCTTCTAATGTTGATATCACCCTTCCATAGTTAGTTCTGATGACTATTTCGGGATCTCTGTGGTACCACGCTCCAAGGTATTTTATGGGACCATCCTACCACTCCAGGGGGAATTTGGTACTATGTGGCGTGTTTGTGTCCGTTAGAGGTATTATGGAAGATTTTTCCCAGTTGATTTGGAGTCCAGAATGTCCCCCAAATTTAATGTAGTCTCTAAGTAGGGGAGCTAGGTGTAGTTCAGGGTCACGGACGTAAAGCAACATATCATCTGCGTACAGTGAAATGTGAAGCGGCGTACTCGGGAATTGCAGTGCTGAGTTATGGTGGAGTTACCGTACCTTACACGCAAGTGGCTCCAGGGCCAGCGCAAATAATAACGGGGACAACGGGCAGCCTTGTCTCGTCCCCCGTTCTATATGTATTGCTTCCGATACATATCCATTCACCCGAATTTTAGCTACTGGTTGTGTGTATAAGAGTTTAACCCATTGTATAAATATTGGCGGAAACCCCATTCTATTAAGAACCGTAATTAGATAGGACCACTCAATGGAGTCGAATGCCTTAGCGGCATCACACATGACCGCTATTGCTTTGGTGTTTGGAGTCAGGTAGTGGGACAGGGCGAATAATGTCCTAGTGTTGTGCGTGGTGGCTCGAGATGGAATAACGCCAGATTGGTCCGGGAGGACCAGATTTGTCATCAAAGGTTGCAATCTCGTTGCCAATATCTTTGCTAATATCTTAGAGTCTGCATTAATTAATGATAAGAGCCGATAGGAGTCACAGAGCTCCGGGTCCTTCGCTGGCTTTAAGAGCGCTATCACTACTGCTTCTCTCAACGTTGGTGGTTGTATACTTGCCTCGAAGGCTTCCCCATACATCGCAACCAGTCTTGGTGCCAGTATATCAGTGTAAGTTTTGTAAAATTCCTTAGTGAACCCGTCCGGGCCTGGGGCTTTGGCGTTTGGTAAGGATTTAATTATCTCTGAGACTTCCTCTATAGGGATCGGAAGCGATAAATAGGCTCTCTGCGTGTCTGACAGCCATGCAATGGCCACATCCTCCAAGTATTTTAATATTTCAGCAGGTGTGGCAGTGGGCTGCGATTTATATACCTTACTATACGTTCGTACAAATCCTTGTAAGATGCTCAGTGGGTCTGTGCAAATTGAACAATCTTCCCCACATATCTGCGATACCGTTTGTGTTTGACGCCCTTCGCAAATTCTTGATGCCAGTACTCTTTCTGGCCTACCTCCCTCTCCAAAGGTTCTAGCTGTGTGACGTTTGTGTATGTACTTGATCTCGTCCATAGTGAAGGATTGGTGTTCTGATAATGTTTCCTGTATCTCCCCCAGTATGGTAATGTTGTGGGTACTTTCATATTGGTTCTCTAATAGTCGCAGTTTTGTTTCACATCGTTTCAGTTGTGTTCGAATATGGTGCAATATTCCAACCGTTGTGCTCATGCAGACCCCCCCGGATTGTGGCTTTAAAAGCCTCCCAAAGTAGGCATGGGTCATCTGTGGAATGCTCATTTAATAGAAAATATTCTTTGATTGCTTTAGCTATATTGTCCGCGTATACTGAATCTGTGAGAGCTGTTGCGTTAAATCTCCAGCTAGATGGGGGCGGTGTGTAGTGCGTTATCTCAAGAGACAGAATTACGGGGTTATGGTCTGAGAGAGTTTTAGGCATGTGTTTAATCCCCGTTGTCCATAATAGTCTTGTCCGATCCCAACCAGTAATCGATGCAGGACCAGCTATTGTGTACTGTTGAAGTGTGTGTTGCTTCACTGTCACCTGGGTTGCGTACCATCCATATGTCATACAGATGTAACTCTTTCATAATGTCAGGTACTTAAGTCTTTGCTTTCCTGTGTGATTCACTCGTCCCCTCTGATCTATCCAGCTGGTCATTTAATGCTATATTCAAGTCCCCTCCCCAGATCAGGGTTCTATCTTGCTCCTTATGTAAATGTTGCCATACCTCATGGTAAAATTCAGGTGCATCAGTATTTGGTCCATAAGTATTTATAAACGTCAATCGTTGTCCTCGTACTAACCCTTTGAGTAGAAGATATCGTCCTTGGTCATCCTTTATTGTATGATCAATTTTAAAATTACTACCTCTTTTTACCAATATTGCAACTCCCCTGGAGTAGGAAGAATATGTAGAGTTGTGGCTTGACTCGGCCCACCGTTGGCCTATGTGAGTATTCGTATGTGGGGCTATGTGCGTTTCTTGCAGCATCGCAATATCTATGTGCCATCTGTCCATGCATGCAAACAGTTGTCTTATTTTTTTCGGGTTCGTGAGCCCGCGTACATTCCATGTTATTAGATTCAATGATAGTTTACCTGGTGCGTTGTTGGCCATATTTTACTTAGGTGCTGAAAGATATGATTTATAAACATCCATGTGGGATGTCCCCCTATGCAGCCTAGTTGACGTCGTGTACCTGCAAAGTGTACACTATATGCACCGTTATCATCTCGGATTTCAGCAATAAGTGTTGTGGTCCATTAAAAAAAACATTTCCCCAACTTCTCCTCCCCCACCCACATCAGCAGCCCAATCCTGCCGAAGCCATCCCCCATGTGTAACACCCCCATAATGTATAACTGTGTGGGGAACACCCATGTAGGGGTCCGCCTAGGGTACACGTCACCATCCAAGTTAATGGATGTGGACGGATCGTATTTCGGTATAACAACATATATTGATTGAATCATATGAACTATGTATTAGCAGAGTTGGAAGTATACACCGTGGTGTAACAGAGCATTATGTAAGCTGTGATACTATGAGCACTAACGCATCCCCCATTTTTCTTATGGATCGCACAACTTCCGAGTGTCATACTTTCGCGATCTAACATGAAATCCCCAAGTAACGGATACATTAACAAACCACGTACAGTACCAAAAAATAGCATCCGTTAGTGTCATATCTTGAGCACGTCTTCTAGTCCATTTAAGACAGCCATGTATAAGTTGCTTCAGTCATCGTACATTAGTTAGTTGCCATTTTTCATTACAATTATACATCAACTCAACATAGTCTATAACAGCAGCCGATAGTGTCTGTGAGTACTACGACAATATGGTCTAAATCGCCTGTACCATCGTACATCCGACAGGAAGTCATATCTTTACAGTGCAAATCCTATGATTACATATACAGCATCATCTCTTGTGGCAGTCTCTTAGTTCAGAGTCCTATAAATTTGCCATACGCATGTTGCATTCGCTGTGGCTACTGGCTACCAGTTTTTATTACTCAACAATGAGCAAAAAGTTACGTGTTACCAAAATGATTGACTTACCGCTAGTGGGGTTGTTCATGTTCCATACTAGTGTAGTACCTTACTTTGAGTCAGCAGTAAATTCGCTCCATAATTGTCTTACTCGCTGAGATATTTAGCACCATAATGTCACAAACAGTAGACATTCATTCTTGATCTTGTTCTTGCTCTTCCCGTCTTTGCTCCTTCCGATGGTTCGTGATCTTCTTGACGAAGTCTTGAGCTGCCTTTGGCGTGGATAGTACCGTCGGTTTGCCGTCCCAAGTGATCTTCAGTCGCGCCGGATATAGCATTGCGTACTCCACCTGCATGCTTCGTAGTTTCGCCTTAACATTCGCAAACTCTTTGCGCGCTTGTTGCACCGCCATGGTGTAGTCAGGATAAAACTCCGGTTTGTTTCCCTGGTAGTTCACTTGTTTTTTTCCCTCGCCATCCTCAATATATTATCCTGGTCTCTGTAGTTCAATACACGGGCCACTATAGGCCTGGGTTGTGCACCTGGTGGCGGGCGGGGTGCTAGTGACATGTGAGCACGTTCAATTATAAAGATTGGTGAGAGATGTTTTGTGCTAAATATTGCTCGGCATAGTTCCTCTACATACGTCTCCATGCGGCCCGTATTCGTAGTCTCTGGGACACCTGCAATTCGAATATTTTTGCGGCGTGATCGTGCCTCTAAATCCTCCGCCTTGTTCTTTATCACTTCGAGTATTTTTCCCATCTCATCGCATGTGACAGTGCTGATGTGCGCTTCATCTTCTACAGCAGATATCCGATTCTGTGCTTCATCCTATCGCTCACCTTGACGATCCAATTTCGTGGCCATGTTATCCATGTGGCATGTGAGATCATCTAGCTTGCCGTTAATATCTTGAAGGCTTGTTTGAATTGCCTTTAGTACCTTCCGACTCCGTCTCAGTGTTTGAAGGGGTCGTAGGGCCTCGTATCGATCTCCGTTATTTTCGGCTGTTGTTTGTCAAGTTTTCCCATCTCGTGTAGTCAGGTCGTCCCCTTAGTATCGTCGCAGTTGAATGATGCGGATGATTATGCAATGCCTATTCTCTGAAATTTGCGACTACAGTGTTAGTAATGCTTAGTAGGTTCAGCCCGGCGTTTACTAGCGCACAGTAAATCTCTCTGCACCACCAGTGTAGTAGAGTTGACTGTAGCTCGGTGTGTGATGGCGGCGCTCGGTATTGTTAGGAAATTCCTGAGGTTCATTCAGTGCTCCCGTACCATGGCAGCCGCCATTTTGACTCGGTCCGCGGCTCTCAAGAGATCCGATATTCGTGTTCTCCGTATGCGCCCGGTTCGAACTCCGTTCAGAGGTGCTCCTCAGCTGCCCCAGTCATTCCGGTTGCCAGTTCTGTCAATTTTAAACAATTTTGCTGTCGTATTCGCAGGGATTTACGCGGGATATGGGTCCGTCCGGCAGAGCTGTCTGTTTAGCCAGCCATCCCGCAGGGCGCCCTCTAGCGCCCCCCAGGATACAGAATACTTAGGTGATTTGAATTGTATTGGAACCAAGTTTTCAAGAGACAGGATTGTCCTTTCAATAAAAACAGCTGAACGTATAAGTTAACAACTATTAGATCAAATCAAAGAACTCCAAGAAGTGATTAAGATTAATAAATCTACTGCAGAAGCTAAAGTTTACTTACCCACATTAAAATAGAAATTAGGTGCTCCTCAGCTGCCCCAGTCATTCCGGTTGCCAGTTCTGTCAATTTTAAACAATTTTGCTGTCGTATTCGCAGGGATTTACGCGGGATATGGGTCCGTCCGGCAGAGCTGTCTGTTTAGCCAGCCATCCCGCAGGGCGCCCTCTAGCGCCCCCCAGGATACAGAATACGTAGGTGATTTGAATTGTATTGGAACCAAGTTTTCAAGAGACAGGATTGTCCTTTCAATAAAAACAGCTGAACGTATAAGTTAACAACTATTAGATCAAATCAAAGAACTCCAAGAAGCGATTAAGATTAATCAATCTACTGCAGAAGCTAAAGTTTACTTACCCACATTAAAATAGAAATTAGGACTTCAGAATGAACACAGGAAACTATAAAAAGAAGAAACCTCAAAAATACATCAACACTTCTCAAAAGAACAAGTATATCCATACCTAAGGAAGGACTTTTATAATCAAGAAAATTCCAGACCCTTGTCTCAATATCAAGGCAGTAGCAGCTGTAGATTTTTAACCTTCTGACACCTCGTCATACTCAGACACAAACATGAGCGATTCAGAACCCTGACCCAGCACTTCAGAAGGCTCTAGATAGGGCCATTTTTTAGGAAGAGGCCAATGATGGATGAATTCCAATCAAGGAACAGGGGAAATAGGGAGCAGACGACAATTGTGCCGGTGGGTGAGGTACAATTAATCCCAATCTATAATTAATCACAAATCAGTTTAGCCAATACCCAGCAGCCAGTGGTGGCTCCTCCGCTAAGGCAGAGGATACCATTACTTAAAAGATGATCTACAATCATGTTGAACGTGGTAATTTCATATTTATATTGTATGCTAAATTGTTGGTCTGCCACTCTAGATGGACTACTAATTAACTACCAAAACGTGGGATTGAATACAATTACTGGTAACTGAAAACGCCAGACAACCTTGCATTATTAAAAAAAATTGTACAGTTTTGTAAGACTCACAACTCGAGCCCTAGAGGAATGTTACACATTTTGAAGATTCTGAACTGCACTACTCCACTTACTAAGTAAATCATTCTCACCAAAAAGTGTCTAAGTCTCTGAATAAACTAAACAAACTTTTGTGCAGCAATAAAATCAATTAACTCGGTCTTCATTGTTAAATAAGACAATGTATGTTCGTGTTTATAACCATCTCATTTCTACCCACATGTACGTAATACTTTCTTTGAAACCCTTTCTTGTTTTTCCCTTTCTATTACGTGAACAGTTATGTATGTAACAGTTGTAGAATCTTTAAACGGTCTCAGAACAGACATGGTGGTTTGGATTGGAACTTTCACTGTTAAAATATTAACGAATTGCATTCTGTTCATATTTAAACTGACTGTATGGAATGGTTAAAAAAGAAAATTGAAATGCTATTTCTAACACATTATCAAAGGAATGTTCTGCTTTAGCAAAACTTATCAAACATATTTTGTATACATTTCACTGAAATAATCTTGCGGACTCCTCTGAAGGTCCGAGATGTGATGCTTCAATATCCACCTTATGAGAATAACGACCATGATAGCACACTAAGGAAATGTAAATATTCCCCTGAACTCAAAATCATATTCGAAAGAATGACATTTTTTTGTTGGTATTAAATAAAAATGTATGCTATGTTTGTATGTGTGTGGTGTTTGTATAGTGGGCATAACACTTTTCCCGGTTAAAGAAAGGATACAATCAACAATTGATGTTAAAGCATTCTTTCTTCAACTCTTCCATGAATAGGAGCAACATTACGGCGGTCCTAATGGATAAGGGGAAGTTACAACTACATAACCAACAAAGAAGTAATTATTACTAAAATATGAATCAAAAGAATTTTAGGATATAAAACGAATGCAAATGTAACCCCTTAATACAATAAGTTATTATCTTGATTCTAGAAAATGCTTACATTACTGGCTTTACATCATTGTGTAAGGTATGTAACCTTTACTTAAGTGTTCTTACATCTGTAGCAATTACATTGTGGTAGGTACATAAGGACAAAAGGAACCCTTTCTCTTTGCATGTCATTTTTAAATTGTTTAAATGTACATAACCATAAATATGTATTTAATTGTGTGTGTAAAACACAAGGTACATTTAGACTGTGCCATTTAAAAAAAGTTAATAATTAAAAAGCTAATATCAATGAAAACAAATTTGCGAAAAAATCAAAATTATAATAAATGAAAATGGTAAGATTACAAGAATTAAAAAGAGTCATTTTCAGAGACACTGCAATTCTAAATATGTCTGCTGGGGCAACTAAATGAATCAAATCAGTTCAAACAACTGTGTATGTATGCCTGACTTGTATTTGGGAGATGTTGTATGTCAATTACATGTTCAAGAATGCTGTGCAACCTACACTTTTCTCAAATACAAACAGGTGATAAGAGGTCATGCACAACTACATGATCGATATAGTAAAAGACTAAAGCCACACAATAAATACCACTTACTAAGAAAAGACCAACCAATATTATAAATAAGACCACCAGAACTTCTCATAGCATCATCAATAGACAGTTTCTTGGAAGATACCTCAAAATATGTTGATCCACTGATGTGTTATCACTGGCATCATGTTGAAGGGGCAGTGCTGATTTTTCTATTAAAAATACTTGATGTACTATGTCAGGTTAACTATTAATTATCACTTTAGATGTGTCTTCATTATACACCAGCATCAAATAACTGGAAGTATCACAGCATGCAACATTTTGTTTGAAAAGTTGGTCAATCCAGTACACATTACACAATACTATGCTAATAAACTATTGCCTTGAAAACAACATATGGTGGATGGAGGCTTCTCTTAGGTATGTGGAAGGAGATTCTCTCGTTAAGGTATTGGGGTCTTGGTTGTGGAGGCAGTTGTATGTGTGGATGAGTATTTTGAAATTTACTCTCTTCTCAACAGGAAGCCAGTGAAGGTTCTGCAGGTGTTGGGTGAAATGTTCTTGTCAAGGGATGCCGAGGACGATTCTGGCTGTCGTGTTCTGTATGGTCTGGTGTTAGCGGAGCAGAGACCTGTTGTTCCTGGCATAGAGGGTGTTTCCATAGTCCAGTCAGGTGGTTATGAGTGCGTGGGTGACGGTCTTCCATGATTCAGAGGGGATCCATTTGAAGGTCTTTCGGAGGATGCAAGGTTGTTGAAGCAGCTGGAGGTGACGGCGTTGACCTTTTGGGTCATGGAAAGGGAGGAGTTGAGTATGATGTCGAGGTTTCAGGCATGGTCCGTGGGGATCAGAGGGCAGCAGAGGGCGGTGAGCCCCCAGGTGTTGTCCCATGCAGAGGGGGAGAGGACGAGTACCTCTGTCTTCTCCGAGTTGAGCTTCAGGCAGCTGCTGCTCATCCAGGATGTGACGTCCTTTATTCTTTCCTGGATGGTGAGTCTGGTGATGGGGTCCTTGGAGAGGGAGAGGATGAGCTGGGGGTTGGTGTAGTATACTATGCTGAGTCTGTGCTGTCTGACGATGTTGGAGAGGGGGGCCTTGGAGATTTTGAAGAGCGTGGGGCTGAGTGACGATCCTTTGTTCTGTTCAGTTGATTTCTGTGGGTTTTCAGTGGAAGGGTGGCAGTCTGATTCTTTGGGTTCGGCCAGTAAGGTAGGAGCAGATCCAGTCAAGTGCGGGTCCCTGTATGCCGGCATTGTGGAGTCTGGTGGTGAGTGCGCTGTGGGAGACTGTGTCGAAAGCTGGAGAGAGGTCAAATAGGATCAGATCCTCGGTGTCCTTGGTCGAGGGGGGTGCGGATGTCTTCTGTGGCGGCGAGTAGAGCTGTCTCTGTGCTGTGGTTGCTGCGGAATCCGGATTTGGAGGGGTCGAGGATGGAGTTTTCTTCAATGAATTTTGTTAGTTGGGCAGAGAGGTCGAATGGGATCAGGTCCGCGGTGTGCGTCCTTGGTCAAGGGGGTGCGGATGTTGTCTGTGGTGGCGAGTAGAGCGGTCTCGGTGCTGTGGTTGCTGCGTAATCCAGATTCGGAGGGGTCGAGGATGGAGTTTTCTTAAACGAATTTTGTTAGTTAGGCCTTGACGGTCTACTCAGTGACCTTGGCCGCGAAGGGGAGGAGGGAGATGGGTTGTAGTTCTTGAGGTCCATGGAATCTGCTGAGAGCTTCTTGAGCAGGGGTCTGACTTCTGCACGTTTCCAATCGTCGGGAAAGATGCTGGTCTCAAAGGTGGCATTGATGGTGCGCCGTAGTTCCGGAGCGATGGCGGTTTTGTGGAAGATGTGCTGGGGCAGGGATCAGTGGGAACTCTTGAGTGGATGCCTTTCTTGGTCGAGGTGGTGTCTTAGGTGGTGACTGGGGTCCCGGAGGAGATGGTGGGCTGGCTGGCATTGCTGGAGTAGTAAGTGGTTTTCGGAGTTAGGTGTCTGGTCGTTGAAGTTGTCATACAGCCCCTTGATTTTTAGATGGAAGTAGGAACTTGTTGCAGAGGTCCTAGGATGGGGTGATGTCCCTGGTTTTGCTTGGGGGATTGGTGAATTCCTGTAATAATCTGAAGAGTTCCTTGCAGTTGTCGACAATCTTGTTCTGGATGATGGTCCTTTTGGTGGATCTGATGCGTTGGTGGTATTCCGTCATGGCGTTCTTGTAGGTGGTGAGATCTTCCGACGTTTTGCTGTTCCTCCAGTTCTTCTCGAGACGTCTGCAGTTGCATCAGGATTCTTGGCGGTCGGTGGTGAATGAGGTAGCCTTCCTGGGGCACTGTCTGTCGGAGTTACGTTTGGGTGCGACCTCGTCTTAGCAGTTGGAGATCCATCTGTGGAGTCCTTTGTTGGTGTCGGTCAAGGTGGGTGGAGTTGAGCTGCTCCTCAGTGTCTTTGCTCCAGTTTCTTTGTGGAAGGCAGGGTGCAGGTTTGGAAGGCGTGGGTTTATTGACGAGTAAGTGTACGCAGTGTTGGTCTGTCCATGGGGTTGCATGGTGTGGCTGAAGGGGATGTTGTTCCCACCTGCGAAGATGGGGTAGAGAGAGGGTGTTTCCTGCCTTGTGGGTAGGCTTGGTGACGAGCTGTTTCAGTCCGATGTTGGCGAGGTTGTCCTGGAGGGTGGGGGAGTTGGGGTCGCTGGGGTTGTTGAGGTGGAAGTTCAAGTCTCCGATGAGTATGTAGTACATGGAGGCGATGGCCTGGGTTCGATGAGGTCCACGATGGTAGTGGCGAACGAAGTGCAAGGGGTAATAGTGCTTTGCATTCATTCTCTGAAATTGAGGCATTCCATACTGGTTAACATGCGAACCAGTAAGGGTTTAGCTCACATATTACCTGTTAAGTATAAAATGCAACTGCAGTAGAGAAGCAGAATATGAAAAAGAAAAGTTGCACTACATTCTTTTACACCAAGAGCATACCCAGAGAATGTGTTGAGTACTGCACACAAAAAAGGTGCAAATAAATCAGTTTCTGGTCCAAAAGATAGAAAGACAGTCCAGAAGCCATTCAGCTAAGAATGTATTCAAAGTAGAATTACCAAACATCAGAAAAATTATTAGTAAGCATTGCTGTATTTTACAGTCTGATTAAATCTTGAAGATGTTGCTCGGATAAGAAAGTACTTTAAAGAAATGAAAGACAAGAAGCGTTTGGCAAAACGGGAACAATATATACATCTTGTGAGGCACTATAAAACGATTTCTGCATTCTTGCATGTGTCTAGCAAGCCCAATAATGAAGCATGCCACAATTTGTGGAGGAGGGCATTTTTAACAAATTTTGTTTGGGCCTCATTCATCTTTTGTTAACTTCTCCTTCTTCTTCTTGTGCGTTTGGTTATGTGGTTAGGAGAGTGACGTAGGAGTTACCTCCTTATTTTTTTAGATCAGTGTTTCAATCTACATGTGGCATCTAGCTTTGTGGCATTTTTTGGTGGAACGCGCGCCTTTGACCAAACATATTTTATTGAGACCAATTTCCTCATACCTGTTTGTGGTACAACTGTCTGTCTGTGGGATTGATCAGGGTTTCCCTTCGCATTTGTGTTTGAACTAAGTGAGACCTCACCTGTGACCTGTCACTCGATAGGCATTAGTTGGGTCGCAGGACCTGTCTGACCACGTATCTCTGACTTTGGGTTGATGGCGAGGTCGCCTTGGGTGAATCCGACAACAATGATACAAGTTCCTTAGAACTTCTGAAAATAATATGACAGTCATTGATATCATCTTTGCTGAAATTCTCAACATTCTGCGTACATTTATCACAGCGTACATCATCATTGCCTTTACTGATATTGACATAGTTACACGTGCCTAGATCATGGTGTACATTGACATTGTTTCTACTGGTAACAACATTGTTGTGCGTGCATGAATTATGGCATGCATTGACATTGTTACTGCCGCTATCGACAATGTTGTGCATGCATAGATTATGGCATACATTGATAATGCATTTTTTGGTATTGACCTTCTTATGTGGGCACAGGTTATGGCATACACAGACTTTGCAATTATTGGTATTGCCGTTGTTGGGCCTGCACATATAATGGAATTCATTGACATTGTATTTAGCCATACCAACAAAAGTAAATATTTCCGAACATTCATCAATAACATACTGGAACCCTGTTTTATAATGACAAACGTGTGCATAGATAACTAAGTATGACATTGCATCAAATATATATAGTTCAATCTGTAAGCCTTATTCCATGTAAAAAATGCAAACCCTTTATAGATAGTGTGGACAGAAAAAAATAGGCAGAAAAAGTTGACAACCTTCGTCATACAAAAGCAAAATCTAGTTTGTCAGCAAGATTGGTAAACATGGAGATGATGATCTGGGTGTCATCAGCATACGAGACAATGTCAGAACCAAACAATTAGAATATTCCTGCCAGAGGGGTTATGTAGTCAGTGAAAATGGTATGGCTCTGTGACGAGCCTAGAAGTACTTCACAGTCTAGCTGCATAGTTGCAAAATAAAATGTGCAGAATAAAATGGGGGCAATATAGACAGCTTGCGTTCTCCCATGTGAAAAGGACAGGAGCTAGTTAAGAACCCAGGTACAGATTCCAAATTTGTGTAGGTTTTTTGAGGACAATTGCATGGGAAACCGTGTTAACCTGTCCTGATCCAAAATGAGACACAGACCATCAGTAGCTTTTAAGAGTGCCGTTTTCCAACAGTGGGATGTTCCAAATCCAGAATGAGAGGGATCCAGCAAGGAACGGCTTCCAAATGGTGAGAAAGATGTCTATTCCAAAGTTTTTTAGGCTGTTGGAGGGCAGCAGAAGTAGAAATGGAAACATTTCTGAATACTTTACCAGTAAAATGAAATACTGCTTTCCTGGACACCCCATTTGCTTTCCAAACAAAACATAGTGCTACCCAGAATATGCTACTACTCCAAAGCTGCTCAGCATTATTCAGATCTGGTTTTAAGACTCTGGCACAGTAGATGTTGACTCCTTTCAAAAGGCCAACGGGCTGTTCATATAAAGAAACTGTTAAAAATCAGATTACTGGTTGCCTGGGGTATGAGCCCTGGTAACGCAGCAACCACAGTCCAAGTGATAGAGCGCGGGCTCACCTGCTCGTTTTACCATACTCACCTGGGCCTATAAAAACATACACACTTTGAACAGGTAAACCTACTCTAATCAGAATTTTTAATTAACCATTTAGGACCTATAACATTGGCTTACCAATCCTAGTCACCGTAACTATAGTCCTAAGGGATCAAGGGAGTTAGCATAATAGGTAGAAAATAAACATTTGCATTCATAAAATAACCCCACACTGAGAAATTCCATACCAATTCAATTAAAACTCATTCGATTAAGAAGAATATAATCTAAGCAAGATGATGTGAAAATATTACGAGACTTTCTTTAAGCATTGAAACATAGGAAGGTAAGAAAAGGGAAACGGCACAATGACATACGCACAGAAATATATTTACCTAGAATGGTGTAAAACCAACCCTGGACATGGGCTGGGATAAACAGGACCCCCGATAATTTAGGTGCCTGCAGGACAGGTGCAGACCAAAATCAGGACAAGTGCGGACCAAATTGGATCAGGACAGGACGACCGCAGGTCAGGACCGGCACCCACAGCTAAAGTGCAACGCCAGCGTCACACCCCTCTCTGCAGCTAATAGTAGGACCTAGATTGGGTTATCGAACTCCTTCCCAGAACCCCGATTGGGTTATCGAATCTTCTGACAGAGTGCTCCGCTAGCACCTCTGCTCTCGATCGCCTATTGAGTACGTTGGGTCAGTATCAAAAACAGTATTCTATCCTCAGCCCCACCTCACCCCCTTGGGTCCGACTTCTCCTCGCCTTCCCCCAACCCCATGCAGCTGACCCAGATTCCTCCAATTTCGGAGACAGAGCTTCCTGCCCTCCTAAAGAAGGTTGCTTCTGGATCCCCCACCGACTGTTGTCCTCCCTTGATCCTCCGTGAGGCTTTCATAGCCTGTCCTTCCCCACCCTCTGGCACTGCTGAACAATTCTCTTTCTTCTGGCATTGTCCCCGGGTCACTTAAAAGTGCCAAGGTCATGCCCATCCTCAAAAAACCCACAGCAGACCCTACGATTATGAGCAACTTTCGACCCATTTCCCTCCTCCCCTACCTCAGCAAAGTTCTTGAGTTCCACGTGACTAACATCCTGAGTACTTTTATCGAAGACTCTCACTTCCTCGACTCCCAACAGGCCGGCTTTAGACCCAATCATTCTACTGAATCTGTTAGTTTCAGTTATGGAGGAACTGCGGAGAGGGGTGGACTCTAACATCAGCCAGGTTCTGGTGCTCCTAGATCTGTCGGCCACCTTTGATACGGTCGACCATGACATTCTAGTCGGCCGTGTCAGGGAGGCTGGCATCCAGGGCACTGCCCTAGACTGGGTCCGCTCCTTCTTGAGCAACCGCCGTCAGGCGGTTCGGCTCTCTGTTTAATGCGGACGAGGTCGAGCTAACCTGCAGCGTCCCGCAGGGCTCCTCCTTATCCCCTCTTCTTTTTAATTTATACCTCACCCCCCTTATTCGGTCCCTACGAGGCAGCTGTGTCACCGCGTTTAATTACGCGGATGACATCCAGCTGGTCTTCGACATCAACTCTACGGACCAATCCATCGTCAATTTTCAAACCACCCTCTGTCATATCAGCGACTGGATGTGGGTGAATCATCTGAAGCTCAACCCCGACAAGACCGAGCTGGTGCTTGTCGGGGGTGCAGCCAACCCATGGAAATCCACCTTTTGGCCCACAAGGCTGGGCCCTCCCCCCAACCCTGTCAGCTCAGTAAAAAGCCTTGTGGTCATTATTAGTAATGACCTCACGATGAAACCCCAGATTAACGCGGTAGTTTCCTCCAGTTTTTTTCAGTTAAGAAAAATTCGAAAGATTGCCCGCTTCTTGACCACCAAGGCCCTCACCCTGGTTCTATTGGCCTTAGTCATTTCCAGGATAGACTATGCCAACTCCCTTTATGTTGGCATACCGGCATACCAACTAAAGAGGCTACAGCTTGTCCAGAACCAGGCCGCACGGCTCATTCATCATCAGCCCAAACACCAACACGTACGCCCTCTTTTAAAATCTCTCCACTGGCTTCCTGTTTCTGAGCGGTGCAAGTTCAAACTGGGCTGCATTATTTTTAAGTCCCTTGCTGGCACAGGTCCTTCGTTTATTTCTTCACTACTGCACCCATATTTCCATTCTCGTAACCTCCGCTCCTCCCATCTGGCTTTACTCCAGATCCGACCTTCAAACGCAAAAAACAGGGAGGACTGAGGTTCTCATTCCTTGCCCCGTCCTTCTGGAACGCCCTCCCTTTAGGCCTAAGACTAGCCTCCCCCCACACCCACTTTAGGTCCCTTCTAAAAACTCACCTATTCCGTAATGCCTACAATTAACGCTTCCAGCCCTACGGGTTGTTTGTTTTCCTTCTGCATTAGCGCCAAGAAACCGCTGGGTGTTAGTTGCGCTTTATAAGTTCTTTTTACATTACATTGGGTCAGTGACAGGTCATCTATTCGGACAATAACTAGCTAAGCCTACCTTAGTTATACCATTTTCCAGAGCAGTGTACCACCCCCCAATGTTGCAAATGTGTGTATTCCCTCAATTTGATTGGTCAAAAGACGAGGGGAGGTCATTACACCATACCTGTATGAGATCATTTTCATTCATTAATACGGATCTCGTTCCCACCCATAATTTTCTTTCCCATGAATTTTATTCCACCCAGCATTATTATAGCAAAAGATATACAATTTATAAAATGTTTATTTTCTTCATCCTCTGGAAAGTTCATAAGGTGAACTTCCCAGGCGCATCTCGGGCAAGACAGTCGTTGGCAGAGTTTCAATGCCATGGCTTGTGGACTTGAGGGATTTCAGCACATGCGCGTTGAAAGTCCCAAAATAGAGTTCAGCAATGACACATGAGGCCCAAATACGAGCTAGTAACAAAGTCAAAGAGAAATAATTTTAGAACAAAGATTAAATGAATGCACTGTATACCACTTATCTCTGCTCTATTCCCATTACTTTATTTTAACTATAGCAGTAGTGGTTAGGCAGAACGAACAGGGTTTAGTACGAGCAGCAGTGCAAGCATCAGCATGTGAAACATAGAGCAGCCATCTTTAGTTCTAGTGCGCAGAAGCAAAGTTTTCCCACCAAAGCAGAGAGTACCTCATGTCACGTGAGTGTGATAGACGTATGCGCAGAAAAGTTCCTGCGTTGCGGCAGCCATATTAGGTCACTCGAGTTACTGTTAGTAAAAGCACATAAGAAAGCTTCCCTAGATACTAGAAATGTCATGTGGTGCATTATTAGTAATACGAAAAATGTTTATTAGTGCATTATACGTTATTTCGAGAAGATTGAATCAGAGGAAGTCTCTTTACGGGCGAAACCTTGCTCCATCAATCCTCTCCTCGATGATATTTTATATCCTCACAAATTACAGAAACAGATGCCAACTTTCAACATTACTTAGCTCTATTTCTTCAAACATTCTCTTAGCCTTCTCCCCATTATTCATGGGAGAGTTTTTCATCTTCTTATATTAATCCCCATTTAATTCTGCAAGTTCAGTTTCATTGAAGTTTCTTTTCTTTCCTTTCTTATTTACTGTATATGTCTTTTTATGCTTGCGACATTTGCAACACATTATTATCCCTAAAATCAGTAGGGCTACTCCACCATTGGTATCAGTATTTTACCTACAAAACTCTTTCCTACGTTAGCATACCAACTACCTATAGAAGAGAGACCACTAATTAGTCTCTCCCATGCACTCTCAACCTCCAGTGCTTTCAATTCTTCTCTCAAATGTGTAATGTTTCTTGCATATTTTCCAATTTCAACACCTTTGTCTGGAATGTAAGTGCAACAATGTTGCGTCTACAGCATTCTACAGACTCTGTCCTCTTTTGCCAATAATATAGCAAAAGCAAGTTGATTTTGTAAAACCATTGATCTTACCGCAACTAATTCGGTATTGAACATTAGAAATCCTCTAGCAGTGTCAGTCGATAAGCGATCCACCACTGTTGACAATTTGCAAATTCTTTGAGTCTTCAGAACCTCTCTCACTGAAGGTATTATTGCACTAAATATATCACCTACAATTTCCGCAAACGTTGCTCTTTTACTACGTGTTAATCCATTAGTTTCTTCATTGCTTCCAGTGAGTTTCTTTACATGATATACCTTTGGGAATACTATTCCAAAATAGCAACTCCCATACCAGTGATCAAGCAACTTAAAATATGCCTTGTTCCCCAAATATAATAAATTCCAGGAAATGCAGGTGCAGTTCCATCTTTGAAACCCCAACCCTTTATTACTTTGAAATTATGTTCACATTCACTGGAAACAATGAATATATTGTTATAATTAAGCATGGGCGAATTTTGCGAATCTCGCGTTCGCGAATTTTGCGGATTTGCGAACTCGCAATCCGCAAAATCCGCAAATTCTCGCGAATTTGCGGATTTTTTTTTTTTTTTGTGTTTGCCACTCTCTGTCACCACTGCCACTCTCTGACTACTCATGCCACCCTCTGGCCCACCCATGCCACCCTCTGTTTCATCACAGCACCCTCTGGTTGTCCAGTTTTACATTATTGTGGCAAAGCAAAGCACACCTTCCCTGCCTCAAGTGACCTGAATTAATTTGGGGCTGATTAATGTGTCACAGAATATTTTTTTAGCTGGCACCTGCTTCCTTAGTGCTTCCTGATTAGTGATCTTTTGCACTTGCTAAGTGCTTTCATTGTTGCAAAATTAGTTACAACACCTGCCCTGCCCCAACTGACAATAATGAATTAGGGGCTGATAAATGGATTTGAACTTCCAGCCTGGCTCCTGCTTGTCTCCCTATGCTGTAATTCAGGACCTTTGTGGCATATGTGTAACTATTCTGAGGTTCAGAGCAGGGTCACATAATAGTTGCAACTGGCAACTGAACTCTGGAGGGGCCCCTCAGGAAGCACTACAGGAAATGGCTACTAATGATGAGCCTGAACTTTTGAACCTGGTAAGTAGTTCAGTTTTGCTAAGATCGTATTTCTGCAATTTAGCACTTATTCGCGGGGCGCGAAGTTGTACTGGGAAGCCGCGAACTCACGCGAACAGTGCGAGCAAGCCATAAAATCCGCTGCTCGCGGATTTGCGGATTTTGCGGGAGATTCGTGAATCTCGCGGATTGCGAATTTACCGAAAATCTGCAAAATCCGCGAGCGAAACGGATTTTCCGCCCATGCTTAGTTATAATAATCTGTTTTCTCCCTCTGGAGACAGAGTTTCCCTTTCTTTTCGAAATCCAGAAACATAGCAGCTTGAGTCTTGCCATTAGAGGTAAACTCTTTATTTTCAGCCCTTTTAGAAACCTTTCGTTTCTGATCAGAGGCTATTCTATGGAAATCCTGTCTCCTTTTCTCTACTAAACCTAAAAACATATTTTCTTTCTCATGTAATATGCATGTTAGATTATCTTTGTGAGCTTTAGCTATAGCTATTGATCCGACTGTTAGAAAATAATCTCCCATGAAGTGTGTAGATTCTCTAGTACTAGAAATGCGATTTAAATTTCTACGTAAAGGAACTTCGGAAAACATTACATCAAAATTGGAAAAATAATATTGCAACTTTCCAGTTCTATAAAACAGACTAGCTAAAATGCTACATGAAATACCATAAGTCCGAGGTAAGTGCTGGAATGTGACCCCTTCAGCTACTGATGTGGGCAACTTCATGCACACATAACAATCACTGATTTCCATAGCTTCTACATAATGTACTAATGAATTAGCAAATACGTTCAAATTAGTTCTATTTCTAGCTCTTCTATAATGTAAATCTACCTCATCTGGTGCTTCTAAATCTACTCCAGATTGCTTAAGGCTAACTGCTTTCTCATGTGTTTGTGTCTAATTTCTCAGGTGCATCTACTTGTTCAGGTATATTAGTATTATTCTGCATATCTTTGCTCATCAAATAAGGTATAGCTAATGTCAGTCCAAAACCATACTATAACTACTATCAATATACTACATGTGCATACTCTACAACATGTCCTTAGACAATTTCTTCTCGATTTTCCATTAACATTATAATCAGCCTTTTCTGATTAAGGAGATTTATCCCCTCTTTGCAACTTTTCCACAGACTTTAACCTGTGAATTTCTTTCCAAGTTGGTCCCACTTCTTCATCAGTCTGATCAACAATCAGTTCGTCATCACTCAGTTCTAGATTTTCGAAATCTTCAAGTATGATGTAGGTCCACTTAGGTCCTTTGAATTTGTTATTTAGTCTTTTCAAATGTGGACTTCTTCTCGGTTGCTCTGTGGACTGTCCAGCTTGACTTGATATTTCATGTACTTGCTCTGGTTCTTCATTTATTGTTTTAAGGTGAAATTTCATTCTTTTGATAAACCTAGGCCACTTATTTCCCTTTCTGAGTCTTTTAGCTGGCACTGAGCTTTGACTTTCTTCAGATGCTGTTTTATTTTCGTTCAGTTGTGGCACATCTATTTCAATGTTGTCTTCTGTTTCCCTCTCTATCTGACTTGGTCCAGGTCTTATTTTTGTTTCTTCTGCCTGGATACTAATCTGGCCTTGTTCAGGAGTTTACTGTATTTGACTTTGAGTTCGACTTTGTTCGCCTTCTTCCTGAACACGTTTTTCTACACCTATCTGGTCCTGCTCAGGTCTTGGGATTTCTTGATTGTCTTCTGCCTGAGCGTTCGCCCTAATACCCATCTGTCCCTCCTCAGACTCAGGAGTTCTGGTTGGAATTTCAAATGTCTAAGTACATCGATCTTTCCTTATCTGGTCCTCCTCAGAATTACTGTTGGTTTGGATTTCTGTAATCTGAGTACATTCTTCTATTCCTGACTCATCCTCACTATCACTCTGTCTATCTAGATAGGTTTGACTTCTGGGTCTCACAAATTCTGAGGGTATGTCAAATACTGGAATCCACTCATCCTGACTGGTGCTCGGTTGCTCTTCATCAGCTACTTCGGCATTAACTTCTTGAGACCCCTCAGCTGCACAACCTTCAGCTTCTACTTCAGGTTCTGTCACCCTCTTGGTGTGACTGGCATGGATCCAATTCAGAATTCCCCTGCACTTCACAGCTGTGGTGGTAACCAATATCACTTGATGTGGCTCTCCCCACCTTGGTGCTGGGCAAGATACTCTAGTATGTTCTTTTATCACTACCCAATCACCTGGATTCAGGTCATGTGCTGGAGTTCATTGTCTGGTGACAGCGTCTTCCCCAACCCGGTGAGAGATAGAACGCACTTGGTAAGCCAGTTCTTTGCAGTGCTCGAGCACTAAATCATCAGATATATTTATCAACTTGTGTCCTGGTACCCATGCTTGCCTCATTGTTCTTCCCATGACTATTTCGTGGTGACTCAATCCTGTTTTTCTGTATGGAATGCTTGCTTCTGAACAAGAGGTAAAGCATCAGGCCACTCCAATCGGGTAGATTCATACATCTTTCCCAATCGTGACTTGATTCTGCCATTCAGTTGTTCTACCACTCCAGAAGCCTCTGGGCGGTATGCACAGTGCAGCCTTTGCTCAATTTGGAAAGCTTCACAGATAAGACAAATTATTTCATTATTAAAATGAGACTCTCGGTCTGATTCAATTGTTACTGGAACACCGAACCTAGGTATGAGTTCCCTCAGTAGAAGCTTGACTACAGTGAGGCTATCATTTCTGCGGGCAGGGTAGGCTTCCACCCGTTTTGAAAACAGGCAGACCATGACAAGGACATACTTCAGTCCTCGGCAAGGGGGTAACTGGATGAAATCAATCTGGAGTTGTATGAATGGACCTTCTGCCTTTCCAATCTTTCCTGGCAGCACTACAGTTCTCTCACCAGGATTCATTTGTTGGCAGGTTATGCACCTCTGGCAAAGACTCTCTGCTACATTCCTGAATCTCGCATTGAACCAACTCGGTCTAAACAGTCTAATCATTGCGTCCCTACCTATGTGTGAATCTCCATGGTACATCCTAGCCTAGCCATAGGAGCAAGAATACAATCTGGTAACATAGGTCTCCCATCAAGGTAAACAATAACACCATCCTCAACCCTTCTCTGACATCCTATTTTCTCCCACTCTTCCTTTTCCTTCATTTCTACCTCATTTTGCAAATCTCTCACTTCCTCCCATGTTTTTACTCTTTCAAGTAACATAAGTTGGCAGCTGTTTCCACATGCATCGATCTTTTTATTTATTGCCATCTTATGTTTGGCACAATGCTGGGCTAGTTGGTCAGCATATTGATTACCTGCTGTCACTTTGTCATTTCCAGATTTGTGAGCAGCACACTTAACCACAGCCACCTCGTTTGGCAATTGAATTGCTTCCAGCAAGTCTTTTACATAATGTCTATTCTTAATAGGAGTACCCAAAAAAGTCAGAAATTCCCTTTGCATCCAGAGTTGACCAAAGTCATGCACAACCCCGTAATCATACTGACTTTCAGTGTATATGGTTACTCTCCAATTTTTCCCAAATTTGCAGGCTCTTGTCAATGCAACTAATTCGGCTATTTGTACAGACTTGACTCCAGGTAAATAGGATGCTTCAACTGGCCCCACAACGTACATACAGCATAAAAAGCACTCAATCGCCCGTCCTCATGCATGAGCCATCTACAAATAGCTCATATTCTGATTTTAACAATGGCTCTTTTCTTATGTCTGGACGGGGCTTAGTACTTTATTCAGTGAGGTCGATGCAATCATGCTCGACTTCCTCTTTCACTTCTTCAAAATGTGAATCGGGCAATAGTGTAGCTGGATTTAGGACAGTGCATCTGGCAATGGTCAAATTCCCTGTACTGAGAAGGATTTGCTCATACTTAGTCATCCGACTAGGAGTTAAATACTGAGTACGTGTTCTGGTTAATAAAATCACCACTGCACGTGGGGTATACACAGTTACAGGGTGTCCCATAATAATAGATTCACTTTGCTCAAGACTTATGCAGGTTGCAGCTACTGCTTTTAGACATCCCGGGAATGCAGTTGCCACTGGATCCAATGTAGCAGAAAAATATGCCACAGAACGTCTCATTGAACCATGAGTTAGGGTCAAGACGAACAATGCACGATTATCACGTGCATCATAGAACAGTGCAAATTCTTTTAAATAATCAGGCATCCCTAAAGCTGGAACTGAGCACAGATAGTCTCGCAGCTACAAGAAGACAGTCATGCTTTCATCATCCCACTCTACTAGGTCCTTCGCTCTCTTTGTTGTCATTTGTATCAGGGGTTTAGCTAGGACTGCAAATCCCACAATCCACTGCCTGCAGTAACCTATAACTCCAAAAAACATTCTGATTTCTTTCTGTTTTGAGGTAGATTCATGTTTCTGATTATTTTGATTCTTTCGGATGTAACTCTTCTGGCACCTCTCTCAATCTGGTGCCCCAGATATTTTACTGATGTGGTACAGAATTATAACTTCTCAGGTGACACTTTATGCCCTCCTTCAGCCAAATGTTTTAACAATGCAATGGTATCAACAACACAGTCATTTCGAGTTTTAGACGCCACCAACAGGTCGTCTTTATACTGCACCATGACAGACTGTCCGGGCAGGACCAGAGATTCAAGAATGTTTTTCAATTTCTGATTGAAAATCGATGGAGTCTCTGTGTCTCTGTGTACCCCTGAGGGACACAATTCCAGACGTAAACATGGTAGTCGAATTTGATGGAGAAAAGAACTTTGCTATCTGGATGTAATGGTATGGAAAAAAAGCATGACCCAAATCAATTACCGTGAACCATCCAGCTCCCCATGGTATCTGATACAAAATCACAGCAGGATTTGGCTCAACTGGACAACATAGGACGATAATTTTATTACCTTTACGGAGGTCTTGCATGGTTTCTTTATGCCAATTATAGGTGAATTACATGGATTGCTCATTATTTCTTGTAAAATGCCTTGCTCAACCAAACGCTTTATTTTGGCTGCAACACCTGCTTTTAATTCTAGGCTCATTTTGTATTGTCGAATGTTTGGGTAAACTGCACCTTCTTTCACTGTCACTTTTATCGTGTCAACATTTGCCATTAATCCTACATCTTTTCCAGTGAAATCCGACACCTCAGGATTCACTGTATGCTGTAATTCTTTTGGGAGATCTTCCACTATCATCTTTTTATTTTCAGTTTCTTGTTTGGCTAACATTAATTTATAAACTCAATCTTCGTCTGGGGTTTGAATGTCAACACCACTTGGGGTACAAAAGATTGTGCAATTCATTTTACACAGTAAGTCCCTACCTAGTAGGTTCACTGGACTGGAGGCGCACACTACAAATTTGTGCCTTTCTTTAAAATTACCTATTCTGATTTCCGTAGGTTCTGTAACAGGGGTACTAATTTGTTTATTAGAAACACCCACTACTTGGATCTATTCTCCCGAGAGGTGTAGGTTTGGAACGTCTGCTGTTCTCACAGTAGAACGGGTAGCGCCAGTATCCAACAAAAAGGTAACATCATTTCCCTCAACCTTTCCCTCAATGTATGGACCTGACTGATCAACCGGCAAGGATGCACCAAGCACGCATTCCTTGTCCTCCCCTCTCGGGAACCCTCAGTAACTATCTTCCTCAAAAAATGCGTCACTCAAAAGAAATTGCGATGTCACTGCGTCTCTCCTTCCACTTCTCTCCCAATTTGTGGTATCCACACTATATTTAGCTTGGCTCCCAGAATCTGGCATAGGTGCAAGTGGTAACTGGTTCTGTATTACCTGTTGCTTCCTTGACACCCCATTCTGAGTCTGTAGATTCAAATTGTCAGTTTGGACATTATTGTTCAACAAAGCCTTACACTTGTTCCTCCAATGCACCATTTTTCCACACCCATGACAAGGAAACTTTTTCTTTGCCTGCTCTCTGTTCATTCTTCCTCTCGGTTTACCCCCAATTCCATCTCCTTGATTCTGATTATTTTTTAATCGATTCAACTTGCTGTTCTGCTAACTTTACTTGTGCCCACATTACCTTTTCTTCTAAATTCTTTCGTTTATTGTCAATTTCATCCCCACAATATTTTGCATACTTGAGTATTTCATCAACAGGTTTGGCCTGCCAGCAGATTTTATGATCTCTAATCATTTGCGAAATTTCTGGTTTTAACCCTAACAGAAACTGATAAATAATATGTGTCATGTCTTTCGTATTAATGTTTTCCAACCCACTGTACTGCTTGAATACCTGTTAAAGGCGCTCATAATATGCATGTACTGATTCATCTTTATTTTGGATAGTTCTGTGTATTCTTGTCCAATCTGTTTCTTTTGGGGGTACTTTTCCTTTCAGGAAGGTTATGACTTGATGGTATTTTTCATTACTTCATCTGATGGTGCTCCTGTCTTTGTATCTCTGGGGTATTCATCACCGGACATTCTGTCCATAAATCTGCCGGTACTACAATATCAAATAACCCATCTAAATCTTTCAACAATACTTTTGAGACCTTTACAAATCTTTTGACTTGCCTTTACCACTCTACAGGTTTCTCTCTTAGTTTGGGTAAATCATTTGTAAATGATAAAATATCCTGTCTGGACCATGGGACATATACATATCCTCCTCCTGGCACTTCTCTCATTGGACACAATCTTCCTACTTTTTCTGGTTCTTTTAATAGATACTCAGTTGTAGTTTTTTTCGCTTGGGCTTCCTCCTTTTTCTTTGTTCATCTGGCTTTCAACTTATCTAAATCACACTACTTTTGCAATAGTGGCAGTAACTCCTTTATTTGCACTTCTCGTCCTGACACATTCATGTTTTCTAAACCTTTGTCAGAAAATTCAGCTCGATAAGGTTTCTGCAACACTTTAGATTTTCCAATATCAATTCCCATTTCCAAAGACAAATTCATTAATTTTCCATGGAAATTTTTTGTATTTCGAGTAATACTCAGACATATAAACAACAATTCATCTTCACTGAATGTATTTCATTGATCTAACCCCATATTTCCAGCAAGCAATTCTTACAATTCAACTCTTAATTAAAAAATATCCAATGCTTTTGGCTGTGATTTTTGCTTTTCTATTTCTCGAGACCACCTTTCTATTTCTTCTGGGGTTACTACAATAGCACTTCTTGTACCTGAGGATGTTTCCATCCTTACCTCTCTATGGCTTCCGGGAGTGTTTTTCCTGTTTGAGCTACCTCCGGGTTCTCTTATAGGTAAATCCATAAGGGAGATTACTGACTCGCACTCACTTGCTTGGTCATCAACAATCAAGGTTTCTTTTCTGGGCTTTACTACAGGCGTGGTCAGAACAGGAGTTTTAGGACAGATTTGTTTATCTCCGTATAAGGGAACAACAGGACCTATAGTGATAGGTATAGTCAAGGCTTCAGGACTTGTATTTAACTGGGAAATTTTCTGAATTAATTAGTTTCTCTGTTTATTTATTGCCTCTCTTTCTCGTTCTTGTAAGACCTTTTCTAGTGAAGGCTCATGTACCACATGTGGAACCAAAGGTGGTGTTAAAAACGGGGCACGAGGGTTAGCTCTACTTGCTTCCTCATGGTATGGTGGCGGATTTTTCATTAACAAATCCTCCAAATATTCATCATCTGAGTCACCACTAGTGATTACATTCTTCCTTTTCTCTGTGGACTTGCTTCCTGAGGGTTATTCTAACGTTAGTACAGGATATAATCCTTCCACTAGCATAGCCTGTCTCCATTTCTTCATTTGCTTATCTCTGGTTTCTTTAGGAAATCTAGGAGAGAATTTACTCCAATTTCTGTCACTTCTGGGTCTATCTCGCTCAAAAGCCTCAGTTTCCCGTTCTTCTAATGCTTCATACTGGGTCAATCTAGGTCTAGGATTCATTCATTCATTCATGCGTGTTCTCAAGTTGTACAAAATTCTGCCATTAAAAGCACCATTTTCTGGAAATGCCAAAACACCATCATCTTTGGTGTACTCCATCCAATTCTCTAACCACACACAAGTGTGATAGCCCCTTTCTACCATCATGTATGATGCGGGCGTATTTGGTGGTGGAATAATAATCCCTTCTCTCTTTTTAATTATTTTATCTTTCTTAAAGAAATTCTTAATTTTCCTAAAACGCGACATTTTTATTTTCTCTCCGTACATGATAAGAGGTCTTCCTCTTATGTATTGCTCTTGCGCAAACTCTAAGTTCCTCCTATTGGGTCCATTTCCGATAACTGTTTGATCTAGATGCCACATATAATTTGCACCGATAAAATTTATATGCAGCTACACTCAATTGATTATTAAATACTTCACCAATACCAGTGCGCTTTTTATTTTCAATAACCAGTGTTTAGATTTCAAATAAATTTCAACCAATAATTGCACAGCTTTTCTCATTAGACAAGTTCTCACGCTCCTGTACTCACCCCTCCTTTACAATTATTACCTCCGCTATACCCCCGCTGTCTCAACGAATACCAGTGCAGCTCTAGGTGACGTCAGCGCAGCTCTGCAACTGACTCCCTCGGTTGCATGGTAATACGAAAACTTCTTTTCACTTTTTAAGCAATATTCATTAATTAACAACGTAAAAACGATCGCCACTGTGCCTAAGTGACTAAATTCAGAGGAAAGATTCATTTCTTTCGCTGCGAGTAAATCCCTTCCTCTTACTCTTCACACAAGCATCAGAGAACCTGTTACTCCCTCAGGCTTACCCTTTCTAGGTGATATAAGGCCAAAGTTTCACCAGGGAACTCCTTTACTATCATTTATTCACACATTTATACAGAAAATCTCTAACCAGTGCTTCAAGTTATACCTAACTTTTATGCACCTAATTCCTTAGGCAAGTGACCTCACTTCAGTGTAGCTTCCATTTACCACCCTCTATTCTGCCCCCGGGGATTCCAAACATACATAGAACAATACAAACTGTGTTTTGGTTAATACATAAATTCAGTACAAATCAATAATCTAACTACCTATCTTAACTAAACTCTAACCATCATGCTGCTACCAAAAGAATACTGATGCAGCGCGGGCTCACCTGCTCGTTTTACCATACTCACCTGGGCCCATAAAAACATACACACTTTGAACAGGTTACCCTACTCTAATCAGAATTTTAATTAACCATTTAGGATCTATACCATTGACTTACCAATCCTTGTCACCGGTAATTATAGTCCTATTATGCTATCCAAGGGGGATAGCATAATAGGTAGAAAATAAACATTCGCATTCATAAAATAACCACAGACTCAGGAAAAGTTTGAACACTTTATCTATGTAAATTCTGAAATGTCTAAGTCCATACCAATTCAATTAAAGCTCGTTCGATTAAGAAGAAAATAATCGGAGCAAGACGATGTGCAAATATTACGAAACTTTCTTTAAGCATTGAAACATAGGAAGGTAAGAAAAGGGAAACAGCACAATGAAATACCCACAGAAATATATTTACCTAGAATGGTGTGAAAACCAACCCTGGGCACAGGCCAGGATAAAGGACAGGACCCCCGATAATTCAGGTGCCGACAGGACAGGTGCAGACAAAAATCAGGGCAAGTACGGTCAAATTGGATCAGGAAAGGACCACAACAGGTCAGGGCCGGCAACCACAGCTAAAGTGCAACGCCAGCGTCACACCCCTCGCTGCAGCTAACAGTCGCACCCAGATTGGGTTATCGAACTCCTTCCCAGAACCCCGATTGGGTTATCGAATCTTCTTTCAGAGTCCTCCACCAGCACCTCTGCTCTCGATCGCCTATTGAGTACGTTGGGTCAGTGACAGGTCAGCTATTCGGACAAGTTGGATAATGAAACTAGCTAAGCTCACCTTAGTTATACCATTTTCCAGGGCAGTGTACTGCCACCCAATGTTGCAAATGTGTGTATTCCCTCAATTTGATTGGTCAAAAGAAGGAGAGGTCATCACACCATACCAGTATGAGATAATTTTCATTCATTAATACGGATCTCGTTCCCACCCATAATTTTCTTTCCCATGAATGTTATTCCACCCAGCATTATTGTAGCAAAAGATATACAATTTATAACATTTGTTTTTTCTTATTCTTCTGGAGAGTTCATAAGGTGAACTTTCCAGGCGCATCTCTGGCAAGACAGTCGTTGGCAGAGTTTCAATGCCATGGGTGTGGACTCAAGGGATTTCGGCACATGCGCGTTGAAAGTCCCAAAATGGAGTTCAGCAATGACAAATGAGGCCCAAATATGAGCTAGTAACAAAGTCAAAGAGAAATAATTTTAACAAAGATTAAATGAATTCACTGTATACCACTTATCTCTACTCTATTTGCATTACTTTATTTTCACTATAGCAGTAGTGGTTAGGCAGAACAAACAGGGTTTAGTACGAGCAGCAGTGCAAGCATCAGCTTGTGAAACATAGAGCAGCCATCTTTAGTTCTAGTGCTCAAAAGCAAAGTTTTCCCACCAAAGCAGAGAGTACGTCATGTCACATGTGTGACAGACGCATGTGCAGAAAAGTTCCCGCGTTGCGGCTGCCATATTAGGTCACTCGAGTTACTGTTAGTAAAAGCACATAAGAAAGCTTCCCCTAGATACTAGAAAGGTCGTGTGGTGCAGTATTAGTAATACGAAACATGTTTATTAGTGATTATACGTTATTTCGAGAAGATTGAATACGAGCAAGTCTCTTTACGTGCGAAACCTTGCTCCATCACTAGTCAGGGTAAGGCATAGGTCAAGCCCAAATAAACCTGTGCTCAACCCCCTGGTAGCTTGGCACCAAGAAGTTAGGCTTAACATAGAAGCATTGTGTTAAATATAAGTTAGTACTTTAAATTAGGATTTCAGAGATACCAAACATGAACCAGTTATCTTTTCCCATTTGGAAAATACACTTCTAAAATGTAATAAGACAACTCCAGTGTTATCCTATGGGAGAGCCAGGCCTGACAGTGTTGACAAACAAATGTAAGATTTGTAAAACTTAAAAGTACATGCCCTACTTTTTAAATATATTGCACACTGCCCTCTGGGCTGTCTAGTGCCTACCCTAACAGAGACTTACATGTATTAAAAAGGAAGGTTCGGGCCTGGCAAAAGGTTTATTTTGCCAAGTCGAAATAGCAGTTTAAAATTGCACACATAGGTTGCAATGGAAGACCTGAGACGTGTTTAAAGTGCTACTCTAGGCGGTTGCACAATCAGTGCTGCAGGGAACTTGTAGCATTTAATTTGCAGACCCTAGGCACATGTAGTGCACTTTACTAAGGACTTATAAGTAAATTAAATATGTCAATTGGGTATAAGCCGATGTTAACTTGTTTTGAGCTGAGAGCACAAGTATTTATTTAGCACTGCTTAGCAGTAGTAAAGTGCATAGAGTCCTATGGCCAACAAAAACAAACTCAGCAAAAATAGGAGGAGAAAGGCAAAAAACTCTGGAGATGACCCTGTAGAAATGGCCAGGTCCAACAGATACTAAACATGCACCCTTTCATAATCTGATGCTATTGCCAAGTACATTAGGAAGCCATTGGAGGTCATTTAGATTGTTGTGCTGCACCACGTAAATCTCTGCGTTAAATAATGTATTAATCTATTGTCATGTAAATCTTTTCTTTATAACATTCTCTCCCAGATACTCAAGTCCTGTGGCGATTGTTTTGGGACTTCTCCATCACAGTTCTAAAAGGATCCTACACGAAACTTGACTTTGCTACTTTCATTCATTATTCCTGTTTCAAGGCTTAAGACGTCACACAAACCTCTGTTAGGGAAGTAAAACAAAGGGCCATGTTGCTAAACAACCATAAATGCATTTGTACAGTTACTGATTCTAGCATTGCTTCCTCAAGCAATTGATTGTGTTGCACTCTCATGAAAACTTGCCAATGTTGTAGGGAAAGGTCTTATGTGTACCTTCATTTTTATAAATTATTAGCCGTTACAACATCCTTTACTTTGAGAGTATAGCTGCCCCTTATAGTTAATTACTCATAAGTAAAAAAAACATGGAATTCCTTGGTGTTGTTCCATGAACTTGTATGTAAATCTCCTCATGCAAGACTATGAAAGTGAGGGCTTTCTTGATAGTTAAATCCTGAAAGACCCATTGTGGGAAATAGCAATATTTACAGCGCTTTTTGGTTCAGCCTAATTCTTATCAATAGTTTGATAGCTTGTCAATCCTTTTTTCTTGCATCTTATTTGAAGGCTTTTCTTCCACTTGTGTTTATTCTTGCTTTTCACAAACAGTGCCAATTCATTGTGTGCTGTTCCTGCTTCCATGTAAGCAGCATGTCAATCTGCTCGGTCTTCTGCTCTGGCAGCCATCAGCATTTTTCCTAGACTGTTTCTTTCAGCATGTGCCTTATAAATGAATCTGAAAGGCAACCATCAATGACTCTGAGGCGCATGGTTTCTTCGTCAGTGAAGTCCGAGAACTTGTAATGTTTAATGAGTACATTAAGTCTTCCAACAAACTCGTCCATTTTTTCACCATTCTTTTTTCATGCTTGGTTGAAGATATACCTTTCATAGTTGACATTCGGCATAAGGTTGAATTTGGCCTCCAACGCTTCTTTTACCTTTTGGTACGAATTTAAGTCAATCTGTGAGATTTTCTTTAAAACTTCTTTCACTCCATCACCTGCAAGGGTTTTCAAATATTTAACGATCTTCTTCCTCTAGTGCATCTATGAAGTCGTCAAAGGTTTATATCCATGCAGCCCACCTGGCACCAATGTTCTATTTCTTAGAAGTGTTGTAAAGCGGTGGTGGCTGCAGGAACACGGCTGCATTATATTTCAAGCTTCCTTCTGCTGCCATTGCGTTGGCACGTGCATATCAGGTAGTCGTGATGCACGCTGACTCCGCTACTCCTGCCAGCAGAAGTTGCCTTTGGAGCATATGTCACAGTATGTTTCAATCGCCTGTGATGTTGAGTGCGTTCTCTGTTTCTTGTACCTTGTTGATGTGAATGTTATACCTGGCTTCATTGGAGTAGTTCCTCTGTATGTAGGGTGCTTCCGTAAACACCCTTGTCGCTAGTTTGGCGGGTGTTTCAGTATGCTCCTCTGTAGGGCCTTCAATTTCCTCTGGGATACTGGTATGGGCTGGAGCAGAGCTTTGACTCCACACGTGGCAGGTACAATGAGTTTGCTGTATTGTTGCAATCTCTCAGTGAGAGAGAGCAGTCTTGTTTACTTGGCCACCTATCCTTTACTCATCCCCAGTTTAAGCGCCTTCCCCAGCTCAGGAGCATGCAAAATGAAGTACTTCACACCAGCGATGCTATCCAGCAATACTTTAGTCCTCCGCATACACACACTGCATGTTACATCATACTTCACATTAACCACACTTTACCACCTTCTATATCATTGCGTACTTCCTGTTCAAAGTCCGGCCAGAAGCAAGAAGGCCCTAGTGCACATGACATCAATATGCTAAACCAGGAAGGGGCCTGCATTTTGTATGGCATTGTTCTGTTCAGGCTCTAAACGTGGGAAATGCAATGGAGCCCTTCCATTGTTAATTTGTTATTCGCATTTGAATTCCCTAGAATTGCAAGTCTTGAGAGTCTGTAGCATCCACCCATGTGGCGTATTAGTCATCGGTTATTTTTAAAGTGAGGTGTTAAGAGCAAATGTGATCGCAACTGCCCGATGCTTCCTATCACCCATCAACCCACAAACATTAAAATGTTTTACAACAGGAATTTTTTGTTTTTTAGGTTGGATTCAAACCTGCAGGAGGAATTCGCAGTGCAAAGGAGGCCCTTGCCTGGCTGTCTCTTATGAAGGAAGAGCTAGGAGAAGAATGGCTGCAACCTACCCTCTTCCGCCTTGGAGCCAGTACCCTTCTGGGTGATATTGAAAGACAGGTTGGGGATACTCATAAATTGTGGAGAAAAAAAACAACTATGCCAGCAAAATGGGCCATGTGCCTTTCAGTAGCTCCCAATTCTTATTATAATTAATCTGCATAGACCAAAGACTGTTACCAATTATAAACATTTCCAGACTAAATATTCTACAAAATGATAATGCATGTACGCATTTGGCTTATAATATAGCAACAACAATGACTAAATCTCTCTCTCTCTCTCTCTCTCTCTCTCTCTCTCTCTCTCTCTCTCTCTCTCTCTCTCTCTCTCTCTCTCTCTCTCTCTCTCTTTTCTCTCTCTCTCTCTCTCTCTTTTCTCTCTCTCTTCTCTCTCCCCCCCCCCCAACTAAAATACGAAATTGTTTGTTGGCACAAAACCATATATCCTCACTTTTATCCTTGCAAACATACTTAGGAATTTCAGTGGGCACTGGGCAGACCAATGGATTGAAGAAACACTGAACATACCAGGTATTTTCCAAAAATAACTCCTCCGAGATCTTAACTTCCCCACATGGAGTTCCTCAAGGGTCAATCCTGAGCCCCCTGTTATTTCATATTTACATTGCCCCTCTTGCGTACATAGCCGACAAAGACTCCCTCTTCCCTTCACTCCGGATTACAGAGCATGGCGCAATGGATGCACTCCAAAAAATTAAAACAGAATGGAGACAAAACCGAACTGCTCATATTCGGGGACCAGAAAGATATTTGGGGGCCAGTTCATTGGCCTATTGAAATGGGGCCTCTCCCGAGAGCAGTCACGTCAGCTCGTAATTTACGAGTAATAATAGATGACAAATTGACAATGCGTACCCAGGTCACTAAAACAGCATCAGTCTGCTTCGCCATTCTCAAGTGGTTGAGAAAAATCTTGTGGCAACTCACGGAAGGGGCACAGAACTGTAGTGCAAGCATTGATTGGGTCAAGGCTGGACTATGGTAACATTTTGTTCTTGGGGGCCAACAAGGAAATTATACGCCGACTTCAGGTCGTGCAAAATGCGGCAGCCAGGATACTTCTCCATCTACCTAGACGAGCACATGTATCGGAACATCTACGTAATTTACATTGGCTCAAGATGGGCAACAGAGTTAAATTTAAGGCGCTATGTTTCATGTACAAAATAAACATAGGAGAAGCACCAGCTTATCTGTGCAAACTGGTCCATAAATACATCCCGACCCGGAACCTCCGATCTATCCATCAGGAGAGATTTGATGTTCCTAGATTCAGGCGAGCAAGACTAGGAGGACGCTCCTTTGGTTACTTGGCGCCAGCACTATGGAACTCAATCCCGCTTAATCTGTGCCTTGAACCTAACTATATGAAATTTAGGAAAGGTGTCAAAGCATGGCTTTTCAACCAAGAATGATACTATGAATCTATGACCCTATGGAATGTTTTGATCCAAGGCGCCGGGAAACCCTCAGGGTAGCTGTTGCGCCATACAAATGGAATAAATAAAATAAGTAAATAAATAAAATAATAAATAAAATAATTCTAATAAACACAAAAAATCAAAAAGACCATAATCAAGCCTAAAGTATTATTGTTGATCTCTACAGTAAAGAGTCCGTAATAAAGGATGAAAACTTGGGATTGAATACCAACAAGATGGACTAATTTGAAAGACAGAATTTTCCCTCTTGGCAAAACTGAGGATCAGTACCTTGCAAATATTACCTTTACTGGCTCACTGCATTCACTTCATTCATTGAACACATTGATGGGATCCCGTCCACCGTATTACAAGTACCATAGGATGTAATGCACTTGTATTATGACGGGATATCCATCACTTTTATGATCAAGTATCCCACCCAACAAACTCTAAATCAGGCCCTTAGGCAGCTGGTGTATTATCATTTATAGAGAGTACCAAGTGCTTCTAACTTATTCAGGACAATGCTTTAGATATGATCTATCTGAATTCCACTAGCAGCCACAGCTAGTGATAATCACTTTATTTCCAATATTTTTTCTAGATTGTCTCGATGTGTATATCTGCATTGTAACTTAGTCTTCCATGCCTATCACATCCTAACAACCAGACAGTGGAAGAAGTTAATGAATCCAATATGTCTGTATCGGCTTGTAGCAGGAGTTCAAAGAGAGTCTACCCTCCAATGCAAGAAGGTACATTTAAGGGTTCTGACAACTAAGCACAGTCATGGAAGAGGCCAGCAATTGGTATAAAACATAAGTATAGAAAAGTATGGCTTCTCAGTCCTTGAACTCAGATACCACTTGGTCTCTGACGCCATAGGAATACGCCACCCCAATTTTCCGAATGAATCTTGCGATGTAGAGGTCCTGCATCCTGAGACACAGACCTTAGGCTCAGTAATGAGAGAGATCTTTTTAGAAGCACCTGCCTGTCTTGCCAATAAGGGTGTAGGGTATACATTGGTGACCAACAGAAGTTGCAAGTGATCATACACAGTTGAGAAGCACCAGTCTAGTCAACATCCTGAAAATGAAAGCGTTGGTTTGATGTGTGGAGAATAATGACTACATTCTAGTCAAATGCTTTGCATTTTGTTTCCAAACCACATCCTTAAGCATCAGAAACCAGAGCTACTATCAATGAAAAGGTGTCATTCTGCCACCAAATTAGAGCAGTCACAAAGCCCTGTCACTTGCAGCCAAAGATTATTTGGCATTTGCTCGCCGCTCTACCCGACTCTCAATACAGCACTTTAGGAACACATTACATATTCTATAGGCCTTTCAATTTTTAGTTTGGTTCTTGTGCCAGTGGTAGGCCACCTGGTAGAATCTGTTTATTTCCAGATCCCATCATCCTAATATGAACACAATATATGAGATCTTTGCTTGTCTTAGTCTATTGTAGCAACAGTAAAAGATTCACATATGTACTGAGCCATATTAAAAGGCAAGTAAGGGATGCAAGGGATACTGGTTTAATGGGGGAGAAACCCTTTTATTTTCTCTCAGGAAATGCACCTCCTAATCTGTAAGAAAGGTACTTTGGGTATGATTACTTTTACTGATGTGCAGCATGATAGTTCTATAGTAGCTCCTATTATTTGTGACACCATTCTGTTGCTCTTGGAAGGACCACAGAGTGGACCAGCTTTAGCTTCAGTCTGCACACATATTGCTGAAGCGGACATCCCACTGAGCTATCTTACCAGCAAAACATTGTACCGAAACATTTGTATAACATTTGTATGACTGTCATTTCATTTAGAGACAACACTTATCTTCCGGTACTGTCCCATTGTCAACTTTGTGGCTCCCACGCCTACTGGTGGTGGGACTACAAACAATTTAAAAATGCATTTAAACGCAGCTTTTCCTGATAGTACGATAAACACATGTAAGTGGCATATACCCATCCTCACTGGCAAAATCCCCCATTCTGAGGTGTAGCTATTAACTGCAGGAGGATGTTCTATACTTGAATGTACTGTTTGTGACTGATATCTCCACACAACTTACTGGACAATACTAATGTTTGGCCCATATCTGATGCATTTTCTAATTTCTGGCCCACGCCAGTTGAGCCTTGGAATCGAGCAGGACAATATCTAACCAGTCCGACATCACTCCGTCTACCTTGGAATTGAACCCTAAATTCTGTGGCTCAGAATGAACCCATTTTGCACTCAGTTATTTCCCATGCATGGCTGAATATCATTTTTGATCTTTGAGTCTTTCTATGCTTTCCTTTTCTCTCTTCTGCCTTCAGTGGAGCTAGCTTATGCCACAATGCTCCATACTCCTATCTTTTGGGTCATCAGTTTGGTGAACTCCCTGAGCTCTATATGCTACTTTCATTGTGAGGTCGTTTTATAACCAATGACTTGCTTGCTGATTAAAGTTACACTGATTTTGCAGTAAACGTTTGATGTCCAAGCATGACTGTCCATTAAAGATCAAGTCAATGCCACATGTAGCACCTGCTTCACCACAATGAAGCTCCTAAAAAAAGTTTTCCCTTGGCTCCCTGACATTTCTAGAAAAACCCTCATCCAGGCTCTCATAACCAGTCACCTGGACTATGGGAATGCTCTACCGGTAGAAGTCAATGACACCCTGCTGAACAAGCTGCAGATAGTACAGAACACAGCCACATGGCTGATCTGCAATTTATCCGCATGGTCGTCTTCTACCCCCATTTTAAGAAAATTGCACTGGCTGCCTATCAGAATGCAGACTTTTTTTCAAAATCTGCTCTCTGACGCATAAGACTCTTCACAAGGCCTGTTGAGTCTGTCTTCACTCACTACTTAATGACTATCAGCCATCCAGACAGTTAAGGTGCTCAAACAAGTGCTCTTGCACACCCCACGCCTTTGCACCTCAAGATTTGGGGACAGATCTTTTTGTATATGGCCCAATATCATTGGGATAGACTCCATCTTCATCTTTGTACCTGACCATATTTTATAACTGCAAGAACATGTTAAAAACTTGGTTGTTTTAGAATGTCACAGCTTGCCTGATCAGCACAGTGTTGAGATACTCCTTCTGGAGTGAGTCGTTCACTACATCAAGAAACGGAAATAAAATGTCATCATTAGGAAGCATAATCAGAAAGTGAATTCATGTGCGGTCCCCTGCTCTATTCATAACTGTGATGCAGAAAGGTATTCTACCCAGAGAAAGTCCACCTTTTGTGTGGTCAGTAGGCAAGGGGCCAGCATACCTATGTCAAAGTAAAACTTAAAGCTGTGTGACTCTTTTCCTCACTAGTAGGCAACCTATTATACCCCCTCAGAAGTTGAGTGCATCCCTCTTTTGCTCTAAAGACTCGGTTATACCACCTCTTTGAGACTAACTTCCTGTCTGGGTATATAGGCGTAACTTTGTGTTTGCACTAAAGGATTGAGCCAGTAACTCCTTCTGGAAACAGGCTTGGAGAAGCAGGACTCCTGGCAAACCAACAAGATTCTCAGAAGTCTCAGCCGATATGGTGGTTCTATGGCGCTCAATAGGTCAGAGGCTACCTATCTTTTTCCATTGCTGTTCAGGGCCAGTTGTTTGCTTTACATTTGCATTGTCCTTCATCTGTCACTTGTTCTCTTGTATGCGGAGTGTGCCACTGAAGGTTACTGATGGTACTTCTGTTCTGTCTCCTCAGCTTTGAGGACAGCTTCCTCCAATGGAAACTCAGCTCCTGCCTTCCCGAGGACAGATTTCACTGACTCACTACCATCACTTGGCTTAAAACACTTTGTCTCTTCTGTAAGATCTGGTTTTCACTGAGTTGGTGGTCCCATACTGTAGAGGTGTGGTTCCTCCTAATAAAGACAAGACACTGCACTCTGTGAACTGGTGTATTTATTGGCATACTTCTTACCCACACAGAGAGCACCGCGCTTGCTACCACTCTGTCCTGCTCCGGCGCCCGATCTGGCGCC
This sequence comes from Lissotriton vulgaris, assembly GCF_964263255.1. NCBI lineage: Eukaryota > Metazoa > Chordata > Amphibia > Caudata > Salamandridae > Lissotriton > Lissotriton vulgaris. Next base: position 2,078,826,312 of record NC_141685.1, on the reverse strand, counting down.
CTTGCGGGAAACCCAAAATGGCCGCCGCGTTCATGCTAACTGATGACGTAGCATGAACACTAGAACGCCACCACTACATATCTCCCCCTTTTTGTATCACATGAATAAAGCAGTCTTAGGGGTTTATTGTCCATCATCCATCTCAAAGTCCCGGACCCTGGAAGGTCTTACAATCACACGCCCCCCTCTCGTGCATTTTACCAGGGTGGACATTGCTTCTCTTCCACTGGCCACCAAAGACTCCTTTTCTCTACCTTCTTGCGAACCCGGACTCTCTCTGCACCTCAGATCTCCCCTCTCTCACCTCTGTGTCTCTGCTCTGGGGGTTTCACTGCCTCCTTGCTCCAACACCGGGTCCGCACCTTCCATGTCTCCTTCCAGGGTGACGGTCTCATTCTCTGTTGTACTCCGATCTGTCTCTCCTTGTTCCCGATCTTCGGGAGTCCATTGTAAGATCTTGTTGCATCGAGCCATGCGATCCTGGGACCACACGTTGCCATCGCTCAACATTGCCGCTCGATCGTAGACCTCTTTGACTTGGAGGGGCCTGCTGTATTTGCTGTCTCCCTTTTTCTGCAACACTGCCAGCTTGACCCTCACCGATTCTCCTTCTTCCAATGCCATGTCCTTTACATTCTTCCTTTTGTTATAATGTTCTGTATATATAGCTTGAGCTTTTTCCAAGTTCCTTTGTACTACAGCCGGAGACCATCTGCTCATAACAATCTTTTCCTTCCACGCCAAATTGTCCTTAGTAAAGGGATCTCTGTGTCTGAGAATCCGGAAGGGGCTGTATCCCGTGCTTGTGGGCGTGATGCAGTAGGCCCAAATCATGTGTAGAATTTCCTTCTCCCAGTCCTTCCCTATCATGATAGCTGCTTGGATGGACCCCATTAATACTCTATTGGATCGTTCCACTTGTCCATTCCCCGCTGGATGTATGTTTGGAAATGATCCCATTCCTCTCCATGTATTTTAGCCACTTTTCTGAAGTAAATTGTGGACCATTATCGCTCAATATGGACTTGGGAATACCTTCCCTGAGGAAGGTTGCCGTGAGGAACTTAAGTATGGTTTCACTATCCATCTCCTCTTGGACCTGAATTTCCGGCTACTTCGAGTATCTGTCTACTAGGACACATAGGTATTTTGGAGTACCTTGTTCGTCCAGTATTGGTTTTAGTATATCAATGGAGAGTTCCTCCCAAGGATTCGTCGGAGCAGCAAATTTTCCTAAGGCCGGCCTCAATGGTGTCATGGTTTTGTCAGCACGCTGGCATTAGTCACACTCTCTCACAAGGCGTTCAGTCTGTATGTCCATGCCAGCCACAAGTATCCTTGCTTGGCCCTCAATTTGGTCTTTCCAATACCTAGATGGCCTTCATGCAGTATCGCCAGTAGCCTCGGGATTAGCCCCTCCGGGGGTACCACCTTATCCCCTCGGTATACAAACACACCTTTGTCATCCAGGGATAGTTCCTCTCTCACTTCATAATACTTCCTCAGGTTCCCGTTTAGATGCTTTTTTTCAAGCCAACCTCCAACTATGTGTTCTATCACTTCTCGGATGTTCCTGTCCGCCTTGTACGCATCCTTCCACTCTTGATTGCTTATTACCTTCTCCGGGTCATCCATCAATGCCACCATCTCTTCACTCATTTCCTTCTCTTCATCGGCGTTTTCCATTGCTGCAGCCCTGCTCAGGTAGTCAGCCACCTTGTTCCTGCTGCCCGGGATGTATTCCACGTCATAGCGATAATCCAATAATTTGAGGGTCATCTTTGCAATTCTGGGCGTTGCGCTCGCATGTCCATTAGATGTGAGAACTCTCACCAAGGGTTTATGGTCCGTTTTGAGTTGGCAAGCATTTCCTTTTCGATGACACTAAACTTCTTTTCCGTGTCTGTCAGGGCTCTGGATGCGAAGCTTAGTGTCTCCATCGTTCCTCCTCCCCATAAGGACTGCTCCCAGCCCCTTGTCGCTGGCATCTGTTGTCAGCACTGTATGACCCTGCAGATCATACCCCTGGAGGGGTATGGCCTGGACAACATCCCTTTTGATAGATTCAAACTCCTTCTGCGTCTCCTCCGTCCATGTGAATGCCATTTTCTCTCTCGTGAGCTGCCTCATGTGGTGAGTCTTGGTGGCAAAATGTTGTACAAACTTGCTGTAATACTCAGCCATCCCTAGGAAGGACCTTACTTCTTCCTTGTTGGAGGGGGGTGGAGCATCACATATTGCTCTCACGTTCTCCGTCTTTGGTGTGATACCATGTTCCCTGATTTCATGTCCCAGATAGGTGACAGAGGCCATCCCTAGCCGACACTTCTCCCACTCCGCAGTCAGTCCTTTATCCTCTAGTACATTCAGTACTCTGGCCAACTTGGTGTCATGGTGTCGTTGGCCAAACGGCATTCTACAGAATTGGTAACACCCGAAGGGAGTTATGAATGACGTCAGCTTCCTCCTCTCCGGGTGCAATGCTATCTGGTGGTACGCCGACGTTAGATCAATGGTGGAGTACCATTTGTTTTTTTTAGTTTTTGCTATCATCTCCTCGATGCGGGGTAACGGGAACTTTTCCACCACTATGCATTTGTTTAATTCACGCAGATCCACGCACAACCGGACCTTGCTGTTGGGCTTCATGACTCCCACTAGAGGTGCAAGCCACTCCGCACATGTGATGGGTTCTATTATCCCGTTCCTCTCCAGTTCACGTAGTTCCTGTTGCACCGCTTCCCTCACTGGGATCGGCGCATTCCTCACTTTGTGAGATACTGGCGTGGCATCCATCTTGAGGATGATCTTGTGGGAGAATTTTTCCAATCTCCCGACCTTTCCGCCAAACACCTTCGGGAAGTCTCTTTTCCATTTTTCTAGGTCTTGCCATTGTTCCGGCGCCGTCATCAGCACCTGTACCGCTCCTACAGGGTCCAGCTTGATGCCCAGGTCTCCTTGGTCCATCCATCCTAGGACCGATGGGCCCATTTCCGCTACGTATAATTTACAAGCTATACCCCACTATTGGGATGCGGTCTCCGAGGTACGTGACAGGTCTGATGTCTGGCGGTTCCAACTGCGGACCCAAATGAGGCGTGAACTTCTAAGCCCAAACTGCTCTCTGGACTATCGTGTATGGCGATCCTGAGTCCGCCACAATGCTTATCACTCCGCCTATTAGTATATCCAATAATGGTTTGTTTGACCTCCTGGCGTCCACACTTAGGACTTGATCCTCTATGCATCATACCTCGTCCTCTTCCTCTTGACATCTCCCTTCCATGCCTTCTTGGTCTTGGTCTACATACTTCACTGTGTTGCGGCCTGCTTTCCTTCAGCATACCTTTTCGTGATGTCCCATTATGCCGCAGAACATGCACTTGGCGCGGAACACTGGGCATCTCTTGTCATGTGCTATATGAGCCAAACTGCCACAATGGTAGCAGGGATTCTTGACTCCTTTCGTCTGCTTCCCTTGTGGTCCCATCTTCCCCGGCCATCTGTTGGGACCTCTGTACGTCACCCCCATGTTCTTGTTTCCTCCCTTGGGTTCCTCTTCGTCTATTTTATTTACCATTTGCCTTGCTGCTGGTTCTCTTTTTGCTGCGTCTGCGCATCTCCGTGCCAACTCTGCCTTCTTCACTATCGCGATCACTTCTTTCAGAGAGGTATCTCCGCTCGCCCATAGTTTGTCCTTCACCGATTTGTTTGTTGTGTGCATCACGATTTGGTCCTTGATGAACTCCTCATGGAGTGCGCCATATTTACATGTCGTCGCTAACTTTTTTAACGCAGCTACATACTCGTCAATCGATTCTCCAGTTCTTTGTTTCCGCTGTTGAAAGTTGTAGCGGTCTATCGATACACACACACAGCTGGCCGGTAGTGCTCGTTGAGTTCCTCAATCGCATGGGCGAAGACATCATTGTCTGTGTCCTGCCGGGGTTTGGGTACTAAGTTCATGAATACCCTGATCCCCTCCGGGCCTAGGTTGTGCAGCAAAATTCCTTTTTTCCTTTTGCTCGTGAACGCCTCTTAATTTTCATCTTCCAGGACCTCTATGTAATTTAGGATGTACTCTTTCCAGTCATCCCACTTCATTAGGGGTTCACCCGGTTTGGGTAGAAATGGTATTGGGGCTGTCGCCGAAGTCGCTTGCGCGCACATGGTATCGCGCTTATCTGGCACCGTATTCTGGCTCCTGGGACTGCCTGGCGCGCTGTTCTCCTCTCCCTGTTCTGGTTGGAGGTGGGGGCTCTCTACGTCACCTTCCTCCCTGCCCCTTGATTCGGCCAGTGCTTCTGCTCAGTTGGGGCACCCTTCATACCCTGTAGCACCCCTAGGTGCTCTACAGGGCGTGCGGTGGCCGTGGGCAGCTACCTTTCCTGCCCCCTTCACCCCTCTTGGTTCGGGTGGTTCTACCCCTATGGCTCCGGAGTGAGCAGTGTCCCTGTACCTGGTTCCTTTTTTTCTTTTGGCTCTGGTGGTTTCCTGCGCTCTCCGTGATCCTCTGGCCTCTCAGCGTGGGGCCTGTCTGTGTGCTGCTGTGTAGCTGTCCTGCCCTGTTGCTCCTGTGGGTTGCTTCCTGTGGTTGACTGTCCCTCAGGTACTAGCCTTCGTCGCGACTGTAGAGGTGTGGTTCCTCCTAATAAAGACAGGGCACTGCACTCTGTGAACTGGTGTATTTATTGGCACACTTCTTATCCACATGGAGAGCACCGAGCTTGCTACCACTCTGTCCCACTCCGGCGCCCGATCTGGCGCCCTTCGCTGGAAACCCAAAATGGCCGCCGCGTTCACGCTACGTGATGACGTAGCGTGAACACTAGAACGCCACCACTACACATACATGCTCTGAGACACTCCTGGATGGATTTCAGAAATGCTTCAGTGGTTCTATCCCTCATCCATTTTAGTCACTAGAGGCCACATTTGGAGAACTAGATGCCGACCCAGCCTCCTCGTCGGACCTTAGTAATGATGACAACAAAGATCAGTACCTGCCTCTGGAGCCACTGTTCAATCATGGCCAAGGCTCAGAAGTTAGTTTGTACAGAAGCACCAAAAATGTCGGACATTTATCGTCTCGTAGGAACATTGGCTTCTCCACAAACGTCCACTGTTGCCAAGCAGGCCTGTGGCATTGGAAAAACCTACCTTGCCAAAACTGGCAATTTCAATATCCCTGGGCAATAACTATCACAACAACAGTCAAACATCCAGTCAGCTCATTGTGCTATTGACCCTAAAGGGAAAGGAGTTCTCCTTCGATGTTGAAAATGAGGCAGATCATCTCTGGACATACAGGGTGTAATGTTTCCATTATGTGGGTTTCTAACTTAGAAACACCAGTGCCAGTAATATCGAAACCAGCTATGGACTGCATCTGTGGTGCAAGTTTAATTGTTTAATTGTGTCTAAGGGACACATAGCCTGAACAGAGCAGAACTGTCAAGTTCCTGCTGGAGAACAAGACAGACTCAGCCACTACCATAATGCAGAGTACCACCCACGTGTTACAACCAAGACTGCTACCTCTTTTGCATCCTGCAAATCTCTTTAGTTCTGTCACTTATAAAAAGTGACATGTTCACAAAGTCCCCCATAGATGTATCGCTCTCCTCGGGTCCCAATAACCAGTAGAAAAGTAAATGCTTCAGGGAAAGAGCAAAACCCTGCTCCGAATCCCCAAAAGAGGCTCAGCTCCCTCAACTTTACCCACCCAGGCCAAGTGTACTTAATTTGCCATCATAAGCAGCATTACAGGAGGGTGAGAAGATGCTTCTTTTAGATAAAAATAGAGCCTATTCCGTTTTCAGAAAAGAGATGATTATATTATATTATATTGACTACGTCCTTGTGCACAAAATTATTTGGACTAGTTCATCTCCCTGCAAAGTTAAGTTTGCCCCAGGTCGAGGCACAATTGCTGTACTTGGAGGACTAAGACTTCCACATACCCATCCTACAGGGGCACGGGAAGTAGTTCCTGTTCAGGGTGGGAAGCCAACATTACTAGCATAGGACGTTGCCCTTGGGTCACAATGCAGCCGCGTGGGTCTTCACCAAGAACCTGGGATTGGTGACTGCCTTTCTGCAACTGATGAAGTTCCAGTGCCATTCCTGGCCAGCTATTTCATCGGAGCAGCAAAGAGGAACTAAATGCAGTCTTGGGATTTTGGTGGCTTGCTTCAAATTCTATACCAACCTCAGTATGCGTTCTTGAAGTTTCATCTGGCAAAGCACAAGGAGCAAAACTGGACAAACTTTATGGTGTGAGTCTTCCTTTTTCTGCCGCCAATAACTCTTGGTCACAGCGGATCCTTCAGAGTAAAACTGGTTCTCCAGCAGTGTTTTTTTGGTAGATCATATTAGTTCCCTTTACGTAGACGTATTGGAGTTGAAAGTGATATTCTTTGCACTGAAAGCCTGTCTTTCATTGCTGCGATCCAGAGTTTTAACACTCATAAGTTTGAGATGCTCTATAGGACTACTTCCCCTCAACTTATTTGAAAACAGGAATATTTAGTCGAATAGGGAGCTAGTTGTAACTGCCAAACAACAAAAGAGTGCCAATATAAACATCAGACGCAGTGAGCAGAGAATTAGTATTTTGAAGCGTCAGAAGAAACTGTTAATACAGTAGGAATGATAGAGTACACGTGTACAGAGATCTAGCTAAAAGGACCCTCAGGCCCCAGCTAAAAGCTGGTAGCCAGTTGTCTTCATCGGGTCCTCCTTAGTTGCTAGAGAAGGTGAAAAGTGCGTTAAAAAGAGTATGGACTACTCCTCAAAACTATTTTAATGTGAGGGTAGCTCTAACTAAAACCAAAGTGCGAAAAATATAGTAATTTTTCAGGACTGCTAAACGGTTGTGTAAATTTGAACCAGTGAGTCCCTTTAATTGTGTGAAAAAGAAGAGTGATAAAATACGGTCAACATGTTTCTGCTGTACGAGCAATGAATCCGCTCAGCATTCGTCAGGACCAAATAAAACACAATACCACTCTGTGGTCGGAACACCCTAAAGCGTTCAGACCTAAAGAGTGGCCACAAGGAACGATACGACCTGGAGTTGTCGATGCTCCTTATAGGAAATTCTTCCCCAAATTCCTCCTCATTGTAGGAGAAACGACAAAATCTGTAAAAGTAAACAGACAGAAATAGGGAGCTAGAACAACTGCAGATGAAGTCAAGGGCGTTCGTCACTAAAGAACACATGGATTTTGGGAGGCATAACCTGTACATCAATTAGTAGATCCCTTTCTGTCAGGAGCATGAAGGCGCTTTGAAAAGTTTGAAACAGATACTATAGCCCATTTGACATACTGTTTATTTTCCAAGTTTCTAAAGAATGAAGGGCTGTGATGGCAACAGTGAAGTACAATTGGCAAACAGTTAATTAACACATTAAAACATTGAACGACCTCGTAGGCTAAGATTACTAACATAGAACAAATATTTACCAAGAAATTTTTCATGAAGAATCTTGATTCGATCACCTGAATCACACACATTTTTAATGGGTTTCACAGATAGCCAGGCACTTTCTTAGGTTCTACAGTTCTCCTACAAGTTTCCACATGTGTTATGATGATTACTCATGTCATGCCTTCACTTGCCTCTTCCTTCCTTCCTTCCCCAGTAGAGAGTTGCTGCCTGCATCGTCCCTGCTTTTCCCATGCTGGTAATTAAGGCAGTGGGGCTGGACCCACACCGCTTCCAGCCATCTCACTTCGAATCCAGGAGAATGAAAAAGAGCTCAGACAGCAGCTCCAGTCCTTATGGATGGATGATTAATAAAGCACACATATTTCTGCTCTGCAGAAAAGGCTGATATAATGTCACAGTTCAGTGTTTATAGCTGCTGTTAACATCACTGAGCTAGTGAATCCTTGTCAAATATATTCTTTGAGTTATTGCTGCATTCTCCTCTAGCTCTGCCTTCTCTAAAGCCTACTAACCTGTAGTTAAACAAGACTCTTCATTTCTCTTCTTGTGTCACTCTCCTTAACTAAGTGTAGCATTAAACCTTTAGTTACTAAGCAGTCTTATACAACACAAACACGACCCAATTAGTGAAAGAGTGCTCTGCATATGTTGTACATAAGAACAGTGTTGCTTTGCCTCCTTGCATAAGAATCGTTTTGTCAAGTTTCTCGTTACATTAGACCAGAAGCAGGTTCTGTAAAAGCAGGTCTCTTTTTCCCTAAGTGCTTAAAGTGAGAACATGTAAATGCAGAGCCTTCTCTGTTGTTTGGAGGGGTGAGGGCAAGCCAGACTTATGGGTGGCAATTTAGAGTTCAGCACTGTGGGACATCTGCCAAAAACAGGCAGATGTTTGTCCACCGTACTTCAAGAGTATACTTGGCCAGTGTTGGAACCTGGGATGTCAGGTCACCTAGGGTAGCCTGGCCTAGGGTAAGTCACATTCACTAGAGGCACATGTGTGAAAGTTGCAAACCACCCAGCAGTAAATTTACGCAATAACACACACAAAAAAATGACACTACACCACTGTTTGGAAAAATATGAGCTTGTTTATAAAAATAGTATTTGCTCTCTTGTTTTCAGAAATCACAGTTTAGTACTTTACAGTTTGTCTTGAAATTAATAGTAATACTTTTAAGTTGCTAAATCATAACATCACCCAGCATCAACAGCACATTACATTACATTAGACTCCAAACTTTACTGGCTTTGACTTCTCTGCAGTGCTTAAACCTTTACCTCCCTTATCTGTACCTTTAATCACAAAGAGAGTGCACACCCAGTGAGAAGTGTAGGAAATACACAAGTTCTATGTTTCCACCAGTAAGCTTTATGAGGATCTTATAACTTCCCTTAAACCATAGGTACTTTCAACACCACATTGGCAGTTGCTTCTACTCTCAGGTTCTGATTAAGTGGCTTCTTTTCCCTGGACTGGCAATTATTTAGGTTTGCGCCGACAAGTTACTCCTCACCTCAAGAAATACAGTGGAAGAGAAAACAAACAGTGAGCCAGGGCACTTTTTATGGGTACTAGAACTAACTTCCCTCAGAAGGGAAAGACCTTTTCTTGAACCCCACTCCTCTTTACTCATAAAGTGATTGATCCCTGGGAGTGCTCCGTTTTCCCCTTCACCCCCTCACTCCTTACTGGCTTGAGGGGGCTGTATTGCCCAAGTCTCCAGGTAACCGGGCTGACAGACGGCTCCCTGGAAGTCCCAGCCGGCAGCTGTCGAGTCCGCTACTTCCCGCCCAGCCAGCTGCTCAACTCGGTGCTGGCGCGGGGAAAAGCGGTGATGCCAAGTCCCCCTTTGTCCAAGGGACGATTGAAGATTTGCCGCCTGCTCAGCCACTCGCTCTCCGGGCTGGCGCAGGCAGGGCGCACCTCCGCTGACAGGAGCCGCTCTTTACCGCGCCCTCGTTTCCGGCCGGCTCCTCCTCTCAGAGCCTGTCGGCTCCACCGGTCATGCGTAGGGGTACAGTGTCTCCTCAGCAGAGATCGCGCTCTCCTGTCGGCGCCTCCCCTTCCGCTCCTCTAACTCCGGGACCGGGGAAAAACATACAGGGCTGCTCCTGCAATAAGCGGCTGCCTCGCTACCTCACTCCCCTCCTCACAATACCAGCGACCACAGCGCTGATCCTGCGCTGCTCACCAGGCGCTGGCCCGGGGGTAGACCTGCTCAGTTTCACTCTGCTTCCGCCCCTCCTAAGGTTGGCTCCTCTCCACAGTCAGATTCAGCCACAGCGAGTAAGTGATGAAACTCTGGGGGATTCTGTTACTAGGGGAAAGTCACGGCAACCAGGGGCAGGATTCAGTTGACAACTGCACGAGGGGGCCACAAAGATTAACCCTTCTTCTTCTAAGCACTGCTCAATAAAAGTCTCTCTACTGGGCAGAGGACTGCGCTCCGCAGCACTGCAGTCTCCTTCTCCTTTTCACACCCCTGTATTTCTAGACTAGGGGTTGGTCAGGCGCCCAGGGTCTCCAGCCATCCAAATCAGCAGGGTCAGGTCAGGTAACCCAAGGGAGGAAGGGTGGTGAATCAATAGGTCAACCCTCTGACTATCCTACCCCCACCTTCAGCTACAGCCTGTCCTCCAGCTGACTCTCTCCAGTAAGACAAAATGGCTGACCAGAATTCCGCCTTTTATAGGCTGACCCTCAGAGGTCCAGAAGGGACCAGAAGGTTCTCGAATGCCCTATTCTACTCTATGGGACAGGTTCTAGGTTTGTCAGTTGGGATAGTTGGTAGCCACCATTTTGTGACTCCAACTATATTCCTGTCAGGAAAGGCCTCTAGGCCTGAGGTGAAAGACTATGAGGGTGAAAAAGCACCTATCCCCTAGACCAACACCTTGAAAAAGCTAGTGGACACAAAAATTAATAAAGGTATGAGGGGCAAAAAGGGGACAAAATAAATAATAAATTGGAGGGACTACGCAAAAAGCCAGACAGGTCTAACACGCGTCCCCCCCAGCTGAAAGTGGGGAGAACTACCCAACCCCTTGGGAGTCCTCATCACTAAGGCGGAAATACCTGGTGAGACCGTCTGCATTGGCGTGGTCCACTCCAGGCCGATGTTCCACCCGGAAGTCCATTCCCTGTAGGGAGATGGACCACCTCAACAGCTTGGGATTCTCCCCCTTCATTTGCATCAGCCAACGAAGGGGTCGGTGGTCAGTCTGAACCAGGAAGTGCGAGCCAAAGAGGTATGGCCGCAGCTTCTTCAGAGCCCACACTACCGCAAAAGCTTCCCTCTCAATTGCACTCCACTTCTGTTCCCGGGGAAGCAGTCTCCTGGATAAGAAGACCACAGGCTGATCCAGGCCCTCTTCATTTAGTTGCGATAACACTGCCCCAATGCCATGTTCTGATGCATCTGTCTGGACAATGAACTCCTTGGAGAAGTCTGGGGCCCTCAGGACTGGTGCCGCACACATTGCCTGCTTCAGTTTCTCAAAAGCTTGCTGACAAGCGTTCGTCCAAACTACCCGTCGAGGTTGTTTCTTAAAGGTGAGCTCTGTGAGAGGCGCTACAATAGTGCCATACCCCTTCACAACGCGACGGTAGTAGCCTGTGAGGCCCAGGAAAGCTCGGACCTCAGTCTGTGTCTTGGGGGGTTCCCAGGCCATGATTGCCTCAATCTTTGCCTGCAGGGGCTGCACTGTCCCCCTACCCACCAAGTGTCCAAGGTACACAACCGACCCCTGCCCAATCTGGCATTTGCTGGCCTTGATGGTCAATCCAGCTTGTTTCAGGGCCTGGAGAACTGCTTGCAAGTGTTGCAAATGGTCCTCCCAACTGCTGCTGAAGACAGCAATGTCATCCAGGTAAGCAGCAGAGAAACTCTCCATTCCAGAGAGGACCTGGTTCACCAGCCGCTGAAATGTGGCAGGGGCATTTTTGAGCCCAAAGGGCATTACACAAAATTGGAAGTGTCCCTCAGGCGTGGAGAAGGCTGACCTTTCCTTTGCTCCATCTGTCAAGGAGATCTGCCAGTACCCTGAAGTGAGGTCAAAGGTACTTAGATATTGGGCAGCTCCTAGCCGGTCAATTAATTCATCCGCCCTAGGGATCGGATGAGCATCAGTCTTTGTAACTGAGTTCAGTCCCCGGTAATCCACACAGAACCTCAGTTCTGGTGTGGTGCCTGGTGGAGCGGCTTTTGGCACTAGCACCACAGGACTGGACCAAGGGCTGTTGGAAGGTTCTATAACTCCAAGCTCTAGCATCTTGGCAACCTCTCCATGGATGCTAGCCTTCACCTTGTCGGACAGCCGGTAGGTCTTTGACTTCACTGGTGGGCTGTCCCCTGTGTCCACATCATGGGTACACAGGTGAGTCCTTCCCGGGACAAGGGAGAACAACGTAGAGTACTGCTCCAGTATCTGGCGGCAGTCCTCCCGCTGCTCAGGAGTTAGAGTGGGAGAGAGAATCACTCCCTCCACTGACCCATCCTTCTCTTGAGACGAGAACAAGTCTGGGAGAGGTTCGCTTTCCGCTTCCTCTTCCCCATCAGTCACCATCATTAAAATGACCTCCGGCCTCTCATGGTGGGGTTTGAGTCGGTTGGCATGCAGCACTCGTAGGGACTGTCGAGGGGTCTTAAGGTCCACCAGGTATGTGGCCTTACCCTTCTTCTCCAACACTTCAAATGGGCCTGTCCAGCAATCCTGAAGGGCACTAAGCTCTCCAGGCACCATCACCCACACTTTCTGGCCAGGCTCCAATTCCACCTGGGGAGCATTGTGGTCATACCACTCTTTCATGACTGCCTGGCTGGCCTCCAAGTTGTCAGAAGTTTGCTTCCACAACTTCGCCATTTGGCTCCTGAAGGCCAGCATGTAGCTCACCACATCCTGGGGGGGTTTCCTGGGAGACTTCTCCCAACCATCCTTCACCAGGCTGAGAGGACCGCGTACAGGGTGCCCATACAGAAGTTCAAAGGGGCTGAAGACCACTCCCTTCTGTGGCACTTCCCTGTAAGAGAATAGCAAACAGGGTAGGAGGACGTCCCATTTCCTCCGCAGGCTTTCGGGCAGACTTCTGATCATGCCCTTCAAGGTCTTGTTGAACCTCTCAACCAGTCCATTCGACTGGGGGTGATAAGGAGTGGTGAACCGGTAGGTCACTCCACACTCCTTCCACATTGCCCGCATGTAAGCTGACATAAAGTTGGTCCGCCTGTCAGACACAACTTCTTTGGGAAATCCCACTCGGGTAAAGATCCCCATTAGGGCTCTAGCCACTACAGGTGCAGTGACTGTCCTCAGAGGAATTGCCTCTGGGTACCGTGTGGCATGATCCACCAGAACCAGGATGAACCTGTGACCAGCTGTTGTTGGTGGATCTAAAGGCCCTACAATGTCGATGCCCACCCTTTCAAAGGGGGTGCTAACGACTGGAAGTGGTTCCAGGGGAGCTTTCAGCTTCACCCCTGTTTTCCCACTGGCCTGGCAGGATACACATGTCCGACAGTAAGTGTTGGACGCCACTTTCATCTGAGGCCAGTAAAAGTGGAGGACAAGCCGAGCAAAGGTCTTGTCCTGTCCTAAGTGTCCTTTCCAAGGGTATAGCATGAGCCAGTTCCAGCAGAAAGGCTTGGTACTGTTGCGGGACTACCAAGGCCCTTGATGAACCAGGTAAGGGTACCTTGGGTTCACTGTAGAGGAGTCCATCCTCCCAGTAAATATGGTAGTGTCCCGTAACATCACCTGCTGCCTGGGCTTCAGCCTGTCGTCTCAGTCCCTCAAGGGTAGGGCACTCCCTCTGCCCCTTACAGAATTCCTCTCTAGTAGGACCTCCCTCCACATGCCACTCAGCAGGGATGGGTAAATCCTCCAGAGAGTCTACTTCCCCCTCCACGGACTCCTGGTCCACCACCGCAGGTGGCCGATCTGTCACATGGGGTGTGGAAGCCGAAGCAGGCTCTTCCTGTCTCCGGGTCTGTCCCTTTTTGGCAGCGGGTTGGGCCATTGTTCCAGGCTCCAACCCAGGCGTACTCCCTCTCCGGGCAGTCGCAGACCGTGTGCTCACACAGGCCCAGTCAGGTGTACCCAGCATCGCAGAGTGCGTCCGGTATTCCACCTCTCTCCGAGTGTTGTGCTCCATGTCATTCCCCAGCAGACAATCAACTGGCACGGCAGGGCTTACGGCAACTCGAAGTGAACCTGCAACCCCCTCCCACTCAAAGGGAACCTCAGCCACTGGATAGTGGCCCATTCTGCCGTCAGCCATCGCGGCGGGGTGGAGTACATGGGGAACCACCTGCTCTGGAGATACCAGTTGACTTCTCACCATAGTCATACTGGCTCCTGTATCTCTCAGAGCCTCCCCTCTCTGGCCATTGATGGTTACCCATTGCCCATACTTTGCAGTATTTGAGGGCACCTGGATCTTAGGAACCATCTCCCGTTCTCCCAGGGACACTAAGGTGACACCCGCCCACTCACCCCCCTTATCTAAGGGCAACTCCTCCCCGAGCGCTACACTAGCTACTCCCAGTGGTTTTCCTCTGGTGGGAGGGGGTGGTCTCTTTGGGCATCTGACATCTCCCTTATAATGTCCAACACCAACACACTCAAAACAGTGGAGAACCCTTGGCTGCTGGCTTTGGCCAGGATTAGGGTTTCTGGGCGGGTTTGCCTTAGGGGTGAAACCTGTTCCCTTTCCTTGGAAATTGTTTTGGGGACCTTTAGAGAACTCCCTCTTTTTCTCTCCCCCCCTCCTTCTTCTGGGGGGCGCCCTGTCCAGCCTTTTGGGAATCCCCTCCAGTCCCCTTTGAGGACACCCGGGTACTTGCCCAGATGTCCGCCTCCTCTGCAAGCTTCCGGGGATTGGTCAGCTTGCTGTCCACCAGGTGTTGGCGCAGCTCGGGAAAACATTTCTCGAGGAGGTGCTCTTTCAAAAATAGATCATACAACCCCTCATAATCCTTCACCTCACTGCCCTTGACCCAGCCCTCCAAGGCTTTCTTTGCGTAATCTAAGAAATCCACCCAATTCTGGGTACTCAGTTTATGACTTCCCCTAAATTTTTGTCTGTATTTTTCGGGGGTAAGTCCAAACTTTTTCACCAGCGCCACTTTCATTGTAGGGTAGTGGGTTTGCTCGTCCAGCTCCAGAGCCAACAAGGTATCCCTGCCAGCAGGTGGCATATACTTATACAGCCCACCCCCCCCAGTGGTTTTCTGAGATCCCATGAGCCCTTAAAGAGACCTCATATGCGGCTAACCATTTGGCAATGTCATCACCTGGGGTGTAACTAGCAATAACATCCTTGGGTAGATAGGGTCTGGGTTCTCTGGTGTTTTCTTTGTTTTCGCTGCCACTATTGTTTGGATTAGGAGACCTTAATGTTAAGGCTTGAAGGTCTAGCTCCTTTATTGTTCGTTCGTGGGCCAACCTCCTGTCCTCCCGCTCCATTTCTAATTTAGCTAACTCCAATTTCAGTCTCCTCTCTTCCCTCCTGTCTTCCAGCTCGGCGGCAGTAAAACTCCTCACTGAGACGCTGCTGCCCTCCCTTGAAAGTGTCCTGGGACCTGTCAGCAGATTCCCCCCTTCAGCTTGGTACAGCATTGCGGTCTCAAGGACAGTGTCCCTATTACTCTCTTCTGTGTCCCGTTCCTCCTCTATATGAGCTTCCACCCATGCCCTTACGCTTGTCTGTAACTCGCTTTTCTTGGCACCTTTTTTGAAGAATACCCCCTGTCGTTGACACCACTCTTTAAGTTGGGTCACAGTGTAGGTCTCTAGCTCTTCAAGGTTTAATTCCATTCTTCAAATATGGGATCAAATGAGCACTCAGGAGAGAACTAAGAAGCGTGATCTGAGGATAACCTCCACCCACCACCAGGAACAAATTTGGAAAAACAAAAGTAAAATTAGGAGGGCCGCTAGGAGAAAACTCCTGGTGTAGGCTAGTGTATTACGTTCAATTACTACTGAGTAGCTGCAACCACAGTCAGGATCCCACCGCTAGACACCAACTTGTTGGAACCTGGGATGCCAGGTCACCTAGGGTAGCCTGGCCTAGGGTAAGTCACATTCACTAGAGGCACATGTGTGAAGGTTGCAAACCACCCAGCAGTAGATTTACGCAATAACACACAAAAAAAGATGACACTACACCACTGTTTGGAAAAATATGAGCATGTTTATAAAAATAGTATTTGCTCTCTTGTTTTCAGAAATCACAGTTTAGTACTTTACAGTTTGTCTTGAAATTAATAGTAATACTTTTAAGTTGCTAAATCATAACATCACCCAGCATCAACAGCACATTACATTACATTAGACTCCAAACTTTACTGGCTTTGACTTCTCTGCAGTGCTTAAACCTTTACCTCCCTTATCTGTACCTTTAATCACAAAGAGAGTGCACACCCAGTGAGAAGTGTAGGAAATACACAAGTTCTATGTTTCCACCAGTAAGCTTTATGAGGATCTTATAACTTCCCTTAAACCATAGGTACTTTCAACACCACATTGGCAGTTGCTTCTACTCTCAGGTTCTGATTAAGTGGCTTCTTTTCCCTGGACTGGCAATTATTTAGGTTTGCGCCGACAAGTTACTCCTCACCTCAAGAAATACAGTGGAAGAGAAAACGAACAGTGAGCCAGGGCACTTTTTATGGGTACTAGAACTAACTTCCCTCAGAAGGGAAAGACCTTTTCTTGAACCCCACTCCTCTTTACTCATAAAGTGATTGATCCCTGGGAGTGCTCAGTTTTCCCCTTCACCCCCTCACTCCTTACTGTCTTGAGGGGGCTGTATTGCCCAAGTCTCCAGGTAACCAGGCTGACAGACGGCTCCCTGGAAGTCCCAGCCGGCAGCTGTCGAGTCCGCTACTTCCCGCCCAGCCAGCTGCTCAACTCAGTGCTGGCGCGGGGAAAAGCGGTGATGCCAAGTCCCCCTTTGTCCAAGGGACGATTGAAGATTTGCCGCCTGCTCAGCCACTCGCTCTCCGGGCTGGCGCAGGCAGGGCGCGCCTCCGCTGACAGGAGCCGCTCTTTACCGCGCCCTCGTTTCCGGCCGGCTCCTCCTCTCAGAGCCTGTCGGCTCCACCGGTCATGCGCAGGGGTACAGTGTCTCCTCAGCAGAGATCGCGCTCTCCTGTCGGCGCCTCCCCTCTAACTCCGGGACCGGGGAAAAACATACAGGGCTGCTCCTGCAATAAGCGGCTGCCTCGCTACCTCACTCCCCTCCTCACAATACCAGCGACCACAGCGCTGATCCTGCGCTGCTCACCAGGCGCTGGCTCGGGGGTAGACCTGCTCAGTTTCACTCTGCTTCCGCCCCTCCTAAGGTTGGCTCCTCTCCACAGTCGGATTCAGCCACAGCGAATAAGTGATGAAACTCTGGGGGATTCTGTTACCAGGGGAAAGTCACGGCAACCAGGGGCAGGATTCAGTTGACAACTGCACGAGGGGGCCACAAAGATTAACCCTTCTTCTTCTAAGCACTGCTCAATAAAAGTCTCTCTACTGGGCAGATTACTGCGCTCCGCAGCACTGCAGTCTCCTTCTCCTTTTCACACCCCTGTATTTCTAGACTAGGGGTTGGTCAGGCGCCCAGGGTCTCCAGCCATCCAAATCAGCAGGGTCAGGTCAGGTAACCCAAGGGAGGAAGGGTGGTGAATCAATAGGTCAACCCTCTGACTATCCTACCCCCACCTTCAGCTACAGCCTGTCCTCCAGCTGACTCTCTCCAGTAAGACAAAATGGCTGACCAGCATTCCGCCTTTTATAGGCTGACCCTCAGAGGTCCAGAAGGGACCAGAAGGTTCTGGAATGCCCTATTCTACTATATGGGACAGGTTCTAGGTTTGTCAGTTGGGATAGTTGGTAGCCACCATTTTGTGACTCCAACTATATTCCTGTCAGGAAAGGCCTCTAGGCCTGAGGTGAAAGACTATGAGGGTGAAAAAGCACCTATCCCCTAGACCAACACCTTGAAAAAGCTAGTGGACACAAAAATTAATAAAGGTATGAGGGGCAAAAAGGGGACAAAATAAATAATAAATTGGAGGGACTACGCAAAAAGCCAGACAGGTCTAACAGCCAGACACTCTAAATACTTCACACCAACATCATCCTATTTCGGGTGCATGTCCCACCCGTAGTCTGCACCTGGCTAGGCTTAGCTTCAGCTGAGAGTGCAGTCATGTTGCAGGAAGCGATGGCCCTGAGATATTTCTGTTCATGTTGAGGGCTGCCAGGTTCCATTGTGACCCCTCACTGTATGGGTGCTATTCTGTCTGGACTCCAGAAAAGTTCCCTAGGTCAGAAAAGTCATAGGCAAGCAGTCTCCACTCGCCTGGAGCGAGCATGAGAGTTGGGGTGAGGTCCCCTTATGTAAGAACTCCAAGGGACAGTATTTCTACGTAAGAATCCGCTTTGTTTAATTTCCATTGCTGCAAGCAAAAACAGAACTTGTGTCATGTGAGGATTCTGAGATAGAGATGTGCACATGCTGTGCCAGAGTATTATGTGCTAGAAGTTGACTTCCAATAGTTTTTATGGACATGTTTCTCCACCCAAGGTGGTCGCTCACAGATCATGCGAGAGGTGAGGGGATTTTACAGCAAGCTCATGAAGCAGTCTAGTTTATAAAATAAAGGATCCAAACAATCTGCCACATTGGTTTTAGATCAGCAAAACACACAAGATGATGGACGGAATGGTAAAACATTCACCCCCAGTCACAGATCTGGGTTTAATCCATCGTTATTTTGCTCACCAAGCCACCCCAGTTCAGACATGGCCATATGCAAATCAGTCTTGACCTTGAGCCTCATGGGAACAGTCCAGCCCGAACTGCCAAGCCGTGTTGTCCCTAGACCGGAATCAAGCATCCTAGGACCGGTTTCTGGCTATCAGCCGTCTTTAGCCAGGATAGCTTGACTCCAGTGGCTTAGTGAGCACGGGACCCACGTCTGGGCACACCCTTCCCACATAGGGTGAACAGCAAAACACACAAGATGATGGACGGAATGTTGCACAATGGCAAAACATTCACCCCCAGTCACATATCTGGGGTTAATCCATCGTTATTTTGCTCTCCAAGCCTCCCCAGTACAGACATGGCCATATGCAAATCAGTCTAGACCTCGTGCCTCATTGGAACAGTCCAGCCCGAACTGCCAAGCTGTGTCTTCCCTGGACCGGAATGAAGCATCCTAGGACCGATTTCTGGCTATCAGCCATCTTCAGCCAGGATAGCTTGACTCCAGTGGCTAAGTGAGCACAGGACCCACGTCTGGGCACACCCTTCCCACATAGGGTGGACAGCAAAACACACAAGATGATGGACGGAATGTTGCACAGTGGCAAAACATTCACCCCCAGTCACAGATCTGGGTTTAGACCATCGTTATTTTGCTCACCAAGCCACCCCAGTTCAGACATGGCCATATGCAAATCAGTCTTGACCCTGTGCCTCGTGGCAACAGTCCAGCCCGAACTGCCAAGCTGTGTCTTCCCTGGACCGGAATCAAGCATCCTAGGACCGGTTTCTGGCTATCGGCCGTCTTCAGCCAGGATAGCTTGACTCCAGTGGCTTAGTGAGCACAGGACCCACATCTGGGCATACCCTTCCCACATGGGGTGAATGTATGACCTTGTTCTGCATTCTGTCCATCAACTGTTGTTTTTGCATTTGTCACCCTGAGTGGGACGGGTATGCACAGACGCGAGTCCCGTGCTCTCCACACCACTGGAGTCAAGCTATCCTGCTGAAGACGGCTGATAGCCTGAAACCGGACCTAGAATTCTTGATTCCGGTCCAGGGAAGACATGGCTTGGCAGTTAGGGCTGGACTGTTCCCATGAGGCACAGGGTCAAGGCTGATTTGCATGTGGTCATGTCTGAACTGGGGTGGTGTGGAGTGCAAAAACACAATTTATTTAGGCCCAGATCGTTGTACTGGGGTGAATGTATGACATTGTTCTGCATTCTGTCCATCAATTGTTTTTGCATTTGTCACCCCTAGTAGGACGGGTATGCTCAGACGTGAGTTCCGTGCTCTCCACACCACTGGAGTTAAGCTATCCTGGCTGAAGACGGCTGATAGCCAGAAACCAGTCCTAGGATGCTTGATTCCGGTCCAGGGAAGACATAGCTTGGCAGTTCTGACTGGACTGTTCCCATGAGGCACAGGGTCAAGGCTGATTTGCATATGGTCATGTCTGAACTGGGGTGGTGTGGAGTGCAAAAAAACGATGGATTTGGCCCAGATCTTTGTACTGGGGTGAATGTATGACAGTGTTCTGCATTCTGTCCATCAACTGTTGTTTTTACATTGGTTTTAGATGGCATAATTTATGAGGCCATAGATAGGAGTGTGGGGCTGTATGTGACTTTTCTACTTTGACTACCACCGTTGCCTTTATCACAACCTCTATAACAAGCTTTACAAGCAAACAAAACAGAAATTGGCGGTGTCAATATGTCTAGCTTTAATGAGCTAATGCGTGAATTAGGACACTGAAGGCAGGCTCATTGGCTTTGTCAACGATTGTTTAATCCTGAATCTACCGTGAATCAACACACTGGTATTTATTCAGAAGAAATATGCCCTTGGTAAAATGTGGGGATTAGAGGTTTAACCCCAAAGACTGATTTGACTGCATCAGTTCACTTCTCGCAGATTATAGTTTTATTAAATGGCTTGGCCGCACATTTTATTCCTCAGAGTGGATAATTTTGCTGCAGCATTTCCAGTATCCACTGGTGGCTGGGAACCAGTAGTTTTGACCAGCTTAAAAAGAAAAAAGCTCAACTTTAAAGTATTTTAATCTTGAATTACAAGCGTTCTGAAATTATCTATAAAGGGGAGATTTTACCCCAGGTGCAATTCTCAAAGAGGACTCACTTGAGAGTATGTGAGCTGTGCTCACAAATCTCCCTTAAAGACTTACCATTATTCCTACTTCTAACACAAAAGAAAATTAAGAATTTATTCAGAGAATTAAGGCTGGCTCGTTCGTAATGCCCTTCTCTTCCCTACATCTGTAGCACTGAAAGGGGCTTTGTCATCTTCTTGCTGTCATGCAATACGATTGAACTATAACAATAAAGGGTTAAACAGGAGTGAAAACTTACTCGTACTCGGAGAGACCGTTGTTATGAAGACTGCACGGTTTATTATGTATTTTGAGGAGTCCCAGACTTCTACTAATCTGGTCTGTTGGCTAAATCTCAAAGTAGCACCTTTTCTCCGTAGTCTTTGTGTACTGCTTGTTTTCAGAACGGAGTAATAACATCTTGATTGTGATGCTGTACACGACCTTGAAAATCGGCATTGGACAGCCAAAAGGTACAAAATGTGACATGTTGTATCTTGTACAGCAACATCTGGAAACATGTTTGTAGCCAAGGACTTTTCGGGATTCAGTAAGGACTCTACGCCGAGGACGCAGAGCAGTTTAGGTTCATGGACATAGTGGTAATTTGCCTGTTTAAAAACTTAAACATATTAGGCCCATGTATCAATACCAAAGATCATTTTAAGTCATTCTCCTCGTATTGATAATGTGTGGTATATTAGTGAAGATATTTAGTATTTCAGCTGGCTTAAGCAGGTATTGGAATCCTAAACCCTTAGCATTCCAGTGCAGGAATGTCATGATGTAATACGTTTGGAATGCTAGGATGGAAGATTCAGAATGCTTGGATTTGACTTCTGACAGTTACTTCTGCTGGTGGTTTAGATGTTCCTGTGTCCTCTCCCTTCTCTATCCTGCAGCACAGTATATGTAATTACATTATTTTCTCCTCGTCCTTAGTTTCGAGAGTACTTACTACATAATCCTAAGGCTATTTGATGTTCGTCTGCTGCACTGTCTCTTTCATCCAGTGACAAACAGAGCGTGTCCTATTACGCAATCCCATCCAGCTGCCATATTATCCAATGAATTTTCTCCGCAAATTTTGAATTACTGGCAAAGCAGGGATGTATGCTTGTGTAATAAATTGCAGTGCTGTCCAACTCTGATGTGACGTCCTCGAAAGACCGTGGCAGAAGAGTTTGTGATATAGAACAGTTTGTTTATAAGTCTTGTTCAACACTGACATCTCTAATTTTACTTTTCTCTACAGATTTATCATCATGTGACTGGGAGATATGCAGCTTATCATGACCTTCCGATGGCATGAACGACTGAGCCGCTGAGAAAGAACCCAAGAGCCCCAAGAATGCCCTTTCTTACCCGGAGTCAGTCTTTGACCAAATATTATCGACCTTGCAACCTCTCGTTACTCGCTTACCCTAGCCTCATAAGCACAAAGGGACTTCTTTCGGCCAGGAATTTGAAAATGTGCATCCTTTAAAAAACCTTCAGCTCTTTAAAACATCATACTGGATTATTCAACATCACTTGTGAAAATAGAGTTCAGAATTACTGACATTTTTGAAAAACAATTGTGATAAAATGTGTGCGTTTTATATTTGTCGAAAGCTGAGGGCTCAGCACACACTAATCAATATAGCATGGCGATGCTAAAATTAAAGATCTCAGCTGTTTTTATTATTAATAGTTAATCAACCCTGCTAGCTTTTTTCATCTGCCTTAGCATGTTCTGTCTGAGTGGATTGCCCAGGTTTTAATAACAAACCTTTCTGTGCCTAGGGCAAATCTGGTGGTTTGTAGCCATACTGCCTTAAGGAGGATGTTCATTTGGGATATGGTAGTTCCAAATGACAGAAGATACAATCCTAATATGGAATGGGTGAGAAAAAGTTAAGTCTTTGTGCGAGTGATCAAAACCTCGATATATAGAAAACCAGTGCTAAATCCTCCAGCTCTGACTTATCAAAGGAGTGGCGGTCATGTAAGGAAGGCCAGTAATCAAGAGGTCATTAAATTAATTTGAGTGCATCTTTGTTTCGCTATACTATTCCACCGGGGCAGCAGAGACATGTGCGCTGCTGCCCTGGTTGACTGCATCCCACCATATTGAGTGATCTCTGCTTTTATGTCAGAGATCTCTATGGCATCCGAGGAGCCATCTCCGCGGTATCTCTTTTGAAGACACTGAGAGTTTACTGAGTGGCTGCCATTTTCCATGCGGCCACTCAACACATTTTTTTTGTTTTTCAGATTTAGTTTCAGATAAATAACTACTGTTGAGCGAGTTTTCTTCCAGGGTTTAATGGTTATTTTTTTCTGTTCAGGACAACCAGACTTTTCTTGGCAGTGCTGAACAGGAACGAAACGTACCTCGTGGGGCTGTCAATCTTGAGCTTTCCACCGGCAGAACCATTGGTGGCTCTGCCAGCAGCATCAGGGCTGATCGTCCGACGCTAAATAGAGTTGGTAGACCATCAGTTTGACTGACCGCGTGCTCTGCCACATTTGTGGAGAAGTACACTGTCCGCTAAACTCTATATAACCCTCAGAGTCTTTGAGTAAAAAATGCAACGTATTGTGTTTTAAAATAAAAGTGGCAGCATGAAGTATGGATTATGTCTGATTGCTGTGGTTAAGGTTTGATTGTTAAGGTTTGTCTTTATAGGTAAACAAAACTATACACCGTTTTCCATTCCAAATTTGGCTTGTTATGTCTGTGATTTGAAAAAGACACTCAAAAATGTCATATTAAGAATGAGTCTTAAAAAGGATTTATTTGTGACGAGTTTTGAATTTTTTACCTCTTGTATCAGGGATTATTTCATTTGTGTGAATGTCTATCTCAATACAGACAGCAGTATTTGAGGACAAAATAAACATTCCCAATTATACACACCCACCTTACAGTCCTTAAGTAGGCATTTTTACCACAGAATCAAAGACACCAGGGCCCTATTATAGTTAGAGTGCATTGTTCCTGTTTGCGCCACAGCGCTCCTTTAAGCAGGTGCACTGAGTGCTAACAGGAAAAATATACCCTATCATGTAGAATGTGCTGTTCTCAGTGCAGCTGTGTACTTGGCGGGCCCTCCAGGGCAGCGCATTCAAGAGAAATACGGAGCAGCTGTTTAAAAGCTGCGCCACATTTCTCTCTGCAGGCTGCACTCCGCCTGTACTTTAACCCCATGTAGGTGGGTGCAGTGAATGACTGCCTGCCTACAAAGGGATGTCTGAGGGGAGGTCCATAGGACCGCTTTTCCCCCCCCCTGAGGGCTGCCATCAGGGGGCGCACTGTCAGTGCGCCTCCTGACAGCTTCTTTGCCTCTGCTCCCATGTCTTTAATCCGGTGCAGGTGCAGAGGCAAAGGAATTTTATGCCCGCATGCAATTAAAGATATGCCTTCTTGAGAAAGCGCTGGGGCTGCATGTGCACCAGAACTTTTAGTATTACAGAAGGGACCGCAGATATTGTCTACAGCCCCTTCTGTAATACCAGCGTGCCCAGGGGCATGCGAAGCGGGCACACACGCTTGTTGCGCCCCGTGGCACCTTTTGTAATACGCCCCCAGAACAACGGAAGATGGAGGAAGCCACATTTTCACTGAAACTGTTCCACATTTAGCTCGAATAAATTGGCATAAAGGCTCGTCATTGATTACAGAGATGCAATAACAAGTGCTATTTTTCCAATTCATCAGCCATTAACTTCAAAAGGGTTTGTTGTAAGACTAGCTGAGTAATAATGTGATAATAATTGCTCCTGACAAAATCCAACACCTATGTGTTCGGATTATGTTGAGTGGAATAATTGTCATGTTATAAGTGAGATGCAGATATTGATGTGATAAGAACAAGAAACTGCATGTACCAGTATTTACTGGACATTTGTCCTCTTTTTAATTCCAACAGGTTTGACCTGCTGAAAATTGAAGGGTGAAAACGTTATCCTGCTCAGTAATTGCGATGTGCAATAATTATCCCTCTGTTACAAGTTTCATCCTGTAAATTTTTCGGCATCCTGCATCAAAATTGGAACGCCTCAGTATTAAATGGGCATTTTTATTCCTTTAAATTCCAGCAGGAGTGATCTGCCGAAATTTAAGAGGGATGCCAATTTTATTCCACCTGGTAATTACTGTGTGTGATAAAAATTACAACGCTCATAATTATGATCCCTGCAAAAGGATAGAATCATTGGGCCACTTGTGAGAGTCTTGGTATTATCTAGTGGGAAGCAAGTGCTTAGTGTGTATTACTTGACACATTCTACATCACCTAATGCCATTGGAACTATGAACTGCAGAACTGATAGTGCAGCAGATGTAGAGGATGTGGAACAGACAGTGATTCATGGGTTGCAAATATCAAGAGGCAGGACTTCTCAATTAAAATATGTTACAACTGTAGTTTTTATTACGTGTCGACTGGACGTTTGTATAAATAATGTGTCTATGGAAATGAGAACACAAAAGGCTTACCAATTGAAGCCTAGAATTAAAGCACTTGATATTCGTGTATGTCTGTGTGTGTGTCTGTGTCTGTGTGTTGGGTGTGTGTGTGTGTGTCTGTGTCTGAGTGTGTGTGTTTTTGTTAGTTATATAGTCAGACTTTTTAACTGTTGCTTTCACATCATCTTAATTCAAATGCGAGCCTGTCCTCTTCCATGCATATTGGTCTGTAACTTCTCAGTTTTATTTGTTTTGTTATTACTATGCTTCACCCTTAACTAAAAATCTTGAATCATGTTAATTGTTGTTCTCAAGGAGTTTTTACGGACAAAATATCTTCACTAAGGGCCTGGTATACGGTTCCCTTTCACAAACCAGGGATGTGCAATTTGCACAAGGACTTTTTTTTTTAAAGTGGGGAATGTAATTTGTGATGCAAACTATGTACTAAATAATTTGAGTGCCTCAACTGCTTTAAAGTACAGAGGAGGTTATTTTTATTATGACTGGCTTTACTTCATTCCGTCTGGGCAACACAGGCATAAACTCCCCTGCCATGGTGGACTACAGCCACCCTATTTAGGATCTCTGTCTGTCTGGTGGAGATCTTAATGCCATCAGAAGAGCAGCTGCCACGGTGGCCTCTCTGAAGGCACTAAAAATTTGCTGAGCGACTGCAAATTTTATGCGGCCACTCAACAAACGTTTTTTGTATTTCAAAGACAAACTCCCAAAGTTAAAAGTAAACAACTAATTTAATGACCCTGACACAATGCAAGTTTTCTCCCAGAGTTCGAGGGTCACATTTTCTTTATTCCTGTTCAGGACCCCAAGCCTTTTCCTGGGAGTCCTGAAAGGAAAGAAAAGTATCTCAGAACATCTGCCCCAAGTACGGCAGAACGCCTGGTTACGTACAGCAGGCCCCATGTCAATAAGACCATCAGTGGTAGCTTTGCCAGCGGCTACATAACTGATCACCTGACAGTGTGTCCGTTTGGCAAACAGGGTACTCCGACACATTTGTGGAGGAGTACCCTGTTTGTTAAACACTAAATAACCTCCAGAGCATTTAAGTAAAAATGCACCCTAATGTGTTTAAAAAAGTCAGTATTAAATATGAACTATGTCTGACTACATTTGTAGTGATTCTTATAGTTTTGCCTAAATAAGTCAACAAAACGTAGACTTTTTTGTATTCCAAACTTGGCTTGTAATGTTTGTAATTTGGAAAGGACACTAAAGAGTGCCCTATGAAAAGTCAGTCTTAAAATTTCAGCGGGAGTGTCCTGGAGAAATTTAACTGAGATTTAATTTTTATTCCTCCTGGTGATTACCAGGTGAGATAAAAATCACGACACTCACTATTGGCAATCTGTGTGTGCTACTTTGAAAATTGTACATTACATCACCAAATGTCATCAGGACTGTGAACTGCAGAACTGATAGTACAGCATATGTAGAAGGCGTGGAAAAGGCTGTGGTTCACAGGTATGCCTTCTCACTTTAAATGATTTAAATCTGTAGTTTAAATGCGATGGGACTCTACATGTTCACCTTTATACTGGATGTATTCAAAATGTGGCCATGCAAATGGGAACACAACTGGCTTCCCAATTAAAACCTAGCAATAAAGCCCTTTTTCAATTTGTTTTTGTGGGTCTTTTTGTTATGGCAATCGGTGGTACTTTGCATCTGTTGCATTAATTATTATTATTGACCTTTGAGCCTGGCGCCTTTCATGCATTGGTCTGTAACTTCTCGGGTGCATTCATGTTTCTGTTTGTGTGCTTCACTCTTATTAGAAACACCACCTAAGGTAAATATCTTGAAACATGTCAGTTGTTGAGTGCGTTTTTTTAACCCCTTGGCTGCTAGACCTCCCAGCCCACCAGGAGTCTTGCATTCAAAGGAGGCTATTGGGTTTGCACAGTAACTGAATAAGCTTTGGTGTCAGTTGCATATCTCGTCATTTCTTTGCAGAGACCACACATGGAGAAACGAGGTCCGGTAAAGCCAAGAGTTGAACTATGTTCCACTTCGGAACAGGGAGTGCTCAGTTATACTTTTCCAGCATTGAACTGTGAGCTGATTACTCTAGTGTTGTGGGTTCACCTTACTTTGTTATTGTTTAAACGTGCAATCCTATGTTTTAAAATATTTGTTCACTCTGAAATCGTTTGGAAAACAAGAGAAACATAGTCAGGACCTAAGCATTGCTTTTGTACTTGATTCACATTTTCAGTCCCTGAATGAGTCATATCATATTTTCTATATGTGGCACAGTGATGGGTTACCCCTGTGGAAGATCTGCTGGGTCATCAGCTTCAATCCTTTGAAGGGTGACTCAACTACTGAACACTAGCTTGCATGGCCACTAGGCCACTTTCATTGGTAGCCATGATTGCTATCATGCAGTTGTTTGCTCCGAGGCAAACCTGTAGTGAAGTATTTTAAGTAAGACCTAACACAGGAACGTTTAATAAACACTATATATACACTGTGGGAGCCATACTGTACCCACTAAAAAGGTGAGCAGTATCCAAAAAGTACAGAAATAAAGCAGTTTTAATCAGTTTTTGTAATTAAAGACATTGAATCTTCAGCACAGCACAAGTGAATCCTTAAGCATCAATTTCATTAACCTTATTAACCTCAGCCGTATACAGGTGTACACTTAGCCATCCATCCATCTTAGCAGTGCACCGGAGTAACCTTAAGCATCGGCCACAGCTGTGTACATGTTTTACCCTTATGCGTCAACCTAAGTGATTTACACGTGTACCCTTTAGCATCAACCACAGTGGTGTACAGGTATACCCTTAGGCATCAACGTCGATGTTATAAAGGTATTCACCAATCAAATTTTGTCTATCAAGGACCTCCCATTTTATAAAACCTTTCTTGACCTCCCAAACTAGCAAAATCCTTATATCTAGAATGTCGCTATGATACACTGGAGCTGGGGTCATTTACTGCCACATGGAGTTGGAACAGGCGCATTATTCACTCATCCATATGCACTATTGCTCGTTAGCTTTAAATGAATCCATACATCATTTATTATTCTTTTGCCCAGCATACCCAAAGCTTTGAGGGAAATTAATATGCCCACTCTATTTGAACTATGGCTTCCGGAGATACCAGGAGGCAATGCCAATCTTGAAGGGCAGCACAACTATTTGCATTGTTTTTGCTTTAAGCTAATTTTTTTATTTATGGCCAGATTGATAAGGAAATCTAAAGGTCTTAAACTCTAGCTCAGGACAAAAGGGATGTTTATACCATTTGTCTCCTTTGCACATGTCTGACTCTGTTTTTAGGTCGAGGACCGTCGCACTGCGTAGCAGTGGGCAGAGTCAGAAGATTTTATGTTTTTTAGTTAGGGGGCTTGAACCCGCCCCTCTTCTCCATTGGCTGGCTTCCTAAACGGAGGCCAGCCATTGGAGGAGAGGGGCGTCACTCGGTTCAAGCCCCGTCTTTTTAGGATTCGGGGGCGTGTTTTTTGCGTTCTTTCTATCTGTGACGTCATCCGTCACTCCGCAAAAAACACGCCCCCGATTCCGAAAATTTCAGAGGTTTGGGGCCGCCATTTTTTTTCTTGTTTTCAGTGTTTTCCCTTTACGCTAACAACCCTTTCCCTGCAGGAACAGGCTTCATATTGTTTGTTAACCTTTCACATTTCCACACTGCCAGGGAGGGTAAAGCGGGTTTCCTCCGTGTTATTAATATTACGTTTTTGGCAGGGGAGAAAGGAGCTCGGGCCCGCAGCTTTGAGGAACATGGACGAATCCTCTCAAATGTGTAATATTAAGGCACTGCACGTCTGCAGTGTCTGTTTCATTCTGAGCCTGAATGTTTATTGCTAGCTTATCTGCTTCCGTTTGATTTTACACTTGTTCTAGAATTCAGTATCTTTTAAAATACACCGTGGCACCCCTGTCTTCGGACCGAGCGTGGTATGCTCCCAGTGCACGCACCCTAGTGTGTCTGGAATCTTGGCATTGCTCTTGCAGCTGCAGGAGAGAGTGTCTCGAGCCTGGTCTGTGCGCGCGCCTGCGTGGAGGCAGTGTAAGCGGGGGGCTTGAGGCTGAGCCGGGAGTCTCCGGGGCCGCCTGTGGCTCGCCGTCTTCCCACAGTTTCACAGTGCAGAAGATGTACGGCTTCCGGGCTGCTGTGTAGCGGAGGGTGTGACAGGAGGTCCGGGCCAATCCTTCACTCATCGCAGCCATGTCAACTCCTGGGTCTGGCGAGAGGAACCCGAGGCGTGCCTGTAAGTACAACTTTGTATTCACTCCTATCCAGTAACACCGGTAATTACTAATGGGGGCATGACAGGTTCTCTCGTGTGTGGGGCAGCGAAACAAACTCCTCTGAAGGACCGACGTTACAACTGTTTGCAAAGGGTGTAGCTTTCAATGGTGCGGCGGGTGCAGTGGCACCAGAACCAAGCTGACCGTGGGCACACTTTACTCCCTATTAGTGGCTGGGATTTTACTATCAACCCAGTGGATGGAGGGTTGGGCTGGGTTACTTCTCACTTGCTACGCCACTGCCTTCTTGAGCGTCCACTGCACAGTGGGAGGAAGCGTGCTGTCACAGGGGTTTGCGCTTGTTCTTGTGCATTGTTAATACGGTAATAATGCGCATCACAATGGGGTGTAATGAATGAGGAGGAAACAGCTGAAGCAGAGCAGAGGAAAGTGGGAGGCTTAACGTGGATTTGTTGCTTTGTTTTGTTGTGCTGTAAGCTGTCAGGCTGTGCTTGCTTCCCTGCCCCCTGGCTATGCTTGCTTCCCTGCCCCCTTGCTGTGCTTGCTCCCCTGGCTGTGCTTGCTTCCCTGCCCCCTGGCTATGCTTGCTTCCCTGCCCCTGGCTGTGCTTGCTTCCCTGCCCCCTGGATGTGCTTGCTTCCCTGCTCCCTGGCTGTGCTTGCTCCCCTGCCCCCTAGCTGTGCTTGCTCCCCTGCCCCCTGGCTGTGCTTGCTCCCCTGCTCCCTGGCTGTGCTTGCTCTCCTGCCCCCTGGTTCCCCTGCCCCATCGCTGTGCTTGCTTCCCTGCACACTCGCTGTGCTTGCTTCCCAGCCCCCTCGCTGCGCTTGCTTCCCTGCCCCTTGGCTGTGCTTGCTTCCCTGCCCCTTGGCTGTGCTTGCTCCCCTGCCCCCTGGCGGTGCTTGCTCCCCTGCCCCCTTGCTGTGCTTGCTCCCCTGCCCCCTTGCTGTGCTTGCTTCCCTGCCCCCTTGCTGTGCTTGCTTCCCTGCCCCCTTGCTGTGCTTGCTTCCCTGCCCCTCGCTGTGCTTGCTCTCCTGTGTGTGTATGTGGCTCTGTGTGTGTATGTGGCTCTGTGTGTATATGTGGCTCTGGGTGTGTATGTGGCTCTGGGTGTGTATGTGGCTCTGGGTGTGTATGTGGCTCTGGGTGTGTATGTGGGGCTCTGTGTGTGTAGGGCTCTGTGTGTGTGTGGGGCTCTGTGTGTGGGGGGGCTGTGTGTGTGTGTGTGTGGCTCTGTGTGTGTGTGGCTCTGTGTGTGTGTGGCTCTGTGTGGGTGACTCTGTGTGTGTGGCTTTGTATGGGTCGCTCTGTGTGGGTGTAAATGCAATCGGTCATGCATTTGCGAGCGATTAAGCTACTGGCATTGTAAATGACAATGCCATTTATTTAACGATTAAGCTATTGGCAATGTAAATGACAATGCCATTTATTTATGATTTAAAAAAAAAAGTCATATGCAATGCCAATAGCTCTACCTTTAATAATGCCGAGACCATTGCATTGTAAATGCTTGTTTAGGTAGGGTTACTGAAACTGCTCCACTTTTTATTTCTTTTTAAAGCGAGCCATTTTGTGATGTTACTGTTTTTAAAGAGAGGTCTGCTATGTTAGTTCTGAAAGTGATCACAATTAGTCTTAATAATTTTGTAACATTTCATTTAAATCATTGTTTTATGGAATGACTTCAGTGCAATAAACTTTATTCCTTCTTTCCTCTACAGGTATACGCTTAAGAATCAACCTCGACGGTATACAGCTGTACCCCTCAGCAGTATAGAGGCGTTCACTTAACTATCAACCTTAGCGGTATACCAGAGAAACCTTAAGCATCAGCCCCAGCTGTGTACACAGTACCCTTACGCGTCATCCTATTTGATTAACAGGTATTCCCTTAAGCATCAACCTCGGCGGTATACAGGTGTACCTTTAAGCATCAACCTTAGCAGTATACAGGTGTACACTTAAGCATCAATATCAGCAATATACAGGTGTACCCTTAAGCATCAACCCCAACGGTATACATGTGTATCCGTAAGAATCAACCTCATTGTTGTACAGGTGTACCCTTCAGCATCAACTGTTGTAGTCCTTTGGCCCCAAAACTGGCACTTTTGTATGCAGAATTGTGAAAATAGCAAAATAAGTTTGTCAAAACAAATCAAAAAAGTCAGACAACTCCCAAAACAAAGATAGTGCCTCTCAATCATAAAATATTAAACAGGAGTTGCTTATTATTATTTCAATAATCAATAAATCTGCCTTGAAGACTCGGAGGCAGGCACTAAGATAGCATGCAAAAGTGTTTTAGGTTCGCTATAAACTTGCCCTTCAATTAATTATTCAGAGCTAGCTGCAATGTTATGCAAGTTGAATGGGCTATAAAAGAAACTAGTCTCCTACAACATGTGTTCAATAATGACAACAACATTTCTTTGCAATTGTCGATTTAGGTGGCATGTGTAATCATTAACGTACTGTGATAATGCAAGTACAAATGTGGAACAAATAATCATTACGTATGATAATAGTGTATGAATGTTCCTACTGATAAGAAAACAGCTTTATGTTGAGTGTAAACTTGGTGGCAGGAAACCTGTGAAGTTATACAGTACAGCGTATACAAAAATCACAATAAAATTCAATGAACAGTGCGGCTTAAGTTCATAGCTGTGACCCTCCATTGTCTGAAAATCAATTCAT
Source organism: Lissotriton vulgaris (assembly GCF_964263255.1). Taxonomy (NCBI): domain Eukaryota; kingdom Metazoa; phylum Chordata; class Amphibia; order Caudata; family Salamandridae; genus Lissotriton; species Lissotriton vulgaris. Next base: position 2,078,794,552 of record NC_141685.1, on the reverse strand, counting down.
AAAACATTACGGTTTGAATGTAAATGATCAAAAGAAGATAAATGCTTCTGTGAGAAATATATCAGCCCTCCAGCTGAATCCCAGAGCGTGTGATGTTCATTTTCCATCTATGCCTTTTTCAGGTTGTGCCTAGACAGTACTTGCGCTGTCGCTTCCAGACGTATATACTTTGTGGGCTATTGCTGTTCATTTGTTTCTTTCAGTGTCCTTTAAAAATCCTTGCTTCCAACGGTTTGTCCCTTCTTTTTGTTGTTTGTTCACTCCCACAGAGCTGTTCCCCGTTACTTGTAGCCTTCCACTTGTCTTATTTTAGTTACTGCCTCAGGAACCCTTTTCTTTAATTCACAAAGAGCACTTCACACAAGCGTTTGTGTTTTCAGGAGCTACAAGCTTTTCTGTTCACAGAGCTGTTTATCTTGGTCTTATCTCGTCACATTTGCTGTTCATTTGAAGATTGAGATCAAATGTGAGAGGCTATTTCCACGAGTGCGCATATTTCCTTTTGACTATCTCATTTGACGTTGTACTGCATCAGCTTTGGCAATTTTTCACTTGTACCTGTTCGTTTTTTTTAAAATGTAAAATGTTACATGTTTTGAAAGTGTACCATTGGTTCACGTGTGCACTTGCCTAAATGCACGCCTGTGCATACTGTTAGCAGGAAATAGGTTATATGCGTTGCTTCTGAAAATAATTTTGACGTCCTAGCAGTGTCTTGCTGCTCTGCTTGTTTTCAATCTTAAAGATGTTACATGTTTCACGTGTGTGCATGCCTAAATACATGCCTGTGCGGACTGTTAGCAGGTTATAGGTTGTATTCGTCGCTTCTGAAAATGATTTTTGCATCCTAGCACTGCAATGGAAATATATTGTTTTGGGGATGTTCCATTAAGCACGCAAACACTTATTAATTAACCCGTCCTCCTATTCACCACCTCCACCGCCTTTCCATTCACCACCACCACCGCCTTTCCATTCACCACCACCACCACCGATTGCCAAATACAATAGCTCACCCATAGGCTAGACCTATTGGCTTTGCCAATGCTTGTTTGAAACTGGAGTCTCTAAACCAGTAGAAGCCACTTACTTGCCTGTAGCCTGTACGTCGTCCCCTATTACAGTTAGTTGGTTCCACTTTTATTTTCCACTCTCATTTAATAGCAAGAAGACATCTAGCTTGGTGGTTTTTCTCCTTAATCGTCAGCGATAACTTGGCACAAGAAGATATGTATTGTATGAACCACTTGAAATCATGAACCCAAACACACATTTTCACAGGAACCCCTATCACTAACTGTACACCCAGTCAGCCCACTGCACCCCTGAAAGATCAATAAGTAAGGAGCTGGTTGTGTATGAGGAGACTGTGTTCTTGCAGTCTTCAAGAGAACCAGTCCGGAGCCTCAGTTTATCTCCAAGGGCACTGCCCACTGCTATCATACAGTGAACTGCTACCACTGCTTGAAGCTCAAAAGCTAGACTTTTCTTTTTTTATGCAAAAACTGAAGAACATGATAGAAAAACTTCAGTTGATATGTGCACTGAAATCATTGAGTAATGTTGTAAGATAAAGAACATCTGAGAGAAGGCTAATCCATCTGCCATAGGCTCAATAGTATCAATTTTATGGCAAGACACGGAGGCCAATATTATGCATATTCCTTTAATTGCTAACTCACAGCAGCAACACCAAACAATGTAAAGATTTAGAACTTTACTTTAACACTCCAAAGTCCACAAAATCCTGTGAGAGGCAGCCATATTCATTCTTTGTTGCTGCTTAATCTGTTTGAAAGGATTTGGTTTAAATTGTTTTAAATGGCACGTTTTTCATTTTGATTAATATCTTGACTTAATTAATATCTATTTTCGTCATTTTAATTCATCTTTATTTTATTCGATGTTCCTAAACTGCTAGGTGTTTATTTCTCTATTAGGCGATGTTTATTGCTTCCCGTTGTCTCTTTCCTCACAAAATCGGGTTCTTTCCCTTTCTAAAAAACTTAACTACTTTCACGAGCACAACGTTTTTTTAACGAACGCGCTCAATTTCTGAGATCTGTTTTAAAAGAATTTAATTACAGCGTTCACGCCGTATTTTAATTTCTACTTTGGCTTTATTGTTTTACCGCGTTTTGCTGAGGTGGTGAGCGCCCTTGCCTTTCAGTTCAGTTCAGTTCAAATAGCTTTTTTCCATAGCATATATCATAAAACCTTCAAATTGCATCTACACAATAAAACATTTGCTACATTTTAGGATAAAATCTTCCAGTACAGTGCAGATGGTCGTTAAAAAATCTTGCCAATGAACAATGTGGACAAGTCCTTTAGCTGGTTTAGGTTTGTGGTTCTCGACCTAAACTCTTGTGTAAAGGAGCACAAACAACACAGAGATGTTTTTAGAAACCTCTCACCCACCTACCTAGTAGGTGGCATGCTTCATCATCGGGGTCCAGCTGGACCGCCTAATGCAATCCAGCTGTGCTTCGACGCCTGAGTTACAGCGGAGCAGGTTGTTAATGTGACAAAAGTGAAGTGCTATGTGAAGTGCAACTATATGTTAAAAATGTCTCTAGGAGTAGCCTTTATAAAAGTTTTAATTGAAGGGTCCTAGGACATGGGTAAAAACATCATCAGGATTAACGTGAGGTTTAAAAAGTACCTCTGTATCCCTTTTGGTTTTAGGTCTACTAGTTTCAGCCTTTTGGTTTGTTAAAGAGGCTTTTGTCAGGAACAGAGTGGGTGTCGAAAAAAGAAATGCCACAGTGGTGCAAGTATCAGCACACACCCTAAAGTGTGCTGTGAGTGTAGTGGGACATTATAACTTACAGATCCTTAAAGTGGAGTACTTTGACTCAATGAGGGCTTCGCCTCATGTATCCATACGAACAAGCTTTACCCAGTTCCGACCATTTGTCGTGGTAAATGAATCAATAAGACCTACGCTCTTTGTACGGATCCCGCTGGACGCGGCAAACAAGAGTTTAGGTCAAGAACCACAAACCTAAACCAGCTAAAGGACTTGTCCACATTGTTCATTCGCATATTACCCAGGGAAAAGGACAAGTAAACTCTTTCCTTACTCTCTAGTTGTTTTTCTACTTTAAAAAATCTTAACATTAAATTAATAGTAGCATATTTGATTTAAAAACAAAACCAATTTCATAAAAAGCTTTTCAGAGAACCTTATCTTTTGAAAGCGCAAGGACGCTGTCTGACTTCTGTATGTATATGCGGTCCGTTCACTGAGAGGTGCAAGTAGGTAACGGACGCGCCTCCCTGTGCCGGAGTGCCAGCGACCTTTGTGAGCTCAAATTACAAGAGCCTGTGCGCAACAAGCGCTCATTTCTAACACAGGCTTATTCTTATCCTTTTTTAAATGAACACATTTTAATAAAATTACCTTTTTTGAAGGAAAATGACAATCAAAAATCATCGAGTAGATTCCAAGTACATCCAGTTTAGACCATCTGCCAAGATTCAATTAATTTTCTAAAGAGCAATTTCGAAATGCAGAAGGGTATTTTAGACCCTTAGAGACAACCGTATTGCATCACATGATGCAGCGGCCTTCTTGGCTTGGCCATTTCTTTCTTTTCTCTATGTATTTGTGGCAGCCATCTTTTGGACAGGCAAAAGAGGCAGTAGACAGTTTTTTCTGGTCAGTCAGGTTATTCTCAATACAACTGTCATTCAGAGTTCAACTGGGAGTGTCTTGAGGGAAGTGAGCGTTTCACTGTTATTTTAGTGCTAAATTGTGAGTTTTTTTGCAAAAAGAGTTGGTTAGAGTGGTGTTCTGTGGTGTTTATCAGATTTTGACTTTGAGGAGATTTAATCCTATTAAGGAAATCTGTAAAGATGGAAAATAACAAAGTAAATGGTGACATTCTGAAATCAAAAGTTATGGAATGTGTTGACAAGGCAATGTCTGTTCAACTTGGGAAGAAGCTACATGATTGTGTGAATAAAATAGACGACACTCTTAAGCTATTCCTTCTGAGGAACAGTTTTGGTCTGTGGAGGAGGTTTTTAAATAAAAGCTAATTCTGCTTTTGGTGGAAGTGATACCAAGCAAAACATCAATGACCTACTGAAGAACTATTTATTTTTATTTATTTTATTGAACTTTTTTTTTTTTTTTTTTTTAAATGCTTATAAAGCGCAGCATACACCTTGCGGTTTCTTGGCGCTGAAGGTTCAGTGGCTGAGGGGAGGGAAGACCAGGGAGAAAAATTTAGGAGGGGAAAGCCTGGCTAAATAGGAAGGTTTTCAAGTCTCCACGGAAGGAAAGGTACTGAGTTGCGGAGCGGAGGTTGTCAGGGAGAGAGTTCCAGAAGGAAGGGGCCAGAGTAGAGAAATTGGATCCACCCCACTTTTTGCGCGAGAAGCGGGGGATCAGGAGAAGGGACTTGGAGGAGGACCGGAGATTTCTTGCGGGGACGTAGGGTTTGATAAGTGAAGTGATGAAGGCAGGGGCAGTGCCCTGACGGGCCTGGAAAACCATGCACCCGATTTTAAAGAGGGAGCGTTGTTTCACGGGGAGCCAGTGGAGTTTCTTTAGGAGGGGGGTGGAATGGTGGTGACGTGGGAGGCCAAATATCAGTCTGGCCGCCTGGTTCTGGATGGCTTGGAGTCTACGCAAACTATAGGCAGGGATGCCATGAAAAAGAGCGTTGGCGTAGTCCAAACGCGAGATTACCAGGGCGGCCATGATGGTCTTGAGGGCCTGAGGGGTGAAGAAGCGGGAGACGGAGCGGATGGTTCGAAGAGTGAGGAAACAGGAGGAGACCACGGAGCTGATGTGTGAGTGAAGAGTGAGCTGATTGTTCATTTTGACACCCAGTGTTTTGACAGTGGTGGAGGGGGAGGGTGCAGGGCCGAGAGAGGGGGGCCAGAAAAGAGAGTTCCAGGGGCTGGACGAACCACCAGTGAGAACCAGCTCAGTTTTATCAGGGTTCAGTTTAAGATGGTTGTGGTTCATCCAGTCCCTGATAAAGGTCATAGTAGACTGGAAATTGGAGACCGAGAGAGAAGAGGGGGACAGATCAAAGATGAGCTGGAGGTCATCCGCGTAGTTGAAGACGGTAACCTCCAGCTGCTGGAGAGCAAAGATGAGAGGAAAGATATAGAGGTTGAAGAGAAGGGGGGAAAGAGAGGAACCCTGGGGAACACCGCAAGTGACAGGGAGGGGAGTGGAGGTGAAGTCGCCTAGACGGACCGCCTGGGTGCGGTCCCTCAGAAAGGAGGAGAGCCAGACAAGGGCTGATCCCCCGATGCCAGCCGCCTTGACACGGGTGAGTAGGATGGTATGGTCCACCGTGTCAAAGGCGGCGGAAAGGTCGAGGAGGACCAGTGCCTGGTGGTTGTTATCATCCATGCCCTTTCTGAGGTTGTCTAGAACGGCGACTACGACCGATTCTGTTGAGTGCCTGGGGCGGAAACCTGCCTGACGAGAAGCCAGCCCCCCATTCGCCTCAATGTGAGTGCTCAGAGCCGCGGTAACATGGCGTTCCATCACCTTGCCCAGGAAGGGCAGCAGGGAGATGGGGCGAAAGTTGGACGAGATAGAAGGGTCCGAGCCGGGTTTCTTCAGCAGGGGTACTATGGTGGCAGCTTTTAGTACCGGGGTCACCACACCCTGTGCCAAGGCGCTGTTGAGGAAGGCAATCGGGGGATCAGGGCAGCTAGAATAGATTTGCTGTAGGATGCGAGCGGGGCAGACATCCGCCGGGGACCCTGATTTAACTTTGGGGAGAATCGACAGAAAGGATTCCTGAGTGAGGGGAGGGATAACAGTGAAATGATTTTGTACTGGGGGGGGGGAGGGATCGACGAAGGTAGGTGAGGGTAAAGGGATATTGGCCTTGATGTTAGTGATCTTATCCACGAAGTAGTTGTTTAATTGGTCGCAGAGAAGCTGGGAGGGAGGGATTTGGGGCGAGGCTCGATCTGAGAACGCCAGATCGTTTACGATGTCAAAGATAGCCCTGGGTTTGTTGGCGGCCGACTTTATTCTCGTGGAGAAGTAGTCGGTCTTTGCAGCTAGAATTGCTGATTTGTAATCAGCCAACAGTGTCAGAAAGTGGGTTTTTAGTAACGGGCTGTAGTCCTTCCTCCACTGCCTCTCCGCCCTCCGGACGCTCAGCTTAAGTTCTTTTAGATGGTCGTTAAACCATCGGTTAGAGTCCTTAAGCCGGCGGATGGAGATACGTCGTAAGGGGGCCTCTGAGTCACAGGCTCCAGCCAGCCAGGTGTTAATGGCCTTAGCCTGTGAGGCCGATGATAAGCCAGAGAGGGGAGGGATGGAATTGTGAAGCAGGGAGGTCAGGGAGGGGAGATCCAACCTGTTCCAGTTCCGCGCCCAGGTGTTTTTGGCAAGCGGGGTTTTGGGGGATGAGTTGTGGGGGATGGAGAAAGAGATGAGGGCATGATCGGACCAAGGGCAAGGGGAGACCGCCACCGAAGCCAGTGGGAGGTTAAGAGCCCAGACCTGATCAAGTGTATGCCCGTGAGAATGAGTGGGGACAGAAATGTGTGGGACAAAGTTGAGGGAAGACAGAGATTCGGTGAATTCTTTTGAGGCGGAGCACTCGTGTGGGTCTGAGGGCCAGTAATTAAAATCCCCCAGCACCAAAACCGAGGCAAAGTTGACCGCCAGATTTGCCAGCAGGTCTTGGAAGGCAGGTAAAAATGTATTGCGCACAGCTATCCGCAATGGGTTTCCCAGCGCCAGGGACAGACTGGAGAAGAAAACAAACAACTGCAAAGAGGGAGACACAAGACCGAAAAATTTAGAACAGAAGAGTTTTCAGTTTTTTGCGGAAAGCAAGAAGACTCGTTTCTGTTTTTAGTGCCGACGGGAGAGCATTCCACATCTTGGGTCCTAGATATGCAAATGAACTACCTAAGATGCCTGAGCCCAGCTTATCCCTGCAGCAGATCGAAACAAACAAGAGTATCTGCCATAATAAGGTCAAGTCATGGGCACAACTTTTTCCAATAATACTTCTAAACAAGGAGAAAAATCAATACTAGTATCAGAAGATACTAGGTAAATGACGCCACCTAAATTTAACTAATAGGAAAAAGAATAAAGGTATACTGAAAATAAAATCAACAACGCCCCAAATGAAAGTAAACAAGACTTTTTGTTAACTACTGAAAAAGTATTTCAACATCCTGTATAAAAGGGAGGCCAGGAGGCTAACAATGCTCTATGAGGTAAAAGGCTCCATTGGATGGGAGAGAAGGTGGGCAACACTTAATCTAGGACTCATGATCTTAATTCTGCAATCGGGATACATATCCCAGAATTGCATAGGGCCACTGAATGGATATCTTAGACTGGAGGAATAGTAACCCTCCCACAAGATAACATTGCCAATACCCCTGCCTCTGTAATTAACATATTCATTTTACCTTGTGACCTACAATCCATAAAACATAGTCCGCTTGAACTGTGGCGGCAATAAACCTACATTTTCTGCATGAGACAGACTTTTCCTCAACTGCATTAATTAGTTGTTTATTGTGCCCCGGTCATTCGTAATCATTCTCAGATTAGTTTTATTTTCTTCCCTTCCTTTTGTGTCTAGTATTTGTATGCAAATGCCATAACTTGGCAGAACATAAATATAAATTGAAAATGGGTTTCACAATCTGGCATATGTAAAAGATATTTAATTAATTGCCTGCTGCAGTCATGAAATAAAAGCTTGTCATGCCAGTAGCTGAATTTGCCAAAACGTGAAGTAATTCACACTTGTTATAGGTTGTAGGCTTTGTGGCTGTAACATTTACCATTATCAGAGTATTTGTTCGTGGAAAAAGCGTTTAGTCTCATATGTTGTCTTTGTTAACCCCTTAACTGCTGTACCTTCCACCACCAATGCTAAGCCCTTTTTTGGCTATTTGGCAGTGGCGGCTGGTGACATTTGAAAGTGGTGGGGCGTAAATACTGCACTGTGGCGAGCGAGTGCAGCAAGCAAGGCCGAACCACCTATGGGGGGTTCGGGGGTTCTCCCACGAGAACATTTTGAAAAAAGGGTGGGCAAATGGTGTATTCTCAAGCACATTTGAGAAAGAGGTGGCTTGGCGAATACATCTCTGGGAGTAGCCAGACAAGTCTCTTTGCACAGATACATCTCTCTCCCTGCATTCACATAGGCACAGTCACCCTGCACTCATAGACCCATTACTCACCCTTCCCTGACACATTACTAAGCCAGCAATCACCCATCCACATCACTCACTCTGGGCTCACACAGGTACACTGCTCACCCTGCACTCACACAGACATCACTCACCCTGGATTCACACAGGCACACTGCTCACCCTGCACTCACACAGACATCACTCACCTTGCACTCACACAGGCACACTGCTCACCCTGCACTCACACAGACATCACTCACCCTGCACTCACAAAGACATCACTCACCCTGGACTCACACAGGCATCACTCACCCTGGACTCACACAGGCATCACTCACCCTGGACTCACACAGGCACACTGCTCACCCTGCACTCACACAGACATCACTCACCCTGCACTCACACAGGCATCACTCACCCTGGACTCACACAGGCACACTGCTCACCCAGCACTCACACACACATCACTCACCCTGCACTCACACAGACATCACTCACCCTTCACTGCACTGCACTCAATAGGTTTCCTTTATTACAGCCTGTCTAGGCCTGGCATTGCCTGGTGACAGACTACAGTAGATAATACCACGTCTGCTGGGGCCTCTGAGCAGGTGGGGGTGCTTAGCACAGACCCGAGAATGCAAGCAACCTCCCCACAGACACTGGCGTTATTGTAGTTGTAGGCTGTTAGTCACTGCATGCGAAGACGTTCAGCAATTGCCCCCAGCCGTGTTTGCGCCCCGAAGACTGACATCATTCAACCACGATCTGTTAGAGCCAGGTAAACCAAAACAAACATCGACAAATAAGTTTCCTGGCTCCCCATGAACTTGTCTCCAAAAGGTAGTAATGGGCTAAAATCTAAATGCGCTTTATTTTCATCTGGTATTCCATCAAAGAAGAACCTGTTCCCCTGACTCGCCCTCTCCCCCCTCCAACTTTCTCTCTCCTCTCTGGGTGTGCTGTGTTACTAGAAGCCCTTTGCAGATGTGTAGAAAGAGGTTAATACGTGTGTATCAAGGCAGATGTAATACTTTCAATGGGAGAGTACAGGCAATCCCCAGAGACACGTAATGCTTTTAATTGAAGAGTGCTGGCACTATTCAAAAACTAGCAGGTACTCTGGTACAGAGTACCTGCACTTCTATTTTTCCATTTCAAGCACAGGATGTATGTGTTACTCGGACCTGTAGCTTAATACAAATAACGTGCCGATTGCAGCTATAAACGTTTAACTAACCTCAGACGATGACAATCCGAGTGAACCTCTTTCCTACTAGTGATTTTTAGTAACACGCAGATCTCTCTGCAGCGGGTGTGTTATCCCGCTGAACTACCAACACCTGCAGTCCTTTATGTTCATGTCCCAGCATGGCACGTCGCTCCGTCACCCTGGCAACATTCTGTTTTATGAAGAATTTCTCTAGCTGGAAAGGAAGCTGGCTTGACCTCATGCTTGGGCCTGTCATAAAATCTTTTACCATCTGCAACTCTGCAGACGATGCTTCCACTTGGCTGCTCCAACCTGCCGGCCACACTACAGAGCCCGAGGCACCAGGGCCTCGGATATTGCCATCAGATGAGGGAGAAAAGCGGTTCCGTGCCAGAAATCTATCTATAAATATACTGCTGCGAGCATGCAGGATTGAAAAGAAAATGCGGCCGATTCCCGAATCACTCAAAACTCCGTTTCTAGTCTTAACCTGGGTGAACAGCCTTTAATGGCGGGCTCTAATTCGCCGGCATTACGGGGTGGGGGTTGGGGGGATTGGAAATGAGGGACAACCAATATATTTTAAATAAAATCGTATAATAAACTTACCAGAGACTCCGTCCCGATTCCCGCCGTCCTCGTTTTGAAGTCCTGTCCTGCTGCAGCACGTCATCAGGAAGGCGGCGCGACAGGCAGCCTCCCTCTCCACTGCCGCAGATTGATTGGTGCGGCCGGCTGCCCCAGGTGACGTAGTTTTCTGTCGTATGCTGCTGCTGCAGCATACAGAGAACAGGGAGAGTTGAGGCCAGGGGGGGGTGGCTTGGGGGAGTGGCTTTCCCACTGTAGTTAATACTGTCTGTTTGGGCACCGGCCTCAGGCTGTCCAAACAGTCAGTATTAACAATAGTGGGCAAGCCACTCCCCCAAGCCACTCCCCCTGCCCTCGAGTAACACTCCCACTGTAAACACGGAAACTGTTCTGCTTTCTCGCCGTGCGAGAAGGCACAAACAAATGCTAGTTATCATATTATATAACTTATATAATATGATAACTAGCATTTGTTCTGCCTTCTCGCACGGCGAGAAAGCAGGGGGGGCGGCGCCCAAACGCCCCCATGTAAGAACCGCCACTGCTATTTGGGCTAGTTACTGCTTAGGCCTCGAGTTTGTTTTGCTCACATAATGTATCCACGCCAATTTGTGTCCTTTTTTGTTTTGCAACATCCTGGGAATTCTAAAGTTACCCTGGGTATGTGGATTCCCCTGGAGGGTACCGTGAAAATAGCCAAAATATAGCTATAGTTCGAGATTTGGGGGAAAAATAGGAAAGAAGTGCTCTGGACAAAAGTGACCCTTTTTACCCATAAAAATGGCGTCAACAAATGGACTGCTGTGCTATAGTTACCATGTGCTCAGCTTTCAGGAACTTGCAAAGCTGAATCACAAAACCTAATGTTTTACCTCAGTTTTAGAATTTTTCGAAGAGGTAGCCCGTTTTTCCTTTTTTGTGTGCTTTCAACCTACTTTCAAGATGCAATGTAATCCAGTTAGAAAAGGCATCAATGGAGGGTGGCAGCCTCTATTTGATTTTTGTGGACCTGCAAACGGCTTTCGATTTGGTGCCCAGAATCAAACTATGGGGGGTACATGGAGAACTGGGGATTCCCACTTACTTGCTTAAAAGGCTTATTAAGCTGCATGACGGCACCTATGCTCAAGTAAGATGTGGAAAAGGGGGAGAATTAACCAATAGACTCCCAGTTGGCAGAGGAGTGAGGCAGGATTGCGTGCTTGCACCAACCCTGTTTTGCCTCTTTGTCAACGCACTCATTGCCCAACTTACAGAGGTTGAGGACAACAATGCCCCAGGCTAGCAAACTCAAAGGTACCAGCATTGATGTTTGTTGATGGCACTCTCTTGTTGTCCAAGTCGCCGATGGGCATCCAGAGGATACTGGATAGGCTTGTAGTTTTTTGTAACAATAGGGGCTTGAAGATTAACACTATGAAAACCAAGTTCATGGTAGTCAATCCACCCAAGAAAACACGCTCAAATCCTGAACTAAATGGCAATGCACTGGATAGGGTTTCTGTATTTGACTATTTGGGTGTTACCCTTACTGAAAACATGGATTGGGGGCCCCAATTAGCCACAACCAAGCTAAAATTAGCCCAGACATCCGGGGGCGGGAGGGGGGTAGCTAAATCGTTAAGGGAATCCATTATTAAACCTATTGGCCCTGCCTTTGAGATTTATAGGGCGCAAGCGAGGGGAGCCACGCTGTATGGGGCTGAACTCTGGGGCCACTGTTCTTCCGCCCCCCCCCCCCTAAGCAAAGTTGAGAACAGTTTCCTTAGACACATTTTGGGCCTCCCGCTTAGCACCCCGTTAACCCCCTTGCGGTTTGACTTCGTTATAAGACCGATTGAAGATGAGGTTGCCCTACGACTCCTAACTTTTTGACGTAGGCTGTGGGTGACCCCAGAATTAGAAAAGTACCAAGCAGAAACCAAAGAGCTACTAGACTACCCCGGGGTAATACAAAAAAATCCTTGGTTTGCACATGTAAGGGATGAATGTGTAAGGATAGGCAAACCAAACATCTGGAGTAATCCTGAAGATACTAGCTCCATAGTCTCCCGAGCTGAACTGGTGAGAACCTACCAAACCTAAAAATTGGAGGCCTTTCAGGTAAATCCGAATTTAGGTGTTCTGACTATACAATTCCTCACTGTAAAAGAGGAGTATAAAGTAGAACCCTTCCTGGATGACATCCTACCGTTCTCTGCAAGGAAACTATATGTCCAGTTCATACAGTACCCTACCCCTCCGGGCCTTCACTTCCAAATGGGCTGGATTGCCCCAACGTGGGTGTCCAGCATGTAATCACCAGTAGGAGTCAGAGCTGCATGTTTTATTCTTTTGTTTCGGGTATAAAGCAGCAAGGAGGTGCTGGCTTTTACAATTGTGTCGGAATATGGGGTTTGTGCAATGTAAGGCGGCATTTAGTATTCTGAAGCACAAAACCTCCAAACCTATTGTCTTTTCTGTCTCTCGATTTCTAAATGCAATGTGGCGGAGGAGATGGGCATTTCTAGAAAAGGAAAAACAAACAAAAATCAACAGGCAGATAACAGTAACAACACAAGCGTCCAGTGCATAAACTATGTTATTGCGTAATAATGGGAAACAGTTTTTACAACTTTTTATCTGCAAGGTAGTTTTTGACTGATTCTTGTAGTTTTAATTATTTATTGTATTTATTGTTGTCATGTTGCATGCATTGGTTGATCTACACTAAATGAACTGATCTGCTAGCTGGTATTTTTACCCATGTACTGTTCTCTTTGTCTTGTATGCCACTATAGTAATGTTACTGCTAACAATGGAAATGTCATGTTGTCGTGTGCAGTCAATGTGCCTCTGATGGAATAAGTGTCTTTTTTTTTACTGTTTGGTATGTTTTAAATTCATAATGTTATGTTCTTTTATGGTCTTAGTGACCGAAATGAAGGTTTTTGAACTGAACTGAATCCAGTTTAAAACCCATGGTTGGTCAGAAATGCAATATGTTTCCAAAAAGTGGAAAAACTCCAACTTCAGCAACGGGTCATAGGTGTTGAACCCTCAATGTTTCCCCAAAGAAACGAAGTGTTGAAATAGAGAAGTATTGAAAACGAGTAGGAAAAAAACAGCTATTTGTGACAATGCTTTCATTTGTAACTTTTTGGCAGAGTCTCCGATTTGCAAAAGCAATGTGCCCTTACGTTCACTAGACTGTTTTGGTTGTGGGGATATATAGGGTTTGTAGATTCTCCCAGAACCCAAGTACCCAGAGCAAATAACTCCGCTGCACAGTACAATGGTTTTTCATTTTCTACTGAGTATAGATAAATTCCTTTGGTGCAATATGTAGAGTAAAAAATAGGTATCAAGATAACCTATGTATTTCTAAAATGGGCACAAGATATGGAATTTAGATGAAGTGGTTATTCGTACATCTCTGAATTTGTGAGTACACTTAAGAGCGTATAATTTATAGGGTATTTTACAAAAGATTTTGTTTCTTACATACTGGTTTACATTTGGAAGGCAAAAATATAGCGAAATCCAATTGGTAATAACAAATATCCTACTATTCTATGCTCCCACATGTCTTATGATAAAAAATGTATTTTATTTGTGTGGGTAGACCTAGTACCTGGGACCGGAAACAGCCCAAAATGAAACATGGATTCGTCACATTTTTCAAGTCAAACCTGACCCATTTTTTGCAAAGTGGGTAGCTGTGGATTTTGGGCCTTAGCTCAGCCTGCACCTAGGGAAATCTAGCAAACATGCACATCTTTTAAATCTAGACACCTAGTGGGATCCAGGATGGGGTGACTTGTGTAGATACCATTAGGTTTTATTTTTACCCACAATGCCTCAAACTGTGGCTGAAATCAGGCTTTTCCTTAGATATCTGTGATGGAAGCTTCCGTAACCTGCAGGAACCCACAAAATTCCTTCAAACCAGTATTACTCCACTTGTGCCAATAAAAATGTTGCCCCACCTATGTGACTGGACCTGATGCCTGAGTCAGGAGCGGATCAAACCAAGGTCAATGGGAGCCCTTGCGTGGGGTCTTATATTGACCTTGTTTTGATCTGTTCCTGTCATTGGCACTAGGCCCAACCACAGAAGTTGTGCAGCGTTTTTATCGGCACAGGTAGGGCGATGCTGGCTTGTAGGAATTTTGTGGATTTTAAGGCAAAAGCGTGATTTCAGGCAAAGTTTGACGTTTACATAGAATTACACACAAGGCACACCACGCTGATATGCCCTCCTTGTCTGCTTTTCATAAGTGCCTGTGTTTGGTAGGTATCCATGGGTGGCAGGCAACCATGGCCCAAATCTCACGAAAGTCCTTATTGCTGCTATCTACATGTAGCATTTTAGGGCCTTATGTGTTAAGATCTTTTGACACGCACAAGTGAGGTATCGTTTTTATCTGTTAACTTGTGGGAATGCTGTGTGGTTGGAAATGTGTGAACGCCTCCCTGATTCCAGAAGTTCTACTCATAGAAATGTGAGGGAAATGTGTGTTTTAGTCAACGTTTGAGATTTGCAAGGCATCGTGTGTAAGAAAATAGTGTGGGGTGCATGTGAAGCACACCATCCTGTACTCCCCCCAGATGTCTAGTTTTCATAACAGTCTGGTAGGTTTTTACAGGTGGCATCCTACACAAACTGAAAAAGTGCAGCTGTTCATCCTTGCAAGGGAGTTGATACTGGGAGTTAGCTAAACACTGCTGGCTCATATATAAAATCAACACCCAAAAGAATCAAATATCCGCTTGCTTGCTATTGGGATGGGGTGCTTAAGTCTTCAGAGGAGGAGAAATTACTGTTGAGGTTTTAGGGGTGAGGGTGGGGCCTGATGTTAGGATGAGAAAGACCCAACCCATTAGTTTATTAAAAATGTATATTGCTGCCATGCAGTGGGATTTCTGGAGTAATCCCCCCATCTACCCCCGATGTGGGGGCAGAGAGCATGTTACCCAATTAACTTAGTGGGTATGAGCATGGCATGCCGGGCAGCCCCCATTCTTAGATATAAATAACAACATTCACTGGTGTCTAGTAGGCTTTCTGCCCCTGTGTGTGGGAGGGTACAGATTGGGAGGTATTGCCCCCTTCCAGCCCCAGAGGGGTCAAAAAGACTGTTGCTCCATTTAGTTTTTGTGGGGGCATGGCCATGCCTATGTTGTGTAGCCCCCACCCATAGTTTTCTTTTTTTAAAGAAAAAAAATCCCTGGCTTCTAGTGGGCTTTGTGCTCTCCCCCGAGGGCAGATCTTGGGATATTAACCCCCACCTGCCCCTTGGGGGGGGGGAGGCACAAGGACTGTGTACCCATTTTATGGGGGTGGGATCATGGCCATGTCCATGTGGAGCAGCCCCCACCCCTGAAATATTAAACTATTTGTAAACCTTAGTTACCTTAGTGTCTAGTGGCTGTTCTGCCCCACAGGAGTGCAGATTCTGTGTTTTTGCCCCATCTCCCCTCTGTGGGGGGGGGGGGGGCAGAAAGGCTGTTAATCTATTTAGTTTGGGTGGGAGCATAGCCATGTCCATGCTTGGCAGCCCCCACCCCAGACCTATATTTAAATAAATAATTCCCTGGCTTCTAGTGGGCGTTTGTGCCCTACGGGGGCAGGTCAGGGGTAATAACCCCCACCTTCCCCCTCAAGGATGGAAGAAAGGCTGTTTTCCTATTTTTTGGGGGGTGGGGGCATGGTCATGGTCCTGCTGGGAAGGCCCCACCCCTAAAATACTAAAGAAAGGATTAAACCCTGGTGTCTAGTGAGATTTCTGCCCCCTAGGGCGACAGATCAGGGATTATTGTCCCCATTTGCCCCCTAGGGGGGGCAGAAAGACTTAAATATGAAAATTATTAAGGGGAAGCACAAACTCTTACTCTCCTGCGACGATCTCCAAGCAGGGATCCACTAGGCAGAGGTCCCTTTACAAATGGGAGAATCTCCCCTTTACAGTGATATCTCTCCCATGAGAACCTGTGCTCGGGGGGCTGAGAAATCACCCCCGATCACTGATTCAGTGAAAGTGAAATGAGCCTGTGGCTAGTTTTACTTTCACTTTTGTATGTAATGACGTCCACACGCTTGATCGTTATTACATACAAAAATACATACAAAAAAAACTATTCCTGAGCCTCTGGGATTAAAAAGGAATCTCTCTTGTGCAAAGCACCAGAACAACCTTTCTAACCCTCCCCAGTGTAGCATGTCAATGGGAGGGTCGGCCGTATAACCTGGTCTCAGTTTATATCCCACCAACACTGCATCAAACAACCTTCCCAGCACTAGGGAAATTCTTATTATCTTTACCGCAAGGAGAAATCATTATAGGTGGAGACTTCAATGCCACAATGGACGCGATTGCCAACCCCTTAGAGACTCTAGTAGTGCAAACCTCAAATTAGTGGACTTTATAGACGCTGTTGGTCTCTTTGACATTTGGAGAGCTAAACACCTGCAGGACCGACAGTATACCTTCCACTCGGGGTTGCACCATAGTCTTTCAAGAATAGACCACATATTCACGTTAGCAACAGGGCTGGAAATGATATCAGAGATCCAACACTTGCCCCGGGGCATCTCTGACCATTCGCCAGTGCACTATGCCTACACATCCCACACTACAACTCTACGTCGATTGTTCCCACTATACCCAGGGTATCTTAAAAACCGAAAGCATAGGAAAGGGTCTGCTCACAGCCACAAAGCAATATTTAGCCGAAAACTAACACTCAGTGTCCTCCCCACTGACATGGGAGGCGTATAAAATGGTATTACAGGGTCACTCAATCTCACTAGTTGCCATGCATAAAAAGTCACAAAGACAACAGATTGAAACATTAGAACAGGGAGCAGCTGAGGCGGATCACGCACTAGATCTCAATGATGACACAACACAGGTTAAATTTAGCACTGCAGGAATATAAGGCATTTGCACAGGAGGAAGCGAAAGCCAAATACACAACCACGCAACATACTGTTTACGAACTGGGCGACAAAGCAGGTAAGCTTCTTGCCTGGTTGGATAAAAAGGACCGAGCTAGCCGATGGATAGCCCAACGCCGGTTAGACAATGGGGTGACCGCATATTCTGCAAATGGGTGTGCCCGCTGTACAATAAACCCCTGGCGCAAGTTATGGCCAACGGCTGCATCTCTACGGATTTCCCTCTTGGTAAAGGGACGGGACAAGGCTGCCCACTTTCCCCACTCTTATTTGCGATAGTGCTGGAACTATTGGCGGCATGTCTACGGCAGGACCCGGTCATCTCAGGGCTGAAATGGACCATCGGGTGGGAGGACCGCATATCACTATATGCAGAAGAATTATTGCTATATCTGACATCCCCATCACGCTGTATCAACTGCCTGCTAGACATTTGTGCAGCATATGGCAGGGCCTCAGGCTATACTATAAACTGGGCAAAATCACTTCTTTACATCCTACACCGCCCCCCGCCCAGACTGCTGCGCATCCGCCAAATCCAGATAGCAGAACAGGGATTCAAATATCTCTGCATATATGTCGCACCCAGTGCTTAATTTGTAAAAAAAGGAGGCCACAGCTCACTTCTTCCTCCGGTGAGTCTCACTGCCTCGGTCTCCACCTTCTAACCTTGATCTGTTGTCTGTCCCCTACGTGTTTGCTCTAAGAGTCTATCTTCTCACCTCTAATTGTTTTCTATCATCTTTGTGACACCTGGTGTGTTACCTTAATCCCTGAATTTCTGATTTGCCCTCTATTCATTCTACCTCTGCCTATTTTCCTCTTCACTTTTATCCATGCTCTGCTCTCTCTGCCCTCGATCTTAGCTCTTCAGGATCACTCTTCTAGCAGCGATTAGCTGTGTCTTTTTTTATCATTTGTCTGTTTTTTTTCCTCTGTCCTGTCCTCTACATCCTTTCATTCGATCTTCTCTCTTCCTAATGCTCTCTTCTGCACATATGTCTGCTTTCTCTTTGTATCTGATTTGCTCTTCTTTTCTTCTACTTAGCTCCGTCTTATCTCACTCCTCTCCTGTTGTTTCTTTCTCTTCTTTACTTTTGCTCTCTCTCTCATCTATAACACTGCTGCCTGTGACCCCTGTCCTCAGCCTGTACATGTCCCTGCTATTTTGAACTCTGCGTTTTCATGTTGTCTTTCCTAAAGAAGAGGAAGATGACACGTGTTTTACTTTCTTACCTACACTGAGTGCAAAAACAAAATGTACACTAAATTAAAACAATTGTTTTGCATATATTAATCCGTGCAGTATAACTCGGTTATTTGCAGAACAGGTAGCTACTCGAGCACAGCAGGTGATGCCACTACTAGTGCTGCCTGTAATTAGGAGGTCCAGGGATGGCAACGGCATTGGCATCCACTGCTCAGCTTGCTATGACCCTGCCTGCTACAGCACAGGCATTGTCCCCAGCCGTAATGCTGCCAATGCCGGTAAGTATGGCTGTGGTGCCTACTGGACTCGCGCACGCTCAGCAATTACCATGCTGGGGTGCAGCGCACAGATTCTACAGGTGACGCCATTGCGCACAAACGTTGTGTTGGGCCACAGCCACATCAAGCACGTTGAGGATAGCAGCAATGCAGGGCTGCAGGATATTCTACCCTGGCTTCACAGAAAGTGGAAATGTGCACTTACTTTCGTTTATTCTTCCTCAAGAACCCTCACTCCCAAGTTCCAAATGTGCTATTGCAGCTTCCTTGCCTCAACTCAGTCTTGAGCCAGCCCCCAGCTCCAATTATCCAATGGGAGGCTAAGGCTCAGGCAGTGGCATGGTGCAGCAGACTCTGGGAATAGAATGTAGGACATAGTTTGTCGATGACTTCTTGGATTTGTGATCAGCGAGCTGACATCATCACTAAACTGGTGATACACAATCATGCCTGCCTGGACAGGTGTATGCTGACCTATCCATGAACATTTATCAGCCAGAAATCATGCCATGTGTGTTATTTATTTTTTATTTTGAATTTGAACAATTAATATTGGGACCACCACCTGCAGAGTCAGAAATTGTAGCCCCAGCCCTGTGAAAGAAGTGCAGGTGCTGTGCACCTGAAAGCTCCTGCTCAAATTAAGCACTGGTCACACCTCAGGCCACGCACTTCACTGAAGAAAACCTCATGAATTCCCTGGCAAGGTTCAGCCGAAATGTCAAACACTGGCGCTCGTTACCGCTCACTCTACTGGGTAGAGCGGCCCTCTTCAAGATGATGGCACTTCCCAGATTCTTACATATCCTATAAAACACCCCATTCCCGGTTTGCCCCTCCTATTTCACAATTATAAACACTTAGGTAGCCAAACTACAGGTGGTCTGCCCGTATTACCATGAAGAAACTAGTGAAAGGCTGGTATGACGGCGGTATCGCCCTCCCTAATATACAAATGTACTACTGGGCTTCACAGCTCATTATGATAAATCAATGGCTTCACGCATCGCAGGACGACCCAGCATTTTGTATGGATAGACCTCTCCTAGAAGCCGAAGGGATCATGGGGGTACCATATAATCGATCCAGGAAGACGGTTCGCACAGGTCCCACGGCACACACAATCCTGATGTCTGGCAAGCGGGCATTAAGTTGAGAAGGAGATTTCAAACAAGCTACACCACTGTGGGACACCCGTGCATTGGGGAAGCTGTGAAACACCAAGGGATTCCAACAATGCGACCTGATAGGCATCTCAAGGTTGGGAGACCTATGAAAAAAAGGCAAAGTTGTCCTGTTCGCCCAGCTGCAAGCCACTTACGGGTTGGCACAAGCAGAAACCTTCAGATATATGTTATATGTTATATTATAAAAGATTTATATCGCGCACTAATACTCTGGAGTGTCCTGGCACATAGGTGAACAGTGGCAGTCGTGGGCAGTAGTACTAGATCAGCTGTTTGAACAGGAACGTTTTGAGAAGTTTTTTAAAAATAGGGAGCTCCTGGGTATGCCGGAGGTCAGCTGGAAGATCATTCCACAACGTGGCCGCTTTTACCATAAAAGACTGACCCCCAGATCCGCGACCGGCGGAACCTAGGGACCACCAGCCGACGTTGGAGAGCGGAACGTAGAGGGCGTCTGATTAAATAGAAAGCGAACCTCGTTCTAATGTAGACAGGGCCAGAGCCGTGAAGTACCTTATGAATCATGGTCAAAGCTTTAAAACGTACTCGCTGGGCAACGGAAAGCCAATGCAGGTCCCTTAACTGCTGTCGGATACTCACTCTCCTCGGGATGTTAAACAGGAGCCTGGCGAATGCGTTTTGTATAACCTGATGTTTTGCAAGTTAGGCATGCGCTCATGGCAAAGATTCCACTGAACACGCAACTCCCAAAGGCTTCACCACTAGAAGACAGACTTCTAACAGATCACTTAAGCGAAAAAGCCATCCCCCCCAACATACCGGAATATAATCAACAATCAACCAGGCCCCACGACAATCCTTAAGGAGTGATGGGAGGCAGACGTAGGAGACTTGGATGAGGAAGACTGGCAGGAAGCCCTTGCGTCCCGAGAGAAGTAGCAATACCTTCTACACTAATACAATTGAAAATCTTGCATTGCACCTACTTCACACGAATCCTGCTACATAAGATAGACAGGGCGGATACTCCAATCTGCCTCAAACAATGCGGTGCACTAATCAATCAATCAATCAATCAAAGACATTTATAAAGCGCACTACTTACCCGTAGGGTCTCAAGGCGCTTGGGGTGGGGGGGGGGGGAGCCGTTACTGCTCGAACAGCCAGGTCTTGAGCTTCTTCCTGAAGGAGAGGTGGTCTTGGGTCAGGCGCAGGTCGGGAGGGAGGGAGTTCCAGGTCTTGGCGGCCAGGTAGGAGAAGGACCTTCCTCCTGTTGTCGCTCTTCGGATGCGGGGGACGGCGGCGAGGGCGTGGTTGGCCGAGCGGAGGTGGCGTTTGGGAGCGTAGAAGTTGTTGAGGTAGCTCGGGCCTTGATCGTGTAGGGCTTTGTGTGCGTGGGTGAGGAGACGGAAGGTGATTCTTTTGTTGACGGGGAGCCAGTGCAGGTCTCTCAGATGTCCGGAGATGTGGCTGGTTCGTGGGATGTCGAGGATGAGTCTGGCTGAGGCGTTCTGGATCCGCTGGAGTCTCTTCTGGAGCTTGGCGGTGGTACCGGCGTAGAGGGCGTTGCCGTAGTCCAGTCGGCTGGTGACGAGGGCTGGGTGACGGTCTTCCTGGTCTCGGTGGGGATCCACCAGAAGATCTTCCGTAGCATGCGTAGGATGTTGAAGCACGATGAGGAGATGGCGTTGACTTGCCTCGTCATGGAGAGGGAGGAGTCCAGGATGAAACCCAGGTTCCGTGCGTGGTCCGTCGGTTTGGGTGCGGTGCCCAGGGCGGGGGGCCACCAGGAGTTGTCCCAGGCGGAGGGCGAGGAGCCCAGGATGAGGACCTCCGTCTTGTCTGAGTTCAGTTTCAGGCGGCTGGTTGTCATCCACTCGGCTACATCTTTCATCCCTTCGTGCAGATTGGCTCTGGCGGCGGCGGGGTCGTTGGTCAGGGAGAGGATCAGCTGGGTGTCTTCGACGTAGGAGATTATGTTGAGGTTGTGTTGGCGTGCGATGGTCGCGAGGGGGCTCATGTAGACGTTGAAGAGGGTGGGGCTCAGCAAGGATCCTTGAGGGACGCCGCAGATGACTTCGGTGGCCTCTGACTTGAACGGTGGTAGGCGGACTCTCTGTGTTCTTCCGTCGAGGAAGGAGATGATCCATTCCAGTGCCTTCTCCTGGATTCCGACGTTGCTGAGGCGCTGCACTAGGGTGCGGTGGCAGACCGTGTCGAAGGCCGCGGATAGGTCTAGGAGGATGAGGGCTGCTGTTTCTCCGTTGTCCATCAGGGCTCGGATGTCGTCGGTGGCGGCGATGAGGGCGGTCTAGGTACTAGGTACCATTTGGCACACAATTTGGGAATGCCCGGCAATTACATTCAATTGGGAGGCAATCATGCACACAATTTCACAAGTGACTAGAGTAGAGGTCTCACCGGAACCAAAGAGATGTCTGCTCAACATTTTGAAACCCACGGATCTCAATCATGCAGCTCAAGACTAGGTGGCATTGGGAATGGCATTGGCGAAGCGCAATATAGCATATGCAGTGGGGTTCAAGAATGACTCTGACTCATCAACAGTGGTGTTCTGATATGGACGGCACAATGATAACTGAGAAGTCAGTCTATATACACCGGGGATGCCCCCAAAAAATGGGCCCGGGTATGGGGAGGATGGAATTCATTCCGTGGTAATATTTGCGAACCCCTGAGAGGAACAACTGTCGGCAGATAGTGACTAACCAACAGAGACAGGAATATCAGGGTTTGTGTCACAGCACGCAGCAGATCTGTAGTTACCGAGTTTGCGGTAAAACCTATTCATCAATGTAAGAGATTTGTTATTATTATATAATGTTTGTCATCTAATGTATGCACTACTGAGTATTCCACTGATGCATCAAGTCTTTTTATACAAAATGCCAATAAAATGTTACAAGAAAAATGTGGAAAAGGACAGATATAATAGGAAAGCAAGTGGAAGCAAGGAATAAAGGAAAAATGGGTAGATGGCGAAGGAAGGATGGTTGGAAGGAAGGGTGAAGAAAGGTAGGAATTTTGATAAAAAGCAAGCATAAATGGATGGATGGAAGGTGAAAGGCTAAATGGTGATGTTGCTCGATAGTTGAAAAAAAATGAACGGATGGCAGAGTGAAAGATTAGTGTGAAAAGATGAACAGGCAAAAGAATCAATGATGGTTAGATATATTTATTGATGGAAGGCTAAGTCAAAGGTTGGATGGATGGATTGATTGATGGATGGGTGGATGGATGGATGGTATGCATGCATAGACAAACCTATGCTTCTATGGAATGGCCCAGGGATTGATGGAGAGGTGAACAAAGGTTGAAAGCATGAATGGATGATTTAATAGAAACATGAAATGGTCGAAGTCAGCAGTTCAATGAAATGTTGAAAAGATGCATGGATAGATGCTTGAATTGCACAATCCATGCAGCTCTTCTATGTAGAGTTAGGCTCCTCTTTTCTTCATTTGCATGGTCAGTGCTTAGGTTAAAAATTTTGATTTTCTGGATACTCCTTTGAATAGCACAAAGTCTTCTCTTGTCCATGGCTGAGAATGGATTGACTGTCCTAAAATCCTATGAATATTTTGCACCTTTGCTGTGTTCTTAAACCAAAACCTCTTATTCCTGACAGAGTTGCTTCAGTGTTGAGAAGACCCTGTTAGAAAGAAACCATCAAGGAGTACAGCGGTCAATCTGTCAATTGAAGTAGCTCATCCTTCCACTATAAGAAGCGTTCACAGGTTACCGTCAGTAGCAGCCTGGCACAGGATGAGAGCGACAGGGTTCACACTGTCCTGCATGTTTTGTTGCATTGTAGATCGTAGCTTGAAAGAAGAGAGATCTGTCAAAGAATAACTTCTAGGATGAATAAAACCTTCCTCCACAAGAAGATCATTGCCGGTATTGTTTGTTTCCATGGCAGGAGATGTTGAAAAGTAAGGTGTAACCTAAAAGCTCCTTTTACCTATGGTGCATGACCCTCTAGTCTTTGATTTGCTACTGGGGTTCTGCAGCTGCACAATTCGTCAGTGCTTTACTTGCTTAACGTGGGACATTGTTTTGCTCATTGTTTGCAGTCAACTTGATCTACAAGCATTTTGCTGTAGATTACTTGTATATTCAATAATGAAAGCTATTTATTTGGGAAATGATATAGCATCTGAGCATGGCAATTCTGTGCTTTGCCTTTTAACTCAACATTTCCCCCTCGGTTAAAGATATTGCTAATTATGCCCATGTACAGGAGCTCAGAACAGTGGTCTTATACAGATTTGTGTTGCTACCTTTATTCCTGTCTGTCAATTTGTTATCTTCCCTTTCCTTCTAGGGGCCCAGTCTGCTAAGCAGGGTGCAGGCGTATCGAAATTCCTGAGTCTGGAATCGCCAGTTACGGCTGATGGTGTACACGTGCACATTGTAATTCCAACTTTTAGTCCCTGGGACAGGGAATCGGGACACCCTTATGGGGTCCATTGCTCATGGTTATCATTGACTAAGTGGACCTTTCTACTCCTATTTGCTATTTCAATGGGCAGGTATTGAGGGTCATGTAAGATTGTGCGATGCAGTCTAGTGTTTGGGGAGCGGAGTTCAGACAGGAACAGGAGGGGTCAGGGACAGGGGAAAAGTTAGCTAGAGTAGGCACGAGGAATGAGTAAGAGGTAAGAATAAAACTTGTACCTGATAACGTAGTGTCTGTGTCGTTTGTAGCGGTAAGACACTACAGCTGGCGACGAGGATGGGATCGGGCACACTGTGCACTCGGCGCTAATCCCGTGACGCTGCATGACCCTGTCCCTGGTGGTGCGAATGAGAAGTTTGCCCTCGCGACCACCGCGATCAAAGGGAGTGCCGCGGCGAAGAGTGAGCCGCCAGAAGTATTGCCTGTCCCGAAGCTCCGTGGCTGTGAAGGCTGCGTGGAGCGTGGTATGCAGTAATCGAGTGTTTAAAGTAAGCAGTAAGTGCGATCGCGCGCAAAAGAACCAGAAGCTCACCCCGACGCGTGAGTCTTAAGACGGGAGTACGTGATGTCGGGAGCCCACCCCGGTCATCCCCGTGCCATTCGCTGCTGTTGTAGGACCAGTGGCAGCCTCTGCGTCCAGGAAAGAGCCCCTGCACCCGGTGAGTGTTGCGAGTGGGGCCGAGTGACTGTAACATTAAAGAAAGATCCAAATCTCGTGAAAGACGAGATCTCACAGCGGCGGCCATCTTAAAGTCAGGTGGCTATAGACATTCTCTATGTGAAGACTGTGCGGCCATTTTAAGGTCAGGCCAGCTGAGCTGAGCAACAAACATTGGCAAATGCAAAAGTTACAGCAACATGACAAGCATTGACAAATGCAAGAGCTGAACCAAAACAAGCACAAGCAAACACAAGAAATAAGCAAAGATAGCATTAAAGACAAACAAGCACGAGCGCAAGTAACAAAGGATGCAATTAATCAAATGTATTTTGACAACAAGCATGAGCTAAAGCCATGGTGACCCGCACAAATACTGACACATGTGAAATCAAAGATAGGCACAAGCAAAGACAAGTGACGAGTCAAGGTAATATTCAGGACACACAAGCCCAGACTAGTGCGCAGAGTGAGATCAACAAGCACGAGTAAATGTAATGGTCCAAAGTAACAAGCACAAGTAAATGCAATCATCTAAAGTCAACAAGTACGAGCAAAGACTACGTGTGAGAACAAACAGACACCAGCAAAGACAATTAGAAAGGCAACAAGCAAGAGCCAAGACAAGACCTAACTAAATAAGCACAAGTAAATACAAGTTTCACATGTAAACAAACACAAGCAAATGCCAATTACAAATGCAACAAGCACCAAAACACCTGCAGCTATCACGTGGCATTAAAGAAAGCAGGAAATTCCTGAGAGACGAGCCGTACATGCTGCAGCTGAGTGGCGGCCATATTGAACTCACTGAAACCTACTGAGCCAGTCACGTTAAGGAGGACACCAAGCCAGGTTGGTTGTGGATGGGAAAGGTGAAGTTGGCTGACACATTACAGTGGTCTTGGTTGTGGATGGGAAAGGTGAAGTTGGCTGACACATTACAGTGGTCACCGGTGCATGAATCTTTCAAAACAAGACCTCGACTGCAGAGGGTCATCGAATAATACGGGACGCATAGTGAGCAGTCCTGTGACAGTAGCATTCTAAAACTTTCCTCTCTCATGGCGGTGGGAAAGGCAACACAACGGTCTAGTCCCTGCATTGAATTTCCACCCCCAGTGACGCAGACCGACAGTCAGAGTATGGGTCCCCAAAGGAACCAGTGGCTGGAGTCACTGGATGATTTTCTTGAAACAACCGGTGAGCGAAGAGATGGAAAACGTCTACTACTACTACTTCAGCTGGTGGGTCATGAAGGCCGACGTTTAATCAAAACATTTTCACCAAAGGACACCGAGACATATGGAAAGCTCAAAGAGACGCTACGCACTCATTTCAAAGCAAACATCAATGCAGCATGGCAGGAACTAGGAGAATCATTACCAAACTTCATCACAAGGCTGCAAAGTCTGGTACAAGTGGATCATGAACGCATCGTCTTCAACACTGCACGGCAGGAACCAGGAGAATCACTACCAAACTTCATCACAAGGTTGCAAAGGATGGTACAATGCTGCCATTTCAACACATTCACAAATGAGGAAGCAATGCGACTCCGGATAATCAAGGGCTGTTCAAGTCCTAACACAAAGCGCAAGATCATTCGAGGGCAGTTCTTGCTAAATGAAATCATCAGGATGGCCGAAGTTGGATAGCGGGTCAAAGCAAGAGAAATATCAAAAGAATTGCACTTGAATGCAAGAGACAAAGATAAAAGGAAGGAGATATCTCTCATGTCTGTGAATAAAGCCCAAGAGTCAAACAAAACCAGAAAGAGGGAGGGCAAAG
The DNA here is from genome assembly GCF_964263255.1 of Lissotriton vulgaris. Lineage (NCBI taxonomy): Eukaryota > Metazoa > Chordata > Amphibia > Caudata > Salamandridae > Lissotriton > Lissotriton vulgaris. The sequence goes on along the minus strand of NC_141685.1, from coordinate 2,078,768,089 downwards.
GCAAGCCAGAGACAAGACATCATGAGAGACAAAGTGACATGAAACACTCTGATTCAACCATACACAAGACAAGAGAAGATGGCAAACAAAAGACTGAGACGATCCAGGATTATGACAGCCTGACTGATATAACCTCAAGGAGTTGTTCAAATTCAAGGAGTCATTCAACAAGCGCCACAAACTACTATTCTGAGGAACCATCAAGTGGGACAGACCACACAAATGGAACAGATGACAGCCTGCTCAACAAGTGTGAACGAAAGACAACCTACAGAACATTGGACCAGTCATGTCGACCCTGGACACCGATACACGAACACACCAGAGCAACCCACTGTCCATTAAACTTCGTGGACGAGCCAGAAGTATCAAGCCATGGGACACATCACTCCCATGGCACAGACATCAGTGCACCCAACAAGCGAGGAGAAGAAACAAACCGCATAAGATGGGGTGACTCACTCAGATGCCAGAGAGGGATAGGCAAACACACTCCGGACACCCGTGACAATGAGGGAACTGAGAGGAGACGGGTAACAGACGAGTGGGGTCGCAACAAAAGGCCTTGGGATCAAACAAAAGAAATAAACGCTTGGCTGTCAGACAATCTTTCCACTGCAGTAGCGCGGAAGACATGTCGAGAGACATACCCCAAGAAATGTCCCAAGGATAGCTCTGACTCTAAGAGCCGTCCGTCACGGCCTATCAGTTCATGAAATGTATCAGTCAAAACACACTTGAACGAATGGTCCCGAAGGAAATCAGTAAGAGACTCCCCTGATTCAGAAGGCATGTCGGTACGATCACTTGGGTCAACAGAATCAAGTTCACAACAACCCCCATGGTATCAATCACCTGAGCGCCCATTGGACTCAGAGAATGTTTTACCTGTTCAAAGCAACATATCTAACGCCGATGGCTCAGAACATTCGATCACCTTATCAAGCAACTTATCCTGTCAGTTGCAGCTATATCCAGATCTGAATAAGGTACCATCACCCCTGACGGGGTCTGCGAGGTTGACTCCAAGGGTTCTCAGGAGAAAAACAAACATATGGGACGCTACACACTGGTTTGGGAAAGGACTGTCTCATCACTCCGTCAAGAAGGCAAAGTATGTTGACAAAGATGGACCCTCATCAAGCGGACAAGAGGGGACGAGAGCGGAACCTGCACATACCCGGGTGGCCAAAGAGTTCAATAATCCCGAACGCGAGTGGGAGTGGGTAAGACGGATAGAGCCAGCAAATGAGTCCCAGAACCAAACCAGGACAATCAGTTCAGATAACATCTTGCTGTCTGATACACCGGACTGTGAACATGAGGACATTGTTGCTTCTGACCGAAAAGACAAAAGAAGCGAAACTGCAAGCGGAGGCTCGAAAAAAGGGAGACACTGTTACTACCGAGCTGCGCAATTAGCAGTCACACTGCAAGAAGGAACCGAAACCACTGGGGAATCGGAGAATAAGAAGTTCACACGCATCGTCTCGCACTTTCAATGGCTTGCTCCCGCAGGCAAGGACGTTCATGTTAAGACAACCGAAAGATCGACCAAAGACAGGCCCATCACTGATTCTACACTATTGAGGCTTGAAGAACGAACTGAATCTGAGCTCATACCTGGAGACGTATCTCCGCGGCCTGAACAGACTGTCCGCCACCATGAGCGGCTAATTGAAGAATTACGAACATAGTGGAAACTAAATCTATTTTGTTAAGAAAGGGGGAGATGTAAGACTGTGCGATGCAGTCTAGTGTTTGGGGGGGCGGAGTTCAGACAGGAACAGGAGGGGTCAGGGACAGGAGAAAAGTTAGAGTAGGGATGAGGAATGAGTACGAGGTAAGGAATAAAGCTCTTACCTGATAACGTAGTGTCTGTGTCGTTTGCAGCGGTAAGACACTACAGGTCGGAGAGTTAGAAGAGTATCAAGTGGATAGGAAGTCACCGCGCCAAGTAGGGGAAGCCTTCCATACTCCCTCAATGTTTTAATGAAGGTGGGGCAGAGGCTGGGTTGGACTTCTGCTTACAGTCCCTATTGGGACAGCATGTGAGTTTTTGTGGGCAATTCCGCATCTGGTAAAATTGTGCCCAGTGTTTCTGTGCGTGGTAATTCCCGATGATGGAACACTGGGCAACTTTATTTTTAGTAGAATTTGTTATTATGTAGTCTGCACTGTTAATTTCCAGAGATACACATTCTAGAACACATGTCTTTGCTCTTTTATGTGCTAGTAGGAGATGACTCATTTTATCCAGACTAAGTAAAGTTGACTGAGACTGGGTGCATTTGTTAATGCACTGAGACCGACTTCCACAGACATTACACCAAGGTATGGAGTTAGATCATCCCAACTTTCTCTTTTAGAAGGGTACTCACACAGCACACACTAGTGTAAGACTAGTAGTGATAGATAGGAGCCATATTAGGAACAATTAACATTGGTTTTTTTTCCTCACCATTCTAAAAATACTTATAGCAACGGTGTGCCACATGTGTTTAATATTCGCAGTTCATATTTTTTTTTACAAGGACTATATCTTTTTAATCAATATTTGATAATTCATTTTTTGTTTCTTTTCTTTGTAAAAACTTTAGGTATGCAAAAGTGACAAACGAAAGGGGTTAGATCTATTTCCACTAATTCCTTGTGAATCAAAGTGGTCATGTTTGAGGTTACCAACAGCATCTACAACTCTGAAGGTTTAGGATTTTAGATGCTGTACTGTGAGCTAGCCGAACAACACTTTACTGATGATATGACTAGACTCGGTCTCCGTATTGTGAAATGTTTACCTTTTTAACAAAATAGTTAATTTAAACCAAATCCCCACATAGACGTCGGCAGAATATCACCTAACAGTCTATGTCAGCCAAGCTTGTCATTTATGGAAATATGCAGTACTGCAGACAAAATGACGTCAATATACAGCTGGAAAACTGGGAAGGATTCATGTATTGTGGAAAAAAGATGGGAATGTAGTTCTTAAAGGAATCTGAGGCGAGTGGGAGATGCTGGTGGATCCCACAAAAAGCTAATTGGAGTGAAAATGGTCTAATTGAATAGCTGGCTTTCCTCGGTTGCCTATAGTTTTAAATGATATAAACTAGGAACAACCTAATCAACAGCCTGCAGAAAGTTGTACCAGATGATAATGATTGAAGTGTGGTACAAATATGCAAATTTCCTTTCACAAAGAAGGGAGGGGGTTTCGAGGAGATTTAAAGACCTGCAAGGGTAACCTCAACAACCTATACATGTATCATAATCAAGAAACCCTTGGGTCTAAAAAAAAAAAAGCTACTGGCAAAGTAGAGGCCTAACCACATAGCGGTATCCTTTTAAAAGGACGAAATCCCTCACCCACCAGAGGTGGCATGCTTCATTATTGGTATTCTCCTTGTGTAGTGATGCCTAGTCACGGTATGGACTACAACCCACTCTCTGAGAGGAAAGAGATCGGAGCTGTTTTTGTAAAGAGGAAAGTATACTAAATGCCAAAATAAGCTCAAGGTAGTAGGGAATAAACGAGTAAATGAAAAAGTGAAGATAAAAAGAGCTCAATGATACCCAATATCCCTTTATTTGCAAATGCAAAATACAAAGACTGGTTGATGTTAATTTACGCAGTGAACACCATGCAGAAAATGCAGGAACACAAACATAAAATATTTGGTATATATAGTCACACAAGCCCTTTAAGCTGTGTTGAGGTCAGCCCTCCTGCGTTTATATGTCTGAGAAGTGCATGGGATTGAATAGTGTGCAGATCAGAGAGGGACACAAATACACAGACGGACCACAATATATTTGGCTACAGAAATTGCATAGGGAGATCACTAACACAGAGGATCATCATTGCATGTGCATGCAGCATGTAGACGCCATCTCCTCGGTTGCCTATAGTTTTAAATTATATAAACTAGGAACAACCTAATCAACAGCCTGCAGAAAGTTGTACCAGATGATAATGATTGAAGTGTGGTACAAATATGCAAATTTCCTTTCACAAAGAAGGGAGGGGGTTTCGAGGAGATTTAAAGACCTGCAAGGGTAACCTCAACAACCTATACATGTATCATAATCAAGAAACCCTTGGGTCTAAAAAAAAAAAAGCTACTGGCAAAGTAGAGGCCTAACCACATAGCGGTATCCTTTTAAAAGGACGAAATCCCTCACCCACCAGAGGTGGCATGCTTCATTATTGGTATTCTCCTTGTGTAGTGATGCCTAGTCACGGTATGGACTACAACCCACTCTCTGAGAGGAAAGAGATCGGAGCTGTTTTTGTAAAGAGGAAAGTATACTAAATGCCAAAATAAGCTCAAGGTAGTAGGGAATAAACGAGTAAATGAAAAAGTGAAGATAAAAAGAGCTCAATGATACCCAATATCCCTTTATTTGCAAATGCAAAATACAAAGACTGGTTGATGTTAATTTACGCAGTGAACACCATGCAGAAAATGCAGGAACACAAACATAAAATATTTGGTATATATAGTCACACAAGCCCTTTAAGATGTGTTGAGGTCAGCCCTCCTGCGTTTATATGTCTGAGAAGTGCATGGGATTGAATAGTGTGCAGATCAGAGAGGGACACAAATACACAGACGGACCACAATATATTTGGCTACAGAAATTGCATAGGGAGATCACTAACACAGAGGATCATCATTGCATGTGCATGCAGCATGTAGACGCCATGTACAAAAAACTTGCGCAGTCTTCTGAATGCAATACCTAACGGGCATAATGATTGTGCACCTACAGGTGGATAAACGAAAACATGGTTTATGTATCAAATAGTATTTAAACTATTTTGGTTTATTTATGGTAGGTATAGATAGACTTGGAAAGTTTCCAATTGTAATATTTGGTTCTGAACGGGATCAACTAGCATGTCCGGAGCAGGAACAAAGCAATTCTTTACGGTTATATAAAGAGTGGTATCAGTGAAACATTGAGAGTGTTCCGAATAGAGCTAGCTAGTAGCAAAGAGCTGTGACGTAGCCATGCTCATTTGAATTTTGGAAAAGCAAGTGGATTGCAAGTCGAAGATCAGAAAGATCTGGCAGGCATGTAAGGACATAGGCGACTGCAAAAGGAGAGCAAGCACCCATACAATCGCTGTGAACAATACACCACATGTTGCAGATTATCTGCTCTTGAGTGGGAAATAGATGCAAGTAATCAAGTAGAGAGTGCTCATGACTAAATCTGAAGCACTAGTGACAATACAAGGTGGCTTGTTCTGAGCACCCTGGAGGCCATGCATCACATATTTAGGCAACCACAAATAAATTGAGTTAGCAGAATCTATCCATGAGCACATAATGGCTACCATGTCTAGCTGCTCACCATTTACTTTAGCAAAATGGTGAATCCTTTGCAAGCGATTGAAATTAATCGTATAGCTTAACATGGTGACTGGAATTTGATGGCTCCGGTAAGAAGCAGCATCAAATTGAACTTCCCAGGTCTGACTATATGAATTGGAATGGGTGGTAAACCTGTGTAAATGGACCAGTAGATGTCTGCACAACAATCTGCCCTGTGCCAAATTACAAACCACTCCATCATGTCAGAATAACAGTTGGCCACCCATTTTCTCCCAGACCTGTTTTATTCAGAGCTGAACCAATCTGACCTGTTTCTCGTTTCCATCAAGTCTAACATAGGCAGAGTATTTCCTTTAATCGTTGAAAAGGCAATACTCTTGGAGTGGATCTATGTAGATCTTGAGGGATGTAGGGAAAAAGGTTGAAACTTCGGGGACAAAAACCATGAGCAGGCCAAGGATTTTGACATCCCAGGAAAAGATGATCAAGTTTAGCAATGTGAAGGTTAAGAAGCCTAATCACCAGTGGCATAAAGACATAACCTACCATTGCAAAGCAACCAGAGAGCTTTCTTCACTTGTTTTTAATTATGCTCAACCTGAGGTAGCTTAATTTAATATATGAGATGGTTTGACAAAAAGAGCTCACTTGCACATGCAGCACTTCTCAAATTCCCTAAAGACCATCCCAAGGGACGGGGGGTTGGTAGCCCAAAACAGAGCAGCCTATAAACAAGCTATACTCGTTAGAAAAAGGGAATTACGAGATGAGGCATGGACTGACTTACTATCACCGGAAGTTTTGAAAAATAGCTCCAGATTTTGGGAAATAGTAAATCAGCCACTGTTCGCAAATAATGTAAACACTGTGTTAGATTGTAACATCACTGATGAGACCTGGATCGCCCACTTTGAGCAGATATATAGTCTTCCTCAAAGTGGAGATAATACCATGAACCAAGCATTAGATCATGTTGCACAGCCTTTGAGGTTCGAGACTGTGGAAATTGAAAGGTCAATAGGGGAAATGACTAAAAACAAGGCCCCCGGCCCGGATAGGGTCCCTGCGGACCTGTTTAGAGCCGGACCCAAGCTGTGGGCAAAAGTCCTAACAAACGTTTTTAACTCAATAGGGCAGGATAGCATCCCCTCCACATGGGTCACATCAATTATTGTGCCAATTTTTAAGAAGGGTTGCAGACAGGACCCCACTTGCTACAGACCCATCTCGCTGATTGATTACTCTGTAAAAATCCTGGGCCGGGTTTTGTTGCACAGACTGAACAATAGCTTAATTGATAGAGGGGTCCTGTCTAAGGCTCAGTATGGTTTTAAATCAAAACACAGTACCATAGATCAATGTTTGAATCTACACCTTTTAATTAACAAGTACACTGTGGCTAAGGAGGGGTCCATGTATATGGGGTTCATGGACCTCTCCTTGGCATTTGACCTTGTAAATAGATCCAAACTCTGGAACATCCTGCTCGAAATGGGGGTAGATGCACCCTTAGTGCATTTTATAGCAGACCTGCACTCAAACCTTACGGCTAAAATCAGAGTGAACACTGATGGAAGATGTACTAAGCAGTTTGGGTCAGACAGGGGCGTTAGGCAGGGGTGTATTTTAGCACCCTTGCTGTTTACACTTTATATAAATGCCCTAGAACAAACCATGGGTGAGGTTCCCGCAGACATTCCGCGTGTGGGGGAAATGGTTATACCAGTTCTCCTATACGCGGACGACGCGGTTCTCTTGTCGCAAACCGGGGTAGGCCTACAAAGACTGCTGAATGCTTTTGGCACCTTCATGCAGAACCTGGACTTGAAAGTAAATGCCAAGAAATCCCAGGTTCTTATCACAGGAAGAAGCAACTCAAAGAACAAAGCAAAACCCTTCTTCTGTAATGGAGAAATGGTCTGTAGGGTTCCCACATTTCCCTATTAGGGGGTGGTTTTCGAACAGAAGGGCACTTGGCGGGCACAAAATCATAGTCGCTCTGTGGCATTCATGAGGACAGTCTCAGGGCTCATGGGGTTTAGTAAAAAGCTGGGAGCTAAACCAATTAAGGCAATTTTAAAGGTATATGAATCCAAGTGCTTGTCGGTTGCAACTTACGGGTGTGAAATATGGGGCTACACCATTGAAGAGAAACTACAACAAGTAGAGAACAAGTTCTTAAGAAGTGTACTCTCAGTTCCTCAATCAACCCCTACTTTCTCAACTCACACAGAACTGGGAGTCGGGTATATATCCGATCGGATTAAAATTGCACCCTTGATTTATTGGTTGAGAATATGGCTGAATGGTGATATCCCCTAAACCATTCAATAATCAGGGATTGCCAGAGATTGGACAAAGTACATAAAATCTCTTGGCTGGCGTACATAAGAGCTGGGTTCCAGAAAATAGGGCGTATTGGTTTATTTACCTCCCCGGAAACAATAACCAATAAAGACATTGCTTTAACACAAAAAGCCCTTTTGGACCTTTTATCCCTAGAACGGGAGGAAATAGAGATGGAAAAACCCAGGGTAAGAGAAAACTATGTTAGTTATGTTATGTTAGTATGAATTTGTAGAGCGCACGTTCACCCCGGGGTTTCTTGGCGCTGTGTACCACTGGGGAACCCGTCCTGGCTTTCCCTGTGAGATGGTCCCTATTGGGCATCCCCAAGGTGAAGCCAGGCATCCCCAGCAGCGAGGGGGCCGTTGTGGAGATTAAGCAAGCTATTGCCCAGAGTTGCAGCGTGGGACCCATGGTTAGAGAGGCACCCAGGCGAGATTTATCGAGCCCGCTGACATTGGTTCCGTACCCTGCCGCGTGGGGAATTGAACCCTGGTCCCGGGCCGACCCCTGCATCTGGGTCTGCCGCCTCTAACCGGTGAGCCACACTTCTCTATGCATTGGTTATCTGTATAGGACCGGAACCATATTGGCCACAGTTAACAATCCCTACCATCGGTTCCTCTTGACCAGATTTCGGTTAAATCTAATTCACTTTACTCTGTGCATTTATTATAAATAGTGCAGCCCAGAACGGGCAGATCCTTGCTCATGTGATGATTTTTCCACTCAAAACACCCTACATTTTTTGATGTTTTGTGATCATTTTAACGATTGTAGGAGGAAATTTGTATTACCAATTCTTAGAGAAGCAGGATTTGTACAGGTCAGGCCGGCACTTGTGTATCTAAAGCAACTTAGCACACCTAAAATAATGTTTCATGTTGCTAGTTTTTTAATTGCGGCCAACCAAATTAGGAAAAAGAATGTTACATCTTTACTGCTCTTAAATATCTGTGAATAGTAGACCCCATGTTCAGAAAAATATAATTAAGGGCAGGCCGACCCTATGGTATGTGGTTTTTAGGACATTTTTTTTAAAAATGTGAAACAAACTTAAAATGCATATTTTTTATACTACATGGAATGAATTTTAAGAAAAACGTAGTCTTATTTTTTAAATTTGTAATCAACTGTGTATTTATTGCAATTGACTGTACACTTTTTATGACTGTGTTTTCTTGTCTTTATATGATATTAATTTATCGAAAATAAAGGAATTGACTTGAACTTGAGTAGGCCTGGCTTGAAACAGTAGGCCTAACTTTAAACAATAAGCCTGACGTGAAACAGCAATTAATAACATCCTCTAGCGCAAGAAAGGATGGGTATATACATTTAAAAATTATTGTACAAGTCAGTGTTGTTAGCTTAGAAAAAGTCATGCAAAAGCCATCTTGACTTAAAGGAGGAGCACTAAAAATAAGTGCACAGGAAAGTTCACTACTAGAGGACGCTAGCGCAAGGCACCATCATGAAACTCAACTTGTGAGCAGACACCTCCATAATGAAAACAACCTCAACTTATGATCGGTTAGCATTGTATTACTTATGAGCTTTGCAGCATCCAGGAAACTGCATGTTGTAGTACTTGACGTCTTGATTTACACTTGACATGTCTCATTAATCATCCTCAGGCACAGCTTAATAATATAAAACAACCACACAAGGTGATGAGGCATTGCATTTTTGACTCACCTGCTACTAATCTGCACATGTTCTCTTGGTGACACATTCTTGATACTAGTTGATTTTACCATTGTCACATATCTGCTACTGTGTCTTGCTACCTAGGCGACCCATTGCACTCGAGTGCCATCTGTGGTGTTAGACTATTGGAAGACTCCCAAATTCTTTGCCCAGAAACTAGGAACCTAATAATACTTTCCCTTGGCTGTCAACTGAACTTTGTTGATTTTAGTCTTTTTGTTTGCACTATGTGTGCTTAAATCTATAGGTTTGGTTTTTAAGTAACTGCTATTCTGTTTGTGGCAGACAGTGAAGATGTGGTTTAGCAGTTTAGATACGATTGCTTCTTTTTATAGGAGGGTCCTCTCTTCTGATACCCCTGAAGAGCTAAAGTTATTACAATCATGCTTGATATGTAACCTCATTTATACAGAAATGCACATTTGTGGTATGTTTGTTTAAGTGTACCTAGCACAATAGCGTATGCAACAATTATGTCTCACCATTGATAGCTTGGCTTTTTGCCCTACCTTATTGCACAGCATCAGGCACACACACACACAGACCACATTACTTGACTTCCCCTGAGACACTTGCCTTCAGTGGCAATCACTGTAGAGAGACACAAAATGCTGCTTGAAGATGTTCCCTCAGATTCGCTACTGTGCAGGCTGTTCTTCTGTGTAATGCTTTGGTTTTGATATCATACCTGGTCCTTCGTTTGTGATAGAACAGCTTCATGCTTGACTTTGGGACTCGGAAATATATTTTGCCCAGTGGTTTGTTTACAAGGGTTAATGAATAATGTGTCATACACCAGTAGTTCACGATCACTGAGATCTATGCCATTTCTGTTTACCAAGAGGGACACACTGCATATTTGTGTCTTTGCATGAATTGTGTTACTCCACTATCTGCAATATAACAGCAACACATGACCCCAATGTCTTTGTTTAGGTTGCTTTAGTACATCTGACTGAAGTACGGTCATTGTCATCAGCATTAGAATGTATTTCTTTCCTACTCGACAAAATACCCATCTCTTTGATCACTTGCACCAAACGCGAGAGCTGCTAAACATGTATTCTCGTTAAAATGGACCACAGAGTTATTTAGGTGTAGAATAGCAGATATGCACAACCATCTCCAACAAAACACCTACAGAACCCATGAAGGTCCATCTGCTTGGCCTTTGTGCAGAGATCCCAAGCTCTGCATTGAGATGAGTATTCTGACATTGAACGGTCGCATCTTAAAACATTCCAGTGAAATTAATTGAAGAATGAACTAACCACATAGTTGGTCATTTATTGACTGAAAGGGAAGAAGATATAGGAGCAGGAAATTCCAAACGAAGCTCATTTTAGAGTCATATATATGGCTTGGTAGGTGCTTAAGACGTTGAAAAAGGCCACCATAGCCTAGGATATTCCCCCCTTGCTCCAGGTCATTACAGACACTATCTAGGCATAGGCTTTCCCCCAAAATATGATTGATTTCTAGTGTTTTAGTCTAATCTGTTCTGTAGAAGTAAAGCAAGACTACTCCCCGGGAATGCCTTAGGTTATCAAACAACGTCCAGGTCTGGAAAAAGTATCTGTAATGACCTGGAGGTAGGTGGCCACCATCCCATGGCCTTGTTATGAATTCTTGGGAAATGTTGTGGTAATCACATTCTAAATCCCTAACGCCCCATCTAGACCCGCCAGATCCAAAAATCAGCTATCTGAACCAGATATTCTGTCCCTCCTTCGAGCATACAATACCCCTCATACGGCCAAGTCAGGCCCTTTTGGATCTTCACAAACCGCCCTTTTAAATCCCCCTGAAACGAACAATCCCAAGCCACACAACAAGGAGGCTATACAATGCATCAAACCTAACCCGCATAGTGCCCCCTGGCTCAACGCTAATACCTTAAACTTCAACAATCTCATGCAGATCCCTATTACGCAGCCCTCTCTCATTGAACACAAATCACACCTGAAATGCCTGCTACTTAACTATAGATCAGCGGTGAAACATGCCACGGACCTTGCGGATCTCATCCTGGTTCAGGAACTTGACCTCCTTATCCTCACCGAAACTTGGCTCACTGACTCCTCAGGCCCCATCCTTGACATTCTAGTGCTTCCCAGCCACAACATTATCAGACTCGACTGAGTTAAGAAAACGGGTGGTGGCATAAGCTTGTATCTACCACAGCCCTCTCTCAGCAAACAGTCCCTCTCAGCTTTATGCATAGATATCACTAGCAAGCATAGACCCATATGTAGCTTGCACATCTTCTACCACCCCCCAGGAGACAACCTCCCGCTTACTGAACAAACTATGGAAACCATCTCTTCCAACCTGGGACGAAATTACCCCCAGATCTTCCTTGGAGACTTCAACCTCTGCTGGAATGATCAGCATGATCAAGCGGTTAATAGTCTCAAAAACTTCCTAACCGATCTCTCCCTGACCCAATTCTGTGACAGTCCTACGCATAACCTAGCCTTGACCCTAGATCTAATCATCGCCAATCCCAACTCCATTCAACTTGACTCTATTCTCCCCCAATGACTGGTCGGACCATCACTATATCACCTTCTGTATCCTTGAAAGCTGGAACTCCAAAAAACAACTCCACTAAAACTAAAACAATGGAAAAGATCGCTCCATAATACCAACATAAATGAGCTCATATCTCACTGCAATATTTCCCTTCTGCCTCCTGCGAACCTGGCCAACGTTCACGACCTCACCGAGCACTATATCAATGCCATGTTGTCTGCCCTGAATGCAACTGCCCTCCTTCAACTAAAAAGAAAAGCCATCAAAGACTCCAAACCATCGTTCAATGACAGCCTAAATGCGGACAAACGCAGCCTTAGATTAGCACAACGCGCAAGACGATCAGCTCCATCCACTGGTCTACTAAAAACTCTAAGACCAAAAGGAACAGGTACAATAAACTCATCAGAACTGCAAAAGCAACCTTCTTCAAACCCCAACTTGACGAAGCCAAAAATCGCCTGAAAAGACTCTGAGTTGATTAAGGCACAATCTAATAACACTTCCTCCAATCATCTCACATTTCTTGCCCTCAGTCGAACTGTGATGCTGTTGCTAACTTCTTCCTCGAAAAGGCGAGTAAGATCGAATAGGACCTCAAGTCGGCTCTAATCAAACTCTCACCCTCTCCTCCTTATCCGACCCCCTCTTACGCTGTGCTGTCTTTCCCCCCAAAACAATGCCTCGGTGCCAATTCACGCCCGTCAACGACACTGACATCCTCAACATACTATCGACCCTGAAACCCTCAAATCACTTCAATGACCCCCTCCCTCCCATCTTCTTTAAAGAAATGATAGGAACACTAGTCCTGCTCTGGTCCAATATCATCAACGCTTCGCTTCTCTAAGGGGAGATCCCGGACTGCCTGAAGGCGGGCCTAGTTCTCCCTATTCTCAAAAAGCCCACGGCTGATCCTGAAGACCTGAATAACTATCAACCAATCACAAACATTCCTACCCTGGCAAAACTCCTTGAGAAATGTGTACATGAACAACTGTGCAAACACATTGAGCAATTTCAACTTCTCGACAAATTTGAATCAGGCTTCCGCTCTGGCCACAGCACTGAGATGGTCATCACTCATATAGTGGACAATGCCCTCTCTTTGCTTGATCAGAAGGAAGCTTGCCTACTCATACTACCTGATCTCTCATGTGCATTTGACACGGTCAAACATGACAACCTACTTAACTTCTTGGAATGTAGGATGGGGCTCTCGGGCACTGTCCTAAAATAGGTTTCCTCTTTTCTCAATGACAGAACGCAAAGAGTCAAATCCAATCAAGCTCTATCCAACGCCCTGCACGTTGGGTGTCCCCCAAGGGTCCTCACTCTCCCCCACGCTCTTCAACCTTTTCATTGAACCACTGGCTATAATCCTCAAGGCATCCAACATCCAATATCACATATATGTGGATGATCCCCAACTGTACTTGAAACTATCTGCGCCAGAAAATATACAGTCACTCAACAGAACCTTGCACAAAACCTTAAAGTGGCTAACCTCCAACCACCTCACCTCAAACTAAACGCCCTTAAAACTAAATTCCTCCTCATTTCGCCCACTAAGCAGACCCCCACTGTGGTGAAATAACCTCACTGCTCTCAACTGCACACCACTCATCATTGACTCCACTAAATCATTGGGAGTTGTACTAGATAAGAACCTAAACATGCAAGATCAAATCAGAGCATCTACCAAAGGAGCAAACTTCCAATCGAGAAAACTTAAACCCTACCTCCTACAAAATGACTTCAAAGCGGCAGTGCAAGCACTAGTCCTCTCAACACTTGAATATGGCAGTGCTACTCTATGCGGTCTCCTGAAACTCAGTTTAGCCTCACTTAGAGCATCTCTGAATGATGCATCTAGACTTGTCACTGGTTCCAAGAAAACCAACCACATCTCGCCAGACTTGAAATCGCTCAACTGGCTTACATTTGAGGCAAGGGTCCAGTTAAAAATGGTCTACTATGACCCATAGAGCACTACACTTCAATACCCCTCTCTACCTGACAAATAAGCTTGAACTATCGGGTAGCACCTGGCACTCAAGGAGCACCAGCACTCTGCTCCTTAAGCTAAAGAAATTTAAAAAACGGAAAACCTACAAACGCACTTCATCCGGCATTACCCCAAGAATCTCGAACTCCCTACCCGTTGAAACAAGACTGATTCCCTCAACATTTGCCTTTAAAAGGGAAGTGAAAGCTCTACTGATGAACAATGCGCTGTACTAGAAGCTTTTCACCTGCGTGCCTGCTTTAGCTGACTTTGTTACACCTGGCTTCTGCTCCGGCCAGGTGTCGCTCGCCATTATGTCATTGTTGTTCCGAATGTATCTTGTCGTAACTGCTACCTGGCCTCTGTCATGGCCCAGCGTCGCCCGCAGGCCCGGTTCTAGCGGGTGGGCCGGGTGGGCCAGGCCCACCCAAATATGAGCCTGGCCCACCCAAACAGCAGCCTTGGCCCTCAGCAGTGAGGGCTGGAAGGCAGGCGCGCAACGCACAGCTTGTGTGTGTCAGCCCGGGCCGAGACAGCTTTCCCGGGCGCACACACAGAGACAGTTTTAGAGATTATCGCAGCCCATCACCCGAGTACTTCACAGGTCTCTAAAGACCATTAACATGTTAACGAGGCTTTGTTTACTTTTTTCACCCCTTCATCTCGGCACAGCGAAAGTTGACAAATCCTTTCTTTGACGCTGGTAACCTTTGGTAACCTTTGTCCTGCTGCGGTTGATATTTCTTTTCCTATGCAGCTCAGGCGAAAAGAAGTTTGTTTATTCTAAGTCACCTTTCCTAACCCCTGCAGTGGCTTATCACATCAGACTGTGACACAAAGTTTGACTAATGGAGCAGGTAAGAAAATGTGTTACTACATGTTTTTCTTTTTAAAATCTGCACAGGCCCAGCAGGACACATACTTCGTGTGAGCTTCATTTAAACAGTTTTTATCTTTATCATGGCCGATGCAGGAGAAAAATAAGACAATACAAACTGCCCAGATAACGCTGGTGATTAATGATCCTTCTGGAGAGAAATCATTTGTTTGTTAGTAGTTTTTAAATGCAGATGAACTGTATTGTATCTGGATAGCTCAGTGGGTTACTGCCTTTGTCGCAGAGATCCTTGTGTTACTTGGGAGTTTAGAAGTTACAATCGTATCATAGGACAGTGACCTATGAACTGTCATCTAAGAGCTGTCTACAAACATGAATGATATAGTTAGAACTTCCCCAGTCTTTCATTATTCTAATGTTGCTAAAATGAGTATGTTTGGATAGATATACATTTTTATCAGTAAAGCTGACCCCCATGGAATGCTCTTTAAATCCTAAGGTTGTGTTACCCCAGACCAAACCCTCTTAAAATATACTGCCCACCAGTATGGATGACATGTGATTTCTACACCTTGTAATCCTCATTGGCTAATGTGACAATCGCTGTAGACTGATTTACATACTTGGATGATTCATTGTCTCTGTATAATGTGTGTGTGATGTAATGTACTGACACACACTACACTGATATGAATAGCGCTATACAACAAATTAAATGCATATGAGAGAGGGGCTACGTAAAGGTGAGGGGGGCTGGTGGAGGGTGGCATTGAGGGAATCCGAGGAAGAGGTCAATAGGGGGGGTCATGGAGGGATGAAGGGCACTGGTGGCGGGTGGTAGTGAGGGAGTTAGACGAGGAGGTCTTGAGTGGGAGGGGCTACCAAGAGATAAGGGGTACTGGTCTCCAAGGAGGAGGTCATGAGGGGTAGGGGCTATGGGGATATAAGGGGCACTTGTGGCGTGAGACAGTGAGGAAATCTGAGGAGGAGGTCAATAGGGGGGGGTCATGGAGGGATGAGGGGCACTGTTGGAAGGTGGTAGTAAAGGTATTTACGGAGAAAGAGGTTATTGGTGTGGCACCAAAAAAGACTTTTGCATCAGCGATAAAGGCGGCCCTGTCATGGCCTTTCTGTTTTTGTTTATTTAATTAGCAGTCGGGTCATAAGGGCTACTGTGGAACAAAGTTTAAAGTGCGTGCTAATTACATTTACTGCTATATTCAGTGTTTTAAGTTTGAAGGTGATTTTTCTAATATTTTTACCGGGCAAAATGAAAGTGGAGCCCGATGGTGCCTGATATGGGGCTGGGGCCCAAGGTCAGCTGTGACATAAAGTGCACTGGAGAGGAGTAGTGGATATTCAAGCCGGTAAGGGAATGTGTGGCAGAGTCCGGGGTCAGGTGGAGGTAGTAATGAAGAGGGATTCTCCCTGAAGGCTCGCACAGAGGGAGCCCGAGAAGTGTCATTTTTTTCTGATACCCCCACCTCCGAAACCTCCTCTTCCCAGCAAAGGAACAGTACAAGGAAAAAGCACTTTTTGAGAGTAATAACATTTAGAAAGAGATTTGGAAAAGAGTGCGTTTTACTGGGCCTTGCAAGAGTAAGAAGAGATAAATGAAGGGCCCTGAAGCAGACCTGCCCAGAAATATATGCAACAAATTGAGTCCCAGTGGCCCACCCAAATGCACCCTTGGCCCACACAAATAAAAATTCCTGGAGCCGGGCCTGGTCGCCCGCCATTATGTCACTGTTGTTACTGATGTATATTGCCTTAATTTGCTCCCGC
The DNA here is from genome assembly GCF_964263255.1 of Lissotriton vulgaris. Classification (NCBI taxonomy): domain Eukaryota; kingdom Metazoa; phylum Chordata; class Amphibia; order Caudata; family Salamandridae; genus Lissotriton; species Lissotriton vulgaris. The sequence goes on along the minus strand of NC_141685.1, from coordinate 2,078,751,525 downwards.
AGCTATCTATCTGTGTCTTCCTCAACCCGCATGTAAAGCACTCTGATACCCACTTGGGTCATGTTCGTGCTATACACAACTTTTAAATAAACAAATACACTCACTGCTGGGTGGCTATAGCAGTGTTACACATTCATGTATTCATGGAGTCTCTTCCAGAGCCACATTTGTACATTTAGCCTGTTGTCCTGAAGATATTCTTCCAAACCAGCATCCTTTAAGGCCCCCTTGGTCGTGTAGTTTTCCAGGATGAGCCTTTCCTTGAATTTGTGCTTGCATCTTCCATGATTCCTGTGCTGTGTCACGTGATTCCTGCTTAACTTCTATTCACAATTTTAAAGGTGTGTAGTGAATGGCGTGGTTAGGGTTCCTTAGAGTTCTCTTGGATGTGGCATTTGATTGATTGTGATTGGCTGGTCTAGCGTGGCACATCTTTTTTACGTGCCGTACGTGCCTTAACAGAATATTGATTTCTTTCCATCGATGTTCTTATTTTTATTTGCATCAATACTGTAATAGGGGCACTCTAAACTCCCTTTCCCCGTTGTTATTTTCAAACTGTGTCTTTTAAGTGTTTACTTGTAACCTTGCCGGATTGGCGCCAATATGTTTTACTTTGCTTTATTGTATTAGCCACAGCGGGTGGTGCATATTCCTATTCTTATTCAGTGATAGCTTCTAACTCCTAATATTGTCTAACTTTGCGATCAACTTCGTTACCAAAGAGAAAGTTAAATAAGACAGAACTACACAGGAGCAAGGTTCCCCTCGGTACAGCTTTCTCCCTAAAGATGGTTCTACTTGCATGGTAAAAGGATTTAAAAAATGCACGCGACAGAGCATCGTAATTGGCAAATATTTCTGCAAAACATAAGTGCAAGGAAAGTATGCAAGCTCTTTCACTTTGTAATTTAGAGCATCATTTCTTTCCCACTTTAATCTGTACCTTCATTCATTTCACGAAGATCCTTTTCTGAAATGATTGGAAGCAACATCTGGAAGATATATAAAATACATAGGAAAATAATCACTTTAATTAAACGTAACTCACCCATGAGGGAAGGCTGGAGAAGTATCCATCTGGTCAAATCTTATTAAATTAAGAAAAATATAGCATAAACCATGTGCCCTCTACAGATGGAGCTATCACTAAAGTATCTTTAACCTTCATCAGTCTCTTGATTTTTTTTTTCTTTTAACATATCATGATAGGATTAAAGATTGTTAAAGTTGGTGAAGTGCAGATTTGCTAATGCCAAATAGATTTACATTAGGGAAGAATGTACTAAATAAAACAGAAACGTTTTACGGAGGTGATCAGAACTTAGTTTAAAATATTCTTCCTTTAGCCAAAAGATCTCCTGCAAAAGTTATTTTTTTCTCTCATAGATATTTCTTCATATAAAATTGTTCTTTGAAGTTTTAAGTATCTAACCTGTATTGTAATTAGAAAAGGATATTGTGTTTAAGAAATTGGATTATTGGTTGAGGGGGGTAAAAACCCTACTCGTGCAACAATCACAATCCTTCTCAGGGGGATCCACAAACTTCACTTAATTTAATGTAACCCTCTGGTAGCTTGGCACAATAGCAGTTAGGCTTAATTTAGAGACAATGTGCAAAGTATTTTTGCAGCACTAAACCAGCAATAAAGTGGGGAAAAAAATCCCAAGCCAGTTTTGAATAGAGTACATTTCAATTGATAAAATTACACCAAAACAAATTAAATCCAATCAGTAGAATTGATTTATAAATTTTTAACGTATTTAGTGCAAAATAGCACCTAAAAGAGCAAAGCGCCAACCATGGGTTAGTGGATGTTTGCGCTAACCTGGGACAAATTCAAAAGTTAAGAAGAACGTTGTGGTATCACTGCAAAGTCAAGCTGACCAGAGATGCACTTTGGGTGGAACAGCTGGCAGGTAGGTCCCAGTCTTCTATCGGTTTTCAGGGCACTTTTGGTGAAAAATGTTCTAAGTCCCACGTTCAAGGGTTAGGCATGAGTAAGACCTCCAACACCACTTGCAAGGGTCATGGACCTGGTGGGTGCCACCTGGAGGCATAGGACACACTCCAGCAGAGGCCAGGAGCAGGATTCAAAGTCTCTGGAGCTCACACAGGAGGCCAGCAAACTAGACTTTGAAGTCACTTCTGGTAGTCTTGGAGTCAAGGAGATGGGCCAGTTCTTCTTCAGGCAGCAGGGACGTCAACTGGTGGCAGTAGGAAAGTCCTCTAGAGGCTCTGGTAGTCCTTCTGAAGTCTTCCACAGGTCCAGAAATGTACTGAAGAAGTGTTCTGAGGATCCAGTATTTATAACTGGTGCCAGCCTTTTGTCATGCACTCACCTGGTCCCCACAACAGAGATTACACTGGAGCCGATGCTGAACCTCCTATCCCACCTGAAGACAATGTAAGTGAAGGAACTGAAACCTTAGAACTCACACTGCCTTCCTGGAGGAAGGGTAGTTTGGATAAAATAAGAAAAGATAGACCTACTGTACTGGATCTGCTCAGCGAAACGGCTAAACTCTGTAACAGGATTTTTAACTTATGAAATTGTTTGCAAGGTAGATGTGCAATGGACCAGAACCTCTGGCTTTGTGATGACGTGATGCACTGGAAACAACAAGCTTTAGTATTTGGTTATCTGAAGAGGGGCGTAGCACTTCTATTGACACTTAAATGCATTTAATAAAATGTTTAGCTTGGAACGTGGCAGGGCTCAATAGCAAAAACAAAAGATCTTTAGTATCAGAAGAACTGAAATTACATAACCCTCATTTCTGTTTATTATCCGAAACCCATATTATATGGAAAGACAGGAAAGTCCTAAATCAAATGGGGTATGAAGTCTTGGTCTGTTCTACCTTTGGAAATCCCACAAGAGGAGTTGCTATCCTCAAGGATAACCAATTTAGGGCAGAAGTACTCCAAACTGCTCACGATAAAGATGGCAGATGGGCTATAGCACAAATTAATTATGCGAATACCAAATATGTTTTATGCGTAGTATATGGCCCAAACGTAGACGAACCAAAGCACTTTGATCAGTTAAACGTGAAACTCTTGGACTGGGAGGGGGAAATTATTATAATGGGGGATTTTAACTGCATTATGGACTATAAAATCGACACAACTAAGCCGCACGCTCATCAAAGGATGCATAGGACCAGGATATCCATATTGGATATACGCCGGACACATAATATTAAAGACGCTTGGAGACATCTGTATCCAACTGTACCAGGTTTTACATATTACTCTGTACCCCACAAGATGTGCACCAGATTAGATATGGCCTTAGTCAGCGACAAACTACTTCAGGCTGGCTCTATGATCCTTTGCCCCCGGATAACATCCGATCATAACGCGCTAATAATGATATTCGATACACAAAGCGCTAGGACACCACCTAGGTTATTCTCTTTTCCTAGATATTTAATTGCAGACTTAAACTATGTGACGCAGCTTAAAACTCATCTCAACGAATTTATAAATATTAATAGAAACTCAACTGGGTGCTGCATGGTATGGGACTCCTGCAAGGCAAGCATTAGGGCTTTACTCAAGCCTATGTTTTTAGGCAAAATGCAGAACAGAAGCAACACAAGGTCAAACTATTAGATAATATAACTAAACAAGAAGATTTACTAGTTAAAGCTCTACAGCTTAATTCCCCAGCAGTTATAGCAATTAACTTAAAACTTAGTGTAATGAAAACTGACATAAAATTTAACTTTATTCGGAAGAACAGTGCAAGGGTCCATAAATTTAAAATAGCTCAATATGAGGGAGGAGATAAAATTGGTAGAATTCTAGCCTATAAACTAGCAGAAGACAGAGCAGATACTTTAATTTCCAATATTCGAGGACAAGGGAACAAATTATATAGCCAACCACAAGATATACTCGATCAATTTGCTGAATATTACGAAAATCTATACACTCCAGATAGTCCTGCAGATATAGACTTAATTGAGGAATATGTAGAGGAACACCCAGTGAATACAGGGAATTTATTAGGCTTGGGCGCACTGTCTAATGACATATCACTGATCGAATTACAACAGGCTATTAACTCCCTACCAACCGGGAAAGCGGCTGGAGAGGACACGATACACCTGGAACTTTATAAAATTTGCAGTTCAGAATTAGAACAGTTACTATTAGAAGTTATACAATCGATTGGACTAAATGGAACGGCTCCCAAATCCTGGAACAGGACAAAAATAATCTTTTTTTTTTTTAAAAAGGCCAGCCTAAGGAGGAGAGAGGGTCATATCGGCCCATCTCCCTGATAAACACTGATGCGAAAATATTCGCTAAAATTATGGCACAAAGACTAGCCCCATATATGCCCAAAATTGTTAACCCGCAACAACACGGCTTTATCTCTGGGAGAGATACAACAATACATGTAAACATGGCGATTACGGCGTTCGATGTCGCGGAGATCGAATCCACCCCACTCGGCATGATATTACTAGACGCCGAAAAGGCTTTTGACCGAGTGGGGTGGACTTATCTCTGGTGTGTGCTGTCCAAAATGGGTTTTGGGGGAAACTTTTTAAAGGGTATAAAAGCGCTCTATGACAAACCCACCGCTTGTATTAGTTATGGGGGCTTGACCTCATTAGAATTTCCCATTATGCGTGGGACTCGGCAAGGATGTCCTCTTTCACCTCTTTTATTTGCCCTTTCACTTGAACCTTTTTTACTTGCCCTTCACTCCCAAAATGTGATTGTCCCTTTCAGCTCAAGCTCACAGGAGCTGAAAATGACAGCTTATGCTGACGACATCGCAGTATACACCACTGACATTGCCAAAGCGCTGAAAGGAATTTATATCGAGGCTGAGAAATTCGGGAAGGTGTCAGGCTATAAGCTTAACCGCCAGAAGACGCAAGTTATAGCTAACTACTGGAAAGGGGCGACCACTCGGTCCCCCCGAACGTATGGCAGAGTACCTCGATCCCCCCGGGAAGCCATTTTGGGAGGGAGGCACGTCTCGGCTGGTATGCCCGAAGCGGCGTAGCCGGGGCGCGGTCTTTCCCGCCCTAGAGTGGGCTGGCCTAGACACTGACGCGGCTGGCCACGCCCTCGGGGCAGGCAGGGGCGGGTTTACGCCCGCCCTGAAGACGGATAAAAAGGGACGCAAGACCAGAAGACATCCTCTTGTTCCTGTGCTCTGAAGCTGCACCCCCTCGCTGCACGTGAGCTCGAGACGGAACGAAGAGCCAATTTTGAGCGTTGTAATCTTTCTTTTGTCTTACAGATACTCTGTCGGAGAAATGCCCAAGAAAGGCGGGAAGAGAATGACGACCGAACAGATGGTTCGGGTTCTCATGAAGGAGATGACTGAGCTGAAGAAACGGGTGGCGGAGAGAGACGGGGAAGGGGGGCTGGAGCGTCCGTCGGCTGGAGCAGCTCCAGGAGGAAGAGCCAAGAGGCCAAGGAGGGGACCAGCTGGGGGAGGCGCCCCGGTTCCCTGTACCCCGCTCGAAGCGCCAACCCCAGTACCGGCGGAGGGGAATCCAATTCCTGTAGTGGTCACCCCGGTGTCCAAGGAGGATATGCCGCCCGAGCTGGCAGCACAACTTGCAGCGTGGTTGGGCGACAGTTGTGAGGGCGCCACGGCTGCCGAGGCCCAGGCGCTGATGAAGCAATTGCGCGAGAAACGGGATGCAGCCAAGGTGTCCGCGCCGGCCGCAGTGGTCGACAAGCCACAAGGGACGGTTGCGACCGCAGATGCAGCGTCCGGTGCAGGTAAGCGGCCATTGCCGATTGCGAGGGATGAGTCAGCACCCTCTCGTAGAGAAAGGTTGGGTCAACATGTGCCTTTGGCAATTAAGGAGAAGATTTGGGCGGGGGAATATGTGAACATCTTCTCGTTGCTTGTTGATCATTATGAGGTGGAGCATGTTAAGGGTCAGAAAGATCTTATGCATCCGAGTGTTTGGCGGGCAAAAATGGCCGCCTTTAAAGTAAATGAGACTATCGGCAATTGGGGCAATGCATGGGGAATTTTTACGTCGATCTTGGGCGAACGTAGGCCCGAGTTGCTTCCCGAGTTGCCGACCTATCAGTCACGAATCATGGGGTACTCGACATCACACCAGGGTAACCATTGGTTCTGCTACGATAATCTTTTTAGAAAGGCAAAAGAGCATAATAAAAGCTTAACCTGGGATTGTTACGATTCTTTGACATGGGATAAAATGAAGGAGACAGGTATGTTGAAAATGCCATTGGTAGGAAGTAATGTTGGCGAATCCTCCCGCCAATATGGGGGGACGCCCTTTCGGTCAGGTACGAGTACCAACGATTACTCGAGACCTGCCGGCAATACAGGAAAAAGGGGGTTTTGCTTCAATTTCAACAGAGGTAAATGTACCAGGCCCCAGGGGTCGTGTAAATTTAAACATGAATGTAGTGGGTGCGGGTCGTCCCATCCTGAGTCCACGTGCAGAGCCAAAACGGGTGATAACGGGGGGAGAGGAGGCGCCAAACAGGTCTAACGTAGTCCGAGGGGCGCCTTTACCTACCCCGATTGATACCTTGGCGATGATTCCCTGGCTCAGTGAATACCCGGATCGTACTTCTGCTGGGGTGCTGCGGAACGGTTTTTCGTATGGTTTCCGCATCCCGGTAGGGGACTTTCAGGGTGTCGAGAAGTGTAAAAATCAACTTTCCGTCCTGCAGCATACGACCGTGGTTCAGGGTAAGATCCGGAAAGAGGTTACTCGAGGTCGGGTCGCCGGCCCGTTTAGTGTACCTCCGGTACAGAATTTTGTTTGTTCTCCTTTAGGGGTGGTCCCCAAGAAGGACCCAGGTGAGTTCCGACTGATTCATAATTTGTCAGCTCCACGTGGTCTTTCTGTAAACGACGCAATAGATCCGGAAGTGTGTTCGGTGCGGTACGCATCCTTCGATGAGGCCGTAGCCATTTTGAATCGCCTGGGGCCCGGGGCGCTGATGGCGAAGTCAGATATCGAGTCAGCGTTCCGGTTGCTCCCGGTACACCCAGATGACCAGCGTCTCCTAGGTTTCATGTTTCAGGGTTATTATTACATGGATAGGTGTATGCCGATGGGGTGCTCTATATCTTGTGCCTATTTCGAGAAATTCAGTAGTTTTCTACAATGGGTCTTCACAAAGAAGATGGGTTTCCAACATGTGATGCATTACCTTGATGATTTTCTGTTCCTTGGGGCAGCCGGGGATCTTGAATGTGGCCGGGCCTTGGCCGAATTTTGTGTATTAATGAAGCAGTTTGGTGTGCCATTGGCACCAGGTAAGACGGTGGGTCCTGCGACTTGCCTCGAGTTTCTGGGGATCGAGTTAGACTCCAGAGAGGGTTGTTTTCGTTTGCCAAATGACAAAGTGTGGAAGTTCAGGGCAGCCCTGCAAGTGTGTCTAAATGGATCTAAAGTTACCCTGCATCAATTACAGCAGTTGGTGGGACAGTTGAATTTTGCCCTGAGAGTTATACCGATGGCCCGCCCCTTTTCTCGTTCAATTGCCCAAGCTATGGTCGGCCTAAAGGAGGGCCATCATCGCACGAGATTATCGGCTGAGGTCCGCCAGGACGTGCGTATTTGGTTAGCATTTCTGGCGGACTTTAATGGTCGAGTCATCTGGAACAAACCAGCCGTGTCCTCTGAAGAGCTGGGGCTATGGACAGATTCAGCAGGTAGTATAGGTTTTGGTGCCATCTTCGGCACAAAATGGTCGGCACAAAGGTGGCCGACATGGTGGCATGACAATGGTCTGACAAGTAATATTGCTTTCCTGGAACTTTTTCCCATTTTGGTGGCCCTGAGAACCTGGCCAGAAGGGTTCAAAGATCACTCTGTGATATTTTGGTCTGACAATATGACCGTGGTCGAGTGCATCAATAGTCAGGCAGCGCGATGTAAACTGATTTTAAGATTGCTCAAAGAAATTGTTTTACTGTGTATGCAACTGAATGTGCTATTCAGAGCAAAACATGTCCCAGGGGTAATGAATCAGGCGGCTGATGCACTGTCTCGTTTTCATATGCAGGCTTTCTCGGGTTTCCTTCCCTCAGCGGACCCAGAGCCGGCACCCTTTCCCGAAGCTCTCTGGTCTCTCGGTGCCCCGAACTTCGTCACCTCGTGGGAGAGAGTCTAGCACCAAGGACGAGGAAGGCATATGAAGGGGCGTTTCTGTCCTATTTAGCCTTTCTGGGGACTGATAGAGAGGGGCTTTGGGGCCATGAGGACTGGGTGGTGAATTTTCTGATGTCCTTACGTAGGGCTGGGAAATCGGTGGCTACGGCCCAGAGGCATCGTGCTGCTATTTCCTTTGTTGCCAGGGCCCATAGTATCCAGGACCCGACAGCGTCTTTCGTTGTACAGAAAGCGCTGCGTGGGTGGCAACGCCTTGAGGGTCGCAGAATAGATGAGAGGCGCCCGATAGGTTTGGATAGGTTGGCCCAGTTGTTGGCTACACTCACTGTCACATGTTCATCTCAGTTCGAGGCGGTGATGTTCCGAGCCGCTTTTATGTTAGCATTTCACGGGGCGATGCGGGTAAGCGAACTGGTGGCAAAGAACAAACAGGATGTGGCGGGGGGTTTGTGCCGAGAACACGTTCAGATCAGAGGAGAGGCAATGACTGTTTCCTTTGTCAGGTCCAAGACCGACCAAGACGGGATGGGTGACTGCATAATCATACACAGGATTCCCGGGTCCTCCATGTGTCCGGTAAAGTGTTTAGAAGATTACCTAGCACGAAGGGTGGCATTATGGGGGGGGACCTTGTTGAGACACGCGGACGCCACCCCACTGACGAAATTTCAGTTTCAGCGGGTGCTTGCGATGTCAATTGCCGCTGCGGGCTTGAACCCGGGCGAGTTTGGGACCCATTCCTTTCGGATAGGGGCTGCTACGGAAGCTACAGCCAGGGGTCTTAATGTTGAACAAGTGAAACGAGTGGGGCGTTGGTCCTCCAATTGTTATAAGAGGTATGTGCGGTTGCACATGTTGTAAAGCTGTAATGATGTACTCACGCCTCTTGTTTTTGTTTGGTTTTCAGTTGCGCAAGCCTACGAGGCGGGGCGGACTATGCAGTCGACCCAACACCGGGCCAGCGGTCAGACATCACCGGCTGTGGAAAAGGAGGTGTGGGTCGTGGGCCACTCATACGTGAGGCGTGCCGCGGACGTATTCAAAGCAGGTGACATGATTCACGTAGCTGGGGAATACGGGTACAGGGTGTCCTTCTACGGAAGAGGCGGTCTCTGTATTGACCAGTTTCAAGCATATTTTGAGGGTTTGTTAGGGCGGACGAGGTCACCGCCGTCTATAGTCATAGTACATTTAGGGGGCAATGATTTGGTCACCACCGGTAGACGACTTCTCCTGGAGGCAATGCTTTCCACTGTAAGTTGGTTGGCGAGGAGAGTTCCGGGGTGCACAATTGCGTGGTCCCATATGATCCCACGAAAGGTGTGGCGGGGGGCTATTTCTATTCCTGCTTTGAATCATTCTGTTAGAAAGCTTAATAACAAAGTGAGTAGGTTGTTCCGTTCCGAGACATTGCATTCTATTCCGCATGGCTGTATTAATGATGACAGTATGTATTTGGGGGATGGTGTGCATTTGTCTCGGGTGGGGAATGAGTTACTCATAGGAGACTTCTTAGCATGGTTAAAAACGTTAAAGCATGACCTTTAGGTAGGAGCTTTTTGGGGGGTCCGGATAGCCGGTCAACTATCCGGCCTGTGGCGGTAAGGTCATGATCGGTGAGCAGTAATTGGAAGATCCCTATGAGTGGGCGTCACCCAACACGGATGGGAGCGCTCGGGAGAGGTGGCCTTTGGCCCCTCAACGGGGAGGCGGTCCCTTCTAAGGATGGGCCGCCGGAAGGAAAGGAAAGGCGGTCAAGGCCCCTTCCTGTGTAGGAGGGGTTACAGCCCCCTCCTGGGGAATTTCCCGGGGCCAGTGACGTCTGCGACGGCAGATGTGGTAAGTTGTGTGGGGTTTGGGGGGAGGTCTACGCTACCTTCTAGATACTCACACGAGTCCTCGAACGACCTTTAAGTGGCGTCGAGTTTATTGGGGCCCCCGTCAAGTCAAGGGAAATTGGTAGTTGCACTTGAGGTACGCCTCAGTGCTGTCGCCCCTCCCAAGTGGGGGGGGGTATTTCTGGTTAGGGATCTTGACACCGGTTACGACCTTGCCGTTGGCCCTTAAACGTTAGGATGTACAATTTCAATATTTCAAGAAAATGTTTTGTAGGTTGTTAGTTCGGCTAGGAGAACCTCTGTATTAGAGAATCTGTTAAGGTTAGCCAAACATCGCAATGTGGTAATGAAATTGTACATTAATATGAAACTGTTTAATATTTTAATTTTTTGTTTTAATAAATACAGCCGGGGAGGGTCACTCCCTCCCTCTTCCAAAAACTTCAAGAACTGTTTCCGGTTTCCCTCCTTTGGGGATTGTGTTGAGAGGGGGTGGCGGGTATCTCAGCCATATGGAAAGGGGCGACCACTCGGTCCCCCCGAACGTATGGCAGAGTACCTCGATCCCCCCGGGAAGCCATTTTGGGCGGGAGGCGCGTCTCGGCTGGTATGCCCGAAGCGGCGTAGCCGGGGCGCGGTCTTTCCCGCCCTAGAGTGGGCTGGCCTAGACACTGACGCGGCTGGCCACGCCCTCGGGGCAGGCAGGGGCGGGTTTACGCCCGCCCTGAAGACGGATAAAAAGGGACGCAAGACCAGAAGACATCCTCTTGTTCCTGTGCTCTGAAGCTGCACCCCCTCGCTGCACGTGAGCTCGAGACGGAACGAAGAGCCAATTTTGACCCACCCACCAGCCCCTGAAGACAGCCAGTTGTTTGTAATAAAATGGATCAATAATTCTATTTCGTTTACAGGTTGTGGTATTATCGTGTTGATATTGAGTGTGTAATAAAGTTGGTCGATTTTATGTATGTTTTGTGATTAAAGATATTCGGTTTTTAGTGTCCATTTATAAGCATGCTTATTTTGGTCATAGTGGCCAATGTATTGTTGGTTTAGTTAGCATTGTCGTATTTATTTTGGTCGGGCGGTAAGGTCATGATCGGTGAGCAGTAATTGGAAGATCCCTATGAGTGGGCGTCACCCAACACGGATGGGAGCGCTCGGGAGAGGTGGCCTTTGGCCCCTCAACGGGGAGGCGGTCCCTTCTAAGGATGGGCCGCCGGAAGGAAAGGAAAGGCGGTCAAGGCCCCTTCCTGTGTAGGAGGGGTTACAGCCCCCTCCTGGGGAATTTCCCGGGGCCAGTGACGTCTGCGACGGCAGATGTGGTAAGTTGTGTGGGGTTTGGGGGGAGGTCTACGCTACCTTCTAGATACTCACACGAGTCCTCGAACGACCTTTAAGTGGCGTCGAGTTTATTGGGGCCCCCGTCAAGTCAAGGGAAATTGGTAGTTGCACTTGAGGTACGCCTCAGTGCTGTCGCCCCTCCCAAGTGGGGGGGGGGTATTTCTGGTTAGGGATCTTGACACCGGTTACGACCTTGCCGTTGGCCCTTAAACGTTAGGATGTACAATTTCAATATTTCAAGAAAATGTTTTGTAGGTTGTTAGTTCGGCTAGGAGAACCTCTGTATTAGAGAATCTGTTAAGGTTAGCCAAACATCGCAATGTGGTAATGAAATTGTACATTAATATGAAACTGTTTAATATTTTAATTTTTTGTTTTAATAAATACGGCCGGGGAGGGTCACTCCCTCCCTCTTCCAAAAACTTCAAGAACTGTTTCCGGTTTCCCTCCTTTGGGGATTGTGTTGAGAGGGGGTGGCGGGTATCTCAGCCATATCCCCTACTGTCCCTATTCCCGAGATCTGCAAAGAGGCCACATATTTAGGGGTTAAATTAACAGCTAGATTACAGGATATTAATAATATAAACTATAATGATCTGACCAAAAAAACTACTCTTACCTTGAAAAAATGGAATAAACTACCTTTGAATATGATTAGTAGAATAAACCTTATTAAAATGAAAGTTTTACCAAAGTTTGTATACTTATTCCGATCTATTCCACTGGCATTAAATAACAAATTTTTCCAACACCTAGACGGGCTCCTGAGTAGCTTTATATGGGGCTACAAAAGGGCCAGAAGGTCACTAAAAATGCTGAAAAATAATATAAAGGAGGGTTGAATGTCCCGGACTTTAAACTATATTTTTGGTCCTCGTTTTTTACACGTATACGTTCTCTATTGCATGGAGATAGAACTCTCTTTTTTCACTCCTTTATGTTGAAACAAGATTCATTATTTTTCTTGCTCAGAATAAATGACCCAAACTACTACAAAAGGGTAAGATTTAAGTCTGCTAGAGATATTGCTAGCATATGGGATAATATATTAAAATTTTGCAAAACAACCTTTTATCACCCAAAACTACCTTTGTGGGGCAACCCAGGTCTCCCGGCTATCTTTACAGATTCTATCACTCATAGCTGGGCGTCTCTCGGGATTAAGACATTGGAGGATCTATACGGCTCGCAGGGATTTTTAGAATTCAATATACTTAAACAGTTGTATGATCTACCAGAAGCTTCTAGATTCAAACACATGCAAATTCATGATTATCTGATCAATAAAAAAAAATAAAAAATATTTCTGAATGTGACGTATGGACTTGCCTTTATTCAAACAAGAATAAATCAATTATTAGTGAATCTTATAAAATACTTAGCACGTTTAAAACAAATGATAGTGATAAACTGGCCGCGAAATGGAGTACCCAACTAAATTTAAATATTACTTCTAATCAGATAGAGCACTCTCTTGTTAATATAAACAATCTTGTACGTTCATCCAGCCTCCGGCTACAACAATATAGAACGACCTGTATGCTCTACTACACACCTGAAAGAATTGCCAGATGGTCTCCGAATCCCTCCTTTAGCAGTCACACTAAATGCCCCAAATGCTCGCTAGAAGCAGCCAATTTAGTTCATATCTTGTACTCTTGCCCCAAACTTAAGATCTTTTGGGGCGATATATTGAGAGTACTAAGACTAAAAAACATCTCGCTTCCTACCATCACGGCCGCCTCGGTCCTACTAGATCTTAATCTCTCTCCATCTTTACAACCAACCTTAACCACTATACTTTTTTCATGCGCTAAATTAATCCTGGCTAGGGCCTGGATAGACCCAGAACCACCGACGGTTTGGAAGTAGTGGACTTTAGTAACAGAGATACACGCCATGGAGCTAGCCCTAGCAAACCTTAGGGGAACACGCTCACTGACTAAATTTAATAGAATCTGGGGTACTTTTCTAGACTAAAATGTTTTATTTTGTTATAATGTCGTATGACTGTTAAGCCTCTTTGGTTTAATTCTGTAATAGGAACCCTTTTTATTGTGTTTATATATCAGAATTATTTTGCCTATAACATATATAATTTAATTGTCTCTTAGCATATACATTTGTATGAAATTATTTATGAATTTTTGTTGCTTTTGCCTTTTTCTGTCATCCTGCTAACATCAATAAAAATATTGAAAATAAAAAAAAGGAAACAACAAGAGGAGGCAGTTACCCTCAGTACACTAACAAGTCTTTACATATGATGAACATGCTTTGACTTTAGTAACACAAACGTACAAGTTTGTCAGCAGTTTGACATGAAAGCAGAAATGCCAAAATCCCGATTGGAGTGTGACTGATTGAATGAATGAATGAGTACAGATTTGTATAGCGCTGGCTAACCGGGGGCATCCCAGCGCTTTAGACCCATCTCAGACAAATCACTCAGCAGAACAGGAAGGTCTTCAGCCGCTTTCTAAACTGTAAATGATTAGGTTCAAGCCGCAGGTAATCGGGCAGCTGATTCCAACTTTTTGCTGCCTGTACTGCAAAACGTAGCCCCCTGTACGAGAACGCTTGATCCTCGGGACAGAGAGCAAATTGCGGTGGTTGGATCTAAGAGCTCTGGGCCCTTGATGGTGCCTCAGGAGAGGGCACAGAATGGCAGGGCCCTTGTTGATTATTGATTTGTGGGCCATACACAAGGCCTTAAACTGGATCCTTTCCTGAACAGGTAACCAGTGTAGAGCCCGGATGGCCGTCTCATCCTAGGATCCTCACCCTCCGCCTGGGACGACTCCTGGTGGCCCCCCGCCCTGGGCAGCGCACCCAAACCAACAGACCACGCACGCAACCTGGGCTTCATCCTGGACTGCTCCCTCTCCATGACCAGACAAGTCAACGCCGTCTCCTCTTCGTGCTTCGACATCCTGCGCATGCTACGCAAGATCTTCCGATGGATCCTTTCCGAGACCAGGAAGACGGTCACCCAGGCCCTCGTCACCAGCCGTCTGGACTACGGCAACTCCCTCTACGCCGGAACCACCGCCAAACTCCAGAAGAGAATCCAGCGGATCCAGAACACCTCAGCACGACTCATCCTGGACATCTCCCGCGGCAGCCACATCTCCGGACACCTGAGAGACCTGCACTGGCTCCCGGTCAACAAGAGAATCACCTTCCGGCTCCTCACCCACGCACACAAAGCCCTACACAACCAAGGCCCAGGATACCTCAACAGCCGCCTCAACTTCTACGCTCCCAAACGCCAACTTCGATCGACCAGCCACGCCCTCGCCACCGTCCCCCGCATCCGAAGAGCCACCACAGGAGGAAGGTCCTTCTCCTACCTGGCCGCCAAGACTTGGAACTCCCTTCCGACCCGCCTCCGCCTGACCCAAGACCACCTCGCTTTCAGGAAGCAGCTCAATACCTGGCTGTTCGAGCAGTAGCGGACCCCCCCCCCAGCGCCTTGAGACCCTCTGGGTGAGTAGCGCGCTATATAAATGCTCTGATTGATTGATTGATTGATTGAGCTGTGTCTAGGGACATCCATAAGCATTTGGGCTGCGAAGTTCTGGACTGACTGGAGTATCTTAATGGTCCCTAATGGTGCCCCCAAGTAGACCGCGTTCGCATAGTCAAGCCGCGAGAGGATCAAGGACTGAACCAGGATCTGTCTTGCCTCAAACGGAAGAAGGGTCAGGACCTTCCATAGGATGTTCAGAAGGCCGTAACAGGTAGCGGCGACCTTACGGGCTTGAACTTGAAAACTAGGGGTGGGATCAAGCCACACCCCCAGACTTTTAATTTGCTCCTTCGGGGGAGGGGGCGGACCCAAACATATGGGCCACCAAGCGTCAAGATTGATGGGGGCCTTATATCCCAGCATCATAATCTCTGTTTTTGAACCGTTAAGTTTCAGAAAAGAGGCGTCTATCCAATCGAGGACCTTGGTGAGACACGGGGAAAGGTTATTGACCCCGGAATCCACAGCATCTGCCTTAGCCAGGGAAACCACCAACTGCGTATCGTCGGCGTAGGTGACCAATTGGATTCCCCAGGGAAGGACTTCATTAGCCAGGGGCCTCATATAGATATTAAATAGGGTCGGGCTCAATGAAGATCCCTGGGGAACGCCGTAATGCAGTGGGAATTGTTCGGATGCTGCTTACTCCTCGAAAACTGCAAAGGATCTGTTAGCAAGGAAGGACCAAAACCAATTAAGGGCGGTCCCCACAATGCCAACCTCCCGCAACCGCTGGAGAAGGAGTGTGTGGTTTACAGTATCGAAGGCTGCGCTGAGGTCCAAAAGGACCACCGCAGCGAAGCCTCCTTCATCCACAATTTTCCTTGCCTCCTCCACTACTGCGACCAGAGCAGTCTCAGTTCCATGCCTCGCTCTAAAACCCGTTTGGGTGACATGCAAGGCGCTCTCATCCTCAATAAATGTTGATAGTATGCGGTTGACATATTTCTCTGCAATTTTGCTAACCCCTGGCAGGAGAGAGACAGGTCTATAATTGGACCATTCTTCTGGATCAAGGCTAGGTTTTTTTAGCAGAGCTTTGACACTGGCCTGCTTCCACCGAGGGGGAACTACACCTGCCGCCATAGAGGAGTTAATAACATCCTTGATAACAGGAACAACCATGTCAGAGGCCTGTTTTAAAACTGAAGGCGGGGCAATGTCAGAGGGGGAGCCAGATGTAAGGTTCCTGAGGAGCCCTTCAGCCGTAGGTAGATTTAGTGGTGGAAAGGACTCTAGTTTCGTGAGGGAGGTCGGTCCAGAGGGAGGGATCGTGGACTCGGTGACACGTGGGGGTGGAAAAGCTGAGTATATGTTGGCAACCTTCTTGGCGAAGAAGTGGGCCAATTCGGTGCACCGTTTCTGGGGATCATTTACCTCAATAGACGGACATGGTGGAGTAACTAGAGATTTAAAGATTTTAAAAATTTCCCTGGGTGAATTGGCGGCATCAGCAATTTTTCCTTGGTAATAGGATGATTGTCCCATTTTAAGGTGCTTCTTATAATCCCTGAGAACCATCCTACACTCATTTTTATTCTCGAGGGAGAAGTTCTTTCTCCACTTTCTTTCCGCCCTCTTGCAGCTCCGTTTAAGATCCTTCAGATCAGTGGAGTACCAAGGCAGTTTGTTCCCGCCGGTGCGATGATTAATCTCATTTACAGGCAAGATGGGATCGAGAGATCGATCCTAGAAATAAACTTGAAATACAGATTGGGGTTATTGATACTCCTAAGGATACACTCGAAACACTGCGTGGGGTACAAGGTTGATGCCAATATACAAGACTCTGAAGTGCCGTCTTTTGGCACTACTGTTAATCAGAGAAACACAGGGCTAACTTTTCTAATCTTTGAGGGGGGACAGTTCTAGCATCAAGAATATAGGGAGGGTCTGCAGTATAAACACGCAAAAAGCGATAGAGTAAATCACATAGAGGAAATAAAGGAAAAGTCTATAGTCTTTGAAGACAGGGATACTCAGTCCTGTTTATTACTGTAGGAGGTTTAGTGTGCATTCACCTGATATCCAAGTACTTAGCCTAGTTCTTCAACTTGTCTGAATTTCGAAGATGACCTCGAAGTCTTGACTCCGGGAGATCTAGTGTGTCCGAAGTAGCAGTGCAAGAGGGAGTTAGAAGGAAGACATTGAAGGAGTGTTTGCCACGGAAACCACTGGTTTGTATGGAGAGTGGAGTGTTTCTTGGTTATGGCAGGATTCTTCAGGGGAGTGGAAAGAGGGAAGCTCAATCTGCAAGGAGCGTGACCAAGCCATAATTCGAGTTTGGGTGGGGTTTATGTACCCTCTTAAAGGCTTGATGGATTGACGTTAGATCACATGCAGCACATGGGGCTCAAGGCCGTCTGGAAGATAATTCAGCTTTTGGTAAGAAGTGATAGTACACTCTCTATGACTTTACAGAATAGGCAGTAGCAACTTGTTGATCTGAACCAAATAACATCAAACAAATGTATTGTTTCACTCGAAAGTGCATAGTGAAAAACAACACCAAGGCGACCAGTAACAGCGAGAGCAATGCTTCCCATTGCCTCATGGGATTCTGGGGGAGGTTTGCATGAACTTAATGGAAAACTACACCAAGGCCCCAGGAACATCAAGTGTAGTTGATCCATTGACTAATGGGATGTGGGGAACGCTTGCATGAGCTCAAGTACAATGGAAATTACTGGTGCTGTGGGAACACTAGCCATGAGGAATGCTGGGAGTGCATCAGTCATGAGGGTGCTGGGGGAACACTACCCATGAGTAATGCTGGGGGTGCATCGGTTATGAGGGAGCTGGCAGAACATCAGTAATGATGGATGCTGGGGGATCATCAGTTATGAGGGAGTTGGGGGAACATCAGTTATGAGGGATGCTGGGAAGCATCAATTATAAGGTGTGTTGGGGGAACATAGGTCCTGAGGATGCTGGGGAAGCATCAGTCTGGAATATCGTAGCATGCATAAGGTGCCATAGGGGTAATGCAACATGAGCCCTGCGCGCTAGACCATTACATAAAGCAATATGAACCCTGCACGTTAGGCCACTACCCAGAGGAAGCAAGAGGTGGTTGTGGCAGAAAGGAAGCAGGAGGGGATCTTGGCACCTTTGATGTGGGTGGACATCTTGGGTTACCCTCACATCAGGTTCTTGAAAGTTCAAGGTTTCGAAAAGTCTGGGTGGCAAAAGGCTGGTGTTTGGTTCCTTTGTGTGGCTCCAGCCATCAAGGAAGGATGGCCTACCCTGCCTACAATCAGTTTCATTTGTTTCACTGTTTAGCAGGATTATATCAATACCAACAGCACAGCAACTCACAGTCATGTGATCCAGTACACTGACAGCAGGCATCAAATGGTTAAGGCAAGAAAATGTCAACTTTCGAAAAGTGCAAAAAGAACAATTGGTGGACGGAATGCTAAACAGTGGGGGCCTGGCTTGGCAGTTCGGGCTGGACTGTTCCCATGAGGAGCAAGGCCAAGATTGATTTCATATGTCTGGGCCCTAACTGGTGTGACCTGGTGATTAAATAAGCAATGGATTAAGCCCAGATCTTTGTGACGGGGGTAAATGTTTGATTTGCTCAGCATTCTGTCCATCATTTGTTCTTTTTGCAACCTTCTAAAAGTGAAATTTTCGGAATTGTGACTTAAAATCTGAATTTACCATAAAAGAACATTTTAAATTGCAATTCTTTTGAGTCTAAACATGATATTTCAACCTACTCCCACTCGAATGTTAGCACTTATTTAATGTAATCAGGTAACCCAATGTTATCCAATGAGAGAGCTAGACCGTACAGAAGTGAAAACGAATTTAGGATTTTTTCAGTGCCAGGACATGTAAAACTTAAACCCACGTATCCTATTTTTTAAATAGGATTCACAGTTCACTATGGACCTTTAGGACCTATCTTAAGGGTGACATACATGTAATTAAAAGGAAAGTGTAGACCTAGCAAAAGGTTTATTTTTCCAGGTCAAATTGGCAGATTAAAACTGCACTACAGGCTGCAAGGCTAGGATTGAGACATATTTGAAGTACTACTTTAGTTGGTGGCACAATGAGTGCTGCAGGCCCACTAGTAGCATGTACTTTACAGGCACTATGTACAGCAGCACCACTTTACCAGGGACTTATAAGTAATTAAATGTGCCAATCAGACATAGACCAATTTACCCATTTTTATGGAGAGATCACAAGCATTTTAGCATGGATTAGGTTAGCAGTGGTAAAGTGCACAGAGTCTTAATGTCAACAAAAATTATATCAGAAAACTGGAGAGGTGAAGACAAAGTGTTTGGGGAAAGACCAGACCAAGAACGTCAGGTCTAACATGTGTCCGCCACCTGCTGAAAGTAGGGGGAACTATCCACCCTCATGGGTGTTCTCATCAGTAAGGTGGAAGATCCTGAAAGAACCATCAGCATTGGAATGCTCGGTCCCACGATGGTGTTACACTATAAATTCCATCAGGGAGATGGACCAACTCAACAATTTGGGATTGTCACCCCTTATCTGCATTAACCATCTGAGCGGTCTGTGATCTGTCTGAACTTGGAAATGAGTCCCAAACAACTATGGTCTGAGCTTCTGCAGTGCCCCGATCACAGCAACAGCTTCCCTCTCAATTGCACGCCACCTCTATTCCCAGAGAGTAGCCTCCTATTAATGAAGGCTACAAGTTGGTCTAGGCTCTCTTCATTTAGTTGTGAGAGAATGGCTGCTATGCCATTCTGTGGGGTGTAAGTCTAGACAATAAATTCCATGGAGAAGCCAGGGTTATTGAGTACTGGTGCTGTACAGTACACATGGCCTCATTGAGGGTGTCAAAGGCTTTTTGGCAGGCTTCTGTCCAGATCAGGTTATTATGCTGCTTTTTAGAAGACCTCCCAGTCACTGGAGCATTAGTGGTGCGGTAGCCTTTGACAACACTCCAGTAAAAAACAGTGAAGTCTGAGAAGGCCCTTACCTCATTTCCGGTCTAGGAAGGATGCATTGAATCTTGACTTGGAGGAGTTGCACCATGCCTAGCCCACTTGTGGTGGTCCAAGAGGATGACCAATCCCTGCTCTGTCTGGCACTTGCTAGCCATGAAAGTCAGGCCTGCCTGCTGAAGGACCAGAAGAACCTCCTGGAGGTGAAACAGGCTGTCATCCCAGCTTGAACAGAAGTGTATAATGTTTTCTAGGTAGGCAGTACTGGAAGCCTCCATCCCAGCCAAGGTTCTGTTGACCAACTTCTGGAAGGTGGCAAAGGCGTTGTTTAACCAAGAGACCATCACCTTAAACTGGGTTGTTTTGTGTATGGAGTTCAAAACTGCACACACAGGCCTAAGAGGTTTAAAGGGCTACCTAAGTGGGTGGCAGAATAGGTGCTGCAGGCCCACTTGACTCATTTAATTTACAGGCCCTGGGCACTTGTAATACCACTGTACTAATTGATTAGAAGGAAGTTAAATATGCCAATTTGGGATCAGCCAATGTTGCCATGTTTTATGAAGTGTAAATATGCACTTTAGCCCTGGTAAAGTGCGCAGAATCCTAAAGTCAGCAAAAACTAGACCAGCAAAAAAATGGAGGAGGAAGGCAAAATGTTTGATGAAAGACCACTCTAAGGCTTACAGGTCTAACACTCCTAATATATGACATGCTGATCTGTCAAAAATGTGCCTTTAAATGTTTCTAGTTTTAGTTATTGCCTTTTATCAGTGCTATTACAATGCTTATCTCTATCTACAACCAATCCTCTTTTATGGCATCGAACAAGTAGATGTCTACAGCACGACTATGCTGGATTTGCACTTAAGCTGCATTCTAGTTAGGCATATTTCTGTTTTGGATTGGAGCCAGATAAAAGAACATGTATACTTGTACGGATGTGTATTACTTATGTTCACTAAGCAGGGCAGCATGGCCCTGAATAATAAATATTTGTTATTACCCAACTGAATAGCACTCATTTTTTCCAACCATGAAATTAGGAAACGATGAGTGAACCTGCTGGGATATATGCCCATGAAGCGAGGTCAGATTCAGATATTTGAAGTGGATGTATTAGTCGTCTGAGCCACCAGACCCAGCTGGGAGTTTGCTAGTCTGCTCCACCTCGGTCCTGATGGGATTCCTGGACAGGTCTTATGTGGCAGAGTTAGGCACATTTACTTTCATTACCCTCTTTCTGCACAATAACATTTTACGATAACCTATTGCACATATTCGCGTGTGCGTCAATGTTGGATTAGTTTCTCTGAAACTGCTTTTACACTTTGCTTTGCACAACATTATCATGATGCCTCGAACACCGAGTACAAGGCCTTTGCACACGCTGTACAAATGTCATTCTATCTTCATCCACAGGGTTACAGGGTTATCTGCAAACCTATAACAAGACTGATCTGTATAAACATCGCAAGGATGCATTTTATTATAAATAAATAAGCATTTCCAGGGGTTAGCAGAGGAGACACTTCTGTGATGCTTTGCCAGGCAGCTGTCTAACGTCTCAGTGAGGGGTGTCCAGTCTGTGACCAAGATGGTGTCCTACATTCTGTACCACCAGGTAATGGGTGTTGGATCATAACCCTGGGGGATTCTTGGCTATAAACACATGTACACTCTAGAAGCACATAGAGTAGGTATCTAATTGTAGGAGTACGATCAATTACTACCTTGTTGTGCATGCTTGCATATATACACTGTTTTAGTACTATGGTGGAACTGTACTTGCTATTTACTATTTTGGTGCTCATAGTCACTTTCATATTCTTCTGTCTACTGGTTATCACAGCACATGTATTCTATACAAGAATAACATTGATTTGATAAATATATTGAACAACAACCCATTGTGTTTTCTCTGTGAACATGAGTGCACAAGTGAGTGACCGAAAGGGTTCTGGATTTGTTACCACAATCCCTGAGGGGCCAGGGTTCTCATGTTTAGTGGTTGCTGTAAACTATTCTCTCCCTGTTTAGGATAGGGGGCCTTATGGAGGCACTCTGAGATAGCTGGTCTCTAGGCTAACATATACTATGGAGGTGCATGGAATCAGTCAAGGCAACTCAACCAATGTTTGTTGTTCACAAATGTACAGGTCCTATGGATTAGTGGGAACTACACATCACAAGCTGATGGGGGATGACTGATCCTGCTGCTCTGCCACTACCCCAAAATCTTTCGATAACTCTGAGTTTATTCCTCCTTTCCCCAAACTGCAAGAAGAGGAACTTAGAAAAGTTCTGCCTGGAGATCCGATGGAGACTGGGAACACTGTTGAAGCTGCAGCCATGGAATCGCTGGTCGGCCTTAGCTTGTTAGTTTGCCTTACTGAAGGAGATCGGACTTTCTAAAAAAGGTCTACATCCTAACATAGGAGGCTTTACCGAGATCAATGTCAATGTATTCTTGGGACTTTGGAGTTGGCCTGCTCAGAGCTTTCCCACCTTTGACGTGGACCGTGCTGGGACCCCACTCTTTAGCAATCCAACATTTTAGATCTGAGATTCTAATCTAGCTTGCTGCTTGACCTGCTGATGACTCATTGAGGACCACCTTTTCTCCATTAATGTTTCTAAGTCTGAAGGTAAACTTTCCACTGGGATAAACGTGATCCCTGTATCTGACTCGCGCTCCATTAAAGTTCACCTTAGCTTTTGACTTTGACTCGATCTAACACGACCAGATAACCACCATTGGCACTGTGTGCTTTTGAGTGTTATTTTTTTTTGTGAAAATCGTTATTAGCATGCAGGCATAGTAAGCATTTATCTTGTGACAATCCAACATACAGTCTTTTTTACATAGTAATATCTTCGTATTGTTTATCATGTATTATACATATTCTATCTATGATTAATCTATCTACAGTAAATCTAACGTAATCAGTCTTATATGTTCAGTTATCATTCACCTGAGTTTAACAAATTGTCTTTCGTCGTTTTTTGCTTAGCTTGTGCCCCCCTTTTGTTAATCTTAAGAAAACTCCCCACCCAAACAAACCTATGTCATCATTTTCAAGTATGCTTCCATATCATTCTCTCCATCAGCAAGCATCCCATGCCCCACCGTCGCTGCTCAGTTACATTGTGGTAGAGTGTCGTTATATTCAACCCGCTCAGACCGCCATTTCCAGCCTAGTTGGTTACTCATCCTCTCCCTCGGAGTCCAGTTCATCCCCCTCCGGCAGAGGTTCACATATCTCTCCTCTATAGACATTCCATGCTGCCCAAACCTTGTTCCACTTACGGGAAGCAGCTCGAAGGACATACACCGCCCTCTCCGTAACCATCAGTATATCCATATTTTTAGCCCATCTGTTCACAGTGGGTAGTTCCGGAGCCCCCCACTTCTGCGCGATATCTCGCTTAGCCACTGTCATGGCCAATGTAGCCCAAATTAGTCCATGTCTGTCTAGGTCGTTGGGATCCCAGATGTTTAGGAGGCATTTGCGTGGTTCAGGCAGAACTGAGATTTTAAGTGTTTGGGAGATTGTACGCATTATTTGCCTCCAGAATTCCTGTATGCGTGGGCAGTCCCATAATGTATGAAATAGTGTACCCTCCTCCCCGCAGCCCCGCAAGCAAAAGGGATGTGGTGTTCTATGTATTTTGTGGAGCAACGTTCTAGTATAGTAGATGCGGTGTAAGATTTTGAGTTGTACTAATCTGAACTTTGCCGAAATTTCCACCTCTCTCGAGGAGGCTAATGCCTCATTCCATTCCGATTCGTCCGCCTCACCTACCTCCCCCTCCCATCTTTCTTTGAGTTTCTGTGTAGGGTCTTCCAAGTTGTTTAGTAGTTTTTTGTATGTGAGGGAGGTCGCTCTATGTTGCATGAAATCTGTCAGTAGTCTATCCTCCAGTGGTGAGGATTCCGGTATGGTAGTGCCCGCTGGAATTGCCCGGAGCAGTGCATGTCTGATTTGTACGTATCTATATGTTTCAGTGGATCTAAGGCCATATTGCTGCTGGAGCTGTGGAAATGGTATTACCGTGTCTTTGTCCCAAAGGTCCCCTACCGTGGAAATGCCTATTTGGTCCCATTGCGCAAATCCTTTACACAATCTGAGGGTCCCTAGTGATTTTGTGTCCCACAGTGGTGTCATTTTAGTGATTTTCCCTTTCCAGCCCAGTCGTGCCTGTGCTATATGCCACAGGGCCGCTGTATGCCGCGTTGGACCGATCAGATGTTTAAGTTGCGGTTTATTATATAACACTGCGAGCATACAGTCCGTCCCCAGCTGTGACCAATCTGCCCGATATGCTGGGTCGTCTCTCGGGGCGTGGAGCCATTGGTTGATTATTTTAAGCTGAGCTGCCCAGTAATATAGCTGTATGTTGGGCAGCGCAATCCCCCCCTCGTACCAACTTTTTGCCAGTTTATCGTATGATATACGTGCCGGGCCATTATTCCATAGCAGGTTGGAGACCAATGCCGCAATTTGTTTGAAATACCGTGGTGGGACGAGATGTGGGGTGTTTTCCAATACATAGAGGAACCTGGGGAGAGCCATCATTTTATATAAGGCTGCCCTCCCTAGGAGGATCAGGGGCAAATATGCCCAGTGCTTAACATCTGCACATAGGCATTCCAGAGGTGGTTTTAAGTTATTAGTAAAGAAGGTTGTTTCATCCTGCGTGACGACAATGCCCAGGTATTTAAAAGAGGTCGTCGCCGTTGCCAAAGGGCAGTCCACTTGTAGCGTTGGCGCCGGGCCCTTCAGTGTGTATATCACTGATTTTGACCAATTCAGGGTATAGCCTAAGGACCTCCTGTGCGTATTGCAGAGTTCCAGTAGGGCTGGAATTCCAACATCCGGGTCGACCATATATACAAGCATGTCGTCCGCATACAATGATATTTTATCTTCCCATCCTTCCTCACATTTAATGCCTCTGAATAAGGGTGTCGTCCAAAGCAGGATAGCCAAGGGTTCGAGTACCAACGCAAAGAGTAAGGGTGACAAGGGGCATCCCTGCCTAGTCCCCCTGCCCAGCGGAAATGTCAGCGAGATGTGGCCATTAGCCACCACCTGCGCAACCGGTTTCGTGTATAGTAGTCGTATCCAGGCTATGTATTTTGGCCCAAAGCCCATACGTGCAAGTACTACAAAGAGATATTCCCATTCTACTAGGTCAAAGGCCATTTTGGCGTCGAGGGAGAGAATTACTGCCTTCTCCGAGAGGAGGTGTGAACGGGCCAGTACCCCATGAACCCTCCGGAGATTCAAAGCTGTACTTCTGTGAGGCATAAAGCCCGATTGATCAGGGTGGATCAGGGTGTGTAAATGTGGCATCAAGCGGTTGGCCAGAAGTTTGGCCAGGAACTTGGCCTCTATATTCAGTAGGGATATCGGACGATAGGAGGCACAGTCAGTTGGAGGTTTTCCCGGCTTTGGTATGGCTATTATCGTGGCTGTGCGCTGATCAAGCGGCAATTCCGCCCTTTCCCGGCTCTCCATATACATGTCCAATAGGGGTCTACTGAGTTCCGAGGCCATTGCTTTGTACCATTCCACGGGTAGTCCATTGGGACCCAGCGCTTTGCCAGATTGCAATGCCTGAATCGACAACTGAATTTCTTCCTCTGTCGGGTCTACCTCTAGGTCTTGCATAGCTTCGTGCGGTATACTGGGGATGTCGATTTCAGCTAGCGAGACCGATGCCATCTGTGCAGTGACGGCATGATCCGGGGTGTATATATCCTGGAAGTGACTCGCTAGAGTGCGCACAATTTCTTCTGGGTGTGTCAGTACCTGGCCGTCGGTGGTGTGAAGCTTCTGAATACCCCTCCCTTTCTCTTATCCAACCACGCCAGCATTCTCCCCGCTTTATCGCCCACATCATAAATTCTGTGTGCAGTGTTCGCTATGTAGCCCCGAACTGTTGTTTTAAGGTGGGCCTGGTATTGTTGCTGCCTTAATTGCAATGTGTGTGCTGTGGCCGTGGTGGGATTCGCCATGTGAGCGGTGTTTGTGTCGTTAAGTGTCAGTTCCAGCTCTTTGAGTTCTTGCCGGGAATCCCGTTTGTGTCCCGTTATTGCTGCTATTACTGCGCCTCTGAGGACCGTTTTATATGCTTCCCACAGGACTGATGGCGAGGCCACCGTGCCAGCATTTTCTTCGAAATAATGTGTTGTTGCTAGTTTGAGTTTCTTTCGGATCTTGGGGATTTTTAAGTAATTCGGGTACAGTGGGTAGATCCTAGCGCATTTCCTTTCCCTGGTGGTGAGGGACATAGTGACTGGTGAATGGTCAGATATCCCCCTGGGCAGGATGTCTATTTTGTCCACAGATCCCAACCCAGCCCCCAGAAACAAAAAATAGTCTATGCGTGAGAGGCTGTTGTGCACTGCGGAGTAAAAAGTGTATTGCGTTGTCGCCGGGTGTAGGTGCCGCCATACGTCCGTAATGCCCAAGGCTTCTAAGAAGTCAGGTAGTGTTGCACTTCCCCTTGAGCGGTCTCTGGTGGGAAAGGTATCTAACGTAGGGTCCATTATTGCATTCAGGTCACCCCCTATGATCGTATCCCCTTCAGGGAGGTCTAGGAGGAATTTACCCAGGGCAGGCAATGCTACGGAGTGGAGTGCTGGGGGTATGTATACGGAGACTACATTTAGTGGCCTACCCTCCCATTGGCAGTGTATAGCTGCGAAACTACCCTGATCGTCTGTCGCGCGGTGTGTAATGAGAAAGGGCGATGTCTTTTTTATTAGGATCCCCGTCCCCCTGGACCCGGTGGTGAATTCCGCATGTATTGCCATCTCATAGCCGCGCCTATCAAGCGCTTTACATGTTGTCCCTGCTAGGTGCGTTTCCTGTAGTAGCACTAAATCTGGGCTCTGACGCTTAATGGCTTGTAGGACCAATCCCCTTTTTATTTTGTCCCCTAGGCCTCTGACGTTCCAGGTTAACAGTCGCAGTGGGGGCACCCCCACAGTCGCAGGGTTACTGTCGGCGGGTGTAGCATGAAGTGGTCGGGCCATTAAATCGTTGGGATAGTGACACTCGCATTGTGCCGCCAGGTTCAATGCGGACGGTGCTTGTCATGGTGGTGCATAGGATTGTGCTGATACCTGGAGTGGTAGTGTAGCGTGTGGACTGAATGATGACTTGAAACAGAAACGTGAACAACAAAACTTCATTCCCATCCCCCCTTCCTGCTCCCCTGCTCCACGGACAAACCCCCGCCCGTGTCCCCAACTTTGCAGAGTGCTTTAGTCCTTCCCCAACTATCTTACTTGCTTGTGGGGTTGGTGAGTCCCTGACAGGCACTAATTGTGCCCACCCTACTCAGCCGCAACAGGACCAGGGCCCATCGCGTCACATCCAATCCTTCTCATTTATAGTCGATCATCAGACCGGAGCTGGTTGTCCAGAGTCAAGCAGATCTTGTGCAACGTCAGACTCAGTTTCTGCCGTGTCACCTTGGCGCGCCGATTGGCTGGCCTGGCTGTTCAGTTGCTTGCCGTTGCGCTGATTAGGCCGATCTCTGTGCGGACGGTGTTGTTGCCCCACCTGCCTCCAACCATCAAGCCAGACTTGTGCCGCTTCCGGTTTGTCGAAAAACCACGCTTTCCCATTTGCAACAATCCGTAACTTGGCAGGAAACAGCATAGAGTACGGCAATTCCCTGTCCCGTAGTGCTTTTTTCACCTCTGTGAACGATTTGCGGCATCTGGCCACCTCCGCCGTGTAGTCCGGGAAGAATGCCAGAGTTGCGTTTTGAATTTTAACAGGTGGAGAGACTCTCACTGCTTGTAGGCTGGCATCCCTATCTCTAAAATTGAAGAGTCTGGCCAGTACAGGCCACGATGCGGCTCCCGGTTTGGGCGCTCCGCCCGGGACCCTGTGTGCTCTTTCTACTGAAAAGAAGTGGGATAGTCCTTTAGGTTGCAGTTTGGTTTTTATGAGATCCTCAACATAGAGGTCCATTGCTCCCTTCCCCTCTGTTTCCGGAAGTCCGAGGATGTGTACGTTATTTCTTCGAGAACGCCCCTATTGGTCGTCCAGCTTATCTTGTAGAAGTCTGGTGACCTTCTCCATACGCTCCATGGCCATTTGTTGGGCAGAGGCTTTGCTGACAGACATCGTAGAACACAGAGGCTAGTTCCAGCCAACTCCTCGCCGCACCCGCTTCGCGGGTGCCGCGTCGCACGGGAGTGCACAGACTATCACCTACCGGCAGCAGGAGCAGGAAGGCAGAGGTAAGGGTGAGAGGCTCGGCTGGGCTGCGAGCGTGCGGGGACTCCAGCAACCAGGAGTCCCTGCGAGACCACGGAGACAGCATCCGGTCCGCTCTCCCCGCTGGCCCGCCCCCGCCCTCCTAGAGTTACTAAAGGCGACTCCTACCATCACCTGTTGGGGCATTCACCTTGTTGGGCAGAGGCTTTGCTGACAGACATCGTAGAACACAGAGGCTAGTTCCAGCCAACACCTCGCCGCACCCGCTTCGCGGGTGCCGCGTCGCACGGGAGTGCACAGACTATCACCTACCGGCAGCAGGAGCAGGAAGGCAGAGATAAGGGTGAGAGGCTCGGCGGGGCTGCGAGCGTGCGGGGACTCCAGCAACCAGGAGTCCCTGCGAGACCACGGAGACAGCATCCGGTCCGCTCTCCCCGCTGGCCCGCCCCCCCGCCCATCACGCCCCCTATATCACATCATTAGACTCCCGCAGCGCGGGACGCAGCTCGGGGCGAAGACCGGGCTTAGAGCGGGCCGTTTGAGGCCGTTCGAGGACCGAGCGGACTGGACTGGCCCACCCTCTTTCGCCATTTTTCTACGTTCCCCTTACTAAGCCTAACTAGGTAAACTGTTTCTATTATTATCCCATTTCGTCTGCTAGATTGGCGATTGCCCCCTTGTACTAAAGCTATGAGTACCAGGTTAACACGGAGTAAGGCTTCCAAAGGTGGCCCACAAATTAGTGGCCCCATGGATGACTTCATTACCCGTACCAATCTAGCTATTGACCAAGAAATATCTAAACTTCAAACTCGGGTCTCCTTAGAATTGGTAGCTGCTAGAAGGCTGTCTCAGGTCATCGCAATTTCTAAAAAATCTTCCCTAGGCCACATAGCTACTTCGGTTACTCCGGAGCGTCCTGCCATTCCCCATTGTGTAGTTACACAGGTTGATGTCCACCAGACCCCGATCCCTTCCATCTTCTCCTCGCCTTTAGAGCAATCATCTAATGCAGACGAAGCAAACCTACTCGCTGCTTCTCGCAACCTGATTCCTATTTTTAACCCACCCTCCCAGGCATCCTCGATCACTACTAGTGGCAAGCAACCTAAAAGAAAACGCCATTCCCGCTCTGCCTACTCCCGTAAGAAGGCGAAAATTGCGGTTTCACAACATCTGGCATTGACTAGTGTCCCGGCATCTAACGCAAAAGCAGAGCGTACCCCTAGGAAGCAGCCACTAAGGGTGGGAGGGGGAGAGGGGTCAGTTGCTGCTTTACCCACCACCATTCTAGAGGATGAGGGCTTACAGGCAGAGGGGTTGTGCAAGAATGAAAGGGAATTTATAGACCTGGTTTGGGAAACCCTCAAAAAACTTCTTTCCCCCCTCGACCTCAGACTCTCACGGATTGAAAACAACTTGCTCGAGATGGAAAAGAGCATTATTGCTCTGGCCACGCTCGGCCTGAGAAGTCTTGAAAATCAGGGTCTTCCTGTAGCCGATCTAACATCATTAGCTTCTACATCCCAAGCTCAGCAACTTCCCCCCCCAGCACCAGCCATTGTACGGCCAGTTCCTAAACCGAGGACCGTGGCTGTGGACCAAACTTCCGCTGTCACCAAACCTAAGGCTCCTAAACGGACTTCCTCGCACAAACCAGCAAACCCTAATCCTGGAGTGCTTCCTAGACCCAATACCAGTGAAGCGCAGGGCCCTCCTGTAAAGGATAATTTTAGAGGGGGATATATTGATCTTCCCCCAGAGGCCAACGATTACGTGGTTGTGCTGACGGGTGTCCCTCAGATCGGTAATGGCCAATACGAGAATCATTGGTCGCTGAAAAACAAGATAATGTATTGGCTTAACGTGAACAGACCGATTCCTAATGGCCGGAGAAGCAGAGTCCTGATGGTTCGTAGAACTCCCTGGGTGGGTCCCACAAAGAAAACCAGTCCTGGGGACTGTATAGTGGTGACCTTTGAGGATCCACATACGGCACAGCATATCTGTTCTTGGCCCAGCAGTGAAGGGTCTTCTGTTATACCTAGGCCGTTGTCCTTCTTCTACCCACCTCGACCCAGACATACCCAGGTGGACGACTGGTCATTGGTACATCATCATTCATGGAAGAACCATCCCAATAACCAAAAGGAATTCCTCTCACATTGGAACGGCCTCCCAACCTCAAATAGATTTGGTGGTTTGGAGGAGGTAGATTGACTCCCTAGGCAACCTGTTCAACAACAAATGGGAAAAGCACTGCCACCACAGGTCCTAGGGCTTCTAGAAATTTCCTGTTTGTTAACTGAACCCTTAGCTCCTGTCCCCCCAGCAGGTCCAGTAGGGACATCAAATAGTTTGCTTATCGATGGGGGGTTGATTGCTTCAAACACTTTAGATCTTCAAGGTGTGGAAGAACGGCAGGATTCATCCTGTATGATTCCCCTCTCACCCATTCAAACTGATTTAGCAGGGAGGAATCTGTCCGGTGCAGTTATGGCTCCTAATTTCCATCAGATTGAGCTATCACTAAGGACATCTAGAGTGGCTGTGACCAACCCACCTTCACCTATTTATCTCCCTAAGCAGTCTACCTCTGGTGAACCCTTGCTAAAGATTTTAAGCTGGTATGTGGCAGGGCTTGCCCGCAACTTTGAAATTCCTGAATGGAATGCTTTCCTAGAACCCTACAACATCTGCCTCCTACAGGAAACCTGGTGCCACGAACCCAGACACAGAGTAGGCTTCTCAACCTACTTTGTCCCAGCTGTCCAACAACATGGATCCAAAGGTCGCCCGTCCGGCGGCCTCCTCATATGGGTCAGTATTGCACTAGGTTTAACTGTAAGTCAAAGGACCACTCAATCTCCTGACCTCCAGTGGATAACATTACATTGTAAAGGGGAAAGGAATTTAGAAGTATTTAATCTCTATCTGAGGGGTGCCAGGGGTGGGGCATCATGTCTAACCTCAACAGGCCTAAGCAGCGATCTAGCTGCCTGTAATATTGACTCTTATGTTCTTCTTGCGGGCGACTTTAATTGCTGTTTTGAGCCACTGGCCAGGGAAGACATTTTGGATACCTTCGACGAGGATACAAGGAGAGGTATCCCTATCCTGACCTTAGATCCGATTCCTAAATGGACACAAAGCGCGATAGACATTAATGCTCTGTGTATGGAACACAATCTGAGACCAACAAATGGTCGCTCCAAATCATATTCTATGGGTGCTCATACATATAACAGGATGGGTCACTCCTCCAGAATTGACTACATCATGCTCAACTATAATCTTTGGTCATTCCACCAAGACATGGAGGTTATAGTGTCTTGTGACAGTGACCACAACCCTCTTTCCTTAATCCTTACTCCTCCCTGGCAGGTTGGGAACCAAGGCATGACTGATCACAAGTGGAAAGCATCCCATGAAATTGTTCCCTCAAACTGTGGCAGACGCCTAAAGTGGGCAAAAGTATCAGCGGACGAAGCAAGGATGGCGCAAGCCGGGACCATCTTGTCAGGGGTGGAGCCTCGGCTTGATGCCTTAAGCCCCACTAGTAAAAAGGTCCTACCATTATTCACAGAGACTATAGTGGCATTGAGTGACTTGTTTATTATTCCCCAATCCAGTGCCAGGGTTGTTTTGAAAGGTGTTTCCAAGGCTAGAGATAAGTGGTACTCCTCCAAATGTCGAGCTGCTAAGGGGGAACTTATCTCTGCAGTAAAGAACAAAGACCCAGCTAGTATTAGAACCGCGAGGAAACTCTATAAAAAAACTGTGGCTGAGGCAAAGGAGGCTCATGATTCCAACTTTTGGTGGGAGTTAGCAGAGGCAAGTACTAGGAAAGATTCCAAGGGGTTTTGGGATTTGCTAAGAGCCAGGGATAAGCCTATTGATCACCAGATAACTTGCAATATCCCTGGCGACGTCTGGCTTGCCCACTTCTCTAAGCTATATTCTGCTCCTCTGGGGGCACTTTATCCAAATCTGGGCCCTTTGCCCAGTCCCACAGTTGACCTTCCATGTAATGACGGTTTATTTTCTAGCCAGGAAGTAGAAAGGGCAATTAGGTGTATTGTACCCAATAAGGCTGCAGGCCCTGATGGGATTCCGGGCGATTTGCTGAAGAACTACCCATTATTGTGGAGCAGATTAATTGCTTCACTCTTAAATGAGGTTTTGCTGGGAGGTTCTTTCCCTGATTCATGGAGGGGTGCTGAAGTCGTCCCTATTTTTAAGAAAGGCTGTAGGGACGACCCAGCAAATTATCGCCCCATCAGTTTGCTGGATTCAACCCAAAAGGTTGCAGGCAAAGTGGTACTGGGTAGGATTTTGCAGTGGGCAGAAGAGAACCAGATCCTGTCAGATTTCCAAGCAGGCTTCAGAACTGGGACAGGTACCATCGAGCAGACATTTCGCCTTCTAATGATTTATTGGAAAGTGGTGGTGCTGGGAGGGGGCAGTTTGTATTTAGTCTTTATAGACTTGCGAACAGCCTTCGACCTGGTCCCACAAACTCTATTGTGGAATGTCCTCGATGGGTTAGGTCTACCCCCTTACTTGCTGGCCTTGCTCATAAAATTTCATGATAGCAATTTTGCCCAAATTAGATGGGGTGTCCAGGGGGAAAAAACATCTCGTATCCCTGTAGATAGGGGCGTCCGCCAGGGGTGTGTGCTTGCCCCCACTCTGTTTTCTCTTTACGTTAACGGAGTGGTGGAGCATCTCCTTCAACATCCTTCGGACACACCCTCCCTGGCTGGAAGGAAAGTTCCGACGCTCCTATTTGCGGATGACACCCTTCTAATCTCGAAATCACCAGTGGGCATTCAAAAATTGCTTTCTAGTTTCAAGGCCTTTTGCGACACTAAGGGTTTGGCTATAAATATAGGTAAGACCAAATTCCTTGTCCTTAACCCCCCCCCCAAGAAATCTGTTGCCCCTCCTGCTCTAGACTCTGTTCCACTCGAAAGAGTCAAAGAATTTGATTACTTGGGCATACGTCTTTGCGATACTATGAGTTGGAAGGCACACCACCAAAAGGTGTTTCTGACTCATAAGAGGGTCGCAGGTGCCCTGCTCAAAGAACAGCGTGCCTCATCTATAAAACCAATTGGGGCATTACTAGACATTTATAGGGCAAGGGTTGTGAGCGCAGCACTGTACGGCGCAGAACTGTGGGGCATCCAGAGAGCTGACACTTTGGCCCACCTCGAAAACAATTTTCACAAAGATCTTATGAGGCTACCCCACAGTACCCCCACAATCCCCCTTTTGCTAGATGCAGGCACCCGCCCAATATGTGAGCAAGCTAAACTACGTCCCCTTTTATTATGGTCCAGAATATGGAATGTCCCTGAACTCCGTAGCTACGCAGATGCCCTAAATGATCTTTTGTCCCTTCCGGGTTGTTATAAGGTAACCTGGCTCAGGGAGGTTAAGCGGCTTCTCTATGAGCTGGGTTTAGGAGATGCTTGGGTCAATAAATCAGCACCTTCAAAACAACTGCTAAAGAAGGCTTATTGGTTATGGGTGGACAACGAGAGAATGTGCAACTCAAATCATTGTAAATCCGTTGCCCAGTTTTTGTTAGTCAAGGAGCTCCCTTAAAGGGAACCCTATTTGGATTTAATCCATAACTCGGGCGACAGATCACTGTACTTCAAATTCAGGGTGGGGGTACTCCCTTTAGGTCAGTTCACTTCCACCTGGAAACCAACTCTACAAACTGTACCATATTGCCCCTTCTGTGACTTAAGGATCGAGTCCGTTGCACACTTGTTGTTCGAGTGCAACGCTTATGCGGTGCCTAGACTAAGGTGGTTGAAGCCTCTATGTAGGAGTTTGGAAACGAGATCACATTTGGAAGCCCTACGCATATTGCGTACAGATGCCAGACCCTTTTTTGCCTGCTGTATGGCAAAATTCCTAGGCTGGGCTTGGCGTATAAGAACTGCAAAGAAGTTGTTGATCCAGTAATGTGCTCTTCCCCTGTATTGTCCTTTCTTAATTAATGATTGTTTTTTTAAATCTCTATGTGGATCTTGTAGGACATTTTATACTGAGTATTGTTGAACTGCTTTTTAATGATGTAATGTGCTGCTTTTATGATATGTTTTTTTATCGAAATAAAGCTTATTCAATGATCAGTTCCGATGTGTCCTCCACAAGAGATTTCGTGACCACCTCCACTTGGGATACTCTTTCAGTCATTTTTTGGAAGTCCGCTCGTAGCAGTGTGACCTCAGAGGAGATGGAGCCTACTGTGGTTTTTACTTCCGAGAGGGTCCTCATAATGTCTTCCAATGTTACTTTCTTGGTCCCCTCCGTGTCTTGGGAAGCACCCGTGGAATTTCGCCCACCGGTTTGCGATTGTGCGTGTTGGCTGTAGGCAAACTTGTCCAACTTGGCCTGCGTGGACCCACTCCTAGTACTTTGCCCGCCATGTCTTTGGGCTCGTGGGGGACCAGCTCCGTCCCTTACTGCTCCATGGCTAGTTATTGCGTAGTTCTTTATCTGGTGCGTGTGGGTCGGGGAACAGTGGGTCGGTGTATGTCCCGTGATGTCGAGTGTCCATGGGGGGCTTCCCTCACTTCCACCTCCTGCTGTGTCACCCGTCTCCTTACCGTCTTGCTGCGCCCCAGCGTTAGGCAGTCTTCGAGACGGTTCTATCCGGTGTGTCGCCAAAGTGTTCTTATTGCGTGTTGTGCTGTATACTGCCAAGCGGTTGTGCTCAGTTTGTTATATCGCTGCCCACCTTTGAGAGTTCCTCGAGTGGGGAGAATTTTATGAATCCTGTTGCTGGGCCCACCGGGACGGATCAGGGTAGATGCTGCTTTGCCTGGCTGGGAGCCTTGCTGGGTGTCTGTAGCGCTACCGACGGGCCATGTGCTTCACTAGCGTCATTAGATCTTCCAGGGCCCCCTCCAAGTTCTTTTCGCTGGGTGACTCAATCTCTGCACCCCCCACTATGTCCGGACTGCCGTGTCTAGTGAAGCAGGATAGACGTTGACAGTCCCTCCGGTGGTATCACGCAGGTCAGCGCTGTGTTCGCCGGGCCCCCGGGGGTATTTGCTTCTACTGCCACTTGCCGGGTCTAATTACGCGCAGTCGTACCGTTACAGGGGGTGAATGAAGTCTCTCTCCGTCCGTCTCGGCCACGCTTTGTCAGCCGCTGCCGCTCCGAGCAGGTCGCTGTCTCCCCTGCAACTCGCCGCCGACCTCTCCGTCTTCAGCCCGCCTCTGTAATCGTCGCCTTCCTTCGGCAGCAATGAGCAGTTGTCGGTAGGTGTATCTGTTGTCTGCACTCCCGGGCAGCGCCTTCAGGAGGTTTTCTGTCTGTGCCGGTCTCTCCAAGGAGTGGTTCCGTGCTGCAGGTTGGGCTCCGGGAAACGCCTCCACCCTCAGTCCGGCCCGGACTCACTTCCGCCGGGGCCGGCCGATCACTCCAGTCCGCTGCTTTTCTCCCGGGCACAGGCCCAAGTACGCCAGTATGTAGTGTGGCGGTTTCCAGTCCTCGTGTCGCCTTCAAATCGGATCGGGTGATGCCGCTTCGAACCCGGGCCCGATCGCCGCCGCTTCGGGTTAGCAATGTGCCGGATTAATATGCCGGATTATTGATTAGGCCACAGTGCCCTCAGGAGCTCTTACGCTATGCTGCCGCCATGTTCGGCCACTAGCCACACCCCCTTGAGTGTTATTTTAATTCAAACTTTAAAAACGTATATCTCTGTTTCCCCTTATTGGATGTTTGTCATTGTGGTGTCATTTTGTTACTTAGTTAATTTATTCCCTGTTTTTAGAAATTGGAGAGAAATATTTATTTTGCTGTGTTGTCAATGTTCTAATTGTTTTGGTACTTGGTAATTCTTTACACCTTTTCCTAACTACTTCGGCGCTCTTGACAGCTCCAGGCCGACATGAGTCCAGTAGGGAAGGTGTTGGTATTTTCCTTATGTTGGAGCGCCATCTAGAGCAAGTCCAGTAGAGAATGTGTTGGAATAGTAGCGCAAAATGCTTTCCAATGTGGCAACCAGATGCACGGGCTTCCCTGGAAGTCCCGATGAGGGGCCATTCACCTCCCCGATCCCAGCGAGGACTCCAGGAGGTCGGGCGCCTCCGCGCCCTGGGTCTCCGCCGTCACTCTGTAGCCTTCCTCTGGATTACTAGGGGCAGGTTATGCCGGGACACTCCTCATGGGTTGGTGATTCTCTGCCGGTTACCAGTTGGTCTGTGCTCGGACAACACATCTCCTCCATCCCGCCGGGGGCCCCAACCCATGGCGTGACAAAATGCCCAGGACGGGCTCCATAGGTCCTGGGCAGTCCTCCTCTGGGCCTCCGGGACCAAGAGCTCCGATCGTCCTCCCCGTGCCTGAGGCCCACCCAAGGTCCCGGCGCTCCCGGGAAGCAGAGCCCCCGAGCCCTGCCCTAAGTGGCAGGAGGGAGCCCTACCGTGAAGGCTCGTGGGGGCAGATGGGAGTACTTTTCTTCCTGGCTATCTGGTCGCACCTTTCCCCACGGCGATCTGGTCGCAGCCAATGCTTTCCAATAAGGCAACCAGATGGCCGCTTCCTTGGAAGTCCCGATGAGGGACCATTCGCCTCTCTGATCCCAGCGAGGGCTCCAGGAGGTCGGGTGCCTCCACGCCCTGGGTCCCCTCTGTCACTCGGTGCACGTGGGTTCCCAGAAAGTGGGGTAGCCTTCCTC
The DNA here is from genome assembly GCF_964263255.1 of Lissotriton vulgaris. Taxonomy (NCBI): domain Eukaryota; kingdom Metazoa; phylum Chordata; class Amphibia; order Caudata; family Salamandridae; genus Lissotriton; species Lissotriton vulgaris. The sequence continues at coordinate 2,078,714,764 of NC_141685.1, read as the reverse complement.
CAGATTACTAGAGGCAGAGTATGCTGGGACACCCCTCCCAAGCTGGTGGTTCTCTGCCGGGGACCAGATGGGCTATGCTCGGACAACACCTTTCCTCCGTCTGTGGGTCTCCGGCCCACGGCGTGACAAAGTGCCTGGGACGGACTCTGTAGGTCCCAGGCAGTCCTCCCCTGGGCGTCCGGACCTGAGAGCTCTGGTGATGCTCCCCATGCCCGAGGCCCAGCCAAGATCCCATAGCCCCTGGGAAGCGGAGCCCCCAAGCCCTGCCCTACGTGGGCAGGCAGGAGCCCTACCGCGAAGGCTCGTGTAGACAGATGGAAGTACTTTCCTTCCCGGCCATCTGGTCACATTTTTCCCCATGGCCATCTGGTCACATCCAATGATTTCCAATGAGGCGACCTGATGGTCAGGTTTCCCTGGAAGTCCCAATGAGGGGCCATTCACCTCCCCGATCCCAGCGAGGGCTCCAGGAGTTCGGGCACTTCTGCGCCCAGGGTCCCCTCCATCACTCGGTGCTCACGGGTTCCCAGAAAGAGGGGTAGCCTTCCTCCAGAATACTTGGGGCAGGGTATGCCGGGACACCCCTACCATGCTGGCGGATCTCTGCTGGGGACCAGATGCGCTATGCTCGGACAAAACCTTTCCTCCGTCCGCGGGTCTCCGGACCACGGCATGACAAGTGCCCGGGATGGTCTCCATAGGTCCCAGGCAGTCCTCCCCCGGGCGTCCAGGCCCGAGAGCTCCAATGGTCCTCCCTGTGCCTAAGGCCCAGCCGGAGTCCCCGAGCCCCCGAGCCCCCGGGAAGTGGAGCCCCTGAGCCCTGCCCTGCGTGGGCAGGCAGGAGCTCTCTGCTTAGGCTGGAGAAGCACACGGCCGGGGATCTCACTCAGCCACCGGAAAAATCAAAACCTCAATTAAAATCTCAAACAAAACCAGGAGAAGTAACAGAAGGCGCGCGTACAAGGAGCAAACAAACTTAGTGATTAACATTTCAAAAACAGAATTATCAGTGGATGAACAAAGAGTTCTTAACAAAGGCCTGGGCTTTGTTCCCACATATGACACAAACATTTTGGAATGCGAGGTAGCCTTTGTTAAATTCATGAGAGTTTTGAAGCTGAAGCATTTTTCACCAATATAGTTCCTAAACAACAAGAGAAAGAACAAGCTGGGTTTTTGGAATTCAGACCCAAATCAGGATTTCAGTCACCAGTATCACACAAGATCTTGGATGCTTTTGAAAAATCTGTCAGAAATGACTTAGACAAATTAAACATGAGAAAATCATCAAATAAGAATCTTTCTATTCATGACAGAAACACACTAAAAGTTTTGCAGCAAAATGAAAACATAGTGATACAAAAAGCTGACAAAGGAGGAGCCATCATTATTATGGATAAAGATTTTTTCCATCAGAAAGTGAATGAACATGTTCATGATGAATCAACATATTTACTCTTGGAAAAAGACCTAACGGAAGAATTGGAGCTAACCCTAAAGATTATTTTGGATCAGGCCTATGACCTGGGGTACATCACAACGGCCACCAAACAATTCCTATCTGTCCAATACCCGAGGAGACCATGCCTCTATATGCTCCCAAAAGTTCATAAGGACCTGCACAACCCACCAATGAGATCAATTGTGACCGGATGTGGCACGATTTTTGAGCCACTCGGTCAATACATTGACAAATTTTTGCAACCATTTGTCCAACAGTGGCCTTCATATGTGTAAGACAAATGATTTTTTACTAAAATTGAAGCAAATCACACTAAAAGAGAACACTTGGCTTTGTACAATAGATGTACAATCTTTGTACACATCTATGCCTCATCAATCTGGTGTGGAGGCTGTGGAATGGGTCTTGTTGAGCCAACCTGCTATCAGAGCAGAAAAAGTCTTCATCTTGGAACTTTTACATTTCTGTTTATATCACAGTTTTTTTCAGTGGGATTCTAAGTTTTTTCTTGAACAAAATGGTACTTCCATGGGGTTCGCTGGGGCTCCAGCGTACGCCAATACCTTCATGGCTAAATTTGAATCGCATTTCATTTATAGTGATAATGATTGGCAAACACACTCAGTTGTATACCGAAGGTTCATTGATGACATTTTTGTTCTATGCTCAGGAAGTCGCGAGCAACTGGAAAGTAAAATTGAGTTTACTAAATGATTGTGTAGATCAAATTAAATTCACACACACTATCAGCGCTCATGAGATTTCCTTTTTGGATGTGGCAATCAACATAGATGAGCAAGTTATCTACACAGAAGTTTTTCGAAAACCAACTGACGTCAACAATTCCACGTTTTCATCCACAGAATCTCAAGGTGAACCTACCATTCTCTCAATACATGAGGATAAAAAGAATCTGCTCCAAACCGGAGTATTTGGAGAAACATCTGAACTTGCAACACCAAAAATATTTGGAAAGGGATACCCCATTGAGGTTTTGGAAAAGGCAAAATGCAGTGTGATGGCATGTGACAGAGATAATCTGCTAAAACACACCAAAAAGAAGACCATTGAAAGACATGTATTTGTCTCAAAATTTTCGAAAAGCACACAGAAGATTAAGAACATTATCACACGCCATTGGGAGTTCTTACAACATGAACCTGATTTTGAAGGAATTTTTTCCCACAAACCAATTTTTGCTTTTACCAGATCAAAGAACTTGAAGGAACTGCTAATGTCATCTCCAACTGAAGGACAAAAACTGCATAAAGGGATGAAACGATGTGCAAATTGTGTTCATTGTCATAATGTTATAATTGGAACCTCCCTACATCATCCACAAACAGGAAAACCCATCACACTACATTATGATTGTGATTGTAACTCTAAAAATGTAATTTATTACATAAAATGTCCGTGTGGCAAGCTATATGTAGGCAAGACGGAGAGAAAGCTCAAACTCCGCATATATGAACATAAGAGCACCATCAGGAACCAAAATCTGAAAAGCAATCTAGCCAGACATTGGATAGACAGTAAGCACAATATCTCCCAGATCCAGTTTTCGGTACTAGAAAAAATCAAATTATACGAAGGGGCGGATCTTAACAGATCTCTCCTTCAAAGAGAAATCTACTGGATGAAAAGACTAGGTACACAGGAGCCGAGGGGGCTCAACGAGAAAATAGATTATGCTTGTTTTTTATAATACATACAGAGGTTTATCTGATTCACCCTGAGGTCTCAGGGTTGTTGTAAAGCCATGAGTTTTATACACCCATTTCTTCGTTCAGTCAGTTTCCCAAAAAAACCCTGTTGAAAAATAATCCTGCATTTTTTATTATGTAAAAGTAGAATTTTCGATTGTGTATCATTAGGCTAACACATGTTCTTTGGCAGAATGGATTTTATTTTATTTCAATCTTTGGCTTTTTCTATATTCATTTTTATTCCTTCTATGTTCACACTCTTGACGGAAGTAAGACTACTAGATCTAATCGAGACTTGGCAAAGATGGCGTCCACTTTCACGGTGTTGGAGTAGTCCGTTGTCAGTTTTGAGCACAGACAGGGCGCGGTTTTTAGATGGAGGTTTGAATGGTTGTTTTGTAGCGCTTACTGGAAAGAGTTGGTGATCAGTCACGGCGAGGAGACGAAAAGCATTATTTTGGAAGTCTTGGTTATACTGGAGGTAAGACAGAGATTTGAGCGAGTGCAAGATCAGTTTTATTACCAAGCTTAGTGTGTAACTAGTTTCATTAAAGCTACGGTATGTTGTTTTTCAAGGGCGTCAAGCGGCGAGGCTTCTGACAGTGAGGGTTTCTTTGGAATACGGAGTTGTGACTTCAGTCTTAAAAGCGAGGTAAGCTGACGCCGAGTCTAAAATAGTGAATGGCAGGGTCTGATTGACTCCCAACGGTTTGAGGTATTGACAGTGTGTCTTTCGATTGCAGATTATCACATCAGTTCCCTAAGTGAGTATTAGCACGACGCGGTATTTTGGGTCACATGAGGGTGAGGTGAAGGATACTGTTTTCTTTTCAGTTCTCTTTGTTACAACTTTGCACTTCAGCCACATTTCATTTCGGCCAACATAACATGAAAAATGTTTGAATATGGGTTTGATATTCATGGAAACTAATGCATTGCTTTGTTATTTGAGGAAGTTTATTTAACATTGTACGCTGGAGCTCGAAGAGACAATCACTAAAATGATGTATATATTGTTTAGTTACAGGTCCCTGAGGAAGAGCCCAACCGGGCTCGAAATGCATCGGGCATCACTTTGGATTTATTGTAATCTGATGGAAATGCTTTCAAAAGACTGTTTTATTGTTTAAAAACAATGTTCATTGAATGAATAAATCTGTTTAATAGATTGGTTATGCAACCCAGAAAATCTATGTGCAGAGGTTTATTTTTTGTGTTCTAAAAACTTTGGTGAGATTAACCAGAAAAATTTGAATATATAAGAAAACATTGTGTTGAAAAAACAGTGGTGTTCTAGTTAGGAACCACATTTGCTATAGTGCACAGAGGTCGAGGGGAATCTCCCCCCGAGATAGGTGCTCAGGCGGTAGCTCTACCACGAAGGCTCGGGTGGGCAGCTGGAAGTCCCTTTGGTCCGGGCCATCTGGTCGCACCTTTCCCCTCGGCCATCTGGTCGCACCCAATGCTTTCCAATGGGGTGACCAGATGGCCGGGCTGCTCTGGAGGTCCCGATAAGGGGCCATTTGCCTCCCCTATCCGAGCGAGGCTCCAGGAGGTCGATGCGCCACCGCGCCCTTGGTCCCCTCCGTCACTCTGTGCGTGTGGGTTCCCAGAAAGAGGGGTAGCCTTCCTCTGGAATACTAGGGGCAAGTTACTCTGGGACCCCTCTCGGCCAAGCGGTCCTCAGCCGGCAGCTGGACATGCGAGAATGCCCTCCCAGCCCTGGGTCCATCCCTGGGCCTGCCGCATGGCAGGCTGCCCATGATGGGGTCTGGCGGGCCCAGGGACCCTTCTCCCGATGGGCTGGGTCCTGGGGCCCCAGGGAGGGTGGCCTCCCTACCCCAGGCTCCGTCCTCAGTCCTGCTGCATGGCAGGGTGCCTGAACGAGGTCCCGTGGGCCAGGGGAGGCTTCCCCTGCACCTTTGGGCCCGGGGTGCCTGGCCTGGGTCCAGGGGCCCCGCCGATCCCCGGCTCGGGTACTCCAGCCCTGGTCCATGTCTCTCAGACTGCTGCTACCCCAAAGGCCCGGGATGGGGTTCCAACATGCCCAGGGAGCCTCCATTTGCTTGGCTGGGATCAGCGGCTCCCTGCGGCCCAGGGAGGGTGACCTCCCCACTCTGGGCTCCATCCTGCCGCGTGACAGGGTGCCTGTGATGGATTTGGGCAGGCCTGGGGAGGCTTCCCCTGCGTTCCGTTGTGCCTGGGGAGCCTCCCCTTGCTTGGCTGGGTTCAGGAGCTCTGGCCGGATCCCTGAGGGCCCCGGGGAGGGCAGCCTCCCCATCCTGGGCTTCGTCCTTGGTCCTGCTGCATGGCATAGTACCCTGAATGAGGTCCAGAGGGCCCGGGGAGGCTTCCCCTGCGCCTCTGGGCCTTGGAGCCCTGGCTGGGTCCAGGGGCCTGCTGGGCCCCAGGTCAGGTACTCCAGCCCTGGGCCCCGTCCCCCAGCCTGCTGCACTGCCATAGGCCCAGTTCGGGGTTCTGTTGTGCCCGGGAAGCCTCCTCTTGCTTGGCTGGGGTCTGGAGCTCCGGGGGTCCCTGGGGGCCCCGGGAAGGGCGGCCTCCCCATCCTGGGCTCTGTTCTTGGTCTTGCGGCGTGGCATGGTTCCCGGGACACAGTCCGGATGGCCCGGGGAGGCTTCACCAGCGCCTCGGGGCCTGGCAGCCCTCGCTGGGTCGAGGGGCCTGCTGGGCCTCGCCTTGGGTGCTCTGGCCCTGGGACCATCCCCCAGCCTGCCGCTCTGCCAAAGGCCTGTACGGGGTTCTGTTGTGCCTGGGGAGCCTCCCCTTGCTTGGCTGGGTTCAGGAGCTCCAGCTGGGGCCCCTTGAGGGCCCGGGGAGGGTGGCCTCCCTATTCTGGGCTCTGTCCTTGGTCCTGCTGCGTGACAGGGTGCCCGAGACAGGGTCCGGCAGGCCCGGGGAGGCTTCCCCTGCACCTCTGGGCCTGGGAGCCACGGCTAGGTTCAGGGGCCTGCCAAGCCCCGGGTCGGGTGTGCCGGCCCAGGGCCCTGTCCCCCAGCCTGCTGTACTGCCAAAGGCCATGGGACGGAGTTCCGTTGTGCCTGGGGAGCCTCCCCTTGCTTGGCTGAGTTCAAGGGCTCCGACCGTGGTCCCTGAGGGCCCAGGGGAGGGCGGCCTCCCCCTCCTGGGCTCTGTCCTTGGTCCTGCTGCTTGGCAGGGTGCCCGGGATGGGGTCCAGAGGGTCTGGGGAGGCTTCCCCTGCACCTCTGGGCCTGGGAGCCCTGGCTGGGTCCAGGGGCCCTGTTGGGCCCTGGGTCGGGGGCTCCAAGCCTGGGCCCCGTTCCCCAGCCTGCCGCTCTGCCAAAGGCCTGGGACGGGCTGCCGTTGTGCCTGGGGAGCCTCCCTTTGCTTGGCTGGGTTCAGGAGCTCCGGCCGGCGTCCCTTAGGGCCGTAGGGAGGGTGGCCTCCACATCCTGGGCTCCGTCTTTGGTCCTGATGCGTGGCAGGGTGCCCAGGATGGGGTCCGGAGGGACCGGGGAGGCTTCCCCGGTGCCTCTGGGCCTGGCAGCCCTAGCTGTGTCCAGGGGTCTGCCGGGCCCCGGGTCGTTTGCTCTGGCCCTGGGCCTCGTCCCCCAGCCTGCCACTTGCCAAAGGCCTGGGACAGGGTTCCGTTGTGCCTGGGAGCCTCCCCTTGCTTGGCTGGGTTCAGGAGCTCCGACCGGGGTCCATGAGGGGCCTGAGGAGGGCGGCCTCCCCATCCCGGGCTCTGTCCTTGGTCCTGCTGTGTGACAGGGTACCCGGGACGGGATCGGGCAGGCCCGGAGAAGCGTCTCCTGTGCCTCTGGGCCTGGGAGCCCTGGCTGGGTCCAGGGGCCCTGCTGGGCCCCGGGTCGGGGGCTCCAACCCTGGGCCCCGTTCCCGAGCCTGCCGCTTGGCCAAAGGCCTGGGATGGGCTTCCGTTGTGCCTGGGGAGCCTCCCCTTGCTTGGCTGGGTTCAGGAGCTCCAGCCGGGGTCCCTGAGGGCCGCGGGGAGGGTGGCCTCCCCATCCCAGGCTCCGTCTTTGGTCCTGCTGCGTGGCAGGGTGCTCGGGATGGGGTCCGGAGGGACCGGGGAGGCTTCCCCGGAGCCACTGGGCCTGGCAGCCCTGGCTGGGTCCAGGGGTCCGCCGGGCCCCGGGTCGGTTGCTCTGGGCCTGGGCCTCGTCCCCCAGCCTGCCGCTTGCCAAAGGCCTGGGACAGGGTTCTGTTGTGCCTGGGAGCCTCCCCTTGCTTGGCTGGGTTTAGGAGCTCCGACCGCGGTCCATGAGGAGCCTGAGGAGGGCGGCCTCCCCATCCCGGGCTCTGTCCTTGGTCCTGCTGTGTGACACGGTGCCCAGGACGGGATCGGGCAGGCCCGGGGAGGCTTCTCCTGTGCCTCTGGGCCTGGGAGCCCTGGCTGGGTCCGAGGGCTCACCGGGCCAGGTGCTCCAGCCCTGGGGACCTGTCCCCCAATCTGCCGCACTGCCAAAGGCCCAGGACGGGGTTCCGTTGTGCCCGGGAGCCTCACCTTGCTTGGCTGGGTTCAGGAGCTCTGGCCGGGGCCCCTGAAGACCCCGGGGAGGGCGTCCTTCCCATCCCGGCCTCTGTCCTCGGCCCTGCTGCATGGTAGGGCCCCCGGGACGGGTTCCGGAGGGCCCAGGGAGGCTTCCCATGCTCCTCCGGGCTTGGAAGCCCCGGTAGGGTCCAGGGGCCCGCTGGGCCTCGGGTCAGTTGCTCTGGCCCTGGGCACTTTCCCCAGCCAGCCACACTGCCAAAGGTCCAGGACGGCGTTCCGTTGTTACTGGGGAGCCTCCCCTTGCTTGACTGGGTTCAGGAGCTCTGGCCTGGGTCCCTGAGGGGCCCGAGGACGGTGGCCTCCCCATCCCGGGCTCTGTCCTTGGTCCTGCTGCATGACAGGGTGCCCGGGATGGGGTCCGGCAGGCCCGTGGAGGCTTTCCCTGCGCCTCTGGGCCTGGGAGCCCCGGCTGGGTCAAGGAACCCTGCTGGGAACCAGGTCGGGTGCTCTGGCCCTGGACCCTGTCCCCCATCCTGCCACTCTGCCAAAGGCCTGGGACGGGATTCCGTTGTGCCTGGGGAGCCTCCCCTTCCTTGGCTGGGTTCAGGAGCTCCAGCCGGGGTCCCTGAGGGCCCCAGGGAGGGTGGCCTCCCCATCCTGGGCTCCGTCCTTGGTCCTGCTGCATGGCAGGGTACCCAGGATGGGGTCCAGAGGGTCCGGGGAGGCTTCCCCTGCGCCTCTGGGCCTGGGTCCAGGGGCCCTGCCGGGCCCGGGCCGTGGGCTCAGGCCCTGGGCCCCTTTCCCCAGCCTGCTGCTCTGCCAAAGGCCTGGGACGGGCTTCCGTTGTGCCTGGGGAGCCTCCCCTTGCTTAGCTGGGTTCAGGAGCCCCGGCCGGGGACCCTGAGGACCGCGGGGAGGGTGGCCTCCCCATCCCGGGCTCCATCTTTGGTCCTGCTGCGTGGTAGGGTGCCCCGGATGGCGTCCGGAGGGCCCAGGGAGGCGTCCCATGCTCTTCCGGGCTTGGGAGCCCTGGTAGGGTCCAGTGGCCCCGCCGGGCCCCGGGTCAGGTGCTCCAGCCCTGGGGACCTGTCCCCCAGTCTGCTGCACTGCCAAAGGCCCAGGACAGGGTTCCGTTGTGACCGGGAGCCTCACCTTGCTTGGCTGGGTTCAGGAGCTCTGGCCGGGGCCCCTGAAGACCCCGGGGAGGGCGGCCTTCCCATCCCGGGCTCTGTCCTCGGTCCTGCTGCATGGTAGGGTGCCCGGGACGGCGTCCGGAGGGCCCAGGAAGGCGTCCCATGCTCCTCCGGCCTTGGGAGCCCCGGTAGGGTCCAGGGGCCCGCTGGGCCTCGGGTCAGTTGCTCTGGCCCTGGGCACTTTCCCCCAGCCTGCCACACTGCCAAAGGTCCAGGACGGCATTCCGTTGTTCCTGGGGAGCCTCCCCTTGCTTGGCTGTGTTCAGGAGCTCTGGCCTGGGTCCCTGAGGGGCCCGAGGACGGTGGCCTCCCCATCCCGGGCTCTGTCCTTGGTCCTACTGCATGACAGGGTGCCCGGGATGGGGTCCGGCAGGCCCGTGGAGGCTTTCCCTGCGCCTCTGGGCCTGGGAGCCCCGGCTGGGTCAAGGAACCCTGCTGGGAACCAGGTCGGGTGCTCTGGCCCTGGACCCCGTCCCCCAGCCTGCCACTCTGCCAAAGGCCTGGGACGGGGTTCCGTTGTGCCTGGGGAGCCTCCCCTTCCTTGGCTGGGTTCAGGAGTTCCGGCCAGGGTCCCTGAGGGCCCCAGGGAGGGTGGCCTCCCCATCCTGGGCTCCATCTTTGGTCCTGCTGCGTGGTAGGGTACCCGGGATGGGGTCCACAGGGTCCGGGGAGGCTTCCCCTGCGCCTCTGGGCCTGGGAGCTCTGGCTGGGTCCAGGGGCCCTGCCGGGCCCAGGCCGTGGGCTCCGGCCCTGGGCCCCTTTCCCCAGCCTGCTGCTCTGCCAAAGGCCTGGGACGGGCTTCCGTTGTGCCTGGGGAGCCTCCCCTTGCTTAGCTGGGTTCAGGAGCCCCGGCCGGGGACCCTGAGGACCGCGGGGAGGGTGGCCTCCCCATCCCGGGCTCCATCTTTGGTCCTGCTGCGTGGTAGGGTGCCCGGGATGGCGTCCGGAGGGCCCAGGGAGGCGTCCCATGCTCTTCCGGGCTTGGGAGCCCCAGTAGGGTCCAGGGGCCCCGCCGGGCCCCGGCCGGGTGCTCCAGCCCTGGCCCCTCCCTCATCTGCTGTCTGCCAAAGGCCTGAGACGGGGTTCCGTTGTGCCCGGGGAGCCTCCCCTTGCTTTGCTGAGTTCAGGAGCTCCGGGCTGGGCCCCTGAGGGCCCCGGGCAGGGCGGTCTCCCCTTCCCAAGTCTGTCCCTGGTCCTGCAGCGTGGCAGGGAGCAATGGGATGGTGTCCGGAAGGCCTGGGAAAGCTTCCCCTGTGTCTCTGGGCCTTGGAGCCCCGGCTGGGTCCAAGGGCCCCACCAGGCCCCGGGTCAGGTGTTCCTGCCCTGGGCCCAGTCCCCCGGGCTGTTGCTCCACCAAGGGCCCAGGATAGGGGTCCGTCGGTCCAGTGCAGGCCTCCCATGCAAGTTGTCCGCAGGCCCCGGGTCAGAGGGCCAGTTGTGTCCCCCTTGCAGCCTCCATGGCGGGGCTCAGCTGGGGCCCTGGACCTCCGTTCCCTCATGCCCCGGCGCCCGCTCCATCTTTTGTTGGGGCACAGAGTGACTAGATGGCTTCCCTTTCGTGCCAGGCCATCTGGCTGCTCAGATCCCCTCGACCATCTGGTCGCTCAGATCCACGCGGCCATCTGGTCACCCCCAATGCTTTTCTATGGGGTGACCAGATGGCCGAGCTTCCCTGGAAGTCCCTTTCCTCCGGATTACTAGGGAGAGGGTAAGTCGGACCTCCGTGAGGTCCATCGATTCTGAAACAGGGGAAGGCAGAACCTGGGCCTGCCCGGCGGGACCACCAGGGCCCTGGGTATGCACCTGCCACTCATCCCCTTGCCGATGGTCCTTTTTCTCTGAGTTTGCTCAGGCAGACCTCCGTGAGGTCCGGCATTGCTGAGACGGGGAAGGCAGCACCCGGGCCCGCCCGCCGGTGTGCCCAGGGGCCCGGGTACGCACCTGCCTCTCAGCCCCTTCCCAATGGTCCTTTTACCCTGAGTTTTTTTCCTCAGTCAGACCTCCGTGAGATCGGAGATTCTGAGATGGGGGAAGGCGGCACCCGGTCCCGCCTGCCAGGGGCCCAGGTACACACCTGCCTCCCAGCCCCTTCCCGATGGTCCTTTTTCTCCGAGTTTGCTTGGTCAGACCTCCGTGAGGTCCAACGAAGCTGAGATGGGGGAAGGCAGCACCCTGGTATGCCCACCGGGGCCCCCAGGGGCCCGGGTATGTACCAAATCAGTCTGACCGGTCCAGGGAAGACATGGCTCGGCAGTTCGGGCGGGACAGTTCCCATGAGGCACAGGGTCAGACTGATTTGCATATAGCCATGTCTGAACTGGGGTGGCAGAGTGGGCTAAAGAACGGTGATGGATTAAACCCAGATCTTTTGACAGGGTGTGAGTGTTTGATTGATTCAGATGCTCTGTCCATCACCACCCCCTTTTGTCCCGCTTTTGGCCGCCATTAGTGTGGCAGGGTATGCTGAGACGTGAGTCCCTTGCTCACTTTTCCACTGGATTCAAGCAAGCCGGGCTGAAGA